>NC_141685.1:78264834-79618584 GCF_964263255.1 Lissotriton vulgaris | reverse complement strand
TACCGTAAGGTTGGATTTGTGATTGAAGCCTTTCTGGCATTCAGGACACTGATAGGGTTTTCGTCCAGAGCTAGTTTTCTGTTTAGTGAGGTGGGATTGATAACTAAAGCTGTTCTCACATTCATTGCTCTTATTCGAGTTGTTTGTTTCTCCAAGTTGGGTTTGTTCCTGGATACATGTCATCTTAAGACTGAATCTGATTCCAGAGTCTGTTCTTGTTTATGTTACACTCAGCATTAACTTATAAACTACACTGCAGATGATCGTCTTCACATTTGTATTTAACTAATGATAGTTTTTACCTGGAGATCATTTTCCTGCCTTTAAAGGCATTGATCTAACTTGTCTTATTAACTTTCACTGAGGAGCCCCTTGTATTGATTAAGAGGCCCCTCATGGATTCATTTTCTCCAAGTTATGCCCGGGTGAATTTTCTCAAGTTTATTTAGTCTCATTTAGTGATTCTAGTTTATCACATTGGATTTAGGAGTTCTAAAAGCACTGATAAGGTCTTTGGGTTTAGTGTTTGACTGTTAGGTATGTTTGTTCATACAAGTAATGACAGATGATTAGGGCATGCCAGGGTGGGTTATGAATTATCAATAGCGTAACACTGGCCCCTTTTATACTTTCTGTGCCAGTATATGCTTTTTTTGCTCAGTGGCTAAGACAGGTACATGATCGACTTTGGAGTTACAGAACACTTTGAAACTACTCGGATCAACCCAAGAGACAGAGCTGGTGGGGGAAAGTCGTCCTATATTGGAAATGATAATCCAGCATCTTTGCTGTAACGACATCTGAGAAAGAGTATTTACAATGACTTTCTTTTAAACAATCTTTTCTCTCCTCTCGTCTTCAGGAGACAGAGACAAAAGCTTGCGCTTGTAACCCATATATATTAGTCTTTTTGACAGTTCTGTCACATCACAACACGTCTACAGATGCTAATCTGTTGGGGAGGGTTTAAGTCTCCAATGCATTTCTCATAAACCATCAAACCGAACTTACAGCACTGAGTTTTCTCGAGGGCACTGTGTAGGTATCAGATGTGGCCAATGTTCTCCTCAATCTCAGTTACTGACACTTGCTAAACATTGATGGTCATTTTCCTTTAGGGATTTGACAACTTTCTCATTCACCAGTTTCTTCCGCACCAACATCCTCACCATTCCTGGCACATAGAATGTGTTTCTTCTCAAGAGCTCGAGAATGTTTTAACTTTCCTTGAAATAATCCTTTTCGTTGTGTTTCACTAAATTTAAACCTTCTTTTTTCTGTTCATGCTTCAGTCACCTGTAGAAAGGAGTCAAAAATGTAATAGAACACAACGAAAAAATATTTATGACCATATACTTTGCACAAAGAAAGTATGAACAAAAACAAGCTAGGAAATCAGTTGAATATCATTTCTGATAGTTGGGAAACAGCTCGGGGACACTGTAGATCAGGAGCTTCGGATCACTGGAGCTCAAGGATGTGAGAGAAAATGTAATTAATATGTAAGAAAGAAACACAAGTTGCACATATATTGTGACACAGATTCTCAGAAGCAGCCAACACTATCAATTTTCAATTTCTGTGGCAAAGGATGGCATCACAATGAGATATTTGTAATACTTTTAATGAATTATCAGAACTTATTTACTCCCCTGCCCACCTAGACTGTTAATCTATTCCTTTTTCCAGTGATCTAGGAAGGGACATTTTATTGAACAAAAGAAATTCGCCTTGTTGTAATGCTTTAAATGCCAATGTAGACTGACGCTGTGTCCAGTTAGCTCGGTGGAATTTACTATTTCAAATTGTGCGGATGATAAGGACTTACTTGGAGGCCCAGAACTCATCACACTCCTCCGACAGGACTCAGGCACTGCAACACCTGAAAAAGAGAAAAAAACAGCACAACCGTAAAGGAAACTAAAAAGGGTCTAGAAAAGAAAAACACAAAACAGAAGAAAGAGAAAAAAGGCTATCTTCCACTCTCACCACATGTTCCAGCACAGGAAACTGTGCAGCAGATGCTTGTGAACCCATACGTTACTTCTAAACACAGTGCCCCCAAGGTCAGCACCAGGTGCGGCTCCACCGGTTGCACCACCCTAAAGCAAGCCCTGTGTGTATGTATGTCCACACACATATACTGTGTCTTTTGCTTGTAGTAGATAAGACAGAAAAAGATAGTTTAGGAGGACATAAAGAGATGGAAGTCAGATCCAGAGAGAAAAGATGCCGAAAGAACAGTCAGAGGGGGGAGAGTATCACATGGTTTAGAGGAGAAGACAAATGTGCCAATAGTTAAGGAACTGCTGGGCAAAACTGACCTAAGAAGGAACTGGACTTGCACTACACCCCCAACATTTCCAGGAGGAATGTGGCTCCATCATATTATTATCAGAAGTTTGATAACCACAAGAATAGTGTACAGAGGGAGTCAAATGTTGAAGCTGAAGAGAAAAAACCAAAACAGAGATCAAGAAAGGGAATAGGGAAAGAAGAAACAGGGGAAAAGGAAACTTAAGAGTTATAGGAATCCTTATCTGACAGTTATTTTATTTTTTGTTCCTCCGAGGGTGGCAGCCACGCTGCACTGCCTGGTCATCCCAGAATACCTTGAAAATTAAGTAAAGAAATAGTTTTGCATCAGACGACAATCACACTTCATCCCATCTTCCAAATAACCATCCTGAACTTACAGAATAAAAGAATCTCATGTTCACTGGAGTACATTGTGAAGCAAATATGGGTATGAATAAATACTTTCTTGGATCACCAAGAACCATGATCCCTTGCTGGAAAAGGTCTCTGTGAATGTAGAGTGCACCCACAGTCTCAGAGAACAAACCCTAACAACCCAGTCCATGTCTTCATAACCCCCATCTTTCCATTTAGATCCCATGAAACTTGCAAATCAAAACAATCTGGTTTGCAAAGGTATGTTAATGTCCTTGTACATAATTCTGCCCCGTTAATAAATCAGTCCACTCTTAGATTTATACAAACCATGCTCTCCGAGCAACAGCAATTCAAGCTCAAGCTGATGCAGAGTTTGAATGCTGAGCAATGGAAGCAACAAAGCATCAATGTATTGGTGCTTTTTATCTATAACTTATCTGAAGGGATGATGCGGAGGGTCAGTATAAATAAATCCTTCACGAGACATAGCTTGGAACATTGAAATGTTTAGACCTCCATTGAAGACAACGGAGCAGCCGCAGCCTATACAACCTGATATAGGCCCGCTGCTCTCAACATTACAATGTCCTAATACACAGCCTCTGCCTCTCCAAAATATATGGATTGGACAGGAGAAGGCAGAAGATAGAGCCTGCAGCAGGGCACACAGGAGCCTCCCCCCTTCTTCCTCCCGTAGCTCGCAGTGTCACTGGCATCTCGGAAGAAGGGGGGGTTCTGCTCAACTCCCGAATCTTCCGACTCACCTGAATGATGAAAAGCAGTTTAGCCAAGCCCAGGGAGAACCAGGGGCTGACTTCAGCCTCCTTTCACAGCGATTGCTGTGACTGTTCAACAATTAACCCCTGTGGTCCTGCATGCGGCTGTTAACTGTTCAATATTCACACTTACAGCAGTCGGAGTACCAGAGGTGTTTCAACCCCCTGGGTCTCTGGGACACCATTGTTTTATTAAGTAACACATTCTGCCCTCATAGGTCAAAAAGTGTAATGACCTTATAGTCAGCCATAGCAGGCAATACTGCCCATTGAAGGACCGTTCCCTTGGTAAAGACACTTGCCTTTGGAGCTACAACAAGCTTCAATGCTATATTAAAGGTTTCAAATAATTACTGAAGGCATAAACATGGTTACTCAATCAGAGAAATAATTATCATAATATTTGCAGGAGGATCACATAAAGGTAACCTCTAAAGTATATCAAAAGACAGACTCAGAAATAACTCTAGCTGTAAAATCAATAGACAGACCACCACAACAAATGTGTGCTAAGAAATAAGAACACTTTTTTTATAATATCAAATAGCAAACTGACTAGAACCTGCTTAGTTAAAAATCAAGGAAACGTTCTTAAGTTTTTTGACAGAGAGAACACTTATTAACATGGTCCATGATGAGGTAAAAATGACAGCAATCAATGAATGTTCATGAAAACATGGCACAACAAAATGTAATTTAATAAACCACACCCACAAAATGAATAATGAATTGTGACTCTTCACCTAAAAGCCACCAATCATTTCACAAGGTTATTCCCTAACATAATAACTGGATCTTAATCAAAGTTTAAGTTTGTGGCCATTCATCAATGACCTAATTTGTATGGGAACATTTGCTGACAGCTTATTAGTTGTTTATTAGAAATGCCTACAACTTGGACTTGTTTCCCAAGAGGGGTGGGTTGGGAGACAGGCCCCACCTTCTATGAACCACCGAAACACAGGACAGGCCTCACCTCATCTGCATCCCTGGAGAGGCCTCACTTCCTCTGCACCCCTGGACACCACCTCTGCACCCCTGGACAGGCCTCACCCCCTCTGCACCCCTGGACAGGCCTCACTCCCTCTGCACCCCTGGACAGGCCTCACCTCTTCTGCACCCCTGGACAGGCCTCACTTCCTCTGCACCCCTGGATAGGCCTCACCTCCTCTGACCCCTGGAGAGGCCTCACCTCCTCAGACCCCTGGACGGGCCTCACCTCCTCTGCACCCCTGGACAGGTCTCACCTCCTCTGACCCCTGACAGGCCTCACCTCCTCTGACCGCTGGACAGGCCTCACTTCCTCTGCACCCCTGGACAGGCCTCACCTTCTCTGACCCCTAGACAGGCCTCACCTCCTCCGACCCCTGGACAGGCCTCACCTCCTCTGCACCCCTGGACAGGCCTCACCTCCTCTGCCCCTCCTCTGGACAGGCCTCACCTCCTCTGCCCCTCCTCTGGACAGGCCTCTCCTCCTCTGCCCCTTGGACGGGCCTCAACTCATCTGCCCCTCCTCTGGACAGGCCTCTGCTCCTCTTCCCCCCTGGACAGGCCTCATCTCCTCTGACCCCTGGACAGGCCTCTCCTCCTCTACCCCTCCTCTGGACAGGCCTCTCCTCCCCTGCACCTCTGGACAGGCCTCTCCTCCTCTGCACCCTTGGACAGGCCTCTCAGTGAAGGATTCTCATTAAGGACAGAGGAGCCCAGAGTTCATTCCACACCATACAACGCCTCTGACTCCGCCCTGAGCCTCGGGGCGCTAACCACAGGCCCCGAAGAGAGACACTGCTCGCCTGGACCTGCCCAGAGGCGCCCCCGGGGGCAGGACTGTGGCTCGGACCGAGGCGCTTTAATACCACACACCAGACACGAGGCGCTACACACGAGGCACGTGTTCATCACTCAGAATGAGGGAAATGTCCTGATCCATTTCCATCCTTCAGCCCCGGGGCCTGGTTCGGGTGATGCTGCTGCCCCACCCACCCTCCCAACACCCCTCAATGATCCGTCCCCAAAAAGTGACTTATAACCCTGAAATGTCCTCTCCGGAGGGAACATATCTCTGGGGTATTTCTGACTTGTGGTGATGATCGTGTCTTGTGCAGCTGACACTGCACCCCACTGTACCCCACTCCTGATGTCTGTCCCTCTGGGGGTGTTATACTGTGTGTATCTCTTCTTGTCACAACTTGTGATAATAAATGTTTAATCCGAGGCGCCTTGGCTCCCCCCCCTCGTTCACGCTTTATAAAGATCCTAAAATAAAGACAGAATAATCCCTTCCCTGGGCGACTGCTGCTGCCTCCCCCCTGTGCACTCCTGTAGAAGGATAGGAGGGGCCCCTCTGCTTCTCCATATGGGAGGGGCCCCTCTGCTTCTGCTTATAGGAGGGCCCCCTCTGCTTCTGCTTATAGGAGGGGCCCCTCTGCTTCTCTTCTGGGGGTGGGAGGTAGAAATTAGATGGATGGAAAGAGAGGAAGAGGAGGGGGAGGCTGGTATATCTTAAGGATTGTGAGGGCCCTGGACCAAACATTTTGTGGCCCCTGCTCAGACCAGTTGTGGGGTCCTGATCCAATCAGACTGCTTCAGACTCTAAAGTGTGTCCAATGACCCAGCAGCAGCTCACTGACACTGCGCACAGTCCCTGCCACCCACCTGTAATACAAATATATGAAAATAAACTGTGTTTAAAAACCATTCAAGGTCATCAGGGCAGGGCTGTGTGGAGAACAGAGCCATGTCTATCAGGGGCCCCTAAAAGGCCGGGGCCAGAGCCCACTTTGCCAAGGCGGTGGAGATGGATGGATGGGTGGGTAGATGTGTCAGTGGGTGGATGGATGGGTGAATGGATGTGTCAGGGTGGATAGATGAGTAGATGGATGGATGGATGGATGGATGGATGGATGGATGGGTCAGTGGCTGTGTGGGTGGGTGGATGGATTGTTGGGTGGGTGGATGGATGGGTGGGTGGATGGATGGATGGATGGGTGGGTGGATGGATGGATGTGTTGGTGGGTGGATGGGTGGGTGGGTGGATGGATGGGTGGATGGATGTGTCAGTGGGTGGTTGGATGGTTGGGTGGGTGGATCGATGGTTTGGTGGATGGGTGGGTAGATGGATGGATGGATGGTGGATGGGTTGGTGGATGGGTGGGTGGATGGGCGAATGGATGTGTGCATGGATGGGTAGATGGATGGATGGATTGATGGGTAAAAGTCTGATGAGGAAAAATAAGTCAAAGAAGTGCTACAAGGGATTTGTTTGAATAATGTTTCAGATCAGTTGGGAGTCGTATCAATAATATCAAACTCCAGTGTAG
The DNA here is from genome assembly GCF_964263255.1 of Lissotriton vulgaris. Taxonomy (NCBI): domain Eukaryota; kingdom Metazoa; phylum Chordata; class Amphibia; order Caudata; family Salamandridae; genus Lissotriton; species Lissotriton vulgaris. Next base: position 79,611,812 of record NC_141685.1, on the reverse strand, counting down.
CAGGTATCACATATTTACTCAAATCAGAACCAATCTTATGGAAGGCAAAAGAGACACGGAGAGATTGTGGAATCTGTTCTTCAAATGATTTTATATAAATTGAATAAAGTAAATTTCAGATCAAAGTATGGGGAGACATACAGAGAAAGCAAAAAAGAAGTGAAAAGGGGTACATATCACTTCACCACATCGATTCACCACTTAAACATCAACTCCAATCAATTTTGTAAACAACAACCAATAGAAGTTAATTGATAATGGTTGTATGTCTGTGCACAAGCAACAGAGAAGGAGATGATGTAGCTGTCGACGTTTCGGTCTTATATTGCTGTCGTCATCAAGACCATCATCAGGACCATGAAGTTCATTTGCAAGTAAAATAAACCCCCTAAGTAAGACAATAAATGTAACATTATTGTATTTGTTACAGCAATTAAAAAGGCAGAGAAATACCTAAATTACAGTTCTCACGTGTATCTAAAAATGAACAATATGAAAATACATTTAATCCATATGTAGTACCCCTTCCTGGTACTACTAGGATAATGACATAAAAAACACACCTAAAGAGTATTTACAAATATGTACATACATTTTAATATATACAAATGATCTACAAACATGGGTAAAGTATGCCCTATTGTACCAGCTGATCTAATTCAGTGAATCATGTCATTCTCTCTTGAATGATTGCTTGCCGGAGTAAGACACTAGATAGAGATTTTAACAATGGTCATTTTTGACTCTGTACTCATTTTTTAATATAAGTTAATAGTTCTTTAAGTGTCCATCAAAACACATATCTAAGCACTTATATATCTGAAATACATTTCTACGAATGTCTATCTAAAACATTGCAATTTATGTCAATCTAGTTCAATGATATTACACTAGTACATTTTGTCAAATGGTGGAGACAATTTAATGGCATATAGAACCCTAAAATGTCGGGTATTGTCTTTTCAGATTCCACAAACTGGCCTTATATCTCAGTGGTAGAATTGACATCAGTGCTGAGTCCACATTAACTTCGTATGAGGTAGGTCTCGAATAGAGCTCACTCTCCTCTTCCTTGAGATTAACCTTAGTTTGGAAATTAAAGCAACCCTTTTCTTTTTTCTTCAGAATCGTTTTTAAATACAACAAATTTCAGATGAGAATAACACAACTGGAATTTTCAGGTGACAAGCATTACCATTAAATTGTCTCCACCATTTGACAAAATGTACTAGTGTAATATCATTGAACTAGATTGACATAAATTGCAATGTTTTAGATAGACATTCGTAGAAATGTATTTCAGATATATAAGTGCTTAGATATGTGTTTTGATGGACACTTAAAGAACTATTAACTTATATTAAAAAATGAGTACAGAGTCAAAAATGACCATTGTTAAAATCTCTATCTAGTGTCTTACTCCGGCAAGCAATCATTCAAGAGAGAATGACATGATTCACTGAATTAGATCAGCTGGTACAATAGGGCATACTTTACCCATGTTTGTAGATCATTTGTATATATTAAAATGTATGTACATATTTGTAAATACTCTTTAGGTGTGTTTTTTATGTCATTATCCTAGTAGTACCAGGAAGGGGTACTACATATGGATTAAATGTATTTTCATATTGTTCATTTTTAGATACACGTGAGAACTGTAATTTAGGTATTTCTCTGCCTTTTTAATTGCTGTAACAAATACAATAATGTTACATTTATTGTCTTACTTAGGGGGTTTATTTTACTTGCAAATGAACTTCATGGTCCTGATGATGGTCTTGATGACGACAGCAATATAAGACCGAAACGTCGACAGCTACATCATCTCCTTCTCTGTTGCTTGTGCACAGACATACAACCATTATCAATTAACTTCTATTGGTTGTTGTTTACAAAATTGATTGGAGTTGATGTTTAAGTGGTGAATCGATGTGGTGAAGTGATATGTACCCCTTTTCACTTCTTTTTTGCTTTCTCTGTATGTCTCCCCATACTTTGATCTGAAATTTACTTTATTCAATTTATATAAAATCATTTGAAGAACAGATTCCACAATCTCTCCGTGTCTCTTTTGCCTTCCATAAGATTGGTTCTGATTTGAGTAAATATGTGATACCTGCTACACTGGAGTTTGATATTATTGATACGACTCCCAACTGATCTGAAACATTATTCAAACAAATCCCTTGTAGCACTTCTTTGACCTAAAATAACCATTGCCCAAGCCTACAAGGGTTTATTGGGTTTCCCCCGGTACGATCACGAGGAAAAATAAGTGGCAGCCCCCAAAAAGAGAGTGCTGAAGGGCCCCACCTCCGACCACCGGCTCAAACTAAGCTCTAATCTACATCTTACCGCTTGGTTGACAAATGAAAGAATTTTGGGCCATCAGGTGGGGTGAGGGGAAGAAAATCAGACAGGAAGGAGAAGAATGAAAGAAAAGAAAACACGAAAAAGAGAATGCTTGAGGAAGAGAATACACGCGAGTCACTCCATGACCACATCTCCTCGACCCATCTCTGTGCACTTCTGATACAGCGAATGTCTTCGTCTTAGCTGTTGCTTCTTGCTCAAACGCTATGGTGGTCTCATGATCCTACGGGTGGGGTGGGGTAATCAGGTCTGGCTCATGGTGGTCTCATGATCCTACGGGAGGGGGGTAATCTGGTCTGGCTCATGGTGGTCTCATGATCCTACGGGTGGTCTGGCTCATGGTGGTCTCATGATCCTACCGGTGGTCAGGCTCATGGTGGTCTCATGATCCTACGGGTGTTCTGGCTCTTTCGTCCAACCATCTTGTGTCGGTGTAGATGTGGCCAAAGAATGTGATCTCTTCTTTTTCTAGTTCACGCTCGACTGGATTCAGTCAATCCAACGCCGTCCTGCTGGAGGTCTCTCCTCCTCAGTCAGGAAGTCCAGAGACTCTGGGCCTAATTTATGAGGTTTTGGGTAGGGCAGCACCACAAGGAATCTTGCTGCACTGTCCTACGTCAGAACAAAAGGGTAGGAATGCACCGTATCTATGTGATTCAGCGCATTCCTGTCCTTTTCCCCAGCGCAGGTGTAATGCAAGGGTGCCTGCGTTGCAGGGTTGATTGATTGTAGGGAGACGTTCCTGCACAAAGTCAATCACAAAAGGCGATTTCCTATTACTATAGGTGTGTAGCAGAATGCAGCACAAATAGAAAAAGGAAAGCCTGAGGAGAAATAAAAAATACATCTTCTGGTTGTGCCTACAACTATGGATCACCCGTTTCATGCAGTGCTCTGCGTGAAAGAGGCACATATTTATAAGGCCATGAAAAGCCATGTAAAGTGGCTTCACATGGCCTTATAAATATGCAGTGGCACATTGCGCCACTGGAGCTTAAAAAAAGTGAAGTTCCGGCGCCGCAAAAGTGCCAGTCTCTGGGTTCAACTTGCACCAGCATGGGACCTGGCTAGGTGCCAACCATCTGGTCAGCTCTCAGCTTGAGTTGGCTTCATCTTGCCAGGCACGAACGGCATCTCCTGTTGGATTCTGGTGTAGAACATGTTAGCCCTGTGGGACCCCGATTTGCAACTTGTGATAACGCCCATTGTACACAATTGTGTGTCCTCCAGTTTACCATGTGGGAAATGTTGGGGAACACATTTCGGTTGAGGTGGGGTTTTCCGCTTCACTACACCTTTCTTCCCATATCCTTAATCCCTCCCGCCTCAGGAATATTCACCATGACTGTTCTGAAGCAATTTTTACCACCCATCACTGGTCAGAAGGGTGTGCCTGCGCCTCTCCATGTGCCACCTGCCACATCTGCCTCGAGTGGACCTTCTTTCCCAATTGGAAAGTCTGGAGATCGAGAGGGGGAGGAAAGGCACCTCGTTCTCCAGAGCCTCCACCTTCATGCCTGGAGATCGAGAGGGACGGGACCCGCACCTCGGTCTCCAGAGCCTCCACCTTCATGTCTGGAGTTTGAAAGGGGCATCGGAGCTCCTTCCAGCTGCCAATGGAGGTGGTCGATCTAATTTTATCAGCTTGTTGCCTCTACACCTAGTCAGTCTCTTCTGGAAGATAAAAATCATACATCGTCTGGCGTGTTGATCAGAACGTGGACTCTTCAAAGGCTCTCCTTTCAGAAGGTTTCCATTGTGCCCTGTCGCTGGTCCTGCAGAGTTGAGCAGTAGACGAAGGATACATTGATTCCCTGTCCAGCGTGCCTCATGCAATCTCCAATCATAGATATTTGAGGGGACTGGCACATATCTTTGCACCTATTCCATTGCTTATGCGTCAATGGACTTATTTTCACGCTGTAGACTTATTATTTACTAAGACAGTTTACAAACCATAGAACGAAATGGAGTGTCTATAGCGCCTGTAAGTCACTCGAGGAGCCGAGTCATACATCTTCACTTTGTCTCGATGCACCCCTCACTTCTTTATTCACATGAGCAGCTGTTCACTTCTTGCGCACTTTATTTCATGATTATTTCTGATTTTATTTGCTAAATTCTGTGAACAGATTTAATCAAGTGTGATTGTTCTATCTTTGCTTTTGAACTGTATTTTCCATATTGTCCACGTCATGTCAGCAAATGTAAAAACTGTACATTTCTGGTTAATGGACCGCTCTTGGTAATTTTCAAAAATCACTCTACAGTGAAGCGTTGTTGCTTGTTATCTGCTGTTCCCCCAGGTTCCTCGTCTAGCAGTTTGGCTATACCTTTGTACTCTTTATAGCATCACTTCGTTGCGGCGCATCAGTGAGTTACAGGCACTGAGTGTGTGGCCGCCCTTCACATTCTTCTTCCTGGAGGAATTATTCCTCAGAACTACATCGCCTCTCCTTCCCAAGGAGTGACCTCTTTCCATCTGAGGCGATCTGTCACCCTTCCCACCTTCTACCCCCAGAGGAGGCAACATTACATCAGTAAGAGCCCCAAAAGGAAGTCTACATTTATATTGACCATAGGTGCCGACTGTAGAGGCTGCAAGAAGGGCACCTCTGCCCAGAAGAGGACCTTATCTCATTGTATCATCTTGTGCATCACAAAGGAATCTGCGCTCAGTCCCGCAGAGCAGAGTCCTCCGCATCAGCACTTGTCAGGGGTGTTCCTGTGGCTGAGATTTACTGTGCGGTGACATGGGCTTCCCTCCTCCACACCTTCGCGAGGCGTTATTGCATGGATTCAGAGGAGAGGAGGGAGGGCCAGTTCAGACATTCAGTGCTTCAGGGCCTTTAACAGAGTTATTTAACACCGTAATGACTCTTGGTGCGATTCTAGAATCATGCAATCTTTAGGAAACTCTTACAGTCTTGACTCAAGACCTGGACAAAGGAGAAAAATATTCTTTCTAACCTTCAGGCCGGATTCTGAAAAGGCCAAAGCAGAATCGACCAGGCTCTGAGGTTGTACATAATCTGTGTGAAGTACGTGTCCCTGGAAGCTCCCCACATACACCGGCAGACCATTTATATTGGAAAACTCATCTGGCGAAGTTGAAAACAAACTTGACGCCACAATTCTACATTTTGCTAACTCAAGCAGCAAGAGACCAATAAAAGGAGCACTGACGCATTCAAGACAAACGCACGGGTGGCTTGTTCTTCTGGTGCTAACTGTGGGATTTTACGAAAGTTCAGGCTCTTCATAAACTGGGAAACATCTTCTTGTGAAGTTTACTGAACCTTGGTCCTGGTACCCCAATGGCAGCATTAACAGCTGAGCTGGGGTTCACCCCACTGGAGGATCTCGACCCCGTAAGACACCGGGGGCGAGTGTGGCCGACTCCAGCTCTTGCCTGATATAGAATGGAGCTGCAGGAACAGCAATGATGCAGGAACTATAATAGTTCACCCTGGTTCAGGCACGTTAAGAACATTTTAACATCCACTTGTAGGGTAGAGCAATAGAATAACTTGGAACTGATGAGTAAGGCAACCCTAGAACTGGTTACAAAGACATATTGGTCATTCATGTGGAGCAAGCAAGAAGCCGGGAGAGGCATCCTTCCGACTAATTACCAGAAAGTAACATGTGAACGTCGCTGGGGGCCGTTCTTGGACTTGCTGCTCCCTGCTGAGGAAATGGCTTTATATCTCATGTTCAGATTAGGAACTCCTTAGGTGCGGGCCTTTACTAAATCACGGGTAAAGCACCTGGAGGCGCATCTGACACATGCCCCCGAACATAAGGAGGACCAGAGTCATTTATGCGTGTTATGCTGTTGTATGATATGTCGCTTAAAATCCGAAGGTACTACCTACGTCCCCTTTTTCTAGTACGTAAACTGAGATGCTGCAGTGCAGCACTATCATTATGTTATAGAACTGATCGTATGGAGATTTACCAGGCAGTTCCTTTGTATATGCAGACCTGCTACAGACAGCAGCGAAGGAAGTGGGTTCAAACCATAAACCAACTGAAGTGATGGTTTTGCCATTTTCGGTTTGTCTCTGGGGGCTGTGGTCATTCTTTGACATATCTGCCCTCATAAAATGGAGCGTGGCTCGACTCCGGCATTAAAGGCACTTGGGCACTATGGACGACCTGGAGCCTCTTATTGACTGAACAGAGCATCGAGAGGTATTGTTGCACATTTCTACTTGCACCTGCACTTTATAAAATGCTCGCTTAGGTGTTGGCCGTCTATTGGCGCATATCTGAGGGTTAATTTCCATTGGGCTGTCAGCAAAACTGTCATTATTTGGTCAATCTCGCTTTTTTTACCATACTAGGTAACGTCTGTGCCACAAGCTTGTGCTCTTCTTTTATTTCTGTTGTTTATAAGACAGCTTTCAGGCTTCCTAGCAGGTTTACTTGCTCTGAGTAGGCAACGAGCAGACGGAGATGCCGGTATCTGCACCTAGGTACGCGCTTGTGAGCTGATACGCTTTGTAAGATCTAATGACCGCTCTATCTAATTGATTGGTTTTAATAGTGATGTACGTCATCCGTTTGCACTTGCACTTAACGTCAGATCATGGACGATGCGCAAGATGCAGTATTTATATCAACTGTGCTTAAGTTGTTTTAAGTGAATAAGAATTGTGATTGTTTTATTATGTGCTGTAAATATCAATGTTTTGGCATTATGGCATAAACCGCTGACAATAAACTTTTGCCATCAAGTACCACACCTGCAGGAATGCTCAGTGGGTTGTGCGCTTCTAGATTTAACATGGACTTCTGTGGAAGTGTGTCCCTCCAGAAAGCAGAGTAGATCACACGGTGGAAGTCAAGAAAGGTTTATTTAAGTATCACAGCTACAGAGACCCCATCCATCATCAAGCTAAGACCGACCGACAAATGTCTCTATTCCAGCCCACCGCCTAGCAACCATCCCCACATTCCAGAGTATCATGACACAGGACGTCACCCCTCTCCCCCTTACACATTCTAAACTTGAAGAAAATAAAAGGAAACTTAACTATGAATGCAAAGAATGCTGAGAACATAATAGAGAATGCAGTTACGATCTTTGAAGAACTCAACAAAGCGATTTCATAGGCAAAGAGAAAACTGGGGTGCATGGCAAATGGGAAAGCGCTCACTTTAAGAAACACAATCGTGCAAACGTCGGGGAATACCTTTCAAGTAAAGTGGCCCAGAGCCCCTTTCTCGTGCAACAGGCTCTTCCACCTCAGAGCCCGAATCAGGCCCACCAGTTGCGGTGCTAGTATCAAAACTAGCACTAGCCTGACACTTTGCCACGCAACTTAAATTCCAAATTCTATGGTCCCTGGTCTTTATTGCAATTTTGAAAACCTTGATAACGTTAAATGGAAGAGTGAATTTGGATCTGCCTCCGCCTTTCCTGGAAGACTTAATCTTGCCCCAGTCTCCCACGTCGACCACTGTTCTCTTCACAGCCCTCCTTTTATCATACAAGATCCTTCTTTTTTTCATCACCTCTTTCTCTCTTACCAGCCCTCCATGCTGCTCACCTTTTTATCCACTAAGGTTCTTTTGGTCGTTACCCACAACCGAGTGACCTCCGTGTTGGGGACCCTTCCTTTAAATAAACGAAAGGGAGTTTCAACAGTGGACGATCAAGAAGTGAACCTATACTCGCGAACCTTCTTCCTCATGGCTGTAGGTCAAGGAAGTCACCCGCCAAAGATAACCCCTGCTCACCCCCTTGGTAGCTTGGCACGAGCAGTCAGGCTTATCCCGGAGGCAATGTGTGAAGCGTTTGCGCGTGCACCCATCAACAACACCCAAGGCCCACCACAAAGGAAACTCGACACAAGGTTATATATAAAAATAGCCTTTGTATTATACCAAACACATTAGATAATAAACACACAATTTACACTGTGCCAACTGGCACGGGCAGAATTTACAGGGGATTATATACACGGGACAGGGCCACGTGGACCACTGTCAGGAATAAGAACTTTTAGAACTAGCACTTGGTAGAAATAGCACTTTGTAGGAATAACACTTAGAACATAGAATAATTGTAGCACCAAATAGCACATGTAGCACACAACCAGTAACCACTGGTAAAAGGTAAGTACACACTATGCAACCCTAACCACCGTAGGCATATATCACGCAGGGCACCATGAATTCACTAGTATAACTATACTAGGTAAAACAACCTCCTAGGCAAAAAAATACATTTAGGGGTATAGGCAAAAAGCATTACATATTATGCAGAAATCACAGTAGGTAAGTAATCACACATTTGCGCAGAAAACCATATATCTGACCCCAGGCCAGCTTGGCCTCTCAGGGGTTCACAGGCCCAATGTCCAGAATGTCTGTGCTGGCTGCGCAGGCAGCCAAAGAAGATTGCACAAGGCCTAAACGATGCAGCTGCCCACTAAGTGCCGGGCAGCTGATGAACTGAGCCTGGCTCTCCTCTGGGGCTCTGAATATAGGAATGCGACCAAACACGACGTGGGAGCCACGCAGGCTCTAAGCTCCAAAATGCCCCCTAATACAACGTGGGGCCTGGTGGGCTCTGAATACAAAATGCTCGCTGGAGCCTTGTGGGCTCGAAATGAACGGGGCACCAACACGTTGGAGCCTCTTGTGCTCTGAAACAAAATGTGCCCGGGTCACGTTGGAGCCACGTGTGCTCTAAAACAAAGAGTGTGCCCAAGTCACGGTGGAGCCTTTCAGGCTCGAAACCACAATGCCCCCAGGAGCCTCTCGGGCTCTAACTAAAACAATGCCCCGAAATCAGGTGGAGCCTCGTGGGCTCTAAACAAATGCCTCCATTAGCAGAGGAGCGACTCGCCGAGACGCCCGCACTCACCGGCTGTTGGGAGGTGGCGTCTCCGCTGGCTTCTCTTCTCCTTCCTGTGGCGGTTCTGCGGGGCTTCAGGCGGTGTCCGGGAGAGCCTCCCGGACTCCGTGGGGGCTCTCCGGTCTCTCCGTTTCCACCGCGGGTCCCAGGCGGTGCAGCCTCACCTCGGGGAAGCACCCCCTGGCTCAAGGTGCAGGATGGCTGGGCGGCCAATCACTGCGCAGCCCTTCAGACAAGCCTCTAGGATCCGGGGCACTTGAACCAATGGCAGCACGGCCCGGGAGAGGAGCCTTCAGGCTCTGGGGCGCGCTAGCCAATGGCGGTGCGGCCCTCTCGAAGAGGCCTCGGGCTGCGGCGGTGAGTCCCTTGGCAAGATACGGGGTAGGCTCCCGTTTAGAGGCAAAAGTCCCTGGATGGGTGGGCACCCGCCAGGGATTTCAAATCAACAGATGCGCGGAGGAATCCTGGTTTATCTCCGATGCGGCTGGCGAGATGGGGTGGACTCCCGCGCCGTATTTAAGCTGCCAGTCACCACCCACGCGGGGTAGGCACCCGCTTGAGACAGAGGAAGCGGGGTGGCACCCGCAAACAAGCACCAAGTCCCTGGTGGGGTGGGCACCCGTCAGGGGCACAAGACGGCACAAAGGCAGTGGGTCCCCACGCCGGGGACTCCCTCTGCAGGATGATCGCAGCTCCATGCAGCAGTAAAAAGCAGAAGCACTCCCTGGAGGAAAACAAAGCGCTGTAAAGAAATAAAGGCAAAGAGCACCCAGGCGCTTGAGGTGCGCAAAAGTCCAGGGCATTTTACATGGGGTCACAGCCCTTTTTTATACATATAACTCCTTTGTCTGAGGCTGCAGGGTTAAGGGAAAATCAGACGCAAATGGTTTTGGAGCACTTTGTTGTTCTCAGCCCCTCTCCCCATTCACTAGTCAGGCTAGGGACATCAGTCGCACCACAGGGGACAAAGCCAGCATTGTGTAGGGAAGGCCCAGCCCTATTCAGGTCCCATGTGCACTCCTCCCACCCATCTGGCTGTCAATCTCTCTATTCACCACCGGGGCAGACTCATCCTGACTCCTGGAGCCAGCCAATCACAAGCCAGACAGTCAATTCATCTTTATTACACAGACCTGCCAACTTCTAGTTGATCACACAAGTCCGCACATATCAACTCGACCCTGCACTCCCCACACATCAGGAACTAACATGGACACACACATTCCTCTTGCATTCCTATGGGAGGGCAGGCCAATCTCACCACACGCACTCAAGAGTGCGCACGCACTTTACACTGGGACACAGTGAAAGTGCGCAGAAGCCAAAAAAATCTAACACCAGGTCACAACTAAAAACAACAAGTTTAGGGGTGAACCTGCCAGAAGGGCCAAGTCCAACAATGGCCCAGTCCCAACTTTCACCAAAGGCAACAGCTTGTTGCATAGTCTCTTTAATAACGTTGACAAACTTTTCCACCACACTATTGCTTTGTGGGTGGTACAGGGCCGCGTTCTTATGCTTGATCCCCCTGGAACTTAGAAACTCTTCCATGACTAAGGATGTGAACTGAACACCATTGTCAGACAAGAGTGTTAACGGGAAACTCTAGAAACTCAATCACTACACCATACTCAACGGAATTAACAATATTGACATCAGGCCAAACGGAAAACATATCAATACACACGATCAAATAGCAATCCCGAGTCTTCAACTTCACAGGTCCCAAAATATCGATTGAAATGTCCATCCACAGAGCAGAAGCCTGTTCTCTAATAACCATGGGTGCATCCTGCACTTCAATATCCTGTCACACCACGCACATTCAACACATTCACGCACCAACCTCTCTACATGTACATCCATGGCAGGCCACCAATATGCTTACTTGATCCTTTCCTTTGGCATGGCAATGCCCATGTGCGAGGTGTGAGCACTCTTTACTAGCTTATCCCTTAGTGCAAGGGGTGCAACCAACATACTACCGCGCATGAGGAGACCATCCTCCACGTCAGATCTTTCCTAACTTGCCAAAAGCCTTCGAGGACCTCTTCACAGTCCTTCTTTTCACACCAACCACCTTGTGACCATGGTTAGAACTTTCTGCAAGTCTAAATCGTTCATCTGAGGTTCACTGTCCTCACTCTCAGGAATCAACCCTTCACTAATCAGACACAAATTAATTCCTTCATCCAGTTATTCACCTCCAAACCACTCAACATCATCCGTCGTTTCACACTCCTCACCCCGAGTCTTGACAGACAGTCTGCCAGAACTGTAGAGCCACAACCCACTTCAGTATCCTATGGGATACAAAGTCAATCAATGTCTTTCTTGGAGAAGACCTTCCTAAGAGGATTGTGGCCAGTAAGATTTCTGAACCTTTTCCCCCACAAAACCTTTCTTAGCTTGGGTACCGCCCAGAAAACACCCAGAGCTTCTTTCTCTAAAACAGAACAGTTGCATTCATCACCTCTCAAGGGCCTAGAGACGAAAAGAATGGCTTTATCCTCCCTATCCACCTTCTGCAAAAGAAGTGATCCTAACCCCTTCGAGCTGGCATCAGTCATGAGATAAGATGTGGAGTCAAAACTTGCTAGACAAGGTGTTTCATTCAGATGTTTCTTAATGCACTCAAACACTTTCTCACAGCTCTTGGACCCAACAAATGTGCTTCACTTCTGGAGGAGAGACCTCAAACAAGAGGTTTTCTCTGCAAAGTTCGGAACGAACTTTTGATAAAATTCAGCTATGCCCAGAAACTTTACAAACTCTTCCTTGTTTAAAGGGGTGTGCAAATTACAAAGGGTATTTACCAATGACACTTTGGATTCGATGCCTGCAGCGGACAAAAAGTGCCCTAAGATATAAAATTTGCACTTGTCAGCCCTAAGAGTGCGGTAAGCATCATGTAACTTCTTCAATACTGACCTCAGCCTCCCATCATGCTCCTCAAGATCCACACCAAAGATGAGCACATCATCTGGGTACACCTTGACACCCTGAAGGCCATCAGGAATGCCCTTCATCGCCCACTAAAAAACTGAGGATGCAGAAATCAGTCCAAAAGGCATTCTTAGAAATCTAAAGGTACTAAATGGTGTTTCAAAGGAGGTAAGGTCCTGGGAAGAGGAGTACATTTTCTGAATATTCTGAAGAGGAGTGAAGCCTGGCCTGGTGAAAGGGAGAGGTCAAGTCCAAGGATGAAAAATGCCTTGCCCCCTCAAGAGAACACAGCATTTTAGTTATGTTGTGTAAAGGGCAATGATCAACAATAACTGCTTTGTTGAGCTCCCTCGAGCCGACACAGAGCCTTTCCTCCCCATTGGCTTTGCGGGCCATAACAACAGGAGAGGCCCACTCCGTTGCTTCAACTTCTTGAAGGTTTCCCTTGGCTAAGAGATTGTCTAATTCAACTTTCATGCTCTCCCTTACTAACAGACGTGCATTCCTGACCGTAGCTCCTTAGCTGTTTTTAGAACAGCTTTAGATTTGACCTTTATCCGATGTACACAGTCTCGATTAGCATTACTAACAACCCTAATTGGTGGTAATTCTTTTAGGCAGACAGATCTCATTGGGATCAACGCAGATATGTAGATCACATTGATGGAACCAACTTATGAGCGAGTCCCCTTTCATCAAGACATAGATTTTACCAGGGATGACTCTCCTTTTGAAGTCAATTGTGCCCCAGAAATAACCCAGCAACTCAATAGTCACCCCACCATAACCTTTTGGTCTAATGTCTGGCTTCAACAGGGTGACTTTGCGCAGCAGATTACGCTCATAAAATGTTTTGGGGACTAGCGTTACCTTGGCCCCAGAGTCGAAGAGCATGTTCACGGGAGCATCATTGATCAAAACTAGCTCCTGAGGGCAATCATCAGCATTCCCTGTGACTGGGAGAATATTGATTTCTTCCAATTCTTCTTCATGAAGATCAACTTCCCTGACTTTTTTATGCCCGTGCCCTTTCTGCAGTTCTTTGAGACATGACCTTTTCTCTCACACATTTTGCACATGGCCTTCCAGCATGGGCAGTCTTTAAAGTTGGCCATATGGCCTGGTTGCCACACCTGAAGCACTTCCCCTGAAATTTGTTTGTATTAAAGGGCTTTGAAGTTTTGCTCGATTTGGGTTTAACAAATCTATCCACCACCACCTTGACATTAGTGTTCTCCTTTTTATCACCTGAACTGTCTTTGCGTATAATATTAACACACGCTTTTGAATGCTTGTGACTTTTGGCTATGGTCAGCACTTCTTGAAGCGGGGACATGTCTTTTTGCCACAGGGCGTCTCTCTTTTTATCGAGGACTCATCCCAATATGAACTGCTCTCTTAAGAGCTCATCTAAAGCTGCACCAAAATTGCACGTGGAAGCCATTTTGCGCAAGGTAGTTATGTACTGTTCTACCGACTCATCCTGCCATTGCATCCTTCTGCCGAAGTGATATCGTTCAAGGAAAGTACTCACTTTGGTGAGGTAGTGAAAGTCCAAATTTTTGATGCAGATCTCGTATTCATTAAGAGTGGCAGAGTCACTATCAGAGAGTTCAGGAAGGTGTTCAACGACTTCTTGTCCCTCAGAACTGAAGGAAGTGGCCCAGAGGGGCCACCCGGGTTACCAAGAACCACCTGCTATGCCTTCCCAGGAATGAAGAGTCGGTCACACATTAGAGAATATAAACAGGATTTATTATCAGTCCTCGGCAGAGAGAGATCCGGTCAGACCTGAACTCTAAGATGGTTGCTGAGTGGACTGCCTTCCAAACTGGTTACAGTAGGTAAAGAAGCTTCCCAGCCATCTCCAACCCCGCCCACCATGGAAATGTACTGGCTCGAGCTGGACCCGAACAATGGGGGCACAGAGAGATGCGCTACTACTTGCGAGATGGGTACACCTTATCGGCAACTCACGGTTATCGTGCTGGGCCTCAGCGTCTCTAAACGTGGGAGCAGAGCTACACGCTCAGTTTGGTATTTGAAGGGAGAGCACCTTATTCATTAGCAAGTCGAGAAACATCCTTGGTCATAAAAGAAAATAACAGTGAAATACTGTGTCAGCGGAGGCAAGCAATTCTGGATACATGGGCCTAATGCTGGTGCAGCCTATGCAGTCTAAATAAGGATTACAAAATACAAAATGGAGTCACACTAGCTAACTGAGACTTGCACATTACGGGGATAACTCAACGGGTTGCATACAAACGTGGCAGCGGCAACTAACTTAGCCATATAATGCTAATCTAATATAGCACAGTTCAAGGATAGCAAGGGATTTTTCAGACTAACAGACCCTCCTTTTAGCATTATATGCTAATTAGCTTTATTTGGCTATCCGGTAGGGTCTTTACAATGATAAGGGGAAAAGGATATAGTTATCTCTCCATAGTCAATGTGAAAAGAAAGCAAATGCAAACATCATAAATTGTAATCAATATTCGAAGACTCCCTCGTCGATTAAGATTATTGACTGTATTTCTTGCATCATCATGAGAGTGTGCTTATTATTACTTTTTGGTAGTGAGACACTGGGAATGAGTCTGCTTATACAATACGTGCAGCAAGCTGGGTGGCAATTTATGCATAGACAGCATGTGAAAAGAAACCCTGCAATAGCTATCAGGAAAAGGAGTATTTTCCAACCCCATAATGTCAATATTCCCCAGAGCCATCCCGAGAGGGAACAGGTACCATTGTCTCCGTGAATTTTGAAGCCAGTCTATACAATTTCTGCATTGCAGATTTTACAGTCGGGGCACTGACATGTATGTACACGCAGCAGCTGCTGCTGACGATGACATGGCAGGCTCCACCCCTGTCAGCTAAGATAAAATCTAAAACCATCCGATTTTGAAGCAAGACACGTCTCGTAGCTTGGAGCTCAACTGTAATATTAGTCAGTATACCTGCGGTGGTGTTAAAGACTCCCTCATCTATTCTAGTCAGGCGTCGGATATTGCGGGAATTGAACATCGGACCCCAAAACAGTATGATACCCTTCATTATGTCAGTAAACTGCTGCAAGTTCTTTTTTAGCTTTTTTAGTTGGCCAGTATTATCCCCAGGAGTGGTAGATCACCGGCTGGACTAGGAGACTGAGCTGAGCTAGTCTGTTGTTGAGTTGTCCCACTTCTAACTTTAGAGCTTTGTGACATAGCACACCAGCTTTGCTGTCTACTAGTTGAACACTGGGGTGCATCTGTGTAGCGAGTGCATGGAAGGTGCGCCAAAGCCTGTTAACATTCTTTCACTCCCGGACCATGCCCAGCACATGAAACACTCTCTTAAAAACATCTCTTTAGTCAAATGGCTCTGTCCAGAAGTCCTACACCTCGGCTGCCCTCCACTCTTTCATCCATAAAGGTAGGCCCGGTTCTTACATTTATTCACCTGCTCCACACATGCATTGCCCTGCTATCAACATTCCTTTTCCAGCCGGAGGCCTGTGAACAAGATTTTCAAACCATGTATTTCCCATGACTTTTCATGGATCTCTCCTCCTACTCATGCTTTTCATCATCGCCTGTACAAACCACTGTGGCCACATTTAATGGAACAATACTGAGGTGCGCTCATTCTTTCCACAAGATGGAGAATGCTCCCCAACAGTGCACGCTGCACATAACACCTAATAAATGCCTTCTGCGACTCTCACACATTCCCGGCAAGTACACAGCCCATACCCAACTTTTACAAAGGCCCACATGCTTAGAACTGCTTTACAAATACACAAAATGCCAAAGGCACAACTTCACAATGTAAAATAAAAAGAATTCCACAAGGGTCTTTATTATATCAGCTGCTTCATCCAGCAGCACAGCTTAATGGCACCAAACCGTTCTTCCTTTGAAAAAGGTGCTATGCATGTGGTGTTTGTACAGCACAAACCTAACCTAAAAGCAGCTGAGCTCCCTACCGGTCCAAGGCAGGGACAGAGTCAATGAGTGATAGTTGAGGCAGCTGTATAGTGGAATTGTTACTACATTGTGATCAAAGGGCCTGAAACTAGCAGCATGTGTGCTAATTCCTCAGCAGTTTCTCCTCTATGACAGGTAGAGCGATGCAGGTCCAGATCAGACAGAAATGATACATTTATAGCTATGTAGTATTTTGAGATAAAGAACTGGGTAGTAGGACGCTGGCTTCCAATAAGACAGCACCGAGCACCCCACCTCAGCTGCACATGGGGACTGCATTGGCTAGATGAACACCGTGCTCTTGCAACCGCTCAAGTCATGCCTGCGGGCGCTACAACATGTTAGCGAAGGGTTACTTGAATCCTCGATTCCAATTCACATAATTTAACTACACACATCACAGTTCTCTCCCCTCACCGTATCCAGCGCATGTTTCCTGACTCGACACCAAAGTGCTGCGCGGTAAACTGGGTGACGCCGGCTTCTAACATATGGTGTGGGGGTGCCCATCACTACAGATGTCATGGCTTGAGGTTACAGCCACCATATCGGAACTCGCAGACCATACACGGTCACCTACTCCTGAATCCTGCCTGCTAGGCCTTCGCCCTAAAGCTAAGGGGGGTAAACACTTACACCAGTTTACAGACCGTGCATAGGTACTTTTGAAGCGCCAAATTGAAATTTCTTGTAAAGCAACATCTGTGCTAAGAGGCAGCTGCATACTCTCCTGCAATGTGCACGAGCAGCGGCCAACACACTACACATGCTACTCACTAGAGGAGTAGGGAGTGGATGGGGGGGAATATGGATATCCTTAGCATAGAAACCAAAAACGATTTTCGACCACCATGAAGGAACTATGGCCGGGACCTTATGAATGCATAACTTCTGTACAATTGTACCAAAGTATGATGTATATCCTCCTGTCCATGCAATCGGCGTTCCCCTGAGGACGGGAGCCACGCCGGCATATGGCATGGATTAGACATCATGTTGATCTCCCCTTATGTGTTCGATGCAGTCTCCCCCTTACACCTGCTTCCTTATATTTAATTTTTTTAGTGATGCGCTGTCTGCGATTAGGATTGGCATGTTTTATAGTCCTCCCCGTCCTCCTCGCCTTGTGATCACCCTTTACCTTAGTAGATCTTGCTCCGACACTGATGTAAATGGCAATGCTGCCGAACCATGATGTGTTTACATATGTCACATATATTATGTCATTGATGCTGCCTGCAACCTGTATCCCTAATTGAGTTTCCTCTTGTTGATGTTTTAAAAGAATAAAAAATAAAAAAACTTTCACCAGCTGCAATCAAATATTTATGAGATAATGAGATGCAAACATACCTCCATCCTGCACGTCCTGGGACTAGACTGCTGGAAAGCGATCAATGGGAAATGAGACAGGTTTGGAGGTGAGCAAATCAATGAAACATTACCTGAAAGAGCAAATTAAAAAAAGAGAGTTAGGGGAAGATAGATGGATATTGGTAATGGCACTAGGGACAAGCAAGAGAAGGAAATAAACTCAACTTTCTTTGGAAAAACACCAGCCTTGTGAATATTTACAAAGCAAAAATGTTTTAAACGTTTGCAAAACACTGAAAAAACACCTCAATTTAGAACCTATATAAACTGATAACAGAAAAGCTTATGCACCTTGTTTTCAATGTGCATTATCAGAGAAGAGGAATTGCCGCATGCACGGGAGGATTTACAACGAGTGTGCCATGACGGTGCACCAGGTTCAGTTTTCCGTAGTCATGTATTCCAATGGGATCTGGGAAGTGCAGTCTTTTTGTAACTGTGTTTAACTTGGATGCTAATAAAGCAAGGGATGAAATGCATAATAATTGAGACCTTCTGAATCTTTACACTTAGGAATTCTGAGCATGCATACAACACATAATGTGAAGTGCACACTTAGATTAGAACAAACAGATGACAGACAAGAAAAGAAGTGGAGAAGAGCAAAAGGAAGAGAAAGAAGCTCATTAAACGCGGCATGAAGCAAGGCCGTCCCCTTTCACACATACTCTTCCTGATAGCCCCAGAGACCCTCACATTCACCCTATACTGCTCAGAAGGCATTTGGGGAACTGAAACCAAAGCCGGCAACCTGGAAATTATGCTGTAAGCAGACGACATACTCCTGACTTTAGCCTCTCCAGAACGTTTGTTGTCAGCACCGATGTTCACCATATCAGATTTTAAAGCGTTTTCCAGGTACACAATGAACTGGACCAAAATTTGGGAAACAGAGACAAGTTACATTAATGACGCAACAGGGCATAACATAGTCAAATCCAATTCTCCAGCATCTTGCCTCCCACTATGAGTCGAGAACACAAACCGGGGAGACTGGTTTAAAACATGGATTCCAGACAGAGAGCTATACCCGTGCTTTAATATAGAGAGGACTCACAGGACGCAGGCCCCAAGTCAGCCTAAGTCATCATCACCTGGAGGAAAGTACCGTTTTGGGATGGTTACCCCCAATCTTTTTGCTCCAGATACTGCTGGTTAGGACTCAAAGTGCACTGGAGCAGGCTGAAATTGCTATATGTGAATTGGCATCCCCAATTGGCAATGACTTTAACACCCTTAGAAGTCCCTAGTACATGGTATCAATGGTACCCAGGGCATGGGTGTTAAAGTAGTCACGAGGGCCTGAAGCACTGTTTATGCCACCCTGAGTAGCCCAAGTAAACTACTCACAGGAGGACGGCCAATGCAGACTGCAGAAGAGGGTAAACTGCTTGATCTCGACTCTGCCTTCACCATGTGTGGTAAAGTCAAACACTATTTTTAATATATATCAGTCACCCCTAAAGAAGGCCTCCTGAGGCAGACAAGTGGCTTGGCTTGCTTTGGCCCGAGGATCCGAGTAAACTCCAAGCAGAGCTAAAGCCAGGCGTCCTTCACTGGCTCGCCCACCTCTATAAAATAACGTTATGTTATGTTAAGGATATTTATAGAGCGCATGGCTACCAGAAGGCGTCCTTGTGCTAGCAGAGATTTATGGCAGGCCACACCAGCTTAGTCGGTGGTTTTTTGGAATAACCATGTTTTCAGACGTTTACAGAAGGAAAGGGGGTTGGGTTCTGAACGTAACTGGGGGCCCCGGGGGGGCGGGGGGGAGAAGCTAGGTAGAGAATGGATAATCAGAGGCATCTGTTAGGACAGTAGGGGGAGATGATGGATCGGAGGATGGGGGGCCTTTTTTCCAGAAAGATTTATGAGCAATACATTGGGGCTTGAATGTTATTCTTTCCACAATCAGGAGCCAGTGCAAGGTTTTCAGGGCAGGTCTTGCAGAGTGGCTGTTGCAGATCTTAAGAAGCATGTGTGCTGCACAGTTCTGAATAACTTGCAGTTTGTTTGTTGTCACCCCTGGAACTCCTAGATACATTTTTGTAGTCGAGGCGGGAGAGGATCAAGACCTGGACCATGAGTTTCCTTGCTGAGAGGGGGAGGAGCGGGAAGACTTTAAGGAGCATCTGTAGGATGCCATAGCAGGATGCGGCCAGTTTCGTCGCCTGATAATAAATTGTCAGTGACCGATCTAGCCACATGTCGGAACTTTTGATCTGATTTTTGGGCGTGGGTGGAGAGCCGAGACAGTTTGGCCATGCTAAACCGATATCAAATGTGGGTGACTTACCCAGCAGCATAAGCTCCGTTTTATTTCCATCCAATTTAAGGAAGGAGGGTTCCATCTATTTGGGAACTCTCTCCAGGCAGGAGTTTTCTGGATGATTTAAGGCCACAACTAATTGGGTGTCATCGTCGTAGGTGACAATTTCTATCTCAAAAGGGACAACAATCTTTGCCAGGAAGCTCATATAGATATTAAACAGCATCAAGCTCAGAAACTAGCCCTGAGGAACACTGCAGTCAAGTGGGATCCGGTTTGAAATGTTACCCCCTTCAAAGGCTTGGAAGGTTCTATTCTCGAGAAGAGATTGCAGCCAGGTGATAACACTGCCTGATAGTCCTACATTCCTCAGTCTATGGATCAGGATGTCATAGTTAACAGTGTCAAAAGCGGCGCTGAGGTCCAAAAGGATGATAGCTGTCGATTACCCTTTGTCGATAATCATTTTGGGCTTTTCAACAGAGCCAGTAGCGCGGTTTCAGTCCCATGTTGGCGGCAGAACACGGTTTGCAAGGAGTGAAGTATGTTGTGAGATTCGAAGAAGGTGGAAATAGCTGAATCAACATGCTTTTCTAGCATTTTACTGAACCCAGGAAGGAGGGAAGTAGGGCGGTAATTCCCAAGGACGTCGCGGTCAGCGTTGGGTTTCTTCAGTAGCGCCTTCACCAGGGCGTGTTTCCAAAGTGGCGGTACTAGTCCGGTCAAAATGGAGGAGTTAATCATCTTTAGTAACACCGGGAGGACTACTTCCTCAGCCTTGCTTAGGAATTGAGGGGCTGCCCGGTCACAGGGAGAGATGGATTTTACTAAGGCACAGATGTTCAATAGGGTGTCCATAACCATAAAGGGAATTTCCTTGAGAGCATGCTCATCGGGCACGGAGTTCTCCATGGAAAGCGGATTAACAGTGGAGACCGGAGGGGGAAAGAAATTGTAGATATCCTTGATTTTATAGGAGAAGAACTCTGAAAGAGCATCACACCATGCGTGCGAGCCCTCAAGGGGGGCATCCCTCATCGGTAGCTTTAGGAGATGCTAAGCAATTAAAAAAAATTTGTGTGAGGAGTTTGAAACAGAGTTAATTCTTTCCTCATAGTAGGATGCTTGTGCATCCTTCACTTTGGTTTGATACATTTTTATGGAGTCCCTGTATTTCAGTTTACCTGTTGCATCGTAGTTTCTTCTCCATTTCCTCTCAAGTCTTTTTCAGGTTTGTTTGTACTCATGCAGCTTGGGGAAGTTCCACGGAGCGGGGTTATTCCTAGTTTTTTATGAATGTGTTTCCTAGTTATGACTAGGTCCAGGGAGGAATCGATCCAATGGTTAAATTTGTTATTCGGGACAGGAATCTAAAGAAGGTATGGAGTTTTCCAGAGCTGAATTCCAAGAGTTCAACGGAAGGTTCCTTACAATTGGAAAAAATGGGGTCTAGGAGGTGCCCTTTTTCATGGGTGGGGCTAGTAACACTTTGGTTCATCTGGATACCTTGGAGATTCTGGATTAGTTCAGTCACTACTGGGTCCGAGGGATCGTCAAAATGCAAGTTGAGATCCCCTAGTACAGTGAAATTGGAGGGGGAGCTTGCCATGTTGGAGACAATTTGTGGTAAAACTTTGAACAATTGTCCATGGGGTCAAGGGAGGTGGAAAATCAGAATACTCGAAAAGGTGTGGGTGAGGGAAAGCGTGATGGAGAAAGAACATTTTTCACAATCCGGTAGGATGTTGGAGACGATGTGACATTTACAACCCTCTTTTAAAATAATGGCAATGCCTCCTCCCCTCCCCTGTTACCGGTCACTCCTCAGGACGTAGTATCCCGGTATGAGACATTGGGAGTTCAATCCATTGACTCCAGTCTAAGAACGAGAGTTCAATCCATGGACTCATCATTACAAGGATCCTATGCCTGTGACCCTATAATCAACAAACTGAGCTCCCTACCGGCAGTTCTAGAACAGATAATCAGTATTAAACAAGCATTAGAAATGCAATAGGTCTCGCATTAGAAAAGTTGGAGCTATTGGTCTTGTAAATGACAAATATTTTATTTATGTGTTGGTTTTTAAAATAGCTAAATTGATAGCTTTGTCATTTACAATGCCAATAGTTATAACTTTCGCGAATGTGACACCTATAGCATTTGTAATGCAACATGTTTTGTATTTACGTGACTTAGATGGCAGCTCTGGCCGTTAGGCCACATCTCTAGAGAGATGTACGAAGTACTGAGGAAGACAAGATAAACTGCACTTCAATAATGATGTCGAAATTAAGTTAGTACCTCTTTGATCGTTTTACTGCAAAATTGTGAAAATTATGAGACTCTAGTTCAGAACAGTTCGAATTTAGCTGTAGGACAAGGCAACCCAAGAAGTGTCAGTGCAAAGTGTTGGAAGTAACTGTGGCCAAGCATCTACTGTAAACAGAGGCCACGTTGTCAGTAAACTTGGGAAAATATGTAGCCTGGCCCAACATTAAAAGTGTTTCAGTCACTGGGTGTAGGCAATTAAAAAAAACAAGTTAAAAAATAAGGAGACACGGCCTGGCGGCAGTGAAACTGAAAGCACGGCCGGTCGGCCGTAAAAGCCTTTGATGCAGCAGGGGGCGAAGCGGGAAGAGCTGCTGGCGGCACCCAGCTGGACAACAGAAAAGGAGACACGGCCTGGCAGCCGTGAAACTGAAAGCACGGCCGGCCGGCCGTGAAAGCCTTTGATGCAGCATGGGGTGGAGTGGGAAGAGCTGCTGGCGGCACCAAGCTGGGCAACAGATGGCTGGCGATTTGATGCTGTGCACGCGCATTTTAACTCATTGCGCTTGCGCATTGAGCTAAAAGCGCACATGCACTGCATCAAATCGCCAGTCTAGTTAAACTCTTTTTAAGCCCCTATAGTCTCGCAAGCTCAATGCGCATGCTCATTGACAGGCGAGACCTAAAAAGTCAATCTAGCTAACACTGCATCTACCATCGCTAAGCAAAAAGAACACTTCAGACCCATCACAAAGCGACATGGGTCACTTACAGAGACACAGCAACCAATGGAAACACTAAGCGACTTACAAAGACAACTGGAAATAAGGTCAGCACTGCCAGAGATCCCGCAAATCACCCCAGAAAGTAAATATGGTAGAGCACAAAACTCACTGACTCGTCTTCAACCGTGCATGGTCACTCCAAACATGCCGCTTTGTAAATTAACGATAAGCGACTACACGGTCTTGAGCACCTTCGCTTTGGCCGTTGTCTTTTTTAGATTGCGGTCACAGAAGTCTACATTTGGGTACGGCTTCCGGTTAGTCCCTTTTCTACTTCCTTTAACCCCTTGGGCGTGGCCGCGATTCTGCGCCTGTGCGGTGTTTTTCGAAGTGGGCGTGTTTATGACGGCCCCCAGCCGTCATCAGCACACGAGCCCCGTGATGCATGACAGCATTGAAGGGGTTAATTACGTTGGAAATACAGCCGTGAAACTAACTGTCCTGCATGCCAGTGCATACAGACACATTGATTTAGCCGGTTCGTAATGGAACTGTAAGAGACTACGTGGTTAGTTTCTTTAGTTTACTTTATCCCCATAATGACAAGTTCGGATCGCTTCAGCTCTGGGCAGTTTGATTTTCTTTTTTTATCACAAACGGAAAACTTTAAGCTACCGCACTTTGGTTCCACACTTTGCTTAAATTTCACATTTATATTCTCCTGAACACCTTTGATCTGGGCTGTTTTGAGCATGTGCACTAATGTGTTTATGCCTCATTTACGTTGCACTTAAATAATGTGATGTAGGCGTCCAGTGCTGATTCCTTGCCCATATGTTCCCATGCTCATACTTTGGTGGTGATATGATGATGCAGGGATGTCTTCCTTCTAGACCTTGTGTGTAGGTCCCATGCGATTAGTGTGCATTTACGCCTAGGGAGGAGCCTCATGATTTATGCAAATGTGTGGAGGCCCTTGCACTGATGGTCGTTGTGCATAATATGCCCCTAACGTTCACATGTTTATGCCCACAGGTGTATGCCGATTGATAATGCTTTATGTTTATGGCAATGTTGCTAAGGATAGGCATAATGGACTTATGATAATGCTGAGGTGTTATGCTGATAATGTTTTTCCCCTAAGGCTAAAGCTGATGGACTCTACATCTATTCCTTAGACTTATCTGATTGGCCCTGCCTAGTAAATAGTCACATGTGAATTATTACCTAGTGCCAGCTGGCACAGTTTATCTGCACCTGTGATTCCCTTCTGATGTGTTCATTCGACAATACACATACTGTTTTCCACCTAACCTGGTGAGGAGTCTTTTTGTAGTGTGCCTTGTGTGTCGCCTGTGTGTGCTGCGCGGATGCTTTATACATTAGGTTCCATCTACAAGAGCGTGCCACAATCCACAGATTCATTTTGCATCTCTTTAACTACCAGGACCGCGACTACATTATGCATGTCGCCAGGTCCATGGGCCCCAGGCAAATTGCCCAAGGCTGAGTGACCATCTATCCAGACTACACTACAGAAGCACAGAGACTGAGAGGTTCATTCTTGCTGGTCAAACTGGCCTGGAATGTTCTCTTATGTACATGGCTACATTGCTCCTGGTGGACTCTGAAGCCATGCTATTTTTCACAAAACCACCGGATGCCCAAGGCTGGCTGGAGACTAAAGAGGTGTAGCCAGCGCCTACATTCAACTGAATACAGGCTAGAAACCTCCAGATCACAAAGGAGTGAGCACAGGAGCAGGCCCTCCAGCGAACAGGCGGTTCAACAACGCACTGTTAACATTGGAAAATACGACATCAATGCACGTCATGATACATGTACGTAAAATAAGAAAGTCGCGTCACCACCACTCTCTTGGGCAGAGATACAAAGGGAAACACGTTTATCGCATGTAAGCGCAGAGAGTTTTAACTTGAAAGAAGGTTGGGCACTTTGTCCAATCATAATCTCAGGGATCACACCTGCGGGTTCCCGGAAGTCTTTAGGACTCAGTAGCTCTTCTTATAATGTTAATAAATAAAACTAGTCAAGGGGGAAGTGGTGCCAAATAGAAACTGGACACCTCATTGGGTCTGTCCCCTGCTACTGTGTTTCCAGTTCAAACACCTCTTAGCCAATAAAATAAAATGAAACCCGCCAGGTAATTCTTAACCAGGCATGCGTAGAATTGCACAATCGTAAATGCAGCGCACGCGTGGCTTGCCTTCTCAGTTTGTGAATGGCCACCAGCTTGCGAGTATATGAGCATTCACAAACTCAAATCGGACCTTTCCCTGCGCTGGAAATGGTTAATTCTACTGCAGAAAAGGATGAAGAAACTCTCAGTGGCCTGGAAACCTGGCGGTGGCATCGAAGGGGCATATCATGGGAAAATGGAGAAATAACAATGGGCACAACATTTCCTCAACAATTAACTAACTAAAACCGACAATGACCATATATGGCCATAAGGAAACCTTAGTCATGCAATTAACTCCAACCCGGGAAAAGGTATAAAACCCCAGTTTCAAAATTACTTCTGGCATTATCACCGGAGCCACGTAGGGATCGATCAGGAGGTATTTCCTCGTAGAAATCGTGAGTAGAAAGGTCTGATGATTGTGAGCACTGCCACCACTACATGAATGTAAGTTAAACCAAGACCTGAATATGCCTTTCTTTCTCAAACAGGTGCTAGTTAGCACACCAGATCCTGACGTTTTGGCTCATGAGGTTTATCTACAACTCCAAAACAGTATGTTTTAAATATGTAATGGCATGAAATTGACATTTTTCCTCCTCACTTTACAGGGATATAACACAAACTTTGTCCTTTCCCTCTTTACCAACAATAGTGTTACGACCAGGAAATGATTTGAAAACATCTGATCAAAAATTTCCTCATTAAGTGTGTGTGCTCTATGTTGTGTGTCAGTGAGTCTAGTGTGTTTTTGGTAAAATATTTTTATCCCACTATAAGCACTGGAATACAGCTATAGTATGTCACCTGTAACCACTGGATATTTTACCTATGGATATGGAGAGGGAGACCACCCCAAAAAAATGTTTTGTCTTCTTTCCTTTACAGGTTGATCAATAGACAACGTCTTTTTTTTAGGTACATTACTTTTACCTGCACTGTAATTTTTCCTCACTTTTATTAGAAAATTCTGGTATTAGTTAGAGAAACGTGAGTAAGGTGGTGATTTGTGCACCCCGTTCTGAAGAAGGTGCTTCTGGCACCGAAACATGTTGACACACACAAAAAGAAGGTAACACACATTGTCAGCGTAGTGACCTCCCACCCTCATTTTTAACAGCACCAGCCCGGGGGCTTATTAAATAATTTTTAGTCACCCCACTAGCCAGGTTCTTTTTAACTATCACTATTTCCCAAACCCCACAATACACTCACATTTATTCAGAATACCCCCTCACCAACACCACACATAGTCTAACAAGTGCTCCCACGTCTCCGTAGGTCGCAGCACGCCGTACCCCGTAGAGGGGTACGATGACCCCGATGATGAAGCATGACACGCCCGAGGCAAAACAGCAGGAGCCGTTGAGAGGGTGAGTGGCTCGGACGGGGCCACAGCTGGTGCAGAGATAAGCAGGACACCCGGGACCCTGCGAGGGGAAATTGAGGAACAGCGAGAGGGCCACACTGAAAGACGCCCAGCCGGGTAGCGGCGGAGGAACAAGGCTGAGGAGGCCGCAGGCAGTGGGAGAGCACCTGGGGGAAACTCACAACACCCGGCGGTGGGAAGAGACCGGCCGGCGGGGTGCCCGGACGCTGACAACCCAAAGAACCATGGGGAAAAAGGAGACTCTGCCGAAAGGACCCAAACAAGGCCCGATGGACAACTTTGCGGCACCGCGCCAGGGGCGGAAGGTCAACCCGCGCCCTCGAACACGCGTTCAGACACTGAGCTACTGATGGCGGCAATTCAGGCCTCCCGCACAGACATTCAGGAGTCCAGGGCGGCACTGGAGGTCAAAATCGGCGAGGTGGGCTCGTAAGTGACACTCTTACGACAGGACTTCCGCAATCTATCTGACAGGGTCACCGCTGCGGAGGCTCGAGTGGGGGAAGCCGAGGATTCGATCACAACTCTTCGAAGAGACATGGCGGAACTGCAGGCCACGAATCGCCAGCTCACCTGGAAGGTGGACGCCGCCGAAAATAGGGCCCGGCGCAACACCCTACGCTTTGTAGGCTTCAGAGAAGGAATTGAAAAGAACGACATGGTATCCTTCCTTCATGCGTGGCTACGAGAAACATTCCCCCTGGCGCAATTCTCACCATGCTTCATAATAGAGAGGGCACACAAAGCACTCCTCGCGAAACCGCCTGAGGGAGCAAAACCGCGTCCGATCATTGCACGTTTTTTGAACTTTGCAGACAGAGATTTGATACTGAGGGAGGCGAGGAAGATGGGGGAGATTCGTCTGGAAAACTCGCATGTTATGATCTTCCCGGACTATAGTCAGGAGGTGCAAAAGCAGAGGCGATCCTTCGACTCAGTAAAGGCTAAAGTCAGAGACTTAAAAATTCCGTACATGTTACTGTTCCCTGCGAAGCTTAAGGTGATATTCAATGAGCGGACACTCTATTTCGTACACCCGGAAGACGCTTGGCAATGGCTGGAGGAGCATCCGATCCTCAACAGCAGGGAGAGTGATGTGCTAGATAGGTCACGGAAAAATGCGACACACTGGGAACATACGAAACCTCAATGACTGAAATCCAGGCGATCTAAGAGGCAAACCCCAGCGACGCCATACAGAAGCCGCGGTACAGGACAGGCAAGGAAAGGGCGCTCCGCTTCTCCAAGAGGTGCAGCTGCATCCGGGTCGAGAGACGCGGCGTTGCGCACCACTGCACGGTCGGAAGGCGAGGAGGAGGAGACACTGGACAGCCACTCATCCGGCGGAGAGGGAGAGGAGGATGACGGACAATCAGACCATCCGCTGGTGAAGGAGATACGGGTCATGGAACATGACCTATCAGGACAGCACAGTGCCCCCGAATCTGAAATTCCAGACTCCAAATCCTGACGGAAGAGAGACTGCTGCACAAACTACGTTCTGAGTCTGGAGCCATGGGGAGTTAGGTGAAATATTGTCCATTTGGAGGACTGGGAGGTCTGGAGTGGCAGCTTGCCAAAAGGAAGCACGCAAGTTAACACGCCCACTTTATTGTGCTTTGCTTGACACATAGATAGGGTTGTTGGGTGTTTACTAGGGTGGGTTGGCGGGTGGGCGACAGGCCTACTCCTTGGGAAAGCTATGTCCTGTGTAAGGACACATCTGGAAGGAGAGGGAGGTGGGGTGGGGGAGGGGGATGCTCAAGTTGGTGGGGATGCAGGGGGGAGGGCATTACAGTTATTTGTATTTCAAATTTGTTGGGGCAGGGTACGGGGAGGGACTCAGGTGGGAACACTGAAGACTCGGGTAGAAAATCACTTCAGCAATTTATGTCTTCGCAACACTGCCAACCGTAAGTGTTGGGTCACACATGGTCACTGCACTCTTCCATGGCCGGTACCGTAGAAGCATCACACGTGGCTGGCAAGAGGTTGAACATACTGACGTGGAATGTCAATGGGTTGGGGTCGAAAATCAAGAGAGGGCTGGTAAACGCATACATTAAAAAGACTGACCCCGACATAATTTTTCTGAAAGAGACGCATCTTGGGGGTACTCAGTGTTCCTTTGTTGCTAGGGGCAAATATAGGATGTTGGTCCATGCGGGTTACACTTCAGACTCCAGGGGAGTGGCAGTCATGATTAAAAAACCCCAACCTTTCGCCATCACACATACGTGGCTTGACCCACAGGGTACCTATGCGGGAGTTCAGGGCAACTGGAATAGGCACACGTATACCTTGATCTCTGTTTATGCACCACCTAAGCTGCAGTCGCGCACAAATGCCTCAGTCGCGAACATCCTCTTAGACACAGCAGACACGATACAGGTGGTGGGAGGGGACTTTAATGATGTCATGGACGTTGCCCTCGACAGATCAGGCACCATAGTTGACGGCGGACATAGGACGGCATTGTTTGATCTGATGTCCTCCTTGGGGCTGACGGACGCATGGCGGTGACTTCACCCGACGCAGCGCGCCTACTCCACCTACTAAGGGGGGCATCGGACGTTCTCCCGTCTTGATTATGTTTTCATGCACAGGCAATGGCTGGAAGTAGGGGATGTAGCTGACTACAGAGCCAGGGGCATCTCTGACCACTCACCTTTGTATGTTAGAGTAGGGCGTGACAGAGCTGAGGATGCGGGGTACTGACGACTCGCGGCCTGGGACCTCCAGAACGCAAAAATACTGAAAGATGTGAGGACAGACATAAAGATATACCTCAAGGACATTGTCAAAAATCACATTATGGGAGGCCCTGAAACCAGTCATGCGCGATAGGATTAGGCTTCGACTAGAGGAAGACAGACGGCGACTTCAGGCAGAGGCAGCAGCCCTGGAACAGTCTATTCTAAAATAGGAAGGCGAATACCTAGCCCATAAGTCCGAAAACTCCCTGCGGCGGTTACTTGACGTTCAGAAGCAATATCGGGAATTGGTGACTAACGAAGCCAAGACCTAATCACAAGCGACCTACACAGATTGTATGACGTGGGGGATAAGTCAGGGAAATTACTGGCATGGCTCAGCAAGAAGGAGAGAGCAGAGAGGTGGATAGATGGCATAGCCACGATGGGAGGTAATGCGGTCAAAACTGACGTAGAAATAGCGGAGGCTTTTGCTACCCACTATGAAACCTTATACAAAGCGCGCGACCTGGCGACTTACGAGGAGGCCCTTCAGTATCTGGACAACACCACCTTGCCGGTCCTTCCACCGGAAGAAGTGGACACATTAGAAGCTGACATAACGTTAGAAGACATCACGACCGCTATTGCCAGACTCCGACCGGGTAAAACACCGGGCCCGAATGGATTCCCGGCAGAACTCTTTAAATGCACATCAGACCTGCTGACCCCCCACCTTCGGGGCCTCCTAGTAGACGCCCTTGAGATCGGAGAACTCCCTCCGGATCTTACTATGGCCACAATTATACCATTAATCAAGGAGGGTAAGCCACGAACTGAATGTGCCTCCTACCGGCCGATATCTCTACTCAACACGGAAGTAAAAGTGCTGGCGACCATCCTAGCGGTTCGCTTGAGGGCGGTCATAACAGGTCTGGTACATATGGACCAGTCAGGTTTCCTACCTGACAGGGCAACGAAGCTAAATCTCCGCAGAACTCATAACTGGCTCCAGGAGGTAAAGGAGAGGGAAGACCCACACTGGTTCCTCTCCCTGGACGCTGAAAAAGCGTTCGATGCGGTACATTGGCCCTTTCTGTTTGCAGTGCTCCGGAGATTTGGATTCGGTCCAAAGTTAACGGCGTGGATCAGACTACTCTATACCGGCCCAAGGGCTAGGGTGAGGGTTAATGGAACGCTCTCCCGAATATTTCCTATCCAGAGAGGTACTAGGCAAGGATGCCCCCTGTCCCCACTTCTCTTTACACTTGTAATAGAAGCCCTAGTGGACAGGGTCAGACACAATGCAAATATGCACGGCTTCACTGATGGGGCGACGACGCTCCCCCCCGAAAAGATTTCGCTTTACGCGGATGACGCCCTGCTCTATATAACAGAGCCCGAGACGACCGTACCGGAGCTCTTCCGAGAATTGGAACAATATGGGGAGATGGCGGGCCACAAAATAAATTGGCACAAATCAGTACTATACGACCCGAAGGGGAGAAATCAGTGGGGGAGTTTACCAGGGGAACTGACGACGACAGCAGAAGGGTTCCAGTACCTGGGGGTTTATATTACGACGAACATCCCTCTCTCGTTCCAAAAAAACGTGGAGCGTATCATCGTGAACGCGGTGGCGGATATGGACCGTTGGAGACGGCTCCCTTTAACACTCCTGGGCAGGGCAGCCATGTATAAAATGGTTGTCCTACCGAAATTTCTATACGCCCTCCAAAACGAGTACTATCCGCTGCCAACTACGGTCTTCTCCAGGATCCATGCAGAATTGCGATCTTTCCTCTGGCTCGGGAAACAGGCGAGGGTGGCCCTGGCCACACTACAAAGACACCAGTACAACGGGGGAATCTCGCTTCCCAATTTGGAAGCCTACTACTGGGTGGAACATCTGACTCCAATCAATGATTGGCTCCATGCGGCGGCGGACCACCCGACATATTCCCTGGAAAGAGCTAAACTGGCGCCCAGAAATATACTGCAGTATCTCTATGGGGATGCGAGGAGAGCCCACCTTCTCCCTGCTACATCCATAACGCTAAGGGCCTGGACGAAAGCTACAAAACGCATGGGGTGGGAACACAAACCTACAAGGCAGACACCACTGTGGTATTGTCGCTGGCTACATGAGTTACATAAACTACGTGGATTCCAGAGATGGGACGACATTGGCATTTCTACTATTGGAGATGTAATAGCCAAGGGGGAACTAAAGTCGTTCAGGGCCCTCCAAATGGAGTTCGGGTTGCACACCACGCAACATTTCAAATAGGTACTGCTGCGCCATGCCTGGCAGACCCAGAATATCTTGCTGCTTGATATTCCCGAGTATGCACCACTGGAGGGGAGACTGCTCCAGGAACACATGGTTGGACAGGCGGTGTCCCTCACATATAAAACACTGACGAACCATATGTTGGATGACTTAACAAAACTTAGACAGGTATGGGAGGCGGAGGTAGGGGAGATGGAAGACCTGGACTGGGAGATAATCTTGACACACCCCCGGGATTCCGGGAAGTGGCCATCAAGTCCAGGCTGCGACTGATCCAATTTAACTTTCTCCCCAGAACATACTTCGACAGGGTACATCTATACAAAATGGGGAGAATAGAGGGACCATGATGCCTTAGGTGCCGGCGGGAGGACAGTATGGACCTGTTCTGTCATACAGAGGTACTGGTCGCAGATCTTTCAGGAACTTGAAGAAGTCCTCGGGCTCCCATCCCTATAGACCCTAAGTTGGCGCTGCTTGGTATGTCGACCGAAGTAGACCTGACCCGCCCACTACTCATTTTCCTGGTCCTGGCATTAGTAGTTGCCAAGTGGGACATTGCAAAACATTGGGGAGCGCCAGAATCCGCGGACCTAGAGGAGTGAAGGAGAGGTTTAGACCTGTAAATGGCAGCGGAGAGGGTCACGTACAAGGCGAGAGGTTGTCCCCGGAAATTCAAGAAAGTTTGGTCTAAATGGAGACACTATCATGGATTGGATGGGGGGTTGTAGTGGGATGTGAGAGGGTAGAGGGATTGCGTCACTGCTTTTGTCCGGTTGGGGTATAGGAGGGACTGAATGGACATGCTTTCAACCGCATCGAGGAGTAGAGGGTCACTGATCATAACAAGCTCCGAACAAATGTATGTACCTGGCTGATGGTGGGAGGGAGAGGGAGGGAGAGTATGCGAAAATCATACGTTTCTGTAAACTGCTTGTATATTGCTGAATTCTATCTTGAGTTTTTTAACGTTTGACCGCCGTGGGTTGAGGGAGGGGGGAGGGAAGGGGACAGTTTCAATACTTACAACAAAAAAGAAAAAGTGGAAACTTGGGTAGCCTAAGACTGATCATGGCTGGCAACCTTGGGAGTAACTGAGACACCGACGACGCGCACCGCCCGACTTCCGGGGTGTGGGCTGAATGGCCGTATATCTTTCAGGGTGCGAGGTAATAATAGCTACTGTACACAGAGTTTCGCTGACAGATTGTATAATGGCCCCTTGTGTATCTGCAATAAAAATAAATTTAAAAAAAAGAAAGAATGATAATGTTCTAACAGCATTAAGAAGGTTTCAGATTGAAAATAATGTTTTGTAGGGGACGTTATATGTATGATGTTAAAGTATAGCATTTAAATTAACGTGATGAATAAAATGTGATTTTATCAAAAAAAGAATAGAATTTAATTCTGTATATCTTTATAGGGAAAAGACCAATAACCCTGTCAGAGACAGACAAAACGTACTTGTCTTGAAAAAGATGGTGTAAAATTTTCAAGCCATTGAAACGCGTCGACGCATTCACCTGTACCATCCCATTAAGCAACATTTCTGTCAATCATCAAATATTTGAAAGTGGATGACATTATGTGGCAGTGAAATATATGAGATGTACAAAGAGGAATGACAAATTTAAGTCATATAACATGTTCTGTCTTGTATAAATTATGCTGGTCATAATTGTATGATTGTTTTTATGTATTTTTATCTATGCTCTTACATTGTGGGGATTAAGAATTGCATATATTTCTAATGATTTTATGTTAAGATGTATTTTTAATACATTTTGAAATCATTTATTTATTTACGTTGTTATATTATATTGTTGTATGTTGATTGTGTATATATATATCACGGTCCAGGGAAACTCTGCTCTCTACTGGTTTAATTACCCTATTTCTCTTGACATTCCCAAGGGGTACCTCTCTCACTCTAAATCTCCATATACTTGTATGCAGAATCCGAATTAGGACTTTGGGACACAGTTACTAATATTACTGGGGAAGACGACGCCACGTACAGCGTTCTGCCTTCTCCCACATCGACTTACTACGAGCCTTCTGAGACACACGCAAGGTATCTATACGAGCAGTTTTGTGCGTAGATTTACCTAATATATGGATTACCATGGGTTACAGTGGTTTATATTACTAAACGCAGTATAAGACTTAAGCTTGTATAATAATAATGCATGCCAAGTTTAGAACTGATAGATATTTCCCATGATAATCTGGTACAACAGATGAGATATCTATAATTTTAATAATACAGACAGGTTTAGTCTGTAAAATGGGATCAGCACAGCGATTCCATAACTAATAGTTGTGACGGAATCCACTGCCGTTTTTAGTTTTTAAGGATAAGATGATACACAATAGGTTGGAGATTGATTTGGAGGAGTCGGTAATGGATGAGTAATATGGTGCTCGATGGAAATGTTATGAAGACTGGAAATAATGGACAGGTATGATTCTGTTTCAGAATTTCTGAGCATACGACATAAGATACCTACATCCTCACCCAGGCCGACAATTGGCCGGGACGGAATTACAATCGGTCAGAAGGTAGTCTCTTTTGGTGACATTTTGATTATATGTCAACTAGTAAGGAGTGATTACGTTTTCTGATGTTTGCCCGAATACTCATATTGGTCTTATGAATTACAGGCCAGCTGATCTCGATTCCAGTATCTCAGGTATGCCAATCCTGGGGTATACAC
This sequence comes from Lissotriton vulgaris, assembly GCF_964263255.1. Lineage (NCBI taxonomy): Eukaryota > Metazoa > Chordata > Amphibia > Caudata > Salamandridae > Lissotriton > Lissotriton vulgaris. The sequence continues at coordinate 79,577,701 of NC_141685.1, read as the reverse complement.
TGTAAGCGCTACAGATAGCATGAAGAATATAGACACTATATACAGGAGATATGACCCCTAATATTATTTGCATAATACCCCTACCACTGGGACACACAGGGAATAGAGAAATAAATTATCTCAATTTTGAATGCAACACAACCAAAATTGTGCCGTATTTCTGTCTCACTAAGCTCACACTTTTGGGGTGCTTATCCTCTACCTTAAAAGGGGACTGAGGGACTGTGTACACATATGCATAGATCTTAATGCAAAACATATGTGTGATGTTGTTACATCGCATTGTATATATGTTTTACAGCCCTGACGAAGTCGCGGATGAACTACCCAGGCAGAAACGAAACACGTGTTGGCAACAACTACTGGAATAAAGAAAAGAAAATATGAATACAGAGATTGTTTACTGCTATTTTTTGTTTATATATATGAACAAAACGGAATAAGGGTTTATGTGTGCTAGGACATTGTAACAAAATTTGTACAGTTCTCACGTGGAGTACTGAATGATGAGGTCAAGGATGAGGACCCCCGCCCCAAGCACCATAACACACTAAATAGTATAGAACAGATACACCGATAATCAAGTGAGGCGCCGCTATCACTAGACTATACTCATCATCCCGAGAAAGAATATAGCAGCCATGGTTGCTGCTTTTTTATTTTATGCAACTAACAACCATAGACAAAGCCAATAGTTCTGGCTTGTTACAAAAACACCTGATGGCAGTGGTACACAACAGCCAGCACCTCCGTAAAAGGTTGCCACAAAGTTAACAAGATGAAGCGGATTTTCTCCAGCGTGCTCAATGCCAAGCACTGTGCCATCCACAGTGCTTATCTATATGTAGAAAATCTTCATATAGCAAAACAATAATCTGAATGACAGGGCACAGCTCAAACAAGTTATAAAGGGGACTCAAGTGGGTCCACAGCTCTGAGAACAATAGTAGCACAAGTCCAATTATATATATGTAACAGAAATATTTTATTCATAAGTCTTCTCAAATGTTGACACGTAGAGACAGAAACAAGAACAGCCGACACGTGTTGTGTCTTGGGACGACTTTTTCAAGGCTGTTTAACAGAAAAATACATTTCATTCATAACTTTTTAATAGTTATTCACAAAAAACGTTTTTGTATATAGAAAAATCTATTAAGTTTCTAATAAAAACATGCCTGTAGAAGAAACAAGAAGGGGTAGAAAGGAAGGTCTTAAAAGTGTTGGTTAAAAAAGGGAAACGAAGGGAAAATGTTGGAAATATCCAGTGAATCACAAAGACACCCAAGTACACAAATTGAAGCTCCAAGTGAAAGAAAGAAAAAGTTAATTAAAATGAAAAATAGACCCAATCTCCATATAGTACGCCAATTCCAAATCCAAGGATAATTGGTGAAGTGAAACAATTCCAGAGAGAAACATATAAGTAAATACCCAAGTTGAGAATGTTATAAATATCATATGAGGCACTTCTAAGCTTTTCAAAGGGTATTCTGATGAGGTAGTATGGCTGCCAAGCTAGAAGATGTTCTGCAAATATGTAGAATGTATACTAAAAATAAAATAAAGTCGAAAATCCACGAGTTATTCCTATACAATCTTCTTATATGTTTTACAACTAGCTCCTCAAAGTCCTGATTGATCTCGTCAAAACATAGATCCACATGACCTTTCATACCAGCTAAAAAATATATTTACTGGAAAGGTATATATGTGATGTAGTGTAGTAAAAAAAAAGAAATGTATATATATAAATATATATATATAATGTAACTAATGCAAGATACAATGAATGGTTTAACTCATGTGGGCTGCTTAGTAACAAGCCAAAACTTACTACATCCAATGAAGATTACTGGGCCCGCAGTCTAATAACCAGCAGTAAGATGGAGCATCCGAAATATGAGACCCCTCACAGCATAAATACCAGCAGCTAAAGAGATCAGTATAGGTGATAGTAAATGTAAAGTATCAAAAGATGACTTAAATCACCTATCTCTAAAAGCCAGCTATATAGTGACCCTAACAACCTCTCTTCCCAGCACTTACTTTAGAGAGGAGTATCTGTGGCCCAAGTAGTCGGTCAGAAATATTTTCTCTGTGTCGAGTGAACCTTCGTAGTAGTTATACGTAAGTAAAGAGTCCTGGAACGACTAGTAAGTAGAAACCAGAACATTGGTATGCAAACTATTGGACAACAGGTAGTGTGCTCTTGCACTTGCCCTAATCGTCAAACATCGAAAAGCCTGAAGAAGCCATCAGATACAGGGAACACTTACTCATAAATATTCAGAACGATCTTCCACTTCAATATTGGTGAGAGCGCCATGATAGCGAGCATAAACCACTTAGTAATGGTATGGTCAGAAAGCCTCCGGGTGTAGGCAGCTAAATGGAAAAACATTTAAATAGGCCATTAGGTCAGCGGTAGTATCGAGCATATAGAGTGCCTTGAACGCACCAGGTTGAACAAGCAAACCAATGTTGAGACAAAACAAGAACAATACAAACTCATCATAGAAATAATAAGTAGATGTTACGTCCTCTGTAGTTGTGTCCCTCCGTGGACACAGTTCTGCCATTGCTTTTTTGATGTCCATGTGCGGATACCGTACCAGCCGTGAGGTAATCAGCTGACAGTTGACAGCTGATCACTGCTTTGACAAGTTACGCTAGAGCTTCCCTGGAGCCTGTGTTGGCGATTATAAATAAAGAACTTCTTCGCTTATTATCTGGTGTGTATCGGAGTTCTTTACAAAGTGGCGACGAGCACCAACACGAGAACTCAGCACTTAAGGAAATATACAGGGATACAGTCATAGAAGATACGCGATTTCAAGTACTTCGTGTCAGGTGAATTCCAAGATTTGCAAATAATAAATTGATTTTGTTAACATCAGTGCACTTAAGGTCGGAGAACAGTCAAATATGTAATTAAGGTGAACACAGTAAACTCAAACGAGTAAAAATTCTGAAGAAAAAGAAACTTGATAAAATTTGAACATGCAGAAATGAACTTTGGCTAAAATACTTACTTGGAACTTGCGATCGAAATAAGAAGTAACAAGGAAAAATTATCGGAAAAAAACGTACTACAACAAAGAAACCAACAAGAATTTTCAGCGAGCCACAAGCCAAACTTCATCTAAAAGTCTAAACAGCAAGTAAGCTTCGAGCAACACATTTCAAGGTAATTTTAAAAAATGTGACACTTTCTCTTCAACTTTTAATATTGCTGGAATTACATTCTGACTGGAAAATACACTTGCTGAGGTACACAACTGCCTTAACGAACACTCACAAACTGCCGCATTGAATTATTCTTCCTACGTCATCAGTCCATCTGTGTAAACGTCAGAGACGAAGACGGATGCCTCTAACGTCAAGCGGCCACCTTTAAAGTAATAAATCAGCAGTCCAGTTTACCTGCCTTGTACGTCAGCGAAATTTTAAAAAAATAAAGAAGGAAAAATAAACACTTCTCATCCACACAGCCGGAGCGTAATTAAGAAGCATCTTACTAGCAGAAGGGATCTTCAAGGATATATAAATAAAGAACTTCTTCGCCATTATCTGGTGTGTATCAGAGTTCTTTACAGTAGATCTCTGGTGGAACAGGTCACCCACCCCACCCCCATCGAGGAGCGAAAATCCTTAGTCACTTGGCAGAACTTTGCCGCCATCTCAGAGGTTGATCTCCTCAAATGCATCCGCGAAATCAAACCCTCCAACCATTCTTCTGACCCCATACCCAGTGGCATCGCCATTAATTTCTATACTGACACTCTCTCCTACTCGACCAGGCTAGTCAATCTCTTCCTCAGTCAAGGATCCCTCCCAATTGTCCTCAAAACTAGACAGGTTTCCCCCCTTCTAAAAAAACGCTCTGCAGATGCAAATGACCTCAATAACTTCCGCCCCAGCACCAATCTCCCTTTTCTTTCAAAGATCACACAAAAATGTGTTGCAAAACAACTCTCCCAACACATTATGGACAATAATCTCCTCAACATGTTCCAGTCGGGCTTTATTCAAAACTGCAGCACTGAAACAACACTGCTGCTAGTGATCGATGATGCGCTGCATATTCTCAATTCGGGGGAATTGTGCCTTCTGATTCTTCTTGACCTCTCTGCACCTTTTGACACTGTTAATCACGACACCCTCCTTAACATTCTCCGACAGAGAATGGGCGTGGAAGGCACAGTACTCAAATGGTTTGCCTCTTTCCTCGCGGACAGATCCCAAATGATCAAGATTGCGAACAGTCTGTTGTCTCGACTGGTGGTTGGTCAAGGTGTACCTCAAGGTTCTATCCTTGCTCCCACTCTGTTCAAACTCTACTTGGAATCATTATGGATCCTTCTAAGCAAATCTGGAATCCTCTACCATCTTTATGCGGATAATACCCAAATCTACCTCAAGGTGTCTTCCCCTCATGATCTCTCACTACTCAGCTCTACTCTCAACCCTATTCACAACTGGATGTTAGCTCACCAAGTAATTCACAATCCCTCTAAAAAGGAATTCCTCCTCTTATCTAGCTCTCTCCGCCTCCTGTTCAATCCTGGATGGATCAATCAAATCTACTCAACAGTAAACCCATCATTGTGGACTGCGCTAAATCCTTAGGTGTCATACTTGACAAAAGACTCAACCTAACCTCACACATCAATTCCATGGCCAAGAGCGCACGTTATCAGCGGTGCCTTTTATGGGGGATTCGCCGGTTCTGCCCGGAGAATGACCTAAAAACCTTGGTCCAATCGCTAGTTCTCTCTAGACTGGACTATTGTAATTCTCTTCTGACTTGGCCTTCCCAAATCTCACCTCTCCCCCCTCAAATCCGTCCTCCATTCAGCAGCTCGCTTCATTTCAGGGTCCAAACGAAGTGACTACATCACTCCTATCCTATCTTATCTTCTCTCCGATGGCTTCCCATCAAGGCTAGAGCTATCTACAAAACAGCGTGCATCACCCACAAAGCTTTGCACTCTTCCTTCCCTCGCTATCTGGCGAAGAAACTGAAATTGGCTGGAGGCTCAAGACCTTCTCGCAATGCGGAAAAGTTCCTGCTTGAGCCCCACCTCCATCAAAAGGGAAAAATTGATGGCACAATCGTTCTCAGGTAATGCTGTGAGAATCTGGAACTCGCTTCCTCCTTCGCTCCGTGCCATCACCTCCATCCAGATCTTCAAAGCGGACCTCAAATCTCTTTAATTCCAAAGACACTTTCAGAACTAATTCCCTCCTTCTCAGTAAATTCGTCACTTATATTTATATTTTTGTTTGTACATCCTGTGCTTGCTGCGGTTAATATTGTGTTTTTTTTACCTGCGTTGTTTTGATTCTATGGCCTGCTATTTTTCGTCAGTAAGTGCTTTAGTCATTGTAAAATTTGTCATATATATTCATATTTTTGCTTGTACAGTCTGCGCTTGCGATTGTGTGCCTTTTTCCTGCGTCGCTTTGATTCTATGGCATGCTATTTTTGTTTGTTCCATTCCTGTAACCGTTCTCTCATGTAACGTAACTGGTTCTATAGTAAAGCGCTCTGACACTTTCGGGTAAAGTCCGCGCTTTATAAAAATGCATTAACCCTTTCCGTGCACGTGACGGAACCACTCCATCACGAGCTACGGACGCGCTGTGCTGGTGACGGAATGGTTCCTTCATGACCCGGCCGCCGCGCCTGCGCGGCATCAATTCCGCGCCTGCGCGGCGTGTTCTATGGAGCAGGCGGGCCGTGACGGAACTACTCCGTCACAAGCATAGCGCGCCCGCGGCTTGTGACGGAGTGGTTCCGTCACGAGCATGGCGGCGCCGCGCGGCTCCCCCCTAGCGCCGCTGTGGAATTACAGCCACGGCCAAGGGGTTAAAAAAATAAAATCAAATAAATAAAAACAAACACCAGTAATCAGACACCAGGGACATTACTTGGTATTCCACAAATACACACACGGTGAATGGGATTATATGGAATTGTTTGACTATGGCGATGACGTTCATTGTCTCTATTTTGTTCTTCATAAATAACAACAACAAAAACAACAACAAAAAACATAAGATCCACTAAAAATATTATTAAACACACACACATGATTGGGCGCTTTGAGGACACCTCTCACATGTTTTTACCTTTGATACTTGCACAAGTGCCACCTTGCCTACGTAACGCCTGTTCTTGTGCCTAGCACTTATTGCAGTATTATACCTCAAATTATACTCTGTTTTCTCTTTTAACTGCACACTTGTCACTTTTCCTCTTGTGCACTTTTGACTACCTCATGTATTTTTGGTTGCTCGCAATTTTTACTACCTCAAGTATTTTGTTTGCTCACAATTGTCATTATTACCTTTACTACCTCATGTATTTTTGGTTGCTCACAATTTTTACTACCTCATGTTTTTTGTTTGCTCACAATTGTCACTATTACCTTATGTAAGTAACGTATGTTTTAGTAATCTGCTCTTCTGTAATGTTTCTCATTATGTTTCATTTCTGTTCCTAATGTGAAGCGCTCTGACGCCTTCGGGTAAAGTCCGCGCTATATAAAAATGCATAAATAAAATAAAATAAAAACCTCACCTCTCCTTGTGCACCGCTCAGTGGGGTTTGCAGGGCCTGGGAGGGAGGGGGCACACCGGGGGCCGGCCCGCCTGAGTCCGGCACCGAGGGCCCGGCTGCCTGTGAGGAGTGGGGCCCGGTGTGTTATTCCCCCGAGCGAACAAAACAGGGCGTCTCACGGTTGCGCAGGCGCAGCACCGCGCGTCACAGCTGCGCTCGTGCGGAGCAAAGACACTACTCCCTATCGCAGAACAATCAAAAAGTGTTGGGCCCTTACACTGACTGCAGACTGTGAACAGCCCTGGACGGAGGACGCTCAGCGTCACTGCGCCTGCGCAGAGGAGAGACACCCCCTATAGAGGAGCCGGACAGAGGAGCTTTGCACTTCAGTACATCTCAGCGCGTGCTGTATCTCATTCAATGTGACCCTTCTCGGACCCCGTCCCACCTGCACTGGTACTGACGTGGAGCCCTTTACTGCGCCCCGGGCCTGTGCTGCGCTCCGTGCTGTGAACTAAATAAAGGAATATTTCTTGCAAAGACTTCTGGTGTTCGATTGCGAACACTATGTCTGTCCTTAGCGCAATGCGCAGTTGTTAAGCCGAAGCCTCTTTTACCCACACTGTCGGAAGCAGTGTCTATACTCGGCGCATGCGCAGTTGTTCATCCAAGACCTAAGCCCTTCCTGAACTCGGGCTCCGTGGCAGGAGGCAGTGTCTATCCACGGCGCATGCGCAGTTGTTCATCCGAGGCTCTCTTTTAAACCGACCCCAGCAGGGCCCGCAGCACCCACAAGAAACCCCAGGTGAGGCCATGAGATACAAAGATTGTCTGCTGCTGGAGGGTCTCGAGCCTGCTCTCCGGGAATCATTTGTTCTTGTTGTTGTTGTATTGAAGGATGATTATTTTGTATCAAAAATGCTCGTTGGCCCTCAGTGGTGGAATTGGGTCACTCTTTTGAAGGCCTCAGCAAACGGTGACATTTTGTCTGTGTGATGAGAAGATCGACTTGAATTCTGTTTTTGGCTTTCACCAGAGTAAAGGGGGGCAGCCCCGCCAACTGAAAGTGAAAGAACACACTCCCTGTCAGCACCGACTGCGCCTCATTGTACCTGGGCCTGCACAGCATCATCTGATGAGGCTAAAACTCCCCCAAATATGTCTCAACCTCACTAGAGCCTCAGTAACCAGGCAGCAATCATTTCATTTCATAAATCTTTATTTCGGTAATATTATCACCATAAAATACACAAGGTACATTCATCATTGATAAAACAATAAAACTTTAAAACATCCCAGTCCATTTTAGTCATCAAATTAACGGTTACAAGGTTCGGGATCAGAGTACACTTAGTGACCAGCCTTGAGACTCTGTATCCTCAGCGTCCATATTACGCCTAGATATTTGGCTACAGCAAAAACAATGTGGTCAGTCATATCTGTCTTTAGTACTCTGAACGCGGCCAGACACTTAGCGAACCCCATGTTCCTACATATGGGGACAATCCATGTCTTTCTGGGAGCTTTATAAGCTGAGCAAAAAAAGATCATGTGGAGCTCTGATTCAGTGGCCACTCTGCAAGCCGGGCATATACTGATGGTTGGGTCTCTCCACTTACTAGTTAGCGCTCTTAGTGGGAGGGTCCCATGCCTCCACTGCAAGTAGAGTTTTCTGAGTAAGACTGGGTACATTTTTTCCAGGGCTGGTTCAAAAGTATAATGATCCTTAGTCTTTAAAAATCATCCGTAAGTGTCCCCAATGTTGGCTGGCGACAGAGTGCCGCTAATTTACTGTCACGATAGACCTTTGCCAGCCTCTTCTTAGAAATTGATGGAGATACAGTCAAAGGATCAGACCAGAGTGTCGCTAGGCCTATAACCTCCAGTTGAGTTTTAATGAATTTTAGCCATTTGATTTTCCCCGCATTCGGGATGGCTAGGACCTCCTGTAAACCCTGCCTATAGCTGGTCAATTCCGGGACAGCCCACAACCTCCTCCAGTAAACTAGGGGGCGCAATGCCAGTTCTTCGCTTAAAGGGCGCAGCCCCAGATCTAGCCTCAATGGGACAAGGGGTGTACTAGGCAGTAGTCCCGCCAACCGCCTAATGAAATTGTTCTCCTCTTTCACTAAGTTTGGGGAGACTTCATGACCCCATAGCTCAGAGCCATACATAGCAGCCCCCCTTGCCTGTGTCTTGTAAATCTGGAGTGGTGGACCAACGGGTTTGATAGATGACCTGTTATTCCGTATTAACTTCAGAACCCCTCCCGAGTACCGGGTCAATTTAAGTAGTGCTTTCTGTTGGTGTGAGCACCAAGTCATTTTTTCATTTATCATGACCCCAAGATACTCAAAGGTGTCTACCCTTTCAAGACTAGTCTGACCAATGGTAGGTGTAGTGCGTAGTTTTGGTGGGGGATTAAAGACCATAAATTTGGTCTTTAAGGTGTTGATTTCTAGTCCATGTTCCCCACAGAAATCTACAAAACTATTTAGTACACGCTGTATCCCCATTGGCGATTTAGAGAGCAGCAGGGTGTCATCGGCAAACATGATCGCGGGCACCCTGCTGCCTGCCAGCTTGTGAGCGTCTAGGTTGGGAATTCCGTTGAGGTATGCCAATACCCCGTTGACGTAGAGGCAGAACAGGGTCGGTGCAAGCACACAACCCTGCCTTACCCCCCTGTCAACGGGGAATCGATTAGACAGCGCCCCATCCTTGCCACACCTCACCTGAGCGAAGTTGGCCATATAGAGACGGATGATCATCTCTAACAGGCCCCTCGGGACCCCCAGTTTGGCCAGCACTTCCCAAAGTTTACCGCGGGGGACCAGGTCGAAGGCCGCCCTCAGATCCACGAATACAGTGTAGAGGCTGCCACCCTCCAGCTGTACCGTTTTCCAGAAAATGAGGGCAAACCGGAAGACCTGGTCTGTGGTGGAGATCTTCATTCTGAATCCCGCCTGGAGTGGGCTCAGAATAGAGTGGTCCATGATCCAGTCCGACAGACGATCCAAAAGTAGCCTTGTAAAGAGTTTCTGCGAAACATCTATCAGGCTTATTGGCCTGTAGTTGGCTGGGAGCAGAGGCGAACCCTTCTTAAATATAGGGACGATCTCTGCCCCCAGCCAAGTTGTGGGGATCGTCATGCCGTCCAGAATTGCATTGAACAGCATCCTTAGGTACGGTGCCCAGATCATTGCTTCGTGCTTGTAAAGATCTCCTGGGAGCTTGTCCAGGCCTGGCGCCTTTTCGGGCGCGAGACCCTGAATTGCCATTTTAAGTTCATCCAGGGTGAACCCGTCCATTTGGGCTAGGATTTCGGGGGTTCCGTCCAGAGCGAATTCAGAAGAGTTACCCACTTGGCTCTGGTCGGGGGGACTATACAAAGATTTAAAATGGTCTTCCCAAACTGTGGCAGAAATGTTTGCATTTACTGCCGCTAGTGGTTCGGCTGATCCATGCTTGACGATCAGCCAGAACCTACGGGCGTCATGGACTGCTAGGGCAGCCGTCATTTCTGACCAGTTATCCTGGTCCCATTCTATTTTGGCTATACGTATGATGGACTTGTAGGCCATCCGTTTATCCCTGATCTTACTAGGAGTTTCCCATGTCTTGAGGGACTCCAAAAGGGCAACCTTTGCTCTTCTACAAGCAGCATTGAACCAGGAGGCTCTTTTCCCCTTAACCTTTCTCACCCTGACCTCCGGGTTCCCTAACCTTTTCAAGGGCGGGCACCACTACCTCATATAGCCTTTGGATATTTTGGGGGTTCTGGACCAATGTTGGCCATCTGATTCTGCGTCTGTTGCAAGCTGCAACTAGGCCCTCCGTGGGTGTTAAATTTAAATCTGTATTTGCTATCGGGACACCCTGTATAGCTAGTCTCAGTGACAATGAATTATGGTCACTATCGGTCCTAATAAGTATTGTAAAGTCCCTCACTTTAGCCCAATCCTTAATTGACACCAGGATGTAATCTATCCGTGATTCGTGTCCTGGTCTGTTGAAGGTGTTCTGGGGTGGGATATCTCCCTTAAGCCGCCCGTTGCAAGCCCTCAACGAATGGGATAGGGTGAAGGATATTATTTGTGTAACTAAAGGTGACCATGCTTTTACAGGTGGACCCGAGATGGTGGGTATCTCCGAGAGAACATCCTCTTCATTAATTGCCCCTTCCATGTGATCCGGGAGGGGCTCAAACTGAGTATTGAAGTCCCCCCCAATTACGAGTAATGGAGAAAGGGTCATGGAATCAATAAATACAGATAAATCCTCGATCGTTCCCTAGGTGCCCGTAATGGCAACTGGTCTAGAGTATTCGTTTATTATTGCTACTCTTGCTCCGGCTGGCCACTCTAGGAGAACGCACAGCAAGTCCGGTGAGTTAGTTTCGATATTTCTTGCCCTGCAACCAAGATGGGAACCCACCCAGGTTGATAGACCGCCCGACGGTCTGCCCTTCCCACCCCATTTGGCCATAGTCTCGAAGGTTACGTAACCTGTGCGGGAGTGTTGTTCTCTTGCCCACGTTTCCTGGAACAGGCAGATATCATATTCCTCTATGAATTCTGCCCATTCCTCGGAATCCAACTTATTTGCCAACCCAGCCACATTCCAAGAAAGTATCGAAAGTGTACTCGGTGCCCCCCGCTTCTCTCTAAGATTATGGGGGTTTCTGCGCCTACTTATCCGGAGCTGGCTAGGGTTTGAAAAAGGCAAAGCCTCTGGTGTCGAACGAGAAATTACGTTGCGCACCTCAGGGGAGGCTTTGTCCTTGTCAATATAGCCAGCTATACATGTGTTGGTGGTAGTGACTTTATCTTGCTTAAGTTCAGTGGATGTGCCCCCCTCCAGATGATCATTGGGCTGCCCCTTCACATACTTATTGTCACCCATGATTTGATTATGGTCTTCCGAGAGAGACGATTTCGAAGGTGTGGCTAAGCATGGGAAGGAACAGTGTCCCGGTGGCAATTTCTCAGTAGTCCTATGTGTTGGTGATGATACAGGGACAGAACAGGGAGGGGGATCAGACAAAGAGCTGTGTGAGTCTAGTGCTGACAAGGTGACATTTGCACTATATAGAAGTCAATCCACGTCCTCGAGGCATCCAAATCTATTGTGTGTAAGGACCCCATTCCACCCTCCATGTGCACCTTGCCAGAAATTGGGTACCCCCTCTGCGCACCGTTCCGTGCCAACATCGTGTTCCAATTCCAATTTCCCCCCGTTTGGGCTTGAAGATGCGGGGGCTAGAAGTAGGTTAGTGATCTAGTTGCAATGGGAGAATTTGCTCCATGATTACTCGATGAAAGTATGAAGTGTGCGATTTTAGGATCTTCAAATGAGACCATGACACAATCACCTGTGATGGATTTGTGCGATGTTCCTATCCAAGGGACACGTCGCACCATGAGAATTTTACTTCTCAGGTGATTGGGTAGAGGTCTGTTCACATTGAGCCAATAGATGACCTTGTTTTTTAAAGATCCAAAATCCTCCTGCTGATGGTACTGAATTTCAGGCACCCCTGTGAGCACTACTACGTATGGTCTAACCTCTGGGGGGAGATCAACATAAGCCCTATGATGATTTTTCGAGTATTTATGTCTGTGAGCATATGTATCGTGATCTTTATTCCGCGGGGCAGCCGGTGCTTCCGGAGCTGTTGTAGATGGAGCCGGCACCTCATTTGCTCTTCCCGCTACTCTATTTTCATTGGTGATTGCAGGAACCTTATGCCGAGGCTTTGGAACAGGTTTGGTTACCGTAGGTACCGGCTGGGAGGCAACCACTACTGGAGGAATATTGTTCGCTGGAGGTTGGCTAGATAATTTGTTACCAGGGATGGTCAGGGAGGCAAGGTGTAGGATGCTTTTTTCCGTCTCGAGGAGCTGGGTTTCTATGCGGGAAAATCTGAGTTCTAGAGGGGTCAGCAGTTTTTTTTGCGTTTCCCACACAATCGTCAAGAATTCAACATCCTTCCCTTCAATCGTACAAAGTGGCACCCCACCATTTTCAATTACAAGGTTCTTGTGTTCCTCCATCAACCCCACTGGACTAGAATCTTGGACTGGGGGAAAACCATTTACCTTGGGAGCAGATATGTGAAAAGGCTGAGCTAATGCTTGAGAAGGCAGCTGGGCCTTTGCAACCTTGGCCTTTTTCCTGGAATAGGCGGTATTGGTATTCCGCTTCCGTTTTTGATTGGGGCCCTTTAGGGATATAGGCGGGGTACTCGCGCTCCTGCCCTTAAGTTCTGTAGTTGGTAGAGTACCCATGGGTGGCCCGTCTACCCCTCCCACCCTGGGTAATAGTGTTGGGGCTTCCTGTTGAGCTTCGGCCTCCAATACTGGAACTGCAGGAGGTGAGGCTGGTTGATGGTGGATAAGTGCCTGTGTGAAATTTGGTGCTGGACCCACTGTACGGTCCGGTGTTTTCGCAAAAGCAAAGTGACCCAGAGAGGATTTCTTGGCATTAGCCATCTCCTGGGAGAGCCTTCTGGCAGCATCTAACTCAATGGAGACCCTATGCTGCATCTTATTAATCTCTTTGTCTATTGCAATATTGGTTCTGGTGATAAAGTCATCAAGTGTTCCATTTTGCAGTTTCCCCTTAGCTGCCCTGCTTCTGTACTCGCGTGTAGACATCACACTTAGCCGCTGCGTGCACCGCTGGGTGGGGTGTTGGCTGAAGAGATGGAAGTGGGGCCAAGGTTTATAGCCCGGACCGGACTCTCCCGTACTCAAACGGCCTCAAACGGCCCGCTCTTTGCCCGGTCTTCGCCCCGAGCTCCGCCCCGCGCGCGTCCCGCGATGCGCGTTGGCAGGCCCGCTTTTAGTTGACGAGGAGGCGTGGCACTGGGAGGGGGCGCGGCTCGGGCGGGAAGAGGAACCAGCTGCGGATGTTTTCAGGAATGCCGGTCCTCGCAGTCCTGCTCGCCGCGCCTCGCACCTCCTCTGCGGCCACGTAAAGGTGTCAGGACCCTCCTCGCTAGTCCAAAGGCAAGAGTGACCTCGAAGAGCTACTCCAGTAGCAGGGAACAAGGTATGGCTGTGCAAAACCTCTCACGAGCGGCGCCCGCGAAGCGGGGGCTGCGAGAGTTTTAAAGAGCTGTCAGGAAGGAGGCGTGGCACTGGGAGGGGGCGCGGCTCGGGCGGGAAGAGGAACCAGCTGCGGATGTTTTCAGGAATGCTGGTCCTCGCAGTCCTGTTCGCCGTGCCTCGCACCTCCTCTGCGGCCACATAAAGGTGTCAGGACCCTCCTCGCTAGTCCAAAGGCAAGAGTGACCTCGAAGAGCTACTCCAGTAGCAGGGAACAAGGTATGGCTGTGCAAAACCTCTCACGAGCAGCAATCAGCAAATACCCATCAGGTAAAGAAGTATTGGCATCGCCAGTACGTCTCGCTTTTGGGACCTTAAAGTGTTTATTTATCCAGCACAATATCCTTGGTGCAACAACATCAACTGTTGCATGGCTAAACACTTATAAGGTCCCAAAGGCAAGACCTATTGGCTATGCCAATGCTTGTTTTCATTGGTTCCTTTTTGTGCCTTTTTAGAGATGCATGCTTCTATTTCGTCTTCTTGTCTAACTACTCCCGCCTTTTGTTGATCTAGATCATGGTACTCACATTTTCCCGGGGGCCGCAAAGTTTGGTCTATGGTGTGACCGAGGGCTGCACTGATGCCAGCGGGGGTGTTAAGTCTGGGTAGGGGAAACCCGATTAGGACCCTAAGGTCATCAGAGGATCTTCTTATGCAACAGGGCAGAATAAAAAGAGCAAGATGGGGAGGAAGGCCCTTCAAGCACTTGGTTCCTAAAATGTGGAACACCCTACCAAGGGACATGCGCATGATAACCAACAAATTAGCATTCAGGAAAAGACTCAAAACATTGCTCTTTCCCTAAAAACTCTAGATCTCAGGCAACTTGACTTAGTCCACCGTAGTTATGTTTCTCTTAGCGCTGGGAAGCCTAAGGGCAGCTATGCACCTTACAAATACATACACATCTTCTTTGAGCCTCTTGTCACAATGCATTTAAGAATAAACAGACTCATGGAAGAAATGTTGCAAAAATGTAACTGACTCACTCAGTAACCAAGAATGACTCAGTGAGCAGTAAATGAAAGTATGCACATAAAAAGCAAGTTACATTGCTATATTGTTTAGACAAAGAAGGTTCAAAACAATATTACACTTAGCCATGATTAGAATGTGAAGCATGATAATACAAAACAATATGCAGTTTGAGGTTACAATTTGATTTCTTGACATCCTTCATTTAATTCATTCTGGCCTGAGAGGTCCTGACAGTCTGGGGAAGGAGGGCGTCCATGTTTATATGCAGGGGGGGAGTGGGGGGAGGGCTCAAGTTTTGTTACACTACTGACCTGCACAGAAACGTAATACACAAAACGTTGTGACTCAGCTCTTGTCACTGTGCCTCTCAGAGAGCCCTCAAACTTGGAAATTAATTATCTACTAGCTGCAGGAACATGAGTTATCCACAGAGCACTGTCAGGGAAAGCCATAAGCAGCAGCCAACCTAAAGAAACCCTTCTAATCCCATTCAAGAGTGAGAGGACTGAATGTAGCCAATCCAATCCCAATCCAAAAGACTTTATTCAGATAGCAACGTATCCATAAAAGTAACACATGTACAGGATAAAAACCATTAGAAAAATAAATCGATAGCGCTCCATTACCTGGTGCTCTACTCGCTGTTTGACGTCCCTCCCCGTCGTAGCAGGAAACCTCGACCTCCACAGGCCGAATCAGTGGCACACCGAGCTGACTATGATCCCAGGGTATCGATTTAAGAACGAGCCACCGTCACCGATCCTGTCACATTTTGTGACATTGTTGCCCGTTTCTCTGAGGAGGAGTGGAAGGTTTTACAGCTCTGGCAGAAAGATCTTTACAGGAAAGTGATGAAGGAAATCCATCAAGTCTTGATTGCTTTTGGTCGTTTGATTGTGACCTCTGTCTTTTCCTTAAAACCAAAAAAAAGCAAGGCCTGTGTCCTCAAGACATTCAAGACTTATACGAAGGAGACAGAGGTAACCCTTTTTCAGTTCGTCATACAAGTAAAAATATACCAGTCCTGGTTTGCCCTTGCTAGCCCACGATCCTCCTGCATCAGACACAGCCCGTGGGGGCTGCACCGACTATCTTCCCGCAGCAGAACAGCCCGTGGGGGCTGCACCGATCATCCATTGAGTGGGGGACTCCATTACCCAGAGTCCCCTAGTGATGCCTGAAGCGAGCGTCATCTCTTAGCCCCAGGGGGCGTGTCAAAACCGGAACAGGGATCCCGCGGCATGGGATGGGCCAGGGGCGGGCCCATCCGCGCCCGTTTTAGCCTGGATAAGACTGGGCTGGGCCACCTCCTTGAAATCACATCCAGTGGTCCCGAGTGCCTCCTCTGTCTGGCAAGAGAATGAACTTGAGAGAGATTTCAGGCTTATGGCTAATGGAACAACGTGCAATAACTTTTTTCGCTGAAGAATCATCTTACGGGACTTGTTGCTACCGTATAGGCAAGTTTCAATATGTTCATGCACCCATCGAGGGAAGACTGTTTTGAATTCTTAATGATCTTGTGCATGTATTGTTTTGTACCCGTTAATGGTAAACTGTGCTAGATAGATACTTGGTACTTGATCCATACTTGGCGTTTAGGAATCCATATTTGTATGTGAAAGACACTACTAGCACCTAGGAGCTTGTCGTGCACATTTAAGCACTCCCTTACCCCCTGCGCAGATTCACTACTAGCGTTAAACGTATACCAACAATGGGCAAAAGGAAAGCAGCGGAAGCTATCTGTCCCGAGGGTACTGGGACGTTGGGGTTTGCACTCTGGGTTGTCGGTTCTACCGATGGGGGTGAGGAAAAGAGGAACACAGGCGCCTTCAATAACGGTTTTAACGAAGGCTTTATTGGGACACAAGTCCTTTTCATTAAACTCAGTCTTTAGAATAGAAACAAGGAAAGGAATCCTCCGGTTTTAAACTCTTCGACTTCGGGGCGTCAGGTGGTCAAGGTCCTCACCGAGGATTCGTCGGTTGGTTCCGCTCCGGTACCGGTAAAGGAAAGAAAACAAGGATCAGGACCAAATAATAACCTGATACGTTCTCAAGGGTCGGGGAGTGAGGGAGTAACCGTCGTGAGTTCGTGCTATACTTCGTTACCCCTATCGGTGGAGGAAAGAGAGAAGTGCTCGTGCCAAGGTAGGGGAGTTGCAGAGGTAGAGGATAGAGGGCTTCGTTACAGAAACGTTCACTACTGTTTCTTACGCCCGACCCAACCCGCTACCCGACCCCGTACCTCTTGAAGCCACGCTCCTCCCGTGGGAACGTGGCGGGGCGAAGCGTGAAACCGTTGGCCTCCTGGCTTGTCGTTCTCCTTTGGCTCCGCGTCTTGGGACCTCCTGTCGTCCTCCACGTGGGCTTCCGCTCCTCGGGAAACGCCGTCCGACGAGGTTTCTGCTTCTCCGTCTTTTGACCTCGCAACGCCCACATGGGGTGGAGTCTCGTTACCTGGCTCAAAAGATTTAAAGGGGCCTTCCGAAGCATTAATCGGAATCCAGCCTGAATCATCCTCTTCACTCCATGAGGCCGCGGTATTCTGTGGGGACAAGGGGCAGGGTAAAAGAGGTGTGGCTGTCCACCATTCTGCAGTAGTCTGAGGTTCCGGCTCCCGTGCCCCGTCACACTATCACAGGTAGGAAAAAAATCCCAAGGACACAGAAGCTGCCAAAATCAGCAGCTGAGAAATGCACGCTTGCAGCCATTGATAACCTAATTGAAGAAGTAGAGAATATGTTGTCTAATGGTAAGGAGCCTAGCCTTAAAGGAAGTAATAAAATCTTTTCATACTATGGCAAAAAGTATAAAACCATAAGTGGAAATACCAACAGCCATATAGTTACAGTCCATCGGAGCAATGGAAAGACCCACCCCCTTGTAACATCAGTTCCTATCCCCCAAGAAAAAGGGATTAGCATAAATAAAACTAATACCAATAGTAATGAAATATTAGACAACCTAGATAATAGTGTTGGTTCTCATGATGAAATTATAACCATTGAGTGCTCCAACAAATACTCAGTGTTAGTAGAAAATCCAGAAACAACGATAGGGCCTTATTCGGGGGGATCAATTACATAGCAGAAGGCTGCCCAAACCATCCCCACCATATGCCCAGGTGCAAACTCACGCCATTGACACACACAGCTTGTTGTTAGCACTGTCCAATAAATTAAGTACTGTTGAGGAGGAGGTCAGAGCGAATAAAAATATGATAGAAGCTCTTACCAGCAATCTCTGTATATGTGATAAGGGTCTAGCTTATACACCTGATGTGACTAAACCTGTAGAGATATGGATGGAAAATATTACTACTGGATCTGATAGGCCCAAAGAGCAAACAGAAAGAGCAGAACATTCCCAAACTGATAACCTCCATGGGCGGCAAAACACAGGTTATACCCGTAGCCTAAGACCAAACCTAGGACATCCGGTGACCACCCCACAGGAATGGCATATATCACACAGAGTGCAGCAAATCCCCCCCACACAAGAAAAGACCCCTGGGTAGTCTACCACCCGCAAGCTTACGATAGGGGGACAGGGAATGAGGGGAACAGAGGGAGAAAAGAAGCACTTCAACAAGCACCAGAAACGGTGGTCCCATGTGCGTTTTCCTTGTCATAACATTTTTCTTACAAACGTCCCTAGATTGAAACCAGGAACCAGGGAGGATGGGGACTCCCTGCTTAACAAGGTTATACATTGGATAAAGACCAAGCGCCTCTGCCTTTCTGTTATCAAATCTGACATAAAGAGCGCCGAACGGCTACAGCAAGAAGGAGGGGGCTTAGATGATATTAGGGTAACCTTGTATTCAAAAGTTATAGCTGATAACTTAATAACCTTGAACCTAAGGACTCACTCATTATTCAATTCTAACATTTCCATTCGGCAAAATAAAGCTGATAGAATGAGCTGTGGTTCCCCCCTAAACTCTACTGTGACCAAAATTAACCCTGGAGCCCATGGAACCAACCTGATTCCCCAAAGCGGTCTCGAAGCAGTAGATTGACTAAATTCATCTACTGACCAGACACCAACAAGTCTAGGGACACAGCGTCTCTGTTGGGGAACTCACGAGACAACAAGTTTGAACAGGGAAATTGCTTATGATGATGATGATTCTAAGGGCGGACCCATCTTTGGTTCAAACCAAGGATCAAACTTAGTTCCGGATAGTGGGCTAACTAGAGAAGAGATTAGTGCCCCCAATATAAATGGTGTTAAATTATTGTCCTGGAACATCGCTGGTTTAACAAAGCAACACCTGGAATCTGACTGGCAAGACTATATAGATAAATATGACCTATGCCTCTTCCAAGAGACCTGAACATTGGAACCCCTATATAAGGTGGGATATCGAACATTCAGTATCGAGGCAATTCAACCAAAAAAAGGCAGACCCTCAGACGGGCTCTTAATATGGGCTAAAAACCAAGTAAATGCCAAAATAGTTGTCCAGTTCAGATGATATCCAGGGTGTATGTTTAAAGTTCTCCAACACATCTATGATCTCTCTCCTTAACATATGCATAAGACCAAGAGATCATTCTAAAGAATCACCATTAATTATCCAACTAGGAGGGATTATTGATTCTATTTCAAATAATAACCTCATTGTAATTGATGGCAATTTTAATTGTTGTTCAGAACCACTAAGGGGCATGGAAACCATACTGGAAGAAGAAGAAGACCTTGCATTGGGCATCCCAATACTCAGCTCTGAAAGACCAGCGAGGTGCACCGCTTCAGCCCTGCAGATCTTTAACTTAACAGTAGAAAAAGGGCTACGGGCTTGGAATGGGAGATGTCCCTCTGATTTTGAGCCCACAAACACTTTTCTGAGGGGCCAATCGTCTTCAGCTATAGATTATATCATGATAAGCGCTGCGCACTCGGCATACGTGACTGATTTTAGAGTAGCGGCTAGGAGGGAAAGTGACCACCTCCCCCTATGCCTAGAACTAGCAGCAAAATATTTCCAGCATCATCCTAGATCAGGCTTGCAGGTATCACAGCCTATGTTGTGCAACAATAGAAGGGCAGTTAGATGGGCAATCATTTTAGGGAAACTTGAATCCCTTACTTCCAATTATAATATTTTTAGTGACCTTCTATCTTCTTTTCTTTTTAACGAGAATATAAATCCAATCCCAATTACCCAAACCCACGTAGCATTAGTGGAAAAAATTGAACCTCATCTTACTAGAGCAGTGATGGGTAAAACCTCTTCAAAGGATAAGCTGATGCCAGTCAATCCCTGGTTTAATGAACTATGCAGAGAAGCAAAGAAGAACCTAATCAAGGCCTTGGAGTTGAAAGAACCGATTTAAAATTAGGCAAGAAAGGAAAATATACAATCAGATTCTAAAACAAGAACATAAAATTGGGAGGACTCTGGTTGGGAAGACTTGCTAGCCGCAGCAAGGGAAGGAGATCAATCACTTTTTTGGCAGATTGTTGCAAACGGCAATAAGTCGAGCAAGCCAGCCCAGGACTACCATCTAGATCCTAAACCATGGTTCAAACACTTTGCACATTTATATGCATGCCCGGGTTCCCCTTCAAGCGAGAACTTATGCATAATCAAAGAGCTGACAATGTCCAAGGAGTTTGAACCACTATATTTTAGTATCTTAGATACTAAGTAGGCTATAGCCGCCATTAAGGCGACCAAAGCGCCAGCCCCAGATATTATCCCGGGAGACCTCTTTAGACATGACCCAGAGGTATGGGCACCGTATATCAACTTACTGTGCAATGCAATTAGCAGAGGGCAGCTATCCCTATATCATGGAAGGGCGCGGAGATCGTCCCTATATACGAAAAGGGCAGTAGGGACGATCCCGCTAATTATAGACCTATCAGCTTGATAGACATTACCCAAAAGGTCTATTCAAAGCAGATACTGGACAGGCTAAACAACAGGCTAGTTGACAATGACATATTATCCCCATGCCAGGCAGGGTTCAGAAAAAGAATCAGCACCATAGATCAGGTGTTTAGGCTGCTAACCATTGCCTGGAAGTATACTAAACTAAGATCCGGCAATTTGTATATGGCCTTTATTGACCTAAAGGCCGCTTTCGATTAAATTCCAAGAGATCTGCTGTGGATACATTTCCTAAATCAAGGGGTCCAAAAAACGTACTGGTGCGTCTCATAAAATTACATGAAGATAATTTTGCAAAAGTGCGCTGGGGTATGGGTGGGGAGTTGACAGAGGAGATACCGGTGAGGAGAGGGTCCGCCAGGGCTGTGTCCTGGCGCCTACCCTGTTTCTCCTCTATGTTAATGATATGGTAGATTTCATATTGGACACAAACCACGATTCCCCAAAGTTAGGTGGCTCTCATGTATGTGCTCTGACATTTGCGGATGATACCATCCTCCTCTCACAGACCCTAGTGGGACTGCAAAATCTTCTGAATAAGTTGCTGGTGTACTGTAAACGAAAAGGATTGGAAATAAACCCATCAAAAACAAAATACATGTCCATCAGCCCGCACAAAAGTTTTAAGAAAAAGATGATGCAACAGTTTGTTTATTCAATTCCCTTTCTAGTCTTTCCGCGCTATAAAGGGCGTACAATGCTGTCTTTAAAACTTTTTTGTCCATTGTTACAGCTGTGTTCGAATTGGCAAACAGTCTACCAAGGTTAACGCTTTCCAGACTCTTGACTACCCCAGGAAGCCATGGAATATCCATCCCTTTCTCACAGCGAAGACTATAATCTATTATGTCCCTTGTGAGAGAAGCCTCGGGATTCTTCATTATGGATAGCCAAAATAGTGTGGGGCGGGCCCTTATGATGTCTTCAATGTATCCAAATTTCAGTTCGCCTTGACATATGTACAGAGGGGTGGAGATTGGAGCGCCAAGAGTTTTCTACAAAATCTATTTTCCTCTGATTGGACGCAAGAGCATTTGGCAACACTCCATACCTCTGCCCCATAGGTAGCTATTGGTACACACTGGATCTTAAAAATCTTTAAAAAGGCTGGAATTGTTCTCGATCTTTTAGGGCGGAGGAGACTGAGGATTGAGTTATAATCCCTCGAGAACTTACTTTTACAATATGCCAAGTGTTCACACCAGGTGCCGTTCGCAGCGAAGACCATTCCCAGATAAGGTAAAGTAGCAGTGCAAGTTAATTTTTGGTCACCCACAGAGATAGAATTTAAAGGACATTTCCTTGGCCCACGAGGCATTATAAAAGATTTTTTAAAATTTGTGCATAAATCTAAGCCAGATATAAAATCTGTGAAACCTCGAACTAAAGTGCATAGTGCATTTGGTGTGCGACCAATTAAAACCGTATCATCTGTGTATAAAAGCAATGGGAGAGGTTTGCCTTGAATTCTGGGAATATCATTAGTTAGTGTGATCAGTGATTTATGTTAATTGTTTATATATATGATAACTAGAAAAGGAGCCAGAACACACCCCTGTGTGACCACTCTCTCTACACTGATGTAAGGGGAAACTTCTCCCCCAACAACAATCCTGACCCACGCTTTCAGGTCCGTATGGAGATAGGCCAAAAAATGAACACGGGTCTCATCCAGTCCATATTCTAAACTGTTAGACCTGGCACCTTGGCGTGAGTTTCCCTTCCACTTTTTGCTGGTGTGCCTCCGATGTTTTGCTGGTTTTCCGATACTCAGGGCACTGCGCCACGGCCGACCCGTGCCGCAGTGCAAGTGCTCCCTACTGTAAATTGTACATGTGATTGGTGTCCATGATTGGTGCAGTGGATTTACTGTTAGTCCCTAGTAAAGTGCACTAGGAGTGCCGGGGCTTGTGAATGCCACTACTGCTAGTGGGCCTGCAGCGCTGGTTGCGCCACCCACAGAAGCAGCCGTAAGATGTGTCTGGGGTCCGCCATTGCAGACCCCGCGTGCAGTCTCGTACTGTCATGCCAGCTGGGCAAGTGCACCCACTCGCCAGCCCCTGAACCTTCCCTTGACTGCATATTAGTCACCCCTATGGTAGGCCTACGGGCAGGGTGCATTGTAGGTGTAAGGTAGGACATGCCCAGATGTGCGTGGCATGTCCTAATAGTGAATTACTGCCGACCTCGTATTTCACTATTGCAAGGCTACCTGCTTCCGTTAGGCCAGAATGGGCTGCTGGAATTATTACACTCTATAATCCCAGCAGGCTCAGGGAGCATGGTAGAGAGTCATGTTTAGTATGCCTGAACTCAGAATAATAAAATATTTCTTTTAGTAAAGGTTATTTTAATATCCTGTGTTTGCAAATGCTACTTTTAGAAAGTTAGCATTTGCTTGCCTAACCATTTCAGCCCGCCTCTGCTGGTATGTGTATCTGACTGTCTGGGATGTGTGAGTGACAGGGCTGGGGGATGACCGGTGGTGAATGCGCAGATTACACCTTAGTGGGAGGTAGGAGTGGCTCTTGACTCTGAATCTTGCTGTGCTCTGCCACCACAATGCTGGCTCCACCCTCCTGGGGAGCGACTGATGACTCAGCCGACACCTGGCCCAGGAAGGGCGGAGCCCCATCAACAAGGTACTTCTGGCTGCCCCTGTCCACACAATGCTGGCTCCACCTCCTGTGGGGCGTCTGATGCGCCTGCCCCTCACACTGAAAGCAGAAGCCGGATTACACCCACCAGAGTACTCAAGGACTGAAAGTGGCTATGCAAAGGCCCCCCTGGCCTGCAAGAACAAAAGAAATGCAGTATAAAAGAAGGAGCCCTGCTCCTTGTAAATTAGATCCTGTTTGGGCTACAGAAGGAACTCTGCCCGACGAGAAGGACCGGGAAGGACAAGGAAGAGTGCTGACTCTTGCCTGTGTCTGGTGCCTTGCTGCAGAAGGAGAGGAAAAGGAAAGACTACAAGAAGACTTTTGCTTTATGAAACTTTGTGCCAAACTCTGCTAAAAGATCTCCAAGGGCTTGCTGCTGAACTTGCCCCCTGACCAGCGCCCCAGGACCAGTGGGCGCTACATCCTGAAGGAAGCGACTGTGTGTGCTGCTTATCGCCGCAGTACTGACAGAGGAGTCTACTCCAAAGCATCGACATCCCCCCAAGCACCGTGACCGGGGCCCAAAGCAACCGCGAGAGCAAAGTGAGGTCCAGCCGCCGCTGGCCCGAACACTGTGACCGCATCTGCACCGGGAGCCCGAGAGCAAAGTGAAGGAGGACCCGTCCGGTCCAAGCTCCCGAATTGACCGCGCCTCGAGCCGTCAATCCACTTGCGAAGACGGACAGTCGCCGGTGAGAACCCCCCTCTGGTCAGTACCCTGCCCGACAGCTCAGCTGTGAGTGCACAGCTGCAACCGACACTTGGCTGGGTACGTCCTGCACTTGGGGACCGTACTGCCACTTGCCGCCACCATACAGCCGCCGACTCCAGGGTCGGAGCGAACGACGAAGGAAGGATCCTGCCGCCACTGAACATCGCCGCCCCGGACGACCCGTGACCTGCCCGGCTGAGAGCCGCAGCGAACAGCGACGCCGGAAAAGCAACGCGACGTGAGACAGCTCCCCGCCCCTAGAAGCCGCCCGCTCCACAAGACTGGAAAGGTACTGTGTTGTATCCTCACGGGGCGAGCATCCTGCAACTCGCACTCGCACCGCGCTATCTGCTCCCAACGCGAGCCGCCTCTAGAACCGAGGCTCGATCTCCTCCCGGAAGCGAGCGGAGACAGCGGAACGCGCATTGAGGCACTACGAGACACTGAACCTTTCGAAACACGGGCAGAAGGCCCAGAAGATTGCGTATTGCTAAGAGAGAACTGTGGCAACTTGAAACTAAGTAAACTGGACCCGCTATTGAAAGTTTGACAACTGTATTTACAAGCCTGCTTGAAATTTATATAAAGATATATATTTTTACAAATACAGTTTGGTGTCATTGTGTGGTGGGTTGGTTGTGATGGTGTAATACTGCCAATGTTTAACCCCATGTGCCCCAGAGATTAGCCTAAGACTGCTTAAGCCACACTACCTAGAGGGTAAGCAGAGGTTGTCTTAAAGGTAACCCTCAGCCCTGACCAGGAAGAGAGAGTCCCTGCTTGTCGCCAGTGCCGCACTGCGCCGACTAGAGACTCCCCCTTCCAACATAAACTATATAGACTGGACCTATTGACAAAATCGAAAGCTGAGGAAAAGTCCATAAAAGCTAACTAAAGTGGCGAGTGCTGTGCAAAAGTGTACTTCCCTATGATCAAATTAAGATTAAGACATTGCTTGTTCTTGCCAACTTTACCCCTGAAACCTAGTTGGCATTGTTCTAAAATCGTTTTGTCCTCTGTCCAGGTTAACATTTTTGTGTATAAAACTCTGCCTAAAATGTTAAGGGTGTTATCTATGAGGGAGATCGGTCTACAGCAACAAGGTTGTGTGCAATCGCCCTTTTTAAAAATGGGAACGATCGTGCTAGTAGACCATGTCTTAGGCAGTGGGGCATTGGTTAGAATATTAAAAATATTTAACAGCAGAGGGGCCAAAAAATCTGGTTTATATTTAATAAGATCGATGGGCAACCCTTCAGGGCCTGGAGTTTTATTGCCCGCACTCTGACGTATATCCTCCTCAACCTCGTTTATTGATAATGAGACTCCAGGTGCCACCCTTTTCATAAAAGGGTCGGATTCAAAAGCAGGCTCTTGGTAAATAGTGGAAAAGGGACTTTCCCAGGTAGCGCTCATTATGTTGCAGCTGATGGGAGTTAACGGTTGTCCCATTGATCCTAACTCTTTAATGGTAGTCCAAAATATATTCCCATTATTTAAGCTGGCAGCATTAATGAGCGCATCCCAGTGCTCACCTAATAACTGTTCCTTCCTATTAGCAATAGCCTGCTTATATGTCAACCTTAAAGACTTGACCAAATCATTAAACCTAGGGCTTTGAGATAGGGCCTTTCGGAGCTTCCTGTTGGCAATTGAGCACTCCTGATTGAACCATCTAGGTTCGTGCAGTACTGTACAAATGGGTTTAGACAGCAAGGATTTAATGGCTCCACTGAGTTCTGTAAAGGCGCTGATAGCCACTGGGTGAGGAACAGGGCCTCTAAGCAGATGTTAATAAGATTCATGTTTCCCCTAATCATAGAACTGAATAGGTCTGCGTTATTAATGCCTCGCCATACCAGTCTGCGGTTATCTATGGACGGTGATAGATCTCCAGCACCACATTCTGTCTGAGGCGTTGGAACTAGAGACATCTGTAACGTTACTTGTATTGGGTAATGGTCCCCAAAGATTGTGGCCATAATTTCGGCTTTAAGCAAGCTTGCATCTAAAGCGGGGGAGATAAAAAAACATTATCCATTGTAGATGAACAGCCCCTCCCTCTGAATGTCGGTTCAGGGGGGGCATTATATTTTGTAGTTGCATCAATTTCCATAACATTAATTAAGTTATGGGTGTTCAAATGGTCCATTAGCTCTCTACCCCTATTGCATGTTTGTCTGCTGCTGTGTGAATATTCGCTTGACCATGAGTAAGATAGCTTAGCATTAAAATCGCCCCCAGACAGATTCCTACTGAATTGAAAGAGTCTTTGGATTTTCCAATAGGTGCAATAAAATTAAACAAATTTATAAAATGCATATTTGGAACAGATTGAAAATAATTGTTATAAAAATTAATTATCCAAAAGGAAATTCCCCTATTAAATAATATGCCTAGAAAACTATTGTTATCTGTATGTACAGTTTTTATGCATCCCCCTGTCTTAATATTGACCCAGATTAATAAACCCCCAAATGGTCGACCCTGCTTGGGGGTTGTTGCTAGGATATTATGGCATTCAAACCCCTCAATATGCAATTCTTGTGTGGCCCGTGTTTCCTGAAATAAAAGGATATCTTGGTCTTTAATAAGTTGTACCCAGTCTGGCTGGTGAAGTTTAGAGTACAACCTTGCAACATTCCCGCTTAAGATACGGATGTCTGAACTTGCTGAGGCCTTCATTTGCATAGGGGGCATAAGTGGGGTGTGGGAATAGTACACTCAGTTACTGGCAGGGCATGAGGTAACCTAATAGCAGGATCAGTATTTTCCCCAAAAGTCGATAGTCAGTCTTGGGTCTCTAATCCAGACAAGGCCTCGAACCCATTAGAAGTAGTAATCAAGAGGAATTGTTCATGAAAGGAGCATGACTTGGTTTGTAGAAATAAACAAGGGGTAGTGCGCATGTGTTAGTGCTATTAGGTGTGATGAATTAGCAAGCCCTTAATAGGTGTCTCACCAAAGAAGGTCTGCAAAAGTTAATTAGAATACTGTCCACTTCGATATTTTTTGTAGATGCACTGACTCACCCAACCCTGCGTGCCATAATAATATCCTTTATTTCGGGTACATGGTGTGAGAAGTTGGCCTGATATATAGTGATCACTATTCTAGTGATCACTGTGTATCATACCAAACGACCCTTATTGATGATTGGTTGTAAGTCAACCTTATAGAGCAGCTATCCTAGTAGCATGGACAAGAGCAGTCTTTAGGCTAAACTCTAGAGGGCGTGTTAAGCCAGCTGTTATACCATCACATATACCCCTTGAACACCAAGTGAAAGGACACCACACAAGTTGTTATGAAAAGAAAGGATATTTATTTATAACACAAAAACCCTGGACTCTTTATGAGTCAGGGAGCTAAGCACAATACAAAACTCTTATAAAAATACTTTAAGACGCACAATTTACACAAATGCCCGAGGGGCACGAAAAACCATATACACTAAAAGTGGAATGCGAAATACTAGCAGGTAAGTAACAAGATCCAGAGGCTTCAGGATCGCTAGGACTACACAACTGAACCCTAAGGTTAGGAGCAGGAGGCCTAGGGAGATCGGGTGCAGAGTGTGCACTCTCACGCGGGATGCGGGACAAAGTCTATGGAGGCTAGTATTTCTTAAGTTACTGTTATTGGACGAATCCGACTAGGTAGACTAAAAACGAAAAAGGATCTGGACACTTAGATAGGGAACCTACGTTGGAGCACCAAAATGCTCGGGATACCTAGCCCGGGGGCTGCGGCTGCATAGGGTTCAAAAGACGTCGGGAATCCTCGTAGTAGTCTATGGAGCCTGAAAGAAGAAGTTGCTGGCAGGCGACCAGTGAAGATGTTCGGAGTGATCCAAGCCTGGATCGGTGATAGCGATGACCTGAAAGCAGAGGGGACTCAGTTCTTAATCACTAGCCAGTGATTGTGTGGGCACCAGGATGGCACCGGATGAAGTCACCTCGACCAGGTGAGTGGGCGACGCTGGACTCTGCTGTCCCTCGGACCAGGAGGCGTTGTCGGCGACCAGGCTGGAGGTGCGAGCTGTCCCACGAAGGTGTCTGCTGTCGGCGATGCTGGGACCAGGATTGGAGCAACAAGCCTTGGCAAAGGCAAGCCCACGCGGTGGAGTCAACATGGTGTCTGGAGTGGACCAGGAGGGTCCGGGGTGCTCCTCTTTTGGAAGGGAGCAAGGGCCAGTCTGGAGCAACCTGACCAGTGGTGAAATCGTCGTGGTACGTTGTCAGGAGGGCCACTAGCCAGCAGGTAAGTGACCGGACAACGCGGTGAGCAGCGAAGAGCAGAAGGGCCCCACACAGATCTCGTGGATGCTGGGGGACTGGACTTCGGTGCTGGAGCTGCTCAGGGTTAGGGCTTCTCAAACCCCAAAGCACTCACTCGAGGATCCCTCGGCGGTCGTGCTGGTTAAGCGTCGTGCCGTTTTGAAGATGGTCGGTCCCTTAGGTCTCGTCACACCCATGAATCTCAGCTGGGCTGATGATGCAGGTAGAGGTCAGAGATGCCAGGGAATCCGGGTCTCGTCGAGCTGGGCAGTCTTGGTCCGGAGGATGGACTTACAGCAAACCGCGATGCTTAGATGGTGCCTGCGGGTGCAGGGTGGCTACTCCTTAGCCACAAGGGAGAGTCTTCAGAAAAAGTCAAGAGTTCCTTTCGTGGAAAGTAGTTCAAGATTCAGAATTATCTAATTTGGGAAGGGGGCCTGCTCCTACCTTTATTCTAAAAAAAGGGGCTGGCACGCGACTAGGTCCTGCCCATGGGTGGGACCAGGAGGGGGGTGGTTACACCCCTTTCCCTTGTCCGGACTTTCCCCAGCTCAGGGGCTGGTGTGCCCCTGGAACTGGTTTAAGCCGGCATATGCACAGTGAGCACCGGGGTGCCACTTGCAGTCACCTTCCTCTCAGCCCTGCCTACCTGGGATACACAAAACCCTGTCTGGGATGGTGCTAGCACCGCCCCTGACAGGAAACCCTTTGTCCGAGCTCTCCTCGCTGGAAGGACTCCCAGCAGCAGGAGGTCAGACTTGTGTCTGTGGTGGCAGCATCCATTTTGTGATGCTGAGGCTCGAGTTAACTTTAACCAGGGTTCACAGTTACATACATGTCGTGTCCCTCTAAAAGGGTGGAATGCTAACCCCGTCGCCAGAATTGGCGAGGGTTTAGTATTCCAATTCGTATGACACCTTACTCGACATGTTTTGATAAAGCGATACCAACGTTGGCAAATAACCGGGAGGATTATAATGCACTTAAGAGGATATGGTACGCGTTATCATGGAACAGCTATTAGGACTTGGTTCCGCAAGCTGCAAACGGGCTCAGCTCATGCCAGAGCACCATCTCACATAATTCCAAGCACTCTGCCTTCAGGATTGTTAAGGCCTGCCATAGGAGTGACTGATAGGAATACATGTGTCCATTTTAGGGTTAGATATAGGGATACTATATCTAAAGCAAAGGGTGTTTACACTCCTTGCCCCAGCTGTCGTGCAGCCAGTTGTGTCAGATTTGGATGGCCAGCCAGGGGTGGCACAATACATGCTGCCGCCCCTGGTAGGCCCTGGGTACACCTATGCCCTGGGTACCTAAGGGACACTGTACAGGGACTGATAAGGTGACTCAGTATCCAATTAGATATGTACCTAGGGTACATGGAATCCATTTTACAGAGAGAGCAGTGGGCCTGGGGCCCTGAATAGCAGGGTCCCAGGTCAACTATGTCGAAAAACCAGCAAAACACCAGGCAAAAAGGTGGGGGTAACAATAGTCAGATATCCACCTTCCTACACATGGAAGCTTCTATGCCTTGATAGCCAGTCCGCACATTTATTGCGTAGCTGGTCCCATGACTCTTGCTGATCCCTCTTTAAAGTAGGTACTCCTGCCAGTACCAACACATAAGGGCAAGCAGCAGGCGTCAGACTCAGGACATCTTAATTAGCCATTCATACTTGGGCCGGCAGGAACATTAATCAGGGGTGTGGAATTTAATGAAATATGTACTTGTCCATGGGACAAGTAGCTTCATAAATCTACTTGTCTTGTAACAATATCCACTTGTCCCTTTGGTGCCACGTAGTGCGCCGTCAAATAATGGCAGCAATCTCATTACAGAAGAGCTCTGATAATAGCCTCTCTGGTTATGTCAGGCTAATACTATAGAAGGATTTGAATTTTGCAGTTTTTCACCAGCTCTTCTCTAATCTTTCCCATACTGAGAATAGTCAGAAATTTACCCCCGACAACGGCAGAAGTAAAGTTTCTTCCAGGGCTGGGAAAAATGTGGTTGGAGAAAAAGTGAACTTGTAAACACTCAACAGATTTCCTCTGGGGCACATTCATATTTGCTCATGCTAAGATGCAATTCACAAATATTTTCTAGGACTACGGTTTCCTGGCCTACTTATGGAAATTCATGTGACTTGAAAAAAATGTAAATCTGCATTAATACAAAGACATATATCATAGGTGAACTTTTGTGACTTTCTTTAACATTTGAGCCCCTAATTAAATCAGAGTTGACCAAGACCTTTTGTTTTTATTAAAATGCTATCTCTTCCTATCTATCAGCTGGCTTCATTGCGTGTGACCGCATTCTGCTCTTTTTTCAGTGCCAGGAATTTCTATGGCAATGTAGCTTTTATGAGACCAAATACTGGGGTCTAGTAAGAACACGCTGGCAAACACTACCTTATAATCCCCAGGTAGAGAAAGGAGCATAGTGTAGGCCAAGTGAGTAACCAGAAGATTAAACTACCCCCCACTTTGATCCAAAGTTCTTATTACACCAAGCAAGCAAAAAAAGTCATTGGAATCCTTTCCAGAATAGCTCTCTTGTCTCTTCCATCTAAGCATCTATCCATTCATCCTTTCACCCACTGATATCTAGCATTTCACCATTACATTGTCACCCATTCATTCTTTCATCCATTAGCCTTTTACCAATCTGTTCGTCCATCTGTTTATCCGTCAGTCCATCCGCTCACCCATATCCAAACCTACCCATCTATCTAAAACCTATCCATTTCAACCATTCATCCATCTGCTTATCCATACACCCACCCTTTCACTTCATCTATCCACCCTCCCTTTCACTCATCCATCCATCCATCCTTCCTTTCACTCATCCATCCATCCATCCTTCCTTTCACTCATCCATCCACCCACCCTTCTACCCATCCATCAATCCATCCTTCCACTCATCCATCCATTTATCCTTTACACTCATACTTCCTTTCGCTCTCTAATCCTTACGCCCTGTAACCCATCCACTCATTCACCCTTTCCTTCATTATAACATCCATTGTCCATTCACCATCCCGTCACTCAACCATCACTGTCGCCAATTCATTCATCCATCTAGCCACACTTACACTCCCTCATCCTTTCACCCACACATCCACCCATCCTTTCACTCACACCCTTTCACATTAATTACGAGTGTTTGTCTGCCGAGCAGCAGACAGAAGAGGCCCATCAAGAGCTCCACCTCTACTGTTGCTACTAAAGCGGGGCGTTTACGAAGCCCCTGTTCAAAGCTATCCTTCCATCTCCAAAGCTATCAATCAAACTGATCCATCCCACCTTCCTTTCACTCATCCATCCTTTTGCTCATCCATCCATCCTTTCACCCCACACATCCTCCTTTTCACTCATATTCATCCACCCTTTCACTCATCCCTCCATTCACACCATCTATTCACTCCCTCCATCCTCCTTTCCACTCATCACTCCACCTACCCTTTCACTTCCTCCATTTATGCTTTCGCTCATCCATCCACCCTTTCACCCCATTCATCTTCCGTTTTGCTCATATATCCATCCACCCTTTCCCTAATCCCTCCATCCACCTCTACACTCAACTCTCCACCCACCCATCCATCCATCAATCTATCCATCAACCCTTACACCCACCCATCCCCCTACCCACTCAGCCATCCATTCATCTACTCTATCTCTCACCCATTAATCCACCCTTTCAATAAGCCATCCATCCTTTCACTCATGAATCCACCTTCAACCCATCCATCCACTCACCTATCCCTTCATTTACCCTTGCACTTAACCTACTATTCTTTCACACATCCATCCTTTTACTCATTCATCCACGCATCTATCCATTCACCCTTTGACTTCACTCATTCATCCATCTATCCATCCAGCCTTTCATTCATTCATGCATCTATCCATTCACCCTTTAACTCATTAATTTATGCATTTATCATCCACTTGTGAACGTATTCATCCACTCTTTCACTTATTCATGCATGCAGCTATCCATTCACACTTTCACTCATTCATCCATGCTTCTGTTCATCCAACCTTTCACTCACTCACCCACCCACCCGCCCTTTCAGGGCCATTATGGGCCTTTGTCTGCGGACCTCCATACTGAAGAGGCCCATCAAGAACTCCACAGCTGCTGTAGTTGCTACAGCGGTGTGTTCACAATGCCTCTGGTGGAGGCACAAAGTGAGATGAGAGGCCTAATGCAAGGACAGAATTGGGGGGTGGCCTTCAGCCTGCAAGAAAGCCTCATGGGGAAACTAATGAGTTTGAATGTAAGCCCTCGATGATGAAAGATATGAGAGGCCAAGGTGAGCAGGGCAGGGATGTCCGAGAGGGCGGCAGAGGGTGGGGGTGGGGTTAGCAGGTTCAGGCACCGGGTGTAACATAAGGTCTATAGGAAAGGCAAAGTGCAAAGGAGGGGTTGCATGAGAAGGGAAAGCAAAGTGAGTTTAAGATGAGCAGGGATATTGGGGCCCTATGAGGCCCAGGAGTGGAGCAGAGCATACAAGGCAGGGATCAGACAGTTCAAGTCAGAGCAAGGGGCCAAGAGGCAGCTAAGGCAGCCTCTTATATGCCATTGCTGTTAGTGTACTGGAGCTGCAGAAGCTGGATGTTTGTCTCATGCTTGGGGAAAATAAAAGGACCAGGAAAGGGCCTAGAAGCCACACGAGTGCAGGCCCCAGCTTTTGCATTAACCCTTTCGCTGCCAATAAACTGCTCAGAGCAACTTATTAACTGGCTGTGACCTACAGGGTTGAACAGCTGTGTATCGGATTACCATAAAACTGTCTACTTGTCCTTTGGACAAAATACAAATTAAAACCTCTTGCACTCCTAGGAAATCTAGATGTCTCGGGCGTCGGGAGATAGGAATTCCCCACCCCTGATTAATGCACGAGGTACTAGACAACCTGTTCTGATTCGAGCCCCTGGGCCTGTTTAACCTATTAGCACCATCCCTGGCGGGGTTGGTATTTGAAATGGTTATTGGTATAGGGGGGTGGAGAGAGGGGAGGACCCATTTCTATCTATAGGAAATTGAGGCAGCCCCTGGATTTATCGTCTATCGGGTGAAGTGTGATTGCGGGAGCTGTAACTCTGGCGGTTTGCGACACAATTTCGGCATCTAAAATACTCATACCAACACCTACACTATCGATGGCCCTGCTCCCATCAACCTCTTTGATTTTGGCCACCTTTTCCCCCAATGTCCCCTTAAAATATTTGGCTACTAAAATAGCCACCCACCTTCTTATCCAGGGTAGATGAAAAGAACTGCTGGGGAAAGAGCCGTGACCTCATTCTATGCCAATCTTTGGAGAGGAGCTGTGTCTCCTGGAGGAGGCACACGTCTGCCTCCATGTTACCCAGGTAGGAAAGGATGGACCTCCTTTTATTGGGATTGTTGAGACCTCTCTCATTGAGATAGAGAATTTTCAGTGTGGGCTGGGAAATACTGTGTCATAGTGAGTGCACCAGCATTGGCCAGTATTTGGGTCCCTGTGATCCCTCTTCCCCCTGAGCTCCCAACGTCTGCCCAGCCTCCATTGCCCTTTGATCCTCTCTTCAACGCCTTTAACCTGCATACCAGTTCTCTTGTTGTTGTTGTTGTATAGCTTTATTTCGAAATATTTCATTTCATAAAAGCATTACAATAAAAATCAATGTGAACATAAAAGCAGTTATACAATTTGGCCATCAAAACTGACAGATCTCAAAAGGACAATGTAAAATATACAACATGGTAAGTAACATCCATTCTAAAAACATTTATACAAACACGTAATTATCATCTTTGGAAAAAATAAAAGAAAAGGGACACAGCAATAAACAGCCGGGCCAATAAAGTGTAAGTTGGCACCCTTACTGGAGGATCATTCTCCTCGCGGTTCTTATCCTCCAAGCCCACCCCAAGAATTTTGCCAGGCCACAAGCAAGCAGTGGGTGAGGGTCTGATCTTAACAGCTGTAGGGCCTCCGAGTGTGACCGAGTGCCCAGCCTCGTGCAGAGCGGTTTCAACCATCTGCGACGAGGAGCAGCATAGGCTGGGCATTCGAACATCAAATGGGGAATGGATTCCTCCCTGGTCGCACAGAAAGGGCAAGTTTCTATGGTTTGCCAAGGTGGTTTCCATTTAGCTGTCCTTGTGCCTAAAGGCAAAACCCCAACCCTAAATTTAAAATACAACGCCCTGTCTACTGGATTCAAAATCACATCAAGGTAGGGTTCTCTAAAAGGACGGCATTTGATAGCCACAAACTCTTCAGCGGATCTGCACAGATTCGAATGAGTCACTCTCTCATTATCCACCCACATCCAGAATATTTTCTTTAACAGCTGTTTGGGTGGTGAAGATCTATTGGCCCAAGCGTCATCCAGGCCTAAATCGCAAAGAAGGCGCTTTATTCCCAGGAGCCAACCGATCTTATGCCAACCCGGGGTTGAGAGAAGTTCGCTTAGTGCATCCGCATAACTTTAAAGTTCAGGGACATTCCATATACGGGCCCACAGAAGGAGGGGACGTAACTTGGCCTGATCGGCTATGGGTCGTGTTCCTGTATCAAGTAGTAGAGGTAGAGTGGGAGAGCTGTGGGGGAGCCTCATTAGATCTTTGTGGAACTTGTTCTCCAGTTGGGATAGAGTATCAAATTTCTGGGTACCCCACAACTCAGCCCCATACAATGCCGCACTCACAGCTTTTGCCTTGTAGATATCAAGTATCACCCCAATGGGTTTCAGGGATGAGGCGCGATGTTCTTTTAGGAGGGCGCCCGTAACCCTCCTATGTGTCAAGATGATTTTTTGGTGGTGCGCCTTCCAACTCATGGAATCACAAAGTCTGATTCCTAGGTAATCAAATTCCCTAACCCTTTCTAGTGGAACTGAGTCTAAAGATGGCGGGTGGACTGTCTTCCTGGGGGGATTCAGCACAAGGAACTTGGTTTTACTGATGTTGATAGCCAAGCCCCTTGCGTCACAAAAGCCCTGGAACCTCGTTAACAGGGTTTGGAGGCCCGTCGGGGATTTCGAAATCAGCAGGGTATCGTCTGCGAACAGGAGCGTTGGTATCTTCCTGCCCGCCAGGGAGGGAGCATCTGCATACCAGTTCTCCACCCTCTCCTCCCTAACCCCAACTTAGAAACCCATTAACCTCAAATTGTCCAGGGCCCGCCATTCGTGCGTGCGCGTCCTTGGAAGACGGAATAGTTGGGAACGTGTGTGGCCAGTTCCCTGTGTCTCTACACTCCCGTGTCTCTACGCTCCCCGCAGACTTCTTCGCCGCCCACCCAGCCATGCCAATGTCACTTATCTGTCTCTCAGTTGTTCACAGTGTCATCATGGGGGAATGTCTCCTTCGACAATGGCCTCCGGTTTCCTCTGACTTGGCAGTCAGCTTCAGAGAGACGAATCCATGCCCGGGCTTCTCATCCATCGTCACCTTGTGATTCTTACAGCGTTACTGTTCATATCTCTTTCCCCTTATTGGATTTTGTCATTTTATTGTCATTTTGTTCAATACATTTTACTTTAATTTTCTATTTCGGTTTGGGTTTTTATTGTTTTGCATTTTGACTTTTACCTTTTTGGTTTCTGCATAAATATTTTACATATTACCTTAAGTTAAGCCTGCCTGTTCGGTGCTTAGGTACCAGGGGGTTCATCCTAGGTTAATTGAATGGCTTTGAAAGTTCACTCTGACAACGGTTGTGATTGTTCCTCATCTACCGCAAATAATAATTCAGTTTCTTACAGAAACGATCTGAAATTATCTGCAAAACTGCAATTGATAACCTACCAGGATTGAAACACCCTGAGGACAAACTGGAATATGGGACTAGTATTGTGTGGCAATAGAACCTCTAAAAAAATTCAGCTTGCAGATGAACCAAGAATCACGCTTGAATGTCACACCTTTTTCAAACAAGATAGCCAGGAAAGTGTGAGAAATATATTGCAGCTCTTTGCATTTTGACAGCCCTAAGCAAATTTGAGAACAGAGTGGATGTATGTAGCAGAGGCGAGTCTGTTCACCCAATGGGAGTGGTCAGTGAGGGGGGGTGCTGGGTTCTTGCCTTCACCGGTTTTTGATGCCTGCTTGTGATGTTCTGCCAATTTCTTTTTTGTTTGGCTCCTGAGGTCATAAAATCGTTTTTTCAGGTCCTCTGTGTCTCTGGTGGTCACCCCAACTGCATTTACTTTGTCCAAAATGTCCAGCCAGATTTTTCTTTTGGCAGATTCTGCCACAGTGAGGGACTGCCTGCCAAACAGTTTGTGGTGCACCTTCACCACCTCCTCCACAAGGACCTTCAACTCCATGCTGCTGAATTTGAGTTTTCCCCTCCTCTCAGGCTGCTCTTTATCTTTGCTGCTTGACATTTTGCAGTTTTAAAAGTGCACCAAACCCTTTCTGCTGCTCAGTGACTCAGCTCAGCTCCAACTGCCTTTCCAGAAGCTTCTAATTAGTTGCAGCTGCCTGTGTAGCCACTTCCTGGTAGGGAGGGGGGTAGCACCTGATTGGCTGCCTACTCAAGTTTCACTTTTGTTTGCTTTCCGAATCGGTATTTACCGATTCAGTCGGTAAATACAGAATCGGTGAATACAGAATCGGTAAATACATAATCAGTAAATACCGATTGGGTATTTTCCGATTGTCCGATACCGAATTTTACCGAATCGGTATTTTTTACCGATTTTTTTTTTCTACATACCATTTACCAATTCTAAAATATCGATTCGGTAAAATTCGGTATTTTAGAATCGGTAAAATCGGATTACCTACATCTGGCCCTAGATGTCTTCTTTGACTACTACGGCTAATTCCTGTACTATGTGCTTGCAGGCCATGGTCTCCGGTTTCCTCTGACTTGGCAGTCAGCTCCAGAGACTAATCCATGCCTGGGCCCCTCATCCATTGGCACCTTGTGATTCTTACAGCGTTACAGTTCATATCTCATTCCCCTTATTGGATTTTGTCATTTTAGTGTCATTTTGTTCAATACATTTTACTTTAATTTTTCTATTTCGGTTTGGGTTTTTATTGTTTTGCATTTTGACTTTTACCTTTTTGGTTTCTGCATAAATATTTTACATATTACCTTAAGTTAAGCCTGCCTGTTCGGTGCTTAGGTACCAGGGGGTTCATCCTAGGTTAATTGAACGGCTTTGAAAGTTCACTCTGACAACGGTTGTGATTGTTCCTCATCTACCGCAAATAATAATTCAGTTTCTTACAGAAACGATCTGAAATTAAAACTGAAATCAAAACTGCAGTTGATAACCTACCAGGGTTGAAACACCCTATGGACAAACTGGAATATGGGACTAGTATTGTGTGGCAATAGAACCTCAGCTTGCAGATGAACCAAGAATCACGCTTGAATGTCACACCTTTTTCAAACAAGATAGCCAGGAAAGTGTGAGAAATATATTGCAGCTCTTTGCATTTTGACAGCCCTAAGCAAATTTGAGAACAGAGTGGATGTATGTAGCAGAGGGTAGTCTGTTCACCCAATGTGAGTGGTGATATCTTCTTTGCTGATCTGCCTGAAGTTATGATGCTGCTGACAGTAGCGTGTCTGCTAAAAGCGTGACTGTGGGAACTATAAAGCCAAATAAAAGAAAGTTATCTTCCGACACCGCAGTCTTCGCGACTGAGAGCAGTAACACTGAAGACTCTGAGACTCACAGCAGTAATTTCTCCTTTCAGAGCGTTATTGCTGCAGATGGAGTGAAGCCAAGAAGTAAGCACATTACCAAGGTACCAACAAAGTTTAATATTGTTCATTTGTATTAACTGTATCTCTTTTGCAGCATTTGGAAATGTATTTTCTAGTTTTGTTGCTTTTTCTTTAGTTTTTTATTGTAGGCTGTTATCTTCATTTTAAAGGGAAAGATGTTGTAGTGTGTGACCTTAATGCTGCAGTTTGCATTTCATTACCATCATTTGCTTATCCTGGAGAATCTCCAGGGTGGAGGAGGTTTGCTGTTCCAGAGTTCTTTCTTCAGCTTCTGGGCAGTTGTCGCTCTGTGGGGATCGGTGGTCCTGTTTCTCTGCTCTTCTTGTAGCAGCTCCTATCAGAGCTTCATCCTCCCGCCAACGATAATAAGATGTCAGGCATCACCCAGCACACAACACAGCCTATGATGGGCTAAGTCCATCTGCTCGGTGTAGTTAGAGCGCGGATAAAGTTCTCCGGACCCATCAGGCTGTGAATGTAACCTAAGGGCTTAAGATGAAATGTAGAGCTTACCTCCTTCCTGAGTGGCTCCAGTCTGCTGTGTGCAGACCCGATAGCTGGCAGCACCCTGCAGTATGTATGTATAAATCAGATTATGTTGGAAGTAACCTGCAATACAGTGGCAGCAGCACCCTGCCATAGAGTAGGATTTCTCATAGTGTATTGTTTCCTGGCACATTAACGGAGATTGTCTTTTAACTGGCAGAAGAACAACACTGACCCTACATTTTTCTGGGTTTGTCTTTTAAATGACATACACATTAGGAATGGCACTTTGTTCTGCTGGAATAATAACAGTTATCTTGCGCTCTATGTTGTTGCACGGATTGTTTTTTTTTTTTTTTGGAAAACCTTTATTTGAAAGTCAAGGCACACAGCTATTCAGCCTTACATCCCAGAGGCTAGGCAGCATTATAAGAGACGGATATATGGTGTACACAGTACAGGTTGAAAAATCGTATCAGGTTTAATTTTATAATACGGTAACAATAAACCTATAAGATAACAACCTAAAGAAACACTAAGAAAGGGTAAAGAGGCAAGGAAAAGTACGAAAGCGACAATACCCAGTTCCAGGGGATGGGCAGGGTCATAAGCCCACAAAGTGCAACTAAACTGTGTAAATTAAACGACAACGGGTGGGAAAGAGTCAGGATGTCAGTGGAACAACAAGTAGGTTGGAAGTGAGGGCTAGGGGGAAAGTCGAGCTTCCAGTGGGTCAGCGTCGGGAGGTAGGCAGATATCACCTCTATATTCATTCCATGCCCCCCAAACTGTTCTCCACCTCCTATGTTTGCCCCTGGCCACATACACCGTCTTTTCACGGACCATGCACCAATCCATATTGGTCTTCCATAGTTCCACAGAGGGGGGCGAAGGGGCCCCCCACTTCTGGGCTATGTCCCGCTTCGCCACCATATTCCCCAGGGTAACCCATTGGGTTTGAGCATTATTGTAATCCGTGGGGCCCCACACATTCAACAGGCAACGCCGGGCCTCCGCCGACAAAGCCACACCAGTCACCGCACGCATCACCGCATGAACTCGCCTCCAGTAAGAGGCTATAGCGTGGCACTCCCAGATGATGTGCATGAATGTGGCTAGTTCTCCACATCCACGCCTACAAAGACCATCCACTGAGAGTCCCATATGGATCAGTCTGGGGCCAGTCACGTAGACTCTATGGAGAATTTTCAGTTGGACCAGACGTAATCTAGCTGGAATTGCCACTTCCTTAGGAGAAGACACCGCACACGGTCCAAGGTCCCAGACCCAACTGCATTGAAGTCCCCACCAACTATAAGCAAGCCCCCTGGCAAGCCCAAAATGGCGCCTCCAAGATCTTGAAAAGTAGTCGTCTGTAAGCCAGGGGGGACATAAACAGAAACCAAAACCAGGGTACGTCCCTCCCATCTGCCCGTGACGGCGACGTAGCGTCCCCTCTCATCGACCACACTAGTCTCCACCTCAAACGGGAGAGACATGCGCACCATGATCCCCGCCCCGAGGAGAACCCTGAGTGTGCCACCATTTTAAAGCCTTTTCTGTTGAGTGCGTGGCATGTATTGCCAATGAGATGAGTTTCTTGTAACAAAATGACATCAGGCATGCATCTTTTAAACATTTGCAACATGTCCCCTCGCTTAATGCGATCACCCAGCCCATTAACATTCCAACTCAGAATATTTAGCTTCTTACCCCCCATCGTCGATGTACAGGCCCCCGCCAACCCCACAGGGAACAGCCGCTATAGCATATTCATCAGAAGGATAATTACCTTGCCATGGGAAAGAAAAGAGAAAGAAAACACACAAGAAACAGTTATACCAACCACCCCCCACCCTGCACCCCTGCATTAGACTAAAAAGCCCCCCCAACTAGCAGTGTGCCTGTCGCCCCAAAAAACTAATCTACGAAAAGCCCTTAGAGGAGTAAGGAGTCAGCCTATCCCCCCCGTATCCCCTGTTCCCTGAGAAAGAATGTCAGCAAAACACAATAGTCCGTGACTAACTGCCTGAGCAGACTCATCGTCCGAAGATGGTCCGAAGGGACCTCTCACTCCTGAAGATCGGGGCCGCCCGACGCCCCTTCCGACTGTTCCTCGGGCACGCTCCGGTGTTGGGGAAAGTGTCCAGCCAGTCCCCAGCCGCTTCTGGCATGTCGAAGAACAATGCTCGGCCATCATGTTCGATACGCAGTTTCGCTGGGAATAGCATTGAGTACTTCATCCCCAACTCTCTCAG
Organism: Lissotriton vulgaris; assembly: GCF_964263255.1. Lineage (NCBI taxonomy): Eukaryota > Metazoa > Chordata > Amphibia > Caudata > Salamandridae > Lissotriton > Lissotriton vulgaris. Next base: position 79,536,976 of record NC_141685.1, on the reverse strand, counting down.
CCTACGCTTCACGCCCATGAAACTTTGCCTACGCTTCTGCACCGCTTGGGTGAAGTCCGGGAAAAAGTTGATGTCAGCGTTCTGAAACTTTAGCGGCCCACCTCTCCTTGAGGCCTTCAGGATAGCGTCTCGGTCCCTAAAATTGAAGACCCTGGCGATGATTGGGCGCGGAGAGGCCCCCAGTTTCGGTCGGCCTCCAGGTAGTCTATGCGCTCGCTCAACCGAGAAGACCTTGCTGAGTCCACCGGGTGCTAGATGGTTCTGAACCAAGTTCTCGACAAAGAGATCAGTAGCATCCTCCTCCGCACCCTCCGGAACTCCAGTAATACGGACGTTCTGGCGCCTGGCCCGTCCTTCAAAGTCATCAAGCCTGCGGGCAAACAACATGTTCGCAGCTTTTAGGTCGCGGATCTCCGACTGTAGGTCCGTCACGTCAGAGGTTAAACTCGACGATTTTATGTCGAGCGACTTGACTCTGTTGTTAGTCTTGCCGAGATCGGCCCTGATCAAATTGATCTCGATGGCTAGTGTATTGACCTTATTTGTTAACACCTCATGTTGCTTATGCATCTCAGCCTTGATGCCCGCAATGGCTCCCATGACGTCCCGGAGGGTTGGATCTGAGTCATCCGGCGACACATCTCGCTGCATGTCTTTAGGCCGTCCTGTGACTCCGGGCGATCCCTTTGGGAGGGCGTAGCGATCGGAGATAGGGTTGAGAAAGGGACGTTTTCCTGCTGACTCTAGGTTTTCCTTTGTCTGAGTCTCCTCTGCCCGCCATGTTGGGCAAGAGGGTCTTTCAATCAGGAAGACTCCCCGGTCGTCGTTGAGGCCCCAAGTTGGTAGGCGTTAGCATCCGCCCCCACCGCTCATCCAACACTTCAGTCCACAGGATGACCTGGCCAATGCCTCAGAATGGGGCGGCCTTCCTCTCCCCAGACTGCCACCTTGTAGCAGCGCTGCAGTCGCCCACCTAATTCCGGGCTATGATGGCGTCGTCGTCCCCAACTTTCAACACGGTGTAACTTCACCTAGAAGACTCGGATCCTCGATCGGAGAACGAGTCCAGCGTCAGCAGCAGTTCAACAGCATGTTCCCACTACTGTGGGGCAGGATAGGCGACAGGATTAATTCGGAGGATCGGAGGGTCTTCGGAGCTCCGAGCTCACGCGGCCATCTTGGTTGCCCGCGAAGCTCCTCCCTCATTGCACGGATTGTTGGCTGCAATGCATTCCATGTTTCATTCAAACGTGCTTTCTACAGGGCACATATATGATTTTTTGCTGTAGTGAAATAATGCTCCTGTGTACTGTGGCAGACTCAGAAATATTGAAAAACTTAATGATTTCTCTTTCAGCACTTCATAGTAAAACCTTTCAATTTTTGACTCAGTCATTTGGCAGAAACATAACTTTGTACCATTAAAATAGTTGTGATGGGGAACATTCATGTGGGGTTAGGACTGGCTCGACCAGAGTGCTTGCTGACTTGGAGGAGTATGGAGTTGACCACCTTGCCTGGTCCGGTGTGGAACCAAGCCAGCGATGCTTTGCTGCAGGCTCATTTGCCCTGATACCTGGTCAACAGTTTGAGGAGGAGGAGGTGAAGAGCTGGCTAAGTGTGCCATGAGGCTGGCAGTTCAGTGCATCCCTGAGAAGTGAGCTTTGAGTCAATGTAGTGTTCCTCTTATACCACATGCAATTCATACTCTCCAAAGCCTCAAGAATTCCTGGGTCTAAAGGGCGGCTGATTCTGATTGGGTGCTTGATAGTTTTCCAGAAACTCATGTTCTTGATTGTTCATGTTTGTCTATAGTTGATAAAACAGGCTCAGGCGTTTTATCTCTTCAGTTGACACAAGCTGCAATATAAGTTTCTTTGTCGTTGCAAAAAAATATGATTGGCCAACGAGTCTCTGTAGGTCAAAGAATGGAAGGGCTGGGGAACTGTCAGTCATCTCACTGCTAAGCAGAGCAGTGTCATGCTTCATCCTCCGTCAGGCCTCTGATTTTAACTAACATCGCTTAGAACACTGGGACTTTAGAGACTATCCTTTTAATGAGAAAAACAAAACTACAAGTCCCATAAGCAATAGTGGTGGAAGGTGTCACACATGACCTAGGACAACATCCGATTCAGCACACCCAGTTCCATTTTTTAAGTATTTGACACAATATTGAATTTATAACCTTTGTTTTTTATGGTCATGAGTCACCAGAATACTAAAAACGTGTCTTTTATTTTCAAGGTCAATTAAGTAATGGTCACCAGCTTGGAAGCTCTGTTAATTTTTCAGTATTTGTCATTCATCTCCACATGTGGCTGGTTTGGGTCTGCCCCTTCATCATTCCCGATAACTCGCACAGGTAAGGAGCTTTTAGCAGCAACAGGATAAACCCATACTCGTCTGTAAGAAGTGCTCTCCGAGGCAGGTATCCGATCATTTTTGCGAAACAAGGAAGGGCCAATATCTGCTATGTACATTTGTTAAAATAAAACAGTCAAATCACAGTATACTGTTCCGGAGGTTAGGTCCCAGAGACATTATCTGTAACTGAACGCAGACACCCTAGGAAGCATGTGCTTTTAAGACAAGTTGCGTTCACTCACCTAAAGGTGACATGCTTCATCATTGCGCTATACTCCTCACCTGACGGGCTCCACAAGAGGGCACTTTGTCGCAGATCTTATATTAAGTACGCCGGATGAGCATAGTAGGACAGAGGATGTTTTGTCATAAGATGTGAGATTGGTGAAAGTATGAATATAAGATCAACTATCGGCCAGTTGCCGCAATATAGTTAATGTGATCTTCCTGGTCCATGTTGAGATTAAAAACAGTGGCAGAGAAATTGAGGAACTAATGGCCCCTATCACTGTGTGAAAGTGTTGATCACCTATGGACCTGCTGGTAAGCTGGGGTCTATACTTCAAATCAACTTTGTTCATGCCCTGTGTAGTCATGGAGCAATCTGTTGGCATTTTATCAGGACCAAATATGGGAAAATGGGTGAATGTGACCTAATCTTCTCCACAGCGTGAGGAGCTCTGTAACTCAAAGCCCTGCACGTGCATAGGTGATAAGGTGCCTATTACCATCTTACTACCACAGGTGAGCGCTGTCTAACAGAGTGCACTAGATACGATAACCCTCCTAACATTCAGGGCATACTGACTTATCCAATAGCGAGGACGCCGCATCAGAGGGCAACTGGTTTGAAAAGCCCATGCTTCCTAGAGTGCCTGCGTTCAGTTAGAGATAATGTCTGTGGGACTGAACCTCCAGAACAGTATACTGTGAGTTGATTTATATGAAGAATGTGTTTACTGGACTGTCATTTTCCTCAGCATCTCTTGTGCTATGTAAAATAAAACACAACACATCGGGAGGCCAACACATCTATCATACATTTAATGCAAAAATAGCAAAAGGCCAAGCAAACTAACAAGTGACAATTGTCTTTGCAATGCACGAGAGCATCCACCCTATAGCAAGTTGGAGTATATAATGCTAATGCTACACAATGTATTTTTATACACTTTTCTCCTAATACAAGTCAATGAAACCTGAACACGTGATAGAAACAGTTACTAAAACGACACTAATGAGTAGGAGGCAGGATCTTCTCTCGAGAGGAATGTGAGGAGTCAGTGAGGTGCAGATAAAAGATACACAGATAAGCTTCAGAATTCACTGTTTCTGGAAATAACACTTCTGTTTGTCAATATTAAATTTACTACAAGATGCAGGAAAGTGTGCAGATGGACATCACTAAATAAAATGGTTCTGGGCCCTAATACAATCATGTAACTTTGCAGGCATATTAAGGCGAACAGACACATCAAATTAATATAAGAATATTATAATTTGGTAATGTAATATATCAATGCATGTTGTGGCTTTCATGTGTAACCAGTTATCGGTATTAAAGAAACCAGTATATCCAGTTATGCTTTCTCAACTCCTTCTTCCTAGAAGCCACCACTGCTGCTAGCCAGCTGTATTCAGCAGTGCCTCTTGTGACCTGGAATCCTGCATTTAATCAATTCCAAAGGTTGTCAATGCTTCTAGCCAACTCCGGTCACTTGTGCCACTCGCACCCCACCACCCTTGGGCCTGTTATTCTTTTAGCCAGCTCCAGTCAGTAGTGGCCCCTCTGGTCTGTATGTAAGCCTACTAGCCAGCTCCTGTTAGTACTGGCCCCTGGGACCTGTTATCATTCCAGCCAACTCGAGTCATTAGTAGCACCTTGGGACTAGTGATCATACTAACCAGCTTCAGGCAGTATTGGCTCCCTGAGACCTATAATCCTGCTAAGTAACTCCAGTCAGTAGAGACCCTGTATCTTTAAATCCTGCAAATATTCAAAACCAGAGGTCAACTCTACTGCCAACCAGATCCAGTCATATTGACATGTATTGTTACCCTGCTTGTAATGAATAACAGAGGCCAACGTTGTTGCTAGCCAGCTCCAGTCACCAGTGGCCCGTCACATATTATCCTCAATAGGATCAATGCCCATGGCCTGTGCAGCGGCTAACCTCCTCTAGTCAGTAGTGACCTCCCAGACCTGGTATTCTGCATATAATCAGCAAGGCTTCGGCCCTAATAACACCACCCCAATAATTTATTTACATCATACGGTAAGTACCGCACTATTTCACACAATCCCAAAAACAAAGATCAAAATCAAACCGTTCAGCACTCCACCTTGTCAAAAATTACCAAATCATACCAAGCACTATAGCCTACCACATCACATGGCACACTCAGCCACAACATGACCAGATACCACGACAGGGATTTGGGGCCATTAATCCTCTGTTCGAGGCATGTATACTGTAGATGCACATGTTTTGCATACTCCTGCCATCTTGTGTTGGGTCCGGATGTTTGCAAGTTGTTTTTCTTTGAAGAAGTCTTTCAAGTCACGAGGTAAGGTGACTCCTCCTTTCGGTGATAGTACGCATGGGCATCGACTCCATTGTTAGATTGTTTTTTATCCCCAATGTGTTCGGATGTCTATTGCTGCGCTCTAAAACCGCTCTTCGGGTTCCCCTCAGTACGCAGTCCACTCTACCCTCAACGGTAATGTTTCAGTACCCGTTTACCTGTTCTCTGCGTTTAAAATAGATCGACAAACTCCCCATTTTCAATAGAAAACCTCTAGGGCAACTGTCGGGCCTTGCTGCATAGGGCCAGCCATCTGCAAATGGAACGGACTCCATTTCATTTCTGTCCTGGGTGCCACGCCAAATACCCTCACACTGACCTACATCAAGTTTGTAACTTGTGCCTCTCTCCAGCGCACAAGGAGGAAGACTGTGACACTTGTCCAAGAGGACTCAACCCGATCATCAGGCTCGACGATGAGAGAGGCTGCGTCAAAGCATTCAACACACTTTGCATATCTTCGGGGAAGAATCTGACCAAGACGAGATAGAAGCGTCTGCCGCAGAAGAAGAGGCCCATCTCTATGCCAGAGCGCAATCGATGGGGCATGCTGTTGCGGCCATGTGATTGCAATTCTACGTCATGCCAGTACCATAGGCAACTGACCAAATGTATAGGTTATCATGTGCTCTTCTGGCATCTAAAGAGGCCTAATAAATAGCATTTGGGTGTCAGCTCAATGCTTAGTTGTGTGGCATGCACCATTTCTTCGACAGCTAGTTGCCAGAAGGAGTGTATTTCATCGCAGGACCATGGTTAATGTAAGAAATCGGCCCCCACAGTGTTTCAGCGCTAGCATATATCTGGGCAAGACCCGACCATTCGATGAAGGTGTTGTGGCGTTAAGTAGGTTCTTTGCAGAAAATTATAATGTATTAATCGAAAATGGGCATTACTAGAAACCATGCGTATTAGTTCACAGGCCCGCTGCCAGTCTTGATCTTCCATTGGAAGGTAAAAGTCTAAATTCCAGGCCTCTTGGGTCCGTATGTAGTGTCTACTGTATGTGTCGCATTGTTCTGTAAAGATGCATAATTAGGTGTCTACACGCTCCATAGGTTAGCAGTACCTCAAGGGTTTGAGTATGTGGCTGAGCTGTCGGATAGCATGGCCAAGTGTGCTTAGTTGTGTCTGCCAAGCACGCATATTATTTTTGTTTTTAAAAACAAAGAGCTTTTCTTGCTGGATCCAAAGCAGACTACTATCTTTATTCACCCAAAGCCAACAACAAAGAGGAAACCAGACCATTTACCACAAATTCCAGTTCCTCCAAAGAAGATTCACATAGCGACTAACACTTTACCACCACCACCTGTTAACCCTAATTTAATTATTTCGCCACCATACTCTCCAGAGTCAGAGGATAGTGACAATTCACAAGGGCATGGGCAATTAAATGAAAACATAATGCCATTAGATCCTGATGATTCACCACACGAACCAGACCCATGGCATGATTTTAGTACTGATCCCGATCTAACAAATGATCCGCACTTCTACCCCTCAAAACCATCCCCACCGGATGACAATGCGGGGTTTGCCCAACTAATCAACAGAGCTGCTACATATCACATGCTCAAGCTTCATTTAGACCCCTTAGAAGAAGATTTTTTCTTATTGGAGACTTTTGCCCAACCACATAAATCTACTCATGTCGTACCCATGCTACAAGGCCTCCTTAGACATGCTCCTGAGGTGTTCAAAGACTCAGTTAGAGCTGCTAGGGGTCTTAACCCCAGAGTAGATAAAAAATACAAGGCAGCTCCCAGTGACCCTATGTACATTAAGGGCAAACTTCCCTTAGAGTCACTAGTAGTTGCCAATGCACGCAAATGTGCAAACTCCCAAGGGTCAGGTGACACACCTCCTCCTGACAAAGAATCCAAGTTATTAGACGCGTCAGGTAAACGTATGGCGTCTCAAGCTGCTAATTCTTTGAAAATAGCAAACACACAAGCCCTTCTAGCAAGATACGATAGTGCTCACTATGATGAGCTGGAAAAAGCTCATTCAACATCTGCCCCAAGAATATAAGGACAAAGCCAATGACCTTATACAAGACGGCAAACTTATAACCAATACCTCAATCAAATGTGCGCTTGACGCAGCTGACACCGCGTTACGTGCAATAAATACTAGTGTTCTGCCATCATAGACACGCCTGGCTCAGGGTATCTGGATTAAAGCAAGAGGTGCAAAATACGATCCTAAATCAACCATTTGATCAACAGCACCTCTTTGGACCTGCAGTTGACGCATCTCTAGAAAAAATAAAAAAAGACACAAACAGCAAAGTCTATGGGAGCCTTACAGTCACCATCTGCCAGAGGCTCCTTTCGTCGCTCCTTTTATACACCCACATCATCCTATAAATGTCCCAACCAGGGCTCCTTTTCTAGGGGATACAATAGAGGAGGTTACAGAGATAACAACAATAAGGGTAGAGGCAGAGGTAACAACACCCGCATCTCCCCTAACAATAAAGAGTGACTTCCCTGTGCTTCCCCCCGATCAGCTCACTCCTGTCGGGGGACGCATCTCACAGTTCCTACCTGTCTGGAATTCCATCACAACAGACAGGTGGGTAAGACAAATTACTGAGTATGGTTATTGCCTGGCACTCACTTCTACTCCCCCCAACATTCCTCCAAGACCGTGTCCAATGTCATTAGAACACCTAACGCTCCTCAAACAGGAAGTGTTAGCAATGTTGCAAAAAGATGCAATAGAGCCAGTTTCGATAATTCATCAGGGGACAGGAGTCTACTCCCTTTTTTCCTAATCCCAAAAAAAGACGGCTCTCTAAGACCAATACTGGACCTCAGACCGCTCAACTTTTACATTCAATCAGACCACTTCCTTATGGTCACTTTACAACAAGTGCTTCCACTACTACAGCAAGGCAACGTTCTCTCCACTATAGATCTAAAAGATGCCTACTTCCACATTCCAATACATCTCGCTCAAAGGAAGTATCTCAGATTTGTGGTAGATGGTCAACACTACCAGCTCAAGGTGCTCCCATTCGGAGTCACCACAGCACCCAGGGTTTTCACCAAATGCCTTGTGGTAGTTGCAGCCCATCTCAGAAGACAACAAATCCATGTCTTCCCCTATTTAGACGATTGCTTCATAAAAGCAAACTCCCACAGCAGCTGTGTCCAACACACACTCCGGACAATACAGTTGCTTCACAGTCTGGGATCCACAGTAATTCTAGACTAATCCTATCTCCAACCATCTACAATGCAACAATATCTAGGGACAACAGTGAATACTTCCACAGCCCTAGCATATCCCAATCCCATCAGGATAAATGCTATATAAAACCTAGTTCAAAGATTTCAGCCACAACACTATCAGCAAGAGTGTTCATGCAGCAAATAGGTATGATGGCATCTTTCATTTTCTCGTCCCTCATGCAAGATTGTAAATGTACCCATTACAAGAATGTGTAGTACGTCAGTGGAACCAAGCTCAAGGTCAACTAACAGATCTGGTGTTGGTGGACAACCACACCCATCGCTCTCTGCAGTGGTGGATCACAAAAAATCTTTCCAAAGGACGGTATTCGTGTTGCAGATCGGCCGTGCCGTTTCACCTCCGAAATGACAATGCATGTTTTACTATTTATTTGAAATGAGTGGAAAGTAATTTCGATCAGAAGCATCAAACAAAAGGGTAAATGTGGTACCTAACCTGATAGGCAGATATAGTCAGTAACATAAACCAAAGTGAGTGGGTGTGGGGCAGGCTCAGATCTCAGTGAGTGAGTGGATGTGTGGGCAGGCTCAGATCTCAGTGAGTGAGTGGATGTGGGGCAGGCTCAGATCTCAGCGAGTGAGTGGGTGTGGGGCAGGCTCAGATCTCAGTGAGTGTGTGGGTGTGGGGCAGGCTCAGATCTCAGCGAGTGAGTGGGTGTGGGGCAGGCTCAGATCTCAGTGAGTGAGTGGGTGTGGGGCAGGCTCAGATCTCAGCGAGTGAGTGGGTGTGGGGCAGGCTCAGATCTCAGTGAGTGTGTGGGTGTGGGGCAGGCTCAGATCTCAGCGAGTGAGTGGGTGTGGGGCAGGCTCAGATCTCAGTGAGTGAGTGGGTGTGGGGCAGGCTCAGATCTCAGTGAGTGAGTGGGTGTGGGGCAGGCCAGATCTCAGTGAGTGTGTGGGTGTGGGGCAGGCTCAGATCTCAGTGAGTGAGTGTGGGGCAGGCTCAGATCTCAGTGAGTGAGTGGGTGTGGGGCAGGCTCAGATCTCAGTGAGTGAGTGGGTGTGGGGCAGGCTCAGATCTCAGCGAGTGGGTGTGAGGCAGGCTCAGATCTCAGTGAGTGAGTGGGTGTGGGGCAGGCTCAGATCTCAGTGAGTGAGTAGGTGTGGGGCAGGCTCAGATCTCAGTGAGTGAGTGTGGGGCAGGCTCATATCTCAGTGAGTGAGTGGGTGTGGGGCAGGCTCAGATCTCAGCGAGTGAGTGGGTGTGGGGCAGGCTCAGATCTCAGTGAGTGAGTGGGTGTGAGGCAGGCTCAGATCTCAGTGAGTGAGTGGGTGTGGGGCAGGCTCAGATCTCAGCGAGTGAGTGGGTGTGGGGCAGGCTCAGATCTCAGTGAGTGAGTGGGTGTGGGGCAGGCCAGATCTCAGTGAGTGTGTGGGTGTGGGGCAGGTTCAGATCTCAGTGAGTGAGTGTGGGGCAGGCTCAGATCTCAGTGAGTGAGTGGGTGTGGGTCAGGCTCAGATCTCAGTGAGTGAGTGGGTGTGGGGCAGGCTCAGATCTCAGCGAGTGGGTGTGAGGCAGGCTCAGATCTCAGTGAGTGAGTGGGTGTGGGGCAGGCTCAGATCTCAGTGAGTGAGTAGGTGTGGGGCAGGCTCAGATCTCAGTGAGTGAGTGTGGGGCAGGCTCAGATCTCAGTGAGTGAGTAGGTGTGGGGCAGGCTCAGATCTCAGTGAGTGGGTGTGGGGCAGGCTCAGATCTCAGTGAGCGGGTGTGAGACAGGCTCAGATCTCAGTGAGTGAGTGGGTGTGGGGCAGGCTCAGATCTCAGTGAGTGGGTGTGGGGCAGGCTCAGATCTCAGTGAGTGAGTGGGTGTGGGGCAGGCTCAGATCTCAGTGAGTGAGTGGGTGTGGGGCAGGCTCAGATCTCAGTGAGTGAGTAGGTGTGGGGCAGGCTCAGATCTCAGTGAGTGGGTGTGGGACAGGCTCAGATCTCAGTGAGTGTGTGGGTGTGGGGCAGGCTCAGATCTCAGTGAGTGGGTGTGGGGCAGGCTCAGATCTCAGTGAGTGAGTGGGTGTGGGGCAGGCTCAGATCTCAGCGAGTGAGTGGGTGTGGGGCAGGCTCAGATCTCAGTGAGTGAGTGGGTGTGGGGCAGGCCAGATCTCAGTGAGTGTGTGGGCGTGGGGCAGGCTCAGATCTCAGTGAGTGAGTGTGGGGCAGGCTCAGATCTCAGTGAGTGAGTGGGTGTGGGGCAGGCTCAGATCTCAGTGAGTGAGTGGGTGTGGGGCAGGCTCAGATCTCAGCGAGTGGGTGTGAGGCAGGCTCAGATCTCAGTGAGTGAGTGGGTGTGGGGCAGGCTCAGTTCTCAGTGAGTGAGTAGGTGTGGGGCAGGCTCAGATCTCAGTGAGTGGGTGTAGGACAGGCTCAGATCTCAGAGAGTGAGTGGGTGTGGGGCAGGCTCAGATCTCAGTGAGTGGGTGTGGGGCAGGCTCAGATCTCAGTGAGTGAGTGAGTGGGTGTGGGGCAGGCTCAGATCTCAGTGAGTGAGTGGGTGTGGGGCAGGCTCAGACCTCAGTGAGTGGGTGTGGGGCAGGCTCAGATCTCAGTGAGTGAGTGGGTGTGGGGCAGGCTCAGATCTCAGTGAGTGAGTGGGTGTGGGATAGGCTCAAATCTCAGTGAGTGAGCGTGTGTGGGGCAGGCTCAGATCTCAGTGAGTGAGTGTGGGGCAGGCTCAGATCTCAGTGAGTGAGTGGGTGTGGGGCAGGCTCAGATCTCAGTGAGTGAGTGGGTACGGGGCAGGCTCAGATCTCAGTGAGTGAGTAGGTGTGGGGCAGGCTCAGATCTCAGTGAGTGAGTGGGTGTGGGCAGGCTCAGATCTCAGTGAGTGAGTAGGTGTGGGGCAGGCTCAGATCTCAGTGAGTGAGTGGGTGTGGGGCAGGCTCAGATCTCAGTGAGTGAGTGGATGTGTGGGCAGGCTCAGATCTCAGTGAGTGAGTAGGTGTGGGGCAGGCTCAGATCTCAGTGAGTGAGTGGGTGTGGGGCAGTCTCAGATCTCAGTGAGTGAGTGGGTGTGAGGCAGGCTCAGATCTCAGTGAGTGAGTGGGTGAGGGGCAGGCTCAGATCTCAGTGAGTGAGTGGGTGTGGGGCAGGCTCAGATCTCAGTGAGTGAGTGGGTGTGGGGCAGGCTCAGACCTCAGTGAGTGGGAGTGGGGCAGGCTCAGATCTCAGTGTGTGAGTGGGTGTGGGGCAGGCTCAGATCTCAGTGAGTGAGTGGGTGTGGGGCAGGCTCAGATCTTGGGAGGCCGTGGGGTCAAACGATGAAGTCCTAGAAGGTGGAATCGGAATGATGCAGAGTGACTTTGGGTGTGATAATAGGGTTCGCTTTGGCAATTCTCCTACATGACTGCCACATGTATGTTTTTAGGTAGTCCACAGAAATGCTGAGGGGCGCTTTGAATATGATTTTCAACAACTTGTAGAGAGTGTTCTTTGCTTTATGCGAGAGCCCTGCAGCTCCGTGGTGAAAGGGTTTGGTCGTAGTATTGGGTCTTATCCAGTGGGGAGAACGGATACTGAGAGACTTCAACAGCAGTGGTAGTAATCCAATCTGCTGTTGAGCAGTGAGTGAATCAGTGCATTAGTAGCGTGGAATAGTAGACGTGGATATATATTATTCATCGATGTGTTACTTGGTTTCATCCTGTGGTGACGGTGATAGTAATGAGCGCTGTTATACACAGTGAATGGTTGAGAAGCACTCCTCAGTTTCTAGCAGAAGAGGAGGACAAGGTACGAGGAGAGACGGGGACCAGGAGAGAGTTACGTGAGGTGATGGTAGCAGAAGAGGAGGTAAAGTAGACCTCTGTTGAGGATGAGTTCAGCAAGAGGGTCTCAAGGGCTGTCAAATGTTGAAGTGCATTGAGACATGCTTGATTGGATGTGGGAGGACAGGCAGTTGTGGCACTTCCGCTAAGGCAGAGGGACGTTGCCCCACTGCTGCCAAGCAATGAAAGAAAGAACAAATACATTGATAATAACTTGAGATTATCGTTGTATTTGTTTCTGCTGGGCAGTTTTGTGGTACGGGCGGGGCTGCTCTGCTCTCAGAGCAGGGGAGGTAGGGTTTGCCCACTCCCAAGTGCACAATGACTGTTTGGCCGGCCTCTCGGGCCGGTAAAACAGTCATTTTGTTTGTTTAGGTTTGTTTATTGGGTTTTAGCATTCATTATGACAGTTATGGTTCAGTACATTAGTGCTATGCTGTGAATACACAACAACAATAATCACCAGATAAACATTCTTCTACATAAGCATTGCATTGTCCGACCTCCCACCATTCAAGTCAGAGGCCACTGAAGTCATTTGCGGCGTGCCTCAAGGATCTTCACTCAGCCCCACCCTCTTCAACGTTTACATGAGCCCCCTCGCGGCCATCGTGCGCCAACATGACCTCAACATCATCTCCTACGCTGACGACACTCAACTGATCCTCTCACTCACCAAAGACCCTAACACCGCCAAAACCAACCTACATGAAGGAATGAAAGAAGTAGCCGAGTGGATGAAGCACAGCCGTCTGAAGCTGAACTCAGACAAAACAGAAGTCCTTATCTTAGGTTCCTCCCCCTCCGCCTGGGACGACTCCTGGTGGCCAGAGGCCCTTGGAAAAGCACCCATCCCGACGGACCACGCACTGAACCTGGGCGTCATCCTGGACTCCTCACTCTCGATGACCAAACAAGTCAACGCCGTCTCATCCTCTTGCTTCAACATCCTCCGCATGCTCCAAAAAACATTTCGCTGGATCCCCACCGAAACTAGAAAAACGGTCACCCACGCACTGGTTACAAGCCGCCTGGACTACGGAAACACCCTGTACGCCGGTACCACCGCAAAACTTCAGAAAAAACTCCAACACATCCAAAACGCTTCAGCCAGACTCATACTAGACATCCCTCGCAAAGACCACATTTCTGGTCAACTGAAAAACCTCCACTGGCTTCCCATCAATAAGAGGATAACATTCCGCCTCCTAACCCACGCACACAAAGCACTTTACGATCTTGGACCTGAATGCCTCAACACACGACTCTCCTTCTACACCCCCTCCCGCCAGCTGCGCTCTTCCAATCAAGCCCTTGCTGCTGTACCTCGCATCAACAAAACCACCATGGGAGGAAGATCCTTCTCCTACCTGGTGGCTAAAACCTGGAACTCACTTCCCACTCACCTTCGCCTTACTCAGAACCACCTAGCATTCAGAAAGCTTCTTAAAACATGGATATTCGACAAGTAATTTCCCCACCCTTCCTCAAGCGCCTTGAGACCCTCTGGGTATGTAGCGCGCTATATACATTTAATTGAATTGAATTGAACTGTTTGGTCCGTGTTTACATACATCCTATGCCTGTATCGGCCATGTTGTGCACCTTATAATTAAGACCGGTCGGGGGCAGTTGACACCTCCCTTCCAGCGCATTATCGCGTACTTGACGGGTTCAATGTAATGTGCATCTCATGTTGTGGTCCTGTCTTGTTTGTCAAAATGCCTCCCCCCCCCAAAAAAAAAACTCTGGTGGAGTACCCCTTTCCAACTGAGCCTTGGTGGGCTGTCCTTCAGCTGCCGTGAGGTGCGGGGCTGTGGCAGCGCGTGTTATGTGGAGGGGGTCGAGGATTCGAGTCGTTGTGGTGATCCTTACTCTGTCAAGGGGTGGCCATTCTGTATGGGTTCCACTCCAGATTGGGCTCGGGGTGGCGGGCGTTGTTGTGCTTCCTCTAAAATAGGGGATGCCGGAACAGCGGCTGGGCCTGTACGTGGGCCTGTGAGGCTATGGGTGTCTCCGGTGGGTTTGTTGTCTGTGTAAATTTGTGCATTAGTTGTGCCCATTCCAAAGAAATAGGGTGTTTGCGGACTCCCTTCAATTCTTCCTCCCGATGTGTCTCTTCCTCAGCTTTTCCCCATTTGATCATGGCGCCTATCCAGGCTGCTTCCGGAGGTCCCGTAGGGGATCTCCAGTACATGGCTTTCCCCTTTTCGCCAATAGGATGGCTAGGGACATGAAACGACATTGTACTTTCTCAGTTTTCCGCCTGCTGAAAATCCCGAGCGTACCTGCCTCCCATGTGGACATTGTTGTGATGTTGGTAATTGCTGTGAGTGACCGATGAACCCGGTCCCAAAAGCCTATAAGTGTGGGGCAGTCCCAAATCATGTGTTTGAAGTCTGCTGCTGGGGCTTGACAGCGGAGGCATGCAAAGTGTGTATCTGGGAAGAATTGATGAAGGCGGTGCGGTGTGAGGTAAGCTCTGTGGAGGATATTTAACTGTATGTTCCGGAATCTCGCGTTTCTTGAGACTTTTTTGGGGTATTCCAGAGCTGTGTTCCATTCTTTATCATGGACTACCCTCCCTATGTCCGTTTCCCACTTTTGACGTAGGGGCTGAAGGGATGGAAGGATTAGTTTGCGCACTGCCTTGTAAAGCCAAGTAACCAAATGGCACCTCACTCCCTTGTGTAGTATTGTGTGAATTACTGGGTGTGTTGGAGGTTCCCCTGTGTTAGGATTCCAGTATCTACGGCTGCTATCTAAAATTTGCCTATGCATTAGAAATTGCCCGGGTGGGAGATCATACTGTTCCATCATTTGGGCATATGTCTTCAGCTGTCCCTCTTCAAAGAATGATTCCATCTCTGTGACTGCCAGATTCGTCCATGCCTGGAGGGCGCCCGTTGTGTAGTATGTGTCTCCTTTTGGAAACCTCACTGGAGGCAGTAGGGGCGAGTACGGCAGCCGCGTCCCAGACATACGATGCATTCTCATCATACAGGTGCAGGCTATGGACACCTGCAGTGGCCGTGTGCGTATGGGTTTAGTACCCGGCAGTAGTAATCTGTGGATTGCCTGTTGCGGCACGGGGGCCCACTATGGTGATAGTCTCTCCTATATGGCGCCCCGCCGTCCAATACGATAGCCATTGGAGCTGTGCCGACAAGAAGTATGCTTCGAATGCTGGCGCTCCCAAGCCCCCCTCCGTCGTGGGTAGGCGTAATGTGGATAACGCAACCCGTCGCCGCCCTCCTCCCCATATAAGCTCAGTGAGGAGACTATCCAGTTCTTTAATGAATGATCTCGGTGGGACAACTGGGAGGTTGGTGAAAAGATACAATAGTCGAGGGACCATTATCATTTTTGCTAGTGACATGGGAGCCAGAGGTAACGTTTTCCAAAACCTCACTGCCGACCTAAGTCCTGCTAGCGCCTTACAATGGTTCCCCTCGTACAGATCCTCTGGGGTGTGGTGCAGCCGCACTCCCAGATCCTTAAGGGCCTCTGTGTTCCATATGAGAGATTGGGTCCTGATCCTGGCCTCGAATGGGGCCAAGGGATGGCTCAGTGGGTAGAGCGAGGATTTCTCCCAGTTCACCTTAAGGCCTGAGACTTCCGCAAAATCTTTTAGTGATCTCCAGATGGCCGTCAGGTCTCTAGTGGCGTCCCGGACATATATTAATAAGTCGTTCGCATACAAGGTCAAACAGTCATGCGCACCTCCATGTTCTTATTCAGGCTGCATTACAGCCTGCGTGGAGAACATGCCCGGCCCCCATTCACTGGCGAGCACCGATCCACGGCGCTCAGCCCAATTACAATGCTGCATTTCAGTATTGTGATTGGCTCAGGGGAGGGAGCATGGCTGCTTCCTGTTCCGGGCCCCAGAGAGACAACATGGGAAAGAGCAGAAGAGGAGAGAGGAGGTATGGTTCCTCCCCTTCCTCCAGCCTGCCTGACGATCCCTGATCCGTGCAAGCTGCTACTGAGAACAGGGAAGGAAAAAGAAGCAATTATTTGGGTTCTCAATGTAGCAGTGTCAGGAGAAGTTAACTGGCATTGGCAAAAAAAATAGGTTTCGCCTATGTGAGATCTGTTGGCTATGTCGATGATTTTTTAGACCTGTTGTAATGGTGGTTAGTAAAAGTTGCTAAACCTTTATCTTTTCAAAATACTGAACAAGCATTTGCAATGCAATAGGTCTTGTATTTTTTAAAGTTAGAGCGATTGGCGTTGAAAATAAGAATGTTTTTTGCTTTTGTTTTTTAATTTGCAGTGGAGTTGTTATATCTGCTTAGCACTATTACCAATGGTCTAAAAAAGCAAGAGAAACAAAATTGTCATTTTCAACCCCAACAGCTCCAACTAACAAATACAAGACCTATTGCATTGGCAATACAATCGGTCTCGCATTTGTTGGAGTTGGAGTTATTGGCAATATAAATGGCAATATTTTTCACCTAGCCATGTTGCAGGGTGTCGTACCATATGTGGCCAAAAGTGGGCCCATGAGACCTCTTTTGGCCACATATAGTACTGCACCCGGCAGAAGATATGGTAAATCCTCGCTACTACATTGCATGTAAGACAGTGCCACGAGTACATTCAAATAGCTATGCCCATATATACAATTAGTAGCTCTAAAATGTGACAAAAGAATTATTATATTAATTCCGGGTTAGGTTGACTCTGTGTTGTTTTTTTATCTGCAGTGGAGTTAACATATTTGCATACCACTATTATCAATGGTATAAAAAAGCAAAAGTAAAAAACACTGTCATTTTCAACTTTATAAGTTGGGGGATTAAGTCCTGTCGGCTTGTCAATAGAAATAATCACACTTTGTCTACAGAGTGAAAACAACTCTTGAAGCGAAGCTCTTCACTGTAAGAACCCACAATAGTCTGCTATAGAGCATGTCCAGCTCTTACACATTAGGCACCGAGCCTGGGCTCGACAAGGCACTCTCAGGAGCGACGTTTATAATGTTTACATGTTAGATCGCTATCCTACTGCAGGATATTAAGTTTCATACATCCGAACCACAATGGTGACCCTGGAGCCACGCTTTTACAGTTAAACATGTAGGTGTGTACATGTACTTTGCAGCCCGCGCACAGTGGAAGGCCCCTTGTAAAGTTTGACTGGTTTCATTTATTTTGCTATCTTAACCCCTTTTAGATCACTGCAGTTTGAGGATCAGGGCCCTAAGGTGACACTCGGAGTTAGGAGGTCGAGTTTTCTCAGTTTGAGACCTCCGCTTCAAATAGATGGCGTCATTGCAGATCATGCCTGTCTTAATTAAAAAATAAAAACACGGCTATTTCAGTTGAAGTGCAGTGTGTGTTTCAATTAGGTCCTCAGTGGCAGCCCCAAATAGTCCTAGTTAAAGTAATCCCATCAGCCGAATAACGTGCACATTACTATTCATCAAATTATCGGGCCATCACTGCATCTTGATTATAATTCCTGCCTCCATGTTCTGAGTGCAGATAGGACAATTCACGTAAAATTTAGCTTAAAGTAATGCAGGCACTGTTAGCAGCAGTCGTAGCAGAAGTCCATAACCAACTGCTGGGTGAAATCAGAAGCTTGCACATCATCTATAGTCACTTGCATATAAGGTAAAACTCAACCAGTCAGCTCAACGCCCACTGCTACAAAAAGTGAAATTCCATAATAAAATAAAGTTGCATTGATCCATTACATAGATATTATAAAAGAAGCTCTGGCAGCATAAGTAAGGATGTACTTGTTCAAAGCTGTCCCCAGGGTTAGCCATTGCAGTCAGGCAAACCCGAGCCTCATTCTCATGATAGCACGGATATAGAAAGTACAGTATTTAAAACAGAACATTTTTGCATATGATAGCATAGAAATCAAAAGTATAGTATTTAAAACATAACATTACGAATGCTGATGATAGCATGGAAATCGAAAGTATAGTATTTAAAACATAACATTACGAATGCTGATGATAGCATGGAAATCGAAAGTATAGTATTTAAAACAGAACATTACGAATGCTGATGATAAGAAAACTTTGATGCAGGCCTTGGTGCTTAGTAGATTTGACTACTACAATGCCCTCCTATTCTCAGCTAATCAATCTGCCATAAAAAGACTTCAGGTGGTGCAGAATATCGCTGCCCGACTTACTGTCAACGCCCCAGCTAGAACACCCTCTGCACCTCTCCTGAACCAACTCCATTGGCTCTCTATAGGAAAAAGGGTAAAATTCAAAATAGGCTGCATTATTCACAAAGCCCTCAATGGTCAAGGCCCTTCGTATCTTGCAATTAAACCCTCTGCTTACACCCCGGCATGAACTCTTAGGTCATGCTCTGATCATCTGAGTCAAAAAGGCACGTAGTGGTGGGAAAGCATTCTCTCATCTTGCTCCAGCATTTTGGAATAATTTACCCTTTCACCTGCGCTCTGGACTTACTCTGGCTCAGTTCAGAAAGATGTTAAAAACCCACCTCTTTCAATCTTTCCTTCGTTTCTGGTATTCCCCACTGTCTTAAGCGACGAGATACCCTCATGGGTGATTCAGCGCTATACAAGTCAATAAACTTCAAACTTCATATAGGATATACATGAAAAGACAGGGTCTGTGGAGCAAATACCTATAATGACAATAGAAATTTAACTAAAACACAATATTCAAAAATAACAAGTAACACACCAGGGTTGTCAGCTGTGCCCACAGATCCTGGCGATCAAACCGGACCCGGCAAGATGGTAACAGCAAGGGTGAAGAACTAAATATACAGCCACAATAGACAAAGAGTTAGCAAGGAGGAGTGCTTAACAGGAAAGAATTGAAAACAAAGGGCACACTTGGCAGAAAGTGAGAAGCGAAAACCACTAGTATACAGGAAGCTAAGACTAAAGGAACAGGAAGACAAGAAGGTAGGAACTAGAATAAGAGGTAAATTTTCAAAAAAAGGCAGGGACTCGGAATAGATAAATACAAACGGAGAGAGACTAAGGGTGCACTAAATTGTACTGGTTCAGGAATCAAGAAAAGAAGGTAGCACTGAAGGCAGTGTTAGTTCAAGGAACAAGGAATTAACTCTATCTCAGAAATCAAGGAATCAAAGTACAGAAAAAAAGGGGAAGAAATTGCACACTTGGCAGAAAGCAGGTAACAAGCATACAGGGGAAACCAGTAGCAAGACCGTAGGCACAGGAAGACAGCAAACTTGGAATGGGAACAAAGGTAATGGGAGGGGAAGCAAGGACTGGCAAAACGGAAATACAGTAGGGAGGCTGCAGGGGTGCACTAAACAGTACTGGTTCAGGAATCAAGCAAACAAGAAGTAGCTAAGGCTCAGGAGTGAAGATAGCCGTGAAAGCAGTGCTAGTTCAGTAACAAGGAATCGCTATAGCTCAGAAAGCAAGGAATAGGTATAGCTCAGGAACTTTGGAAACATTGATAACAAAAGCTCAAGAAACAAGGGTCGGCCTCGCAGGAACACAGCTACAGTGACCAACACTGGACTGAAGGGAGCTGGGGCTTCAAAGAGCTCACAGTATTCACATGCAGCAGGTGTGAACAGGCTACCAGTTGCCAGCTACAGGTGTGCTGTATTCCTCCACCCATGCTTGGCCTGCAGGGGCGAAGAGGGAGTAGTGAGCAGGGCATTATAGGTAATGGAGTTTCAAGCATGATCAGAGAGACTGGCTTCACAAAACCCGGCATGGATTGGGAATGGATGGGAAGTTCCAAATAGCATCAAAATGGCTGGAGGTCAAGATATGCATAGATGGGAAGGTCCAGAAGCTTATTAAAACACTGGAGAGTCTCACAATTCAGCACAATGGTGGTGGGCACAAGAGAGCAGGGAGCGAGTCATGACATTTAGCATTTGGACCATGAGGACTGGAGTCAGTTGGCCAGCGTCTACGCCAGGAGGATAAGGGACCAGGACAACAAGGGTATGCAGGACTGAGAAGACAGAGGGAGCCATAACCAGCGAAGACTAGAACCAGTAGTCTCGGCTACAAGAACAAAGACGAGGAGGACAAAGAATACTAGGACATGGCCCAGAAGCACTTTGACCTCAAGAATGAGCTGCAGCGACAGCAGGACCAGTGGGCACTTGAGGACTAGGATCAGGAGAAAAAGCAAGAACATATGGACCAAGACCTAGATATCCAGATGTTAATGGTTGGGACCCGGCCTTGAGGACCAGATCTAGGAAAACCAAGGATCTAGATTAGTGAGACTAGAATGAGTTCCAGCTGGACGACTAGTGTTGTGATATCCCTCTAGGGATGGGTGTTGCGCTCTATAAATACAGTAAACAAAATAGAACCATGACGGCCAAGTGTACAAGTACCAGCGCCATGGAGGACAAGGAGAGCCTGTGGGACCAGACCGAGAAGGACCAGTTCCTGAAAGACCAGGACTAAGTGACTTATACTGCCTGGTGCCCACCAGACTTATACTCTTTCCAAGTCAGTGCCTGCCCCCCCTCGCCCCAACTCCACCTCCAAAAGATAGAAATTAGTGCTGCTGCTTTCACATTTATCCGGGATCCAGCAGCACGTCAAATACCTGCTTCCAGGCGATATATTTTGGCAGAAAAATCCATTTGAGATATCAAGTTTGGTTTTGTATTTTTTCCACACAATGTTGTTTATTAGTGCGACACTATGTGTATTTTGTACTACAAATGTGCGACTTCTGTGTTCAAGTTTCTGTAGTTTAACACTTGACTATATGAATGATCGTATTTCATCACAGGAAACAAGGGATTATTCATTGATGAGGTGCAACTTTTTATTACACCCCGGTACTCAAGTTCTTGCAGGATTTCCCTAACTTGTTTTTTAGCTTCATGCTTAATGGAGTATTATCTTTGAGGTTATGGAATTGTCCTCAGTGGTACTTCATGGTAAGGGCAACTGTCATACCACCCTCAGGGTTGGGGTATAACGTAGGAGCTAGTTCTAGTGCCCACTCCTTGGCATACAAGTGTATAACCGATGCTTGAAAACTTGAGCGCGTATGGAGGAAAAATTGGTCAACGGAATCCAAAAATGAGTACAGAGCCGCTATCAAGCTCTACAAGAACTCCATAAAAATTACACAGGCCACCTTCTTCGAAGGAAAGATTGCAGCAGCGGCCAATTCTGCGAAGGAAACTTACCGCATTGTACGCCTCCTGACAAAAATCCAGGATCCCCTACCACCGCCAGACCCAGAGGGCGTTAGATGCAATCAAATGGCCGACTTCTTCTCCGCAAAAATCAACAAAATACTTACTTCACTCCCTATACCCATTGCCCCTCACCATGCCACCGCACCTCCCCTTCATCCTGAGGCTCCATACCTACGAGCCTTTGATCAGATCACCACGGAGACTTTCTTAGCCACCCTGCAAACTGTGAAAAGTGGCTCCCCATCTGACCCAGCCCCCATCAGCAAGTTAAAACTGGTTGCCCCCACGGTAGCCCTACCCTTCACCAACCTCATCAATGCCTCTTTCAACCAATTGGAAGAAGGCTACCGTCAAGGCCCTCTTAAAAAAACCCCACCTAGACCCCACGGATCCCAATTTCAGACCCATCTCGCTCCTCCCCGGGATCAGCAAAGAGGCCGAACGAATAGCTAACCAGCAACTTTCCAACTTCCTGGAGTCGAATCACTTACTACGCGACTCCCAGACCGGTTTTAGACCGGGGCAAGGCACCAATACCGCCCTCCTGGCAGTTGTCGAAGAGGCGAGAAGCATCATAGACGCAGGAGGATCAGTGGCAGTGATCCTCCTCGATCTAAGTGCCGCCTTCGACACGGTGGACCACGCCATTCTGGTCCACCGGCTAAGTCGAGTGGGAATCACCGATTCTGCCCTTGCCTGGATTAAGTCCTTCCTTGAGGGAAGATCCTTTCAGGTGTCAGATGGCACTTCCACGTCCAAAGCTCTGCCCATGCAGTGTGGGGTTCCCCAGGGCTCCTCCCTGAGCCCCACACTTTTTAACGTCTATATGTCCCCCTTGCAGACGTTATCACTCTTTTCGGCGTCAAGACAGTGATGTACGCTGATGACACTCAGCTGGTGGTCTCCATCAATCAATCAAACACCAGCCTAGAAAATCTCGCCAGATGTCTCGAAGGAATCTCACAATGGATGTGTGATTCTCGACTAAAACTTAATGGTGACAAATCGGAGATCCTTCTCCTTGGCAACCCGAACAAACTACCTACCAATCTCTCCTGGCCACCCTGCATGGGTACCTACCCAACCCCAAAAACCGAGGTCAAAAGCCTAGGCATCTGGCTCGACCAGGACCTTAATTTCAAAACCCAGGCTAGAAAAACCTCAGGGTCCTGCTTCGGCCTTATTCGCATGTCCAGAAAAATCCTCCACCTGATCCCCTTCCAGTCCAGGAAGTTACTGATGCAGGGGCTGGTCAACTCCAGGTTAGACTATGGTAACGTCTTGTACCTAGGAGCCCCTGCAGCAGTCATCCAGAAACTTCAGGTGGCTCAGAACGCGGCAACTAGAGTCCTTACAGGAACCAAAGCGAGATGCTCGGCGAAACCAGCCCTCAAAAGCCTACACTGGCTCCCAGTGAAGGAGCGCATCACCTTCAAGACACTATGCATCTCGCACAAAATTATGCACGACAAAGGCCCCCCAATTCTCAGACCCCTGATGAAGCCCCACCAGTCTACCAAAAATCTAAGATCTGACGCACTTGCCCTTGCCAACATCCCAAGAATAAAAAAGTCAAGATCCGGCGGCCGTTTGTTCGCCTACAACGCGCCAAAGCTCTGGAACACCCTTCCAGTAGCCATGAGGAGAGAACACAACCTCTTCTCCTTCCGGAAACAATTAAAAACTTGGCTCTTCCCTTAAAACCCTGTCTTCCCAACCGTCCCCCTCCCCCCTGGAAAAACTAGGTCCTCTCAGCGCTGGGATGCCCAAGGGTAGCTATGCGCTCTACAAATCCAATTCCAAATTCCAAAATTGAACAAGCTCGGAAAAGGCAGGTAAAATCACAGTTTCTCCGTTTAGGCAATCCATTACGAAATCAGGTCGACAATCCTTTTTAGCCAAAAGAATATTCTTAACCTTTAGTGAAGTCCTTCCAAAAGAGAAAATTAATGTTTCTAGGTACCTCCACCTCCAATAGAAGTTGTATTTTGTATAAAAGATGGGGGACGCTTAACCTAATATCGGTACGAGCATCATGGCCTCTGGGGTCTCTTCCTCCTGGTGAGAGAGCGCGGAGCAGTCAGCCACCGGAATTCAAACGAGAGAGGAAGTGTAGCGCTGCGAAGCACATCAAGCAACTACAGCGCATTTGGCTATTTCTCCCCTGAGGCGGAAGCCGGGGGCGCTCTGTACTATCCCTGTTTACTCGTGAATTTCCCGTTTTTAAAAACTGTAGATATTTTAATCTGTAATTTTTAATTACCTAGTCATCCGTACTTCGGGGCGAGATTTGCGTCGCACTGAAGGCACCAACACCTCGTTTCCTCGCACGGCGCAGCCGATTCAGGCGCTGACACCGTGACTTGATCCACCTTAGCCGCCATCTTGCTGGGAGGAAAGGGTTGCGGTCCAGTTGTTGGACGCCTCCCACCCTCCTCTAACATGTATAAAAACACCCGGCCTTCCCGTCTGCGCCCGTCCGCGCCTGGACCGGGCCCAGGGCCGCTACCCCTGGTCCAGACGCCCCAGCTCCACGTGTCTAATACTCAAACACTATGCTGCACAAGTTGCGCCCACGCGATCATAATGACTGCCTAATGCTTGATCCTATATTCATCTCTGGTCCATCCATGCAGTCCTGCCCCCATTGTAAGGCCTCCATTCTTCTGGCAAATAAAACAATTCTCTCCGGCAACAAAAATACCCCTAAGAGCACACTGATAGCCCTTACCAATGTCCGTTCACTTGGTAAACATAGACAGGATATAGCAGACCTGATAGAGGATCGGAAATTAGACATATTATTCATGACTGAGACATGGATGGACAGCACATCTGACCCAGACTTAGTCATTGCGGTCCCAAGAGGCTTCACGGTTCATAGACAGGATAGACAGCGCAAAAAAGGGAGAGGACTAGCCATCATCGCTCGCGACACATTTAATGTGAGGACCTTCGCTATCTCCTCATCCTCTTGTGAAGCCATGCAATTTGCCATCAATCTATCCCCCTCTAATAATTTCAGAGGGATTCTCGTATACAAACCACCAGGACCATGGTCAGATTTCCTCACTGATTTAAGCTCTATCCTCGAGTCTCTTGCACTTGAAGAATCACTAACAGTACTGGGTGACTTTAATTTTCACTTAGACAAATTAGAGGACAGGGACACGTCCTCCCTTCTCTCGGACATGAACACCCTTGGTCTCCCCCTATTGGTCAATTCCCCCACTCACGACGGCGGTCACACTCTGGATGGCATTTTCTCCAATTTGGAGGATTTTCATATAACTCACATCCTCCCACTCACATGGTCGGATCACAATGACATTCTGGGCTCAATCACCATCTATGAAACACCTACACCCAAAGTACCCATTACCTGCCACCAACCTTTTAAAGCCTGGAACGACATAGATAGCTCAAGCCTAAAAACTTTACTCGATAATTCCCAGCCTGTATTTTCTACTGACCCCAACACAGCCACTAAGCAATTCCAGGATTGGCTGGGCACTGCCACTAATTCATTGGTTCCTCTCAAACATGTGACCAGAAATAGATCGGCCCCCTCTGCCCCTTGGTTTACCGAAGACCTAGGGACCCAGAAACAACACTGTAGGAACAGGGAGAGGCACTGGCGGAAGTCCTACAGTGAAGAAAACAAAATTCGCTATAAGGAGACGTTGGTCAAATACAAATCCATGATCACTGAGGCTAAGAAGAAGTACTTTAGCGAACGGATAGAGCTAGCCAAGAATTCCTCCAAAGAACTTTATGATACTACCAAGCAGCTAGCAGGGTACTCCCCTGATCTAAACCCACCTCCCTCTCAATCCCTCTGTGATGCCTTGGCCACTTTCTTCTTTACAAAGGTCAACAAAATTTTTTTCAGCCTTTTCGGATAATATCAATACCCCCTCAAGTACCACTAACCTCAAACACCCTGTTCCCAAATTTACTCACTTCAAAGACATCACCGACGCTCAAATAGCGGATATCATCACCACGATCAAAACTGGTTCTGCATTAGACCCATGCCCCTTTAAAATTCTCCCACCAATCATGGATTCCCTGATACCCGCCATTACTCAAATCTGTAATGCCATGTTTAGATCAGGAACCTATCCAGATTCACTCAAAAAAACTCTCCTTAAACCATTATTAAAAAAAACACATCTTGATAAGGACGAACTGAAAAATTACCGGCCAATAGCAAGCCTCCCATTTCTGGCAAAAGTCGCTGAAAAAGCTATGAACTCACAGTTATCTGAATTCATAGAAGAACATCACCTACTTGACAACACCCAATTTGGGTTCTGTAGGTTCCATGGCACTGAGACCGCCTTGATTAAAGCCGCAGATGACATTAGAACTATCGAGATCAGGGAGGAACAGCAGTACTAGCACTACTAGATTTATCTGCAGCTTTCGACACGGTCGATCATTCGATCTTGGTCGACCGTGTCGAAAAAATGGGCATTCAGCAAACAGCTAAAAAACTATTGGCATCTTTCCTGTCTGAAAGAACTCAGGCTGTTATACTGGGATCGTTCCAATCGTCCAACCTGTCTCTGCCATGCGGGGTTCCACAAGGCTCATCCCTGAGTCTGACACTCTTTAACATCTATGTGTCAGACCTAGCTAACATCATTCGAGCACATAGGATGAGCCTAACCTCATATGCGGATGACACGCAGTTAGTCCTGGCCATCAAAAACAACGGCGACAAGGTGGCCGAGAGTTTTAAAGAAGGCATGTTGGCAATTGGGGACTGGATGGCCTCCAATTGTCTAAAACTCAACTCCAAAAAGACGGAAGTTGTCATATTTGGACAACTTACTCCAAGTTGGTCCCCCGCATGGTGGCCAACGGCTTTCGGAACCCTGCCTAAACCTGCCCTCAAGGTAAGGAACCTGGGAGTTGTCTTTGACGACCACCTCAACTTCGTCTCCTATGCCAACCAAATCGCCTCCTCAGCCTTCCACAAATTACTTAATAAAGAAAATCATCCCCTTCCTTCCTGAAACTGCCGGTAAAACCTTGGTGACCTCTCTAGTGCTGTCCACTTTGGACTACTGTAATGGTCTTTTTGCAAACGCTCAGGTCAGGGTCATCAAAAAAATGCAGACTGTTCAAAACTCAGCAGCAAGACTACTTGCTAGAATCCCTAAATACAAGTCTGCGACTGACACCATCAGAAACTTTCATTGGCTCCCTATCAGAAGCAGGATTAAGTTTAAAACTCTCTGCATTGTATACAAGGCACTGCATAAACAAGGACCCTTGTTTCTCAAAGAACAATTAATCCCTTATTGTCCATCCAGATTGCTTCGATCTACCACCCTCAACGATCTAGTGGTCCCCCGCACCAAAACTGTTTCTTGGGGAGACCGCAGGTTCTTGGTCTCGGCACCTAAATTGTGGAATACCTTACCCCAGTCAATCAGGACCAGTCCCACTCTCTGGTCCTTCCGTAAACAGCTAAAGACCTGGCTGTTTAACCAGTAACACCGGAACACACTTTACGCAGCAGGAGAATTATTTGCAGATGTTGCAGCGCCGAGACGCCCACGGGCATTTGTTCGCGCTTAATCAAATGTCATAAAATAAATAAAAAATAAATCGGGTGTCTCAACGGTGATGTACTCACTCAGCGCTACTTCTACTAGACAATCCATCAGGTTCTGGCGAACTATTGTGACTGCTGTTGCGCTTTTTAGCATGGTCACTGCCCAGTCCCTGCTCAGAAGCAGTGTCCTGAATATGCGGGGCATCCCTGACTGTAAGTCCAGCTACTTTCTTCTTTTTGAATTGAGGTTTGGAAGGTTTAACTTCCTGTTTAATGATGTAGTCAGATGAGCATTGGGAGCCTTCGGTTTCACGTTCTCCTCCGATCTGGGCTTTGACCGTCAACCTCTCTCCAAATGCTTTTCGGATAACTCCTGAAAGGAACGAGATGAACATATATCAGTATCCTGATACCTCTTAGGTGGTCTAATGTTATCGCAGTTAAGCAGATTGTAGTTTTTTTCAGTAGCTTCCTGTGTAGGAGACCCACCCTGTAGTTTTATTTTATATTTGTTTTTCTTATTCTCCTTCTACTTCTTTGTTGAAAAGTCAGGTGCTTGTTTAGAGTTATCATCTGCAGAATAACTCTTCATTGTGGTTTACCAGGTCTGGCACTCAAATTATCTCTATCCAGCGTAGCTTATGTTTCTTCGATAATTATAGGAAATGTGTGCTCCTGCTATGCAGGAGCCAAATCCGTAAACACTGGCATATCGCCAACGCTGCTGCTTCCCTCTTTATGTTAATCAACATTATGGAGGACACCGTTGCAAAATTGCCCATCAGTTTTATTCCCAAGTCCAGGGCAGGTACTACCCCGTACATTCTGGATCGGATTAAGCACTTCTATCAAACCAGCCAATGAAGGGGTACCGTGTGTTCTGATATATACTGCAGCAACAACTATACCTCAAATTGTACAGTCTTCTAGTGAGTGAGCCATCCCCATTGGCAAGCTAATTGTTAATATTCTATGTTTTTCTAGTGAGTCCGCATGGGAAACACTGTCTTGAGCTGTCTTGTTTTTTGTACTCGCTGCCGTTGACAACATCCACACCCTCCTCGACCAAAGGCACACTGCAGCTCTGATCCTACTCGATCTCTGTGCGGCATTCAACACCGTCTCCCACTGCACCCTCACCGGCAGACTTTATGACGCCGGCATACAGGGAACCGCCCTTGACTGGATCTGCTCCTTCCTCACCGGCTGAACCCAAAGAATCAGACTGCCACCCTTCCTCTCCGAACCCACAGAAATCAATTGCCGAGGACCTACAAGGATCGTCGCTCAGCCCCACGCTCTTCAAAATCTACATGGCCCTCCTCGCCACCATCATCAAACAGTACGGACTCAGTATAGTATCCAACGCACATCCAGGTCATCCTCCCTCTCACCAAGGACGCTACACAATCAGACAATAGTACATCTACTTAACCAGTTGGGTTTTACAATCATTGCACAAAAATCTCACCTGTGTCCGGCACAAGTGCAATCCTATCTGGGTGCTTCCATCAACACTCTCAAAGCTCTAGCCACTCCTAATATAGCCAGGATTCACAATATCCAGGCCACACTATTACAATTTCAACCCCACCAATCATTACCAGCTAGAGTCTTCATGCAACTGCTGGGAATTATGGCATCCTGCGTTGCAATCGTACCTCATGCAAGGCTTACATGCGTCCTCTGCAACAATGTCTAGCAAGTCAGTGGAATCAGTCACAGGGGACCAGATTTACGACGTTATTTTGCATGCGCAAACGGGTTTGCGAACCCGTTTGCACATGCAAAATCACTGTTGGCCATGTACAATTCCAAAATAGCGAGTCACAGTTTATTTGCGACTCGCTATTTAGGAATTGAGAGTCACAGTTAGTTAGTCCCTTCCTAATTGCGTTCTCAATGCTATGTGTGAATGTATTGCAACCACAATTGCGGTCGCAAATTACCACCCTTTTCAAGAGGGTTGCTCCCTCCTTGCTCCTCTCCCTGTACTGCTGCTATCTTCCTGGGGATCGCACTGCTGAATCAACTTCACGGTATCGCCTGCATTCTTTATTTCAGTGGTATCGCCTGCATTAGACTAAATAGTGCCGTGTTTAAAATCGGCTCGCCTGCATTTCACAAATTTGCGCAGTGTTTTGTTTAATCTCATAGCTCTCAGCGCTTGTGACTATAGCGCCGCCCGCCCTGCACTGCATTTAACTGTATTGGCCCACCTGGCAGCAACGTGCATAATTGGATTTATTTTCGCTGGCGACCTACTGCCCCTGCCTCGCCTCCCCTCTGACCTCCATCTTGTTTGCTGTTGTTGTTTTCCCTGCCCCTCCTCCCCGCTACCGCCTCCCAGCTGCTGACCCTCCCACGCTCCGCCCCCTCCACCCTCCATTTATGGCCAATGTCTCCACGCGCAGCGTCAACGCGCTTCGGACACGCCGACGGTGCGCCAAAGGTAAGCCCGTCTACGCCCTGGACCGCGCCTGGACCGCGCCCAGCGCCAGACCCCCTGCCCCTCGCGCTGCCCTGCCCCCGCGTTACCTACGATGCCGCCACCCTCCTAGCCCTTGACCCCGGTCGCGCCCCCAACTGCGTCCAAGCCGCTCCTGGACGCACCCACGGACCGTTCTCCTGCTTCTCCTGCAAATTTAGCGGCACCGACAACATCTCCGCTACGACCACACCACAGATTCCCGACCCCAATCACCTAGAATGCATCCTTCTCAACACCTGCTCGGTCCACAGGCACGCCATTGACCTTTGGAACCTACTAGACACCATCTCTCCTGACGTCGCCTTCCTAACGGAAACATGGATGAACGCTTCCTCCGCCCCTGACATCGCCATCGCTATCCCTGATGACTATAAGATCACACGCAAGGACCGCACCGACCATACAGGAGGTGGAATCGCTATCGTCCATAAGAAAACAATCAGCATCTCAACCAGCTCTGATGCCAACCTCGCCAACTCCGAACACCTTCACTTCCAGATCCACATCGACCCCAAGACCACACTCAGAGGCACCCTCCTCTACAGACCACCTGGACCACGCGCAAAATTCAGTGAAGACATCACGAACTTCATCACCCCACACGCGCTCCCCTCCAAAGACTACATCCTTCTGGGAGACCTCAACTTCCACCTTGAAAAGATCAACGACCACAACACCGCTACCCTCTTGGACAACCTCGCCAACCTCGGACTTAAACAACTGGTCACTTCCCCCACCCACATCGCAGGTCACACTCTCGACCCCCATCTTCACCTCCAGCAACCATGTCTCCTTCAGCCACACTACGGATCTCCTCTGGACTGACCACAGCTGCGTTCACTTCACCTACAACAAGCCGAAACCCATCAACCACCCCCAACCAACTCTGCAAAGAAACTGGAACAAAATCACCACAGAACAGATCTCCACATCACTCCTTCAATCCTCCCCAGCCCTCTCTTCTAACGCCAACGAAGCCGCCTCCAACCTCACCCTTTGGTTATCCAACACCGCCGACACCTTAGCACCACTGAAAAAACGTCAACACAAACTTGGCTTCAAGAAGGCCTCATGGTTCAACGACGACCTCAAGAAATCCAAGAAACTGTGCCGCTCCCTTGAAAAGGCCTGGAAAAAAGACCCATCCACCAGCAACAAGGACGCCTTCAAAAGCGCCATCCGTACTCACCACCAACTGATCCGAAAAGCCAAGAAAACAGCATTCAAAGATCGACTTGACAACAACGCCCACAACAGCAAGGAACTTTTCAACATCGTCAAGGAATTTTCCAACCCCTCGGCCAACTCCAACAACATCACCCCCTCTCAAACCCTCTGCGATTCCCTAGCCTTTTTTTTCCACAACAAGATTGCTGACATCCACAACAGCTTTGACAACCAACCCGGAAGGCAACCCACCCTACCATCAGCTGACCATCTTCCCCCCGTTAACTCCATTAATGCCTGGAACCCAATCTCCACTGAGGACACCATCCGCCTGATGAATTCCATCCACTCTGGGTCCCCCACAGACCCATGCCCTCACCACATCTTCAACAAAGCAGACTCCGTCATAGCTCCGCACCTCCGAGACGTCATCAACTGCTCCTTCAACTCCGCTACCTTCCCAGAAGACTGGAAACACGCTGAACTCACCGCCCTTCTGAAAAAACCAACAGCAGACCCCCACCGAACTCAAAAACTACCGCCCCATCTCACTTCTTCCATTCCCGGCCAAAGTCATCGAGAAAGCTGTCAACAACCAGCTCGCCGCCTTCCTCGAAGCCAACAAATCACTCGACCCCTCACAATCTGGCTTCCGAGCCAAACACAGCACTGAGACCGCCCTCATCGCAGCAACAGACGACATTCGAACTCTACTGGACAATGGAGACACAGTCGCCCTCATCCTCCTCGACCTCTCTGCAGCCTTCGACACAGTCTGCCACAGCACCCTTCTACAACGCCTCAGAAACATCGGAATCCAAGGAAAGGCACTGTCAGCGCCGTATCCTCTTCCTGCTTTAACATTCTTCGCATGCTCAGAAAAACATTTAGCTGGATCACCTCGTTCCTCACCGGAAGAACCCAGAGAGTCCGCCTCCCACCATTCAAGTCCGAGGCCTCTGAAATCATCTGCGGCGTACCACAAGGATCCTCACTCAGTCCCACCCTCTTCAACGTATACATGAGCCCCCTCGCAGCCATCGCCCGCCAACACAACCTCAACATCATCTCTTACGCGGATGACACTCAACTGATCCTATCTCTCACCAAGGACCCCAGCACCGCCAAAACTAACCTACACGAAGGAATGAAAGAAGTCTCCGAATGGATGAAACAAAGCCGTCTGAAACTGAACTCAGACAAAACAGAAGTCCTCATCTTAGGTAAATCCTCCTCTGCATGGGACGACTCCTGGTGGCCGGAAGCCCTCGGAAATGCACCCATCCCGACAGACCACGCTCGGAACCTTGGCGTCATCCTGGATTCATCACTCTCAATGAACAGACAAGTCAGCGCCGTATCCTCTTCCTGCTTTAACATTCTTCGCATGCTCAGAAAAACATTTAGCTGGATCCCCTCCGAAACAAGGAAAACAGTCACCCACGCTCTAGTCACGAGCCGACTGGACTACGGAAACACCCTCTACGCAGGTACCACCGCTAAATTCCAGAAGAAACTACAACGAATCCAAAACGCCTCAGCCAGGCTCATATTAGACATCCCACGCAACGAACACATCTCTGGTCACCTTAAAGACCTCCACTGGCTACCCGTCAATAAGAGGATTACTTTCCGACTGCTTACCCACGCACACAAATCACTCTACGACATCGGACCAGATTGTCTCAACTCTCGACTGTCCTTCTACACCCCCTCCCGCCAACTTCGCTCTTCCAGCCAAGCCTTCGCCACTGTACCTCGCATCAACAAGACCACCATGGGAGGCAGATCCTTCTCATACCTGGCTGCCAAAACATGGAACTCACTCCCCGCTTACCTTCGCCTCACCCAGAATCACCTAGCGTTCAGAAAGCAGCTTAAAACGTGGATATTTGACAAATAATCCACCTCCCCTTCCTAAGCGCCTTGAAACCCTCTGGGTATGTAGTGCGCTATATAAATGTTATGACTTGACTTGACTTGACTAATGCAGTTGCAATTTCGAATGGGTCCCCTTACTTTGTGACTGTGTCTAAAAATATTTTTTAAGAGCAGGCAGTGGTACCAGGGACCACTGCCTGCCCTTAAAGTATGAAACGAAAACGTTTCACTTTCTAAAAATTAAATGCATCCCGTTTTCCTTTAAGAAAAACGGGATGCATTTAAAAAAAAAAAGCTGCTTCATTAAAACGCAGTCCCAGAAGTGGTGGTCTGTTGAGCCCACCATCCGTGGCCTGCTGAGCTGGGGAATTGCGAGAGGCTCATTAATATTAATGAGCCTCGCAATTTACAAGCCCATTGGGAACCGCTAATTAGTGTAATAACAACAACTGTGCATTTCATTTAGCACCTCACAATAAGTCGCAAATTGCGAGGCTCAAAATGAAAGGGTCGTACATCTGGCCCAGGGTCTATTAACTGATCTAGTGTTGGTAGACCGCCGCAACCATCGCTCGCTGCAGTGGTGGAACCCTCAAAACTTAGCAAAAGGACAGCCTTTCATAGACCCGATTCCACAGACACATCAATAACCGGTTGGGGTGCCCATCTTCAACATTACAGAGTCCACTGGCTGCGGTCGGACAAACACAAACGTCTCCACATCAACTACCTGGAACTTCTAGCAGTGTTCCTGGCACTCAGCTTTTTTAACCCAACGCGTAGGCAAGACTGTCTTAGTGTGCACTGACAGCATGACAGCAATGTACTACCTACAGAAACAGGGAGGGACTCACTCTCTCCAGCTGTCGTGCCTTGCACAAAGCATTTGGTATTGGGCGATTCACCAGAAAATCAATCTCCTAGCAGAACACCTCCCAGGAGAAGACCATCAGATGCAGACCTGCTCAGCAGACACAGGCAGCAAGTCCACGAGTGGGAACTTCATCCCCACTTCTTCTTCCCTACGTGCAAAAATGAGGTTTTCCACAGATAGATCTGTTTGCCACATTGCACAAAGCAAAATGCCCAAACTCTGCATCCAGATTCCCACACCCAGCATCCAAAGGCAATGCCTATGGATGATTTGGTCAGGGATATTTGATTACGCTTTTCTGCCTCTCCTGCTAATTCCATTACTAGTTCGGAAGCTCAGACAAATGTCCCTCACTGATCTTATTTGCCTCCACATGTTCTCGTCAACCTTGGTACTCTCAACCTTAACACTATCAGTGGTTCCACATCAAAAGCTACATCTCACAACGGGGCCCCTGCGGGAGAAGTGGACGCATGATTGTGGGAACATTGAGGATTCGGAGTGGCAAGAGGCGATTGCGTCCCCGAAAGAATTAGGCATCCCCTCACTTCTCCGCTTGGTACAACTACGCATATTACATAGATCATATCTCACTGGTTAGAGGCGGCAGACCCGAGAGCAGAGGACGGCCCGGGACCAGGGTTCGATTCCCGGCGCGGCAGGTTTCTGGACCAGGGTCAGCGGACTCGTTAATTCTCTCGCCTCGGTGCCCACTCTGATCAGCGATCACACTCGGCAACTCTGGGCATTAGCTTGCCTCATCTTCACTAACGGCCCCACCAGACCGCCGGGGATGCCTGGTCTCACCCTGGAGATACCCATTAAGGGACCATCTCTCAGGGAAGCCAGGAAGGGTTTCGCAGCGGTCGAAGCGCCTTGGGACCCTACGGGTAAGTAGTGCGCTATATAAATGCCTATACATTTACATACATTTACATACACTGCATAAGATGAGACGAATAACACATCCTTACTGCCTGCGGGGTTGTGGTGAGGAAAGGACCTTCTATCACACTATATGGGACTGCCCGAAAATTGCACCCTACTGGACACAATTGATGCGAACCATGTCTCAATCGGAGGGGGTCTCAGTACTACCAGATCCTAGACTTAGACTAGACTATCGCTATCAAAATCCCCCCCCCCCACCCTGCCTCCCTGCCAAGCAGATACAGAACCATCCACCACCCCCAACTGAGCAGAGTGCTTACTTCCCAGAACAAAATGTAGTGTTCTTGAGGGTGAGACTACCGTGACTGCTATAGCCTCCTTCCCACCCATCAATGTCCATGCAGCGATACCAACATCACGGTAGGTCCTACCTGTAGGAGTCTTCATAACTTGCCTGTGTATCGCGTCCTTAATCGACCCATTGTAAGGAAGGTCAATGTAACAGTACCCACCACCTTGTGCTCACCGCCCAATCTCGGGCCGTGTCCATATCATAGTCTCCTACTGCGTTGTTGTGAAGCGTGGCAGCCTGTGAGTTCCTTAATCCTTAAAAAGCTAAGTCATAGCGTCGCTTCTGTGATGCAGTTTGTTGTGGGCTTCTGTCTTTTCCATTATCGGTTATTATGTCTTGCGTCCCGGTTCCTGGGTTTCTCTGTCTGCCGCCAGCCCTCCAACCATTCTTGCGCATCTTTGGGCGATTCAAAAAACCAAGTTTTTCCCTCCGCGTCAACACGCAGCTTCGCTGGGAAGAGCATTGAGTATTTGAGTTCCCTAGAACGGAGTTCCCTTTTCACTTCCGTGAAATTTTGTCGTTGTTGTGCCACCGCTGCCGTGTAGTCTGGATAGAAGGTGACCTCTGCGTTGTCAATTTTGACTGTTGGAGCCATTCGAGCTGTCTGCAGGATGGCATCGCGGTCGCGAAAGTTGAAGATCCTCGCTAAGATTGGACGCGGTGGTGCCCCTGGTTTCGGTTTCCCCCCTGGCACCCGGTGGGTACGTTCCACTGAGAAATTATTTGACAGGCCCTTCGGTTGCAGCGTGGTTTGGATCAAGTCTTCTACAAATAGGTCCAACGCAGGCCCCCTGTTGTTTCCGGTACACCCACCAGGCGTACGTTGTTGCGCCGTGAACGGCCTTCCTGTTCGTCAAGTTTCGCCTTTAATAGCAGATTGTCATCTTCCAGTTTCTGTACTTTGTGTTTCAAGGCCGCCGTGTCGTCAGTTAGCCCCGATGTAGCTTTTTCCGCCTCAATCAAACGGTCTGACAACTTGGAGAAGTCCGCCCTTAGCAGGGAGATATCAGTGGAGATAGTGCCCATTGAAGTTTGCATTGTCTGCAATGCCGCCATGACGTCTTTCAGGGTGACCTGTTCGGCGTCACCAGGCGGGTTGGTCGTCTGGGATGATGTGCGTGGCGCTTTGCTTTCGAGTGACCATTCTGGGGTTCTTTTACATAGGCATATTTTTCCAAGCGCGGAGGCTGTTGCACCTTGGGCCCCTTGCCCGTCATGGTACTTGATCGCAGTGGACACGCACCCAAAAATTCGTGAGGACAGGAGAAGAGCCCTGTTTGTCAACTGTTCCTCGATGTGTTGTACAGTGTGTTCCTTGGTGACTCCGGGAATGCGTGTGGGCCTGCGCTGCGCTGGGCTGGTCCGCTGTGTAGGACCAGCGGCCTGTGGTACCTCCAGCTCCTGTCTTTCAGCCTTGGAACTGCTCCCTATAGCCCCCGCTGAGCTCGTGAGACTGCGCCGGTTGTCTTCTCACAGTGCTATCTAGGGTATGCCCCTTAAAATGCCTGCTGGTGTCACTGATTTGCAGCTAGTGCTTCGTGTGGGGCAGGTGAGCAGGCTGGTATGCTCAGCGGCGGTAACAGAGAGGCCGGTGGTTCCAGGATTAAGCCGCCATTTTGTGCCGCCATTTTGTGCTGCCGTACTGCGGCGTCCCCAGTCCCTGCCCGGTAACATCGGGTTTTCACTCAGAGCCCCCTCGCTGCCTCCTCTAGCAGTCGCCAGTACCTTGTAGTCCGAGGATGTCCTGTGCGCGCAGCCGCGTCCGTTTTGGTTTTCGCCGTCTTTATTCTGTGTTCAGGAGCAGTTCTTGTCGGGTCATCTGTATGCCGGGCCGCCGTGAAACTTTAGTCCCCGGCTTCCGTAGTGCTGTTAGGCCTCGGTTGCACTGTCTCGTAGCCGCTTGAGTTTTAGGAGTCTGGAGTAGCGGATTGCTTCACCGGGAACCAGAAGATCTCCCGTTTTTATACAGCCGTAGCAGCGCCTGCTGAAGTCAGGATTATTGTGCGGATTGTCGAGGAAGGTGCCCTGCAGTCACGGAGCTCTGCTGGAACGCGGCCATCTTTCTCGGCCGGTAGCCACGCCCGGAAGTGGTTTTTTTATTAGTTTTTTTTCTTTGTTTCTTGTTAGATTCATAATTACTTATCCCATGTTAGGATGAGTTTGTCCACACTTTTTGGCTATTCCGCATACAACACCTCGGTGGAGCAACCTGGAGAAATTACCGTTACAGAAGGCCGTTGAGTTTTCTTTAGACCTATCTGCTGGCTTAGCAAAGTTGCATGATCTTTTTTTTCTTTTTTATCTTTCTCTCTAAGCTCCGGGGCATTTAGAAGCTGTATCTTTCATTTGGCTTATCTAATAAGAGGAGGAGCTGATTTATATTGATCAATGCACTTTGTCCACCTGTTATAATTCTGTTGAGGCTTTCTGATCCCCTGCGTGGGACCAAGTGATGATGTAATTTTTGCCTGTGGAAAAAAAAATTAATAAACACATTTTTGACATAAATCAGGTGTCAGGCCAAGGCTCCTCTGTGCCCTCTGTGCCCTGCAGCAGCCACCGCATGAGCAGCACCAGCAGCGCCTTAGCACCGCGGTGCTGGCAGCGGCCATTCCTGCCTCCATCGCAGATCTGTAGAACCTAAAGGGCCCGTATACCAGGACGCGGGTGAAGCGGGAACCGGTCACAAAACAAACCCTGGCAGTCGTCCCAGGCTCCGCTCCGCTTGCTCGTCAACTCCTCCTTTGCTCGGCCCCTCGGCTCTAATCGATACGCTCTGCACTCAACACCGAATCACAGGCCGACAACAACTGTGAACACCAACAGAGGGAAGAATTGTGTGTTTCCCCCAGTTAGTGAAAAAAAACAGCATAAGTCTTAGCTGCTTCTCCTGCACCCAGAGTCTTATGCGTCTTTTCAGTCTAAGTTTTCTGTCTGGAAAAAGATTGTGTCCTGGTTTTCTGCGCCCAGTAAATCCAGGTGCAGAAAAACCTAACAACTAATGATCAGGTGGAATAAAATGAACACATGAAAGTACGCCTTAATTTCATTGCCCTTGATTCACACTCTGGACCATAGTTGAGGGATAGGTCTAGGCATAGTCCTCACAGCACACAATAGATTTGCTTGAGGCAGAGGCCAAAGTAGGTGGTAACTCAGGGCAGGGGAAAACGCCTGTTGTCTGTGGATGAGTCATTCCCTTCCCAGAAATCTGCATTACAAATAAATTAATAGTATATATTTTTTAAATATCTGTTTGGTGCCAGTCCATATGACTTTCATATCTGCCTTTGGGATTCTATGTTGCAACTCCATAGGGTACATGTATCCTTTGTGAGCTTAATAAAATGTTGAATATTCTACAAAACCTCATTCCTACATCCAAGTACTCTCAGGCTACCATTCTACACTCTGCTCTGTCTGAAAAACAGCTCAGCATATTCAAAATTCTGCATTGATTTGGCTTGTAAATTATATTTTTGGAAATGTACTTGTATTAACTATTTAATTTTAATAATATAAGTGATTGAAATTACGGACGAAGAAAGCAAGATTTAGCACTAAGCAATTGAATGTCAGTGCCATAAGAAGGATTATTTTGAAAAACTGAAGGACATCCAGCATTCTACGTTTAAACAATTTCCAAAAATCTAAGTGTGGCGAGGAAAGTACTATACCTGTAAGTGAAGTCTCTAATTTTGCATTTCATTAACCCAGAGCAGAGCCATATCTGTGCACACAGCATCAGAAATAATGTAGAAAGACCGCTTCAGCATCCTCATCTGAAATATTATCAGAAAGACAAATTGCCTCAGCATGACAGAATAACGTTCATCTGAAGCATCATGTAATTCTAGAGAGGAAGCACACACTACATAAAAGAAAGTTACAACTAAAGGCTTCTTCTGGATCCCATCAAAGAAAAGGCGCTGAAAGGAGACTCCGAAGCTGACACGTTAACAACCAAAAGATTGGAAAATCACCTTTGTTCAACAACCGTTTTTAACCAGTTATGCAAGTTTGAGACTATCTGCCTCGGGATATACCACCTCGACCCACTCTGCTCACTCTTGCGAAAACCTTAAAAATGCACCACTTTATTGTGTTGATGACCATCTCAGATTGTTTTCTTTTTATTGTGTACTGTTCTGTAATTCTATGTAAATCGCCTCAACATTATCTGTTGTGCAGGAGTGATATCTAAAACTGTTAAATATAAAAATGGATTAAAGGAGCACCGTTGCGCTATATCTAATGTAAATAAATCCTCATCCTCAGAACTACAAACCTTAACCTTACCCCAAACATAGAAAGGGTAGAAGGAACTGATGTTCTGCGACTAATGATCCACAATAGTACTCTGCACGTTCTAACGCCCTCAGTTACTGCCATTACACCAGTGCAAAAAGGTGCTTATCAGTTTAATCATTAAATATCAGACTAACACCTTAATACTGCATTGCTAAGAACCTATACAAATAGATTTGAGAAAAACTTCAGTCACAAATTAAGTTACTGCCGGAGAGGCTATTACCTAAAGACTATTATCTGCTAGAAAAATTTCAACAGGTGTTACAGGACTGCTTCCCGACATTTTTTGTTCCATTCAAGTGTTGAGAAGATTACACACAATTTCTTTTAGAGATAAGTGCTGAACATTATCTAAACAAGCCCGACTCTAAAATCGAGGCAAAATAACCGAAGTTAGGGAAAAAAGTTACCTGTGCCCAAAAAGAAACAGCCATAAATCTTATCTCACAGAATTTGACAGAATGCACACAGGGAAAAACCACTCTCAGTGCAAAATATGCCAAAAAAATTTAAGGCGTAAATCTTATCTCACTGAGCATATGAGAATCCACACTGGGGAAAAACTTTTTCAGTGCTATGAATGTCAGAAAAGGTTTAGTATCAAACCGAGTCTATATCGACATGAGTTAACCCACTCTGTGGAAAAACTTTATCAGTGCTCTGAATGCCAGAAATGTTTCAATGAAAAAAGACATCTCATGCTGCATATAAGAACCCACACTGGGGAAAAACCTTATCAGTGCTCCGAATGCCCAAAAGATTTCAAACTTAAATCACTTCTAACTGCACATGTGAGATCCCACACTGGGGAAAAACCTTATCAGTGCTCTGAATGCCAGAGATGTTTCAGTGACAAAATGAGACTCACTAAACATACAAGGACCCACACTTGGGTAAAACGTTATCGGTGCACTGAATGCGACAAATGTTTCAGTGAAAAAAGCAGTCTCACTCAGCATATAAGAACCCACACTGGGGAAAAACCTTATCAGTGCTCTGAATGCCACAAATGTTTCAGTCAAAAAAGCAATCTCACTGAGCATATAAGAATCCACACTGGGGAAAAACCTTATCAGTGCTCTGAATGCCAGATATGTTTCAGTCGTAAAAGCAATCTCACTGAGTATATAAGAATTCACACTGGGGAAAAACCGTATCAGTGCTCTGAATGCCAGATATGTTTCAGTCAAAAAAGCGATCTCACTGAGCATATAAGAATCCACACTAGGGAAAAACCATACCAGTGCTCTGAATGCCAGAAATGTTTCATGTACAAAAATAGTCTCACTAAGCATATAAGAATCCACACTGGGGAAAAACCTTATCAGTGCTCCGAATGCCAGATATATTTCAGTGTAAAA
This sequence comes from Lissotriton vulgaris, assembly GCF_964263255.1. Classification (NCBI taxonomy): domain Eukaryota; kingdom Metazoa; phylum Chordata; class Amphibia; order Caudata; family Salamandridae; genus Lissotriton; species Lissotriton vulgaris. The sequence goes on along the minus strand of NC_141685.1, from coordinate 79,496,928 downwards.
AGCCGTCTCACTCAGCATATAAGAACCCACACTGGGGAAAAACCTTATCAGTGCTCCAAATGCCAGATATGTTTCAGTGTAAAAAGCCGTCTCACTCAGCATATAAGAACCCACACTGGGGAAAAACCTTATCAGTGCTCCGAATGCCAAAAATGTTTCAGACAAAAATCTCATCTCACTGAACATGTGAAAATCCACACTGGAGAAAAAAAATTATCAGTGCTCTAAATGTCAGAAAAGATTCAGAGGTAGATGGTTACAAGGGCCATAAGAAAACACACCATCAAAATAATCAGTTCTCTGAATGCCAGAAAAGCATACATTTTAAACTCAATCTCACTCTACATGAGCAGACGCACACAGGGGAAAAACATTACCAATTTCTGTGAATGCCAGAAATTCCTATTTGATAGGCACAGCCTCACTAACCATAAGCGACTCCATACTGATGAAAAACCTTATAAGTGCTCTGAATGCCAAAAAAGCTGCAGAAAAAACGCTATTTCACCATGAGAAACTCCACATTAGAAAAATCCTTATGCCATAAAAGGTTGAATCTGAAAGACAGTGTTATGCTTTATGAGCGATCTCACTCTGGGGAAAAACCTTATGAGTGCTCGAAATGCAAGCAATGTTTTGGGTACAAATTACTTCTCACTTGACATGAACGAACTCACACGGGGGAAAAAAGCCTTATGTGTGTTCTGAATGTCAGATAAGGTTTAGTCTTGAATACAATGTCATTTCACATGAGAGAATTCACACTGGACTAAAGCCATATACAGGAGGGGAAAGCCAGAAACGTTATACTCAGAAAGGAGATATCACTAAACATGAGAAATGCATCCACACCAGGTGAAAAGTAAGTCGTATATTGAGTTGCAGAAAAGCTTCTAACAACATGACTTTACATGAGAGAGCACATATTGTAGTTGCAATAGAATTCACCAAGAAACTCTTGCAGGATAACGTAGGCTGCCGCATGCAACCTCCAAAGAAATGTCAGGCCTGGAAATATTTTTCATTGCAACAGAATCCACAATTTGAGTATCTGAAAATTACAAAACTCTCAAGGTCTTTACTTTACACAGGGAAGTGTTAGTGCTTGCAAAAATCAACTAATTGCCCAAAAAATCACAATAATAATGTCTTATATTTTACTTCACCCAAAAGGTTTCTACTCACCCTTGTTTCTTAACATATGACTGATATCTATTTTTTCATGATAAGATTAAGCCTATGCGGAGTTCCTCAGTGAGGAACTCCGCAAAGTGACAAAAAAACTCTGGCGGTCTACGCGGAGTTCCGCAAGCAGCGGAGTGCGTAAGGGTCATGCAGTTTGTGGTGATTTCATCCCATGTCGGAGGATCATGCGGCCTCGTGTACCACTTCTGCCAAGATTGCTGAAGAAGATCAAACGCGATCAGTCCCAAGTCTGGTACCCCGAGCTCTTGAGCATGGCCTTCGCTCCTATTATTAACAGATTTCTGAAGTGCATTACTCATCTCTTTTCTCCTTCTCCTTTCGTAATGCCCTAGTGGGAGTTGACCTCACTTATCTTATGTGTGCTCCCTTTGAGCGTCTACATAATTGTCCTCTTCGCCTCCTTAGAAGACTGCTTTTTTGCTTGCCATCACCTCTGCTTGCAGGATGAGTGAGATTCAGGCTTATCTTCCAGACCTCCCTTTCTTGCTGTCCATCCGAACAAAGTAGTCCTCCGTGTAAGCCCTATTTTCTGCCCAAAGTGATTGCCTCTTTCCACATAGGTCAGACCATCAGATTACCTACCTTCTTCCCACCTCTGTTGTGTTTTTCTCTGCCAGGCGCACGACATATAGACTGTTCACACACTTTCTGTAGTATGCTTTGTTCTGGGCAGATAAACTCAATCCCCACTCTACTTCTATCCTCGTGTTAGTGCAGACCGATGTAAACAGTAATTGTAATGTATTTAGATTTACATAACACTTACTACCCCATACGAACTTTGAAGCGCTTTTTCGGCGAGTAGCACACTACTCTAGGATCCAAAAATGATTAGTGGTGAATTAGTATAGGGAAATATAAAATGTATATGAGAGCTGGACATGTTGGCCTGTTAGTTGGGTTAATAAAGAATGTGGGGGGATAGAAGAGGGAAGGTTTTGCATTTATATAGCGCTTGCTACCCCTGATGAAGTGCTTTTCGGCGAGTAGCATGCTAATCCAGATCCCAAAAAGACGAAAAGACAGATCAATTATGGTGGGGAGGTTGTTTTATTGTATACACACAACTGTACACAAATTAATAAAATTCCGTTGTAAAGTTGTATCAAAGAGGCAAGTATAGTCTCTGATAATAATGTATACAATACTGATAAGTTTTAAGTTGGCTTGCCATCAAGACTGATGCCCCGTAATGTTGATGCAAAGTCATCTGTGCTGGAGTATCTTAGACTCTTGTTGAATTGTACCATCCACCTTGTAGGTACTGCTATTTGTATCAGGTCCACGTTGTAGGCAGACACAAACGCCTAAATTGTGCACTATTTAAATTAAGCATAATAAGCATAATGTAAGTGAGCAGATGACAAAAAGCACCTTACAAGCTGTATTAGGTGCTTAGAAGTAGAGTGACATAGAGGGCAATAAACACTCACTAAATCTTTTTTATTATTATTAACAGTCCTCATAAGACCATACAATTCAATACGATGTACAAATAGCCCATTGGGGAACAGTTCAGGCATCATCTGGGGATTACACATCCGAGAAACACAAGTGTCTTTCATGAATACAAATTGACTACTCCTCCAAGGACTGCACTGTATTATTGACACGGGCGAAAAGGCAAACAAGCAGTCAGGAGGCGCACTGATTGTATACCCCCCACCTGACAGGATAGTGACAGACCCCAACCACCTGCAGGGGAAACGTGCCACCTCATTTAATAGCTGCCAGACGCTTTACTATGTTAACAGACTGGTGGTTTACAACTGCGCCTATGTTGGGGCACCACATGTTTTTTCCAGCATAATCTGGTGTGCTCCCCCCTGTGTGGGATGATAGCACCCACTGAAAACTGCACCGTTGTGTAGTCTGGGACAGTGCACCTTCCATGTAATTCTGAACTGGGCCTTTAAATACTGTACTATTTTGTGTGCCTATTTAATTCAGGTATACAAAGAATGTGGCACTACTTGTATACTAAGGTAGGGCAAGGAAGATTGAATTCCTACGGTGGCGGCAATGTTTTTTGTCAAAGTGCTTTATGCCCTAAATACTCTCCTGTACCCTGAACATAATGAGATTACATAGAATACACCTCTGTGTGCCTAATGCTGCCATTTGTATTTCAAGACCAGTGATTAATGTGGCTTTATCAAGTTTAAAGCCATTAGGCGTTTCCGACCTGTCTGATACTTGCATATGGAAAAGATGGGTCATTTGAACCTAAAGATAGATAAACATATTCATAGGTCAAGATTTATGTCTGCATCTAATATAAAACTGTAAATTAGGAAAGGTGATAAGTGAGAAGTTAAAGGCTGCCGCTAATCGAGCTGCATTTGTACATAGGCATTCCTATATTATGATATCTATTCCTGCTTAAGTCTTTAATTGTAATGAATACTTTAATACCCAGGCATGGTGCCATCGTCGAGCTGTTTAGATAATCCACCTGTCTCGCCACCTCTTCCCGACTGCATCCTTAACCAGTGGCCTAGCCAGTGTGCCCTGGGCCCCAAGGCAAGAAAGGAAATGTGACCCCTGCCCTTTATTTGGACTGTGGAAAAAAACAATAATCATTGTTCTGTGGGCCCCTCAGGCCTCTGTTTGAACTGTGACAAACAGTAGTTATCAGGGTTCAGTGGGCCTTTAAGGCATCTGGGACCTGGTGCCACTGCACCTGCTGCACCAATGGGAAGCTAAGCCCCTGCCCTTAACAGCTTCTATTCTAGCCCCACTGGAGAACCGAAACAGCCAAGTACTGATCTGGCCATATATGCAGGCATGCAGCCGCCTCTTCCATTGAAGGGATTTAAGTCGCATGAAAGCAGCATGCGGGAAACAACCATTATCTGAGGCAAAGTCAACCAAAACCTCTTCTGTTCCAACCTGAATCCATTTAAAACCAGGGACGAAAAAACGGTTCATCGTCATCCCTTGCTTATCAGAAGGGTAAAACAGATGAATCCAACATTACAGTGTACCACATAACAAATTGTGATTCTGTTTACAAATTAAACTTGCAAGCATATAGAAAGGGCAGCCTTTGGCCAAAATAGCCATTTTCCCTACCCATACTTTTAACACATCTTATACAAAAAATGGTAATTACATTGTCATCCAGAAATAGTCAATAGCGCCTACTCATAACCAAATGCCACCCATAGAATTGTCTTTCACTTCAAGCTTTCAAAAGTAAATTGATATAAAAGCAGTATTGAATTTTTTGACGTTGTGCACTCTTACCAAAATTTAGAGCATCAATTTTATATGACGCCATAGAAAAAAGGAGTTGTTTATGTATACTAAACCTCCAGAAACGTTTGACTAAACAGTTATAAAGTCACGTCTAGCTTAATTAGTTTATAGTCTTCTTTTTTTTAATAGTAATTATTTCATATTGTTACTGAATGTGCATGGCTAAACACTTATGAGGTCCCAAAGGCGAGACCTATTGGCTATGACAATGCTTGTTATTGATTGAGTACATTGAGCGGCAGAACTTTTGATTAAGTCCTGAAGAATGCTGCAAACACCTCTTTGGAGGGTTAATAGGCTGAAACATGTTGACCTCTTATTGACTCTAACAGTGCATATATATTTCTCCCAAAGTGTCCTGTTTTTAATCCTGGCCCAGGGGCGTACAAATAATGAAAACCAAATACCCTTTAGCAAGTTTTAATTTTCACTCTGCTGCCCCCACTACCCTGAGCTCATTATTGTGATATTTAGTATACCTTTCTCTATAACAAAATATGCCTGAACTCCTCCCTCTTAGTGAGTGGGTTGTTTCATGGTGCAAAGAGATTCCCAATAAGGAAGCATGCCAACTATGTTGGGTGAGGGAAATCGTCCTTTTAAAGGGATATTTCATCTTAGCTAGGTCTTCATTTGCAACAGTAATCGTCAGAGACCCAAGGGTTTCCTGATTGTGGTAGAAATGCATTTTTACACCTTCATTGTTCGTTCAAGCACAGACCATTGCATGAAATGTTGTGATCTATGTAGGGAAAATACTCTGTGCACTGAGAAAATGTGTTAAAATAACAGAAAGTTGATACTCTCATTTAATACCTTCTCATACCTGGATTTATCTAGAAGAGAAGTCTGTTAATTCTATCATATTTTTGATACCACAAGGCATAAGAAATTAGGGGATCTTTATCTGATATCTTTATCAGTAAATTATCTGAAATTATTGAACATAAACTTTTCCAAGTATTATTTGTAAAGATTAAGGAATTGGTCTTTTCTAAACTAACCCAGTGCCTATGACTACAATAACCACCTCTCTCAAATCAATATTGTGCTTGTTTTAGTGAGAAAGCTAAATGATCTAGGAGAAACCAGGAACTGGCGTCAGTATTTTTCTTAGGAAGCTTCAAGTTAGAGAGTGAAAACACTTTTTAGAATGCCCCAAAAATTGTGATAAAGATATTTCAATATGTTTGACAAAAAGAATAGGTACATTTCATGACAATATTGAAAGGGGAACTAACAGGAACAAATATTTACACAACATTACAAAAATATTTGAGACTAAATTTCAGCAATTTAGGAAATACTGAGATTCATGTACTAATAATCCATTTGGTTAAAAGTGGTTGCTTGTAGAGTCTGCACACCACTTTGTCTGTGATAGCTTTTAAATAAGGCATTTTTAATGCACCCCATTTTACTTTCAGATTCACAAATGTCCCCTTGGGTTACTACCTCCTGTTACTGTTTTTCAGTCCACATATGGTTTCAAAGCTCAATATATTCCTTAACAATGTATTAAATATTCAGAAGGGAAACTATTAACATTCCCCTTCCAAATTCTGAATTGTTAATTGGGATTAGTACATTTCAAAAAGGGGTTTAGCATTTGCAAATTCTGTGAATCACTGAACCAGTGTATTTTTTTAACAATAAAACATGAGGCCATTTTTCTCAATTCCCTCCAAATTAAGTTTGCTAATAATGTTAGTTGGATGATAACCGGTGCATGTACTTATTTAGTGTTAGTGTTGCTTCAGATCAAATAAAAACCATCACACATAACTCTTACACAATACTTAAAGACAGAATTTCTGACATCCAGCGTTAATGTTGTGTTAAATATAATTGCAAATGTCACTTAAACAGGAAAGCAGCTAAAGCAGTCTCTGGACATAAAATAGGATGTAATCATAATCTTTAGATACATTTTCTGAGTTTCAGGAAAAATGTGTGTCTTCTGGGTTTACTCTAAACCACTATAATAAACATATTCAATGATTTTAGATTTGATCTGTTTGTACTGGTTTCTATTGCAGACAATAATCTAGATTTAGACTAAGGATCGATTCCACCCATGGCTTTTAAAATCTATTTATCAATGATCTCTATTAGTGTTATCGCAACTAAAACTGTACTAGAACTGATCTGAGAGATGGACCTTTAAGTATTATGCTCAGTCAATTTATTGAACACACTATGGAGTTTAAATCTGAATAGATTAGATGCACAGGCATTGCCTGACCACTGTATTTTACATCAATAGATTACTTATCAGCACATTTTCTCTAAGTACAATTCAGTCATCTTCTATTTTTCGGTGAGCTTGTGCTGGGTCTAATAGAACTCTATCAAAAATATGACATTTAAATGTCCAAAAAATCAGGAATTCTAGTTTCAAGTCTGGTCAAACCTTAATAAATGCTACACCAAAATATGCCCTTGTGTTCCTACATTTTATTGTGCACCATGATTCAGAAATGGCATGTTTTTGCTTTCGGAGGTTAAATTCTAAACATATTTATTGTTGTTGCCAGCCGAAACATTATCACTAATTGGGAAGATAACAAGTGGTCTTATGATGCTTGCTGGAATGGGGAGAGTTTAATCAAAAAGTGGATGGAATTCAGGTTTAGAAGACAATTTTACAAAAGTGTATGGATTTTGTATATATTTCAAATTGTTGATCTCTAAAATGGCCTAAATCAATAAATTGAATTGAAATTCAAGTTTATCATTTGAATCCTATTGTTGGAAAAGATGTGATTTTGAACCCCATGAGGTGGTTCCTTTCCAGAAAGCATTCAGGATGTAATCATGAGTCAAATAATGCTGAGGAGGATACAATATTCAAATTGAATTCTAATTACATATGAAATGTTCATTGTTCAATATATTTCTCTTAGTATTATAATGTGAGGACTTTATTGCCTAAGCAAAATAATTAGTATTTTTGTTTTTCTATATGTAGGAAGCATTATGTTATGTTATGTTAAGTTGGTTTTATATAATGCTCAGCTACTCCGAGGAGCAGCAGGGGCGGACAGACCGAACATAAGACTATTGGACAAAGGGCCAGGACTTTAGCTCCCTCCTGAAACCCAGAAGATTAGTGTTCAATCTCAGGGAGACAGGCAAAGAGTTCCAAAGTTTAGGAGCAAGATAGCGGAAGGAACGACCACCAATTCGGGCTCTTCTGATAGATGGAACATGTGCCAAGGCCAGAGAAGCTGACCTCAGAGTCCTCGAAGGCAGGTAGAAATCCAGTCGGTTTCTGATGTATTTTGCTCCTTCGCCATGGAGAGCCTTAAAGGTCAGTGTGAGAGCCTTAAAGGCCACGCTTTTTTTGATGGGAAGCCAGTGAAGTTTTTTTATTAATGCCGTTGCGCTTGTTCTGCTGTGAAAGCCAAAAATGGCTCTGGCAGCAGCATTCTGCACAACCTGCAGGCGAGAGAGGAGAACCTCCGGCAGGCCCAGGTAGAGAACGTTGGAGTAATCCAGGCGCGGACCTATCAAAGCCTGAACAGTCACTTTCCAGTGACAGAGAGAAAGCATCGGAAGAAATTTCCTAAGCATCTTGATGATGCTGAAACACTTGCCGACGAGGCCCAAGATCTGGGGTTTCATCGTGAGGCCATCATCGATCTGCACTCCCAGATTCTTGGCCATGGGGGAGGCAGCCGTGGGGGGAAACATGGCCGGCGGCCACCAAGATTGCCATCTGGGGTCAGAAGGACAGCCGAAAAACAGCAGCTCCGATTTATCGGAGTTGCATTTAAGGCTATGTTGTTCAAACCACTTGAAGACAGCCCCCAGACAGCCTGTGATCTGCCCGCCATCGAAGTCTGCACCCTTCTGACCGGTGAAGAGAAGCTGGGTGTCGTCAGCGTAGGACACGATCTGGGCGCCGAAAGACTCCGCCAGAGCCGCCAGGGGTGCCAAATAGATGTTAAACAAAGTAGGGCTCAAAACAGAGCCCTGGGGCACCCCTACCTCCAATGGCGGCATCTCGGCCGAGAAGGGGGGGGCCCAGACCGTTTGGCGGCGGCCAGCTAGGAAGGACTTAAACCAATGGAACACCGCTCCCCGCAGCCCGATCTCCCTTAATCTGAGAAGGTGACCGTCGCGGGGAACGGTGTCGAAGGCCGCCGCCAGGTCCAACATTACCAACATGGCCTTGCCTCCTGCGTCCAGCACCTCTCTGATGGCATCAGTGACCTCCAATAATGCCGTCTCCGTACTCATATTGGCACGGAAACCCGACTGGGTATCATGCAAAATGTTATTGTTTCCCAGGAAGTTTGAAAGAGAGGCGTGGACGTGCTTCTCCACAACTTTAGCCAAAGCCGGGAGGAGGGAGATAGGCCTGTAGTTAGCGTGCAGCAAAGGGTCTAGATTAGGCTTCTTCAAAAGCGGTAGGATCAGGGCATGCTTCCAGGCCTGAGGGACCACGCCCGTGCTCATTGAACAGTTGAGCACCGGGTTGATAAGATCATTGATCACTGGGGCCATTTTTCCCAGGCACTTTGCAGGACAAGGATCCAGAGGTGAGCCAGATTTGAGTTTAGAAATCAGATCTAGAGAAGAAGTCGACGAAAGAGGGGAAAAGTTGGCCAGAAAAGAACCATCATCAGGAAGGAACATAGAGGAAGGGGCACCTATTTCAGACGGAGTTGTTAAAGTGGTAGGGGGAAAGGAATGGTCTTGATTTTAGAAATGAAGAATTTGGCCAGTTGAGACACCCAGGGTTCAGAGTGATGGTGCGTGGGCAGAACAGAGCTAGGTACAGTAAATTCCTTAACAATAAGGAAGATTTCCTTGCTGGCAACAGCTGCGGCCTCAATTCTTTTAGCGAGATATGCTTTCTTTTCTAAAGTGATGCTGCAGTGATAGAGCTTGATGGACTCCCTATATACATTCTTGTCCGAAGGATCATAGTAACGGCGCCAGACTCATTCCGCTTTCTTACAGCTACGCCGCATATCCGCAAGAGAAGCTGTAAACCACGGGGCAGAAGCCCGTTTACAGTTTTTACGTGAGGTAGTAGTGGGAGCTAGTTCGTCAAATCTCTCAACCAGCCAGCTTTGTAGGAGGTCTAGATAGGCTTCGAGGCTGCCAGTCAGCTGGCAGGGGTGGGAAGAGAGAGCTTGCACCAACATATCCGGGGATACTCGATTGAAGGCTCTCGATGTTTGACGTGAGCATTCTAAAAGTCGGGATGGATGTTTATTGGCCAAAGAGATCTGGAACTTAACAAGATAGTGGTCCGACCATAAAACGGGTTTGGGGGGAAACACAGCAATGGAGGTGGTGGAAAACACTTGGTCCAGGGTGTGTCCTTTGTTATGTGTGGGAGTAGTGATGAAAGGGACCAAACCCAATGGGGTGCTAACGTCTAATACCTTGATGGTATCAGCATCAGTGCCTGAGTCCATGTGTATGTTGAAGTCCCCCAGCAGCAGACACTGGTCCGTTTTAAGGCACAGAGCTGTCACAGCTGTGTAAAGCTCTTAAAAAAAAAGAGCCTAGGGGTCCCGGGGGTCTGTAAACTAGAAGCCCAGCCCAAGTTTGATGAGGGGATAAGGAGAGAGAAAACCCCAGGGATTCACAGCCCGCAATATCGTCGGTGGAAATGATAGTGCAGGGAAAACGTTTATCGACTATTAGGGCTAAGCCGCCTCCTCTGCCCTGAGCCCTATCTTTCCTGAAGATAGCATAGCTGTGGGGAATGGCTGACGCTAGGTCGGGTCCCGAACATTCACCCAATCAAGTCTCTGTAAGAAAGAGACACAGAGGGTTTGTGTCGGCCAAGAGATTGTAAATGTCCAGGGAGTGTCTAGTAAGGGACCTAGTATTAAGAAGAAGACAAGACAGAACTATGGGCTAGTCACGAGGAGATGACACAGGAGGGCCACCCGTACCCCATCCGCAAGCCGAACAACGTTTTTTACAGACATGTCTTCCGGGGAAGAATCTGTAGCAATTACTAGACTTTCCTCTTAAGGAAAGAAGCTCCTCAGAAGTGTATGTGCGCATGCTGTAAGAGGCCTAAGACCAAAAAGGATGAAGCTCCGCCCGCACCCGTCCGCCTATGGGATGCTGACGGGCGCAGACGGGCTTACCTTAGGCACTCCTTTGGCGCGATAGTAGGTGCACCCGCACCGCGCGTCTGCTGCGCGGAGATGAGGGCCTCTAAATTTATAAAAAATCCGACGAAGGTGAGGAAGACCGCACCACTAGTCCGCCGACCAGCGTGCCAGAAATCCTCCTAAGATGGCCGCTGAATACAGAATGCAGCCTACTAGCCTACTGGTCCCAGGATACCTTGCGGCCCCTAGTCAGCCGGGCAGGTATGGGGAAATGAGCCAGAAAATCCACTGCGATGCTGATGCCACCCAGCAAGACGGGGAAAAGAGGTAAGGAAAAGATACGAAAGTCAGGAGCAGGAGAACACCCGGCTTTCCGCCTCAGGTGGTGAAAATGAGGAGAGCAGGAAAAAAGATGTACCGTCAGGTAGGCAGTGACACACAAATGAAACCAGCGCTAGCAATCAGCACGCAGAAGGTACAATACAGCACTAGAACAGCTATCTGAAGCGCTAGCAATCAGCGCGCAGTAGCAATAATGCACAAAAACAACAAAAAACGATTTAAAAAGTTTTAAAAGGCGCTCTAAGTCAGCGCAAGTAACAGTTGCATTAATGAAATCCCTGTATCCTACCTTCTTTGTTTCCTTTCCTGTTCTTTATGTACATTTCTATTGTTGAACTTTAAAGATTGCCCGAAATTAGGAATTATGCTCTACAAAACTTTGCTGTGTTACAGTATGTTGATTTTTATGTACTACTTTTGTGTCTTATGTGTATGGCAACTGACGTTTTGTTTTGCTTTAAAAATCAGCTTATGTTTATTAGGTTTTATTATTTAATAAAATGTTTCAAACACAACAAATGGTAGTTGATATGTATTTACAACTGCAGCATTTTTATTGTATGGGCAGTTTCAAAGGGGCCAAAAATATGGTCTGTGGGATGACGGAGGACCACATTGGCATCAGCAGGGAGAGGTTTGGGCAGGTGATTGGGGGTACATGTAAGGTTGTAAGTAGGGGGAACAAAGCATGTATATTGTGTGGACTGTGACTCCTAGAGTTATTGTGAGGGATACCATGCTACCCTGAAAATGAATCCCCTAGTGATTATTATCAACAAACTTTATTCGGTTTTATAAAAAAAAAAACATCTTCCAAGTTACAGATTGACAAATATAATATGTCCAAGTTAATCAGAACACAAGATAAAAATTCATGAATTACAGCAGTAGCATTTTGCGTCTGTGAGATCTCAATGAATGCAGTTATCAGAATCAGTAGCCGCTGGGGACAACACAGTGCATGGGCCGTTACTGGTTCAACCAAAGTATCAACATCCGTTGGCATGACTGATGGGAGTGTGAGACATGTGTCTAACACACATTCTTCTCCGCATAGCAGGCAGCATAGAACAGGTAGGATGCAATCTTGCCAAATTGGTCTGAATGACAGAAACCATGTGGTATTTAATTCTCTTAGACGAGGTAGTCCCAACATTTGGACGATGCGCTCACGACACTTCGTTGCTAGTAGAGTTTTCTCCATGGAGAACTAGGTGTCGTTTGTGAAATGACTTGCCATATCGCAGCAATAGGAGCAAAAATAGTATTCCTGCAGCGAGTTCCAAAATGAGAGGCAATCCGCCAAACACAGAGTGCACAAAGTTTGGAAATATTACTAGGACTGCTTCTAAAGGTGCTAACAGTCCAGAAAATACGGTCTTAAATACATGTACAATACCACTCGTATCCGACATGTTTAAGATACGACTTAACATTTCTGAGAAACCTATAGGGCAATTTGTGGTTAAGAGGGCATGTAAGTCTGCAGAAGTCCTTGCGACTTGCAGATCATAGGTTTCTTTGGCCGAGGTCAGTGGCACAGTTTTTAAAAAAAAGAATGGCTTTCATTCTGCTTAAAGTATCAATTTGTATAGAAGAGATGTTCAGTGAAGGCCAAAGTGGCGACTCGTGGCTGTCTTGGTTTTAGGAAACAATACTTGCATACAGCAAGTGACCCTGGCTGACAGTTACTAGATATGGTATGCCTGGCAACATGCCACAGCAGCTGCGATCATTCAATGTAAGGTAACTCCCATTCCAGAGTTGTCCAAAAATTGGATCAATCACCGCGGCTGGTGAACCTTGCAGGTGGCAGGATAAGTTTTTAAAGGAACTATTGCAGGCCCCGTTTATGCCCTGAAATAGGAGTGAACCGCTTGGTACATTTTTACAATTTTCCCCGCTAAGAAGCACTTCACTACCCCCACTCCAACATCTGTATGTGTACGGCAATTCCCTGGATGTCTTGATGTATTATTTACCCAACCTTTTATATGTGCCTACTGGTATATGTTGTAGGCAATATTGAAAATAGAAAATTGTAACAGGCAGAGTGATTGTTCCATGTATAATCCATTCCATAACTGGCTTTTCAGCGACAGTAAAATGGCAATCTTTCCAGTTTTTCAATGCTCAGCACCGTATTGTCTGCTCCCCTATGTGCCAATTTGATCTGTTTATCAGTGAGATTGAATTCTGAAAACAGTGACGTAGTATTGATTAAATGTCACAGCACATAGCCTGAATGAAGGTTTTGCAACGTCCAGCCTAATAGCATGATAGAACGTAATTGCGACTGACCATGTTGCAACATGACCGAGTCCTGTTCCATGATGTCTATGGCAGAAGACACTATGCTACATAAAGAATATATCCTGGACCACAGAGTTGTTAACCCATTGTCAACCACAGAGAGAGATTTCTCAAAATGAATACGATCAATTTCTCGTATTCGTTCTGCAGTCTCTGCTTGCGTAATTTTCCATGCTTCATTATAAGCAGCAAAGACACCGGCATATATAAAATGTTTATGACGTGATGTTCTTGGTCCTAGCAACAATTCCCTAAGATCAGCGCCATCTTTAAGTAAAAATAAGTGTTGCTTTACTTCCTTAAGTGTAGATCTATGTATCCAATCAAGGCAAAGTTTCCCTACACTGTATGTTGTTACTATTCCTGGATGCTGTCCTTGAACATATCTTGGTTCTGGCCTAATGAATGTGAACCCCATTGTTTTATTCAGGAATCTATCTTGACAGTTGTTTGTGTCTGTGGGCCAAGATCAACCATTTATTCCAATCTGGATCTGTTCTGTTGTGATGCAAAATAGTATGTACATCGACTCCCCCCTCTGAAGTGTTATCACTAGCAGGTGTAGGAGCAGGTATAGACGGATTGTTCAAGTCTTTTATCTTGGCTAACCCAAGATAAGACATCTGTTGGACAGTGTCATTCAAAAACATAATTTGCTCAGGGACGATGTGTAGGAGAGTAGGGTCTGCTATCCTATGGTCACCCCATTATTTTTTGCTTTTTGCTTCACTTATTTTTGACTTAATGTGGCTGTGGGCCTGCTAATCAGACCCACAGCCCTGCTGTTCTCTCTCTAAATTCACAACCATGTATTTTAGGTACATCACCAATTGGGATTGGGTCACCTTATGAGCCCCTGTACAGAGTACTATAGGTATCCAGGGCATAAGTGCATCCAAGGCCTACCAGGGGCTGCAGCATATCTTTTACCACCCCTGGCTGGCCATCCAAACTGACATAACTGGCTGATCACTCAGATGGGGCAAGGTCGTGTAATCACCCCTTGCTTAGATATTGTATACCTATGTCTAACCTTATATCTGGACACATATACACCTATAAGTCACTCCTATGGCCGGCCTTAACAATCCTGGAGGCAGAGTGCTTGGGTTTATGTGAGATGGTGCTCTAGCATGAGCTGAGCCTGTCTGCAGCTTTCGAATCCATGTCCTTATAGCTGTTCTGGGATATTGCCATACCATATACTCTTAAGTGCATTATAATCCTCGCGATTAGATGCTATCTTTGGTTTGGCTTTATCAAAACATGTCGTGTAAGGTGTCATACGCTTTGGAATACTACCCCCTCGCCAGTTCTGGCAACGGGGGTAGCATTCCACCCTTCTAGAGGGAGAAGACATGTTACTAACCTTAATCCCGGTTAAAGTTAACCAGAGCCTCAGCATCACAAAATGGACGCTGCTGCCACAGACACAAGTCTGGCCTCCTGCTGCTGACCGAAACTCTGGCAGGGGAGGCCTGGACAATAGGTTTCCTGTCACAGGGAGGTGCTAGCACCACCCCAGACAGGAGATAGTGGATTGGGGCAGGGAGGGCTGAATGAAACCAGACACTGCCTGGGGCACACAAGGTGGCCCATGCATAGCCCAGTTCAAACCGGTGCTGGGGCACTCCAGCCCCAGCTCTGGCGCGAAACTGGACAAAGGGAAAGGGGTGTAGCCACCCCCTTCCTGGGTCCCACCCGTAGGAGGGACCTAGCAGGTAATCCAGCCCCTTGATTTGGAATAAAGGTAGGAGCTGTGTACATAGACTTTAGATAATCCTGACTGAAACTTTGAAACGGAACTCTGGACCCTTCGACATCCTACTCGACGTAGAAGACTGAGGAATCTCCTTTGTGGTCAAGGAGGGACCACCCTGTGCAAGCAGGCACCATCAAGCGCTCAACGGTTTGCTTTATCGTTGCTCCCACCGGAGCTCAAACAACAGAGCTGAAAAACCGGGCCTTATGGGTCTGACGGCGCAGGGCATGCCTAAAATCTCCGGGTTCACCTGCCTTGTCGGACGGAGACACGAGACACTCCGTTAGGCGTAAAAAAACAGGTTTATTAGCTGCAGCTGAGCACAGTTGTCCCAGAAGTACAGAGTAGGTTCTCAGGAGACTGCCACTTTGTGGCGCACAAGCTTTTATAGCACACATATTTACAACATATACTCCCAATACATACAATGGTAACCAATAGGAAAAGTTGGAAAACAAGCTATCAAGTGTCCCAAATACGCCCTTCTTTCAGGCCCTGTGTGTTACCCCTCCCCACAAGTTAATCAGTGCTAGTGCCTACAATCCAATTTGCAGGTGGCGGGACGTATTCGTGTGCCTCAAAGGATAGTTGTGTAATGAGAATACAAGAAGAGAATAGCGAAGGCCAGTCGGATAAGATAAAGTAAGGGAAGAATTGGGAAAGCCAAACAGTAAGTCAAGACAGGGATCAATCAGCCTAGAAATTGATTAGTGGACTTGGACAGACCCTGACATCGGTTTCCTAAACCAGGGCAGGGGATTACTTTTTAACAGAAAGACACATAGCAGCTGGAAAAGGCAAAAACACTCAGTTCGCCGCTTCGCCTGAGTGAGGGCAACACAAAATGGTGACAGGACACAAAATGGCGGCCGCATAAGGCGATGTCGGAAACCAAAGAACCTCAGAGCCTGACAAGAACCGGACTTCCAGACATCCAACAGCCCGATCCACAGCCACAGCAAAGCTGAGACCCGTGGAGGAGACGTGAGACGTGGGACCGGCCATCTTTGAAAGCCAGCTAAGTGCTTTCTGTGCAGCTTCTGAGGCACCCTCAAAGCTGTGCATTGGGGATTGAGAAGCCCCAGCCCCGAGCAGCTTTTGCACCGAAGATCCCCTCTCCACACTCACCGAGTGCTGCGTGGAGCCCTTTTGCATTTTCCTGCTCGATACGTCTGTCCGGTCACTTGCCCGTTGGCTAGTGGCCTCTGTGACGACGAGCCTTCGAATTTTCAATGCTTGTCTGGTTGCTCCAGACTGGCCCTTGCTCCCCTGAAAAGGAGCAGCCCATCAGACCTTGCTGGTCTGATCCAGAAGCCATCTTCGAATCCTGCGTGGGTTGCATTTGCCAAGGCCTGTTGACTCCGAATCGAGAACCAACACCGCCGACAGCGAGAGCCTTCGTGGGACAGTTTGTGTCCACCACCTGGTCGTCGTTGACACCTCCTGGTCCACGTGGCAGCGGAGACAAGCTTCACGACATCACCTGATAGCAACCCGACATCACCTGGTTCCTTCCTGGTTCCTTCCTGGTCACTGGCTAGTGACCCAGACTCTGCCCCCTTTTCTTTCAGGTACTCTACATCTTCGATCAACCCATAGATCCAAACGGACTCTTCTCTCCTGGTCGCCTGCAGCACCTTTTCTCCAAGGCTCCATAGAACTCCACGACGAAACCCGACACACTTTGACACCTATGCACCTGCTTCCTGTGGGTGAGGTAACGCGAGTACTGTGGTGCTCCTGTAGAGATTTACATCCCTAGTGTCCTAGTTTTAAGTGGTTAAGTTCTAGTCCAGCCGGAAGACTTCCAAATCTGCAACTTTCTAACTTTACGCACCCATTGACTTCTATAGGTGCACCCATGTGCATTTAGACACTGCACCCGCATCCTGTGGGCCTCCTGCTCCCTAACTGCTGTTAGTCCAGTGTAGCCCCAGCGATTCCCAAGGCCCTAGGCCTTACCATTGTTTGTGACGTGGTTCTTATACCACTATTTTAATATATGGTTTTAGGGGCCACCAGGGCCTATCCATATTTGTGCAACTTTTGTATGCTATATTAAGTGTCTTGTTATACGCTTGTGCTCCTGTGCTCATAAAGAGTTAAGGGGATTTGTTTAGAAATAAATACATATATATTTTGAATATATAACCTGTGTGGTGTCCTTTCATTTGGTATTAAAAGGTTTGCATATGGTAAAACAGCTGGCTTCAATGCCCTCTTGAGTTTAGCCTAAGACTGCTTTTGTCCATGCTACCACTAGGATAGCTGGTCTATAAGGTTGACTTTAAACCATCAGCATAAGGGTTGTTTGGACTGGTGCAAGGTGCTCACTAAAATAGTGAACATCATATACCAGGCTAACTTCTCACATGATGCAGGCTCTAAATAAAGCTTCTATCCCCTGCACTTGCCAATCTTTTGTGCCCCAGACAGTTTTTGTCTCAATATTGTCTTTCCAAGATTAAAAACCTAGTGAAGACAGTTGAGCATAAAAGGCTGGAGAATAAATTTGCTTGGTATTTGTTAACATACTTTTCATTCCTGTTTTTGTTTACATTTTTTTAGTGAAATGATTCCGGATTGGATACATTGAACTCTGAAAAGTACGGACATTTTCTAAAAAACGTTTTTGAGCTACCCTTTGGTGGCGTAGGACAATGTTCCCATTGGTTATACATTAATAAATTTCTAGGATTTGCATATTTGTGCAAGAAATGATGACCATAGTGATTATAACAATACATGTGTTCATAATCTGATGAACTTTCTAAGTATTCATGATTTGTAAAGTCCGACATCATATTATTAACAGTCTCGAAGTCCCAATCATCAGAAAATTTACTAGATGAAACAAAGTCATTCAAGGAAATCTTGAACTGGTGTGGAATCTTCAACAGCTCTGACGGGCCAAACATGTCATAATTAGTTCTGTCCCAAGCTATACTCCCTGGTATAGGACCCGCTGTGATGTTCACTGATGACAAGTCTCTTTGTTCACGATGAGATGATTTGTGTGGCTTGAGAAGTAAGTTGATGTTCTTACTTGCTGTGTCCATTGTGACATATCTTCCATTTATCAGCATTCCCAAAGTTATTACCAGAGTCAACCAAAGTAGAATAAAAAGCACACCCAACACAATCCAAAGTTCAATCCATGGTGAAACCAAATAAGTCTTTTCCAGGTGATGAAAAAGGTCTGTTGCTTGTTCTTTCAAAGATCTTTTTACTGGCGCAGTTTTAGGTTCGCTTGGATCCTCGGAAAATGTATCAAAGTTAATGAAATAGCCAGAGGCAGTTCTGTCAATTGTTGGGATTGCATCGGGATTCGTTGAACTCGCTGGAACCTCAGGATTACTTGTAACATTTGTGCAGTCAGATGCTACTTCATTGTAGACAGGCGTTTCTTGACTAACTGTTATTTGGGTTTCAAGAGGTACAAGTGCCATAGCTTTGTTGCTTAGTCCTTCATTTCGCACTGCAGATTCTTCAAAGGTGATGAGTCTCTCAGTTTGAATCTCTTGGATAGGAGCCAGAGCTGGGCGTCTGCTACATTGGCGGAGTCCACTTGGCCTACTGCTTATGATCGGCCACATGAGGTGGTTTGACCAAGTTGATAGACACGAACCTGCTCTCCTTTTTTCCAGCAAGGGGCGGCAGTAATACTGTTCTTGATCCGTGGATTGCTAGGACAGGTACGGGTTGTCAGTAAGAATGCCCAAATTCCTTCTTGTCCACGATCTTTTCTCTGACCAGATCACCAAGCATTGGGATCCAGAAAGGCCTTGCTGGGACGGTCCGTTTCTCTTCAGTGGTGGTTGGCTTCAGGAACACGTTACTTTGTTTTCTTCTTATTTCATTTAAGTCCTGTAAGACAGCCAAACTATCTTTGATATCAAAGAGTTTTTGGTCTACCATTAAAGTCTGACAATCGAGGTCCGCTCATCGACGCAGGCCGTTGGGCCTATCCACGCCGTGAGGCCCACACCTCATGGAAAGGATGCCATTCAAGAAATGCCCTGTGTGTGAAGCAAAGTTTCCATGCAGTGACCACCACGAGGTCTGTAACCTGTGCTTATCGCCAGAACACGACGAATTCAGCAGTACAGCCTGCGCGTCCTTTCGATCCAAGAAAACCATCCGAGATCAGAGAGCCCGTCGACACGACATGCAGAGATCAGCTCTGGAATCGGTGGATATCTTCGACGAGGAGGTACCGCTCGTTCCTGAAGAGGATTCCGATGATCTCCAAATCGAGGCAGACGACTCGGATGACTCCATACATTGGGTCAGTGCATGAGTACTACTGCCCCTGCACCACACACAGCACCCAAACCGAAGGCAAAGGTCAACACTCCGCCTCCGGGGCCCAGTCGAGACCGAAAAATCACTTCGAAAGCCCCGCCATCGAGCCCGGCTCCGAAGAAAATAAGTAAGCCTTCCGAGCAAGCCGCACGTGCCGATCCCACCAGCTCCATCGGCAACGAAACCGAAAGTAGTCTCTGCTCCTTTGACTTCTAAAGACAAAGGTGCGAAGCCAGCATCTGAAGCCTCGAAGCCGACGAGACCAGCTTCCACTCCGAAGCCATCTCCTTCGGTATCGAAACCGACTAGGTCTGATTCGGATGCACCCAAGCGCTCGAAATAGCCTACCACACCGAAAACAACACCTTCGGTGCCGAAAACTACGCCAAAGGACACTGTAACACCTCCTAAGGCTAAAGACAAGCAGCAACCTCGTTTGGATCCGAAAAAATCGGCGCCGGCAAAGGTTACACAAGGAGAAGAACTTTATCAACCTGATCCTCTGCAAAAGAAGATCTACATTGATCCAAAGACAGGTGCTGTATCCACCATACCACACAAGAAGAGGAAGGCAGATACAACACCCACTGTAGTACCTACCAAGAAGAAGGACTCTGCCACATCTCCTGTGCACCGTTCTTCTCCTATACTTCCTTCTCCTTCATCTCCTGTTCCTCTTAACAATTCAATATAGTAATACCAACAAAACAATCTGGTGGTCTATGATATCTAAAAAACCAAAGGAGAGAGGAAACATAGAAAGAAAATGTTGGTACTTACAGACAAGTCGAATTCAAATTTAAACAACCTAAGAAATACGCACAACCCTATTCAGGGAAGATGAAAGAAGGATTTCCATCAACTGCCCTTCGTGGCCAGTGTCATCATTTGGAATCCTAGCTTCCCTGTCACATCACCCCATTAACTCAGGGGATGATACCGTGATCTGAGATTGTGACCCAGAGAGTCAGAACATCTTACACGACAATGTTAGATGACTAAAAGCCTGTAGTCCCAAGTACTCAGATTGAAACAAAAAATTGCAGTGCAGTGTTAGTGAGAGAATTTAAAAAGAGCATAGTAGTGAACCCAACAATTTTATTAATGTCCACTCATATGCCTTTTAAAAACAGTGCAGGTGCTGCGTTTCTAACAAATATGCCGCCGGTCTTAGGTCAACTAGTTTCAGCCAATAGAGCACACTGCCCCGGCTTTCTTCAGGACCTTCTTATATATTAGCTCCTGCAACAAATAAAACAATAAAGAAATTGTGAAAAAAAACCATAATCACAGTGTTCACATTTGTGAATACCACAAATACCTCTATACAGGATGGAGGATTCCCACACCTACAGAGGAAGAAACACAACTATACCTTTAGATTAATCATGAACTGAGTACCACACAGTCCCCTCTCTTCTCCAATATAAAACTTGTAAGTAGGTACACTCACCTATCCTGTGTAGGGTTAGGCCTCACCTCACCTGGCACAGACTCAGGTTTTGCAGGAAACCCCGCCCTAGAAAAGAATGTGATGATAAACTCTCATTCACATTAAAACACATAAAAGCTATGTATGAACCACAGTGATTGCCTAAATGACGATCTCTGATACACTGTGATCTCTATCCTGTCTCCCTAACAAGCTAGACTGTCTGTCCTATTCTGTCAATGTGTATATACAAGGCATCCACAAGGTTTGATTTTAAATCCTGTGTCTTGTAAAAATGGACGAGCTCGATTAATTGTGTGGAAAATGGTGTCACGAGGATTTCAAAGCGCTTCCCTTGTCAAACAGAGCCTGATTGACTCGGAAAAAGTAACCTGCCAACTGAGCTCAGACATTGCTCACGGCATCACCAGAAACACATGCGTTAGTGAGAACCCAGCTCCCAAGAATATATTAACCACAGCTTCATTATGCCGATTTGGGTCCCAATCCAAAAATAGAAAGCTGTAAAAGGAATATGAAATGCTACACCGAACTGAAAGAAAAACAAGGCCTGAGGAATATGTTAAATATGTAAACCACAGCTCCATTCTGCCGGTTTTGGTACCACCCCAGTTACCAAGTGCTGTCCCAAAAATATGCGATGCTACACAAAGCTACAAACCACTTGACCTAAGTAATTTATCCACCCTGCTTACCTTTCCGTCGGTGTCCCAGTCTGTCTTCTGAGCCCGGGGAAGGTAGCAAACACCAGCAAGCGGCCATTGTTAACTTTGAGTACGAGTCACATGAGACCAGTCACGTGGTCTCAAAAAACAAGACAACTACAAAATGACATCATCGCCATTCAAGGAGTAGTTCATTTATTATTCGAAACACCCTCACTGATCATAAGTGCAGATCTTCAATACCCGCTCTATGTCTAATGTGCGTGGTTCGTAAAGGACCAAAACGAAGTCCAAAAGTCATGTTTATGTAGACTAAAAGAAGAAATCTAAATGTTCATAACCCTATTGCAAACGGCAGAAGCAGAAATTCTTACTGTTGCCAATTCTTAAGGTCACATTTAGGCATTTGTATGTTGATAAACACAAGCTGTAATTCATTTTGCCACATTCAGTCTGTTACTCCTATTTCTAGTTTGAAACACAGACTGCTCAATATCGTCGTCATGTCGTGCACTGTAATTGCCCAATATCGAGCTTCCAGAAATAAAAAGATATTTATTAAGATATTTATTTGAAAAAGCGAGGTCCAAAAACTTTGTGCTAATGTGGCCCTATCTTGATGTCTTAATGTTGCCTGCCTACCCCTAGGTAATCCATGTCGATATTTTGCTGTTAATAATTCCTAAGAGTGCATACACACATTTGCATGGTGATAAACATAGAAAAGGGGCCTTTTGCCAACTACAGTATGATACTCCTATTCTGAGGATAAGCCACTCATTGACCTCATCATATCGTAAACTGTAATTTCCAAATTTAGCACACTTGGAAGAACCCAGAAACTCGATAGTTGTACCACGCCAGCGCGGTTTAGCAGTTGTCTATCCTTCTAGCATCTGCAGCTGATAGATCTTCGATCCATCTCCATAAGACAAAGTTTAATGTGCCCACCACTAGAGTGGAACTAAAACATTGGGACGAACAGTGTCTATATGGGAATCAAGTGGCCCTCATAATAGGGTCCAAGGAATCTATGCAACCCCTACTAGTCTGGCAAGTGAACTATTCCGTAAATCAATGGCATGTAAATCACTACTGCAATATGACAGCCAACATCCCAAGTCTTTAAGGGACAATTTACCGTTTGGCAAATTTTTGCGCGTGAGGCGCAACTGTTCCACTATGGACAGGTATAAACATCATGCCAGTAACTTATCGATACACCAGATTGTTTTGTTGTTATTAAGTAGAGGATTGGGGGATTCAATCTGCTGTAGGTCTTTAAATATGTTCCCCTTGACCCTTACTTCATAGAGGATTTGTGTTTGTGGCAATTGTGTGCAGCTGATGGCTGCGGGTCTTTTATTTCACATTATTTGTTACCGGACAAGTACACACACGTGGGTGTATTGTGTTCTGTCCTGGTTCTCTAAAAGTAAGAGCCAGTTGATCTCTATATCCTGTCTTCCTTCTATTTGTGACTAGAAGTTTTTATCCTGTTCCAATCTTGCTGATCAAGACGTCGTCTGATCATGGCGGAGTTCAGCGGTTTGGCATTTGATGATGCCACCTATCAGAGTATACTTGATAATACTCCTAGTATATTAGACAACTTTATCAGTCCATCTACATCTGCAGCTGATGACTGGGATTCGGTTACCACCCTGAAGAAATCCCACTCACTCACCGTCATACATGGTGCCATTATGGCGAAGTATTTGCGCGGTAATTGCGCACCTCCAGGATTGATTGTGACCAATGCATCCAGGCTACTTTTTGCAGGACAAAGCAATTCGCAAGCATTGGTCCCTAATAGCCTGGGGGGTGTATCAGGGACTGGTTACTTTTAATTATATGCACTGCCAAGAGGATAGCTGATGCTATTTTGATGGAAATACAGGTGATGGAAGCCCAGATAAAGACCAAGGTCACTAGCATTATCTTCAAGAAAAATCAAGAAGAATCCAACAAAGCCAACAAAGATCTTAAAGATTCCATTCTTAAATCCAAAATTGATAAATTCAAAAAGGATTTGGCAAAGTTCAAGCATGAGGTGGTGTATCCTTACACCAGTGACGATTATGTGGCACCTACCTTTAACAACAGGGGTAAACGCCTGGGCTCTACATACTCTGGGAGTAGTTTGGATGGGATTCAAGTGATTCTGATCTCACAGTTAATAATTGTCAAAAGTATAGAGGCGGGTGGAGGAGATCTTTTAGGAGAGGATACAGTGGCCCAGCTTATCAACATTGGTGGCCACCGACCCCATGGGGTTTTCCTCCTCATTTTCAACCACCAGGCCCTTGGCAGTCATATCAACCGGAATTTCCTCACCAGCCTTTTTTAGGGGCAGGCCAAGGCAGATCAAGGGGCCGATGTTGGAACCAACAGAATTATCAAACACAGGTCCATTGGAACCAACCTCCGGAAGTACCCAACCAGATTGAGACCCGCTCCAAAACCAAACAAGGCCAGAATCAGGAGTAGAGGGAGGGACAATGCAACAAGATTTGATAGTCAACTTGAGTAAGAGGGTACTGACACAAAATGAGATCGCAGTCCTGAACAGGGGCCTGGGTTTTGTGACAACTAATAGTGGAGATGATTTCACAATACATTGTGAACTAGCACATTTTTTCCGCAAGGTTTGTTTGCACCATTTCTTTAAAGATAAAAACAGCCTGAAAATGAACAAGATCTTATCAATACGGGGCTGAAGAATCGGTCTACATTTAACCCTCCTCTGCACAGTGTGCCCCCTCAAGTACTAGCGTTTGAAAGGGTGGTACTAGAAGAAGTCAAGACCCTCTGTGCCAACAAATTGGCTTTTGTAGTTTGGTTTGCCCTGTTCCCATCATGCACTGGGACAGGAACAGACTAATTTGCATACAGCCAGGTTCTGAAACTGGGATGGTGCAGTGAGCTAAAAAACGGTGTTGGATCTAGCCCAGATCTCTTGACTGGGTGAGAGTTTTCTGCTTAATTCAGAGACTCTGTCCCTCACCACCCCTTGTTGTAAATATTTTTGTCCACCCTAAGCGTGGAAGGGTATACTCAGACATGAGTCCCTTGCTCATTGCACCATCAGGATTCAAGCAAACCGGGCCGAAGACGGCTGTAATGCCAGAAACCGGTCCCCGGGAGCTTGTTTCCTTCCCAGTGTAAGAATTGGCTTTTGTAGTTTGGTTTGCCCTGTTCCCATCATGCACTGGGACAGGAACAGACTAATTTGCATACAGCCAGGTTCTGAAACTGGGATGGTGCAGTGAGCTAAAAAACGGTGTTGGATCTAGCCCAGATCTCTTGACTGGGTGAGAGTTTTCTGCTTAATTCAGAGACTCTGTCCCTCACCACCCCTTGTTGTAAATATTTTTGTCCACCCTAAGCGTGGAAGGGTATACTCAGACATGAGTCCCTTGCTCATTGCACCATCAGGATTCAAGCAAACCGGGCCGAAGACGGCTGTAATGCCAGAAACCGGTCCCCGGGAGCTTGTTTCCTTCCCAGTGTAAGAATTGGCTTTTGTAGTTTGGTTTGCCCTGTTCCCATCATGCACTGGGACAGGAACAGACTAATTTGCATACAGCCAGGTTCTGAAACTGGGATGGTGCAGTGAGCTAAAAAACGGTGTTGGATCTAGCCCAGATCTCTTGACTGGGTGAGAGTTTTCTGCTTAATTCAGAGACTCTGTCCCTCACCACCCCTTGTTGTAAACATTTTTGTCCACCCTAAGCGTGGAAGGGTATACTCAGACATGAGTCCCTTGCTCATTGCACCATCAGGATTCAAGCAAACCGGGCCGAAGACGGCTGTAATGCCAGAAACCGGTCCCCGGGAGCTTGTTTCCTTCCCAGTGTAAGAATTGGCTTTTGTAGTTTGGTTTGCCCTGTTTCCATCATGCACTGGGACAGGAACAGACTAATTTGCATACAGCCAGGTTCTGAAACTGGGATGGTGCAGTGAGCTAAAAAACGGTGTTGGATCTAGCCCAGATCTCTTGACTGGGTGAGAGTTTTCTGCTTAATTCAGAGACTCTGTCCCTCACCACCCCTTGTTGTAAATACTTTTGTCCACCCTAAGCGTGGAAGGGTATACTCAGACATGAGTCCCTTGCTCATTGCACCATCAGGAATCAAGAAAACCGGGCCGAAGACGGCTGTAATGCCAGAAACCGGTCCCCGGGAGCTTGTTTCCTTCCCAGTGTAAGAATTGGCTTTTGTAGTTTGGTTTGCCCTGTTCCCATCATGCACTGGGACAGGAACAGACTAATTTGCATACAGCCAGGTTCTGAAACTGGGATGGTGCAGTGAGCTAAAAAACGGTGTTGGATCTAGCCCAGATCTCTTGACTGGGTGAGAGTTTTCTGCTTAATTCAGAGACTCTGTCCCTCACCACCCCTTGTTGTAAATATTTTTGTCCACCCTAAGCGTGGAAGGGTATACTCAGACATGAGTCCCTTGCTCATTGCACCATCAGGATTCAAGCAAACCGGGCCGAAGACGGCTGTAATGCCAGAAACCGGTCCCCGGGAGCTTGTTTCCTTCCCAGTGTAAGAATTGGCTTTTGTAGTTTGGTTTGCCCTGTTCCCATCATGCACTGGGACAGGAACAGACTAATTTGCATACAGCCAGGTTCTGAAACTGGGATGGTGCAGTGAGCTAAAAAACGGTGTTGGATCTAGCCCAGATCTCTTGACTGGGTGAGAGTTTTCTGCTTAATTCAGAGACTCTATCCCTCACCACCCCTTGTTGTAAACAACAATAAGCATGCATATAGTAACATCCCCTCCAAAGAGTTGAAAGCCTTGACTGCACTGACCAAAGATCAGACCATTACAATCAAACCCGCTGATAACGAGGGGCCACGGTCATCATGGACACTGAGATGTACCGGGCTGAGTGTCTACGCCAACTGAGCGATAGAAGGTGCTATCGCCCCCTCAAAGAAGATCCTACTCCCAAGCTAAGCAGGATAATAATGGATTCTGTGGATGAGGCCCTGAATGAAGGATGGATCACGAGCCAAGAGTCGACTTATTTACAGACAAGTCACCCTGTGATGCCCTATTTTTATATCCTTCCAAAAGTGCATAAAGCACAGAGGCCACCACCAGGAAGACCCATTATATCAGATATTGGCTCATGTTTGGAACCATTGTCTACCTTTGTAGATTTTTTCCTGAGACCCATTGTACGGAATATGCCCACCTATTTGCAGGACATAAAGGATGTGCTGAGGCTTTTACCAAATGTGGATTTCGACCCTGAATGTGACCTTTTGGTTTCATTCGATGTCGAATCCCTCTATACCTCCATACCCCAGGACGAAACCCTGGAAACTATTTCAGACATTCTAAATAATACTGAATTGAATTCCATCACCCCAGTAAGTTTCATTATGTCATTAGCATTTTTGGCTATGAAGGAATTTTTTTTCCAGTTTGAGGACACGTACTATCTTCAAGTGTCCGGCACGAGTATGGGTAGTGTTTATGCGCCCAGTTTGGCGAACTTATACGTGCATAATTTTGAACAGAACCATGTGCTGACAAACACCAACCCCTTCCACAAGACGATTAGACTGTGGAAACGTTACATTGACGATATCCTGGTGGTATGGCGATGCAATAAAGACTCTGTACAATCATTTCACTCGTGGCTAAATGCACAGAGTGACTACCTGAAATTCACCCTAGAGGTGGATAGGTCCAAAGTCTCTTTTTTGGATCTGTCAATCTATGCAACCCCTACTGGTCTGGCAAGTGAACTATTCCGTAAATCAATGGCATGTAACTCACTACTGCGGTATGACAGCCAACATCCCAAGTCTTTAAGGGACAATTTACCGTTTGGCCAATTTTTGTGCGTGAGGCACAACTGTTCCACTATGGACAGGTATAAACATCATGCCAGTAACTTATCGAAACAACTGAATGATAAAATGTATCCTCATAGATTGATCAAACAAGCGTGCAAACGGGCCTCTAACAACCACAGACAGGTTCTTCTCGAACCGAAAGTGGAGATAACTCCTCTGGGCCGGATGACTTTCGTAAACACCTTCAGTACCCTGAGTAATGGGATACAGAAATGTATCCGGAGAAATTGGCGGTTTCTGAATACTAGGACAGAAAACATTCCAATGCCCCTGTTTGTTTTTAAACGCGGACGGAATCTGCGTGACACCCTTGTACATACCCGTCCAAGTATCCAAACACAAATTGAACCTAATACCCTGTGGAACTTGCCTCCGGTGCAGGGGCACTTTCCAAGTTGAAATTGTTCTGTATGTCCCCAAACAAGACAGTCGAAAACGGTAGACATTGGGACACCAAGACCATGGATACAATCGCATTTCTCGAATTGTAATAGCAACAATTTGAAATACGTCCCTTTCTTCCGGAATCAGCCATTAAAACATTGGTCACCTCTCTTGTCCTCTCTGCTCTGGATTACTGTAACGGCCTTTTCCTCAATGCCCAATCCAGAGTAATAACCAAACTACAGACAATCCAGAACGCAGCAGCACGTCTGCTCTCTGGTAAAACAAAATACGAATCAATATCCAAAAGTATAAAGGATTACCACTGGCTCACCATTCGAAACAGAATCCATTTTAAGTCCCTCTGTATCGTGTTCAAGGCGCTTAACAACCAAGGACCCCACTTTCTGAAAGAACAGCTACAACGATACAGACCTAGCAGAGTTCTACGCTCAAATACTCTCAGTCAACTGGTCGTTCCTCGCACAAAAACGGCATCTTGGGGCAATCGTCGCTTTTTGGTGGCTGCCCCAAAGCTCTGGAACACCCTACCCCTAAACATCAGGGAGAGTTCCTCCCTCCTTCAATTCCGCAAGCTCCTAAAAACGTGGCTCTTCGATCAATAACTGCTCCTTCCTCACGCTAATTATCATAAATAACTGGTTTTATTAGCGCCAAGACGCCTGAGGGTATATGATGCGCTTTACAAATACCAAAAATAAATAAATAAATAAACATGATCGAGTGTCCCTGTAGAGATCGTTATGTGGGAATGACTACCCGTAAAGTGCGTCAGCGGATGTTGGAGCACAAAAGCACCTTGCGCTGTAGAAAGTCCAACACTAAATTGACAAAACATTTTACAGAGGCTAATCATAGGCTAGATGACTACCAATGGACGGTGTTAGAAAAACCCTGTATACCACCCCATGTTAAAGATAGAACCAAGTTCCTATTCCAAATAGAACAAAGATGGGTTTTCAGGCTTAATAGTGATACCCTAGGTCTCAACGACACGATTCCTTGGACCCTATTATGAGGGCCACTTGATTCCCATATAGACACTGTTCGTCCCAATGTTTTAGTTCCACTCTAGTGATGGGCACATTAAACTTTGTCTGATAGAGATGGATCGGAGATCTTTATTTTATTTATTTCTTTATTTTATATTCTTGTAAAGCGCCAGACTAGACCCCCGAATGGGTATCTCCGCGCTATTGCTGCAACAAGGAGAGTTCTGATTTAAATTGTATGTCCAAACTAAAATAAAAAGCTACAGGGCATTATTTGCTAGGGTACAAATAGGTTTTTAAAATTTTCCGGAAAGTCAGGTGACTAGAGAGAGATCTTAATTCCGGAGGCAGAGAATTCCAGAGTATTGGTCCGGCATGGGCTAGTGCACGGCCGCCTTGTCTGGTCTTTTTTACTCTGGGTACTTGCAGTAACTGCTGATGACTTGAGCGCAAAAGGCGCCCTGGGGTGTAGGGCTGGAAAATTTTGGTCATGTATTTCGGGCCCTCCCCTATCATACTCTTATGGATAGTACATAGCGTTTTAAACTGGACTCGTTTCCTCACTGGGAGCCAGTGGAGTCTCATCAGCAGGGGATATGAGGGTGTCCTTGGAGGGGCATTCAGGATAATCCTTGCAGCTGTATTTTGGATTACCTGCAGTTTACTAAGTTGCTCCTCGTTAGCTCCAAGGAGCAAACCATTGCAATAATCAACCCTGCTGATGACAAGAGCCTGTACAAGCGTCTTTCTATGATGGTCCGGTATGAAGGGGAAAACACGTCTTAACATACCAATAGCCCGAAAGCAGTTTCCAGCAACTTGGTTAACGTGGCCTTTGAAAGTAAGTTACTGATCAAAAAGCACTCCCAGGTTCCTGACTGTACTCTTGGGAATAGGGACAGGGCCCAGCTCTAAGGGCCACCAGTCGGATGCCCAGTGTGTCGCCGCTTGCCCAAAACACATGACCTCCGTCTTCCCTACATTACACTGCAGACAGTTAGATGACATCCACTCTGCAATGGCTCTCATGCCATCTGCAAAAGATCTTTTTATTGCAGGTGTAAGGTTTTTGAAGGGAAAAAGGAGTTGGGTGTCGTCGGCATACGACACTGGGGTGAAGCCGAAAGATCTAGCTAAGTTGGCTAAGGGGGCCACATACACATTGAAGAGTGTAGGACTCAAGCACGAGCCTTGTGGCACTCCCTTATTGAGCTCCCTAAGAGTGGATTTGTGGGAGCCCAGCCTAACTTCTTGATAACGACCAGTCAAAAAGCTCTTCATCCATGCCAGAGCCTCTCCCTCTACACCCACCTCGCCTAGGCGGCTGAGGAGCACCGTGTGAGACACCGTATCAAAAGCGGCGGAAAGATCCAACAGCACCAGAATCATTGAGCTGCCTTCATCCAGTGCCATTTTGATGTTGTTGGTCACCGTCTGAAGGGCTGATTCTGTGCTGTGGTTTGGCCTGAACCCTGATTGCGAATGGTCCAGGCCGTCCGTCGCCTCAAGATGTTGAGAGAGATAGGTGTTCACATGCCTCTCCGTAACCTTGCCCAGGTAGGGTAGGAGGGAGATAGGTCGTAAATTGGAGAGGTCTGTCCATGGGGAAGATGCCTTTTTCCTAATCGGGTTCACCACCGCCTTTTTCCAGTCTGCTGGAACCTGACCTTTAGTTAGTGAAATGTTCACCAAATCTAATATCGGAGGTCCCAGGAGGGAAGTCATGGGGCCAATCATCTTGGCGGGAATAAGGTCACTTGGCGATCCTGATTTAATTTGGCTGCAAAGGGAGAGGAGCTCTGTATTAGTAATTGGGGGAAAGGATGTTAGAAGTATTTTATTGTTGTTTGTTGCCGGGGTCAGAGGATGACCATTGGTAGTTTTATTTATAGCGCTGTTGGCTGCTACTATTTTTTCATAGATGTTATTTATTTTATCCTCAAAAAATGTCGATACTTCATCACATAGGTCTTGTGAGAAGTCCTCTGAGCTCTCACATGCGGTCGGTATAATGAAGTTCTGAAGAATATTAAAAAGCTCCTTAGAGCAATTGCCTGCTTGTGATATCTGTAGCGTTATGTGCTGTTTTCTGGCAAGTTTAATATTCTTGTAGTACTTTGATTGAGCGTCTAAGAAAACTGCTCTGCTACTCTCGGTTTTCCTTTTTCTCCAGGCTTTCTCAGCTCGCCTACAGTTTTGCTTTTCTGCTCTCAGTTCGTGGGTATACCAGCTATCTTGTTTGGACACAGGATATTGTTTATGCTTTTTTAAGGGGGCTACAATGTCGATGGCTTGCTTTATAGAAATGTTAAGTTTAGCTAAAGCCGTATCGGCTGTGTCTGTTGCCAAAATTTCCGGATCTTTCCAGAATTCCTGGATTTTGTTAGCAGTGACTTTGTGCCATTGTCGTCGCCAGATGGGAGGAAGAGAGACACTCTTAGCAGTACTTAATGGAGTTACTAATAAAAATTCTAACATTGAGTGGTCTGTCCATGATACTTCTTTTGCTGGAGAGCAGATGACTTTGGCACAATTAGAAAAAAGTAAATCCAGCATATGTCCTCCTCTATGAGTGGGACCTTGGTTTTGTAATTCTAGACCTAGATTAGAAAGGTCAGTAATCAGGTCAGTGGATTCGGAAAGTGTGGGTAAGTCTACATGTATATTAAAATCACCCAAAAGAAGAAAATCTTCTTTAGATTTAATGTGAGGGGCTAAAATTTCCTGCAGAGTAAGTGCAAATTTAGGGTTAGGTCCTGGGGGTCGATAGACCAGAGCACCTTTCCAGGTGATGTGGTTAGTAAGTGTAAGTTTAAAAATCATTGTTTCTAGCTGTGGGTGCATATGTTGTTCACTAATAGTCACTTTTATACAATCTTTATATATAATAGCAAGACCCCCTCCAGTTTTAATGTCTCTGTCTAAATGTTTGATTTTATACCCAGAGGGAATCCCCATAGCGATGGCAGTGACTGTGTGGGGTTTTAGCCATGTTTCAACAAGAAAACAAATATCTGGCTGCATAGTATGAATTAGATCCCAAACCTCATGTTGATGTTTGGGTAAAGATCGCACATTTAGTAGAAAGCTCTTAAGGCCCGGTAAGGGGGATTTAGGGTCTGAGGGAGGTATGTCATTCTTTGCAAGACGCCGACATTGCAAACAGGAGAAGGCTCCCTCTACACGGTGCCATGGTATTTTGGTGCTACATAGCAACGGTGGTCTAAGGGTCAGTAGCGTTTGGCGGGAATACGTAATTAGCCGTGAACCCTTACCGGTAGAGGCATTTTGCGAAATATCATAGTCCATAGCCCCTCGCCCCGTCCTGTCGCGGACGGGCGCAGACGGGCTTTTCTTCGGCGCTTCTTAGGCGCGCTTCTTAGGCGCCCCCTGCGCGCAACCGCTGCGCGCTTCCTGGAAGGGCGTGGCTAAATAGCCCGGAGTGAGGTAGCCACTAGAGCGCTAACCTCAACTCCGGGACAACCGGAAGTGCTGCCTGCCTGGCTCTGCCTGTCCGCCCTCCGCTCAACGGCACTGGTTGCCGAGTCGGACCGAGGCGGGCAGGCGATGGAATCGAGCCCAGGCTATCAGCTGCAGATGCTAGAAGGATAGACAACCGCTAAACCGCGCTGGCGTGGTACAACTATCGCGCTTCTGGGTTCTTCCAAGTGTGCTAAATTTGGAAATTACAGTTTACGATATGATGAGATCAGTGAGTGGCCTCGGGATAAGAGTATCATACTGTAGTTGGCAAAAGGCCCTTTTTCTATGTTTATCACCATGCAAATGTCTGTATGCACTCTTAGGAATTATTAACAGCAAGAATATCGACATGGATTGCCTAGGGGTAGGCTGGAAACATTAATCATCGAGATAGGGCCACATTAGCACAAAGTTTTTGGACCTCGCTTTTTCAAATAAATATCTTTTTATTTCTGGAAGCTCGATATTGGGCAATTACAGTGCACGACATGAGGACGATATTGAGCAGTCTGTGTTTCAAACTCGAAATAGGAGTAACAGACTGAATGTGGCAAAAGGAATTACAGCTTGTGTTTATCAACATACAAATGCCTAAATGTGATCTTAAGAATTGGCAACAGTAAGAATTTCTGCTTCTGCCGTTTGCAATAGGGTTATGAACATTCAGATTTCTTCTTTTAGTCTACATAAACATGACTTTTGGACTTCGTTTTGGTCCTTTACGAATCACGCACATTAGACATATAGCGGGTATTGAAGATCTGCACTTATGATCAGTGAGGGTGTTTCGAATAATAAATGAACTACTCCTTGAATGGCAATTATGTCATTTTGTAGTTGTCTTGTTTTTTGAGACCACGTGACTGGTCTCATGTGACTCGTACTCAAAGTTAACAATGGCCGCTTGCTGGTGTTTGCTACCTTCCCCGGGCTCAGAAGACAGACTGGGACACCGACGGAAAGGTAAGCAGGGTGGATAAATTACTTAGGTCAAGTGGTTTGTAGCTTTGTGTAGCATCGCATATTTTTGGGACAGCACTTGGTAACTGGGGTGGTACCAAAACCGGCAGAATGGAGCTGTGGTTTACATATTTAACATATTCCTCAGGCCTTGTTTTTCTTTCAGTTCGGTGTAGCATTTCATATTCCTTTTTACAGCTTTCTATTTTTGGATTGGGACCCAAATCGGCATAATGAAGCTGTGGTTAATATATTCTTGGGAGCTGGGTTCTCACTCACGCATGTGTTTCTGGTGATGCCGTGAGCAATGTCTGAGCTCAGTTGGCAGGTTACTTTTTCCGAGTCAATCAGGCTCCGTTTGACAAGGGAAGCGCTTTGAAATCCTCGTGACACCATTTTCCACACAATTAATCGAGCTCGTCCATTTTTACAAGACACAGGATTTAAAATCAAACCTTGTGGATGCCTTGTATATACACATTGACAGAATAGGACAGACAGTCTAGCTTGTTAGGGAGACAGGATAGAGATCACAGTGTATCAGAGATCGTCATTTAGGCAATCACTGTGGTTCATACATAGCTTTTATGTGTTTTAATGTGAATGAGAGTTTATCATCACATTCTTTTCTAGGGCGGGGTTTCCTGCAAAACCTGAGTCTGTGCCAGGTGAGGTGAGGCCTAACCCTACACAGGATAGGTGAGCGTACCTACTTACAAGTTTTATATTGGAGAAGAGAGGGGACTGTGTGGTACTCAGTTCATGATTAATCTAAAGGTATAGTTGTGTTTCTTCCTCTGTAGGTGTGGGAATCCTCCATCCTGTATAGAGGTATTTGTGGTATTCACAAATGTGAACACTGTGATTATGGTTTTTTTTCACAATTTCTTTATTGTTTTATTTGTTGCAGGAGCTAATATATAAGAAGGTCCTGAAGAAAGCCGGGGCAGTGTGCTCTATTGGCTGAAACTAGTTGACCTAAGACCGGCGGCATATTTGTTAGAAACGCAGCACCTGCACTGTTTTTAAAAGGCATATGAGTGGACATTAATAAAATTGTTGGGTTCACTACTATGCTCTTTTTAAATTCTCTCACTAACACTGCACTGCAATTTTTTGTTTCAATCTGAGTACTTGGGACTACAGGCTTTTAGTCATCTAACATTGTCGTGTAAGATGTTCTGACTCTCTGGGTCACAATCTCAGATCACGGTATCATCCCCTGAGTTAATGGGGTGATGTGACAGGGAAGCTAGGATTCCAAATGATGACACTGGCCACGAAGGGCAGTTGATGGAAATCCTTCTTTCATCTTCCCTGAATAGGGTTGTGTGTATTTCTCAGGTTGTTTAAATTTGAATTTGACTTGTCTGTAAGTACCAACATTTTCTTTCTATGTTTCCTCTGTCCTTTGGTTTTTTAGATATCATAGACCACCAGATTGCTTTGTTGTTATTAAGTAGAGGATTGGGGGATTCAATCTGCTGTAGGTCTTTAAATATGTTCCCATTGACCCTTACTTCCTAGAGGAGTTGTTTTTGTGGCCTCTTAACAATTCACCACAGATTTCCCCTTCACATTCTCCTCTTCTGTCTTCACACTCACCTGAAAATGATGATGAGTATAGTTTAGGAAGAGGGATAGACCCAGATGAGCCTTTCCCATACCCTATAGATGATACAGACTGGGAGTACCCGAACCCACAGGATGCACCAGATATTCCTGACCCACAGTCATACCCATCAAAACCTTCTCCCTCAGAAGATAATATTAGTTTTGGACACCTGCTGAACAGAGCTGCCATTTACCATGGAGTCACTATGCACTCTGATGAGGCAGAGGAAGATTTTCTTTTAGACACATTTTATTAATCGCAAAGGTCTGTTCAAATTCTTCCTATGATTAAAGGGGTCATCAAACACGCTCCAGAGATATTTAAAGACCCTGTACGTACTAGGATCCTAAACCCTAGAATTGAGAAAAAATATAGGCCTGCACCTGCAGATCCAGCCTACATAAAAGGACAACTACCATTAGATTCACTAGTTGTATCAAATGCTAGGAAAACGGCAAATTCACAAACGTCAGGTGAGAGACCCCCACCTGACAAAGAATCTAAAGTAATAGATGCTTCAGGCAAAAGAATAGCTGTGCAAGCTTCGAACATATGGCGTATAGCTAACACACAAGCCCTCCTTTCAAGATATGATAGGGCTCACTATGATCAGTTAGAGAAAGTACTGGAACATCTACCTCACCAATATAAGGTGCAGGCAAACAACCTTATACAAGAAGGCAAGCTAATTTCCAATACCTCAATCAAGTGTGCACTTGATGTGGCAGACACTGCATCCAGAGCTGTCAACACTAGTGTCATACTTAGAAGACATGCGTGGCTACGCATTTCAGGATTTAAACAGGAAGTGCAAACTACCATTTTAAATCAACCATTTAATCAAAAACAATTGTTCGACCAGAGGTAGACACATCACTTGAAAAGATGAAGAAGGATACAGATACTGCCAAATCTATGGGAGCTTTACAGTCCACACAAGCTAAAAGTTCCTTTCGTCGCTCCTTCTACAGATGAGGCTCCAAACATTCTGGAGCAGACAATACAACATCCTTTAAATCAAACACACACACATCCTCTAACAAAGGATATTTTAGAGGAGGATATAGAGGATTCAACAACAAAGGAAGAGGTTGGGGTAACAACAATAATCGAACCTCCTCCAACACAAAACAGTGACTTTCCTCTGCTCCCCAACAGCATTTCACTCCTGTGGGGGGGCAGATTAACACAGTTCCTACCTGTCTGGAATTCCATCACAACAGACAAGTGGGTAAGACAAATTATCCAGTCTGGCTACTGCCTGGAACTTACAGCAACCCCTCCACACATACCACCCAGACAGCGTCCAATGTCGGCAGAACACCTTACTGTGCTCAAACAAGAATTCCTGTCACTTCTTCAAAAGGACGCAATAGAAATAGTTCCTTTACAACACCAAGGAACAGGGGTTTACTCACTGTATTTTCTAATACCCAAGAAAGATGGGACTCTAAGACCAATTCTAGACATCAAGCCCCTCAATAATTACATACAATCAGATCATTTTCACATGATCACTTTACAAAAAGTGCTCCCACTGCTGCAACAAGGCGATTTCCTTACAACACTAGATCTAAACGATCACATTCCTATGCATCCTGCTCACAGGAAGTATCTAAGGTTTGTACTTGAAGGACAACATTATCAATTCAAAGTCCTTCCATTCGGAGTTACAACAGCACCAATAGTATTTACAAAGTGCCTAGCAGTAGTAGCAGCACATCTAAGGAGACAACAAATACATGTCTTCCCTTATCTAGGCGATTGGCTCATAAAAGCCAAGTCATTCAATCAGTGTGTTCAACATACACATCAAACAATTCAAACATTGCACGACTTAGGGTTCACAATCAACTACACCAAGCCACACCCTCTCATACACATCAGTATCTAGGGGCTACAATAAACACGTCAACAGCTCTAGCGTATCCCAGTCCAGCAATGATACAGAGCATTCAGTCCTTAGTCGCAGTCTTCCAACATCAACAATCTCTGCAAGCCAGAGTGTTCATGAGACTGATAGGCATGATAGCATCTTGCATTTCCATAGTACCATATGCAAGACTGCAGATGCGTCCGTTACAGGAATGTCTAGCACAACAATGGAACTAGGCTCAAGGGCAACTAACAGACCTAGTGTTGTTAGACAACCGCACACATCGCTCTCTGCAGTGGTGGAACACCAAAAACTTGACAAGGGGGCGGTCGTTCCTCGAACCAGTTCCAGAAATAGTACTCACAGCAGACGCATCTCTCACAGGATGGGGAGCTCATCTCCTACATCATACAACTCAAGGGCAATGGACCACTCAACAAAGACTGCTCCATATCAACCATCTAGAGCTGCTAGCAATATTCCTAGCACTCAAAACATTCCAACTACAAGTACAAAACAAAGCTGTCTTAATCCGGACGGACAACATGACAGCCATGTATTATATACAAAAACAGGGGGGGGACGCTCTCTACAACTGTCCCAGCTCGCACAGAACATTTGGAGATGGGCCATCCCACAAAACATATATCTGATGGCAGAGCACCTTCCAGGAGTTCACAATCAGATAGCCGATCTGTTGAGACGGCAGACACAACAAATTCACGAATGGGAACTACATCCGCAAGTTCTTCAACCATTCTTTCACAAGTGGGGGCAATCAAACATAGATGTGTTCGCCACACATGAAAATGCAAAATGCCCACTCTTCGCCGCCAGGTTTCCACACCCGCTGTCCAAGGTCTATGCGATATGGATGAACTGGTCAGGCAGATTTGCGTACGCTTTTCCGCCAATACCACTAATACCACTAGTAGTACGCAAGCTCAGACAACAGTCTCTCAAATTAATCCTGGTAGCTCCCACATGGGCATGCCAACCATGGTTCACCACACTGTTAGAACTCTCTCTAGTTCCACACCAAAAGCTACGTCTCACACCATCTCTGCTAACGCAGAACCATGGAGACATCAGACATCCAGACCCAAATCATTTGAATCTGGCGATCTGGCTCCTGAAGTCTTATAGTTTGGTTATCTTAACCTACCACCAGACTATATGAACATCATTAAAGAGGCCAGGAGACCTACTACTAGAACTATGCTGCTAAATGGAAAAGATTTGCCATTTATTGCACCAATAACCACATTGATCCTTTGGATGCTTCTATCCAAAATATTATTTGTTACCTTCTACATTTACAAAGATGTAACTTGTCACATTCATCTATACGCCTGCACCTATCAGCAATTGCAGTATATTTACAAAACAGACAACATCTGTCTCTTTTTAGAGTACCTGCTATTAAAGCATGGATGGAAGGATTAAAGAGAATCATTCCCCACAGGTTACCACCTTCTCCAGTGTGGAACCTAAACGTTGTTCTTACAAGGCTCATGGGACCACCTCATGGGGCCACCTTGTGAACAAATGTGAACTGCAATTCCTCACATGGAAAACAGCTTTCCTTATTGCTATTACCTCTCTTAGAAGAATTAGTGAGATTCAAGCTTTCACAATACAAGAACCATTTTTACAACTACATCGTAACAAAGTGGTTCTAAGAACTAATCCCAAATTCCTTCCAAAAGTCATTACTCCTTTTCATTTAAACCAATCTGTAGAGTTACCTGTGTTTTTCCAAAACCCTGACTCTGTAGCAGAAAGAGCTCTACAAACACAAGATGTTAAACGAGCTCTTCTCACCTATATAGATAGGACTAAATCTTTTTGAAAAACAAAACAATTGTTTGTATCTTTCTCTCCACCGCATAAAGGCAACCCCATCTCAAAGGGTGGAATTGCAAGGTGGATTGTAAAATGTACACAAATATGCTATCAAAAAGCAAAATGTACATTAACAGTTTCTCCTAGAGTGCACTCCACACGCAAACTAGGAGCCTCTATGGCTTTCTTAGGGAACATCCCCCTAGAAGACATATGCAAGGCAGCAACATGGTCTACAACACACACCTTCACTAAACACTACTGTGTTGATGTGCATGCCAAGCAGCAAGCTGCAGTAGGCCAAGCTGTCCTAAAAACTCTCTTTCTAACTACTGCAACAGATACAGGTGACCACCGCTAGGGTAGACACTGCTGCACAATCGATGCAAAGTGTAGTATCTGCAGCTCATATGCCTGGAACGGACAATGCTACTTACCAGTAGGCATCTGTTCTTGGCATGTAGAGCCTCAGATTACTGCACGCCCTCCCGCTTCCCCGGGACCTGTATCTGTTCCAGTTTTATCTTATTTAGATGGACATCCTTTTCTTTACTTCTGCTAACTCCATCATTTCCCATGGCGAAAAACAATCTAAGGATGGAGCCGATGCCCATGCGCACTATACCCAAGGGAGGAGTTACCTATCTCCTGACTACAAAAGACTTCTTCCAAGACGACGACAACATGCAATCATCTGAGCCCAACACCAGGTGGCGATCTAATGCAAAGTGTAGTAATCTGCAGCTCTACATGCCAAGAACAGATGCATACCGGTAAGTAGCATTTTCCTTCTCCCACATTGCCCCGATTTTAATCCTGGTCCAGGGGCGTACAAATAATGGAAACCACATACCCTTTAGCAAGTTCTAACTTTCACTCTGCTGCCCCCACTACCCTGAGCTCATTATTGTGGTATTTTGTATACCTTTCTCTATAACAATACATGCCTGAACTCCTCCCTCTCAGTGAGGGGGTTGTATCACGGTGCAAGGAGATTCCGAATGAGGAAGCATGCCAACTATGGTGAGTGAGGGAAATCGTCCTTTTAAAGGAATATTTCATCTTAGCTAGGTCTTCATTTGCAACAGAAATCCTCAGAGACCCAAGAGTTTTTTGATTGTGGTAGAAATACATTTTTACCCTTCATTGTACGTTCAAGCACAGACCATTGCTTGAAATGTTGTGATCAATGTAGGAAAAATACTCTGTGCACTGAGAAAATGTGTTAAAATAACAGAAAGTTGATACTCTCATTTAATACCTTCTCATACCTGGATTTATCTAGAAGAGAAGTCTGTTAATTCTAGCAGATTTATGATACCACAAGGTATAAGAAATTAGGGGATCTTTATTTGATATCTTTGTCAGTAAATTATCTGAAATTATTGAACATAAACTTTATTTCTAAAGATTAAGCTCTCAAATAAATATTGTGCTTGTTTTATTAAGAAAGGTAAATGAACTAGGAGAAACCAGTAACTGCGCGTCAGTATTTTCCTCAGGAAGTTTCAAGTTATAGACTGAAAACACTTTTTAGAATGCCCCAAAAATTGTGATAAAAATATTTCAATATGTTGGACAAAAATAATAGGTACATTGCATGACAATATTGAAATAGGAAATAAAATAACAAGAACAAATATTTACGCTACATGACAAAAATATTAGAGACTAAATTTCAGCAATATAGGAAATAATGAGGTTCATGTACTAATAATCTATTTGGTAAAATCGGTTGCTTGTGGAGTCAGCAAACTACTGTGTCTGTGATTTAAATATAGGCATTTTTTAATGCACCCCATTTTTTGGGGGCAAAACAGATTTTATTAGTCAAGTAGCACATATCAAGCAGCACCCTGTAACCCAGAGGCAACTGCACAATCATTACAACAAAGTCACAATTTCCCTTGACTGTTCGGTTCAAAGTCTTTCAGCCCCCCAGGAATTTCTGTCCCCAAAACAATAGCGTACAGAAACCCCCCCTCCCATACTCCCAACTCCCCCCCAAACATCCCCCCCAGGTCACTCAAGTTCACAGTTCCATAATCATAGTTATACAGAATAACCATATACCACAAGGCACTCACAGTCCACCCCACCACTCCTTCGGCACATTCCTTTGTATTCGCCTGCAATCTCCCCCTAACCCGGCAGTAACTGCTCATCAGGAGGGTCCAGCCACAGTCCCCGATATTCTGCCCACCTGTTCCAGATTTTATAATGCTTGTGTGGACACCCCCTCGCCACAAAAATAGGCTGCTCCAGCCCCATGCAAAAATCTAGATAATTTTTCCAGACTGCTACTGATGGGGCCCTTGTCGGTTTCCACGCCTGTGCAATGTCTCGTTTTGCTAAGGTGAGTCCTAACAA
This sequence comes from Lissotriton vulgaris, assembly GCF_964263255.1. NCBI lineage: Eukaryota > Metazoa > Chordata > Amphibia > Caudata > Salamandridae > Lissotriton > Lissotriton vulgaris. The sequence goes on along the minus strand of NC_141685.1, from coordinate 79,456,106 downwards.
TAAGAGGTGCCGTTTGTATCTGTTACCTCCCACCCCCTCCATATGCACCCCATTTTACTTTCAGATTTACAAATGTCCCCTTGGGTTACTACCTCCAGTTAATGATTTCAGCCCACATTTGGTTACAAAGCTTAATACAAACCTTAAGGATTTACTACAGTATCCTGAAGGGACCCTATTAACATTCCCCTTCCAAAGTCTGAATTGTGAAGTGGGCTTAGTACATTTCAAAAAGGGGTTTAGCATTTGCGAACTCTCTGAATTACCGAACCGGTGAATTTTTGAACAATAAGACCCTTGGTACATGAGGCCATTTTTCTCAATTCCCTCCATATTAAGTTTACTAATAATGTTAGTTGAATGATAACCTGTGCACATACCTGTTTTGTGTTAGTGTTGCTTCAGATCAAATAAAATCATCACACATAACTCTTACACACTACTTAAAGACAGCATTTCTGACATCCAGCTTTAATGTTTTGTTAAATATATTTGCAAATGTTGTGACTTAAACAGGAAAGCAACTAAGGCGGTCTCTGGACATGAAATAGGATTTAATCATAATCGTTAGATACATTTTCTGAGTTTTAGGACCAATGTGTGTCTTCTGGGTTTACTCTAAACCACTATAATAAACATATTCAATGCTTTTAGATTTGATCTGTTTGTACTGGTTTCTATCGCAGACAATAATCTAGATTTAGACCAAGGATCAATTCCAACCATGGCTTTTAAAATCTATTTATCATTGATCTCTTTTAGTGTTATCGCAACTAAAACTGTAATAGAACTGATCTGAGAGATGGACCTTCAAGTATTAGGCTCAGTCAATTTATTGAACAAACTATGGAGTTAAAATCTGAATAGATTAGATCCACAAGCATGTATTTTACATCAATAAATTACTTATCAGCACGTTTTCACTCATCTTCTATTTTTCGTGGAGCTCGTGCTGGGTCTGTTTGAACTCTTTTAAAATATGACATTTAAATGTCCAAAACTTCAGGAATTCTAGTTTCAAGCCTGGTCAAACCTTAATGAATGCTACACAAAAAGATGCCCTTCTCTTCCTGCATTTTATTGTGCACCATGATTCAGAAACGGTATGTTTTTCCTTTCGGTGGTAAAATACTAAACATATTTATTGTAGTTGCCATCTGAAACTTTATCACTAATTGGGAAGATAACAACAAGTGGTCCTGTGATGCTTGCTCGAATGGGAAGTGTTTGATTAGAAGGTGGATTGAATTAAAGTTTAGCTGACAATTTTACAAAAGTGTGTGGAATTTGTATTTATTTAAAATTGTTGATCTCCAAAAAGGCTTAAATCAATAAATTGAATTGAAATTCAAGTTTATCATTTGAATCCTGTTGGAAAATATGTGATTAGGAACCCCATGAGGCGGTTCCTTTTCAGAAAGCATTCAGGTTGTATTCATGAGCCAAATAATGCTCAGGAGGTTGAAATATTCAAATTGAATTCTAATTACCCATGAAATGTTCATTGTTCAATATATTTCTCTTAGTATTTTAATGTGAGGACTTTATTGCTTAAGGAAAATAATTAGTATTTGTTTTTCTATATGTAGGAAGCATTACATTAATGAAATCACTGTATCTCACCTTCTTTGTTTCCTTTCCTGTTCTTTATGAACGTTTCTATTGCTGAACCTTAAAGATTGCACGAAATTAGGAATTGTGCTCTACATAACTTTGCTGTGTTACAGTATGTTGATTTTTATGTACAACTTTTGTCTCTTATGTGTATGGCAACTGATGTTTTGGTTTGCTTTAATAATCAGCTTATGTTTATTAGGTTTTATTATTCAATAAAATGTTTCAAACCCAACAAATGGTAGTTGATATGTATTTACAACTGCAGCATTTTTATTGTATGGGCAGTTTCAAAGGGGCCAAAAAGATGGTCTGCGGGATGACGGAGGACCACATTGGCATCAGCAGGGAGAGGTTTGAGCAGGTGATTGGGGGTACATGTAAGGTTGGAAGTAGGGGAAACAAAGCATGTACATTGTGTGGACTGTGACTCCTGGAGTTATTGTGAGGGATACCACGCTACCCTGTAAATGAATCCCCTAGTGATTATTATCAACAAACTTTATTTGGTTTTATAAAAGAAAACCATAAAAGTCATATATAAAATGATAAAACATTTTCCAAGTTACAGATTGAAAAAATATAATATGTCCAAGTTAGTCAGAACACAAGATAAAAATGTATTAATTACAGTACAGAAGTTAATCGCAGCTTGACCTGAGTCTAACAGCGACCCGTAAAAAGTTAAGCGTATGCAAAACAGTGTCATCAGAGCAGTTATTAAAAGATAAGAGCTGGTCTCACCCTCCTAAAGAGGGAATGGGAATAATAAATAACTTTCTAGGGACAGCATAAAAACTACAAAACCTTAAAAAGTGCATCATGTCCTGAGGAGACTTCCCATTGCAGCCACAGGGCATGAGGCACAGGCCTCTGTGGGAGCCACGAGGGTGTGCCAAGAGGTAATGGAAGAGGTTGAGCCGAAACAGGGTCAATAGAAAACGATCATGGATGCTTTTAAGCCCTAGAAGATAAGGTTCGGTGGTTGGTACAGTTTTTAACACAATGTACTTACTCACACTAGACTTACACAGCTCATTTCCCTCTCTTTCACAGCAGCTCATTCTTAAAAAACACTCTTTGACCAGAGAAAGGTCCCTCTTACGTATGCACTCGGTTTAGCAAATAGTTTCTACCTACCCTGGAGAGACCAACTCTTATAACTGGAGCCATCGGATGCTTGAGACATGATCAAGTGAAAGTCATTCCGTAGGACATCTTTGCAAGTGTATTTTCTTAAACCCTTGGCTGCAGGGCATATTCCCCTGCTGTGCCGGGGGAGGGGAGGGGCGCGCACAGTGTTCCAGTGCTCATGACGAGCTCAGCTCGTCATAAGCCACGGTTCTTGTGTGCTCATGACGAGCTGAGCTTGTCACAGACACGCCCGTTTCAATAGAACGCTCAGCACAGCAGGGGAATAATCCCCGGGTGTGAGCATTCTAACGGCCGTGACGAGTTCAGCTCGTCATGAGCACACGGGAACCGTGGCTCATGACGAGCTGAGCTTGTCATGAGCATGGGAGGGGTTCATAAGCCCAAATATTAAGCCACAAAGACAGGGGACGGAAAGCCAGTACATCTGAGAGGAAAGAAATCCCCAACTCTTCGTGCATGACATAAAATGGGTTGCTTTGTGGGCAAGTCGCTGGAAAGAGTTTTCAACACTTTGCACTGACCCTACCCCAATGTGACCGCATATCTCACTCCCATAACTAACCTTTGAGATATATTTGGCTTCATATATCTTCAAAAGAGCCCCTATTGGCTTCCCTTCCACTCTGCTGGCAAAGTTAAGAACAGCTGCAAAAGCTTTCACTAGATCCCCTTTCTTGCAAGTCAGCAAAGGGCACCAACTCAAGGAATCGTTACACAACTCCTAAAAAGGAGAAAAAATTGGTCTTCGGTATTGACAAAAGGTGAACTGCTAAGCTCTACGAGGTCCCACCTGCAAAAATGAACAAATTGGAATGATTAAACGAAATGTTCAAGTCCTTCATAAAAAGGGCAAAAGAATTAAGAAGAAGTTGTTGGCCCCTAGTTGTCCTCGCCCAAGGACTGCGTCGTCCGCGTAAAGGAGGACTGGCAGGCTACGCTTGCCTACCTGGGGACAATCAGCATTTGTGCTTTGCAACATCTACATGAAGTCATTACCGGTACTGATCATTCAATTTCACCTCACGTGCTATAACTATGCAGACGACACACAAATACTCCAACTGGAACACCCCAAAGACATTGGAAAATCCCCAATTTTCTGTTGTCTCAGAGCTGTGGATCAGTGGATGACTTGGAGCCATCTCAAATTGAATGCTTCCAAAATGGAAATACGCAAATGTGGCGATTGGAATCATTATGATCGCTTGCCGCCTGGCCTGATGAACTGGGATCACCGCTTAAAGTATCGAAGGAAGTTAGAAACCTCGGAATGACCATAGACTCCAAGCTATCAAAGAATACCCAAGTGGACAAACTAGCAAGATCAAGCTTTGTCACTATAACAACACTGCAACAAATTTTTCCTCATTTGGGATTTCCACACAAGGTCCAAGCTATGATCTCCCTTGTTCTGTCCAAACTCGATTACTCCAATAGCCTCTACCGCGGATCACATTTAATGACCATGAAAAAACTACAACGGATCCAGAACTCGGTTGCCAGACTACTCTTGCATATCAAACCAGGAGACCACATCTCATCTGCCTTGAAAGCCCTGCATTGGTAACCGGTTGCCAGAAGATTCACATTCAAGCTACTTTGTATCACCCACAAAGCACTACATGGAATGGGACCGCTCTTCATTAGGAATAAAATCACCAAACATATTCAACAAAGGAACCTCTGCTCTAAAGGGGGTTCTTGCCTCAAAATCTTAAGATACCAGAAAAAAACATGGGTGGCACATCCTTCTCTGTTCAAGCAGCCAAACTATGGAACTCTTTACCACCCTGAAGGAGGTAGACTTGAATGTGAACTCTATACCAAACCAATGGCGAGGAACTCTCTACTTGTTTTCAATAGTCACCACCCACGGGCCCTTACGTGAAAACCTCCCCGTCGGCCAATTCCTGCGGGTAAGAAGAAATTGCTCCTCCAAAGCATTGTTTCATAAACATGCAAAAACTCTATCCATGCAACTAAAAGAGCGACAATATCCTAAACATCTGGTCAAAAAGGCTTGGAAACGGGCATCCAATAATAACCGAGAGGCCCTTCTGGATAAGCGGCCTGAGAAGGCTCCACTAGACAGGCTCACTTTTGTAAGCACATTTAGTGCCCTCTCAAATAAAATACAAAAAGCAGTACGTAGGCACTGGGGCATCCTCAATGTAGCAGACACTAGCATACCTCTTCCTTTGTTCTCCTTTAAGAGAGCACCGAGCTTACGTGACAGCCTGGTCTATACGAGACCTAGAGTACAAACAATGGACAGCACCAATACACTTTGGAACCTCCCACCAGTCCAGGGTCACTATCCGTGTGGCTCTTGCAGCGTTTGTCCACAGACCTACAAAACAGATAAAGTAGACCTCTGAATGGGAAAACCTTGGCTACTCAAAAAACATACGAATTGTAACTCAGAGAGAGTTATTTATATGATAACTTGTCCCTGTTCACTTGGGTACATTGGTCATACAACCCGTAAAATTAAGCTTAGGATTAGTGAACACAAAAGCACTATCCGGTGTCACAAACAATCCACTCGCCTAACGAATCACTTCCTGTCCATGAAACATACACCTGAAGACATGAGGTGGGTGGAAATTTTTAATAACAGAATTTGTGGCTCCTGAAGAAGGCGTCCCTTGAAACGCCGAAACTCGCGTTGAGAAAGCATTGATTGCCACTCCTTGGTTCTTTTAAATATTATGTGATTATATTGCTGTAAAATTGTATAATCTGTTTTTTCTGGTCTTTGTCTAATTCTATGTAATGTTGATGTATGTGATATTTGGTTTTAACATGAACACTTATTAAATGAAATAGAGTTTTTTGTATCTAATTGAATTTGTGGTTCTTTTTTGCAATTACCCTTCCCTTCTGCTTGCCATGATTATTCTGTGATATACGCATTGTTTATAAACAGACACAACATTGGTGGGCAACTTGCAAGATCAAAAGATGCCTTAAAGATAAGCAGCAAAATTTGATTTATTCACCGTTTCAGTACAATTCGGTGATTGAGTTCACCACCTATCAGTATAAACATGTATATTGTAGAGGTATCATTGTAAGCCGCCAAAAACAAAGGCACTGGATGTAACCACTTGGTAGCAGGGCTCGGAGAACAGAGTAGCACAGCCCTGCCACTGCTGCTTTGTCTAAAAATAAAGAAAATGTCTTTACAACCAATTGATCTTCAATAGCCCGGTACGTCAATACAGATACATGGCCTAGAATACTCAAGTCGTTCTAATCTTACTGGCACTAGTCCTTTGGTGTAAGCTGTAAGACCGTTGTGCATTATAAGCAAACATCCAATTCATACATATGCCAACAGTCAGTTTGGGCTCCCACAGGGACTGAACAACCATATATCTGCAGTGGGGCACTCAACCTTTGAGTGAAAGACGGGAAGGGGGCCAGAAATGCTGCCCAATTTCCCATTCAGGAATACCCACCCTACACCATCAACCAGGTACTGGGCTGTGCCATCTGTGCCCCCTCTGTTTGCACCTGTGGCCCCTGCGCTGTACTGCCTTCACTGCCTACTCAGCTCTCCCCTACTGTGCCCCCTTGAGAAGCACTGAGGTCCTGGAAGCTATTGTGCCGTGAAGCGCTGTACCTGAGAAGCGCTATTACTTAGACTGCCTGTCCTGCTAGAACTGCTGTGACTGCCCCCATAGCGCGTGTCACCCAAGCGCTGGGCCCCCAGGAGAAGCGCTGCGTAGCCTTGCTAGCTCTGTGCTTTGAAGCGCTGAGGAGAAGCGCTGGTGGCCCCACTCACCGCCGTGGCCCTTGCCGCCCCGCCAGAGCCTCAGGCGCCGTTCGCGGCCTGTGCAGGCCAGAAGCGCCGACCTCATCACCCCCACGGTGGCTCCCGGGGGCCAGGAGAGGACTGCCGAAAATCTTAGTCAGGCCGCGATCTGAGGAGAGGGCCGCGCTAGGCCCTGAAGCCTGCCTCCACCATCACGTCACAGGGGCATCGTCCTGGATCCTGCCCCCGTCAAACGCCACACAGCCAATGGTCCCCCACACCGTTGACATCACGACAGGCCCGGGAACCAGCAGCTTCACCATCGGAGGGCTCCGGAAGAGCCTGAGAGCCCCTCCGAGTTGTGACGCCCTCTGGGCCGGCCCTACCATCAGCGCGGGGCCCGTGCCGCCCTGCTGTGTCTGCAGCCGGTCCCTCTCACCCAGAGGCCTGCTGACATCGCCGCAAGGGGCCGAGGAGGCCTGAAGAGACCAGGTAACACCCAGGGAGGAGGGAGGAAGGCTATTGGAGGCCCCTAGTTCACCCCTCCCCTGGGGAATACTGTTGTTGGGCCCCGTTGGCCCTGTGAAATCCTTCCAAAGTACTGGAACTGGCCCGGAGCCCCAAGAGACACCTTTGGGGCCTAAGTTGGTCCAAGTTAACCCCTGGTTGGGCAAAGTAGTTGGTTACAGGTGACTGTTAGACCCTACTACCAGGAGTGTGGTGATTGCCTTACATAATGTTACTCCTGAGTAAGGAAATGTTTATACCTGCCGAAAGAGGAGGTTCACGCTGATTTAAGGATGTTGCCTAGTTTTCAATGGAAATGTCTATCCTGGCCTGATGTAATGTTCATACTGCTTATTTATTGAGAAGCTGATTGTGACCTCATGCACCAGATCTGCCCCTGCTAAATGCAATATTGAAGGAGGTTCCCACTAGTGAATTCCTTGAAGGGGGTGATACGATCTAATTTTGAAAAATAAGTTATTACCGTGTATTTTCTTACAGGTACTGACTAGGAGCAAGGCTGATGCCAGGCCTACAGTTATTTACTATTTATTATTTATTTATTTATCTGTTTATGGCTGAGAAATGAAAAGTATACTCTTTCAAGGAAATGTGAATTGAGTTAATGCTATTGTTATAATTCCTAAGTTTTTATGTACATATTACACGTTGCTACAATTGCTACAATTGCTACAATCCACAATGTATTTATATACATGTTATAGGTCGCAAATAATCCTTTTATTAAGGTTGGCTATGCGCTAGCCCTACACAGGTTAAGGTATGTATTTTAGGTATGATGTTATTAATTACTTGGTATCTTCCTCCACCCCTCCCTCTCATTCCCCGTTGGAATGTTCCTTAGCCCTGGAGGCTGCTTTACAATGTTGACAGCCAGGAGTTGGATCTTGAGGAGAGCGATGTACTGAAGGGTCCTGTTATACTGGTGGCACTGTGGAGGCCGTGATTAAAGAAGAAGTTTAATCAGCTACCTGTCTGGTTTACTTTTTAACACTGGCGACATCTGGTCTGCATGAGGGAGCAGAGCGGCCATCCTTCCCTTTTTTATCATCCACCAGCTAACCTTGTGGCCCGCAAGGTTAAGATATTTTTATATTTCAATGCCATTGGACATTTCCTCTCCTTCATCAAGATATTAAGCAGTAGCAGCAGTATCAGCGCTGTAAATTATATTTTTCCTGAAGTAAAGCTGCCTTTGGAATAAACTGTCTTAGAGGTTAATTGAGACTTTGACATTTCCCTGCATTTAACACGCTCGAGAATTAAAGGCTTGTTGTTTCTGGCTATTGTCATTAATAGATCCAGTCTTTTTTTTTTTTCTTTTTTCTTTTTTTTTGTGTCCTCATATATGCCACCAGAAAGTATCAACTCTAGATGGGATCTCTCAGGGCCACTGGACAAATCAATTTTGATTCCGCCCCTGGATTGAGTGCTAGGCCTACAGAGGTCACCCAGAGTTAGGCTGTCTCCTTGTCCAACTCCCAATGCTCCCTCAGAGGACCGGACCACAAACCTCTGGCATAATCCTATTTTTCGGACCATGCTTTCAACGCAGACCAGACCTTAATAGCACCCTCTTCCCTACATAACATATCAGACTGACTAATAGCCATGATGTTTCTTAGGCAATCGGCAAATCTTGGGGGGGGGCTCAGATTTCCACTCTCAGCATATCTCCCTCCTTGCAATGACAAAAACATAGAATAGAAACTGTGAGGTGCTGTCTCTGATGTTATATCCATGTGGCAGGCCGAAGAGGATCAATCTTGAACTGCAAGTAACTGGTGTTAATAATACCTCCTCTAAAAACCCACACACCTGCCGCAAGTAACTAGTAATTTCTGGGCAGTCCACAAACATATGTATATCGTCGGCTGTAGGGAATTTACATCTTGGACAATAATATGAGTTCGCTGAAATCTTTGAAAGATTTCCGGGAGTCCAGTATACCCTACATGCAGTGAACAGGTGGTTCCTTCTGAGATTAGCAGGTTTTATGATCTATTGTGAGATTATAAATGAGTCTGTCCAGACCTTCAACATCTCATCAATATTGTCTATTAACAAGTTATCCCAAAGTTTCGTAATTTCAGACTATACTATCCTTTGCACCCACTAATGAGTTGTACCAAAATGAGACTTCCCCTTTCCAGCCTATCCCTCTATTGACTGAGTCTAAGATCTGGATCTCCTCCTCTTTCCCCCAGCACTGCCTCCCCCACCAAGAAGACAATTGATAGTATTTAAATCTTGTGAGGGACCCCCCGTTAAGTTTGATAAAGATTCCCAGTCCATTAGTTGAAAATAATCGCTGAGGTCACCCCATTTCACAAAGCCTGCCTCCCTCAGTGGGAGAGCCAATCAACATTCTGGGGTGCCTGGGGAATCCCATATTGGGGCTTGGACATTATAGTACGGGATCCCCATAATCTTGCACTTAGACTGCCAGTTCTTAAGTGCCGCCTGTAAAAGCTTCAAGCGGACCTTTTTGTAGTATTTTTGGTCTCCAAATTGTAGAGGAAAAATTCAATGCCTTGTGGCTTGTCTGATAACATTGCTCGAAAGAGACGGCCATGCGAGGAAGGGTCCAAGTTATTGGCGAGGAGTCTGACATTTTTAAACTGAAAAGCATAACAATAAAAGAGCAAATCGGGGAGAGCCAGACCCCCCAATGTTAACCCCCTTCTTAATTTCCTCCACGCTATCCTACGGGATTTAGTGGCCCAAATAAAGGACCCGATCTTCCCTTGAAGATTACTGATGTCTTTATGATTAAAGATCAGGGGAATATTGTTGAATAAGAAGGTGATTTTAGGGAGGATGATCATTTTGATCAAATTAATTCTACCATAAATATTCAAGGATAAACTGCCCCATCTGATTAACAGCTTGCTTATCTCCTTTACCACTGTCTGCCAACTAGTTTTTGAAACGTCCACTAATTTCTGGGTGAGGTATATGCCCAATTATCTGATTTTTTGTTTGGCACCTGGTATCGGGGTCGGAATATTCCAACTCATTATGTCAGTTTTTTCTTTGTTTATTTTATATCCTGACACTGTGCCAAATTCTTCTGCTAGCTTAAATAATCTGGGAATAGCCTCAGCGGGGTTGGCAGTGTAGAGTAGAAGATCATCAGCATATAATTCAGTCTTTAATTCTAATTCTCCCAATTTAAATGGTATGATTACAGGATCTCGTCTCAAGGAGCAGACAAAGGGCTCAATATATATATCAAAAAGAAGCGGGGACAGGGGGCAGCCCTGCCTCGTTCCTCTGGAGATATTAAACCAGTTGGTTAAGCCGCCATTGATCAAAACCTTGGCACAGGGGCTCCTATATAGTGATTTTACTCCTTCAATAAAGGAAGATGGGAACCCAAACTTTGCCATAGTCTCCCATAGAAAGACCCAGTTGACTTGATCGAATGCTTTTGCAGCATCAATCGCTACAATGGCAAGTGGCAGTCCTCTCTCCTCAGCTACGTCTATTGCTCCAATCACCTGAAATGTAAGCTCGTTTAGCTGCCGGCCAGGTATGAATCCCCTCTGGTCTGAGTGAATTATGGTCTTGATCACTTTAGCCAGTCTAGTTGCTAATAATCCAGAAAATATCTTAAGATCAGAATTAAGGAGGGAGATAGGTCTAGAGGATTCGATCTTTTTAGGGTCTTTGTTTGGTTTTACTATCAAGGCGATGGTGGCTTCTGACCATGAAGGTGGAATATCACCTCCCTGTCGAAGAATTCTATTAAAGAGTGACAATAATACAGGTAGAATTTCCTCGAGATTGTCTTTATAAACCTCAGTCGGTAACCCAACCGGGCCTGCAGCCTTACTTCTACTCATCTTATTCACTTGTGCTCTCATCTCCCCCTCAGTGAAATCACTGGCTAAAACAATTTTATCAGACTCGCTCAGTTGGGGCAGTTCCCTCGAGTTCCACCACTGCTCCAAATCCTCAACTCCCAGACAACTATTTTCTTGATATAGTTCCTTCATAAAACCTCTTGCTTCTTCCCTGATCTCTTCATCATTCGTTAGCAACACGCCGGTGTCTCGCTGGATTAAAGAGTTGATGTTATTCCTACTCCTCTCAGATCTTGCTTTCCAGGTGAGAAGAGCACTGCATTTCCATACTCAAAGTTCCTAAGGTTACTGATCTCCCATCTGTCCTTGATTAATTTTTCCGCTCATGCTTTGAATCGTGACTGTAAATCTAAAAGTTCCTTTTCTAATTTCGGGATTTTTTCTCTATTCTCCAGGACAGCCAGCTGTAACTGTTGTTCCTTCTTTTTAATAGAATCAAGGTCGTTAGAGTCCCTTTCCTTGATAGATCTTCTTTTATAGGCCATCTGAGAACTCAAGATTCCTCTCATATAAGTCTTGAATGATTCCCAGACTATTTGTTCTGTAGCTGTGCCTATATTAAATAAAAAGAACTCAGTTGCACTATCCTTGACCCTGACTATGATTTCCTCATCTAGAAGGAGTGTTCTATCCAGAGTCCATCTGCAATCTAGAGGTCTGGCCTTAGAAGTACCCTTTAATTCTACCACTGAGTGGTCAGGGAGACCTACTGGGATATATGCGATTGATAACTATGTCTGGTATAAGCACACGGTCTACCAAAAAATAATCAATTCTGGAATATTGCCTGTACTTTTTGCTGTAAAAGGAATATTCCCTTAAAGCTCCATGTTTAGCTCTCCATGCATCTTTCAAGTTAAACTCCTTCATGATATTATTAAGAGCCAGAAAAGAGTTTCTTGGAGCATTATGCTTAGCTTTAGAGGTACGATCCAACTGACTGTCAAAAACTAAATTAAAATCGCCTCCAAATATTAGTGGCGCTGTGTGCTGTATCAAAATTGTAACTTCAGAAGGAAGCTGGAATTATCGTCATTAGGGCCGTAATATACTGCACACGTATAGGATAGACTGCCAAAAAAAGGACTGCCACCAACCATCTTCCAGACTGGTCAGTATCCCAACTCTGGACCCTAATCCCCTTGTTTGCTCGAACAATTAAGGCTACCCCCCTTTTTATTCTTTTTTTGCCTGGAACATAACACATCCTGAACCCAACTGAGTTTCGCGAAAACTTGATTACATAACTCGGCTTCTAGATGTGTTTCCTGTAATAAATGGACGTGGGCTTGAGTATTTTTTAGAAATTCACAGACCATTATTTGTTTTTTACAGCTCCCCATACCATTTAAGTTCCAGGAGAGAAATGTATTATTTATTAGTATGCTAACAGCCATTATCTAGTGTAATCCAACAGGTGGCCCCTCTCTGTAGTTTAAACTGCTGGCAGAACAAGTTTTTTCAAGTTTCAAGGCTTTATTCAACAGCATTGTCATAAAAGCATTTTTGCCCTACTCTATACATAAAAAATACTTTTCTAATTTGCAACAATTAAAATACACATTAAACAAAAAGTGCTGTCGCAAACATATTAAAAGGTGTACAACCGATTTAAAAGTAGAAACCTGATACACAAAATGGATAAAAAAAGTCATCTACAGACGTTCTACTAGTTTTAAACACAATTCATTAAGATAAAGTGCGGGTGCGTAAGATCCATGCCCAGCCCAAATATTTGGCTAGTGCAATGGCGAGACAAGGAGAGCAATTTGTTCTTAAAATTCTAAGCGCTTCTTGATATGTTCTAGTCCCTAAGTTTCTACATACAGGTTTTAACCATCTTTGCCTTGGAGCCGCATAAAGAGGACAGGCGAACAAAAAATGTGGAATGTCCTCAACAAAATCCTTGCAACGAGCACAGATGTTAACGTTACCAGGGGACCATTTTAATGTAAATGCATTAAGTGGTAGACAACCCACCCTGAACTGAAAATACAGCTTTCTGTCCAACGGTTTTGTAATCAAGTCCCAGTAATGTTCACAAGTTGGGACTAATTTATGTTCCAAATACTGGGTTGTTAACACCGAAGGCTGGTTAGATGACAGAACCGAGCTGAGTATCATGTCCCAGTACATTTTCTTTAACAAATCCTTGGAGGGAAAAGCTGCAGGGTCAGTAATGGTCCATAAGTGGTCAAGATGCAACTTGTTTAATAATTTCCTGATTTCTTTTAACCACGTGATTGTATGGAACGGTCAGAGTTGACAATGTCCATGAGTGCAGCAGCGTAGTGGCCCAGTTCAGGCGTGGTCTTTATGCGCCTCCAAAATAATAATGGGCGCAGCCGAGCCTGGTCCTCGGTTTTTTTCCTCCCTAGATCATAGAGGAGAGGATGGATGGAGTGCTCTGCCGAACGCCAATCAGCCTACGTAGAAATGTATTCTCTGCAACTGTCAACTCATTGATATTGGCAAACCTCTATAATTCTGCTCCATAAAGACATGCACCAAGAACTTTCATGCTATAAATCTCCATAACCGGTTGGATAGGTTTTGTCAATGAAGATTTATGTTTCAGCGCTATAGCCCCTGACAGCTGATTGAACTTTAAAACCGCGGAGACAATATGCAATTTCCACTGCATGTTCCCTTGCAGATTAATACCCAAGTATGTAAAGGCATCCACCTCTTCTAGAACGGCCCCATTAAAATACATAGCTCCCTTAAACGACTTGGCAGGGTTCATGTTCATGAACTTGTTTTTTGCAGTATTTAGTTCCAAACCCCGAATCCTACAAAAGTCCCCAAAAGCGTTAATTGTCTTTTGTAGCCCACTAGGCGTTCGCGATATCAGCAGGGTATCATCCGCGAACATGAGTACCGGGACCCGCACCCCATCTAAAATAGGGGCATCAGTTGGTGATTTTCTAAGATGGTCCACTACTCCATTGATATAAAGAGAGAATAAGGTGGGGGCCAGGACACATCCCTGTCTCACCCCACGTTCTATGGGGAAGGGATCAGTGACTTCGCCCTGTGTCCCCCATCTAATCTTGGCGTAGTTACCCTCACGCATACGCACTAGTAATGACAATAGTTCAGGGCTAATTCCAAGTTCGCCTAGCACATTCCATAGTTTTTGCCGCGGATCTAGGTCAAATGCCTGTTTTAAGTCTACAAAGACAGCAAACAATGGGCCATCTGCAATAGTGACATTTTTCCAATACAGGGTTAGGAAGTGGAAAACCTGGTCAATTGAGCTGGTTAGGGGGCGAAAACCAGCTTGGTATGGCGAGAGAACTCTGTTTTCATCTATCCAGTCTTGTATTTTATTTTGAATCATTCTACCCATCAATTTTTGCGCTGAATCGATAAGGCTGATGGGTCTATAATTAGATGGTAGGGCCTTATCTCCTTTTTTAAAGACTGGAATGAACTCTGCGCCTTTCCACGAGGCCGGTATTGCTGCTCCTTGTGCTATAGAGTTTGCAAGCCAGGAAAAGTACAGGCACCAATTATCCCGGTCCGATAAAAATACGTCGGCCGGTATGCCATCAATGCCCGGTGCCCTCCCTCTTGTCACCCTGTCCAGTGCTACACTTACATCGTTTTTTGTAAATACTTCCTCTTTGTAGAATACTGTGGGCGGGGTAATTTGACACTCAGGGGCATTGTACAGGAATATTGCGGCTTAAAGAAGTCAACCCAACATTCATTTGCCACATTGTTTTTTGGGCATTCAGCTATTCCACCCCTATCCCATTTTATAATTGACCAAAATTCTTTTTGTTGTTTAGCTGCACAAGCATTCTTTAAATCCTGCCACTGGCTTTCATCCCACAATCATTTTGCCCTGTTCTGGGCTTTTCTGTACTCGTCCCTAGCCTTCAGGACTTCTCCTCTATTTTTACTTCTTAATACCACGCTTAGATTCTGTCTCGCCCTTCTGCAGGCTTGATCATACCATCCTACCATTTTTAAAGGATACACACCCTTTTTCTGCTTGGCTTCCTTTAAAAAGAACCCCTGTATCTTTAAGAAGAATTTGGGATGTGCCTCTTCAATTAATTTATAAAAATCGGTGTCATTGCATCGGTCCTGCAAACCACTCACTTCGTTTGCCACCACCGCTTTTAAATCTTGCAGTTTTTCAGGCCTATCTAACAGTGCAGCCCACTTTATATGGCGTAGATTGTTAGTGGAGATTAGATCCAGGGGCAGGAAGCCCTTACCCAAACCTGGCACTGATACCCCGTGATTTAATTGGAAGAGCAAGCACAACGGGTTATGGTCACTCTCCACTCTAGGGGTGACCCTAATGTCCCTGACCCTGTTCCAGACTCTGACATCTACAAGGATGTAATCAATCCTGCTACTTGCCCTGAGGTTATCAAAAGTAGAAGCACCATGTTGGTCTGAAGGAGTGCGTCCGTTTGCAGCCCTCAACCCCCTGGCTAAGCACATGCTCTTCAATTGAACGGCTGCCTCAGACCACTTCTTTATCGGAGTAAGTCTAGCTGCGGTATTCCCCATTTGGCATCCTCTTCTTGGGAAAGTTCACTATCTTCAGGACCCAAGGGTTCAAATGTGGTATTCACATCACCCCCCACCATGATTGTAGTATGCTGTGGCAGGACTTCCATGTTGTTATCTAGTGCTGTTACCACATCTGAACCTTTCCCCCCAGGAACTCCCCTGGCATAAATGTTAAAAAGGGCCATCTCAGAACCATTCCCCCAAGTAATCACAACTGATATTATGTCACAGTTATTCACTGGCCTTACTTTTATGGTACATTGTAAAGATTGCCGTACCCATATGATTAGCCCGCTGATGGACACCCCTTGGGGTTCTTTTTTGCAGGAATAAAAAAATGTAGAAACCCTTGCCGATGGACAGGGAGCACTGCCCAGGTTTCCTGTAACATGATTATATCATGGAGCTGGATGAACTTCCCCATTCTGAAGACTCTATTTTGCTCAGGATTCCCGCCAAGTTCCATGATAGAATTTGGAGGCCCTCTTTAGCTAAGCCAACCCTCTCTTCTGGTGACAACAAATTGTGACTACAAAGAGGATATTGTAAATTAAGTGGAGGGCTACACGCCCTACGGTCATTGGGACCGCTGGCAGCAGAGGCTAAGTACCTAGCTGGGCCATGCACCACCTTACCCCGAGAGTGTTTACTCCCTTCTACTGATTTGATGGCAGGTAGGGGGATGAATTTAGGTACACTCCTCTCTACAATGACAGCCTCTCCAGATGGAATGTTGGCTGTGCGATCCATCAAGTCACTCTCCCTCTCATGCAGTCAAGCACACTCGTTTAGGCCTCATAGGGCTGAGAATCTGTTCTCCAAGGGCATACCCCAGCTACTTTTTGCGTCAGAAGGCTTTCCTCTCCGTACCACCGTGTTCCATTTCGTTCTCAGCACAGAGGGATTAAATTTATTACCTCTCCTTGCATAAAAGAAGTCCAAAGTTAGGGGGACTATCTCTGTAGATCTACGCTGTGGGGGATATATATTAGCCAGGACATTTGGCAACACCTCTGGATCGGAGAAGTGTAATACCACACAGTCCCCTCTGTATTTTTTGTTACTTCCCCCGATCCACTCTACTCTTCTAGCCTTTACCACCTCTTGGGCCAGTTGATCCATACCCCCCAGGGAAAAGGCCATATTTCGCGAAAGCCAGTGCAGTGATTTATTTATCAGAGAAGATGGATTCTCTATGTGCCCAGGTTCCAGATGAGGGACATTGGCAAGGACAAATACTAGTGGCGAGGCCTCGACGATCAATTCTACTGGGCCCTTTTCTATATTACACTCTTCGGATCTATCCCTTCTCCCCAACTCTTCAAAAGCCCCGCTTTCACCCAGTCCTCCCGGATCCTCCCCTCCAAGAGCATTACCCAGCGTGGACATAAGGGGGATGTTAACCAAGGGTTCTAGCCTGTGGGGTGTCTGGGTTTCTTTCATCTCCACTCTCAGGATCTCCTGTCTAGGGGGATTTTCCTTTTCCTGAGTTGCTTGATCCAGGAGCCCCCCTAGTCTAATTACCTCTTCGGTTAGGTAGTCATTTTTGGTCAGGAGGGGTTTAGTTATGTTCTTAATTTTAATTTCTAGGGCACGCTTACCAGCCTCTTGAATTGATCATCGTCCAGCGTTGCCTTCCTTTCAGTAATATCTCTTTCATCTTCTCTACTCTTTTTACCTGGGGAGATGTCAGGACGTTTTTTGCCTGATCGGAGCCCGCCCCTCTTTGGCAGATTTTTGTCCCCCCCCCTTAGTACCTCTAGGGGCTGGAACCGGTACTGGGGGCTCATCTTCTAGTAGAATGATTTCTTCATCTGGTATAGCATCAGCATCTACCTCAGCTAGGACCGCTACTAGCTGTGTCAGAGAGTTATTCTCCTGGGATGGCTGATGGAGTACCGTGCTACTAGTGTTAGGATCAGATGTAACAAGAGGCAAAGTTTCTAATGATGGAGTTTGGGGTGTTAAACTCAGGCCCAGGGAAGATCACCTATCATTATTTATCTTAGCGACAACTTGGACGAGATAATTGTCAAGTGTATTAACAGTTTGGGGTGTTTTGGGTTTTGACATTTTCAATAGATATTTCACTATGTTGCCACAGTTATAACCCTTAAATGTAACAGAAAGGAAAACGCTATGTCCAAAGTCGAACAGATATTACGAAATGTGATTAATAGAGGTGGAGACTCACAGATGAAGAGTTGGGCAGAGTCCCTGGCCCAGTCCAGTACCGGCTGGTCCGGGACTGTCATAGACTGTCCCGCCCTTGTCCCGGGCTTAGCCCGGGCGCTCCCGCGCTCGTCTCGCGGGGTGAGAGGGCGGACTGTCCTTAAATGGCGCCTCCGGGCGCCCTCTGCGCGTCACGAGCGCGCCGCCCCAGAGGCTGCTGGGGGATGTGGTCCTGCGGGGCTGGGAATCTCCCGGCGCTCCCTCTCTGCCAAGGGTAGATGCAACCTGGTGCAGCCGCCGCCGTTTACCTCACGGCTCCGCCGACCCCAGAAGTCAGGTCAATCAGGGCTGGGACCTCCGAGCTGCTTGCAGGCGAAGACAAGTAAGTGGTTCGCACCCAGGGGCTCCTGGGCGGACTGTCCTTAAATGGCGCCTCCGGGCGTTCTCTGCGCGTCACGAGCGCGCCGCCCCAGAGGCTGCTGGGGGATGTGGTCCTGCGGGGCTGGGAATCTCCCGGCGCTCCCGCTCTGCTAACGGTAGATGCAACCTGGTGCAGCCGCCGCCGTTTACCTCACGGCTCCGCCGACCCCAGAAGTCAGGTCAATCGGGGCTGAGACCTCCGAGCTGCTTGCAGGCGAAGAGGCGAAGACAAGTAAGTGGTTTGCACCCAGGGGCTCCTGGGCGGACTGTCCTTACATGGCGCCTCCGGGCGCTATCTGCGCTTCACGAGCGCGCCACCCCAGAGGCTGCTGGGGGATGTGGTCCTGCGGGGCTGGGAATCTCCCGGCGCTCCCGCTCTGCCAAGGGTAGATGCAACCTGGTGCAGCCGCCGCTGTTTACCTCACGGCTCCGCCGACCCCAGAAGTCAGGTCAATCAGGGCTGGGACCTCCGAGCTGCTTGCAGGCGAAGGCAAGTAAGTGGTTCGCACATTTATACAATGTTATAATTTGAATGTTAAATGTGGGTTGTATAAAGCTTGGGAAAATGAAATTAAGGGGAGGGAACATAGAATCACGAATTTAAAGGAATGACTACATTAGTATGGTGTGGTGACCTCACCTCATCTTCTTGTCCAATCAGAATGGGGGAATACACGAATATTGAAACATTGAGGGGTGGTACATACACTAGAAAAGGGTATAACTAAGGTAAGGTTAGTTAGTTAGATGTCCGACTTCTCACAGACCTGTCACTGACCCAACTTGCTGTAGAAAAAGTGGATGTCGCTGAGGTTAGAGGGCTAATCGAGCACTCTGGAAGAAGAATCGAGTGAGGTAGAGGGAGAAGAATCATTGAATGCAGATGAGGAATCGATCCACTTAGAAGGGGAATCGTGAGAGTAGCATCAGAGAGGGGTGTAACGCTGGTGTTGCACTTAGAAGAGGGAACCTGTCCTATCCTGTACCTGTCCTGATCTCGGCTCCTTCAGCTGAGGAGTCTTTCTTTGCAACCCTTGGACAGGGGTTGATCACCGCATTATTCTAGGTAAATATAAATCTGTGTGGTATGTCCTTGTACTGTTTCCTTTTCTCACCCATCCCAGGTGCCACTGTCATGAGAGTTTACTAAGTCATATTTTTGCTTTTGAAGTAATATGTCCTCTTAAATCTTGGTGTTTTGACATGTATTGGTATTTGACTCACAAAATATTTTGCATAGATAAAGGTTTTAAAAATCTCCTGCGTCTGTGATTATTTAGAGAAATATGATAAATGTTTTTTTATGCCTATTATTCTAACTACTTGATCCATTGACCAGAGGAAATCGAGACTTAGGATTGATAAGAAACAGGTATAAATAAATCCTTCAAATTGAGGAAAATTTGTTTTCTGATCATAGCGTGGTATGGCCAGCTTATGTATGAATGTTTATGGGCCCAGGTGAGTATGGTGTATTAAATAACCCAAGCTGGCATCAGGTGCCCTGTCTCTTCACTCAGACCTTGGTCAGCCTGTGGGTTCACTGTATGTTCACTCAGACCTTGTTCAGCCTGTGGGTTCACTGTATGTTCACTCAGACCTTGTTCAGCCTGTGGGATGTTGTATGTTCACTCAGACCTTGTTCAGCCTGTGGTCACGCTGTATGTTGACGCAGACCTTGTTCAGCCTGTGGGTGCGCTGTATGTTCACTCAGACCTTGTTCAGCCTGTAGTCGCGCTGTATGTTGACTCAGACCTTGTTCAGCCTGTAGTAGCGCTGTATGTTGACTCAGACCTTGTTCCGCCTGTAGTCGCGCTGTATGTTGACTCAGACCTTGTTCAGCCTGTGGTGGCGCTGTATGTTGACTCAGACCATGTTCGGCCTGTAGGTGTGCTCTATGTTCACTCAGACCTTGTTCAGCCTGTGGGATGTTGTATGTTCACTCAGACCTTGTTCAGCCTTTGGTCGCTCTGTATGTTGACTCAGACCTTGTTCAGCCTGTGGTCACGCTGTATGTTGATTCAGACCTTTTTCGGCCTGTTGGTGCGCTGTATGTTCCCTCAGACCTTGTTCAGCCTTTGGTCGCTCTGTATGTTGACTCAGACCTTGTTCAGCCTGTGGTCACGCTGTATGTTGATTCAGACCTTTTTCGGCCTGTTGGTGCGCTGTATGTTCACTCAGACCTTGTTCAGCCTGTGGTCGCTCTGTATGTTGACTCAGACCTTGTTCAGCCTGTGGTGGCGCTGTATGTTCACTCAGACCTTGTTCAGCCTGTGGTCACACATTATGTTGACTCAGACCTTGTCAGCCTGCGGGCGCGTTGTATGTTCATGCAGACCTTTTTCAGCCTGTGGGCGCGTTGTACATTCACTAAGACCTTGTTCACAAGGGATCATGGTTCATGCTGTGTTCATTGTAGTGCAAGGTTTGGATTTGGAGGAAGTTGTGTGTTTCGTCGTAAATACCAGGAGAATAAAATAAAAGGTTTTTAAAACAATTCTATTTAGCTGTAGACCAAAGGCGCTTTACACTGGTTTTGCTGATAAAAAGTGTTCCTTTAGCTTTGTAAGTTAAGGACGGTTGTTTGAAAGACAGGATGGAGTGTGATTCATGTTTGATGCAAAAAAGCTCTGGTTGAAGCGTCTCTACTTCCTTTCAAGGTATTCTGGGACAGACCAGGCGGTGCGGTTGCCTCCCTCAGGGGGGGCAATCAAAAACAAAACAACCGTCAGGTAAGCTTTCCTTTTACCTTCTGTTTCCTTTTCTCCTTTTTCTTCTCTAATCTGTCTCTCTCTCTCATTTTTAGGTCTCGCCTACGCAGCGCTGCTTAAGAGCAGTCCTTTAGCCATTGGTCCCCTTTTTAAGCCACAACTGTGCACGCGTTCCATTGCCTTCAATGGCAACGCGTGCACGTGTGGCTATTCCCTTGCGGGCTTGAGCGCTGACACCATATGTTTGTAATTAAATTGCAAACATATGGTGTCAGTGCTCGTTCCCGTAAGGAAAGCAGGCGCAAGCCCCCTCCCCTCTCCCTCCCCCTGCTGCCAGCGCGAGGCGCAGCGCGCTTGTTTTTTTATGTCAGTCCCCCCGAGGCACAAGCAGGCATCCGCTTCTGTCCTTTTGTCTGCGATCAGCTGTAATGACAAAAGTGGATGCCTGCTTGTGCGCCCGGGGAACTGCAGGACTTCAGACACAGCTGCACATGCACAAACAACAAAAGTGCGTGCATGCCTGTCATCTGTATTCTTGTGTAGTTCATATAGCATGCGCGGACTCACCTCCAGGCACAATCTTCTGTTCAGATTTCTTTCATGCCTTCCCCAGGGACCGCCCCCAAGCCCTCCGATGGCCCGTGTACCGAGCCCAGCGCCGTGCTAGATCTAGCAGGGCCCCGCCACGCGCAGACTGTGCGCCACGCACCACACCGAGTGCAGCCGGGCACTACCTCCATATTTAATATTCTGATTATCGCACCCTCTTTATTGTAGACTCTCCGTGGCATTTATCACAGTTTAGATGGTGATCTAAGGGGGGTTGGACGTGTGCACTTAAATACACAAATTAATTCGTTTTTCAGTATATTTTATACTTTACTTTACTCAAAATTATATTTTTGCATTAATGAATGTGTATATCCATGTGTGCCTTGGTATGTTTGTATGTGTGTGTGCATACACATATATATGTGTGCGTGTTGTAGTGCGTACACGCACAAGTGCCAACTGAATTATACGTTTCCAATTATGTATATTCAACCATTGGTTATATTCTGTAATACACAATATAATTTCTATTTAAAAACAAACACATGCCCATACATTTTCGCGTATACAGATTTATGTGAATGTAGGCGTATGCACGTTATGTTATGTTAATAACAACTTCTAAAGCGCACGGTCACCTGTAGGTTTCATGGCGCTAATCATAAGGAATGTCGCAGCGGAGCGACTTTGCATAGGCCTGCTCGAACAGCCAGGTCTTCAAGGCTTTCCTAAAGCCCAGGAGGTTGTCACAACTCCTAAGTGCTAGGGGAAGAGAGTTCCAGAATTTTGGGGCGAGGTAAGCGTAACAGCAACCTTCTTGCCGTTTCCGTTTAAAAGAGGGGGTGGTGAGCAAGTGGAGGTGGGCCGATCGGAGACTTTGTAAGGGTACATGCTTTAAGATCATACTATTAATAAATCTGGGGCTTTTACCGTGTAGGGCTTTGAAGGCTAAGCAGCCAGTCTTAAAGGCAACCCGCTGGGCCATCGGTAGCCAATGGAGTTTCAACAGCAAGGGTCTGGCAGAGAGCCACTTTGGCTGTTTGTGAATAAGTCTTGCTGCCTGATTTTGAACTATTTGCAGGCGTTTTAATAGAAAAGCTGGCAGGACGAGGTAGATTGAATTCGAGAAGTGAAGCCGCGAAATGACCAAAGCTATCACCACCTGCATAAGGGCGAGTGAGTCAACAAATGGGCAATTTTCTTGATTTTATGTAATTGATGGAAGCTTGAGGAGATCATCGCTCCCACCTGTCCTCTGAGAGAAAGATCTGCATTGATGGTAACCCCTAGACTTTTCAACGAGGGGGAGGGAATAGGAGGAGGCCCCAGTTCCACCGGCCAATAATGCGGATCCATTCAGCGCTGGATGTGAAGCATGGTGGCCTGGAACTCAGCAGCGGAGTCAGCGGAGTCCAATGGGAATACAAGCTGAAGTTTGTCAGCATAGTTGAAAATGGTGAACTTTATATTTTTTAAAGCGTGGATCAGGGGCCTGAGATAAAGATTGAACAGCAGCGGGGAAAGCGAGGAGCCTTGTGGGACTCCACACGTGGAGGTGAGCTTGGGGGCAGTGAAAGCCTTACTGATTGAGCACGATCAGCGAGGAAGGATTTGATCCAGCTAAGTGGGGGTCCTCGCAGGCCTGCCTTCTCAACGCGGTTCAGCCGGATGTTATGGTCGAATGTGTCGAATGCGGCCGACAGATCCAGGAGCACCAGAGCCTGGTGGATACCCCCGTCTGCATTTGCTCTGATAGTGTCCATGACTGCCAGAATCACAGCCTCGTTGAGTGCGCTGGACGCAAGCTTGCTTGATTTGGCTCTAAGTATTCTGGTAATTCAATGAAGCTGGACAGGCAACTGGCCACATAGGCTTCCAGTATTTTGGCAAAGAAGAGGAAGAGAGAAATAGGACGGTAGTTCGAGGGATTTGCAGGGTCGGCACCTGATTTTTAATAAGGGGAACAACCGTAGCATTCTTAAAGGAGGAAAGGGAGTACACTGTGAGGCATAACGGAAAAGATGTCTTTTAAGACATGAGGGGGGCAGCTGTCGTTAGGTGACCCAGATCTAACACGGGTCATAAGCTCTGATAGTATTTCGGGGTCAATAGGTGGAAAAAAGTCTAATGTGGATTGGTTACTGGACATATCTTCCAGAGGTTCCAAGCTGGCGGTATCAGGCATGCTGACTTTGATGGCGGAGATTTTGTCCAGAAAGAAGTTGTTCAGGGAGTTGCATAGCTCTTGAGTAGGTGCCTGTGTGGGCAAGGTTCTCTCGTCATTGCACAAATCATTAACTATCTTAAAGATTTCCTTAGATTTATTGTGAGGGTTAAGTATTCTAGTACAGAAGTAGGCCACTTTAGTGTCCAAAATGGCTTTTTTATACTCTCTACGAGCTTTCGAGTACTGCTCCATGTCTTCAGTGGAGTATCTTAATCTCCATTTCCTCTCTATTTGGCGCAACCCGAGTTTTTGTTTTTTGAGGACGGAAGTGAACCATTTGTGGGCTTCTGAGTGGCGGGTGCGGGAGAATTTAGCAAGTGGGACGTGTACATTACATGCTGACAGTAGCCATTCAGAGATCTCCTCTTCCATAGATTGACACCAGAGCTGAATGTGAGTAGAGAGCTGGCTAGGGTGTTGATAAATTCAGCTTATTAAAGGACTTCCACTTCCTTGTCACACCACCCGCCGAAGTAAAGGGCTTGTTCTGACCACCGATAGTGATTGTGAACTGTATTAAGTGGTGATCCGACCAAATGCAAGGGGTGACTGTGGGCATTGAAAGTGAGAGATTGTGGGACCAAATTTTATCCAAAATGTGTCCCTCTACGTGTGTAGGAGTGTGTAGATGCTGGGCCAGGTTCAAGTTGGAGAGGAGCTCGGAAAGTTCTGCAGCGGGGGGGGCCTGCCCGAGGCATCATTGAACCAGTAGTTCAAGTCTCTAACGAGTAGAACCTTGTCATGATTTACAACTAGGGTGGCCATTTGCTCACTTAAGGAGATAGGGAAGGTGGGCATTGCCAGAGGTGGTCGATAAATAAGTACTAGCGCTAATGACCCTGTGACAACAATATTCTCAACCTCCGGAAGGATAAGGGAGGTAATGGTGGTAAATTTGTGGTCTTTGTGGATTATGGTGGCAACACCGCCACCCCACTTCCCTGGGGGCCGGTTAGCCGACAGGATGTAGTAATCCGAGGTGAGCGCTGCTAGGATGTTGGGCAAGGAATCCTTGGTTAACCAGGTTTTGGTAATTAGGAGAACATCAGGTTTGTCCGAGGTAAACAGCAAGAAGATGTCGAGTTGGTGCTTTACCAGGGAGCGTGTGTTGTGGTAAAGAAAGCGGAGGATGGTTTGACTCATTGTTGTGAGATCAATAATTGATGGGGGATGAGGGCTGGGAGTTGGAGGAAAGACAAGCTCCGGCTGAATTTGAAGGATGCCGTTAGCCAGTATACGACTGTATGAAGCAGGGTCCTAGGGAGGGCAAGATTGCGTGAATGATCTTAGCTTCCTGGAGGAGTAGTTGGTGATTTCACCATAATCCTTGGCCCCTGGGCCCGGCCGGTGGCGGACTGGCGCAGATGGGCTGGCCTTTGGCGTGACATCGGTGCACCCACTGCGCGCGTCCGCTGCGCTGCCCCAACATGACAGCGTTTTATACCTAGCCCCGCTTCTAGCTCCTCCTCCTTACAGCCGATTGGCTAAGGCCTAGGGGATGGAGAACGGGCAAGGGACGCCAGGGCTTAGCAGTAAATTATTGCAGTTTTAGTTTCAATTCTATGTTTTAATTCTATGCACAGGTAATTTTAAAACAAAGCAAATTACGAAGAGATTAATGCGATTTTAAAAACAAACGCTGGCAGACAAAGGAACTCGCAGCAACATTCAATTCAATTGCCCGTTTCCCGCGCTGCAGCCGCTTTTATACCTAGCCCTACTTCTAGCTCCCCCTCCTTACGGCCGGTTGGCTAAGGCCTAGGGGATAGAGAATTGGCAAGGGACGTCAGGGTTTAGCTGTGAATTATTGTAGTTTTAGTTTCAATTCTATGTTTCAATTCTAAGCACACGTAATTTTAACACAAAGCAAATTGCAAAGAGACTAATGCGATTTTAAAAACAGACGCTGGCAGACAAAGGAACGCGCGGCAACATTCAATTCAATTGCCCGCTTCCCGCGCTGCAGCCGCTTTTATACCTAGCCCCGCCTCCAGCTCCTCCTCCTTACAGCCGATTGGCTAAGGCCTAGGGGATGGAGAATGGGCAAGGGATGTCATGGCTTAGCGGTGAATTATTGCAGTTTTAGTTTCAATTCTATGTTTCAATTCTATGCACAGGTAATTTTAAAACAAAGAGACTACTGCATTTTTAAAAACAGACGCTGGCAGACAAAGGAACGCGCGGCAACATACAATTTGATTGCCCGCTTCCCTCGCTGCAGATGCTTTTATACCTAGCCCCACCTCTAGCTCCTCCTCCTTACGGCCGATTGGCTAAGGCCTAGGGGATGGTGCATGGGCAAGGGACGTCAGGGCTTAGCGGTGAATTATTGCATTTTTAGTTTCAATTCTATGTTTTTATTCTATGCACAGGTAATTTTAAAACAAAGCAAATTACAAAGAGACTAATGCGATTTTAAAAGCAGACGCTGGCAGACAAAGGAACGTGCAGCAACATTCAATTCAATTGCCCACTTCCCGCGCTGCAGCCGCTTTTATACCTAGCCCCACCTCTATCTCCTCCTCCTTACGGCTGGTTGGCTAAGGCCTAGTGGATGGAGAACGGGCAAGGGACGTCTGGGCTTAACAGTGAATTATTGCAGTTTTAGCTTCAATTCTATGTTTGAATTCTATGCACAGGTAATATTAAAACAAAGCAAATTACAAAGAGACTAATGCGATTTTAAAAACAGACACTGGCAGACAAAGGAACGCACGGCAACATTCAATTCATTTCCCCGCTTCCCGTCTGTTTCTTGTTTTTGTCTGTCAGATTCCTTCTGACTGTGGTGAGTTTTTGGATAGCGAGGCAGTAGCCTCATTACTCCATATTCATTTTGAATTTTTTTAGTCGCTGTTTAGGTTGTCCTATTGATGTGTGACGCTTTGTCACAGTTTAGGTTGTATCACAAGGTCAGCTCAGTGATGGCCCGCGCTGCAGCCGCTTTTATACCTTGCCCCGCCGCTAGCTCATCTTCCTAACGGCCGATTGGCTAAGGCCTAGGGGATGGAGAATGGGCAAGGGACGTCAGGGCTTAGCGGTGAATTATTGCCGTTTTAGTTCCAATTCTATGTTTGAATTCTATGCACAGGTAATTTTAAAACAAAGCAAATTACAAATAGACTACAGCGATTTTAAAAACAGACGCTGGCAGACAAAGGAACGCGCAGAAACATTCAATTCAATGAGGAGCAGCAGCTGTCGTCTCACGCACTCGGGGCACACACCATGCCCGGGGTTCTTTTGCAGCTCACTCGGGGCGCACGTGCACTTGTGGCGGCCGATTGTGCTGCAGTTTAGGTTGTATCACAAGGTCAGCTCAGTGATGGCCCGCGCTGCAGCCGCTTTTATACCTTGCCCCGCCGCTAGCTCATCTTCCTAACGGCCGATTGGCTAAGGCCTAGGGGATGGAGAATGGGCAAGGGACGTCAGGGCTTAGCGGTGAATTATTGCCGTTTTAGTTCCAATTCTATGTTTGAATTCTATGCACAGGTAATTTTAAAACAAAGCAAATTACAAATAGACTACAGCGATTTTAAAAACAGACGCTGGCAGACAAAGGAACGCGCAGAAACATTCAATTCAATGAGGAGCAGCAGCTGTCGTCTCACGCACTCGGGGCACACACCATGCCCGGGGTTCTTTTGCAGCTCACTCGGGGCGCACGTGCACTTGTGGCGGCCGATTGTGCTGCAAGCAGGCGCGGTTCCTCCATTGGGGCATGGGGGCGAAGCCCCCTCTGCCGCCCGCAGCTCCCTCTGCATTTTTGAGTTAAGACTGACAATCATGTCAATAAATCAACATGACGTCAGACCGCCCTGCCCCTTCAGAGTCTGAAGGGGTGGGCGGTCTGGCGTCATGTTGATTGATTGACATGATTGTACAGTCACCAGGCAGGCAGCAACACAAGTGCGCATGAGTGGGGACAGAGGGTGAATTTTTACTCGTGCCCACTCATGCGCACTTGTGTTTCTGGTTCGTTACGCATGCCCATTAGTAGCCCTAATGGGCATGCTGCGGGCGAGAAGGTACCTGTGCCCCTGGCGCCAGGATTGGCCGAGAGGGGCTGTGAGTCACAGGCTCAAGCCCTCTCGACCAATCCTGGCAACAGGGGCGCTGTGAGCCTGTGACGTGAGGGGAGCAGAGCCCAGAGGTGGCGCGGACTGGGACCGGCTGTAAGATAAGAGTGTGTGTTTTTCTTTTATTTTAAAGTGTTTGGTGCGAGCGTGCGTGTATGCATGAATGTTTGGTGGAGAGTGTTGAGAATGGATGTGTTTGTGTGTATGCGTGTGTGAATACATTTCTTTGAGTGTTGTGTATGTGTGTGGGCCCTGTAGGGGATGTGTATGGGGGCTATTCTGATACGTGTCCAAACGGGCCCTAACAGTCAGTACCGGGGTCGAGCGAGACAGCCGGAAGTTAGAGAGTATAAAGGGGATGACGCCCTACTTAATCTCTAGGAGGCAGGATAGATTTTTTGGGGGGTGGGGGCTGACGATTGATCACTGACTCGGAGTTCTTGAAGTGTATTTGACATCCGACCAAACAAACATATCAGGCGCCCACTCACCTGTCTACAGGCACCTGGAACACTCAGCAGGAAACGGGATTTACAACTGACAGATGAATAAAAGGGTCCAATTAAATCGTTGTTTTCTCACAGAGTGTGAAGGGACCCGGAAAGCCCCTTAGCTCTATCCATACAGAGCACACGAGGTTTCGGGATGTTTACCATCAGTGCGTATTGATATTTGAAGGGCAGCGAATCCCTTTTGACAGCTTAGACAAATGTGCCTGCGCAGTGTTTTCAAAATACAAGTCGAATATGTTTATGATGATGTATCTATCTTATCCAGAGGTCTGCATTTGTGCACGTTTTTGCAAATTGCATTTTGAACATGAGCATTTCAAACCAGACAGCAGGACTTGTCATTAAGTGCATTTCTGTCAGAGTGTCGTGGCCGTGGGCCCTGAGGCAAACCCAAAACATTGACGGAATGGACAGTATTCATTGCATGCAGGCTTGCTTATCCGTTGGGTCCTCTTTAGTGAGGGAAGCAAACAGGCCATAAAGCAGAGGTGATCGGAGGGGCTTGTCATTTCTGCTGGAAACTTTTGTTAAATGGTGATATTGGAATAAGGCTTAATGTCGATTAAAACGCATGTTTAACGGTGCAAGTTTGCCACTATCCATGTGTGCTATCTTCAAAGACATTGCACCGGCTCCAACCGCTAGCTTTATTGGAAATTGGAAATGCAAATGTCACTGGAACGAAAAGTTGAATAGTAAACATAAAGAGAATACTAATTGAAGAAAGACTGTTCTTTTATTTTTCAAGGGAAATACTTCCTGACAATCTTAAACAGTGATTTGTAGAGCTGCTTATCAAGTATGGTGATTTTTAGGTTTGGCCTTCGAGAGGACCTTTTATTTTAAAGAAAACTATATATACTATGCATGCTTACTTATGGGGCTGTCAGTCAGCTCTCTTCATCCACTGGCCTGCTGTATTGTTACTCACATTTTGCTTCCACCCACCACAGCATACCGCATGGGTTACAGCATCAGCATGGGTTACAGCATCAGCATGGGTTACAGCATACCGCATGGGTTACAGCATTAGCACGGGTTACAGCATCAGCATGGGTTACAGCATACCGCATGGGTTACAGCATCAGCATGGGTTACAGCATCAGCATGGGTTACAGCATTAGCACGGGTTACAGCATCAGCACGGGTTACAGCATCAGCATGGGTTACAGCATACCGCATGGGTTACAGCATCAGCATGGGTTACAGCATCAGCACGGGTTACAGCATCAGCACGGGTTACAGCATCAGCACACTTGCACCATTGGCTTACCTGACTGTGAGTGACCGCATCCATTTCTTGCACAAAGTGCACATCTACATCTAGCCTGTGCGTGTGTGTGTGTGTGTGTGTGTCTGCATATATATATATATCTATATCCAATGCTGGTTTTACTTAAGCAGTGGACAATAGCTCCCCCCATCACGGATACCGGGACTCTTGTGTGAAAATATATGAACTAAATAAGCAAAGCCCAAAGGTCGGCAGCTAATGCCAATCCAGCTGGCTTTGCCAATGTTTGTTTTAGTTTTACACATACTTAAATGCATTGAGGTTGCTGTCTGCTTGTGTAGCCAAATGATATCTAATTCGTGCAAGACAGTTTGTTGATACATAGGAAAATGCAACCCATTACCTTTACTTGAATGAGCGTTCATAGGGCATCTTATTAGTTCAAAAAGCAGAGGCACATTTTTCCTTGTGTTTTTTTCTAAAAGCATTCCTCTTCCCTGTTATTGTTGGCTATGAACCGTGTGCACATTTTGTTTTCCATGCATGCGGTGTTACTGTTGGTCAATGGATGTCTCATGAATGGTTTAAATGCTACATTTCTGTAGATTGGTATAACTAAGACTCCGAGGGGCATATTATCAAGGGGGTTTATCTCCGCTTTTTTGGCTTTAAAAGCCAAGAAAGCGGAGATAAAATTATCTCCCTATTACCAAGCTGTCGCTAACACCAGTTAGTGACAGCTAATAGGAGATAGCGACCATCTTGGGCCCCGCTTTGCATGTCAGTGATATTTATCACTAATGACATGCAAAGTGGGTGTGCCAAGATGTTAGCTACTGGAAACAGTCCCTAACATCGCTATCTCCTATTACCAACTTTTGGAGATATTCGCGCTAAGCGCGAATATCTCCAAAAGCTAACACCTGCCCTGAGCAGTTCTTAGCCATGTTATCCAATGGGAGGTGGATAACATGGCTAAGAGCATTTGCTCGATAATGCATGAATATCGCTGACTTTTCAGCGATATTCATGCATTGCAGCCGTTTTTTATCGCATTTGCGATAAACCTTGCTAATAGCAAGGTTTATCTGCGATAAAAATCGCCGATGTGCGGCGATAATTTTTGTCTCTAAACAAGTTAGAGACAAAAATTATCGCTAGTTGTTGGTTATATGCCCCTTAGTCTTTTGGCCACACACTTATAATAGTGTGAGTGTGCCCCGTCTGCCCCAGTGGAACAGGGGGCAGAAAGGCAAACAAGACGTTATTTGCAATGGCGGGTTTTAGAACGGGTTATGGGGTTTCCTGTCCTCTTATGTAGAGGGTCCAATCACCGACACTACAGGCCACATCAGCGCTGGATAATGTCACCATCATTCCAAGCTATTCGCTTAACAGAAAAGGCCCCTCAGTGCTCATTAGTCGATGAGAGGGCCATCTTCCCTGCATCTCAGCAGCACAATTAGTCTGACACCTGCATCTATTGATGTGAAGGGAAAATACTGCCATTCTAGCCTACCAGGGTATATACGTCTCACATTCCAATGTACAATTCATATAGCGCTTCATGCCCCTGAGCTTGCAAAGCTCTCCAGTTTGTATCGGGTCCCTTGTTTATTTTATCACAGCAGTCGGTGCTGCAATCATGGCGCTTCTCGGCGCTGTGAGTCGCAATGTTGCCTCAGGAGGGTGGCTGAATCTAGCCTATGGTCTTCAGGTTTCACACCGATCTCTGCAGCAGGGGTATTATCCCACTGAGATATAAGAGCACAGCCAGAGCCACTGGAGGACAGGCAAGGTCTTCCTGCAGTACCAGTCATACGGGGAAGCAACTTGTCTGTATATAGTGTTTGCTGTGAAAGTCCCGTAGGTTCGCAGCACCATAAAAATGCTACAACACACTAACAAAAGCATGCACCCTAATATGACAATTCTCCTTGCATTTTGAATATACTAGTGTATTTGTTTTTTGAAAGAAGTAATTCTAATGCTTGAGAAAAGGTCAATGCAAGGAGAATTGGCATATTAGGGTGCATGCTTTTCTTCTTAAAAATGTATTACTACCCAGAAGGCCGGAAATATCATATTATGTAAATTATTTGTTTTTTATTACAGCGTCTTTACTTAAGTTACCATGTATTTTTGGGTATGCATTTGCAATTTGTTATTATCTAGACCGTTAGATCAAACTAGTTTCCTAAATTTCTTTCAATTTGTCTGCGCAGGCTTTAGCAACTCTGCTGATTGCAGCTCATACTTAATGACTTTTCATTCAAGCGCCACCAGGTATTGCTTGGTGCTATGCTCATCCCTTTCTTCTGACATTTTCTCATCGTTTATGAAGGAGCAAATCTTCTTTCTTTCTGTCATTTCCTGAATACATTGTTGTTGTGTGTCTTTTCTCGGCCTCTTTAGCTTAGCTGGGAGCAGGTTTTTGCGCAGGTCACAAAGTAGAAATAGAGCAGGATTTTTATACGAATCCTTGCTCAAACCAGATACATTACTGGCATCCGTTTCTAGCACTTACATCCCTGTAAGAACAGAGAAGCACCAATTTTGCATTTTTTACATCCATGGTATGGATCAGAACTCCCTCATGAGGTCAGAGCACTGCCAAAGCCAGCAACCGCCCTGCCATCCTCAGGCACACCTTCTTCAACTTGCCACGGTCCACCCAAAGATGCACAGAGTACCCTTACAGCCAGGAACTGGCTCCAGATAGCAAAGCACAACCACCTTGTCACCGGTCAACCTATCTGATAACCAGGCACACCCCATTCCTGTCAAGGAAGCCAATTTGACTTGGAGAGAGCACTTAAAAATGCTCTCTAATGGGAGTGATCAGGGTGTTTGAAATTCTAGAATTGTCACTTTTCAGTGGTAGCAGGACCACAAGAGTATATTACCTTAACATCGAGTATTTGAACAGCTAAACTCTGATGACAAGATGGACCCAATGAATGTCTTTTCTGTTAGGGCTATGTATGTGCTCACTCTCCAGGCCCTCAAGCAGTGTCTGTTTCAGTGCCTCCAGCAACCTCTATGGCACAGTATTTGTGAGAAGTTGGCCTGATATGTAGTGTTTCCAATTCTGGAACCACTTGGTATCAGTCCAAACAAACCCCAAAGATGTCTGGTTGTAAGTCAACCTTGTTAGACAAACTATCCTAGTGGTAGCATGGACTAAGCAGCCTTAAAGGCTTAACTTAAGAGGTCGTGTTAAGCGAGCTGTTTTACCACATACAATCCTGTAATCAAATGAAAGGACACCACACAAGTATATATTATAAAAATATATGTGTTTATTTCTAAAATAATCCCTAGTACTCTTTATGAGGAAAGGGGCACAAGCGTTAAATCAAAAGCACAGTATAACATACAAAGTTGCACAATTTTGGATGAGGGCCGGTTGCCACTCAAACCATATACTAAAAAAATGGTATAAGAGATACCAATCGAACAGTGGTTAGGTCTAGGGAATCGCTGGGAGCAGTCAAGACTAGCAATGCTGAAATCGGGAGTAGCCCACGGAATTCGGGTGCAGCACGGAAAGTGCGGCTTGCACCAATGCAATGTCAATGGTGCGTAAAAGTTACACAAAGTGAGTTTAAAGATACTTCCGCTGAACCTAGAGGAACAAAACCTAAGACACAGACCCTAGAGGTGTGTACCAATGTGGGAACACCGACGTTGCAATGTTACCTCACCCACAGGAAGTGGGTGCACAGGGTCGAAGTGGCGTCGGGTTTTGACACGCAGGCTCTTGGTGCTTGGAGCTGAAGAAGCTGCAGGCGATGTGAAGCAGAAGTGTCCGGTGTGATCCAAGGGTGGATCGAAGTCGAAAAGTACCTGAAAGCAGAGGGGACAGAGTCTGGGTCACTCAGCAGTGACCAGGGTGGAACCAGGACGGAACCAGGCAATGTCGGGCGCAATCAGGTGGTTGTCGAGAGGCTTCTCTCCGCTGTCACGTGGGCTCTGGGGCATCTGCGACGTCCAGTAGCAGGTCACGATCTGTCCCACATAGGCTCTCGCCGTCAGCACCGTCGGCTTCAAGATTGCAGCAAACAGCACTTGGCAAAAGCAATCCACGCGGAACCGGGAGATTGCTTCTCACTCAAACCAGGAGGGTCAGAGTGGGGGCTCCTTTTCACAGGAGCTGGTGCAGATCTGGAGCAACCAGAAAAGCAAGTCGTATTCAAGGTTTCGTCGGCACAGGGGCCACAAGCCAGCTGGCAAGTGACCGGGCCAACACGTCGAGCCAACACAAGCAGAAGGGCCCCACGCAGCCCTCGTCGAGTGTGGAGGGGGTAGCTTTGGTGCAAGTGTAGCTCGGGGTGGGGGCTTCTCAAACCCCGGTGCACAGCTTCGAGGGTCACTCGTGGGCTGCACGGTCAGCGTCTCGTGGCCTTTTCAAGATGGCG
Organism: Lissotriton vulgaris; assembly: GCF_964263255.1. Classification (NCBI taxonomy): domain Eukaryota; kingdom Metazoa; phylum Chordata; class Amphibia; order Caudata; family Salamandridae; genus Lissotriton; species Lissotriton vulgaris. The sequence goes on along the minus strand of NC_141685.1, from coordinate 79,422,316 downwards.
TGCCCCACGCTTCCGGTCGCCTCCACTGGTCTCAGCTCTGCAGGGACTGTGGATCGGGCTGGGAGAAGGCAGGCAAGCTTGATCTCGTCGATCTCTGTCGCTCAAGTTCCGGCGGGAACTGCAACAAAGCAAGGGTCGAGGGCTGGATGGTGCCTGTTTGCACAGGGTGGTCACTCCTTGACCACAAGGGAGATTCTTCCGTCTTCTATGTTGAATAGAATGTCGAAGGGTCCAGAATTCGTTTCTTATGTTTCTTCAGGATGATCTGAGTTGCATTGGCACTGCTCCCACTCTTATTCGAATCTGGTGGGCTGGACATCCTGCTAGGTCCCCTCCTATGGGTGGGACCCAGGAAGGGGGTGGTTACACCCCTTTCCTTTGATCCAGGCCGCGCTGGGACTGGGGCTGGAAGGCCCCAGAACCGGTTTGGCCGGATTATGCAAGGGGCAGCCTTGTGCTCCCCAGGCAGTGTCTGGTTTCTTTGAAACCTCCCTGCTGCAATCCACTATCTCCTGTCTGGGGTGGTTTGACACCGCCCTGCGACAGGAAACCCTTTGTCCAGGCCACCATTTGCTGAGTTTCGGTCAGCAGCAGGAGGCCAGACCCGTGTCTGTGGCAGGGGCATCCATTTTGTGGATCTGAGGCTCATTTTAAATCAACCGCGTTTCAGTAAAGTAACATGTCTTATCCCTCTAGAAGGGTGGAATGCTACCCCCGTCGCCAGAACTGGCGAGGGGGTAGTATTCCAATTCGTGTGACACCTTACACGACATGTTTTGATAAAGCCAAACCAAAGTTGCTATATAACCGCGAGGATTATAAGGCGCTTAAGAGTATATGGTATGGCATTATCCCGGATCAGCTTAGGGAGTTGTTCCCGACAGCTGCAGACAGGCTCAGCTCATGCCAGAGCTCCATCTCACATAAAACCACGCACTCTGCCTCCAGGATTGATGAGGCCTTCCATAGGAGTGGCTCACAGGCTTATATGTGTCCAGATATAGGTTTAGATATAGGTATACTATATCTAAGCAGGGGTGATTACACCCACTTGCCCCCAGCTGAGTGATCAGCCAGTTGTGTCAATTTAAGAACCAGCCAGGGGTGGCGAAAGCTATGCTTCAGCCCCTGGTAGGCCTTGGTGGCACCTATGCCCTGAGCACCTATAGTGCATGGTACAGGGGCTGACAAGGAGTCCATTTCCAATTGTGGTATGTACATATAGCACATGTATTATAAATTTAGAGAGAGAACAGCAGGCTGGGGGTCTGATTAGCAGGCTCACAGCCTCAGTAAGTCGAAAACCAGTGATGCAAAAAGCAAAAATTGGGGTGACCATAGGATAGCAGACCCAACTCTCCTACACAACCCCCCCCCCCCCCCCCCCAAACGCAGGGACATTAAACTTAACCTTGACCAGATAAGTCTTCATGTTCTAAGTGGAAGTACCTGGAGAGACCATCTGCATTACCATGGTCAGTCCCTGGGTGGTGCTCCACTGTAAAGTCCATCCCCTGTAGGGAAATGGACCACCTGAGCAGTTTGGGGTTTTCACCCTTCATCTGATTTAGCCACAATAGGGGCTTATGGTCTGTCTGAATTAGGAAGTGAGTACCAAACAAGTATGGCCTCAACTTCTTCAGGCCCAAACCACAGCAAAGGCCTCCCTCTCAATAGCTGACCAACATTTCTCCCTGGGGGTCAGCCTTCTGCTAATAAAAGCAATGGGCTGGTCTTGACCATCTTGATTAAGTTGTGAAAGCACAGCTCCCATCCCCAACTCAGAAGCATCTGTCTGTACAATGAACTGTTTGGAGTAGTCAGGACTCTTCAGGATAGGTGCAGAGCACATGGCCTTCTTCAGGTCATCAAATGCCTTTTGACAGCTAACTGTCCACTGAACCTTTTTGGGCATCTTCTTGGATGTCAAGTCATTCAATGGTGTCACAATGGACCCATAGTTCTTTACAAATTTTCTGTAATACCCAGTCAGGCCCAAGAAGGCTCTGACTTGTGTCTGGGTAGTTGGAGGAGCCCAGTCCTGTATGGCCTGGATCTTGCTCTCCAGTGGTTGAACTTGACCCCCACCTACTAGGTGGCCCAAGTACACAACCTTGCTCTGCCCTATCTGGCACTTGGTAGCCTTGATAGTCAGGCCTGCCTTTTGCAGGGCCTCCAGAACCTTCTTCAGGTGGATCAGGTGATCTTCCCAGGTGGAGCTAAAGACAGCAATATCATCTAGATATGCTGCACAAAAGTCATCCAACCCAGCAAGGACTTGATTCACCAACCTTTGGAAGGTGGCAGGTGCATTCTTCAAACCAAAGGGCATTACCACAAACTGATAATGCCCACTAGGGGTAGAGAATGCTGTTTTGGCTTTTGACTCTTCAGCTAGTCTGATTTGCCAGTAGCCAGCTGTCAAATCAAATGTGCTCAGAACCTTGGCAGAAGCCAATTTATCAATGAGCTCATCTGCTCTTGGAATGGGATGTGCATCTGTCCTAGTGACAGCATTGAGACCTCTGTAGTCCACACAAAACCTCATTTCTCTCTTCCCATCTTTGGTATGAGGTTTTGGCACAAGGACCACTGGGCTAGCCCATGGGCTCTCTGATGGCTCAATCACTCCAAGCTCCAACATCTTTTGCACCTCAGCCTTTATACAATCCCTGACATGGTCAGGTTGCCTGTAGATCTTATTCTTCACAGGCAGACTGTCACCAGTGTCCACCTCATGGGTGCACCAATTTTTCTGGCTGGGTGTGAGTGAAAACATATGTCTGTGGGCCTGCAACACTTGTCTGCAGTCCACCTGTTGCTGATCAGTGAGGCTGCCTGCCAAGGCTACTCCATCAACTGAACCATCATCAGGGTTCTGAGAAAGCAGGTCTGGGAGAGGGTCACTCTCTTCCTCCTGATCCCCATCTGTGGCCATGAGGAGACTCATGTCCTCCCTGTCAACAAATGCTTTCAAACGATTTACATGGAGCACCCTGTGGGGGCTCCTAGGGGTGCCAAAGTCAACCACATAGGTGACTTCTCCCTTTTTCTCAATGATAGGGTAGGGTCCAGTCCATTTGTCCTGGAGAGCTGCTGGGCCCACTGGGTCCAACACCCACACCTTCTGCCCTGGCTGGAACTCAACCAGAACAGCCTTTTGGTCATGCCAAGCTTTCTGTAATTCTTGACTGGCCTCAAGGTTTTTGGATGCTCTCTCCATGTACTCAGCCATCCTGGAGCGGAGACCAAGTACATAGTCCACAATGTCTAGTTTAGGCTTTTTGAGAGGTAACTCCCATCCTTCCTTCACCAAACTCAATGGACCCCTCACAGGGTGGCCAAACAAAAGTTCAAAAGGGCTGTAGCCAACCCCCTTCGGTGGGACCTCTCTGTAAGCAAAGAGCAAGCAGGGTAAAAGGATGTCCCATTTCCGCCTAAGCTTCTCTGGTAAACCTTTTATCATTCACTTTAGGGTCTTGTTGAACCTTTCAACAAGCCCATTGCACTGTGGATGGTAGGGTGTGGTAAACTTATAGTTTACTCCACACTCTTTCCACATTGCTTTTAAGTATCCAGACATAAAGTTGGTACCTCTGTCTGAAAGAACCTCCTTTGGAAAGCCCACTCTTGAGAAAACTGCAATGAGGGCTTTTGCCACCACAGGTGCTGTGGTGGTCCTCAGGGGAATTGCCTCTGGGTACCTGGTGGCATGATCCACTACCACCAGTATAAATCTGTGCCCAGATGCTGTTTGAGGATCCATGGGACCCACAATGTCTATTCCAACTCTTTCAAAGGGTACCCCCACCACAGGTAGTAGTATCAGGGGGGCCTTTGTTGTGCCACCTGACTTACCACTGGCTTGGCAAGTGACACAGGAGCGACAAAACTCCTTGACATTTTCTGACATGTGAGGCCAGTGAAAGTGTGGAACAAGCCTGTCCCAAGTCTTATTCTGGCCTAAGTGTCCTGCAAGGGGAATATCATGGGCCAAGGTAAGAAGGAAACCCCTAAACTTCAAAGGTATAACTAACCTCCTGGTTGTGCCAGGCTTGGGGTCTCTAGCCTCTGAATAAAGGAGTCCTTCATCCCAATAAACTCTATGGGTACCTTGAGCATTCCCTGCAGCGTCAGCAGCAGCTTGCTGTCTGAGGGGTTCAAGTGAAGGGCAATCTAATTGGGCCTGCCCCAGGTCTGCCCTTGAGGGCCCCCCTGTCCCCAGAAACTCAACCTGGTCAGGTTCAAGCTCCTCTGAGACAGTCTCCTCTTGGACTGCAGAATCAGTTTCCTGTGAAACTTGATCCTCAACCTGGGGCAAGTGGGAAGGCACAGCTTTAACCCTCTTGCTCCTTCTCTTGGGTTGTGGTTGGTCTATTGTTTCAAGATCCACCACTGGTTCAGGAAGGCACTTCTTAGCCTGAGACCTTGTCACTGCAAGGACATGAGCTGAAATCCCTAGCATTTCTGCATGAGTCCTGTACTCCACTTCTGACCAAACTGAGCTTTCAAGATCATTGCCTAACAGACAGTCTACTGGGAGGTCTGCACTCACAACAACTTTCTTTAGGCCATCTACCCCTCCCCAGGAGAAGTTCACAACAGCCACACTATGTGAAGTAGTGGAGTTGCTTGCATTGGTCACTAGGTAACTTTCACCTAGTACAATCTGACCAGGGTCCACAAAGTCTGGTGTCACCATAGTGACACTGGCACACGTGTCCCTGTAGGCCTGAGCCAGTTTCTCATTGATTAAGGGAGTCTGCCTATATTTGCCCAGGTTACTGGGGCTTACTGCAGTGGTCAAAGATAAGTCCACATCATATAGGAGAACTGCCTGTGTGGGGATTCTGACTAGGCCAGATTCCACCTCAGTGCCCAAGGTTAACCCTACTATCCCCTTAGGTTGTGTACTACCACTACTGACTGTACTAGGGGGTGCAGTTGCTTTAGGAGCTGCAGTGGTAGGAACTGAATTTTTCTTAGTGCATTCACTGCCCCAGTGTGAAACTGATTTGCAGGTATTACACCAAGGTTTCTTTGGGCCATCATTCTTCTTTTTCTTGTTTCCATTTTGGGAACCCCCCTCCTTATTGCTAGTTTGGGGGCCTGAAGACTTCTGGTCCTTTTCTTTGTCTTTCTGATTCCCACCCTTCTGGTCTGTTTTCTTCTGGTCACCCTGGTTCTGGTTTTTCTGCTTAATCCTTGTTCTGACCCATTTGTCTGCCTTCTTTCCCAATTCTTGGGGAGAGGTCAAATCAGAGTCAACAAGGTATTGATGCAACAGCTGGTTCTGACAGTTATTAAGGAGCTGCTCTCTCATTATAAGATTGTACAATCCTGTATAGTCTGAGACTTTACTTCCCTGCAGCCAACCCTCCAGAGCCTTAGTGGCACAATCAACAAAATCAGTCCAGTCCTGAGTCTGTGCTTTTTGGGTGTCTCTGAACAACAACCTGTATTGCTCAGTGGTTAGGCCAAACCCTTCAATAAGAGCACTCTTCAGGACAGAGTAGTTTTTGGCATCCTCAGGTCTAACAGTGAGGAGCCTATCCCTCCCTTTCTCAGAAAAGGAGTACCATAAAATTGCTGCCCACTGGTCCCCAGGGACCTGCTGTACCATGCAGGCCCTCTCAAGAGCAGTCATCCATTTGTGGATGTCATCCCCTTCCTTGTAGGGGGGCACAATTTTTGTCAGGTTTCTATTGTCCTAGGCCCTGTCTTTTTCTTTAGGAACTTTGCTGCCACCAGTGGCATCTAAGCCACACAATTTTCTTTCTCTTGCTAAAGCAAGTTTAGCTTGAGCCAAGGCTACCTCTTCCCTTTCTATTTGGAGTTGAACAGCCCTCATTCTGGCCCTATGCTCTTTTCTCTGGGAGGGAGTCATCCCTCTTTGAGATTCTCTTGAGGTACTAGAAACATGAGAGTCCCTTGATTGAGATCTCACCCTCCTGTTGCCTGGGAGAATTAGGTTATGAGATCTGGGGAGGTGCTGGCCCTCTCCATTCCCATGTAGGTCTAGGTTGGCCTGGTTAAGCCTGGCAACCTGTACCTGGGTCACCCTCTGATCCTGATCTTCAGGCTCTTCTACATCTGAGCCTTCCTCTTCCTCTTCCTCCTCCTCTTCTTCTTCATCTGGAAGATCCTCATTCTCAGGGAAGTTTATCCCCTCACCTGAATCTAAGGGAGCCTGACTCACCTTATCTAAGTCATCCTTTTCCAGTATAGCTATCAGGGAAGGAATGGTAGGGCCTCTGCCCTTTTTTAGCCCCCTTGCTGTGCACAAGGCACTCAAGTATTTGTGGCTAAGGATGTCATATCTGGAAGTTGCCTTGGTAGGGTCAACTGCTACAGGAGCAGAGCCTGAGTCTCCACATGTATCAGACATGACTGCTAGTGAGGTGTAAGTGGTGCATTTACCTACACTAAGTGTTTTCCTACTGTACCTTGCTAGTGAGTTGTAGTCAGGGTGTGCTAATCCCTTTTATCTACAACTACTAAGTTCAGTAGAACTTAATATGCTAAGCTTTTTATTTTATATGTACCTAAGGTACTTGATGTGATCTTTCAATTTGATGTAAAGATTGCAATGGTAAAACAACAGCAAGCTCAAATCCGCACCGCTGCACACCAATGTGAGAAGTTGGCCTGATATGTAGTGTTTCCAATTCTGGAACCACTTGGTATCAGTCCAAACAAACCCCAAAGATGTCTGGTTGTAAGTCAACCTTGTTAGACAAGCTATCCTAGTGGTAGCATGGACTAAGCAGCCTTAAAGGCTTAACTTAAGAGGTCGTGTTAAGCGAGCTGTTTTACCACATACAATCCTGTAATCAAATGAAAGGACACCACACAAGTATATATTATAAAACTATATGTGTTTATTTCTAAAATAATCCCCAGTACTGTTTATGAGGAAAGGGGCACAAGCGTTAAATCAAAAGCACAGTATAACATACAAAGATGCACAATTTTGGATGAGGGCCTGTGGCCACTCAAACCATATACTAAGAAAGTGGTATAAGAGATACCAATCGAACAGTGGTTAGGCCTAGGGCCTAGAGAATCGCTGGGAGCAGTCAGGACTAGCAATGCTGAAATCGGGAGACGCCCACGGAATTCGGGTGCAGCACGGAAAGTGCGGCTTGCACCAATGCAATGTCAATGGTGCGTAAAAGTTACACAAAGTGAGTTTAAAGATACTTCCGCTGAACCTAGAGGAACAAAACTTAAGACACAGACCCTAGAGGTGTGTACCAATGTGGGAACACCGGCGTTGCAATGTTACCTCACCCACAGGAAGTGGGTGCACAGGGTCGAAGTGGCGTTGGGTTTTGACACGCAGGCTCTTGGTGCTTGGAGCTGAAGAAGCTGCAGGCGATGTGAAGCAGAAGTGTCCGGTGTGATCCAAGGGTGGATCGAAGTCGAAAAGTACCTGAAAGCAGAGGGGACAGAGTCTGGGTCACTCAGCAGTGACCAGGGTGGAACCAGGACGGAACCAGGCAATGTCGGGCGCAATCAGGTGGTTGTCGAGAGGCTTCTCTCCGCTGTCACGTGGGCTCTGGGGCATCTGCGACGTCCAGTAGCAGGTCACGATCTGTCCCACATAGGCTCTCGCCGTCAGCACCGTCGGCTTCAAGATTGCAGCAAACAGCACTTGGCAAAAGCAATCCACGCGGAACCGGGAGATTGCTTCTCACTCAAACCAGGAGGGTCAGAGTGGGGGCTCCTTTTCACAGGAGCTGGTGCAGATCTGGAGCAACCAGAAAAGCAAGTCGTATTCAAGGTTTCGTTGGCACAGGGGCCACAAGCCAGCTGGCAAGTGACCGGGCCAACGCGTCGAGCCAACACAAGCAGAAGGGCCCCACGCAGCACTCGTCGAGTGTGGAGGGGGTAGCTTTGGTGCAAGTGTAGCTCGGGGTGGGGGCTTCTCAAACCCCGGTGCACAGCTTCGAGGGTCACTCGTGGGCTGCACGGTCAGCGTCTCGTGGCCTTTTCAAGATGGCGTGCCCCACGCTTCCGGTCGCCTCCACTGGTCTCAGCTCTGCAGGGACTGTGGATCGGGCTGGGAGAAGGCAGGCAAGCTTGATCTCGTCGATCTCTGTCGCTCGAGTTCCGGCGGGAACTGCAACAAAGCAAGGGTCGAGGGCTGGATGGTGCCTGTTTGCACAGGGTGGTCACTCCTTGACCACAAGGGAGAGTCTTCCGTCTTCTATGTTGAATAGAATGTCGAAGGGTCCAGAATTCGTTTCTTATGTTTCTTCAGGATGATCTGAGTTGCATTGGCACTGCTCCCACTCTTATTCGAATCTGGTGGGCTGGACATCCTGCTAGGCCCCCTCCTATGGGTGGGACCCAGGAAGGGGGTGGTTACACCCCTTTCCTTTGATCCAGGCCACGCTGGGACTGGGGCTGGAAGGCCCCAGAACCGGTTTGGCCGGATTATGCAAGGGGCAGCCTTGTGCTCCCCAGGCAGTGTCTGGTTTCTTTGAAACCTCCCTGCTGCAATCCACTATCTCCTGTCTGGGGTGGTTTGACACCGCCCTGCGACAGGAAACCCTTTGTCCAGGCCACCATTTGCTGAGTTTCGGTCAGCAGCAGGAGGCCAGACCCGTGTCTGTGGCAGGGGCATCCATTTTGTGGATCTGAGGCTCTTTTTAAATCAACCGCGTTTCAGTAAAGTAACATATCTTATCCCTCTAGAAGGGTGGAATGCTACCCCCGTCGCCAGAACTGGCGAGGAGGTAGTATTCCAATTCGTGTGACACCTTACACGACATGTTTTGATAAAGCCAAACCAAAGTTGCTATATAACCGCGAGGATTATAAGGCGCTTAAGAGTATATGGTATGGCATTATCCCGGATCAGCTTAGGGAGTTGTTCCCGACAGCTGCAGACAGGCTCAGCTCATGCCAGAGCTCCATCTCACATAAAACCACGCACTCTGCTTCCAGGATTGATGAGGCCTTCCATAGGAGTGGCTCACAGGCTTATATGTGTCCAGATATAGGTTTAGATATAGGTATACTATATCTAAGCAAGGGGTGATTACACCCACTTGCCCCCAGCTGAGTGATCAGCCAGTTGTGCCAATTTAAGAACCAGCCAGGGGTGGCGAAAGCTATGCTTCAGCCCCTGGTAGGCCTTGGTGACACCTATGCCCTGAGCACCTATAGTGCATGGTACAGGGGCTGACAAGGAGTCCATTTCCAATTGTGGTATGTACCTATAGCACATGTATTATAAATTTAGAGAGAGAACAGCAGGCTGGGGGTCTGATTAGCAGGCCCACAGCCTCAGTAAGTCGAAAACCAGTGAAGCAAAAAGCAAAAATTGGGGTGACCATAGGATAGCAGACCCTACTCTCCTACAGTATTGGACAAGGATGTAATGGGATTCTATGTGCCATTTGCACCCGAGAGTCCGTATCCCAGTCAGCAAGGTCTTAGAGCTGAGATTTTCATGAAAGTCTTATAGTCTGAATTCAGCACCTGAGCGTAATAGGACGGAATGTATGAAGCTCTGTGGTTATACTGAATAAGCAGCTACCTATGTTATGTCATCTATTAATGTAATAACTGCACTTTTCACAATTGCTTTATTAACCTTCCTGGTATCTCAAATTTGCTTGAAAATTCATGATTTTTTCCCCCCCAAACCCCCCTTATGGGGTTCGGGCTCGCTCGCTACTGTGCAGTATGCACATCAGGTTGCGTCTCACCACTTTAAAATGTCACCAGCCGCCCCTGTTCACATGCAACAATGTCTAGTGAGTCAGTGGTGAGTCAGTGGAATCAATCACAGGTGACCAGATATATGACGTGATTTTGCATGCGCAAACGGGTTTGGGAACCCATTTGCACATGCAAAATCACTGTTGGCCATGTACAATTCCAAAATAGCGAGTCGCAGTTTATTTGCGACTCGCTATTTAGGAATTGCGAGTCGCAATTAGGAAGGGTCATTTCCTCCCTAATTGCGTCCGCAATGATATTTGTACATGTTTTGTGACCACAATTGCGGTCGCAAAACACTTGCAAATGACCACCCTCTTCAAGAGGGTGGCATTGCAGTCGCAATTTCGAAGGGGTCCCCAGGGTACCCCTTCCACTTTGTGACTGTGTCTAAAAATATTTTTTAAGGGCAGGCAGTGGTGCCTGCCCTTAAAGAATGAAACAAGAACGTTTAATTTTTTTAAAATGCATCCCGTTTTCCTTTAAGAAAAACGAGCTGCATTTAAAAAAAAGAAAGAAAAAAAAGCTGCTTTATTAAAAATCAGTCTCAGACATGGTGGTCTGCTGAGCCCAGCAGGCCACCATCCCTGGTAGGGCTGGCATTCCCTATGGGCTCGCAAATTGCGGGATGCTCATTAATATTAATGAGCCTCGCAATTTGCGACCCCGACCTAGTGTTGGTAGACAGCGGCAACCATCGCTCGCTGCAGTGGTGGAACCCTCAAAACTTAGCAAAAGGGCGGCCTTTCGTAGACCCGATTCCACAGTAACCGGTTGGGGTGCCCATCTTCAACATTGCAAAGTCCAGGGGCTGCGGTCGGACAAACACAAACGTCTCCACATCAACTACCTGGAACTTCAAGCAGTGTTTCTAGCACTCAGCCTTTCTCACCCAACTTGTAGGCAAGACTGTCTTAGTTCGCACAGACAACATGACAGCAATGTACTACCTACAGAAATAGGGAGGGACTCACTCTCTCCAGCTGTCGCACCTTGCACAAAGCATTTGGGATTGGGCGATTTGCCAGAAAATCTATCTCCTAGCCGAACACCTCCCAGGAGTAGACCATCAGATTGCAGACGCAGGTAGCAAATACACAAGTGGGAACTTCATCCCCAAGTTCTTCTCCCTAGGTTCAAAACTGCGGTTTTCCAGGGATAGATCTGTTTGCCACAGTACACAGCGCAAAATGCCCAAACTCTGCATCCAGGTTCCCACACCCAGCATCCGAAGGCAATGCCCTATGGATGATTTGGTCAGGGATATTTGCTTACGCTTTTCCGCCTCTCCTGCTAATTCCATTTATAGTTCGGAAGCTCAGACAAATGTCCCTCACTGATCTTAATAGCCCCCACATGTTCTTGTCAACCTTGGTACTCTCATCCTTAGAACTCTCAGTGGTTCCACATCAAAAGCTACATCTCACATCTTGTCTCCTCACTTAGAGCCATTGAGAAAGCAGACATCCAATTCCCAGAGAACTCAACCTAGCGATTTGGCTCCTAAAGTCATAGAGTTTGGTTATTTACAACTACAACCAGACTGTATGAATATTCTCAAGGAAGCTAGAAAGCCTACTACTAGAGCATGTTATGCAGCAAATGGAAACGTTTTGTTGCCTATTGTAAGAACAACAATATCAATCATCTTGATGCGTTTGTGCAGAACATCATTTGTTAACTGTTGCATTTACAGCAATGTGGATTCACTTACACATCCATTTGTTTACACCTGGGAGTCGTAGCTGCATACTTGCAAAATAGACAACACCTACCTCTCTTCAGAGTACCAGTGATTAAAGTCTTCATGGAAGGATTAGAAAGGGTTATACCGTCCAGTATTCCCCCTGCTGCAGAGTGGAACTTAAACATAGTTCTTCCAAGGCTAATGGGCCCGCCTTCTGAACCAATGCACAAATGTCAGTTACAATTCCTATCATGGAAAGTTGCTTTCCTCATAACGATAAACTCACTAAGGAGAGTTGATGAACTTCAGGCATTAACTATACAAGAGCCTTTCTTTCAACTTCACAAAGATTGAGTGGTTCTACGTTCCAATTGTAAATTTCTCCTTAAAGTAGTTTCTGCTTAGGGGTACTTCATGTGCGATATCAAATTAAAATAACATAACATTAGCGTTTTCATTATTAATTGAACCATCATTATTCTTGTATAGAATTTATGTGCTGCAATGATAATAGAGCAAAAGCACACAATTGATGGACGGAATGCAGAACAAATCAAAACAATCACCCCCAGTCAAGAGATCTGGGTAAATCCATCATTATTTTGCTCACCATGCCACCCCAGTTCAGACATGGCCATATGCAAATCAGTCTTGACCCTGTACCTAATGGGAACAGTCCAACCCGAACTGCAATGATAATAGAAGCAGATAAAAATAATTAGCAAAATAAGCACATTGAACAGAATAAATAGTTCCACCATCTTTCTAAAACAACGTACATATGCCAGCATATAAAAACTGTATAGAGCGTTTTCCTACTATGCTTTCCCGTGTGTGTGTGTCTGTTGATCTCTGTGTTTCTGTCTCCCATTTCCTGTAGGGAAAGTATGTAGCTCCCCGTTGTAGAAGAGTCGGTCAAGAAGGAGCACACTGCATTGAATAATTTCTTTGTATGCATTTTTTATTAGTATTACAGGAAGTCACAATGATTGATTGTCTCTGTTATATTCTTCTTTCCCACAGGGTCTTCCTCTTCAGTCCCTTAGGTGTGCCTCGGCCGCCGTCGTCCCTCGGACAGAAGGAAAAGACTCAGGTAAGTGTTTTTGCTTTATGGTTTAGTCAAGGGAGGATGTGAGGGATAAATAATAGCTATGCATAAATGTGAAGGGAGGGTGTAGAGGTTGGAGCAACCAAAAGAAAAAGAGTAGCTGATGATTTCTGCTCTTGTCTTTGTTTCCGTCTCACTTATTTCCTTTTCCCTTGGTCCCTTTCACCCCTCAGCCTCCCCTCCCGTCCCTCTCTTACTCAGCCCCTTTCCAAAAGCCCCGTAGACGCCCACGCACCTGGAAGAGCCACATCACCCCGGGGCCGTGGCGTGGTAACTCCGCGTCCTTTAGTGAGGTCTGGTGTTCTGCTTCGGCTTTCCCTCCTCCGCCAGGTTCGGGTGTTCTGCTCGCCGACAAGCTGTGACCTCCCCTGGGCGCCGGTTCTCTCTCTCGGAAGGCTGTTAGGCCTTCTCTGTCTTTCCCGTCTTCCCCCGCTGGTTTCTCCGCCTCGCGTTCCTGTGCTGCGTGCAGCTGGATCAACTACTGACCAACCTGACGCGCTTTCCACCCCTCCTTCTTTAAGCGTGTATCCTCTGATGTCCGTACTCTGCTTTGGCTTAAAGGGGCTGCCTGCCGATTCCCCTCTCTCCACTTCTTGATGACAGCAAAGCGGGCAACTGGTAAAAGGGGACTGTGTATATAGGAGGGGAGAAATATATGAAGGGATGCCATGGCACTCCTTATCCTCTATCCCATCGTCTACCACAGGGGCTACCTGACACACCCCAACCCCAGACACACCCAAAAATAGCTTATCCTAAAAACCCACCTTCCAAAAACAAGATACCAAACAAAAGGAAAATCTTAGGCGCTTCAGGTGATGTCCCTAGTGTCTGATTACTGGTGTTTGTTTAGGTTTACAGGAGTCCAGAGGTTACATAGCAAACCTTGTCTATGCATGCCGTGTATTTTTCATTCATTATTGTCGTATTTATGTAATCCACTCATCGCGTGCCAGAAGGGAGATGTGTGTGGCTACAGTTGTTTATATAGCGCCAGACTAGATCTGGTCTGTGTCTCCTGCTCCACAGCTTGTACCCGTAAAAGTGCATCAATGTCTCCTTCCCTTGGAAGCAAATCCACTTGTATTCCAGTTTAAGCATATTTATTCTCATAGAATCACTTTCAAAATCCACTGTTCCGCAAGTAAATTCAAATTCAGTCTGCCCAATTCATTTTGGGGGTTCTCCCTTCATCAGGGGGCGCACGTGAGGAATCTATGTTGTATGTTGTGTGTGGAAAACAGTGACATATGAATTAACTTGCAATGCAATCTAATCCTACAGAAACATACATTAATAGTTTACTACATGTCCTGGTAGAGACTAACCGCAAGTCTGCGTTTGTGTTATACCAGGGTCTTCGCCTTTTCAATAGTGAGAGCTACTTCTGAACGAAGAGAATCATCCTGATCTACTGCCTTTATCATGTGGCTTAGCTAAGGGTAGATAAATGCCAAGCAACTCCATTGTTCTCTCTTTGTGAGTGTGAAGACAGAAGACTTCTATTATCTGGTGAGCTGCCCTCCTGTTCATTGGCTCCTGTACAGATCCTGGCCCTGCTTTAACAGTTCAAGATTAATGTTCAGTAGTGGCAGTCACAGTATAAGGTCTGTGAGCAAGACCTGCTGTAGAGTTTTCCCTGTCCTAGGAAAAATGTCTCAATGTAGGAAAGGGTCTGTTTTGGACATGGTTAGCCTTCACTTTTTACCGGGAAAATCATATAGTTTTGACTGTAAGTGCACAGGGTCCCTGCCAACCAGGTTCCATGAGCCCGATCTCCTTCCCTTAAGTGTACCTGTCGTTTCCACCATTGTCACCCCATTAGCTCACTTATAAGTCCCTTGTAAAAGATGCCTCTGGTACCAAGGGCCTTGTTGTTAAAGAGGGTCTCTAAAGGCTGCAGCACAAATTATGCCACCCTAAGGGACCCCTCACCAATCACATTACATGCATACATACATACACACATACATACTGCCACTGCAGCTGTGTGTCTTGGTGCAGACAAAACTGAAGAGTCGACATGGCACACATCCCTGCATGCGATGCCCATAGGGACTGTCTGAGATATCGGTAAGACACCCCTCTAGCAGGCCTTATAGTGCCCGCTGCTTTATGGATATCTCCTGTGAGGGCATATCTGCATGAGCAGATATGCCCCTGCAATATCCTTGTCAATTCCGGGATATTGCAAGTGACCAGGCAAGCTCTATAGTAAGTACATTGGCTGGACACTTGTCATTACGAGTTCCCCAGCCTCATGAAGGTTTCTCTGAAATATGGGATATTTGATACCAAACATCTCAGCATATTAAACCTGCATTGATTGCAGTGTCCGATTTATTAAAAATTGCGCACAGAGTGCCCCTTAGAGGGGTCCCCTAAGATCTACCAATCCTTAGTGTGATCATCGACTGGCCTGAGCCAGCCTGCTACCACCAGACAGTGTCCTGTCCTCATGGGTAGAGTGCCTGTGCATTCTGAGGTTGATAACAATGCCTTTCCTGAGTGGAGGTATTCACACCTCCCCCTGGTCAGGCAGAGCCATCTGTGGCAGGGATTTTCAAAGGCCTTGCCGCCTTGGTAATGCGACCCCAGCCTCTTCTGTTAGAGGGAGCAAGCGATCTTTCTGTCCTCACCCCCTTTTAGGTGCAATGACAGGTGGGAAACCTTAGATAGAACAGGAGGTGTGCCCCCCGCCGCCTCTGTTAACTCCATCCCTCAGGTGCTGGAGGCGACGTGAAGTACACTTTGTAGTGCCCACTATCCTGAAGATGATGGGACTTATCCAATCAGGGCTAGGACTGTGCCCCCTTCCCACAGGAGGTGGGCATGATAGAGGGTATAGACACCCCAGGAAAGGGGCCCATTACCTGTCACTGCCTTGTAACACCCTTAAATCAAGATTTAAGGTGGCATCCCCAGACCCTGAATTTCAGTTCTTGGCGACCTAAGGGCACTGCAGCCTTCTCTGCTGGTGTGGATCTGCAGGGAACTATTGTCTTGGTCCCAGTCATACTGGCCTGTCTGCATCCCTGGATGATCCTGAACCAAAAGTTAAGTCGTCTTGCAGCCCAGCGACCTCCAGAACCTTGGGAGGACTACCTGCCTTCGATAAAGGGCAATCTAGTTTTATGTAGTGGGATTTGGCCAGGGAGTGTCAGGACAGGCCAAGCTATGCTACTCACTCTATATTTGCAGACTTTGTGTTTTTGGTCTAATCACTCTCACTAATGTGCACCGTATTTTCGGTGTCAACACCATCGATTGAGCACTAGTTCAATAAAAAGAGATTTACAAAGTACCTGTGTCTTGGCAAGATAAGCAGCGTGCAGGTCATTTATTAAATCGAGTCTGTTGTTGAGCTCTGAGTTCAATCTGCCCTTTAATGTAAACAGGGTCATTGATTTGGCAGTATCAGTATCTGCAGTTAAATTAGACAAAAATGAGTTCTAAATGCCTCCTCCCTAGCATCCTGAATGGCCTCCACCCAATCGCCATCGCCAAGCGTGCCTAGATCCCTCTCCCACACAGCTCTCTGCGTCCCCACGGCATCCAGAGAATTGTAGATCAACTTCCTATAGATGGTTGAGATTGCTTTTTCGGTCAGGAGATCAATTAGTAGCTGGTCCTCCAGTGGGGATGCATCAGGCAACTGCCCCCCTTCCCGGATGTGACTTTGCAGAGCGTGGCCACCTGCAAATGTCAGAACTGTTTTTATTCACCTAATTTATACTTTTGTTGTAGGATCGTGATGGACACAAGCGCCTGTCCCCTCCACACATCACCCGGCCGTTCTAAGCGAATCAATCCCCATTTTGTGAAGCCCTGCAATCCTCCCGCTGCACTTATGAGATCACCATCATACAGTGGAGTAATTTCAGTCAGCTTACCTTCTCGGCCTAAATACTTGGCAGCCTCTCTCCACACCCTTACCACTGTTTGGGTATGAGTAGGCAGGGTGCACTCATACTTTCTTCGATACAGCACCGGGGTGGGGTAACCTCTCTTGCCCATGGCCAATCTATCTACCCGGTAAGCAGGATACTCACAGTCTGCAAAAACCCAGTTGTTGACTGCCACCAGCTGCGTGGCCCAGTAATACTTGTGAATACTCCGGACCGCCGGTCCACCTTAATAAACTCCCCACTGCAACTTACTCAACGTGACGCGCCACCATCCCACAACAGAAGCTGAAGTTCTCAGACTACCTTTTGAAAAAAAATGTCTGGTGGGAACTTAAAGGACATTTTTTGCACAATGTACAGGAGACCCTGGAGGGTCATCACTTTAAATAGGGCCACCTGGCCCAGTAAGGAGAGCGGGAGCGTCCGTAAGTGTGGGGCATCCCAGCGAAGACGGTCTAATTTCGGGAGTATGTTCCTGCCTGTGCTCTCTTGTAATGAATACAACCAAATAATTAAAGCCATGTAGTGCCCCCCGAACTGTGCACCTAGACTGCAGCCGCAGGGTCCCTGCCACCAGCAGGAATATTAAGGACTTCTTCCAGTTGATAATATATCCTGATCACTTGGAATACCCCATTTGAGAGGTCCTGGTGAACCCAAACAAGTGTGAAGAGCATAGGAGACAAGGAACATCCCTGTCGGCCGGCAAAGACTCGGTAGACTGTATTATTGAGGCGCATGCTCGCTAAAGGGGCCACATACAAGAGCTTAATAGCAGCGCCACTGGTTCAGCAAAGGAATCCCCTGTTGCATGTGGTACTCCATTAAGGTGTCGGAGATTTAAGCATGTTCCCTGGTGTGGTATAAAGCCCGATTGATCAGGATGAACCACTGTTGCAAATACAGTCCGCAGGCAGATTGCCAGGGCGTTCGCAAGGACCTTAGTCTCAATATTAAGTGGGGAGATAAGTCTATAAGACCCACACTCAGTTGCCGGTTCGTCCTTTTTGGGATGACCGCCACCTCAGATGTTCTTTGGTCCTCCGGGAGACACCCTTATTTTCATATACTCTGGAGGTACTCTCTGATTTTATCCATCATGCTTTTATATAATTCTAACGGGAGCTAATCAGGTCCAGTCGCTTGCCCTGTTTGCAAGGTTCCTATTGTGTAATTTATTTAGTCTACTGTCAGGTCTTGGTCTAGTGCGTCTAGGTCCTTATTTGTTAGCATTGGCAGGGTCAGGTCTTTCAGGAAGTCTCTTACAGTATTTCCGTCCCCTTGTTGTCTGTGTCCTCAAGGATCCAGTTCCGTCCTATGTCTTGTCTCTCTAACCATGTAAGCAACTCATTGGCTTTATCACCGACATCATAGAAACAATGCTGGGTAGCCAGCGCATGAGTGCCCGCTATTTTCCATTAGTGCTCTTAATGTGTGCTGCTACAGTTGATGGTGTAATGGGAGAGAAACTGATTCCCCACTTACCAAGCGAACCTCCAGGAAAGCATATTCCTTGTCCTGAGCCTCGCACTTCAATTTACGTTCCTTCGACATTCTCCCAATCAAGGCTTGTGTCTCGCCTCGAATCACTGCCTTGAATTCATCCTATAGCACGCAAGCTGATTCAACAGGCCGCCCATTCTCCTTAAAATAGAATTCTGCTCTATCTCTCAAATGAGCTTTGAACGTCTTGTCTTTTAAATATCACGGATCAACCCTTGGGGGTAGGATGAAGTCCACAACCGGACCATCAAGTTGCACCTCCACCAGCGAATGGTCTGAGATTCCCCCTGCTATGTGCGTAGCAGCTCTAAAATCAACTTTATGGCTAGTCTGGGTGAAAGGATGGTGCAGGCATGCCAGACTACCATGCGCTGCAGGCAGGTGCGTCTGGTTCTCATACCCTCTTCTCCTCTAGGGGCATTTAGGAGTATCATGAATATAGTATAGGTGCAGTTCTGTCACTCCAGTCACCCCAATGCGTGTATGCTCTGTCGTAAGCGTCTTATCCTTCCAAAGGATGAGTCAGTCTTGTCTGGGTCTCTTTCCTGTTTCCCGGCACTTGAATGGCACGCCCGAGCACTCAAGAGAGCAGTGACCGACCAGCAGACTATTGTGGAGCGCTTTTGTCCTGGATGTAAGGCTGCATACAGTAGGGCACTGACTCTGTCTTTTCTTTGCCTTTGCCTGAAGATCAGCAGACCCAAGGTAGCAGTCACACCTGGCCTGTCGGTAAGTGCAGCCCCTCTGGAGGCCCGACCGTCAGCAATTAAGCCCACACTGTGGCCGGCTGGACCACAGGCGTAAGCTCAGACAGGGTGTTCGACATTGGAGTAGTTGTAGTCCCTCATGGGCCTCTGACACAGAGTAGTCAGAAATTTAGCAGCTAAAAGCCCAACACAGGCTCTTCAGGAAGCCAGTAGATTCAGACCCTGTTGTGTTAGGAATTTGGCAAATGCAACCTTGAACGGGCCTGTTGGCAGCACACAATCGTCCTACTGGGCCTCAACAATCACGTTGTTGTAGAGTTTTATTTTCTGCCTTGAACTGCTGGGAGAGTCTTGGCATCCCTTAGACTTGCTGGTCCTGCTGGATGGCTCTCCGGCCCGCCCTACAAGTACCGGGGATGTGTCAGACCTGCTTCTTCCAGGACAGCCTTGTCCTCCTGCTGGATAGTCAAACTCCCTTCCCTTTCTTACAAGACAGGCAAGATTCTAGGCAGACTTCTAGGCTCTTCAGGACAGATACACAGCTTCTCTATTAAGTAATTCTGCCTGCAGGTGATGTCCCCTCGACTTAGATAGACTGTCAGGCTGACACAATCCCTAGTGGCACAGCAGGCCCCTGAGTACTTTGTAGAGCACATTATTCCTTGGTAACAGAGGACTTTGAACTAGGGTTTAAAAGAGGGATAGATGGTCCCACTTGCATACATAACTGGCAGGCAGGAGATGCGGTTTATCCTGTCGCACTCTCACATTGCTTTTATGCTACGCACACGAACACCCTAAACACACACTTGATGTTAGTGCAAAGTCTGGGCACAGGCATAGAAATGGAGCATTACATACGTGTGTCAGTAGGACGCCACTCCACTAACCATGATGCAAAGATCTCATCAGGCTATTGATCCTTACAACAGGATTCATTGCCATCACCGCTCTAGCTGTTAAACCCATGACAGTCCTCTGCCTTAAATAAGGGCACACTTGGTGTGACCCTCCAGGTCACAGGACCGGTCCAAGACTTCTCATAGTCCCTTGTTCGAAGTTGCACAGTACTGGAGTGACAGAAAAATCTCATGTAATTGTTTTGTTTTTTTACTTTGTGGTACATTTACCCCAGTAACGTGCAGTCACAAGTTTGACGCCATGGACTGGGGAGTTGCCACGAGGAACAGATTCTTCTGCCTGTCAAACCACATGCCATTCTCTATTTCATAGTGTTTTTCTGCTTTTATTTACCACTAGTTTTAAGCAGGTGGTAGATATATGCATGTGGTTGGTTGGGGGGGGCGATGGGTGAAGCAGGGGAGGAAAGGGTAAAGAAATGTCCAACAAAGGGAAGAATTGTATGTTTCTCCCAGTTTGTAAAACAACAGCATAAGTCTTGGCTGCTTCTGCTGCACCCAGAGTCTTGTGCGTCTTTTCAGTCTAATTTTCCTGTCTGGAAAAAAATTGTGTCCTGTTTTTCTGCACCCGGTACATCCAGGTGCAGAAAAACCCAACAACTGATAATCAGGTGGAATAAAATGAGCACATGAAAGTACTCCTTAATTTCATTGCCCTTGATTCATACTCTGGACCATAGTTGAGGGATATGTCTAGGCATAGTCCTCGCAGCACACAATAGATTAGGTTGCCTTTGGGAATCTATGTTACAAGTTCATAGGGTGCATGTATCCTTTGTGAGCTTAATAAAATGTTGAAAATTCTATAAATCCTCACTCCTACATCCAAGTACTCTCGGGCTACTATTCTACACTCTGCTCAACATTTTCAAAATTCTGCAACTCTGCATTGATTTGGCTTGTAAATTATATTTTTGGAAATTTTCATGTATTAACTATTTAATTTTAATACTATAGGTGATTGAAATTACTGACGAAGAAAGCAAGATTTAGCACCAGGCAACTGAAGTCAGTGCCATAAGAAGGATTATTTTGAAAAACTGAAGGACATCCAGCATTCTACGTTTAAACAATTTCCCAAATCTAGGTGTGGCGAGGAAGTGGAAGACGAGGAAAGTACTATACTGTAAGTGAAGTCTCTAATTTAGCATTCCATTAACCCAGAGCAAAGCCATATCTGTGCACAGAATAACCTTCATCTAAAACATCATGTAATTCCAGAGAGGAAGCACACACTGCATAAAAGAAAGTTATAACAAAAAGTTTCTTCTGCAGACCATCAAAGAAAAGACGCTGAGAGAAGACTCCGAAGCTGACACGTTAACAACCAAAAGATTGGAAAATCACCTTTGTTCAACAACCGAGACTATCTGCCTCTGGGTAGAAAACCACGACCCACTCTGCTCACTCTTGCGAAAACCTTAAAAACTCACTACTTTATTGTGTTCATGACCATCTCAGATTGTTTCCTTTTTATTGTGTACTGTTCTGTAATTCTATGTAAATTGCCTCAACATTATCTGCTGTGCATGAGGGATATGTAAAACGGTTAAAGATAAAAATGGATTAAATGCGCACCGTTACGCTATAGGTAATGTAAATAAATCCTCGTCTTCAGAACTACAAATCTTAACCTTACACCAAACATAGAAAGGGTAAAAGGAACTGATGTTCTGCGACTAATGATCCACAACAGTACTGTGCACGTTCTAACGCCATCAGTTACTGCCATTATGTCAGTGCAAAAAGGTACTTATCAGTTTAATCATTAAATATCAGACTAACACCTTATCACTGCATTGCTAAGAACCTATACAAATAGATTTGAGAAAATTTTCAGTCACAAAATAAGTTGCTGCCGGAGAGGCTAGACCTAAAGACTATTATCTGCTAGAAACATTTCAACATGTGTTACAGGGCTGCTTCCAGACATATTTTGCTCAATTCAAGTGTTAAGAAGATTACACACAATTTCTTATAGAGATAAATGCTGAACATTATCTAAACAAGCCCGACTCTAAAATCAGGTTCCCTCTTACCGTGGCATATAAGCAAGAGAAAACGAAACATAGAGATATTAACTCTAGGAATACACCTTATAAAAACAATGACTGTGAGAACAAATTCAGTGTTCAAAACCGCCTCAATCAAGGTAAAATAACCTAAGTTGGGGAAAAAAGTTACATGTGCCAAAAAAGATACAGCCCTAAATCTTATCTCACAGAATTTGATAGAATGCACACTGGGGGAAACCACTTTCAGTGCAATGTATGCCAAAAAAGTTTCAGACGTAAATCTTATCTCACTGAACATATAAGAATCCACACTGGGGAAAACCCTCATCAGTGCTCTGAATGCCAGGAAAGGTTTTGTAACAAAGAAAGCCTTTCTCAACATGCAATAACCCACTCTGTGGAACAACCTTATCAGTGCTCTGAATGCCAGAAATGTTTCAGTGTAAAAAGTACTCTCACACGGCATAGAAAGATCCACACTGGGGAAAAGCCTTATCAGTGCTCTGAATGCCACAGATGTTTCAGTGAAAAAATCAGACTCACTGAGCATATAAGAACCCACACTGGGGAAAAACCTTATCAGTGCTCTGAATGCCACAAATGTTTCAGTTACAAAAGCAGTCTCAATCAGCATATAAGAACCCACACTGGGGAAAAACCTTATCAGTGCTCTGAATGCCCAAAAGATTTCAAAATTAAATCACTTCTAACTGCACATGTGAGATTCCACACTGGGGAAAAACCTTACCAGTGCTCTGAATGCCACAAATGTTTCAGTAAAAAAAGCGTTCTCAATCAGCATATAAGAACGCACACTGGGGAAAAACCTTATCAGTGCCCTGAATGCCACAAATGTTTCAGTGATAAAAGCGTTCTCAGTCGGCATAAAAGATCCCACACTGGGGAAAAACCTTATCAGTGCTCTGAATGCCAGAAATGTTTCAGTGAAAAACGCGAACTCACGGTGCATATAAAAACCCACACTGGGGAAAAACCTTTTCAGTGCTCTGAATGCCAGAAAAGTTTCCAAAACAAAGGAAGTCTTTCTCAACATACAATAACCCACACAGGGAAAAAACCTTATCCATGCTCTGAATGTCAGAAATGTTTCAGTTACAAAAGCAATCTCACTCAGCATATAAGAACCCACACTAGGGAAAAACCTTATCAGTGCTCTGAATGCCACAGATGTTTCAGTGAAAAAATCAGACTCACTGAGCATATAAGAACCCACACTGGGGAAAAACCTTATCAGTGCTCTGAATGCCACAAATGTTTCAGTTACAAAAGCAGTCTCAATCAGCATATAAGAACCCACACTGGGGAAAAACCTTATCAGTGCTCTGAATGCCCAAAAGATTTCAAACTTAAATCACTTCTAACTGCACATGTGAGATTCCACACTGGGGAAAAACCTTTTCAGTGCTCTGAATGCCAGAAATGTTTCAGTGACAAAATAGAACTCACTCAACATATAACAACCCACACTGGGGAAAAACCTTACCAGTGCTCTGAATGCCACAAATGTTTCAGTGTAAAAAGCAATCTCACTCAGCATATAAGAACCCACACTGGGGAAAAACCTTATCAGTGCTCTGAATGCCACAGATGTTTCAGTGAAAAAATCAGACTCACTGAGCATATAAGAACCCACACTGGGGAAAAACCTTATCAGTGCTCTGAATGCCACAAATGTTTCAGTGAAAAAAGCAGTCTCACTCAGCATATAAGAATCCACACTGGGGAAAAGCCTTATCAGTGCTCTGAATGCCACAAATGTTTCAGTGAAAAAAGCGGTCTCAGTCAGCATATAAGAATCCACACTGGGGAAAAGCCTTATCAGTGCTCTGAATGCCACAAATGTTTCAGTGAAAGAAGTGGTCTCAGTCAGCATATAAGAACCCACACTGGGGAAAAACCTTATCAGTGCTCTGAATGCCACAATTGTTTCAGTGAAAAAAGCAGTCTCACTCAGCATATAAGAATCCACACTGGGGAAAAGCCTTATCAGTGCTCTGAATGCCAGAAATGTTTCAGTGAAAAAAGCAATCTCACTCAGCATATAAGAATCCACACTTGGGAAAAACCTTATCAGTGCTCCGAATGCCTAAAATGTTTCAGCCGTAAATCGCATCTCACTGGACATGTGAGAATCCACACTGGTGAATAAAATTATCAGTGCTCTAAAGGTAAAGATTCAGAGGTAGTGATGGTTACAAGCGCCATAAGAAAACACACCATCAAAATAATTCAGTGCTCAGAACGCCAGAAAAACATCAATTTTATACTCAATCTGACTCTACATGAGCAGACGCACACACGGGTAAAACATTACCAACGCTGTGAATGCCAGAAATTCCTATTTGACAGGCACATCCTCACTAACCAAAAGCGACTCCATACTGATGAAAACCTTATGAGTGCTCTGAATGCCAGAAAAGCTCCAGAGAAAAACGCTATCTCACCATGAGAAACTCCACACTTGAGAAAATCCTTATGCCATAAAAGGTTGAATCTGAAAGACAGTGTTATGCTTCATGAGAGATCCCAACCGGGGGATAAACCTCATGAGTGCTCGAAATGCAAGCAAAGTTTTGGTTACAAATTACTTCTCACTTGTCATGAGCAAACTCACAAGGGAGAAAAAAGCCTTATGTGTGTTCTGAATGTCAGATAAGGTTCAATCACGAATACAATGTCATTTCACATGAGAGAATTCACACTGGACTAAAGCCTTATACAGGAGGGGAAAGACAGAAACGGTATACTCAGAAAGGAGACCTCACTAAACATGAGAAATGCATCCACACCAGGTGAAAAGTAAGGCGTATCCTGAGTTGTAGAAAAGCTTCTAACAACCTGATTTTAGATGAGAGAGCACATATTGAAGTTGCAATAGGATTCATCAAGAAACTCTTGCAGGATAACTTAGGCTGCCTGCATGCAACCTCCAAAGAAATTTCAGGCCTTGAAGTTTTTTTAATTGCAACAAAATCCACAATTAGGTAGAGTTCCTCAATGAAGAAATCCCGCAAAGTGACAAAAAAACTCTGGCGCTCTACTCGGAGTTCCGCGAGCAGCGGAGTGCGTTAGGGTCATGCTCTTCTTGGTGATTTTGATCCAGGGGTGTTTGTCCCGCCCTGTAAAAATAATCGCGAAAGGCACCATGTGAAGCACAAGAGGGTGCAGTTGCTTCTACTCGAGCTGCAGCTTTGTCAATGTGAAGGAAGGTTTCTCAATGCGAGTGGTTGTGACCTGCCGCACCCACTTGCATTGAGAAATCCGACGACCAACTTTGAGAAATCTCGCCAGGAGGTTGATTTTCCTTGCCAACTAGACCTTGCTACGCCCCATGGAGCTGAGTTTTTAGGACTCTACGAGCTCCGCTGAGTTCACCACCCAGAATTAGATAATATACAACAGCAGGAAAACATAACAAACCAGTTACTTGCCTTCGGTAACGCTCTTTCTGGTGGATACTCCTTTACCTGCAGATTCCTCACCCTGTGAATATTCCCCACACACCAGACTGGATCCTCAAACTTTAAAGCAGTCCTGCTACATGCAGTAGGAGACATCATGCAGCTCAGTGTCGATGTCATTCTGCTCCAGAAGTGACAAGCGTAGACGCATAGAAGCACTTCCCATGTGCACTGTGAACAAATACAGGGGTCTGTGAGTTCATTATCTCACAGGTCTGTATCACATATACAGGCCCTGGCCAGATATTAATTCACAATTTTTATCATGATTTGAATTCAAATGAGGCCTTTTCATTTCCAAAAATTCTAATTGTATTCTCTGCAGCAAGTGTATATATAAAGTGTTGAGTGATGACTGCGCAGGGCTCAAGATGAAAGTGATATGATGATAAAACCGTCCGATCCACATTTTGTTCACAAAAACAGGGCTGAAAATACTTTCGTACAATAGAAGTTATGCAAAGGCGATTCTTAGAAGACATAATTTATATGAAATAGTCCCTGTATAGTCAATGTTTCGACCGTTCCAGTTAATTACCGTGGTCTCATCAGGACGGTAGATCGCCGCCTCTCCAATATGCTTCTCAACTATATTCAATACAACCCAGTACGGATTCTTCTGTATCTCGGGGCACCGTACCTGGGAGGAACTCACATTCAACTAAGCAGTTCCAGCGCCCGTTCGTCGGACCAAACAACTGCAGCAGGTGAATCCTCGTCTCACTGTCAAACAAGTTCAAGTGTGACACTTCCTAATGAGGCCATCGTCATTGACTGTCTTGTCTGTGAGAAGCTGCACCAGCCCTCCTGTGATGGTGGGCCGGAAGACCTTCACCGCCAAGTGAAATGCTCGCAACTCCAACAGCTTGTTGTGGAGTTGGGTCTCTGCCGGTGATAAGGGTTCCCTAGTCTCTGTCTCCCATATGGCCTTCCCAACCCAGAAGTGATACATCCGTCACCACTGTTAAGTCTGGGTGGAATAGGGAGAGGGGTCTGCCACTGGCATGATCTAATTCACTGGAGAAAATGTTGGATTCTGCCAACAATAGGGTGAGCCATCGTCTGGAAGGACACAAACAGGTTTTGCAGCTGCACCAGTTGTAGCAGCAGGTCACTCAGTGGCATGATATCCCGGACTTTGCCTTTATGTGCCATGGCCATGAAAGAACTGGGAGACCTGTTGGGTTTGCAGCAGGGTCTGGCGCTGGCAGTGTTGAAAAACCCCTCTGTAGCCAAAAGGGGACGAGATTTGTGATGAAATTGCGTGGCGGAGGGAGACAAGCAGTAAGGAGGCGCACTGATTGTATACCCCCCACCTGACAGGATGGTGACAGACCCCAACCACCTGCAGGGGAAACGTGCCACCTCATCTCATAGCTGCCAGGTGCTTTACTATGTAAGCAGAATGGTGGTTTACAACTGCGCTTACGTTGGGGCACCACATGTTTTTTCCAGCATAATTTGTTGTACTCCCCCTGTGTGGGATGACAGCACCCGCCGAAGACTGCACCATTGTGTAGTCCGGGACAGTGCACCTTCCCTGTAATTCTGAACTGGGTCTTTAAATATGGTAAATTTTCTGTGCCTATTTAATTCAGGTATACAAAGAATGTGGTACTACTTGTATACTAGGGTAGGTCAAGGAAGATTGAATTTCTAAGGTGGCGGAAATGTTTTTGTCAAAGTGCTTTATTCCCTTAACACCCTCCCGTACCCTGAACATAATGAGATTACGTAGATTACACCTCTGTGTGTCTAATGCTGCCATTTGCATTTCAAGACCAGTGATTAATGTGGCTTTATTAAGTTCAAAGCCATTAGGCGTTCCCGACCTGTCTGATGGAGCTGCATTTGTACATAGGCCTTCCTATATTATGAGATTTATTCCTGCTTCAGTCTTTAATTGCGATGAATACTGTAATACCCAGGCATGAAGTCATCGTCGAGCTGTTTAAATAATCCATCTGTCTTGCCACCTCTTCCCCTCTGCATCCTTAACCAGTGGCCTAGCCAGTGTGCCCTGGGCCTCAAGGTAAGAAAGGAAATGCGACCCCTGCCCTCTGTTTGGATTGTGGAAAACATCAGTAATCATTGTTCTGTGGGCCCCTCAGGCCTCTGTTTGAACTGTGACAAACAGCAGTTATCAGGGTTCAGTGGGCCTTTAAGGCATCTGGGACCTGGTGCCACCGCACCTGCTGGCCTAATAGGAAGCTAAGCCCCTGCCCTTACCAGCTTTTATTCTAGCACAACTGGAGAACCGAAACAGCCAAGTACTGATCTGGCCATATCTGCAGGCATGCAGCCTGCCTCTTGCACTGAAGGGATTTAGGTTGCATGAAAGCAGCATGCGGGAAACAACTATTATCTGAGGCAGAGTCAACCAGCACCTCGTCTGTTCCAACCTGAACCCGTTTAAAACCAGGGACGAAAAACAGTTCATCGTCATCCCTTACTTATCAGAAGGGTAAAATAGATTCATCTAACATTACAGTGTACCACATAAAAAAATTTGATTCTGTTTACAAATTAGAACTAGCATGCATATAGAAAGGGGAGCCTTTGGCCAAAATAGCCATTTTCCCTACCCATACTTTTAACACAGCTTATACAAAAATGCTAATTACATTGTCATCCGGAAATAGTCATTAGCGCCTACTCATAAGCAAATGCCACTTAGAATTGTCTTTCACTTCAAGCTTTCAAAAGTAAATTGATTTAAAAGCAGTATTGAATTTGTTGACATTATGTACTTTTACCAAAATTAAGAGCATCAATTTTATGAGACACCATAGAAAAAAGGAGTTGTTTATATATACTAAACCTTCAGAAACGTTTGATTAACCAGTTACAAAGTCACGTCTAGCTTAGTTAGTTTATAGTCTTTTTTTTAACAGAAATTATTTTACATTGTTGCTGGATCTGCATGACTAAACACTTATAAGGCCTCAAAGGTGAGGCTTGTTAGTGATTGAGTACATTGAGCAGCAGAACTTTTGATTAAGTCCTGAAGAATGCCGCAAACACCTCTTTGGAGGGTTAATATGCTGAAACATGTTGACCTCTTATTGACTCTAACAGTGCATATATGTTTCTCCCACAGTGCCCTGTTTTTAATCCTGGCCCAGGGGCTTACAAATAATGGAAACCACATACCCTTTAGCAAGTTTTAACTTTCACTCTGCTGCCCACACTACCCTGAGCTCATTATTGTGGTATTTAGTATACCTTTCTTTACGACAAAACATGCCCGAACTCCTCCCTCTCAGTGAGGGGGTTGTATCACAGTGCATGGAGATTCCTAATAAGGAAGCATGCCAACTATGGTGGGTGAGGGATATTTCATCTTAGCTAGGTCTTCATTTGAAACAGTAATCCTCAGAGACCCAAGGGTTTCTTGATTGTGGTAGAAATACATTTTTACCCCTTCATTGTACGTTCAAGCACAGACCATTGCATGAAATGTTGTGATCTATGTAGGGAAAATACTCTGTGCACTGAGAAAATGTGTTAAAATAACAGAAAGTTGATAATCGCATTTAATACCTTCTCAAACTTGGATTTATCTAGAAGAGAAGTCTGTTAATTCTAGCAGATGTTTGATACCACAAGATATAAAAAATTATCTGAAATTATTGAACATAAACTTATGCACTTATCTATACTAGTATTATAAAGAGAGAACTTGCACCTTTTGGCCAGGTAAACTCGGGAACCACAGCACCAATCACAACACCCAATACAGCGTTGGAAAGGGCACTTGCAGCAGAAGGACATAGGCTATGCACACGCCCACCATATACATTTAAAATGTAAAAGAACCGTGCCAGCAAAGTAGTCCCTTTTGGGCATGTCTTCATTGTGCTGTGGGTGTGTGCTGGGGGCGTGACAATCGCTGGGGGCATTCCGTCACGAGTGTTGTTTTTTCTTCCCAGGTTCTATACATTCCTGCTCCCTTTAAATAGTAATTCAGTGGTGGTCCCATTCTCTTAGAACCACCCCAAGCACAGTTATGGGCAAAAATACAACTAAAAGACCCTGCAAAGCATTATGGGATAAGCTTAGCATAATTTTTAGCATTCATGAAAGGGTTTCAATGTTTTTGAATTTTACTCATCAGGGACATCTTGGGACGACGAGGTGAACTGCAGCTTGATGTATAATATTTTAAATGCTATTGCATTTGCCTCATCAGGGACATCTAGGGACGGCGAGGTGAACTGCAGCTTGATAAATAATATTTTAAATGCTATTGCATTTGCATCATCAGGGACATCTAGGGACATGAGGTGAACTGCAGCTTGATGTATAATATTTTAAATGCTATTGCATTTGCCTCTTGGGGACAACTGGGGAGAACGAGGTGAACTGCAGCTCTTTGTAGAATTATTTGGATACTATAATATTCACTACCCACTGCTAATCTCGTCCCATAATGGTTTGCAGGGGCTTGATCTCAAAATCATCACCTCTCTCACTGCTTGCTGGAAGCTAATTTCACTCTTGTGAAATGACTATATGCATTTTAGCATGTAGAATTACTTGTTATTTTACCTTGAATATATGAGGTTTCTGTTTAAATAATTGGAAATCTGACTGAACGAAATATTGCGGATTTATTGTACCAAGTTTGCGCCAATTCCGCCCACCCCTACTTTAAATACCCCTGCACCCCATAATCATAACCCACCCTTACTCTATAAAAAACCCCAACACCCTTAAACACTAACCCATCTTAACCCTATAAATCTACCCTGTACCCCAAACCCAAACCTATCCCTAAACCCTAAAAATACCCCTGTACCCCAAAACCAAAACCTAGCCCTGAATCCTATAAATACCCCTGTACCTCAAAACCCAAACATACCCCTGAACCCTAAAAATACCCCTGTACCCCAAAACCAAAACCTAGCCCTGAACCCTATAAATACCCCTGTACCTCAAAACCCAAACCTACCCCTGAACCCTAAAATACCCCTGTACCCCAAAACCCAAACCTAGCCCTGAACCCTAAAAATACCCCTGTACCCCATAACCCAAAACTATATCTGAACCATTAAAATACCCAAACACCCCAAAACATATACCTCAGTACCCCAAAACATATACCCCTATACCCATTCTTGCCTTATCCAAACATTTTTTAAAAATATGCTTTTACCATTCATGCATTTATAACAAATTTCGTTGTAAATGTATGCGTGGTAAAAGCATATAAAATGTAATGTCATGCATTATAATGGCATTGCGGAGTCATGGTACTTTCGTAATGAAAGTATGCAGAGTGATGGTATGCGGAAAGAAATTTGCGGAATAATGGGTGTTTACCCTCCCCCGTAAGTACATTGGTGGCACGGCGGCCCACATCTCCAGCAACATACTCATATTTTTTCACCACCAATTGGAAAAATGCACAGGTCTCTCTCATTGATGCCCATCACCGACATACACTTTTAGACACACCTCCCACCACAAGTTCTAGAATTGCGAACTTTAGAGATGGGGAGCTACGTTAGAATCTCGGCATCAGCTCAACATCCTGTGATTCCAAGCAAATCGCTTTGTCTCCCCGTGCCTGCCACAAATCAATGTGTTCTTCTGTAATGTAAATTGTGCTCATGCCATGTTGTCGAGTTCGCGCTATATAATATTGCAAGGAAAATAAAGTAGGGAAACTCGAGTTCACACACTACTGAACGCGCACTCTTAAGTGCATCAGCAGTGCACTGTGAATCGGAGCGTTTCACAGGCCTGTCACAGATAAGAAATGCTATCAAAACGAAATCCTACGAAACAATATACTACTGGCCGGCAGCAATTCATACCCGGACAACGTCGGGACGGGCTGCTAGTTATTTCTAAAGATAAAGGAAGTTCTATATTTCTCTTTTCTAAACTAACCCCAGTGCGTATGACTACAATACCCACCTCTCTCAAATCAATATTGTGCTTGTTTAGTGAGAAACCAGGAACTGCGCATCAGTATTTTTCTTAGGAAGCTTCAAGTTAGAGAGTGAAAACACTTTTTAGAATGACCCAAAAATTGTGATAAAGATATTTCAATATGTTTGACATAAATAATAGGTACATTTCATTACAATATTGAAATGGGAAATAACAGGAACAAATATTTACACAACATTACAAAAATATTAGCAATATAGGAAATACTGAAGTTCATGAATTAATAATCCATTTGGTAAAAGTGGTTGCTTGTAGAGTCAGCATACTACTGTGTCTGTGATTGCTTTTAAATAAAGGCATTTTTAATGAACCCCATTTTACTTTCAGATTTACAAATGTCCTCTTGGGTTACTAACTCCTGTTACTGTTTTCAGCCCACATATGGTTTCAAAGCTTAATACATACCTTAAGGATGTATTAAATATTCAGAAGGGAAACTATTAACATTCCCCTTCCAAATTCTGAATTGTTAAATGGGCTTAGTACATTTAAAAAAGGGGTTTAGCATTTACAAACTCTTGTGAATTACCGAACCAGTGGATTTTTTAAACAATAAAACCCTTGGTACCTGAGGCTATTTTTCTCAATTCCCTCCAAATTAAGTTTACTAATAATGTTAGTTTAATGATAACCGGTGCACGTACCTATTTAGTGTTAGTGTTGCTTCAGATCAAATAAAAACCATCACACATAACTCTTATACAATACTTAAAGACAGAATTGCTGACATCCAGCTTTAATGTTTTGTTAAATATATTTGCAAATGTCGTCACTTAAACAGGAAAGCAGCCAAAGCAGTCTCTTTACATAAAATAGGATGTAATCATAATCTTTAGATACATTTTCTGAGTTTCAGGAACAATGTGTGTCATCTGGGTTTGCTCTAAACCACTATAATAAACATATTCAATGCTTTGAGATTTGATCTGTTTGTACTGGTTTCCATTGCAGACAATAATCAAGATTTAGAGCAAGGGTCAATCCCACCCATGGCTTTTAAAATCTATTTATCAATGATCTCTATTAGTGTTATCGCAACTAAATCTGTAATATAACTGATCTGAGAGATGGACCTTCAAGTATTATGCTCAGTCAACTTATTGAACAAACTATGGAGTTAAAATCTGAATAGATTAGATCCACAAGCATTGCCTGACCACTGTATTTTACATCAATAGATTACTTATCAGCACATTTTCTCTAAGTACAATTCAGTCATCTTCTATTTTTCGCGGAGCTCGTGCTGGGTCTGTTTGAACTCTTTTAAAATATGACATTTAAATCCAAATGTTCAGGAATTCTAGTTTCAAGCCTGGTCAAACCTTAATGAATGGTACACCTAAAGATGCCTTTCTGTTCCTACATTTTATTGTGCACCATGATTCAGAAATGGCATGTTTTTGCTTTCGGAGGTAACATTCTAAACATATTTATTATTGTTGCCATCCGAAACATTATTACTAATTTGAAGATAACATCAAGTGGTCCGGTGATGCTTGCTGGAATGGGAAGTGTTTAATCAAAAGGTGGATTGAATTCAAGTTTAGGTGACAATTTAGCAAAAGCGTGTGGATTTTGTATATATTTAAAATTGTTGATTTCCAAAAAGGCCTAAATCAGTAAATTGAATTTAAATTCAAGTTTATCATTTTAATCCTATTGTTGCAAAAGATGTGATTTTGAACCGCATGAGGCGGTTCCTTTCCAGAAAGCATTCAGGTTGTAATCATGAGTCAAATAATGCTGAGGAGGTTAACATATTCAAATTAAATTCTAATTACGCATGAAATGTTCATTGTTCAATATATTTCTTAGTATTTTAATGTGCAGACTTTATTGCTTAAGGAAAATAATTAGAATTTGTTTTTCTATTTGTAGGAAGCATTACATTAATGAAATCTCTGTATCCCACCTTCTTTCCTTTCCCGTTCTTCATGAACGTTTCTATTGTTGAACTTTAAAGATTGCACAAAATTAAGAATTGTGCTCTACATAACTTTTCTGTGTTACAGTATGTTGATTTTTATGTACAACTTTTGTCTCATGTGTATAGCAACTGAATGTTTTGCTTTAATAATCAGCTTATGTTTATTAGGTCTTATTATTCAATAAAATGTTCAAACACAACAAATGGTAGTTGATATGTATTTACAACTGCAGCAGTTTTATTGTATGGGCACTTTCAAAGGGGCCAAAAATATGGTCTGCAGGTTGACGGAGTACCACATTGGCATCAGCAGGGAGAGGTTTGAGCAGGTGATTGGGGGTATATGTAAGGTTAGAGTAGGGGGAACAAAGCATGTACATTGTGGAGACTGTGACTCCTGGAGTTATTGTGAGGGATACCATGCTACCCTGTAAATGAATCCCCTAGTGGTTATTATCAACAAACTTTATTCGGTTTTATGAAAGAAAACCATAAAAGTCATACATAAAATGATGAAACATCTTCCAAGTTACAGATTGACAAATATAATATGTCCAAGTTAATCAGAACACAAGATACAAATTCATGAATTACAGTACAGAAGTTAATTGCAGTTTGACCTGAGTCTAACAGCGACCCGTAAAAAGTTAATCGTATGCAAAACAGTGTCTTTAGAGAGGAGTTGTAAAAAGATAAGAGCTGGTCTCACCCGCCTAAAACCCACTTTTTTGAGAATGGGAATAATAAATACCTTTCTAGGGACAGCATAAAAACTACAAAACATTATAAAGTGCATCATTTCCTGAGGAGACTCACCGTTGCAGCCACAGGACATGAGGCACAGGCCTCTGTGGGAGGCACGAGGGTGTACCAAGAGGTAATGGAAGAGGTTGAGCCAAAACCGGGTCAATAGAAAACGATCATGGATGCTTTTAAGCCCTACAAGATAAGGTTCGGTGGTTGGTACAGTTTTTAACACAATGTACCTACGCACACTAGGCTTACACCACTCATTTCCCTCTCTATCACAGCGGCTCATTCTTAAAAAAAACTCTTTGACCAGAGAAAGGTCCCTCTTACATATGCGCTTAGGGTTAATAAATAGTTCCTACCTACCCTGGAGAGGCGAACTCTTATATAGTGGAGCCATCAGATGCTTGAGACATGGTCAAGTGAAAGGCATTCCCGTAGGACGTCTTTGCTACGTGTATTTTCTTGCTCAGCCCAAATATTAAGCCACAAATCCAGGTAACGGAAAGCCAGTAAATCTGAGAGGAAAGGCATCCCCAATTCTTCATGCACGACATAAAACGGGCTGCTTTGTGGGACGGAAAAGGCCCATCACAGGAAAGAGTTTTCAGCACTTTGCACTGCCCCTACCCCAATGTGCCCCAATATCTCACGCCCATAGCTAACCTTTGAGATATTTTTGGCTTCATATATCTTCAAAAGAGCCCCTATTGGCTTCCCTCGGACTCGGTTGGCAAAGTTAAAAACAGCTGCAAAAGCTTTCCCTAGATTCCCTTTCTTCCAAGTAAGCAAAGGGCGCCAACTGAGGGAATCGTCAAACACAACTCCCAAATAGGAGAAAACATTGGTCTTCAGCGTTGATGAAAGTCCGAGTTTAAAAGTGAACTGCTTAGCTTTACGATCTTCCACCTGCATAATGAACGACTTGGCATGATTAAACGAAAGGTCCAAGTCCTCCATAAAAAGGGAAAAATAATTCAGAAGAAGTTGTAGGCCCCTAGCTTCCCTCCTATAGGACTGGCAGGCTACGCTCGTCTACCTGGGGACGATCAGCATTTGTGGCCAAAAGGGCCTTCTCTAAGGAATTAATATATAGGTTAAAAAGAAAGGGTGCTAAAATGCACCCCTGACACACCCCTCTCTTGAAGTCAAGCTGACTGGACACTTACAGATCCTTTGAATAGCGGATAACCGATGTTGAATCACGGTGAAGATCCCTCAGAATTAAAACAATGTTACTGTCAATGCCAATGGAGGACATCAGCTGCCACAGCTTGAACCTATTGACACAGTCGAATGCTGAGAACTGGTCCATGAAGGCTAGGTATATGGGGCTGGAACTAGCCACAGTGTAATTGTTCAGAACCATGTATAGGTTTAAACACTGTTCCACAGTGGAACGACCTGATCGAAAGCCGTTTTGGATATCAGATAAAAAGTCGTTTTCATCAGCCCAGGATACAAGTGTGTCAAAAACCATGCAGCCCACCACCTTCACCACAGAGTCCAGAAGAGAAATGGGCCTATAACAGTAGGTCCTGTCCCGATCTCCCTTTTTAAATACCAGGACTATAATCGATAAAGCCCAAGAATCTGGGCGGCCAACCTGGACTGCAGCATTGCTAACAGCTGTGAGGACAGGCACCCAGGTTTCTACGTGGGAGATGTAGAGATCTGTCGGGATCCCATCTGGCGCGGGGGCCTTGTTTTTAGACAGATTTTGCGTGGTGAAAATAAGTTCTGACTTGCCTTCCACCCTTTCCT
Organism: Lissotriton vulgaris; assembly: GCF_964263255.1. Lineage (NCBI taxonomy): Eukaryota > Metazoa > Chordata > Amphibia > Caudata > Salamandridae > Lissotriton > Lissotriton vulgaris. The sequence continues at coordinate 79,386,849 of NC_141685.1, read as the reverse complement.
GCCCCTCAGTTGGCGGGGTTTCTGACTGGAAGATGCCCTTGAAATGATGTACCCAATCGTCCTCTGTGATATGGGCATCCAGTAAATTAGCATTATTCCCAGATAGAAATGGGCTGGTAATAATGCCCCAGAACTTTGAGCTATTACGCATTGTACTAGCCTCCACTAAATCGATCCAGGCCTCCTCCCTCAGGACAGACTTGCAAGTTGCTAGAGCAGCCTTATATGCTCTTTGTAGGCCTTTGACCGCCACTCGGTCTCGGGGCTTAACACCCAAGGCCTGTCTCAGGTTCCTGGAAGCCTGGGAGCACGCCGAGTCAAACCATTGTGGACCTGGTTGCTAACGGCCGCAACCCGGGTCCCGTGGTAACCTCCATATGACAGTAGACACGGATCCAAATGCACCCATGATGTCCGGAGAACTTGCCTCATCATCGAGACAGGTGGCAAACTCGGTGCGACACAGAGTTAAAAGGGACTCGTGGAGTAGCTCTGGGACAATACACTCCCACTTTACGCTCCTTCCCGCTTCCACCTCTTTAAGGGAGACACCAGCCCCCCGCCCACCTTGGTGTGTCTGAGTGTTAGGGTCCAGCCAGTTGAGACACAAATGGGGTTGTGGTCACTGCATTCACTCGCCTGCACTGAAAAATCGGCAACCAGAGAGTAAAAGGGGGTTCATACAAAGGTGAAATCAATAACGGTCTCACACCCTCTCCCAATAAAGGTGGGAGTAATGTCTGTTTTCCTCAGAGGCAGCTTATTTATTACAGATGTTAGATCAAATTCAAGCAAGATGGAGTTAAGCTCAACACCCTTGGGAGTATGTTCCATGTGTAAGCCTGCTTGTCGTGCACAGCCCATAGCTTCCACTCCTTACATGATGTCCCTACACAGTTATATTTCCCTCATCCGGGTGTGTAACTCCAGCGTTGAAGAAGTTACCAGAGCAGCTTGCTCCTTCCACTGGACAACAACATCACATGCAAATTGAGAGAGACATACAGTGAGGTATTGTAAGAAACTGGCTCTGTATACTGCACCAAAGTGAGGTACAGTGTGTATAGAGTCCAAGGGTCTCCAGAGGTCTGTACACTGCTCCAAAGTGAGGTACAGTGTGTATAGAGCCCAAGGGTCTCCAGAGGTAGGCGGAGGTTAAAGTTAGATAGAACCTTACTCTCTAAAGTGGTAGCTTGGACGAGCAGTAAGGCAGTATCAGAGGACAGTGTTAAGCATTTGATGTACACACTCAGTCAGCAAATGAATTCACACACTCAAGAACTGAACTCTAGGCCAATTGTTTTTGTATAAAAAAAATATACTGTTGTTTTATTTCTAGAACCAAGCAAGCCTGGTACAGGTAAGCATAAAATACTTTGCGGTAATCATTTACTTGTATGAACACAGTTCAAGTATGCAGTAGAAATTTTACTTTGTTTGATTTACAGGGGAGCAGTAGTATTCAACACTTAGCAAATACAGTACATTGAAATGAATAGGCTTTTTCACTAAATTGCAGGTAAGTTACTTTTTGCTTTACTTTTCTTACTCAGTGCTGGATACCTAGATTCAGCACTGGTACATTTCCTAGAAACAGCTAAGTAATTACGTTTTGGTTATTCGCATGATTTTTAAAGAATATTTTCTGTTTTCAAAACTCCACACTTGGAAACTTTTTTGAGCAGTACATTGAAATGAATGGGCTTCTACAATACACTGCAGGTAAGTTACTTTTCGTGTTACTTTTCTAACTCAGTGCTGGATACCTAGAGTCCGTCCATCATGCCCTTTTGTATCGCTTTGTTCGCCCTAAGTTGGCAGGGTATGCTCAGACGTGAGTCCCTTGCTCACCTTGCCACTTGATTCAAGATAGCCTGGCTGATGAGGGTTATGAACCTGAAACCGGTCCCAGGATACTTGTTTCCGGTCCAGGGAAGACATGGCTTGGCAGTTCGGGCTGGACTGTTCCCATGAGGCACAGGGTCAGACTGATTTGCATATGGCCATGTCTGAACTGGGGTAGCGGAGTGAGCTAAAGAATGGTGATGGATTACATCCAGATCAGTTGACTGGGGGTGAGTGTTTAGTTTGCTCAAACGCTCCGTCCATCATCCCCTTTTATATGACGTTGTTCACCGGAGTTGGCAGGGTATGCTCAGACTTGAATCCTTTGCTCACTATGCCACTGGATTGAAGAAAGCCTGGCTGATGAGGGTTATGAACCCGAAACCGGTCCCGGGATGCTTGTTTCTGGTCCAAGGAAGACATGGCTTGGCAGTTCAGGCTGGACTGTTCCCATGAGGCTTAGGGTCAGACTGATTTGCATATGGCCATGGTGAGTGCTTTTATTGTCAACGCTCCATCCATCATTTCCTTTGGTTTTGCTTTGTTCGCCATAAGTTGGCAGGGTATGCTCAGACGTGAGTCCCTTGCTCACTTTGCCACTGGATTCAAGCAAGCCCACCTGAAGACGGCTGCAATGCCAGAAACCGGTCCTGGGCAGCTTGTTTCCGGTCCAGTCAAAGTCAAATAATTTATATAGCGCACTACATACCCAGAGGGTCTCAAGGCGCTTGAAGAAGGGTGGGGAATTTACTTGACGAATATCCAGGTTTTAAGTTGCTTTCTGAATGCTAGGTGGTTCTGAGTGAGGCGAAGGTGACTGGGAAGTGAGTTCCAGGTTTTAGCTGCCAGGTAGGAGAAGGATCTTCCTCCCATGGTGGTTTTGTTGATGCGCGGTACAACAGCAAGGGCTTGGTTGGAGGAGCGTAGCTGGCGGGAGGGGGTGTAGAAGGAAAGTCGAGTGTTGAGGCATTCGGGTCCAAGTTTGTAAAGTGCTTTGTGTGCGTGGGTTAGGAGGCGGAATGTTATCCTCTTATTGACAAGGAGCCAGTGGAGGTTTTTCAGGTGACTAGAAATGTGGTCTTTACGCGGGATGTCTAGTATGAGTCTGGCTGATGCGTTCTGGATGCGTTGGAGTTTCTTCTGAAGTTTTGCGGTGGTACCGGCGTATAGGGTGTTTCCATAGTCCAGGTGGCTTGTAACCAGAGCGTGGGTGACCGTTTTTCTAGTTTCGGTGAGGATCCAGCGAAATGTTTTTTTGAGCATGTGAAGAACGTTGAAGCAAGATGATGAAACGGCGTTGACTTGTCTGGTCATCGAGAGTGAGGAGTCCAGGATGACGCCCAGGTTCCGTGCGTGGTCCGTCGGGATGGGTGCTTTTCCAAGGGCCTCTGGCCACCAAGAGTCATCCCAGGCGGAGGGGGAGGTACCTAAGATAAGGGCTTCTGTTTTGTTTGAATTCAGTTTCAGCCGGCTGTGCTTCATCCACTCGGCTACTTCTTTCATTCCTTCATGTAGGTTGGTTTTGGCGGTGTTAGGGTCTTTGGTGAGTGAGAGGATCAGTTGAGTGTCATCAGCGTAGGAAATGATGTTGAGGTTGTGTTGGCGTGCGATGGCCGCGAGGGGGCTCATGTATACGTTGAAGAGGGTGGGGCTGAGTGAAGATCCTTGTGGCACGCCGCAAATGACTTCAGTGGCATCTGACTTGAATGGTGGGAGGCGGACTCTCTGAGTTCTTACGGCAAGGAACGAGGTGATCCATTCCAGTGCTTTTCCTTGGATTCCGATGTTTCTGAGGCTTTGTAACAGGGTGCTATGACAGACTGTGTCGAAGGCTGCGGAGAGGTCAAGGAGGGCGCTGAGTTCGGCGTGTTTCCAGCTTTCCGGGAAGGTGGCGGAGTTGAGGGAGCAGTTGATGACGTCTCGGAGGTGTGGTGCTATGATGGAGTCTGCTTTGTTGAAGATGTGGTGAGGGCATGGGTCTGTGGGGGATCCTGAGTGGATGGAGTTCATCAGGTGGATGGTGTCCTCAGTAGAGACTGGGTTCCAGTTATTATGGATGTTCAAGGGGGGTGAAGGTACGGCAGAAGGTTGGGTGGGTTGGTCACCGGGTTGGTTGTCGAAGCTGTTGTGGATGTCTGCGATTTTGTTGTGGAAGAACGAAGCTAGGGAGTCGCAAAGAGTTTGAGATGGAGTGATGTCATTGGAGTTGGCAGTGGGGTTGGTAAACTCTTTGACGATGTTGAATAATTCCTTGCTGTTGTGGGCGTTGTTGTCTAGTCGGTCTTTAAATGCGGCTTTCTTGGCAGTCCGGATCAGTTGATGGTGTATGCGGGTGGCGTTTTTGAAGGCGTCCCTGGTGCTGGTGTTTGGGTCTTTTTTCCAGGCCTTCACAAGGGAGCGACAGAGTTTCTTGGATTTCTTAAGATCATCGTTGAACCAGGGGGCGTTTTTGCTGCCTAGTTTGATTTTACGTTTTTTCAAAGGTGCTAGATTGTCGGCGCTGTTGGTTAGCCATTGAGTGAGGTTAATGTTTCTTGGTTGGGGTTTGAAGAGTGGGCAGGGGGGTTTTGAAGAAGCGATGAGGAGATCTGGTCGATGGTGATTTTGTTCCAGTTTCTTTGCAGAGTAGGTTGAGGATGGTTGTGGGTTGTGGTCTTTTTGTAGACAAAGTGAACGCAGCTGTGGTCCGTCCAATGGAGAACTGTGGTGTGACTGAAGGAGATATGTTTGCTGGAGGTGAAGATAGGGTCGAGTGTGTGACCTGCGTAGTGAGTGGGGGTATTAACAAGTTGTTTGAGTCCGAGGTTGGCGAGATTGTCCAGAAGGGTGGTGGCGTTGCTGTCGTTGCTCTTTTCCAGGTGGAAATTGAGGTCTCCCAATGGAATGTAGTCCTCGGATGGGAGGGCGTGTGGGGTGATAAAGTCAGTGATATCTTCATTGAATTGTGCGCGGGGTGCTGGTGGCCTGTAGAGGAGGGTGCCTCTGAGTGTGGTATTGGGGTCGGTGTGGATCTGGAAGTGAAGGTGTTCGGCTCTAGCGAGGTGGACTTCTGAGCTGGTTGAGATGCGGATGGAATTCTTATGGACGATAGCGATGCCTCCTCCTGTTTGGTAGGTGCGGTCTTTTCGGATGATCTTGTAGCCTTCCCGGATGGCAATGGTGATGTCTGGGGCTGAGGAGGCGTTCATCCATGTTTCTGTTAGGAAGGCGACGTCCGGAGAGATGGTGTCTAGTAGATTCCAAAGGTCGATGGCGTGTCTGTGGACCGAGCTGGTGTTGAGCAGGATGCATTTTTGGTGGTTGGTGTCAGATCTCTGTTTGGTGTTAGTGGATGAAGAGTTGGTCTTGGTGCCGTCATACTTGCAGGAGTTGCATGTGAAGGGTCCATGGGTGTGTCCAGGAGCGGCTTGAGCGCAGTTGGGGAGTCAGCCGGGGTTTAGGGCTAAGAGGGTGGGTGGGACGGGGGCCAGAGGGTCTGGCGCTGGGCGCGGTCCAGGCGCGGATGGGTGTAGACGGGCTTACCTTTGGCGCACCTTCGGCGCGAATGGGGCGCGACCGCTGCGCGTGAACGCTGCGCGCGAACGCTGCGCGCAAAGACATATGTCATATGTGGATGGAGGTGAGGGGAGGGGCAAGGGCGGGGCAGCTGGGAGGCGGGGTCGTGGTGTGGAACTGGGCTGGGCTGGGGGTTAAACAACAAACAACAAAATGGCTGCGAGCCAAGAGTCTACCACAACAGATGAGGGCACAACCTGAGTTAGGCTAGGGAAAGGGCAATGGCGCCAGCACAATCAAGGCAAAATCGATTCCACAGTTTAAAGGCACAAGGCGAAAATTATACAACACTCTGGTACACGTGGAAATGGCAGTAGTTTATTTATTTATTTTATTTATTTAGAAGTTTTCTATAGCGCTAACAAGACCCGAAGGTAGCAGAGCGCTTTACAATAGAGGGAATGACAGGAGAACAAAATGACACAAACCCAATAAAAGCGATCAGCGAGCGACAATTTGGAATGCGGAAATGTTCGGACAGCAGGACTTCTTGGTAACAGGATTCAATGTTACCGCATGGATTCAGGGGCCGCTTGCTGATCCAGGTAACCCGCAACCAAGGGAACGGATAAGGCACAAGGATTTGAGTTGGCTCTTGAATTCTGAATAGGACGGTATAGTTCTGATGTGCGGGGGATGGCGTTCCATATTTTGGGGGCATTTCCTGAGAAAGAGCAGTCCGCAGTTCTCTTCTTTCCGGGTTTTGGTAGGATGAGCAGCAGGGAGTTGGAGCTTCTCAGGTTTCTGGCTTGGCCTGCTTTTTTGAGCTTGTTTGCCAAGTATTCCGGTTTGCCGGTGTGGAGGGCCTTGTGGGTGAGGCAGGCTGTTCTGAAGGTGCTCTGCATTTCCGCAGGGAGCCATTCGAGTTATTTGAGTGCCGGGGAGATGTGGTCAGATTTTTTGCAGTCTGTGATCATTCTCGCTGCCGCATGAAGTGTTGTTTTTAGTGGGGCCAGGTGCGATTTGGGGATGCCTGTTAGGATTGAGTTCCCATAGTCCAGTCTTGATAGAACTAGAGATTGCGTGGCTAGTTTGAGGTCCTTGTTGGGAATGTAAGGTTTGATTTTGTTCAGAAGTCTGAGGTTGAGAAATGCGCTTTTCGCCGAGTTCTTAATGTGGTTTGTCAGGGTTAGTTTGGGGTCTAGGGTGAAGCCCAGGGATTTAACGGAGTCGGCTAGCGTGAGGTTACCTTTGAGAGCATCGATCAATTTTAGCCACTCAGTAATTTGAGGATTGTCTTCTTTGTTTGAGATGAGGAGTGTTTCTGTTTTGTCGGGGTTGAGTTTCAGGTGATTCTTTGTCAGCCAATGTTGAACTTCATTTAGGACATCGTTAAGTCTGTGGATGTCTTTAAGGGAAGAGGTTTCCAGGTAAATCTGCGTGTCATACGCGTAGAGTTGGAAGTGGATGTTGGCGTTCCTGAGTAACTTGGCGAGCGGGTCCATGTAGATGTTAAAGAGCTGAGGAGAGAGCACTGATCCTTGAGGGACACCCTTGTTGACCTGCTGGGTTTCGGAGGTGAAGTTCTTCATTTTTATTATTTGCGTACGGTTATGTAAGAAGGAGGAGAACCACTTGAGAACTACCTCGCCAAGGCCGGCTCTTTCTTGAAGGGTCAAGATGAGGAGCTTGTGGTCCACCGTGTCGAACGCTGCGGAGAGATCAAGGAGTATGAGGAGGTAGCAATTGTCTGCGTCAAGAGAACCATGAATGTCGTCTATGATGTTCAGCATCGCGGTTTCTGTGCTGCGGCCTTGTCTGAAGCCGGATTTGAGGGGGTCCAGGAGATTGATGTGGTCCAGATGTTGCGTTAGTTGCAGGAGTACGCAGCGTTCAAGTGTTTTCGAAAGCAAAGGGAGGTTGGATATCGGTCTGAAATTGTTCAAGTCAGTTGAGTCGAGACCGGGTTTTTTCAGCAGAGGAGTGACTTGCCCTATTTTTAGACAATCAGGGACCACTCCGCTTTGTAAGGAGCTGTTTATGATTCTTCCCCAGATGGGCGCTAGGGTAAGCTTCATTTTTTTGATTAAAGAGGGGGGAATGGGGTCTGAGACGTGTGCTGATGGTTTGGAGGTCGAGATCAGAGAGATTATCTCAGTTTCCTGGACGGGGCGAAAGCTTAGCCAGGGGGAAGGAAAGGAGTCGGATGGGATTGCCAATGGGAAGGCCGGGTTGCTCTTCTGGAGGTGCGGGTTGTTGATGTCTAGAGACAGTTCGATTTTTAAGACCTTATCGTTGAAGAAGTTGGCAAAGTTATCACAGAGTTCTTTGGATGCCTGCAGGGATGAGGGCCAGGGCTTGGATGTTTGTTGTCTGATTATGTTGAAGAGCTCTTTGGGTCTGTTTTTGGATTTGACCAGTGCCTCGCGGAAGAAGCTGGATTTTTTGTTTTTGATATGGTTATTGTACTTCCTGCGGGCAGTTTTTAGTTGGAGGCGGAGAATGGCAGTTGGGTTGTTTCTCCACTTTCTTTCTTTGGCTCTCAAGTTTCTTCTTTCTGCGTTGAGGTCCGCAGTGAACCAGGTTCTAGATGGAGTGGCTCGGCTTCTTTTGAGCTTTAGAGGAGCTAGATTGTCGAGTATGGAGACTAACCCCGCGTTGTAGTGGTCGACGAGATCATTGGTCGAGAGGTGCAGTGTGTTATTTGGAAGAAGTGAACTTAGCTGACCTTCCAGGATATCTTGGGGTACTTGGGAGAGGTTTCTCGACCATTTGGGGGGTCTTGCGGAGGTTTAAGTGAGATGATGGGGTGATTGATATGAAATAGGATCATGTGGTGATCTGACCAGTCAACGGGTAGTATGTGGTTGACCGTGATAGAATTCTTTTGGGCAATGATGGCATCCAGTGTGGCTCCTTTGTAATGAGTCTCCTCGGTACAGTGTTGGATGAGGTTGTTATCATAAAGGAGGCTAGATAGCGATCTGATTAGAGGGTTATGGGTCTCATTCCAACGGAGGTTCAGATCACCAAGAATTAAGATTTTGGAATCGCCAAGTGCGTCTTGAGCAATCAGGTTTGATAGTTGTTCTCCAAACTCATTATTTCTGCCCGGGGGGTGATAGAGTAGGTGGCACAGTAGAGAGTCGTTGTCTTTTGTCTTGATGACGGTGGATAGACATTCAAACGAGTTGTACTCGAAGGAGGAGGTTTCTGTGATGCTCCAGCTATCCTTGTGGATGATAGCGATCCCACCTCCTCGTTGTTTAATCCTGTCTTTGGAGCTGAGGGAGAAACCGGGTGGAACCAGCATGTCTAGGCAGGGAGGGGATGTCTTATTAAGCCAGGTCTCCGTGAGGAACGCAACGTCAATGTCATCTGTGAGGATGGCTTCAGCTAAGTCTGTTGCATGTAGTGAGGCCGATCTGCAATTGATTAGGAGGCAGTTGGTGAATTTCTCTTGATTGCTGGTGGTTCTATCTTTAGTCTCTCTGGGTATAGCGGTGAGGACTGGTAATCTCTGTGGTTTGACGATGGGTAGGACTTTCCGGTGACCTGTGATAACTTGGATTTTGGATTTAGGTGAAGCAGCAATGGGGGAGTCGTAGGTGGCGGCTAGTAAGGCTGCTTCCCTGTCTGACATGGGAGCTTCCGATCTAAGCGGCCTGGATGTTAGGTGTTTTGAGCCCGCTGGAGTGGGAGAAGAAATGGAGAACAAGGGTCTGGTGCAGGGGGCTCTTGTTGTTTCGGGTTTTTTTAATCGGAACCCTGGACCTTGGGGAGGGGATCGAAAGGCTGGGCACTGAGGGCTTTTAAGGGCCCTTGGGAGATGATGGTATTGGCGTGGAGGGGGGTCTGGGGAGAGGGACTATGGGGGTTACAGACTATACCAAGGTTAGAGAGGATTTCTGATAAACCTTGGGTGAAAGTGTCGACCTGGTTTTCCAGGGCTGCGAGCCGTTTTGTTATGGACTCAAGGGAGGGGATGTGGGCATCCGGAGTGGGGCCGAGTGTGGTAGGGTTCGCGAGGGAGGGTTGGGCGATAGGGGTCAGGGAGAAGGACGGAGGGGGATTCAGGGGGGGGCCGGGAGGAGGATTAGACAAAGGGGAGGTAGGGAGGAGGACAGGAGGAGGTTTGGGCATGGGTGGTTTGAGAATTGTAGGGAGATTCGCGGGGATGAGGCTCGTTGGCTGAAGGCCGCCTGTTGGCGTGGGGGTGATTGTCGTAGGAGGCTGTCGGAGACTGAGGCTGGGGGAGGTGAGGTAGTTGGAGGAAAGGGTAGAGGGAGGGGATTGAGTGTCCTGCTGATGTTGGGTGGCTGTGTGTGGGGGGTGAGGTATGGCTGGGTGGGGGGGGGGGCCTGTCGGGCTGAATAAGGATCGCAGAAGGTCGTATTGAGGTCTTCTCTGTTAGTTGTGGTCTTGGTCGGAGGCGGCGTTGGGGCGAGGTTAGAGGGGGTTGGGAGGGCGGGAAATATGGAGTCGAAAGCTTCCAGGTTCTCGTTGTTGGCTTGGATGACGACCGTGCCATTGGTGAAGATGGTCACAGTTATATAGCCTCTACCAGCTGATCTGAACGGGAGAATCGTGAGAAGTGCGAGCAGAGCGCTACTTCAGTCAACAGTCATGCACAAAGTAAAGCGTCAGTAGTGCTATCAGAGCGGGAGCCAAGTTGACTCTGCAGTAGTGCGAGCAGCTGAGATGTGAGCAGAGCGGGCACAAGAGCGCTACTTCAGTTAAACAATCACGTGTATAGTAAAGCGGCAGTGGTGCGAGCAGAGCGGGAGCCAGAATAAAGCAGCACTAATGCGAGCAGCTGAGATGTGAGCCGAGCGGGCACAAATTAGGTCTGCAGTGATGCGAGCGCTAATAAATTAGATTTCAGCAACAATACCAGCTTCTGGGTCTGGGACAGGTCAGGGAGCAGCGTTGGGAGCGACCGCTTCTGGCGAATCCAGGACGGTCACAGCGTTAGTGCACGACGGTAGAGCCTGACTATCAGTGGAAGGGCGAGGCAGCTGGGAGGCGGGGTCGTGGTGGGGAACTGGGCTGGGCTGGGGGTTAAACAACAAACAACAAAATGGCGGCGAGCCAAGAGTCTACCACAACAGATGAGGGCACAACCTGAGTTAGGCTAGGGAAAGGGCAATGGCGCCAGCACAATCAAGGCAAAATCGATTCCACAGTTTAAAGGCACAAGGCGAAAATTATACAACACTCTGGTACACGTGGAAATGGCAGTAGTGCGAGCAGAGCGCTACTTCAGTCAACAGTCATGCACAAAGTAAAGCGTCAGTAGTGCTATCAGAGCGGGAGCCAAGTTGACTCTGCAGTAATGCGAGCAGCTGAGATGTGAGCAGAGCGGGCACAAGAGCGCTACTTCAGTTAAACAATCACATGTATAGTAAAGCGGCAGTGGTGCGAGCAGAGCGGGAGCCAGAATAAAGCAGCACTAATGCGAGAAGCTGAGATGTGAGCCGAGCGGGCACAAATTAGGTCTGCAGTGATGCGAGCGCTAATAAATTAGATTTCAGCAACAATACCAGCTTCTGGGTCTGGGACAGGTCAGGGAGCAGCGATGGGAGCGACCGCTTCTGGCGAATGCAGGACGTTGCAGGAGGGCATGGCTTGGTAGTTCGGGCTGGACTGTTCCCATGAGGCACAGGGTCAGACTGATTTGCATATGGCCATGTCTGAACTGGGGTGGCAGAGTGGGATAAAGAATGGTGATGGATTAAACCCAGATCAGTTGACTGGGGGTGAGTGCTTGTATTGTCAACGCTCCGTCCATCATTTTCTTTGGTTTTGCCCCATCTTTGATGAAAGCCCGATGTCCCGGAGGAAGATTCTGAGGAACTGGAAATCGTGTCTGAAGCCGACAACTCCGACTCAGACCACCCCATCCCTCCAGATCAACAAGTGAGTACCACTGCTGCAACCCCAACCCCATCTGCAAAAAAGAAGGCCCTGGTCAAGACTTTGCCTGTTGGCCCCAGCAATGACCCAAAACAATGTTCAGAAGCCCCGCCCCCGGGCTCGGCTACAAAGACAAAGGACAAGCCTTCAGGTAGCTCGTGATCGAGCAAGCCGCATGTAAGTGTCCCACAGGCCCCATCGGCACCGAAGTCTGGAGCACAGCCTACTCCCAGAAATAAATCAGCATCGACCACCCCGGCACCGAAAGAAAAGGCATCTGATCCGAAACCAACACATTCTGAACCGAAAAAGACTTCCGCCTCCACATCGAAGCCGAAGGATCCAAAAACACCTACAAAGGCTCCGGAGCAGAAATCCAAACCTCGCTTGGACCCGAAAAGATCGGCACCGAAAGAGTCTACCGAATAGGAAGAACTTTTTCGACCGGATCCTATCGATCTGAATAAAAAAACACTCCACCATAGACCCTAAAACCGGACATGTGTCTACTGTTCCACACGAGGAGAAAACTGGATACACCAGGCATTCCTGCAGTGCCTGTTAAGAAAAAAAACTGTGCTACTAAACCCATACAACCCTCTTCTCCTGTTCTTCCTACCAATCCTATCTCTCCTCCACACTCTCCTATACTTCCACCAAACTCACCATTACCACAGGTCGATGATGATTTAGGGGATGTGGGAGGAAACAATGACCCTTTTACAGACCCTGATACCAACACAGACGTACCACAGGATGACTGGGACGATTATGACGACCCGGTCGACCCTCCAGACCGCCCTGATCCCCAGGCATACCCAACAGGCATACTCAACAAAGCCATCTACCCCAGAAGACAATATTGGTTGAAGTCAGTTGGTAAATAGGGCAGCTACAAACCATGGTGTTTCAATGCATTCAGACACTTTTGAGCAGTCACTGAAGACTGTACAAACCCTGCGAATGTTCAAAGGTGTCATTAAACATGCCCCTGACATATTTAAAGACCCTGTAAGGGCTAGAATTCTCAATGTGAGAATTGACAAAAAATATAAATCTCCTCTCAATGATCCCGCCTACATCAAAAGTCAACTCCCTTAAGATTCCCTGGTGGTAGCTAATGCTAGAAAACGGGCTAATTCTCAGACCTCTGGTGAGGCACCACCTCCGGCAAGAAGTATAAATTATTAGATGCTTCCGGCAAACGAGTTGCTGCTCAAGCAGCTAATCACTGGCGGATAGCCAACACACAAGCATTACTTGCTAGGTATGATAGGGCTCACTATGACCAACTGGAAACCCTATTACAAAATGTACCAGATCAATACAAGAACAACGCCAATGATCTCATCCAAGAGGGTAAATTAATTACCAATGCATCAATCAAGTGTGCCCTTAATGCAGCAGACACCGCTTCTAGGGCCATTAACACTACCATGTTACTCAGACAACATGCTTGGTTGCACATTTCTGGCTTCAAACCGGAGGTACAAACAACTATCCTCAACCAGCTGTTCAATCAGCAACAACTTATTGGACCGGCTGTAGACACCACTCTGGACAAAATAAAAAAGGACACGGAGCCTGCTAAATCCATGGGAACATAACAGTCTCCATCCACACGTGGTTCCTTTCGCCGCTCTTTCTACAGAGGATAATCCAAGAACATTGGTACAGACACTACTTCCTCTTCATACAAAAACACCACACAAACATCTACCAGTAGGGGATATTTTAGAGGTGGATACTGGGAAAGTAACAACAAAGGGAGAGGTTGAGGTAACAACAACACTTGCACCTCCCCCGCTAGTAAGCAGTGACTTCCCTCCAGCCCATTCCACTCCGGTCGGAGGGAGACTTATTATGCCATTTGATCAGTAAAATCTGTGTAGTCTCCAAATAGAACAAACACTACAAAACTTTTAAAAACAGAGATAACAATGCATTTCTGAGTACCTCAATCAGTATTTTTTTTAATCATCAAACAAGTAGCAGCATTCACTTTTTGTAAATGAAATCCGCATGTCTGTCTTTCAGTGTAGCAAACTTATCAATTACTTTCAGGTTGAAGTCCGGTATTTTTTAAACCAGCTTGCTCTCTACAGAGAGCATCGCCAAAGCATTAAGTCTTTCCTCAAGCATGGTGTTCCTGAGGAATGTCTTTATTCGCTTTAAGGCTGAAAAACATCGTTCAGCTTCTACTGCGGTCATAGGCGTCGTAATCACAATTTTTATTAAAGTCACTGTCTGTTAGTGAGTTTTCCATATGGAGTTTATGAATTAAACTCAGCAAAGTCAAGGCGCTTGTGGCCTTCCGGTACACAGGCATTCCGTAGAGTACACTTAACTTAGTCCTCAGCTGCTCTTTTTTGAGCATAGGATATGCTTCCACAGCCTGATTCAGAGCACCCTCAGGGAAGGATTCATCATATTGTGCAAACTCTTTACTTTGCAATAAAGTGGCACTCACCAAATGTTTCGTGAATGAAAAACGTTCTTGTGCCTGCACAATTACAATGTCACATATCTCCTTTCCAATTTGAACCAGAGAGGTGATGTTTTGCCTGCGGCTTGCAAAAATAGAATGCTCCGGCAGTTTGCTCTCTAAATCGTCAACCCCATCTCTCACTTTCTTTATCTTTTGTACAAATGTCTTTTCGTTGTAACTGATCGTATAACGCATCAAAATGACGCATTATGTCATGAAATAAAAACAGTAAGAACTGAAACTCTTTGTCTTGTAGTGTTCTAATAAAGCCATGGGCTTCATTCTGACTTGTGTGATCAAAGTCTGTCTGGATCCTATGGCGACAAAACATTTCTCAAGGTCCTTCCTATGTTCAAAGATTAAGTTGACTGTACGAATGTGAAAGTACCAACGAGTTGAGGATCCCCTCGGAACACTTTTGTCCACAATCTCATGAAGGGCTTCTGTTCTTTTGGGGGAACGTGTGAAGAATACTGCTATGCCTCCGATATCCTGAAAGAAAACTCGTGTCTATCTGATCTTTGATACCGACTGTTGCATAATAAGATTGAGTTGGTGGGCGTAACAGTGCACAAAATGAGCATTAGGGTACACATCTCGAATTCGTTTCTGTACTCCGCCAAGGCTTCCACTCATTATGGACGCACCATCATAGCTTTGTGCGATAAGTTTTTGTTTTTGAGGCAGGTCTGGGAAAATTAAGTCCAGTTGACACAGTACAGCTTCAGTGACGGTTGCTGCACTAGAGTCTCTTAAATGTGTGAAACCATAGAACCTCTTCACAACGTTTCTGTCACTATCAAGGTACAGAAACACTAACACGGACTGTGTTTTAGTGGCCACATCAGTGGTGTCATCAGCCTGAATAGCCACAAAGTCTGTGTTTCGCAACTCTTGCACAATATGGCTTTTTATAATTTCGAGCATACAGTCAAGGAGTTCATTTTGTATTGTATTAGAGGTGCCCTTTTTGACTGTAGCACGTGCTAAATGTGTTTCCAATCCTTGTCTATGGTTGACATTAAATCCACTAGGCCTCGGAAGATCCCAGGTTTTGAGGAAGTTTCTGATTCGTCATGGCCTCGCAATGCCAGTTCGAAAGCACCACAGAAATGAATGCAATCAATGATCTTGGATAGATTTTGTCTGTTCTTATCAACAGCTTCATTGTGTTTTTGAATGGATTTGCGATATGCATCATTTATCTGCTGCTCAATTGGTGCGTCTTCCCCCAACATTCTCAGTCTTGTCAGGTTTTCCAGATGATTTCTTGTGAGTGCATGCTTCTTTATTTTTTGAGATATAGACTTCAAGTCAACCATTCCTTGACGTGTCCAAGGAAAGTCACCACCAAACAGCAAGCAGGGGAAGCAGAACAGAGACTTTTGTATAGGGCACCCTGCAAGCCAAATCGCTTTTGTGTACCAGGCATTTGAGAATGTACGTTTTGACATTTTTCCTCTGTCCTGTGTAGTTTGCTGTAGGTTTATTTCAGGCTGATGAGGTCCTAATTGCTTTGTCTGTAGTTTTTTTCAAGTGGCCGTGCCTGGAATGACCTTGCAATCAGCTCTTGTACTGTATTCATGATGGTGTGTTGCTGGCCTTACCAATATATATATTAAAGAAACCTGTCAATAATCAAAGTACAACTTATAAGGTGCAGTGCAATAATATCAAATTTCAGTATAAATACATAGATCTTGTGCACTATCGTAATGCATCTCAAATGACTGCTAAAAATACAGCTGTACTGCCTCCTGCCTCTCTGTGCCATAGTGGTTGCTGGAGGCACTGAAAGAGACACTGCTTGAGGGCCTGGAGAGTGACCACATACATAGCCCTAACTCCCATGTAAAAAAATATAGCATCAGTTTGCTTACCTTCAACACTGGTGTTTGCTGGGTGGTAGCCGGGGTGAAAGAGCAGCAAAGGAGGTTGGGGTCCTCTTGTTGTTTGCTGAGAAATGGCACCAAAATGCGGTAATGTTTCAGGTTGTCAGGTGCTGAAAATGAAAAGATAACAATTTATTTTTGAAACAGTAGGGTAATCAAACAAAGACTGTGGTTAAAAAACATAACACTCCAATTTTGTCCTTGCAGTTTGCATCCAGCTCTTAGATGACAGTTAATAGCTCGCTGTTGTATGTTAGGATTTTTACTTAGAAACTGCAAGTAACAAAAGGATCTCTCTGACAAAAGCAGTCACTCACTGACCTATTTACATCATGTGCTCCAACCGGGGATCAATAAATTCTCCCTGAGGATGTTTGGCAGCCAGAAAGCTGTGCTCATTTCATTTTTGAGACCCACTAGATACATAGACTGTATTTTATGTTTGTAGATAAAGTAGTACAAGACACCAGCACAATGTTATCAGCAAGTGTTTCATTTTAGGGTTAAGGGCTATGCACAGAAGTCTGAGTTATTTCTACAGACTGTAGGATTCGATCAGGTAAATTAAGAAATTATGTGGACATTTTTCCAGCTAGACATTTTCAGGGCATACTTTTTAAAAATATTCAAAAAACAGACTAGCGTACAGAACTTTCCTGTTGTGCAAGTCATGTGCAAAATGTTCATAGCTTGATACTGGCTCATGTCCCTTTGATTCTGGTGCTTGAAGTTGTACATTTTTAAGTAAAGTCAGAATTAACAGGCACTAGCATTCTAAGAGCTCTGTACTACAAAACCAGGCCCAATGTCCCACATCAGGTATGAGACAACTTAGGGGCACTAGCAGTTTGACACAATGCAAAATACAAGTGTCCGCAGCAGTGTTCATTGTGTCAACTACTAAATGGCATGAAACAGTCGCAAACCTGCCTGGAATCTGAGCCACTGGACCTTTGTGACCATAGAGGGCCAGAGTATGTGGCGGGCTGACTAAATTATGCTGGAAGAAAAGGTAAATTATGCTGTGTGATGCAGCATAGTTTGTGATAGTATCTGTTTAATTTAGTTTTTTGTTTGCTCATTGGTTTCACCTCATTAGCACTAGCTTAACATCCCCATGTCACAATATGCAGTGGGAGCAATAATAAGTGCAATATGCAGTGGGAGCAATAATAAGTGCAATATGCAGTGGGAGCAATAATAAGTGCAATAAGCAGTGGGAGCAATAATAAGTGCAATATGCAGTGGGAGCAATAATAAGTGCAATATGCAGTGGGAGCAATAATAAGTGCAATATGCAGTGGGAGCAATAATAAGTGCAATAAGCAGTGGGAGCAATAATAAGTGCAATATGCAGTGGGAGCAATAATAAGTGCAATATGCAGTGGGAGCAATAATAAGTGCAATATGCAGTGGGAGCAATAATAAGTGCAATAAGCAGTGGGAGCAATAATAAGTGCAATAAGCAGTGGGAGCAATAATAAGTGCAATAAGCAGTGGGAGCAATAATAAGTGCAATAAGCAGTGGGAGCAATAATAAGTGCAATAAGCAGTGGGAGCAATAATAAGTGCAATAAGCAGTGGGGGTGGTGTATATGCTGGCAGTGGCAGCTCAAATCTATAAATTGTGTTTGCTCTTCCCGTTCCGTTCCGAGTTACTTCATGGAACATTAAGGGATTGAATAATCCCATTAAAAGGCAAAGGGTGCTATCGCACCTGGCTAGACTTAATACTGATGTCACCCTCCTTCAGGAGTCTCATCTCTCGGAGGCAGAGGCGGGTAAGCTTAAACGTTGTTGGGTGGGACATGTTTTCTGTTCCCCCTCTGTTGCAAAGAAAAATGGTGTTTTAATTTTGTTGCACAAGAAGTTGAATGTTTCTTCCATTTCCCATGAATGTGACATTAACGGCCGTTGGGTTATTGTTGATTTGCTTATTGATAACATTCCGCTGACTCTCTTTAATGTTTATGCACCCACGGGAGTTGACAAGTCTTTCTGGCCCTCGATTTCTGATAAACTGGCCTCTCTCCCTGGGAATTACATTCTTCTCGGTGGGGATTGCAACCAAATTATGGACCCCTTCCTAGATCGCCATCCAAGGTCAAATTTGTTCCATCCAAGATGTATTCTCAATTTGTCAAAGCTACCCAAAACAATGCCATGGTTGATATATGGAGGTTATGTAATCCTGACCTGAGGGAATATAGTTTCTTCTGCCCTCCACACCAATCTCAATCCCGCATTGACCATGTTTTCCTTAGTAGATCCCTTTCTCAACATGCCATTCGTTCTAAAATAGGCTCCATTTTGATCTCTGATCATGCCCCTGTCTTTGTGGACCTGGATCTCCTCCCTTTTTCCCCTCACTGAGGCAGATGGAGATTCTATAATGCTTTACTCCAAGATCCCGCCTTTTGCTCCGAGTTCTCCACCTTTGCCTCTGAATTTTTCCTTCTTAACCATACCCCTGACTCCCCTTTCGTTATGATTTCGGACTCATTTAAGGCGGTCTCTAGAGGTTTCATTATAGCTTTTGTGGCAAGACGGAAGAAACTAAGAGAGACCAAGTCCGCCAAAATCCTTGCCGATATCAAACGCCTGGAGCTTGCTTATCACTCTTCCAACTCAGATTCTTCCCTTAAGCAGCTCATTGACGCCAAAATCTCCTTTAATAAATTCACAACCGAAGCGGCTTCCAACCTTCTTTTAAAATGTAACTCTCGCTATTATGGAGGCAAGAATAAAATGGGGAAGTTACTCGCTAATTACTTGAAGATTAGAAAACAACGTACCAAGATCGAATCTATTAAGACCTCTAATGGCGAAACTCGGTTTAAGGATGCAGAAATTCTTGCTGAATTTCAAAAGTTCTATGACAATCTTTACACCCCTGAGAAGGTTCCCTCCACAGCGGATCTCCTCTCTTACTTCCAATCTCTTCCCTCCCCTCCTACATCTCATGTTGATTTGACCTCCCTTGATGCTGACATCTCCCTGGATGAATTATCACGCGCTGTGTCCAAATTAAGACATGGTAAAGCTCCCGGCCCCGATGGTTTCACCATTGAATTTTATACCCATTTCTCTTCTCTTCTCCTTCCTAAACTTCTTCTTTTGTTTAAATCTTTTCTTTCAGCAGGGTCTTCAAGTGGTTCTTTTCAACAGGCCCTAATCTGTTTAATTCCTAAAGAGGATAAAGATCATACTCTTTGTAAGAATTTTTGCCCGATCTCTCTAGTCAACACGGACTATAAGATTTTAGCTAAGATTCTCGCTTTACGGTTGAACCCTCTTCTACCTGATTTAATCGGTCCCGAGCAGTCGGGTTTTGTTAAGGGCGACTCTCCTCTGACAATTCTCGGGTCTTCCTTAACATAATTAGTCGAGCCTCCCAATTAGAACACCCCTTTGCAGCTATCTCTTTAGATGCTGAGAAAGCCTTCGACAGGATTGGTTGGGATTTCATGTTCCAAGCTCTCCGTTGGATGGGACTGCCTTCTAGTTTTATTTCTATTGTTTCCTTATTGTACTCTAATCCCCAAGCTTCTATCTTTCTTAATGGAATTTATTTATTTATTTATTTATTTATTTGAGTATTTTGTAGAGCGCACAGCGGCCCCAAAGAGGCGTCCCGGCGCTGACAACTCTGAAAATTGAGGCTAGAGGGTCCGATGACAGGAATCAAGAGGAGAATAGAAGAGTTTTCAGAGATTTACGAAAGGCTGGTTCTGTTGGGCAAGTGCGTAGGGCAAGGGGAAGCTTGTTCCAGTGCTGGGTGGTACAGACCTCAAAGGTTTTTCCACCTGCGCGGGTGCGTTTAAATCTGGGAGTTGCCAGAAAATGGAGAGTATTGGAGCGTAGAGTTCTTGATTTGGTATAGGGTCGCAGAATGTTTTTCAGATGTGCCGATCCACTGCCTTTGGATGCTCGGAAGGCCAGTGTCAAGGCCTTAAACACACATCTTTTGGCTATGGGCAGCCAATGCAGTTTACGGAGATGGGGAGAGATGTGGTGTCTGACAGGGATTCTCTCAACTAGACGAGCAGCGGCATTCTGGACTGTTTGAAGTTTTTGGCAGAGGCCTGCTGTGATACCAAGGTAGATGGCATTGGCGTAATCGAGATGGGATGTTATCAGTGCCTGGATCACAGTCTTACGGCAGTCCGCCGGCAGGTAATTGATAAGACGTTTTATGGTCTTGATCTTTGCGAAGCAGGAGGCAGCTACGGTTTGTACCTGTGAGTTAAAGCTAAGTTGGGAGTCCCAGCGTACTCCCAGGTTTCTTACCGAGTCTTTGGGGGTGGGGGCTAGACTCAAGTCTTCTGGCCACCAGATGCTAGGATCCAGAGGAGATGGTGAATTGAAAAACAGGATCTCTGTTTTTCCAGCATTGAGACGGAGGGAGTTGGCATCCATCCAGCTCGAGATGTCTCTGAGACAGGATTTCAATGGGTCAAAGACGGAAGCGGAAGGGGAATCAAAAGTGAAGAGAAGCTGGATGTCGTCAGCGTAAGAAGTCGATTTGATCCCCGTCTGGGCGATTAGTTTGGCCAGGGGGGTGAAATATACATTAAAGAGGAGCGGGCTCAGAGAGGAGCCCTGTGGGACTCCCCATTTGAGTGATCTAGCAACAGAAGTGTATGGAGGCATGAAGACCTGCTGTGTGTGGCCAGAAAGGTAGGATGAGAGCCATTTCAGGACAGCACCGCCCAGCCCTAGATCCTGCAGTCTTCTCATCAGGATATTATGAGAGACGGTGTCGAATGCTGCTGAAAGATCCAGCAGCACTAACACCGCCCTCGATCCTTGATCAAGCGTCCATCTCACCGAGTCGGCCTTTTCGATAAGGGCCGACTCGGTGCTGTGGCCTGACCTGAAGCCATGCTGGGAGTCGTTGAGTAACCCGTTAGTTTCGATGTAATTCGATAGCTGTGAGTGAACCAATTTTTCCAGGATCTTGGCTGGGGCGGGCAGGAGAGAAATCGGCCTGTAGTTGCTGGGGTCTTCTGGGTCCAGGTTGGGCTTTTTGAGGATGGGAACTAATGAGGCATGTTTCCATTTGGCCGGGAAACAGCCTGTTCTGATTGAGACGTTCCAAATGAAGTTGAGATGGGGATTGTTAGACACGGACCTGGAGGGTCGGCCGAGGACAAGGGGAGAGGCCTCCGGTGAGGGCCGTCTCCAGCGATCGTACAGACAAGTAACTTCCCCCCCCACAGATGGACACCACACAAGGATAAGGTTAACGCTCTTTATGCCGCTGAATTCTAGTCTCTGGAAGGGAAAGGGGGTAGCGGGACAGTCTTGTTACCAATCTGGTAGTTGAGATGAGATGATGGTAGCTCACAATCCTCGAGCTCGGCGTTCGGGAAGGTCGGGCCGCGGCAGCGCCAGCAGGTCCCGAGGTGGTCGTAGGTAGCAGCGGGCCGCGGCAGCGCCAGCAGGTCCCGAGGTGGTCGTAGGTAGCAACGGGCCGCGGCAGCGCCAGCAGGTCCCGACGAGGATGATGGTTGCAGAAGGCCGCCGCAGCGCCAGCAGGCAGGACGACAGTTCACAAGGCAGGGCTGCGGCAGCGCCAACAGTCCGTCAAGGATGAGTTCTTCACGGTGTCTCTTGACTCCAGGATACAACTGTCTTCCTGCTCTGGAGCTGCCTCAGTTATAGGTCTGGCGCCCTTTGATGTCCGGACCCTCGCACTTGGAGGTCGGGAGGTCCGGGATGAGGGAGTCCAGACACCCAGCAGGGGGGTGGAGCCAACGCCCGGGGAGGCTGGGGGCGATCGGCACCTGGCGGGGGAGAGCCATCGACACTTCTTCCTCCCATGACCTGCCAAGTGGTCCGTTCACCTCCTGGGTGGATGGTGGTGCCGGGATGTCGGGGCCTGGCCAGGCCCAGGGTTGGGGTCGAGCTGGGGCCACGCGGCCTCGTGGTGCAGTGTCCAAGATGGCGGCTGGGTCGGGCAATAGTGCTGACGGTGGCCCGGGCCAGTGATACAGGGATATCCGGGGGCAGGCGTCCCGTAGGGGACGGATTTCGGGTGGCTTCTGTGGGTAGCACCTGGAGAGCCGGCGTCCGGGCCCTGTCATGCGGGGAGGGAGCGAGCCCTTCATGGGGCCTGTCCAACATGCGTCCCCCCCAACTGAAGGCGGGGAGAGTCACCCATCCTCTTGGGGACTCTCCTCATCGAGGCAGAAAAAGCGGGACAGGCCACCCGCGTTGGCGTGGTCTTGGCCAGGGCGATGCTCCACAGTGAAGTCCATCCCCTGCAGGGAGATGGACCATCGCAATAGTTTGGGATTCTCCCCCCGCATCTGCATTAACCATTGCAGGGGGCGATGGTCTGTTTGCACCCGAAAGTGGGTACCGAAGAGGTAGGGCCGGAGCTTCTTAAGGGCCCATACGACGGCAAAGGCCTCCCGCTCGATGGTGCTCCAGCGCTGTTCTCGGGCCAGCAGGCATCTGCTGATGAAGGCCACTGGTTGGTCGACTCCCTCGGGGTTCAGTTGGGAGAGGACGGCCCCAATGCCATGGTCTGAGGCATCCGTCTGGACGATGAACTCGCGGCTGTAGTCGGGGGCCTGGAGCACAGGGGCGATGCACATGGCGGCCTTCAGCTTCTCGAAGGCCGCTTGACAGTCGGGAGTCCAGTTGACTGTTTTTGGGTGGTTCTTGGATGTGAGTTCCGTGAGGGGTCCCACAATGCTGCCATAGTCCTTCACAAACCGCCGGTAGTATCCGGTGAGCCCCAAGAAGGCTCGGAACTCAGTTTGGGTGACGGGTGGCTGCCAGGACTGGATGGCAGTTTCGTGAATGAAAAACGTTCTTGTGCCTGCACAATTACAATGTCACATATCTCCTTTCCAATTTGAACCAGAGAGGTGATGTTTTGCCTGCGGCTTGCAAAAATAGAATGCTCCGGCAGTTTGCTCTCTAAATCGTCAACCCCATCTCTCACTTTCTTTATCTTTTGTACAAATGTCTTTTCGTTGTAACTGATCGTATAACGCATCAAAATGACGCATTATGTCATGAAATAAAAACAGTAAGAACTGAAACTCTTTGTCTTGTAGTGTTCTAATAAAGCCATGGGCTTCATTCTGACTTGTGTGATCAAAGTCTGTCTGGATCCTATGGCGACAAAACATTTCTCAAGGTCCTTCCTATGTTCAAAGATTAAGTTGACTGTACGAATGTGAAAGTACCAACGAGTTGAGGATCCCCTCGGAACACTTTTGTCCACAATCTCATGAAGGGCTTCTGTTCTTTTGGGGGAACGTGTGAAGAATACTGCTATGCCTCCGATATCCTGAAAGAAAACTCGTGTCTATCTGATCTTTGATACCGACTGTTGCATAATAAGATTGAGTTGGTGGGCGTAACAGTGCACAAAATGAGCATTAGGGTACACATCTCGAATTCGTTTCTGTACTCCGCCAAGGCTTCCACTCATTATGGACGCACCATCATAGCTTTGTGCGATAAGTTTTTGTTTTTGAGGCAGGTCTGGGAAAATTAAGTCCAGTTGACACAGTACAGCTTCAGTGACGGTTGCTGCACTAGAGTCTCTTAAATGTGTGAAACCATAGAACCTCTTCACAACGTTTCTGTCACTATCAAGGTACAGAAACACTAACACGGACTGTGTTTTAGTGGCCACATCAGTGGTGTCATCAGCCTGAATAGCCACAAAGTCTGTGTTTCGCAACTCTTGCACAATATGGCTTTTTATAATTTCGAGCATACAGTCAAGGAGTTCATTTTGTATTGTATTAGAGGTGCCCTTTTTGACTGTAGCACGTGCTAAATGTGTTTCCAATCCTTGTCTATGGTTGACATTAAATCCACTAGGCCTCGGAAGATCCCAGGTTTTGAGGAAGTTTCTGATTCGTCATGGCCTCGCAATGCCAGTTCGAAAGCACCACAGAAATGAATGCAATCAATGATCTTGGATAGATTTTGTCTGTTCTTATCAACAGCTTCATTGTGTTTTTGAATGGATTTGCGATATGCATCATTTATCTGCTGCTCAATTGGTGCGTCTTCCCCCAACATTCTCAGTCTTGTCAGGTTTTCCAGATGATTTCTTGTGAGTGCATGCTTCTTTATTTTTTGAGATATAGACTTCAAGTCAACCATTCCTTGACGTGTCCAAGGAAAGTCACCACCAAACAGCAAGCAGGGGAAGCAGAACAGAGACTTTTGTATAGGGCACCCTGCAAGCCAAATCGCTTTTGTGTACCAGGCATTTGAGAATGTACGTTTTGACATTTTTCCTCTGTCCTGTGTAGTTTGCTGTAGGTTTATTTCAGGCTGATGAGGTCCTAATTGCTTTGTCTGTAGTTTTTTTCAAGTGGCCGTGCCTGGAATGACCTTGCAATCAGCTCTTGTACTGTATTCATGATGGTGTGTTGCTGGCCTTACCAATATATATATTAAAGAAACCTGTCAATAATCAAAGTACAACTTATAAGGTGCAGTGCAATAATATCAAATTTCAGTATAAATACATAGATCTTGTGCACTATCGTAATGCATCTCAAATGACTGCTAAAAATACAGCTGTACTGCCTCCTGCCTCTCTGTGCCATAGTGGTTGCTGGAGGCACTGAAAGAGACACTGCTTGAGGGCCTGGAGAGTGACCACATACATAGCCCTAACTCCCATGTAAAAAAATATAGCATCAGTTTGCTTACCTTCAACACTGGTGTTTGCTGGGTGGTAGCCGGGGTGAAAGAGCAGCAAAGGAGGTTGGGGTCCTCTTGTTGTTTGCTGAGAAATGGCACCAAAATGCGGTAATGTTTCAGGTTGTCAGGTGCTGAAAATGAAAAGATAACAATTTATTTTTGAAACAGTAGGGTAATCAAACAAAGACTGTGGTTAAAAAACATAACACTCCAATTTTGTCCTTGCAGTTTGCATCCAGCTCTTAGATGACAGTTAATAGCTCGCTGTTGTATGTTAGGATTTTTACTTAGAAACTGCAAGTAACAAAAGGATCTCTCTGACAAAAGCAGTCACTCACTGACCTATTTACATCATGTGCTCCAACCGGGGATCAATAAATTCTCCCTGAGGATGTTTGGCAGCCAGAAAGCTGTGCTCATTTCATTTTTGAGACCCACTAGATACATAGACTGTATTTTATGTTTGTAGATAAAGTAGTACAAGACACCAGCACAATGTTATCAGCAAGTGTTTCATTTTAGGGTTAAGGGCTATGCACAGAAGTCTGAGTTATTTCTACAGACTGTAGGATTCGATCAGGTAAATTAAGAAATTATGTGGACATTTTTCCAGCTAGACATTTTCAGGGCATACTTTTTAAAAATATTCAAAAAACAGACTAGCGTACAGAACTTTCCTGTTGTGCAAGTCATGTGCAAAATGTTCATAGCTTGATACTGGCTCATGTCCCTTTGATTCTGGTGCTTGAAGTTGTACATTTTTAAGTAAAGTCAGAATTAACAGGCACCAGCATTCTAAGAGCTCTGTACTACAAAACCAGGCCCAATGTCCCACATCAGGTATGAGACAACTTAGGGGCACTAGCAGTTTGACACAATGCAAAATACAAGTGTCCGCAGCAGTGTTCATTGTGTCAACTACTAAATGGCATGAAACAGTCGCAAACCTGCCTGGAATCTGAGCCACTGGACCTTTGTGACCATAGAGGGCCAGAGTATGTGGCGGGCTGACTAAATTATGCTGGAAGAAAAGGTAAATTATGCTGTGTGATGCAGCATAGTTTGTGATAGTATCTGTTTAATTTAGTTTTTTGTTTGCTCATTGGTTTCACCTCATTAGCACTAGCTTAACATCCCCATGTCACAATATGCAGTGGGAGCAATAATAAGTGCAATATGCAGTGGGAGCAATAATAAGTGCAATATGCAGTGGGAGCAATAATAAGTGCAATAAGCAGTGGGAGCAATAATAAGTGCAATATGCAGTGGGAGCAATAATAAGTGCAATATGCAGTGGGAGCAATAATAAGTGCAATATGCAGTGGGAGCAATAATAAGTGCAATAAGCAGTGGGAGCAATAATAAGTGCAATATGCAGTGGGAGCAATAATAAGTGCAATATGCAGTGGGAGCAATAATAAGTGCAATATGCAGTGGGAGCAATAATAAGTGCAATAAGCAGTGGGAGCAATAATAAGTGCAATAAGCAGTGGGAGCAATAATAAGTGCAATAAGCAGTGGGAGCAATAATAAGTGCAATAAGCAGTGGGAGCAATAATAAGTGCAATAAGCAGTGGGAGCAATAATAAGTGCAATAAGCAGTGGGGGTGGTGTATATGCTGGCAGTGGCAGCTCAAATCTATAAATTGTGTTTGCTCTTCCCGTTCCGTTCCGAGTTACTTCATGGAACATTAAGGGATTGAATAATCCCATTAAAAGGCAAAGGGTGCTATCGCACCTGGCTAGACTTAATACTGATGTCACCCTCCTTCAGGAGTCTCATCTCTCGGAGGCAGAGGCGGGTAAGCTTAAACGTTGTTGGGTGGGACATGTTTTCTGTTCCCCCTCTGTTGCAAAGAAAAATGGTGTTTTAATTTTGTTGCACAAGAAGTTGAATGTTTCTTCCATTTCCCATGAATGTGACATTAACGGCCGTTGGGTTATTGTTGATTTGCTTATTGATAACATTCCGCTGACTCTCTTTAATGTTTATGCACCCACGGGAGTTGACAAGTCTTTCTGGCCCTCGATTTCTGATAAACTGGCCTCTCTCCCTGGGAATTACATTCTTCTCGGTGGGGATTGCAACCAAATTATGGACCCCTTCCTAGATCGCCATCCAAGGTCAAATTTGTTCCATCCAAGATGTATTCTCAATTTGTCAAAGCTACCCAAAACAATGCCATGGTTGATATATGGAGGTTATGTAATCCTGACCTGAGGGAATATAGTTTCTTCTGCCCTCCACACCAATCTCAATCCCGCATTGACCATGTTTTCCTTAGTAGATCCCTTTCTCAACATGCCATTCGTTCTAAAATAGGCTCCATTTTGATCTCTGATCATGCCCCTGTCTTTGTGGACCTGGATCTCCTCCCTTTTTCCCCTCACTGAGGCAGATGGAGATTCTATAATGCTTTACTCCAAGATCCCGCCTTTTGCTCCGAGTTCTCCACCTTTGCCTCTGAATTTTTCCTTCTTAACCATACCCCTGACTCCCCTTTCGTTATGATTTCGGACTCATTTAAGGCGGTCTCTAGAGGTTTCATTATAGCTTTTGTGGCAAGACGGAAGAAACTAAGAGAGACCAAGTCCGCCAAAATCCTTGCCGATATCAAACGCCTGGAGCTTGCTTATCACTCTTCCAACTCAGATTCTTCCCTTAAGCAGCTCATTGACGCCAAAATCTCCTTTAATAAATTCACAACCGAAGCGGCTTCCAACCTTCTTTTAAAATGTAACTCTCGCTATTATGGAGGCAAGAATAAAATGGGGAAGTTACTCGCTAATTACTTGAAGATTAGAAAACAACGTACCAAGATCGAATCTATTAAGACCTCTAATGGCGAAACTCGGTTTAAGGATGCAGAAATTCTTGCTGAATTTCAAAAGTTCTATGACAATCTTTACACCCCTGAGAAGGTTCCCTCCACAGCGGATCTCCTCTCTTACTTCCAATCTCTTCCCTCCCCTCCTACATCTCATGTTGATTTGACCTCCCTTGATGCTGACATCTCCCTGGATGAATTATCACGCGCTGTGACCAAATTAAGACATGGTAAAGCTCCCGGCCCCGATGGTTTCACCATTGAATTTTATACCCATTTCTCTTCTCTTCTCCTTCCTAAACTTCTTCTTTTGTTTAAATCTTTTCTTTCAGCAGGGTCTTCAAGTGGTTCTTTTCAACAGGCCCTAATCTGTTTAATTCCTAAAGAGGATAAAGATCATACTCTTTGTAAGAATTTTTGCCCGATCTCTCTAGTCAACACGGACTATAAGATTTTAGCTAAGATTCTCGCTTTACGGTTGAACCCTCTTCTACCTGATTTAATCGGTCCCGAGCAGTCGGGTTTTGTTAAGGGCGACTCTCCTCTGACAATTCTCGGGTCTTCCTTAACATAATTAGTCGAGCCTCCCAATTAGAACACCCCTTTGCAGCTATCTCTTTAGATGCTGAGAAAGCCTTCGACAGGATTGGTTGGGATTTCATGTTCCAAGCTCTCCGTTGGATGGGACTGCCTTCTAGTTTTATTTCTATTGTTTCCTTATTGTACTCTAATCCCCAAGCTTCTATCTTTCTTAATGGAATTTATTTATTTATTTATTTATTTATTTGAGTATTTTGTAGAGCGCACAGCGGCCCCAAAGAGGCGTCCCGGCGCTGACAACTCTGAAAATTGAGGCTAGAGGGTCCGATGACAGGAATCAAGAGGAGAATAGAAGAGTTTTCAGAGATTTACGAAAGGCTGGTTCTGTTGGGCAAGTGCGTAGGGCAAGGGGAAGCTTGTTCCAGTGCTGGGTGGTACAGACCTCAAAGGTTTTTCCACCTGCGCGGGTGCGTTTAAATCTGGGAGTTGCCAGAAAATGGAGAGTATTGGAGCGTAGAGTTCTTGATTTGGTATAGGGTCGCAGAATGTTTTTCAGATGTGCCGATCCACTGCCTTTGGATGCTCGGAAGGCCAGTGTCAAGGCCTTAAACACACATCTTTTGGCTATGGGCAGCCAATGCAGTTTACGGAGATGGGGAGAGATGTGGTGTCTGACAGGGATTCTCTCAACTAGACGAGCAGCGGCATTCTGGACTGTTTGAAGTTTTTGGCAGAGGCCTGCTGTGATACCAAGGTAGATGGCATTGGCGTAATCGAGATGGGATGTTATCAGTGCCTGGATCACAGTCTTACGGCAGTCCGCCGGCAGGTAATTGATAAGACGTTTTATGGTCTTGATCTTTGCGAAGCAGGAGGCAGCTACGGTTTGTACCTGGGAGTTAAAGCTAAGTTGGGAGTCCCAGCGTACTCCCAGGTTTCTTACCGAGTCTTTGGGGGTGGGGGCTAGACTCAAGTCTTCTGGCCACCAGATGCTAGGATCCAGAGGAGATGGTGAATTGAAAAACAGGATCTCTGTTTTTCCAGCATTGAGACGGAGGGAGTTGGCATCCATCCAGCTCGAGATGTCTCTGAGACAGGATTTCAATGGGTCAAAGACGGAAGCGGAAGGGGAATCAAAAGTGAAGAGAAGCTGGATGTCGTCAGCGTAAGAAGTCGATTTGATCCCCGTCTGGGCGATTAGTTTGGCCAGGGGGGTGAAATATACATTAAAGAGGAGCGGGCTCAGAGAGGAGCCCTGTGGGACTCCCCATTTGAGTGATCTAGCAACAGAAGTGTATGGAGGCATGAAGACCTGCTGTGTGTGGCCAGAAAGGTAGGATGAGAGCCATTTCAGGACAGCACCGCCCAGCCCTAGATCCTGCAGTCTTCTCATCAGGATATTATGAGAGACGGTGTCGAATGCTGCTGAAAGATCCAGCAGCACTAACACCGCCCTCGATCCTTGATCAAGCGTCCATCTCACCGAGTCGGCCTTTTCGATAAGGGCCGACTCGGTGCTGTGGCCTGACCTGAAGCCATGCTGGGAGTCGTTGAGTAACCCGTTAGTTTCGATGTAATTCGATAGCTGTGAGTGAACCAATTTTTCCAGGATCTTGGCTGGGGCGGGCAGGAGAGAAATCGGCCTGTAGTTGCTGGGGTCTTCTGGGTCCAGGTTGGGCTTTTTGAGGATGGGAACTAATGAGGCATGTTTCCATTTGGCCGGGAAACAGCCTGTTCTGATTGAGACGTTCCAAATGAAGTTGAGATGGGGATTGTTAGACACGGACCTGGAGGGTCGGCCGAGGACAAGGGGAGAGGCCTCCGGTGAGGGCCGTCTCCAGCGATCGTACAGACAAGTAACTTCCCCCCCCACAGATGGACACCACACAAGGATAAGGTTAACGCTCTTTATGCCGCTGAATTCTAGTCTCTGGAAGGGAAAGGGGGTAGCGGGACAGTCTTGTTACCAATCTGGTAGTTGAGATGAGATGATGGTAGCTCACAATCCTCGAGCTCGGCGTTCGGGAAGGTCGGGCCGCGGCAGCGCCAGCAGGTCCCGAGGTGGTCGTAGGTAGCAGCGGGCCGCGGCAGCGCCAGCAGGTCCCGAGGTGGCCGTAGGTAGCAACGGGCCGCGGCAGCGCCAGCAGGTCCCGACGAGGATGATGGTTGCAGAAGGCCGCCGCAGCGCCAGCAGGCAGGACGACAGTTCACAAGGCAGGGCTGCGGCAGCGCCAACAGTCCGTCAAGGATGAGTTCTTCACGGTGTCTCTTGACTCCAGGATACAACTGTCTTCCTGCTCTGGAGCTGCCTCAGTTATAGGTCTGGCGCCCTTTGATGTCCGGACCCTCGCACTTGGAGGTCGGGAGGTCCGGGATGAGGGAGTCCAGACACCCAGCAGGGGGGTGGAGCCAACGCCCGGGGAGGCTGGGGGCGATCGGCACCTGGCGGGGGAGAGCCATCGACACTTCTTCCTCCCATGACCTGCCAAGTGGTCCGTTCACCTCCTGGGTGGATGGTGGTGCCGGGATGTCGGGGCCTGGCCAGGCCCAGGGTTGGGGTCGAGCTGGGGCCACGCGGCCTCGTGGTGCAGTGTCCAAGATGGCGGCTGGGTCGGGCAATAGTGCTGACGGTGGCCCGGGCCAGTGATACAGGGATATCCGGGGGCAGGCGTCCCGTAGGGGACGGATTTCGGGTGGCTTCTGTGGGTAGCACCTGGAGAGCCGGCGTCCGGGCCCTGTCATGCGGGGAGGGAGCGAGCCCTTCATGGGGCCTGTCCAACATGCGTCCCCCCCAACTGAAGGCGGGGAGAGTCACCCATCCTCTTGGGGACTCTCCTCATCGAGGCAGAAAAAGCGGGACAGGCCACCCGCGTTGGCGTGGTCTTGGCCAGGGCGATGCTCCACAGTGAAGTCCATCCCCTGCAGGGAGATGGACCATCGTAATAGTTTGGGATTCTCCCCCCGCATCTGCATTAACCATTGCAGGGGGCGATGGTCTGTTTGCACCCGAAAGTGGGTACCGAAGAGGTAGGGCCGGAGCTTCTTAAGGGCCCATACGACGGCAAAGGCCTCCCGCTCGATGGTGCTCCAGCGCTGTTCTCGGGCCAGCAGGCATCTGCTGATGAAGGCCACTGGTTGGTCGACTCCCTCGGGGTTCAGTTGGGAGAGGACGGCCCCAATGCCATGGTCTGAGGCATCCGTCTGGACGATGAACTCGCGGCTGTAGTCGGGGGCCTGGAGCACAGGGGCGATGCACATGGCGGCCTTCAGCTTCTCGAAGGCCGCTTGACAGTCGGGAGTCCAGTTGACTGTTTTTGGGTGGTTCTTGGATGTGAGTTCCGTGAGGGGTCCCACAATGCTGCCATAGTCCTTCACAAACCGCCGGTAGTATCCGGTGAGCCCCAAGAAGGCTCGGAACTCAGTTTGGGTGACGGGTGGCTGCCAGGACTGGATGGCAGCGATCTTGAGCTGGAGGGGGGCCACCAGACCGCTCCCCACTTGGTGTCCGAGGTAGGTCACGGACCCCTGGCCCATTTGGCACTTGCTGGCCTTGATTGTGAGGCCGGCCTGTTGGAGGGCCTGCAGGACCTCTCGGAGGTGGCGGAGGTGGTCTGACCAGTGGCGGCTGTATACCGCGATATCGTCCAGGTAGGCGGCGCTGAACTCTACGAGGCCCGCCAATACCTGGTTCACAAGTCGTTGAAAAGTGGCTGGAGCATTCTTCATGCCGAATGGCATCACTGTGAAATGGTAGTGTCCATCCGGGGTGGAGAAAGCGGATCGTTCTTGGGCCCTGGGGGTGAGGCCGATCTGCCAGTAGCCTGCTGTCAGGTCGAAGATGCTTAGGTGGCGGGCAGCCCCCATGCGGTCGACCAGTTCATCTGCTCGGGGGATGGGGTGAGCGTCGGTTCGGGTGACAGCGTTCAAACCCCGATAGTCGACGCAGAATCGGACATCGGGGGTGGTGCCCGGGGCAGCAGCCTTGGGGACCAGAACGACTGGGCTGGCCCAGGGGCTGTCCGAGGGTTCGATGACTCCGAGTGCGAGCATCTTGGAGACTTCCTCTTGGATGCAGGCGCGCACCGATCTGGTACTCGGTACGCCCGGTGTCTGATAGGGGGGCTGTCCCCAGTGTCCACGTCGTGCAGGCACCAGGGGGTGACTCCGGGAGTGAGGGAAAAGAGATTTGCAAATTGCAACAGGAGGGTCCGACAGTCTTGGCGCTGTTCCGGGGTCAGGGCATCGGAAAGTCGGACCCCGTCCACTGAACCATCTTTTTCCCGGGTTCTCAGTAGGTCCGGGAGGGGCTCGGAGTCTTCTTCCGCTCCACTGTCTGTAGCCATCAGCAGGCTGAGCTCCGAGCGCACGAAGTGTGGTTTGAGTCTGTTGGCGTGGAGGACCCGGAGGGGGTTCCGGGAGGACTCCATGTCAATGAGATAGGTGACGGGGCTCTTGCGCTCGACCACTTTGAAGGGCCCCGTCCACTTGTCCTGCAAGGCACAAGGCTCGATGGGGGACATCACCCATACCTGCTGACCACGCTCGAACTCGAGGGAGGAGGCATGTTGATCGTACCATTTCTTCATGTCCTCCTGACTGGCCTCAAGATTGGCTTTGGCGATCTCTCTGAATCGCCTGGTCTGATTGCGGAGGGTCAGGAGGTACTTGTAGACGTCTGGAGGGGTCTTCAGGGGGGCCATTTCCCATTCTTCTTTAACTAGGCTGAGGGGCCCTCGAACGGGGGGTCCGTACAGGAGTTCGAAGGGGCTGAAGCCGAGGGACTTCTGGGGGACCTCTCGGTAGGCGAAGAGGAGGCACGGGAGCAGCACGTCCCACTGGCGTCGTAGGGGTTCTTCCAGCCCCATGATCATCCCCTTGAGAGTGCGGTTAAACCGCTCGACTAGTCTGTTTCCTTGCGGGTGATAGGGGGTTGTGGATCGGTAGGTGACTCCGCACTGCTGCCAGAGTGATTTCATATACTTCGAAATAAAGTTTGTGCCCCTGTCGCTGACGACCTCCCGGGGGAAGCCCACTCGAGAGAAGATCCCCATTAAGGCTCGGCCTACCACTAGCGCTGTTACAGTTCGAAGGGGAACGGCTTCGGGATAGCGGGTGGCGTGGTCCACCAGGACCAGGATGAATCAATGCCCTTGTGCTGTTCGGGGGTCTAGGGGCCCCACAATGTCTATGCCCACCCTTTCGAACGGGGTGGTAACAACAGGGAATGGTTGCAGGGGTGCCTTGAGTTTGCGGCCGCTCTTCCCGCTGGCCTGGCAGGTGGGGCAGGACCGGCAGTGGTTGGAGACGTCATTTCTCATTTTTGGCCAGTAAAAGTGGGTTACCAGGCGGTGGTAGGTTTTGTCTTGCCCCAAGTGTCCAGCCAGGGGGACATCATGGGCTAAGTTCAACAGGAAGTCTCTGAAGCGGAGGGGCACCACCAGCACTCGACTGGCCCCCAACTCCGCGATTCTTTGTTCGCTGTACAATAGGTCAATGTCCCAATAGATCCAGTGGGCCCCGGCGGGGTCTCCCGCGCTCTGGGCGAGTGCTTGCTGTCGCAGTCCCTCGAGGGAGGGACAGGTCTTCTGCTCTTGCCGGAATTGCTCCTGGGTGGGTCCCCCTTCTTAACGCCACTGAGCCAGGTCTGGAAGGTCTTGGGGCTGAGCGGGCCCTTCTTGGGTTTGTTCCGGGGGGTCGGTATGGACGGTGTCTACCTCTGGAGCGAGCGGTGGAGGAGGTGCTGGCCATTCGGGTTCTTCGGGTTTGGGGATGGTGCGGGCGGCCATGGACCGGGTTGTTACGCACGCCCAGTCCGGGAGGCCCAACATCCCCAGGTGCTCTCTTCTTTCAACGGCCGCCCAAGGGGAACTCTCGAGATCATTTCCCAGGAGGCAGTCCACGGGGGCATCAAACTGGACAGTCACTTTTAGCATACCGGACACTCCTCCCCATTCAAAGGGGACGCAGGCCATCCGACACAGGCTCTCAGAATTGTCGGCCGATCGGACGGGGCAAAGAACATTTGGCAGGATTTGTTCTGGGGCCACAAGGTGACAGCGGACGGCCGTCACACTGGCCCCCGTGTCACGCAGGGCTTCGGCCTTGCGCCCATTTATGTTCACCCACTGGCTGTATTTCCTGGTGTTGGCGGGTAGGGGAGCCCGCGGGATCATGTCTCTTCCCCCTAGGCAAGCCAGGACCATGGCGGCAGGTTCCCACTCGGGCTGCTCCTGTTCGTACTCTTCATGCTCTTCGGATATTTGCTCTTCTCCTAAGGCGGCGGCAGCCACCTGGCGGGGCCCAGGAGTCTGGTTCTTGGGGCAGTTCGGGTCACTGGCATAGTGGCCGACTCGCTGGCATCGGTGGCAAGTAACATTGGTTCGGAACCCCGGGCGCATCGGGGGGTTGCCCCGGCCGGCCGGGGGCGGGGTGTTGTTCGCGGGAGCGGCCGGGACGGCGTCTCTGCCCCGGCCCTGACCTCCTCCTCCTCCTCGGGGACGATGCTGACCTTGGTTGGTTCTGTTCTGCTCGTTGGGCCCACTCCGGGCCACTCGGGTGCTTTCCCACCGGTCAGCCTCAGCGGCGAGCTGCCGTGGTTCAGTCAATTTACTGTCGAGGAGGTGCTGCCTGAGCTCGAC
Organism: Lissotriton vulgaris; assembly: GCF_964263255.1. Lineage (NCBI taxonomy): Eukaryota > Metazoa > Chordata > Amphibia > Caudata > Salamandridae > Lissotriton > Lissotriton vulgaris. The sequence goes on along the minus strand of NC_141685.1, from coordinate 79,352,519 downwards.
GAAGCAGTTGTTGGAGAGGTGCTCCCACACAATGAAGTTGAAGAGCTGCTCGTAGGTTGTTACGTGGCTACCCTTGATCCATCCCTCGAAGGCTCGGCTGAAATAGTTCACATATTCTACCCAAGTCGTACCCGGGATCCGGGTGCAGTCGCGGAACCTCTGGCGGTACATTTCGGGCGTCAGCCCATATCGAGTGAGGAGGGCGGCCTTCATGTGGTCATAGGACGTCATTTGATGGTCCGGGAGCTGTAGCAGGGCATTGCGTCCTTCGTTGACAAACCTCCCCCATAGACCGGCTCCCCAGTCACTTCGATCGATCCGGTGGGAGGTCATGGCGATCTCGTAGGCTTTGAACCACTGCTGTATGTCGTCGTTCCGAAAGTATTCACGGACCACATCCTTGGGGATGTGGACCTTTGGTTCGGTGGTGCCCGGGGTGTGCGGGCGCTCGGGCACCCCTAGATCTTTATTCTGTTTCCGCATTTCTATCTCTGCTAGCTTGCGCTCGTGTTCGTATGCCAGTCTTTTTTCTTCTAGTTCTCTCTGCCTTTGCTTTTCTTCCCGCTCTTCTCGGAGCCGTAAGTGTTCTAAGTTTATCTTTTGTTCGGCTAGTTTCAGCTCTCCGTCCAACCGGAGCCGCACCAACTCCAATTCATGGAGTCGGCTTTTCTCTCGTTCTTGGATCTCTTCCGGGGAGAGACCCGTCCTCCTTTCTTCCGTCGGAGTGGTGGTTGTTTCGGGTGGCTCGCTGTTTCGGTTCCGGGGTGCAGCCGCCCCCGTTTCTGCCCAAGATTCTAGGGCGTGTTTGAAGTCCTCTTTTGTGCTCAGCCCGGTGGTAGCAATGCCCAGTTCCATGCAAAATTGCTTTAGCTCTCGATGGCTGTAATCTTCTAGCTTTTCCATCTGGAATTTCTCTGCAGGTCCGCTCTCTTTTGTTGTCATTGTGGTTGAGTCGTGGGGTGAGTTACTTTCTGTACGTTACGCGTTGATTCGGATCGCGCCGCTGGCCACCAATGTTAGACAGGGACCTGGAGGGTCGGCCGAGGACAAGGGGAGAGGCCTCCGGTGAGGGCCGTCTCCAGCGATCGTACAGACAAGTAACTTCCCCCCCCACAGATGGACACCACACAAGGATAAGGTTAACGCTCTTTATGCCGTTCTTGAAGTAAGGTAGTACGGTACAATGAGATTAGGACACGAGGGTCCTCTCAATTCTAGTCTCTGGAAGGGAAAGGGGGTAGCGGGACAGTCTTGTTACCAATCTGGTAGTTGAGATGAGATGATGGTAGCTCACAATCCTCGAGCTGGGCGTTCGGGAAGGTCGGGCCGCTGCAGCGCCAGCAGGTCCCGACGAGGATGATGGTTGCAGAAGGCCGCGGCAGCGCCAGCAGGCAGGACGACAGTTTACAAGGCAGGGCTGCGGCAGCGCCAACAGTTCGTCAAGGATGAGTTCTTCACGGTGTCTCTCGACTCCAGGATACAACTGTCTTCCTGCTCTGGAGCTGCCTCAGTTATAGGTCTTTGATGTCCGGACCCTCGCACTTGGAGGTCGGGAGGTCCAGGATGAGGGAGTCCAGACACCCAGCAGGGGGGTGGAGCCAACGCCCGGGAAGGCTGGGGGCGATCGGCACCTGGCGGTGGAGAGCCATCAACACTTCTTCCTCCCATGACCTGCCAAGTGGTCCGTTCACCTCCTGGGTGGATGGTGGTGCCGGGATGTCGGGGCCTGGCCAGGCCCAGGGTTGGGGTCGAGCTGGGGCCACGCGGCCTTGTGGTGCAGTGTCCAAGATGGCGGCTGGGTCGGGCAATAGTGCTGACGGTGGCCCGGGCCAGTGATACAGGGATATCCGGGGGCAGGCGTCCCGTAGGGGACGGATTTCGGGTGGCTTCTGTGGGTAGCACCTGGAGAGCCGGCGTCCGGGCCCTGTCATGCGGGGAGGGAGCGAGACCTTCATGGGGCCTGTCCAACAGGGATTAAGAACGGAGGCAAGATTTTTATACTGCTTGGCTGGCCAAGAGTCTTTCGGAGAGCCCGATTTGCATTTAAGAAGTTCAGCAATAGAGTCAGTTTCTGATATAGTTGCAAATTCAAGTAGGGTGGGCTGCTGAGGAGAGGGAGTGGTGGGTTCCTCTTTTTGCCTTACAATATTGGCAGTGGGGAAGGAGGAGTAGATAGCCTCGATTTTATCAGAATGACCTCTGATTATTTCTCTTTGCACCGAGGTGTTCGCCAGGGTTGCCCCTTGTCCCAACTCCTATTTGTCTTAGCCTTAGAACCTTTCCTTACGAAAATTCGTCAAGACGATAACATTTCCGGCTTTGGTTTTGGTCCACGTCAGGTTAAGCTTTCGGTATATGCCGATGATATTCTCTTCTATTGCTCCGATCCTCTCTCTTCGCTACCTCCCTTTTTACAACAAGTCTCTTCTTTCTCTGATGTTTCTGGCTATCGCCTAAATGTCGATAAATGTGAAATTCTCCAGTTAAATTCTCTTTGTAAGAAACACCTATTTGCTCATACTGGTTTCTCTTGGCAGCCTTCTAAAATCAAATACCTAGGTGTCTGGTTCGCTCCCCGCTTATCTGACACCCTCAAACTGAATTTTACTTATGTCTCTGAAAAATTGGAAACGGCAATTACTCGCTGGAACCATCTCTTTCTATCCTGGTGGGGCCGCCTAAATTCTATTAAAATGATGCTCTCTCCCCTTCTTCTGTATACTATTTCCATGCTTCCATTACTCATTTCAGCTTCTTTTTTCAAAACAATTGACTCATTGCTTCTCAAGTTCCTTTGGAATGGCAAACGTTCTCGGATTGCGATTGCTACTCTTCGTAAGGATAAAAATCAGGCTGGTGTTCGTTTTCCCGACTTTAGAGTCTACCATAGAGCTTTTACCCTAAAACAATCTATCCGCTGGCTCTCCTCGGATTTTCCTTTTCACTCTCCCATTTGGCTTACCTTGGAATCCTCATTTATCTCTCCCTTCAACTTCCGGGAACTCTTGTCCTTCACGTCCTTGCCAATCCGTCTTCGTACTCCTATTATTTCTCACTGCCGCACTCTTCTACATCCCTTCTTATCCTCGTTGTACCCCTCCCTCCTTTCCTTCCATGAACAGTCTATCTGGTACAATTCTCTTTTAAAAATTCGCAATCATACTCTTTATTGGAGGTCTTGGCATTCCTGAGGCCTGTATTGGATTTCTCAGCTCCTCTCTCAGGATCTACCTCTTTCCTTTTCAGATTTTCAATCCTCTTTCTCGTTGCCCTCCAGCGCTTGTACCCAATATGACTCATTGCTTCCTGCTCTCACAGTTTACCTCCAAACGTTGCCTCCCTCTACTAATATCCCTACGGAATACGCGTCCACATCCACATTACTGGACTCACAGCCTTCTGCCTCATCTTTGTATAATTCTTTCCGGTTCATGCCTACCAGGACGAAGTCAAAGACTGAGATTGCTTGGGAATCCAACCTTGCCCTTGATCTGTCAATTCCTCTCTGGGACAAGATCTGGTCTAAGCTACATAAATCCTCTAGAGCCGCTCAGAATACCCAAACCTTATACTTTATTTATAACATGATCCCCTTTACCCCACTTACTCTGTCACGTTTTTCCTCTGATACTCCTTCTACTTGCTGGTCCTGCCCTTGCCCCTCAGCAGACTTGAAACATATGTTGTTTGATTGCCCTCCTATATCCAGGTTTTGGAGCTCAGTCTGGATCCAATTACAAAAGATTTTTCATTTTCTCATCCCTTTTTCTCCCGCTGATGTCTTTTTAGGCTCCCTCTCCCCCCATCTACCCCAATTTCCTCACCACTACCAACTCCTTGATCTCCTCATAGCAGTCGCATTCCACACTATCACTTCTAACTGGAAAGAGGCCACAAAAGTTTCCTATAATGCTTGGTGGAGCGCAGTCTGTTTCCATCATAGGTTGGACACTAATTACGTTTCCCCTATTTCCTTGGCAATCAAACGTGATCTCCTTTGGTTACCTTTAGTTACCTACCTATCTTCCTCTGCCCCATCACGACCATTCCTAACTCCAGACGTAGTTGAAGTCCGCAAACCACCATGAATCCTCCCCTTCTGCCTTTTAATTGTTAATTATAAGTATAATTACACTTCCATCTATGCTTATGCTTGTATTTTGCATTATATATTCTATTTCTTGTTTTGACTTCAGTTTTCATGTATTTCATGCTCATTGATGCTTAATTCATATGCCTTCTCGAAATATTGCCAGTATTCTTTACCTTAATCAGTTGACGTACTGTACTACGATGCATTTCAATGCTTTACCCACTGCTCTGTTTTTTCCTCCCCTCCCCCACTCTTTTCCTTTTTTCTTCAATAAAACTCAAACTTTAAAAAAAAATCTATAAATTGTAATTATACGACATTTTTAGAACCTTTTGATCCATTTGAGCTAGAAATATTATTTTGTTAAAGTCAGCAGATTATGCATGTGCTGGCGATCCATGGAATGAGGACTAACAAAAGGATGCAAGAGGGAGGTTGCTGTACTGTTCCTATGTTGAGGAGGGGAAAAGTTTAGCTGGCATGACCAAAGGTGTTTGAATGGCACCTTGGGGCATCCATTGTGTTGGATGTATTTGCCTCACACACCCCGAAGGATGTCATGCTTCATCATCGGCGTTTGCTCCTCGTCGGGGAGGCGGTGCAATCCCCGACGGGCTCACCTCAAGAGGGGCTCTTTGGCGGAGATCTTTTATCCAACAGCCTTATGGTGAAGTGATGGCTCGGGTAGTCCCTGCCCTATAGGTGAGTAGGGATTACATACTATGTAGACAGAGCATTCTGTTAAGCGTGTGCTTGTGATTCTTTGTCTGGTTCTTGCCATAGACATGCAATATAATACTTACCTTTTCTAAGGGTGCCTAGACTACTTGCACTATATATGATTTAAGTCTAAATGGGTATTACACCCCTCCTAACCTGCTGCTCTTTTAATCACTGTTTTTAAAATATCACCCATCCACACCACTACTGCCCTATTTTCACACAGTTTCTGAGTGTGCCCCGTCCGAATCACCGAACATCGCAGCAATTTTCGCTGCAGGAAAACCCATACAAAAATGTGCAAGCATTTTGTGGACTCTAACCATAGTCTTCTCTAGTGTCACTCAACCTTATCTGTTGACACTTAGCAAGCTAGCCACACGTTTTAATTGCAGCCAGGGGACCCCCAGAATAAAGTGAATTCCGGTACCCCTAGCTACATTTTAGCAACTACATCATCATCACATACCACCCTGCCCACACACCCCCACTTCACCATAAGGCTGTTGGATAAAAGATCTCCGCCAAAGAGCCCCTCTTGAGGTGAGCCCGTCGGGGATTGCACCGCCTCCCCGACGAGGAGCAAACGCCGATGATGAAGCATGACATCCTTCGGGGTGTGTGAGGCAAATACATCCAACACAATGGATGCCCCAAGGTGCCATTCAAACACCTTTGGTCATGCCAGCTAAACTTTTCCCCTCCTCAACATAGGAACAGTACAGCAACCTCCGTCTTGCATCATTTGTACTAGATACGGACACAAGCTGTTACTGGACCTTCCACCACTCTGAGTGGTAATTAGTGTCCGTTGATCAAGTGATCAATCACTCTCCCTCCTTTTGATAAATATGACTAACAAAAGGAACCAGTACTTAGTGCACTGGGCCGCTGTAGGTGGGGGAGGCAGAGCAGCGGGTGTCCTCAAGGCCTCCCTTAGTAAGCTCGGATCAGTCAAGCGCAATGACCCCAAGCGCCACCGTTTTACATGTTCATCCCTCCTCAGGCTGATTCCTCTCAGCCCCTCCCTCCTCAGGCTGATTCCTCTCAGCCCCTCCCTCCTCAGGCTGATTCCTCTCAGCCCCTCCCTCCTCAGGCTGATTCCACTTGATCAGTGCAGCGGGACACTGACCTGCTCCCTTTTCTCCCTTTTTAGCCCCTGGGGTGCTTCACCAATGTAACTGTCCCTTCTTTAGGGGCAGTCAATTATGGCCTGGTCCCTTGTCCTGTCTCTCTGCAGGAGGGGAGTGAGGACCACCCCGCCACTCAAACACGTGGCTCTGGAAGAGAGCTCAGGCCCCATCACAAACAGGGTGAGTTCCATGCTCTTCATGGGTCTGCAGAGTGCCACACCATCTCGCAGCAGTCATCAGGGGCACAGCGGAAAGTTTTATAGTTTATTTATAGAAATTGTGTCATGATTTTTCTAAAACACATGGATTACAGGGGTGTTCTTGCTATTATCCCTGTTCATTTCACTGATATTACCACCAACTAACGAGAGTTGCAATGTTGGACTTGGCCTTTCCCCCAAATATTTTCGCTTTTTGCCCCCCTAATTTGAATGTCTCCCCCATGGTATTAAATATGTATGGACCATGTGTGGTAAGAGTTGCCCTGTTGTAAAATTAAATGTTATTAAATGGTGTGCAGAAAATATTCCCCCATGTTAAAAATGCACCTGACTGAAATGTACTGTGTTTTTAAAATGGATGCCATGGCCCTGGGTAGTGCCACCTGACTGCGTCAGGTTGGCGGTCTAGTTATTATTACCCAGCCACCCCTAGCCTTTGGAGGGAAGCCTGGCACCCAGGGTGCTCAACCCCTCCCCTTGAGCCAGTGTGAACCAGTTTTCCCCAACATTCCGGAAGGTTCTGGCACTGTGAGGGAGGAGGGTATAAGTAGGGGGAAGTGCCACCAGAGGGAGAGACAGAGCTGGGACAGGGACGTGAGGGGACCTGCTGCAAGGAGACACCGCCACATGGGCCTGTGAGCTGGGCCCTGCACCCCTAAACCCCCCCCTCTGCTGTTCCCAGGGCCCCTAACAAAGGAGAGCCCCCTAGGTCCCTGACGCTGTGGGACCTTGAACTACGCCAGCGCTGAGGGAAAGAGGTGCGCAGAAGAGGAGGAATGCTGTGGGTTTGAACCCCTCCCCCCAGGAGGTGAGGAGTGTGCCCCTGGGGCTGGCTGCGGAACTGTTCGCCCACCTCCGTGAGGTGTGCCTGCCAGACGCTGTGCTGGGGAAGCGCTGTTTTGAAGAGGTTGGTGCCCCCAAGGAAGCTGTGGCCCCTTTGCCAACTGTGTGAGGAGCTGTATGAGGAGCTGTCTTGTGCCCCCGAGGAACTGGTACCCTTTGAAAGCGCTTATCTGCCGTGTTTTGGCGCGCTTTCTGTGAGAGGACTACTTAACAAGAAAGGGAGCCTACCCCTTGTCCTGGCCTCGCGCTGTGTGGCAGCGCCGAAAATCACAGCCGCGGCCCGGCGCCGCCTTGAGGAGATCCCCTGCTGGGGTGTGCATTGTTGCGGCAGCCCCCGATGCCAGGAGGGGGCCGCCGAAGTGGGGAGAGGGCCGCGCTAGGCCCTGAAGCCGTCCGGGCCCGTGTCATGTGACGGGGGCGCCTGACGGCGTCATTGGCCACGCCCCCAGCCATGCCGCGCACGGATTGGCTGCGCGGCCGGGCCCCCGGAAGGCCGCTCAGCAATTGGCTGCCGGCCCGGCAGCCAGAGAAGGAGCGGAGGACCAAAGTCCCGGGTCCCCGTGAAGAGCGACCGGTCCGGGAGGCCACCCCGCCGGTCTGTGCAAGCCCGCCGCAGAGGAAGCGGGAAAGAAGCCGGCCGAAGGTGCCACGGGGCTCCCCTGATGAGGAGGGAGCCCCGGGATTGTGAGGAGCGCCGTTGCGGGGCCCCTGTAGCCTAGAGGGAGCCCGGGTGAGAGTGACCGGAACGGGAGCCCACCCCGCCGGTCAGGACCTGGAGGAGGCTGGGAGCGCGAGCTGTTCTCGGCGGGGCCCTCGGAGACAGCAGGAGAGCCCCTCTTGTGTCCCGCCTTTGTCCCTCCGCCGCCTGCAGAGATGGCAGCAAGAGGGAGCCCCGAGTGAAGAGCCCGGAGGGAGGGAGGGGGCCTCGAGGCACATTGCCGGTGCCTGCCCCCTCCGCTTTGAAGTTCGGGTTAGGGAAACCCCCCCACGAGATCGGCACATCGCCTGCAGGGCTCCCAGTGGAAGAGGAGCCCTGCCCTCACGGGGAGAAGCGGACGGAAGTGTCAAGTGGCTGCTGGGCTCCCGTGAGGAAAAGGGAGCCCGATTTTGGTGCAGAAGCTCCAGGAGAAGACCGCGTGGAGCCTCCTGATCGCCCCCGTGACAAAGGGGCCAGCAGTGTAGTTGGAGCCCGGACCCAGCAGCCTAGAAGCAGCCAGTGAGTGGGGCTGCTTATAGTGGAGTTAGGGGGTGTGTCGGGGCACAGGGTCGGTGCCCGCCCCCAGGACAAGACTAGCTTTCCAGGTGCCCCGTCTGGCAGTGGGCACCTGCAACGTTGGGCCTGAGCGGAGCCGAGGGCCCCAGCAGACTGTGCCAGTTGTAGGGGGCCCGAGATCTAGCCCATAGGGTCCCCCAAGGGATTATTGATGCCCCCTGAGTTAGGGCCATATCTCAGGTTAATTGTGGGCATCCCCATGCGTTATGCTGCTAAGGCCAACTGCCCCCCTAGGGAAGTGTTAGTCGCCTGAAGAGGTATTTATGGTGGCCCTAGTGAAATGTTTATTCCTGCACAGTGACCAGGTAACAGGAAATGTTTGATTGGTTGTGACTAGTTACTACCGTTACTGATGCCAATGTATGTTGATGTTTCACGCCTGTTAGGTGATCCTACGCTGATTCCAGGCTGTTATGCAACTAAGGTTGTGGGCCCCTGCGGATGTTATTTACCTGCCTAAGTGAGCCTAATATACGCACTGGTGAGGTGCGCAATGTGTGGGAAGCCCAGGGTATTGCTCAGGAATAATGCGCCAGTGTTGAAATGCTTATGGTTAAATGCCTAATGTCACAGCGTAATGTGTATGCCTAATGTTTATCTGCATGCGGAGGGTTGGCTGTTGTATACCCCCTGATGGTTTATGCTTATGGTTTTATGGAACGCAAGGTGCCAATTACCTGATGAGACAGTCATCTCCCTGACCTAATGTGGTGTTGCCGGTTGCTAATGTAGTGATGCTCCTGGAAGAGTGCAAGCATCACAAGCTCCGCCTGATGTTTTATGTCCACAGGTTGAGGATGGAGTAAACCGTGGTGTGCCCTTTTATTGCAGGTGTCCTGCCCCTATGCTGGCCTGACGAGTTATTCCAGGCCCCTGTTCATGCCCCAGGTTTATGAGCTGCTGTACTGATTTATTCCAGGTGTTCCTGTATATTGTATGCTGTGATACCCTGTTGTTATTCCCTTACAGGGGTGGGGATTGGCGTATAACGCATGAGATGTATGTGCGCTAATGTGGGATTTTAAAATTACAGCCACCCCCTAAGGAAGAGAGCCTGAGTTGGCCCCGCCAGATTGGCCCCAGGTCTACTGATAACTTAATCACATTCTTCTTTATTTCAGCTATGGACTTATGGACTCAACCCTTTCGTCCCATGTAATAATCCCCCCTGATGTACTTGGCTCTGGTGCCAGTTGGCGCCTTGTTGTGATTACCACTATTTTGTTCCTTTTTACCTTGCAGGTTGGAGATATCACTAAACGTATTCTTTTTCCAACCAAAGGTGGTGTCGTGACTCTTTTGTAGTGTGCCTGGTGTGCCGTTTGTGGTTACTGCGTGAGTGCTTCACATGTCCTCCGTAGTTTAGCCTGCCCGCTCTGCTCCATGCTACCCCCCTTGGAGATTTGGTAACCCCATTTCTTACATGCAATTATTTCGCTGCTCATTTAATTAAATTTCCCTTAGTATAATTGTCATTTTGTGTAACTAATTTGGACCATTGAATGTATGTAATGCAGAACTATCGGTTCGAAATTCCATCGGGGCAATCTTTGTAATTATTCTACGTAATCAAAAATCCCGTCTGCATCTGAACGCCTGACTTCGTGCCGGTGCTAAGTGACATCATTTAATAGGAGTGTTTTGGTAGTTTTGAAAGGACAAAAACTTAGTGCGGCCCACTGTTCATGAGGACGATAACAATGTAAATATTCTTATGTTAGTATCAATTGTTCTCTAATACACGTTCCATTAATAGAAATAATACATTTCAACTAGTAGTCTAATGTGTTTCAGATATGAAAGTAGTACATGTCCATAGAAAGGCAAAATCTATGATGCCCATGGGATTCTAGTAGAGCTAGCTGGTGAATCGCAAGGGATAAACATTAAACCATTTTTAACTTCATTCAAGAATTGCTTTTCCCTCTCCTATTCAGATTGCTTTTGATGGCTGAAGTGGGAGCATTAATGTAACTTTACGTGGAAAATACTGTCATCGCAGAATCACATCATTCTGGTAGCCCTGACTATGCCTCACCGTAAAATACAACTTCTCATAAAAACATGCTGCACACCTTGTTGGCCAATATGAAGCTACTATGCACTATGCAGGGTACACGATTGTGCCACTGAGTAGCCACTGTCATCTCATAACAAATGACAGAGACACTCCCTCGACCACAATGAATGCTTCCGACCGCGCTCTCTGTCTCTCACTGCGATCATGCCAGGCCCGGCCCGGCCGTGCTCTCTGTCTGTCACTCTGACCATGCCAGGCCCGGCCCGGCCGTGCTCTCTGTCTGTGCTCTCTGTCTCTCACTGCCATCATGCCAGGCCCGGCCCGGCCGTGCTCTCTGTATGTGCTTTCTGTCTATGCTCTCTGTCTGTCACTCTGATCATGCCAGGCCTGGCCCGGCCGTGCTCTCTGTCTGTGCTCTCTGTCTGTCACTGCAATCATGCCAGGCCTGGCCCGGCCGTGCTCTCTGTCTGTCACTCTGACCATGCCAGGCCCGGCCCGGCCGTGCTCTCTGTCTGTGCTCTCTGTCTGTCACTCTGATCATGCCAGGCCCGGCCCGGCCGTGCTCTCTGTCTGTGCTCTCTGTCTGTGCTCTCTGTATGTCACTCTGATCATGCCAGGCCTGGCCCGGCCGTGCTCTCTGTCTGTCACTGCAATCATGCCAGGCCTGGCCGGCCGTGCTCTCTGTCTGTCACTCTGACCATGCCAGGCCCGGCCCGGCCGTGCTCTCTCTCTGTGCTCTCTGTCTGTCACTCTGATCATGCCAGGCCCGGCCCGGCCGTGCTCTCTGTATGTGCTCTCTGTCTGTGCTCTCTGTCTGTCACTCTGATCATGCCAGGCCTGGCCCGGCCGTGCTCTCTGTCTGTGCTCACTGTCTGTCACTGCAATCATGCCAGGCCTGGCCCGGCCGTGCTCTCTGTCTGTCACTCTGACCATGCCAGGCCTGGCCCGGCCGTGCTCTCTGTCTGTCACTGCAATCATGCCAGGCCTGGCCCGGCCGTGCTCTCTGTCTGTCACTCTGACCATGCCAGGCCCGGCCCGGCCGTGATCTCTGTCTGTGCTCTCTGTCTGTCACTCTGATCATGCCAGGCCCGGCCTGGCCGTGCTCTCTGTCTGTGCTCTCTGTCTGTCACTGTGGTCATGCCAGGCCCGGCCCCGCATCAATCACGACGAACGGCTGCAGGGCACCATAGTGCGCTACAGCTTGACCATGTTTATCTTTTTATGGAACTATGTCGCAATGATGTCCTTGGCAAGAGCAGGTTAAAACAGGCGAGGTGCAGTTTTGTTGATGAGTCAACAGAATTTATTTTCACATAGGAGGCCTCATTGAGTGCGCAGCATTTCCCTAAAGCGCTATAACGCCGTGTCAGGGGCAGTAGTAGGCGTTGTATAAACACATACAATAAGTACAATACAACAAGTGTACATTGCCTTAAATGTCACCTTTATATTGCCCCTTCACAGCTCTTATTTTATAACCAGCTCACATGATCGACACACACACCGAAAGAGGCAGTCGCCTGCACCTGCTGCTCCTCGAGTACAACAGCCCGCTGTGCACTGCTCAGAAACCGTCCATTTTTGTTTGCAGAGCGGAAGTGTGCTCGGGGGAGTTTGACGATTGTCCCAGCCGCATGCACGTTGTTTGTGCTGGACAGGAAGAAGGGATTGGCTGTTCTCTTGAGAGCCACGTGCTATGACAGCCTGAAGCCTTCATTCATCATCGGCGAGAGTCGTCTCTAAAATGTTAGATTGCTCACATTTAGGAAACTTTTCGACAATCCGCCCCTTTCACATACAAGGCGCTCTCTTCCTCACAATCACTTCATAAAAATCATTCAACCATTCCCAATGCAATTACCAACGCCTGCCGTCATCTCCTGCGTCTAGTAGCAGCGCTTTGCGGTGTCATTCCAGCGGCATAGGTGCTATAATACAAAAAATGACACACCACGGTATCGCCTCTTTCATTTCACTTAGCAGCCCCTGGTTTGTTTCCCTGTGGTTTGCTTCTCTGTTTCTCATAAAATACATTCTTTACATGGCAGGCACGTGCACAGGTCCTGGGCCCGCACATCTCTTTTCCACAAAATGTCCGCTTGTTATTGCAACCACGGCAGGGTCCCGGTCTGACTGTCGAAGGAGAAGGGTCGGGAGAGGCCTCTTTGACATTCAGTCACTCACTCGCGGATGATGCAGGCAGAAGGCCGCCGCCTCACTCAGTCAGGCAGGCCCTGGCTTACACACGCTACAGACGGTCAGTGTTCAAAGAAGGGCTCCCCCGCTCCACGGCCTCCCCCCTCACTCGGACTCAGTCAGGCAGGCCCTGGCTTACACACGCTACAGACGGTCAGTGTTCAAAGAAGGGCCCCACCGCTCCGCAGCCTCCCCCTTCACTCGGACTCAGTCAGGGAGGCCCTGGCTTACACACGCTACAGACACTCAGTGTTCAAAGAAGGGCCCCTCCTCCCCGCGGCCTCCCCCCTCACTCAGTCAGGCAGGCCCTGGCTTACACATGCTACAGACAGTCAGTGTTCAAAGAAGGGCCCCTCCGCTCCACGGCCTCCCCCCTCACTCGGACTCAGTGAGGCAGGCCCTGGCTTACACACGCTACAGACAGTCAGTGTTCAAAGAAGGGCCCCTCCGCTCCGCGGCCTCCCCCCTCACTCGGACTCAGTCAGGCAGGCCCTGGCTTACACACGCTACAGACGGTCAGTGTTCAAAGAAGGGCCCCTCCGCTCCGCGGCCTCCCCCCTCACTCGGACTCAGTCAGGCAGGCCCTGGCTTACACACGCTACAGACACTCAGTGTTCAAAGAAGGGCCCCCGCTCCGTGGCCTCCCCCCTCACTCGGACTCAGTCAGGGAGGCCCTGGCTTACACACGCTACAGACACTCAGTGTTCAAAGAAGGGCCCCTCCTCCCCGCGGCCTCCCCCCTCACTCAGTCAGGCAAGCCCTGGCTTACACATGCTACAGACAGTCAGTGTTCAAAGAAGGGCCCCTCCGCTCCACGGCCTCCCCCCTCACTCGGACTCAGTCAGGCAGGCCCTGGCTTACACACGCTACAGACAGTCAGTGTTCAAAGAAGGGCCCCTCCGCTCCGCGGCCTCCCCCCTCACTCGGACTCAGTCAGGCAGGCCCTGGCTTACACACGCTACAGACGGTCAGTGTTCAAAGAAGGGCCCCTCCGCTCCGCAGCCTCCCCCCTCACTCGGACTCAGTCAGGCAGGCCCTGGCTTACACACGCTACAGACACTCAGTGTTCAAAGAAGGGCCCCCGCTCCGTGGCCTCCCCCCTCACTCGGACTCAGTCAGGCAGGCCCTGGCTTACACACGCTACAGACAGTCAGTGTTCAAAGAAGGGCCCCTCCGCTCCGCGGCCACCCCCCTCACTCGGACTCAGTCAGGCAGGCCCTGGCTCACACACGCTACAGACAGTCAGTGTTCAAAGAAGGGCCCCTCCGCTCCGCGGCCTCCCCCCTCACTCGGACTCAGTCAGGCAGGCCCTGGCTTACACACGCTACAGACAGTCAGTGTTCAAAGAAGGGCCCCTCCGCTCCGCAGCCTCCCCCCTCACTCGGACTCAGTCAGGCAGGCCCTGGCTTACACACGCTACAGACAGTCAGTGTTCAAAGAATGGCCCCTCCGCTCCGCGGCTTCCCCCCTCACTCCAACTCAGTCTGCTGTCCGGCCCTGGCCTCAGTCATCATCACATCAAGTCATGATTGTCATCATTATATATATAAAATTATGAATACGCCTGCCCTGCCCCCAAGCGCGACCTACTTTTTTTTATAGTATTCGAAAATTTCAACTCAGAGTCTAAGTGTCGCCGTCGGAAGGACGTGCTGCTGGTGCTGCCTGGCCTGCGCGCACAAGACAGAGAGGTGCCCCGCCCCCTACTAGAAACTTAAGAGTACAGTAGTAGTACACAGTCACAGCAACGGCACGGCGCGCACGTCCCCAAATGGCCAATCACTGAATGGCTTCACATGCTGAAGTCACAGTGATTGGCCATGATTGATAAAGTGCTGAGTCTAGCCAGTGTGCCACCACCCACGCGCGGCATCCAATAATGGATTGCCTGTCCTTCTGCGCAGTGGACCAGTCAATCCTGGCATTGCATAAGTGCCAGGATTGGCTAGGGGGGCACACAGACTACTCGCCCTGGCACCTTTAAAATGACGGGCCCGGATAAAGCAGCACCACCACCTGGCCCCTTCGGTCCTTCTCAGCCTCTAATGGGAACTTCAGGCTAACGTGCATGCATGGGCAAGTTTCTGCCCGAAATTCCTCATGCGCAGGCTGCAGACCACCAGCCAGCCAACCCGGCAGCCCCACCCCCTGCGCACTGCCTATTCCATCTGGTGTTTCCCGCAAGCGGATTGAAGCGGCGCTTTATTTTATTATCGGTGCTCTCACAGTGTGTCCCGCAGCGCAGGTGCGTCCACCAGGCTTAGTAGGCCTACGCCCCAATGGATGCACCGCTGTTGACTATGATATAGGGTCCTATGTAAAGGAGTAGAATATTTTCGAGTAATGAAATGCCCCTCCCCTGTTCTTCAGACCAGTAACACCCACTCATTTTTATGATACAATGCAAACTGTGTGAGAAATTTCTGGTTCATACTTGATATCTCTATCTTAGGAATTAGTTGTTTCAAAGATAAATTGCTTTATTTTTGTCAGTGAATCTTTGTTGAGAGAGGGAGGTGGTTACTGTAAACAAAACAACAAAGCCTGGAAGAGGCCGCTATCTTAATGTTTTTAAGAGACCGTTTTGCTCTTAAACCAGAAACTCTAAACCTAATTAGAACCTATAATTCAGTCTTGTTCGAGGATATAAAACCGTATCAAATATAAGGAATAAACCACAGACACAGGAAAATTAGAAATAAGCTGTTCCTTCAATTGTCGCTTTAACACATTGATAGCGCGCGCAGGTCACCCGACTCTTTATTTTTACCAAATATACGCACTTGGGCCCATAACGTGCTTACTACTTTTATGAATCAGGTAACCTACACGCCGCTATTCAGCAATTTGAGTTTCCTTTCTATTTATTTTTGTGTACCTAACTTACCAATCCTGGTCACAGGTACCTATGATCACGACAGATCAGGAGCTAGCAGGGGTAGGAAGATAATACTAGACAAAATGTAAATGTAAATGTATAGGCATTTATATAGCGCACTACTTACCCGTAGGGTCCCAAGGCGCTTCGACCGCTGCGAAACCCTTCCTGGCTTCCCTGAGAGATGGTACCTTAATGGGTATCACCAGGGTGAGACCAGGCATCCCCGGCGGTCTGGTGGGGCCGTTAGTGAAGATGAGGCAAGCTAATGCCCAGAGTTGCCGAGTGTGATCACTGATCAGAGTGGGCACCGAGGCGAGAGAATTATCGAGTCCGCTGACCCTGGTCCAGAAACCTGCCGCGCCGGGAATCGAACCCGGGTCCCGGGCCTTCCTCTGCTCTCGGGTCTGCCGCCTCTAACCAGTGAGCCACACTACTTCATACCATGTACATTTGCATAACGATTTATACCTTTTCAATAACCACAAACACAGAAAGTTTTCAAGTCTTTATCTAGTTATCACAATTAATTTCCATATGCCATGAGAATGAGATTTACACAGATTAGACTATCAATAACTAAGATCAGAAGCACAGTGTAGCTGTGAATCAAAGTAAGTAGCATTTGAGATTCGAAAGTTCTAAGGTTTGGGAAATAAGGAACATGCTATTATAGTCTATAGCCCTTCTCAATGTTACTAAAAGTGGGTAAAGGAAAGGTACATACTAATCAAGGTAGTTTTCTAATATACTATAGGTCTAAAGGAAAACGTCACTCATGAAAAGTTTCTATACCAACAAGTACTTATTCTCTAAAGGAGGGTAAGAATGGAACATGCTACATATGCAAGCAGGTTTAGAGGTTTGACTAAAGGTAGGGAAAAATATGGAACATGCTAGTAAACGCTTTGCATGAAAGTCAACTTTATATGAAGATAGGGAATAACATTGGCAAGTTTGCTTTATTAAAGAAAAAGAAAAGAGAGGATTGAGAGACAAACACCCACACAAATTATATTTACCTAGAACGGGAATGGGGACCAACACTGGCCACGGGTCAGTCAGGAAAGGCGGGAAAAAGACCCTCAAGGACTTAAGATGCCAGTAGGCGAGCAGGTACAGCTCATGGACAGTCAGGACAGGATAAGCCAAGGATTTGGATCAGGACCGGGCTCATCAAAGGGTACGACCAACACCTGCAGCTTCGGATGCAACGCCTGCGCTACTCCCTCTCTGCAAGGAATCTGCCAATAACCCCGATTGGGTTCTCGAATCTCCCAGCAAAAGTGCTTCGCCAGCACTGAAAGTTTTCTCCACCTCAGACTGAGTTTGTGGAAATTACGGACAGAGTGCTCCGCAGCTCTCTGTATCAATCACCTATAGAGTTCGTAGGGTCAGTGACAGGTCAGCAAGTCGGACAACTTCTCTAGCTAAAACTAGGCCAGTTATACTGTTTTCGGGTCAGTGGACCACCCACCAATGTTGCAAGTGAAAGGATCCCCAACTTCGGATTGGACAAGAGAGGGGGTTAGGTCATTGTCACCACCTAGAATTTGGTGTTCCCACAATTAATATTCAATTTCTTGAACCCACCCCTTACATTCCAGTTCCCATGGCATAGGAATATAGAGACAATAGCGTACAGAGTACAATTATTACAATGTTACAATTATAGGTAGGCATTCGAGTCTTCTCGCTGGGGCACAGGTCGATTCCCAGGAGCATCTCAGCTTCGGCAGCCAGCTGGCTGGGTTCCACTGCTGCTAGACTCGACTTCCTTCGTCACATGATTAGTATCATATGGGCTTCAAAGATGGAGAGGCGCACCGCTCCCAGTCCCACACTGTTCGATACATGAAAAGTAAGCGAAAACAATTTAGAAACACAAAAAAATTGAATACACTGTATACCAGGATTGACTATACTACATCCCTTACTTTATATTAACTATAGCATTGTGGTACTGAAAATTCTGGACCCGTGTCATAAACATTCGCGTATCATGACGATTTTGGTGTCGGCAGACCGGTAATGGTTCGAATACTATGCACAAGCATTTCCGTCATGTTCGAGTGACGAAATCACCCTGAAATCGGAGTTTTCGTCTTGAACCCTCAGGTTCCATTTTGTGAACGGCAGCCATTTTGTGATTGCCCTCACATAGCCAAATGACTAAAGCCAAAACCTAGTCCGAAGGACACATACACCTTTGCTGCCTCCTCTGTGACCTGGGCAAGCTGACTCCACTGCCCGAAGCCAAACCTGTCCAGCCAGTTCTTTTCCCAGTGGCCGAGCGAGATTAGCATCGAGGCACAACATATCATAAACCTTACATCGCACACAAACCATGCCTAATCTCACACACACCTGTCCCTGTTTCTTGCTTTATGACTTGCTTTACGAGGAGGAGGTGCCCGATTTTATTGGGGGTCCGTCGATATCTGATGAAAATACTGGGCCTTGCCGGGTAATCAATTACGGGCTGGACAAACTGAAATGTGGACTTGTCATCATGACTCTGCTTTTTCTTTGTAGTGAAAATATGTGAATGATCTACTGTAAAATAAGGAATGTTTGCCTAAAGCATATTATTTTGTATATAAGGAGAAGCCTGATTTGTAAAAGGAGCAGTCTCCTGAGAACATACATGCTGTTGTACTTCTAGGATACCTGTTACTGGCTGCAGCCAATAAATACAATCTTTGACTTCACCTAGAAGACTGTGTTTCTGTAGTCTGAAACAGGAAGGACTCAGAGTTTTCAGGTGTGTTCCCTGGCACCGCCGGGTTCTAGAATACCCGGTAGTCCAGTTGGCGCCCAATGCGGGGCGGTATCAGCGGTAACGGTCCAAGCCAGAGGTTCGTGAGGAGCTTCATGTGAAAATTCCGGAGGACGGCCAACCACTTCATCGACCCCTGCATGTCGACATGGTCCGAAGGTCTTTGCTGCGAGGTTCCCCGTGTCCCGACGGCTACGAAGGACTGCTGCCCTGACTATCGCCCTTTTTTGGACCCTTGATGATTGGTAGAGCGAAACGATAGACGAGTCTTCTGGTGACGTCATTGATACCTCAGTTAAGTATAAGTGGAGTGTCTCCCAGTCCTTAGTTTGGTTCTTAGTTTTTGGGTATCCTTCGGGATCGGTTTTGTTTGGAACTTGCAAGTGCCAAAACCGAAGGACTCGTGTATTCACGAGACTATCGTATTCGATAATCCTTCGAAGTTTGAAGCTAGACTAGAGAGCAAAGATGCCTGGTCTTAGCAGACTTGGAAATTTGTTTTGTCTTGGTTGTAATAGGGATTCCTGATTGGAGGACTCGTGTCCAGTTCCTCTGATTGGAACTCCAACATATGAGCTCTATGTGAAACACGGCGTAGGCCCCATCACATATAATGAAGTATGGATCCGATACACCAGAAACGTTGGTGTTTTAAAATGGCCCCAATATGGTAGTTTTGACACAGAGATTTTAGATAATCTAGAGGTAAAACTTTTTAAGAAGAAAGCCCGGCCGGCGATGTTTGACTCTTTCCGCTTATGGCGAAAGGAAGCCAAACAGAAAGATATTAAATTAGCCAAGAAAAATAAGAGAGAAAGGGGTATCTCAATAATACAAGCCGCTACGCAGTTTAGAGATAACGAGGAGGAACAGGCAAACGAGCAGTTGCACAGGCAACGTAAAATGGCGATCGATAAATGTTATCCAGTCTTGCCACCCCTCCACCCAGATTCACGAGAATCTGAGAGGGATCCTTAAATGTCACACGTATTAAATTCACCACCCCCCTATGCACGGAATGCTACAGCACCTCCGCAACCTTTTGTTATACAACACCCAGCAGTACAGCCACTAGCTCTGCCCCAGCCACCAGCTCCCCTTGCGGTGGCTCCTAATCTTCTGGTGCAGCCTCCTCAAGGGCCACCAAGCACACCTGCTCCACCTGTACTCTCTACGACTTCGCCTATTGTCCCGACCACTTCTCCTAATACTCCTTCTGTTACTACCTCCGCCTCTGCCTTGCCTCACCCTGTCTTTCCTCCTGTCCTTCCGTCAGTTTCTCCTTCAGTTCGACAGAGAATGGCCAACACTGTTACTGGTCTTTTCTCACCTTTCTTTGGGTCGCCTAATACGACCCCTAACGCAGAACGAAGACAGTTGCGGAGTCAACTGCCTGACTATCAAGAGAGAGAATTACTGAATTGTCTACCACATAAATGGGTTGTCGATCCCATTAGATATGATGTCCAGTCTATCATGGAAGCCTTCCGTCAATGGGAAGCATCGAAGCAGAGATATGTTTTTGAGCAAATGTGTGCTTTTCTCTGTGAGGATTTAAAGGAGAATGATCTGGAATACGATCTGCCCAAATTGTGCCGTGTGCGGTTCAAGTTTTCAGAGGGGATGATTGTAGGTCCCGATGTTGAGAGGGCAGTTGCGACATTGTTGTCGTATCGGAGTGAGAAAGGAACTTCTCGGTCACTATTTGGGCGTGATGCTAGGAAAAAGGCGCGACAGTATCCCATGAGAGAGGTTCCGCCGGTATGGAAGGAAGAAGTGGCCGCTGGTCCGGGTAATAATCCACCAGTTGTACCGGCTCACTTTCAGTGTGTTTGGGTACACGTTCCATGGAAATGAACAGAGGTTCTGGCACTCAAACAGACGTTACCTGACCCCCGTAAAAATCCTGCAGGGTATTATAAGGAATTATCACAGACTGTAAGCTCATGTATTATGAACTTAGCCGATATAGATATGTTGTTTGGGAACGTGGTTCCACAGCCTTTATGGAGGAAGATTCGCCACGCCGATCACGATCAGGAGTTAGGTGATACATGGGTCAATATTGCTGCTGTGGATAACAGACAAGTTGGTGGTGCTAAACCCGAGCCTTTATTTGCGGAACTCCCTGGTAGAATCATTACTTACATGAAGACTCTAATGCCTGAGTTGCGTGTCAATTGGGACAAGTTGTCTGCATGTAAGCAGAAGAAAGACGAAGCAGTGTCCGACTTTTTCACGCGGTTTGAAGAGACTTTCGTAGATCATAGCGGTCAGGATATAGCTACTGAAGGTGGCCAGAGATTGTTTGTCGACAAATTTGTACATAATTTACTTCCCGAGTTGTGTGCTAAATTAAAGGACTCTGAGAGTGCTTGGGCTGTTTCAACGTCAGCCCAGATTTTAGCTACGGCCCAGTACTATGAAAATAGGCGCAAAGATGAGCTAGAGAGAGAGGATAAAAAGACTAAGGAGTTAAAAACTAAAGTTCTGCTGCAACAAGCTTATCCACCCCGTAGTAATAATCAGCGCGATTATCAGCAGCCTCAGCAATATTTGAGAAACTCGCAAAGAAATGAGTCTTCTCAACAGCGTTTACCGTATGGACCCAATCAGTGTGCGTATTGTAAAGAGGAGGGCCATTTTAAGAATAGTTGTCCGGTTTTGTTGCAGCGTACGAATGGTGCCTCTGGTGCGCGAGGTCGCGGTGTCCAACAAACGCCTAGAGGTAGGGGACGCGGTGCTTTCCCGCAAAACGCACGTTCATTTCTGCCACAGAATTCAATGAATAGTTTTGACCAGCAGAACAACGCGTCTGGTAGGACGACTCAGTACTATGCTGATGACTACTATGCAGAGGATGAAAATATAGAAGGTAATAATTGCTAGGACAGCCATGGACAAAGAGAGGAAGTTGTTTCAGTTCCAGTAGATCAGGTGGACCTTATGTTGAGGTGATTACATCAGGTGTGTCAGAGCCTTTTCTGTTGGATACTGGTGCTACAAAGAGTTCTATTATGCACTCAAAACTCCCTGGCGCACCTTTGTCTGGCGAAATGAATGTTTCAGTAGGTTTTTCTGGCGCCCCGTTTAGGAACCCGATTTCTAGTCCTATGTCTCTTTCTGTTGGACCTTGTGAAGTGGAAGCACCCCTTATTCTTACAACAGCTTGTGGCGAAAATTTGTTGGGATTGGATCTATTGAAAAGACTATATGCGACTTTCTACTGTTCTCCTTCGGGAGTACAACTTACACTGGGTAAGAAAGTGGTTTCTCCAATGTATTTATCGAAGGATAAAATTCCAACAGAATTGTCTTCTCTTCCGATATTCTTTGTGCTACTGGTCCTAATGATGTGGGCCTTTTGGAAATATCGCCATATGTTGTGACATTGAAAGCCAATGTTAGAATGCCACGCATTCCCCAGTACAAAATATCTAGTGAAGGTGAAAAGGCATTGTTAGCGATCATCTATGACCTCATAGATAAAGATGTAATTGAAGAGACAAAAGGCAATGTTTGTAATAGTCCTGTTCTGCCTGTTTGGAAACGCACTGACCCTTCTCAGCCACCTGTTTACAGGTTTGTGATTGATCTTAGAGAGGTCAATAAGATCGTTGTGCCACAGTTTCCAGTTGTCCCTGATATAACTACTCTATTGACAATGATTCCAGCCTCAGCGGCTTTGTTTTCAGTGATTGACTTGAAGAACGCTTTCTTCAGCATCCCAATTGCCGAGAAGAGCAGAGATATTTTTGGCTTCAGTTTGGGAGGCCGAAGCTTCCGCTTCAAATGCACTCCTCAAGGCTACTGCGAAAGTCCATCAATATATAGCCAGGCTTTGAAAACACAGCTTGATAAGATTGTTCTACCTGATGGCGCTACCCTTATTCAGTACGTCGATGATTTGTTAGTTGCCGCAGATACTGAGGAGAGTTGTAAAGAAGCCACCTTGTCGTTGTTGCGTCATTTGTCTGATTTGCATCACAAAGTGTCTCTCTCGAAGTTGCAATATTGTCGACAAGAAGTGACCTACCTAGGTCACCTCTTATCGAAGGAGGGAAGGAAACTGACCCCAGAAAGAATACAGGCAATTGCAAAGTTGAGTGTGCCTAGGACACAGAGAGAAGTGCGTGCGTTCTTGGGCATTACATCATATTGTAGGCAATGGATACCGAATTTCTCATTGTTGGCCAAACCTCTGTTGGCATTAACCTGTAAAGATACACCGAATCCCATCCCGTGGTCTAAAGAGTG
The DNA here is from genome assembly GCF_964263255.1 of Lissotriton vulgaris. NCBI lineage: Eukaryota > Metazoa > Chordata > Amphibia > Caudata > Salamandridae > Lissotriton > Lissotriton vulgaris. The sequence goes on along the minus strand of NC_141685.1, from coordinate 79,330,106 downwards.
TCAGAAAAGTTTTTCAGAATTGCGTGATGCATTGTGTTCGGCTCCTGTGTTGGGTACCCCCGACTACAGTAAGCCTTTTACATTATACGTCCATGAGAAAGAAGGTTGTGCATTGTCAGTGTTGACACAGTCTTTTGGGGACAAGCAATGTCCATGCGCGTATTTCTCGTCGACTTTGGATCCGGTAGCTAAGGCGCTGTCAAGTTGTTTAAGAGCCACAGCCGCAGCAGCTGTTTCTATCCGACAATCTGCTGGGTTAGTGATGAATAACATGTTGATCGTAATGGTTCCACATGCGGTGGACACTTTGCTAAATAGAACCAAGACACAGCACTTAACCAGTGCTCGATTGTCAGGTTATGAGTTAACCTTGTTAGCGAGTCATATCCACATTAAAAGATGCAACGCATTAAACCCTGCTACGTTGTTGCCGATTTCAGTTGAGACAGAGAATGCTGAAATGCAGCACAACTGTTTCTTTAGGACAGAAGAAGAAACGAAAGGGAGAATAGATCTTAGGGATACTCCTCTTACTGAATGTGAGGGTACTTTGTGGGTTGATGGTTCGTGTTTCAAACTTCCGAATGGTGACACGACTGCAGCATATGCTGTTACGACCTTGCATACGATTGTCGAAACTGCACGCATCCCACATAACTCAGCGCAAGCAGCAGAGTTAATTGCACTCACGAGAGCGTGTGTTTTATCAAAAGGTATGAAAGTGAATATATATACTGACAGCATGTATGCCTTTGGTGTGACTCATAGTTTTGGGCGTTTGTGGCGTGAACGTGGGTTCCTGACTTCGCATGGTGCTAAGATCCAGCATGGTCAGTTGGTAAATGAACTTCTAGAGTCACTGACCTTGCCGTTACAAGTTGCGATTTTGAAATGCAGTGCACACAAAAAGATTACGGATGATGTTGGTCGCGGAAATGCGTTTGCGGATGAAGTCGCGAAAGAAACTGCAAGGAATGTGATGAGTCGAATGTATGTTGCAGGCCCTGCAAGATGGGTTGGTGACGTTGGTATGTGTGAAGATACGATTGAGAGTGTGAAATCCATTCAGCTGAAGCCACAGAGAAAGAATTGAGTGTGTGGAGAGAAAGTACGGGTAGATTGTATGCAAATGGTTGTTGGGTTGAATTGTCAGAGCATCAGCGTTGGTTGTTACCTGACGCGTATGTGCCTGCAGTGGTTACAATGGCGCATGGAATGGCACACATCAGTGCGAAAGGGATTTGCAAGTTGTTGGCTCCAGTATGGCAGAACACTAGAATTCCTAAGTATGCAGAGAATGTAGTCAAGAACTGTATGGTGTGTCTGAAATACTTTCCTGGTAGGGGAACGCCAACTCCAGCTGGTCATTTTGCGCCTCCAACGTATCCGTTCGAGGTTTTGCTGCTAGATTTCATCCACATGGAGAGGTGCAACAATCTGAAATACGTACTCGTTGTTGTTTGTGCCTTTTCAAGATGGATAGAAGCATATCCCCTGAAGGACAATACTGCCTTATCGACAGCTAAAGCCCTTGTCAAAGAATTCTTCCCCAGATTTGGAATGCCGAGAATGGTCTGGAGTGATAATGGGAGTGAATTTGTGGGTCGAGTGATGAAGAAAGTATGTGAAGGGCTAGGCATACAGCAAAAGTTCCACGCTGCAAATCACCCCCAATCAGCTGGACTAGTAGAGTGCTATAATGGCACCCTGAAGCTTAAACTGGCCAAAATCCAAGCGAGCACTGGTCTTAAATGGCCAGACGCTCTGCCCTTGGCACTCCTATCAACGAGAATGACTGTTCATTCAAGGGTGGGACTTAGTCCCTATGAAATTGTGTTTGGCCGTCCGGCCAACATCTGGGGAGCGCCAAGGCCAACCAAGTTCAGCGAGTTAGAACACCCTGTGCTGCTTGATTACCTGTACGAATTGACTGCTAAATTGCTTGTTTTACACCAACAGGTTCATGACACTCTACCTCAAGCCACTGAAGCTCCAGGACATCCTATCGATCCTGGATCCTACGTGTTAATAAAGAACTTTCAGCGGACAAAGAATGATGAGCCCTGCTGGACCGGTCCCCATCTAGTGCTTATCTCAACAAGATCAGCTGTTCGAGTGGAATGGAAAAAACACTGGGTCCACGGGATTCATTGTAAGAGGGTCCCACTGCCTCTTCCGTACAACCGTAGAGTCCAGGAGGGAATCGCTGACTCTGAAACTGAGACTGTGCCTCGTTTCCTACCTTTTAGCGATGCATGTGTAAAAGGAACAACTTCTGAACAGGAAAGCGATAATGTTTTGCAAGCAGCTGTGCCTCCGTCAATTCGATAGAACACTACAGAGCCTGAACTCTTATTCCAGGACCAGACAGCACCTGGAAGAAACCGTTACAATTTGAGACCAAGAACTATTACTATGGACAAATAAAATGCTTTTTTTCTGTTTTTGAAAGTGCAGCTCTCTCATCTGAGATACTTGCTTGTTTTTGTTTTTCGAACCGCCATCCGGGTTCTGCTGCTAGGGTCGCGGTTGCCCAAGTCTTTGGGGTGCAGCCGAAGACGTTGGTTTGACGATTCTGGTTGGTCTAAGGGAGTTGCCCTGGACTGACAGAAGCACTCCTTAGCATGGAACACCCTACCGCCGCGGGCAGCAATTATAGAGGATGGAGTTTTTCGAAATGAAGAGACCTGCCAAATTAATGAACTTTGAAACCATAATGTGTACGTTGATGACAAGAACACGATTTTTGATAATATGCATTTTTATGTTGCTTAGTGTAATGACGTTTTTATTAGGATATGTTTTATTCACTTTTCAAGTGACATTTGCACCCACTACTGAACACGAGTCTGCTAGAAGATTGGAGTTTGTCAATAATTCATTTGTTCAGCTTTTACACCAACACCAATTAGTAATGAACACAACTAATTGTTGGGTGTGTGGTCTTATGCCACATACGACAGATAAAGGAATCCCATATTTTGTCTTGCCATTCAGCAACTATGGTTCTTTGTGGGCGTTTCAGACGATGTTCCTATTTGCAATCGAACCATACCCCCCACGAGAAGTAGCTCGAGCAACAAGGCATTAGTGGTGGGAATCACCAATATGAGCAGAGATATCGACTCGTATAGAACGATTCCCCGTGATGAGTTGCAGGCTTACAGTAGATGGAACGTAACAGAGTATGGAGTCACCTTGAGCGAAAACAAGCGAGCAAAGAGATCCTCCCCAATTTGGATTGTACCTCATCAGGGCAACCTATGTCTGCAGGGAAATGGCAGGAACTCCAGAGCTCAGTTAGGGAAGAGTGTCTGTACTTAAACGGATGTCTTTTCGTCTCAGACTTCCCCTTCATTCCTAGCAGCTAAGGGTACCTACTTCATCTGCCATGATAGAGTGTATACATGGTTGCCCCCTGACTTCTCGGGCACATGTTTCATTTCGTTCCTGTTGCCTCCCACCTACACGGCCGCTGCAGATTACCATAAGACAAGGACAGTTAGAGGCGTTGTGAGTAAAGACGACACAGCGGGACAAGAATTTGGAGACTTCGTAAAAGGTTTTCTGCCGTTTTGGGGGCCTTTGGCGAACAGCAGGAACATTCGCCAATTGACGAGGGTGGTTGAATCCACTATTGTTGAAACTGCCGGTGCCCTTAGTAACTTGATTGCTGAGCTCCAGTCGGACCGCCTTATGAGTCTTCAGAACAGGGTCACTTTAGACGTCATACTCGCAGACCGAGGTGGGGTATGTAAAGTGATCCAATCAAGTTGCTGCATTTTCATCCCAGATAACGCTCCGACAGTATACCAGGCCATCTCCAAACTGCATAAGATCTCCGAATCTATTCACGTGGATAAAGGAGACTGGTCACTGATGGGGTGGTTCTGGGAACTGGTATCCGCCTGGGGATGGAAGATTCTGATAGTCATTGGGGTGACCTTAGCCATTCTTTTCCTGTTCTGTCTGTGTGTACAGTGTGCTCCTGCAATCTGTGGCCTCTGCGCTACATCGTGTGTAAGGAAACCTGTATCAAGAAACGAGCTAAGTAATAGGATGATGCTACAGCAAAACCTCAATGACTTTATGAATATAGACCTGGACTCAAATTTGCGTGTGTTTAGGTTATTGCCTATGTAAGGGCAAAAGGAGGGTCTGTGGTACTGAAAATTCTGGACCCGTGTCATAAACATTCTCGTATCATGACGATTTTGGTATCGGCAGAACGGTAATGGTTCAAATACTATGCACAAGCATTTCCGTCATGTTCGAGTAACGAAATCACCCTGAAATCTGAGTTTTCGTCTTGAACCCTCGGGTTCCATTTTGTGAACGGCAGCCATTTTGTGATTGCCCTCACATAGCCAAATGACTAAAGCCAAAATCTAGTCCGAAGGACACGTACACCTTTGCTGCCTCCTCTGTGACCTAGGCAAGCTGACTCCACTGCCCGAAGCCAAACCTGTCCGGCCAGTTCCTTTCCCAGTGGGCGAGCGAGATTAGCATCGAGACACAACATATCATAAACCTTTCATCGCACACAAACCATGCCTAATCTTACACACACCTGTCCCTGTTTCTTGCTTTATGACTTGCTTTACGAGGAGGAGGTGCCCGCTTTTATTGGGGGTCCGTCGATATCTGATGAAAATACTGGGCCTTGCCGGGTAATCAATTACGGGCTGGACGAACTGAAATGTGGACTTGTCATCATGACTCAGCTTTTTCTTTGTAGTGAAAATATGTGAATGATCCACTGTAAAATAAGGAATGTTTGCCTAAAGCATATTATTTTGTATATAAGGAGAAGCCTGATTTTGTAAAAGGAGCAGTCTCCTGAGAACATACATGATGTTGTACTTCTAGGATACCTCTTACTGGCGGCAGCCAATAAATACGATCTTTGACTTCACCTAGAAGACTCTGTGTTTCTGTAGTCTGAAACAGGAAGGACTCTGAGTTTTCAGGTGTGTTCCCTGGCACCGCCGGGTTCTAAAATACCCGGTACTCCAGCATTAGGAGTTAAGCAGAACGAAACAGTTGTGCAAATGCAGCGGTGGCAAGCGAAAAGCATGTTAGAAACAAAGCGGCCATATTAGCAATACTGCGCATGTGCAAAAGTTCCCTCCAGAACTGCGAGTGCGTCACATCACGTGGGTATAACTGACGCATGCGCAGACTAGAATCCTGCAAAGCAGCGATCGTTTTAGGTGCAAGCGTAGTTTGGATTAATAAACACATAAGCAAGCGTCACTGGGACGCCCGCGTGTAGTGTAAAAGTGAAATATTAATACAACACACATGTTGGTTATTGACGTTAATGATTATTCGAGGTTCATGAGTCCAGCAAGTCGCGTATCGTGCGAATCCTTGCTCTATCAATCCCCTCTTTGATGATATTTACTATCATCACTATTAATGGAACCAGATGCCAACTTTCTCTTTTCATATCTCATCCATTTCTATTTCCACAAACTTTTTGTTAAGCCTTTTTTCTGCATCCTTGATGATAATTCTTTGCTTTTTTATAGATCTGATTATTTAGCTCTTCTAATTCAAGCTCATCAACATTCCTTTTCACTCCTTTCTTATTCACAGCATACTTCTTTCGGCATTTTTGACATTTACAGCAAATTATTATGATTAGCACAATTAAACTTATTCCTGCTATTGGCATCAGTATTTTACTCAAAAGACTTTTACCTAAGTTAGAAAACCAACTACCTACAGAGGAGAGACCATCAGTTAGTCTCTTCCAGGCACTATGAACCTCCAGTGGTTTGAGTTCTTTTTCCAAATTAGTAATGTTATTCACATATTTCTTAATTTCAACGCTCTTATCAGGAATGTAAGTGCAACAATGTTGCGCTTTCAACATTCTGCAGACACCGCCCTCTTTTGCCAATAAGGTATCAAGAGCAAGTCGATTTTGTAAAACCATTGATCTGATCGCAACCATTTCAGTATTGACCAGTAGGAAACCAGCAGGGGTGTCAGTAGATAACCGATCCACCACTGTAGACAATTTGCAAATTCGGTGTGTATTCAGAACCACTCCCACTCCAGGTATCAATGCGCTAAATATATCACCTATAATTTCTCCTACACTTTCTCTTCTACTACGCACTAAACCATTAGTATTTTCATTGCTTCCAGCGGCGTCATTCACATGGTATATTTTCGGAAAGACAATGCCAAAATAGCAGCTTCCATACCAGTGATCCGGCAATTTGAAATAAGCCTTGTTTCCACATATATAATAAATTCCGGGAAACACAGGTTCTGACCCATTTTTGAAACCCCAACCTCCAATTACCTTGCAATTGTGTTTGCATTCACTGGAACCGATGAATATATTATTATAATAACTAGTCTTTTCTATATGAAGACAGAGTTTCCCTTTTCTTTCGAAGTCCAGTAACAGTGCAGCGTTAGCTTCACCATTTGAGGTGTTTTCCATGTTTTCTGCCCATTTAAGAGTTCTCTGTCTACTCTTTTATCATTGGCCTTTCTCTGAAAACTCTCCCTCCCTTTCTCTGCCATATTTAAAAACATCTTCTCTTCTTCATTTAATGAACAGGTCAAGTTATCTCTGTGTGCTTCACCTAAATCTATTTCACCTATGGTCAGAAAGTATTCTCCCATATAACGTGTCACATCGCTTTTGGTATGTACAATATTCAGATTTCCTCGAATAGGAAGTTCAGAAAATATTACGTCAGAGTTAGAATAGTAATACTGTAAAGTTCCTCTATAAAATAGGCTTGCTAAAATACTACAGGAAATTCCATAGGTTAGAGGTAAATGGTGATAGGTCGCACCTTCAGCTACAGAAGTAGGTAGCTTCATGCACACATAACAGTCCTCTATTTCCATGGCTTCTACATATTGTACTAGAAGGTTTGCGAATACATTTAAATGTGTTCTGTTTTTGATCCTGGGATAATGTAGTCTTCCCTCATCTGATGCATCTAAGTCCATTTTAGTCTGTCTAAGGCTAAGAGTCTTCTCACGTCTTTCTACACTTCGTGGTGTTTCTTCTGCTTGCATAACTTCTGTGTCTTTTGTCACTTGTTTAGTAGGGTACAGGTTAGTGTCTTTACTTATCATAAACGGAATAGTAATTGTTAGTCCTATCCATAATATCAGTACTATTGCTACACTACACAAACATACTTTGCAGCATGTTTTACAACAGTATCCTCTAGGTCTTCCATTCACATTTGAATCAGACATTGTGGCTCAAAAGAAGCTTTCCAACCCCTCTTTGTAACTTCATACAGGTGGCTTACGCAGGTTTAAATTTCAGGTTGGGTCTTCTTCTTCGGAACCCTGATCAGCAATCAGTTCTTCATCACTCTCGTCACTTATCTCGAGGTCTTCAAATTCTTCTAGCACTAGGTAAGTCCACTCGGGACCCTTATAATTTTCGTTTTGTCTTTTTATCCTACTACTTCTTCTTTTAGTTTGGGTTCCAGCCCTTTCTTTTTCACTGGCGGCCATTTTTCTGTCTTCTAGTTTTTCCTCTACTGTTTTTAATCTTAATTTCAGTCTCTTTATGAATCTGGGTTCACTCTTTTTCTTTTTGGAAGTCTTTTAACTGGCACTGTGTTCTAGCTTTCTTCACATGCTCTTTTGTTTTCGTTCAGTTGTGGTACATTTATTTCAAAGCTTTCTTCTTCCCTTCCTGTCTGACTAGTCCCAGGTCTTACTTTAGTTTCTTCCGCCTGGTTTCTAAGCTGGCCTGGTTCAGGTGTATGCTGTTTTTGACTTTTGTTTGTTTCAAATTCTGTTTCCTGAACACATTCGTCTATTTCTATCTGATCCTGTTCATGCACTTCGAACCCTTGATTTTCTTCCGCATGAACTTCAGCTTTAATTTCTAACTGTCCCTTTTCAGTCTCTGGAGTTTTTGGAGGTGTGTCGATAACCTGCTCTGTCCCTATCTGACCTTCCTCCTCATCAGAGTTGGCATGGATTTCGATTATCTGATTTTCTCCTCCTAGTCCTGTCTCGTCCTCACTATCCCACTCTATCTAAGTAGGTGTATCTTCTGGCTCTTATTAGATCAAGAGTCAGATCGTCTGCTGGGAACCACTCGTCTTGACTGGTGCTTGGTTGTTCGTCATCAGCTATTTCAGGACCCACGTCTGGAGACCCCTCAGCTGCACAATTCCCAGCCTTATTCGCTTCTTCTTCTGTCACCCTCTTGGTATGACTGGCATGGATCCACTTTGGCACACCTGCACACTTCTCCGCAGTTGTGGTGACAAGGATCACTTGTCTCGGTTTCTCCCACTTCGGTGCTAGGCAACTCGACCGGGTGTGTTTCTTAAGAACAACCCAATCACCTGGGTTCAGATTATGGTCTGGAGTTGTTGGCCTGGCGACGGCGTCTTCCCAATCTGGTGAGAGATAGAACGCACTTAGTCACCCAGCTGCTTGCAGTATTCTAGTACCAAATCATCAGAAATACTTAGCAGTTTGTGTCCTGGTACCCATGCCTGCCGCATCACTCTTCCCATTAGTATCTCATGGGGGCTCAGGCCTGTTTTTCGGTCTGGGATGCTTCTTTGTCCCATCAGGTCAAGGGGTAAAGCGTCTATCCAATTCAATCCAGTAGAGTTACACATTTTTCCCAGTCTTGACTTTAAAGTGCCATTCACCTGTTCAACTACTCCAGAAGCCTCTGGATGATATGCACAGTGTAGTTTTGGGGTAATCTTAAATGCCTCAAAGAGCTGAGTTATTACGTCATTGGCAAAATGCCCACCTCTGTCTGATTCAATTGTGACCGGGAAACCGAACCTAGGTATCAGTTCCCTTAGTAACAACTTGGCTACAGTAATCGCATCATTTTTCTTGGCTGGGTAGGCTTCCACCCATCTTGAAAATAGGCAGACTATGACAAGGACATACTTCATTCCTTTGCAACGAGGTAACTGTATAAAGTCAACCTGTAGTCTGATAAAAGGACCCTCTGCCTTTCCAATTGTACTTGGTAACACTACTGTTCTCTTCCCAGGATTAAACTGCTGACAAGTTAAGCACCTCTGGCAAAGTGCCTCTGCAATGTTTCTGAACTTCGAATTGTACCATGTTTGTTTGAAAACACGGACCATCGCATCTCTCCCTATGTGTGAGTCTCCATGTATCAGTCGAGCCATAGGAGCAATCATGCTGTCGGGTAACACAGGCAAACCATCAATATGGACAACAACACCATCTCTACTCCTTGGTTGACAACCATCTTTCTCCCATCTCTCCTTTTCTTCTGGTTCTGCAGCCTGTTGCAACCCTTTCAGTTCCTCCCAAGTTGACACATCCTCAAACACCATAAGTTGGCAGCTGTTTCCGACTCCCCCCAATTTGATATTCAATGACATTTTATGTCTTGCACAATATTGGGCTACTTGGTCAGCATATCTGTTGCCAGCTGTCACATCGTCATTGCCAGATTTGTGAGCAGCACATTTGACTACTGCCAATTCTTTTGGTAACTGAATTGCTTCCAGTTGGTTCTGTACCACTTTTCCATTTCTGATAGGGGTACCTGAGGAAGTCATGAATTCTATTTGCAGTCATAATTGGCCGAAGTCATGCACAACCCCGTAACCATACTGGCTATCAGTGTATATGGTTACTCTCTTGTTTTTCCCATTTTTACAGGCTCTTGCTAATGCAACCAATTTGGCTACTTGTGCAGATTTTACTCCAAATAGGCAGGATGCTTCTATTGTTTTTTCTAGAATAACCACAGCATAGGCAGCACTTAGACCTCCGTCCTCATGTCTTAAACATGACCCATCTACAAAATATTCAAGGTCTTCTATTGGCAAAGCTGTTTCCTTGATGTCTGGGCCTGGTTTGGTGCTCAATTCAGTCAGATCAATGCAATTATGCTCGATCTCTCCCTCAACTTCTGCACCCTGTGAATTAGGTAATAAGGTAGCTGGATTCAGTATGTTACATCGGGCAATCGTTACATTTGCTGCACCCACCAGGATTCTTTCATACTTAGTCAGCCGACTAGGTGTGATGTACTGGGTCTTGGTTCGGGTCAGTAAGATCACAACAGTGTGTGGGACATACACAGTTACCGGATGTCCCATGACGATGGATTCACTTTGTTCAAGACTCGTGCAAGTTGCAGCCACTGCCTTCAGACATCCAGGCAATCCTGCAGCCACCGGATCTAAGGTAGCAGAGAAATATGCCACCGGACGTCTAGTCAGACCATGAACTTGTGTTAGGACTGAGAGTGCACAATTGTCTCGGGTGTCACAAAACAGGGCAAAGTCTTTTGAATAGTCAGGCATTCCTAATGCAGGAGCCGAACACAGACAGTTTCGCAATTTCACAAAGGATTTCATGCTTTCATCATCCCATTCAACTGGATCCTTAGCTCCTTTCTTGGTCATTTTTATTAATGGTTTCGCCAGGACTGCAAATCCCACAATCCATTGTCTACAGTATCCTAGTACTCCTGGGAACATTCTGACTTCTTTCTGGGTATGTGGCAATTCCATGTCTCGAATAATCCTAATTCTTTCTGAAGTAACTTTCCGGATACCTTTTTCTATCTGGTGTCCCAGATATTTCACTGAATTTTTACAGAATTGTAATTTGTCTGGTGACACTTTATGTCCTCCTTTACCTAAGTGATTCAGCAATGCAATGGTATCAGTAACACAGTCGTTCCGACTTTTAGACGCCACCAAGAGGTAGTCTATGTACTGGACCAAGACCGATTCTCTAGGCAAGACTAGTGATTCAAGGCATCTTTTCAAAATCTGATTAAAAATCGAAGGACTCTCTGTGTACCCCTGAGGGACACGATTCCAGACGTAGACATGACTGTCAAATTCAATTGAGAAAAGAAATTTGCTGTCTGGATGCAATGGGATGGAAAAGAATGCGTGACACAAGTCAATGACAGTAAACCATCCAGCATTCCATGGAATTTGGTACAAAATCACTGCAGGGTTTGGCACAATAGGACAACAAGGGACAACAATCGTGTTTACCTTGCGCAGGTCCTGCACTACCCTGTACTTCCCACTAGGCTTTTTGATTCTAATTATGGGCGAGTTACAAGGACTGCTCATTACTTCCTGTTTGATGTTTGCTTCTAGCAATCTTTTTATTTCAATGGCAACTCCAACTTTCACTTCTGCATTCATTTTATACTGCTTGGTATTTGGGTAAACTGCATTTGGTTTTATGGCTGTTTGAATCGGATCTACATTTGCCATTAATCCTACATCTTTTCCGGTGAAATCCCACACCTCTGGTATCACTGTCTGTTGGAGCTCTTCAGGTAAGTCTTGTATGGTTAATTTCTTAATTTCTGAATCAGGCTTTAGCAACATTAATTTGTAAAGTCCATCTTCATCTGGGGTCTAAATTTCAACGCCTTTTGGTGTGCAAAAGATGGTACAGTTCATTTTGCACAACAAATCTCGTCCCAATAAGTTCACAGGACTGGAATCACAGACGACAAATCTGTGCATTTCTTTAAAATTCCCTATGGAAATCTCCATTGGTTCGGTTACTGGGGTACTAATTATTTGATTAGACACACCCACTACTTGGATGGCTTCTCCCGAGAGGGGTAGGTTTGGAACGTCTTCTGTTCTTACAGTAGAACGGGTAGCACCAGTGTCCAACAGAAAGGTGACGTCATTTCCTTCAACCTTTCCTTCAATGTATGGCCCTGTCTGGTCTACCGGTAAGGAGGCGCCAAGTACGCACTCCTCGTCCTCCCCCTCAGGCCCCGTCAGTAAGGTTCATCACAGAGGAATGTATCATTCAACAGGAATTGCGAGGTTGCTGTATTTCTATCCTCCCTTCCTTCCCATACCTCGACCTCCTCATTCTGCTGAGTTTGGTTCCTAAAATTAGGTCTAGGTGCCCGAGGCAACTGATTCTGTTTTACCTGTTGTTGGGTCTTTCGTGGCCCCTCTTTCTGCACCTGTGGATTTAAATCATTGTTTTGTACGTTACCATGCTGTATCATTGGACATTCGTCTTTCCAGTGCCCTATCTGACCGCACCCATGACAGGGGAATTTCTTCTTGGCTTCCTCTCGACTCATTATTACTCGGGGTTTCCCTCCTCCCCCAGAGTTTGCGTTCGGGGTAGTATTATTCAATTTACCTAACTGCTTTTCTTGCTGTTCAGCCAGTTTCACTTGTGCCCACATGACCTTTTCCTTTAGGGCCTTTCTTTTGTTTTCCATCTCATCTTCGCAATATTTGGAGTACTTCAGGACCTCATCTATGGGTTTTCCCTGCCAACAGATTTTACTATCTCTAATCCACTGTGAGATTTCAGGTCTCAACCCCAACACGAATCGATAAATGAAATGGGTCATATCCTTCATTTCAATGTTATCGATTCCACTGTAGGTTTTGAATACCTGTAGCAGTCGCTCGTAGTAGGAGTGAACAGTTTCATCACGATTTTGGGTAGTTCTATCTATACAGGTCCAATCAGTTTCTTTGGCTGGCACTTTCCCCTTTAAATATTGTATTACTTTGTCATACTTTCTCATCACCTCCGTAGAGGGAGCTCCAGTTTTTGAGTCTCTTTCGTACTCTTCGCTAGGCCAATCAACTGCAATTTTACATTCTGTCCGCAAATCTACAGGAACAACAATATCGAAGAACCCATCCAGGTCCTTCAGGAGGCATTTTTGGACCTTAACGAATCTCTCGACCTGTCTATACCACTCTACAGGCTTCTCTCTTAATTTCGGAAAATCATTCGTAAATGACACTATGTCTTGTCTGGACCATGGGACATGTACATATTTCCCACCTGGCACTTCTCTCATGGGATACAAAGTTTCTGTTTTGTCAACTTCCTTTAGGACATATTAAGAAGTCCTTGGTCTGGCCTTACTGTCTTCCTTTTTCTTTGCCCACCTGGCTTTCCATTTGTCTAGATCTCCCCATTTCTGTAAAAGGTTCAGCAACTCTTTTATCTGTATCTTTTTCCCTGACACATTCATATTTTCTAAATCCTTGTCGGAAAATTCTGTTCTATAAGGCTTTTGTAATACTTTGGATTTGCTAACATCTATTCCCATATTTGCTGCTGTGTCCATTAATTTTTCATGGAACACTCTGGTGTTTCGGGTAAGGCTTTTGCATATGAACAGCAACTCCTCTTCATCAAGTGTATTTAACCTGTCCAATCCCACATTCCCAGCCATCAGTTCTTCCAGCTCTATTCTTAGCTTGTATATATCTAATGGTTTCGGCTGAGGAGTTTCCTTCTCCAATTCTCGGGTCCATCTATCTATCTCTTCCGGAGTTACTACCGTGGCATTTCAAGTACCTGAAGCTGTGTCTATCAGGACATCCCTTGCACTGGTCTGAGTTCTGGTCCGTGGTACAATGCTTTCCGGTTCCCTTATGGGCAGATCCATCAGGGAGACCACAGATTCGCATTCACTTGCCTGATCATCAACTATAAGAGGCTCTTTTCTGGGCGGTGCTACAACTGGTGTAAGAACTGGAGTTTTTGGACTAGCCTGTCTATCCCCATAAAGAGGAACAACTGGACCAATAGTTACTGGAATTGTCAGCGCTTCAGGACTGGGATTTATCTGTGCTATTTTCTGAATGAGCTCATCTCTCTGTTTGGCTAAAGCTTCTCTCTCTCGTTCCTGTAAAACCCTTTCAATAGTGGTGTCATGCATTACTCGGGGTACCAAAGAAGGGTATAGACTCGGGGCAGTTGGGATTGCCATACCTGGTCTCTCATCACCGAATGGTCTATAATTTGGGATCATTGTATCAGGTCTACAAAATCCCTCTTTACCGGCTGCATCTGTTTCACTGGCCCTTCTTTCTCTAGGATGTCAGAAAAATGGGTTTTACGAGCTCAGGGACCTAGATTCCTCATAATATGGTGGTGGATTTTTCATTAAGAAATCCTCCAGGTATTCATCTTCCGAATCACCCATAGCCATTAAGTGTTGTGTTTTCTCTGTCCTTTTTCCTCCCCGGGGTTCACCTACTGCGAATACTGGAAATAGCCCTTCAACCATCATATTCTGTCTCCACTGTTTCATGTTTTTCTCTTTGGTCTCTCGCTGCATTTTCGGGTACCATTTACTCACTCCCTTATCCATTCTGGGTCTGTCGCGCTCTAGAGCCTCAATCTCCCATTCCTCTAAAGCCTCATATTGCGTTAATCTGGGTCTGGGGTGTAGGTCATTCATTCGGGTCCTCAAGTTAAACAAGATTCTACTATTAAAGGTACCATCTAGGGGAAACGCTAGGATTCCGTCATCTTCGGTGTACCTCACCCAATTTTCCAACCATACACAGGTATGATACCCTTTGTCAAACATCATAAATGAAGCGGGAGTATTAGGTGGTGGAATAATTACACCTTCTCTAGTTTTAACGGGCTTGTCTTTTTTGAAATAATTCTTGATTTTGTCAGCAAAGGACAATTTTCTCTTGCTTCCGTACATATTGTAAGGTCTACCTCTTAGCATCTGCTCCTTATGAAACCCTAAATTTTGTGGGTCAGGTAAAAATTCAGGATACCACATACACCTCGTCAAGCTGTCTTCAAGCTCAGAGTGCGTAATTTTGTTTATAAATGTACTTCCAATGCTAGCGCGTCTTTCAATTTTCAACAACCAATCAATACTGGGATTGCAAATGTTCTCGACCAATGAGTGCGCGGGCTTTTCGCGAGACGCGGTCTCACACTCCGGCACTCACCCCTCCTTTACAATACCAGCTCCGTGACACACCCGCTGCTTCGACCAAAACCAGCGCGGCACGGAGTGACGTCAGCGCAGCTCCGCGACTGACTCCCTCCTTCACAAGGTAACGGAACTTTGACTTCTTTTCTTAAAGTGCAAGTACTCTATTTTAGTTTACAACGTATAACATTCGCCACTGTACTCGAGTGTCTAAGGGTAAGATTTGTTTCACTGCAAGTAAACCTCTTCTGTCTACTTTTCATATACTACGGATAGATCCTTCTGCCTACCCTTCATACAAGCATTAGAGAACCTGCTACTTCTTTGACTCATCCACTTCTTTCCGGGATATATACTAAGTCTAAAGTTTCACCAGTGAACTCCTTTGCTATCACTCAAGCTTCGATGAACCTACTACTCCTTCCTCGTGTGACCCTTACTAGGTGATATCACAACTGAAGTTTCATTAGCGATCTTGTTACTATCATTTATTCAATAATTCATCAGAAAACCCTAATTAGCGCTTCCAGTTCTGCCTAACCATGCACTAATCTTCCTCACAGCCAGTGACCTCACAGACGAGTGGATTCTGCTCACCACCCGCTATTCTATTCCCCAGGGATTCCAGACAACATATAACAGTTCACTAACGATTTGTTAATCACATTAATTAATATAGCAGCATTTCATTACAACCTAAAAAAAACAATATTTCATAACATTTAAAAGCAATAATTTTTCGCACAATCGATCAATCTTTTAAAAGGAAAAATATTTAGCAGCACATTTTATAGTTTCACGGTTTATCCATAAACATCTTATCTGCCTATCTTAACTAGTCCTAACCATTCCTCTGCTAACCAGAAAATTACTGATAGCACGCGCAGGTCACCTGACTCTTTATTTTTACCAAATATACGCACTTGGGCCCATAACGTGCTTACTACTTTTATGAATCAGGTAACCTACACACCGCTATTCAGCAATTTGAGTTTCCTTTCTATTTATTTTCGTGTACCTAACTTACCAATCCTGGTCACAGGTACCTATGATCACGACAGATCAGGAGCGAGCAGGGGTAGGAAGATAATACTAAACAAAATACCATGTACATTTGCATAACGATTTATACCTTTTCAATAACCACAAACACAGAAAGTTTTCAAGTCTTTATCTAGTTATCAAAATTAATTTCCATATGCTATGAGAATGAGATTTACACAGATTAGACTATCAATAACTAAGATCAGAAGCACGGTGTAGCTGTGAATCAAAGTAAGTAGCATTTGAGATTCGAAAGTTCTAAGGTTTGGGAAATAAGGAACATGCTATTATAGTCTATAGCCCTTCTCAATGTTACTAAAAGCGGGTAAAGAAAAGGTACATACTAATCAAGGTAGTTTTCTAATATACTATAGGTCTAAAGGAAAACGTCACTCATGAAAACTTTCTATACCAAGTATTTATTCTCTAAAGGAGGGTAAGAATGGAACATGCTACATATGCAAACAGGTTTAGAGGTTTGACTAAAGGTAGGGAGAAATCTGGAACATGCTAGTAAATGCTTTGCATGAAAGTCAACTTTATATGAAGATAGGGAATAACATTGGCAAGTTTGCTTTATTAAAGAAAAAGAAAAGAGAGGATTGAGAGACAAACACCCACACAAATTATATTTACCTTGAACGGGAATGGGGACCAACCCTGGCCACGGGTCAGTCAGGAAAGGTGGGAAAAGGACCCTCAAGGACTTAAAATGCCAGTTGGCGAGCAGGTACAGCTCATGGACAGTCAGGACAGGATAACCCCAGGATTTGGATCAGGACCGAGCTCCTCAAAGGGTACAACCAATACCTCCAGCTTCGGATGCAACGCCTGTGTTACTCCCTCTCTGCAAGGAATCTGCCAATAACCCCGATTGGGTTCTCGAATCTCCCAGCAAAAGTGCTTTGCTAGCACTTAAAGTTTTCTCCACCCCAGACTGAGTTTGTGGAAATTACGGACAGAGTGCTCCGCAGCTCTCTGTATCAATCACCTATAGAGTTTGTAGGGTCAGTGACAGGTCAGCTATTCGGACAAGTCGGACAACTTCTCTAGCTAAAACTAGGCCAGTTATACTGTTTTCGGGTCAGTGGACCACCAACCAATGTTGCAAGTGAAAGGATCCCCAACTTCGGATTGGACAAGAGAGGTGGTTAGGTCATTGTCACCACCTAGAATTTGGTGTTCCCACAATTAATATTCAATTTCTTGAACCCACCCCTTATATTCCAGTTCCCATGGCATAGGAATATAGAGACAATAGCGTACAGAGTACAATTATTACAATGTTACAATTATAGGTAGGCATTCGAGTCTTCTCGCTGGGGCACAGGTTGATTCCCAGGAGCATCTCAGCTTCGGCAGCAGCTGGCTGGGTTCCACTGCTGCTAGACTCGACTTCCTTCGTCACATGATTATTATCATACGGGCTTCAAAGATGGAGAGGCGCACCGCTCCCAGGCCCACAATGTTCGATACATGAAAAGTAAGCGAAAACAATTTAGAAACACAGAAAAATTTAATACACTGTATACCAGGATTGACTATATTACATCCCTTACTTTATATTAACTATAGCATTAGGAGTTAAGCAGAACAAAACAGTTGTGCAAATGCAGCGGTGGCAAGCGAGAAGCATGTTAGAAACAAAGCGGCCATATTAGCAATACTGCGCATGTGCAAAAGTTCCCTCCAGAACTGCGAGTGCGTCACATCACGTGGGTATAACCGACGCATACGCAGACTAGAATCCTGCAAAGCAGCGTTCGTTTTAGGTGCAAGCGTAGTTAGGATTAATAAACACATAAGCAAGCGTCACTGGGACACCCGCGTGTAGTGTAAAAGTGCAATATTAATACAACACACGTGTTGGTTATTGACGTTAATGATTATTCGAGGTTCATGAGTCCAGCAAGTCGCGTAACATGCGAATCCTTGCTCTATCAAGAAAAATAAGCCACAGACATAGGAAAATTAGAAATAAGCTGTTCCTTCAATTGTCGTTTTGACACATGACCTATGCCTCATTGTCACTGATCTGGTGTTTAAAACTCTATGGTATTTACCTCTATTTACTTTGCTATCTAGCACGTTGTTTATTTATTTTTATTTCAAAGGTTTTATATAGCGCTGCTGGACCCAAGAGTATTAGAGCGCTTTACATGGAGGTGAGAATCAACGAATGTTTGAGTGAGAAATAGAGAAACAAAAAGCAAAATATACGAAATGGAGTCAAATATACATAATAAAGTAAAATACATAATGAAAGTGTAATCTGTAGAGCTTGCGTTATTTACCCCAGTATTTGTTGAGAAGAAGTACTTTGAGTTCTTTTTTAAAGAGAGAGTAAGAGGGGTTGCAGCGAAGATCTTTGGGGAGAGAGTTCCAAATTGTAGGAGCGTTGCCAGAGAAAGCACGGGATTGGGTCATTTGACATTTGAGTCTAGGAGGGATAAGGACAAGGGAGTTTGTGCTTCTCAGGGACCTGGAGCATCCTGCTTTGTGTAGTTTGTTTGAAAGGTAAGAAGGTGTGTTTTGGTGGAGAGCCTTGTGTGTGATGCACGCGATCCTATAGGTGGATCTTCCTTCTATTGGGAGCCAATTGAGGATCTTGAGGGTGGGGGAGATGTGATCACATTTTTTACAGTCGGAGATGAGTCTTGCAGCTAGATTTAGGACAGATTTGATCGGAGCAAGGTGGATTTTAGGTGTGCCGGCCAGAGTTGCGTTACCATAGTCGATCCTAGAAAGGACCAGTGATTGCACAACAAGCTTGAAGTCGGCTGCTGGTATAAATGGTTTAATTTTCTTGAGTTGTAGAAGGGTGAAAAGGGCACTTTTTGCTGCATTTTTAATGTGGGGTATGAGATCGAGGTTCTGGTCAATACTGATGCCTAGGGATTTAACGGAATTAGAAGTGGAGAGTGAACAGTTAAGAGCTTTGATGTCATTGATCCAGAGTTGGATGGGAAGGGAATTGTTTTTGGGGGAGAACAGTATGATTTCAGTTTTTTTCGGGTTAAGTTTGAGATGGTTCTGATGGAACCAGGTTTGAACTTTAGTCAAGGTGTCATTGAGGTGAAGTATGACTTTGTGGGATTTGATCTTGTAGTATAGTTGGGTGTCATCGGCATAGAGGTGGTAACTGATATTGGCTTGTTTGAGGATGAGGGTGAGTGGTTCCATGAACAGATTGAATAGGGTTGGGGAGAGGATGGATCCTTGAGGGACGCCGAGTGAGACGGGTTGGGGTTTAGAGAGGAAGTGGTTGAGCTTGATTTGTTGTGATCTGTTATGAAGGAATGAGGAGAACCAATTTAAAACATTACCTTCAAGGCCAAATCGAGCTTTAAGAATGTTGAGAAGGGTGCGGTGGTGTACAGTATCAAAAGCAGAAGAGAGGTCAAGGAGGATTAGTATTGAGGATTCCCCCCTATCTAGTGAGCGATGGATGTCGTCAGTAATGTTTAGCATAGCAGTTTCAGTACTACATCCTTTTCTGAAGCCAGATTGGAAAACATCAAGTAGATTGTAGGTGATGATGTGTTTATCTTATTGTAGTAGGACACATTTCTCAAGGGCTTTAGAGAGGAATGGAAGGTTAGAGATAGGGCGAAGGTTGCTGAGGTCATTAGGGTCAGTCGTGGGATTTTTTAGAACAGGTGTGATTTGACCAAGTTGAAGAGAGGCGGGAACGCAGCCAGTGGAAAGAGAGGAGTTGATGATTTTGGTCCATATAGGTGCGATGATAGAATTAAGTTCTTGAATCAGGTGTGCGGGAAGAGGATCTTTGGAGTGGGAGGAAGGTTTGAGTTTGGTAATGATATTAGCGATCGTAGATTCAGATACTGGACTAAAGTCACTCCACGAGGCATTGTTTTTAGCCGGGCTGATGAGTTCCAGAACGGGGTCAGGTTGGGAGAGAGCCGGGAGGGCTTGAGAGGGATTGAGAGGAGTTGAAATAGAGAACAAAGGTGAGTTAGAGGAGGTGGAGAGGGTGTGTTGGGTGGGGGGAGGTTGGAATGAGAGCGGGAGGGAGGAGAAGGATAGTTCGATCAAGTTGATTTTGTTAGTAAAGAAGCTAGCGATTTCTTCACATCTGTCGGTAGAGGCAAAAATTTTGGGAGGGCCAGTGGAAGTTTGTTTTTTTACAATGTTAAAGAGTTCTCTCGGGCTGTTTCTTGCCTGATCAAGCTGAGTCCGGAGAAAGGAGGCTTTTTCATTGAAGATATGTTTTTTGTATTGGGCTCTAGCGACTCTGAGTAGAGCCAGATTTTCACTGGTCGGATGCTTCCTCCAGACCCTTTCAGAATGTTCAAGGGATCATCTTTGATTATTTAAATCGGTATTGAACCAAGACTTAGGAGGGATATTTTTTTGTTGTTTGAATTTGATTGGAGCAATTTGGTTGAGGGCTTCACGAATAGAGTTATTAAAGTGGTTAGTTAGATCGTTGGTGCTATCAGAGAGTGGAGGAAGAAGTAAGTGGTTCTTAATTGTCGATTTCAAGTGTCCAGGGGGAATGAGGTGAAGGTTGCGTGTGTTTTTTTTTACATAAAGTGATGATGGGGGTGCTGCGAGGAACGGATCTATTCATGGTAAAAAGGATTAGGTAGTGGTCAGACCAGTCAACCAGAAGTATGTTAGATAGGGAGGCCAGATTACCGCTGGTCATGATAGCGTCAAGGGTGGCACCTTTGTTATGGGTAGGAGAATGGCAGATTTGGATCATATTGGTGACATCCATGGTGTCATTGAATATGATGACCGCAGGGTCATCCTTTTTGTTCCAATGGATGTTGTAGTCACCGAGGAAGAGATTGTTAGGGTGTAAGAGTGACGCTTGGATAATAAGATCAGTCATCTCTTCCGTAAAGGGGATGTTATTACCGGGGGGGTGGTAGATCGAGTGCAGCCGGATGGAGGGGGAGTCAGGTATCGTGAGATCGGCGCAGAGGTATTCAAAGGATGAAGGATCTTGAAGGGGGACAAGTGAGATGTTGAGTTTAGTTTTAAAAATTAAGGCGAGTCCACCTCCTGTTTGTTCAATTCTATCTTTCCTA
Organism: Lissotriton vulgaris; assembly: GCF_964263255.1. Taxonomy (NCBI): domain Eukaryota; kingdom Metazoa; phylum Chordata; class Amphibia; order Caudata; family Salamandridae; genus Lissotriton; species Lissotriton vulgaris. The sequence continues at coordinate 79,309,268 of NC_141685.1, read as the reverse complement.
ATGATAGAATAGCCAGGGGGAATAAGTAAGTCAAGGATGGGGGTAGAGTGGGCGGTGAGCCAGGTTTCAGTTAAGAATGCGATGTCAATGTCTTCGTTGAGAATGGTTTCAGCAATCTCAGTGGCATGGCATGAGGCGGAGCGGCAGTTGATCAGCATGCAACATAGGGGAGTGGGGTCGGGTGGACAGGGGGGGATAGGTCTAAGTTGTTGGGGAGGTCTCGGGAGGTCGAAGGAGGGGGGAGTCTGCTAGTTCCTAAGAGGACTGGGATATTAGATTGATGAATCAGGCGAGAGGTGGGCAAGGGTGGGGAGGGCGAGATGGGAGCGTTAGTAGGTAAATTACTTTCTAAGGATGGTGGGTGTGTACCAGGATGCTGCGGTGAGGGCCTTTTGTCCAAGTCGGGCGGGATAATTTGGGAAGGATGGGTGTGAATGGGACTGGTTGTGTCAATATTGGAGTGGGGAGGCATGTTGCTCTAGGTAAACGTGTTAAGAGGACAGAAAGTGGAAGGGTTGTAGAGAGTGTCATGGTGTGAGGAGATGGTTTTGGTAAGGAGGGAGATCTCGTTTCTGAGGGAGGAGAGTTCTAAGACTAGGGATGTGAGGACCAGTTCAATATTGGGGGATGCCAATGTGTGGTTAGATATGAGAGGTGGGTCTGTATTTATTGGGAGGATGACAGTGTTGGGGATGGGTGGTGGAGGGGGACGATGAGGGGGACGATGAGGGGTATGGGGGGGAAAACCTGGAGGGGGGTGGGATTAAAATATGGGGGGGTATCATTTTTGTGGGGCAGAAGTGGACACAAGGAGAATGTGGAAAACTTGTACTCTTCAGGCTGACAGTTAGAAGAAGGTGGCATCGGGGAAGTAGGAAGAGGTGGACCTGTTGGATTGAGGGTAATCGGAGATAGTAGGGAAGTGAGAGGAGGTGGTTGTGGAGGGTAAAAGGTGGCAGCTAATGGGGTGTGGGGATGTGAGCCAGAGGGAGGGAAGGTATGAGAGTCATAGGGAGGGAGGAGTGAAGGAGAGGGAGTGTGTAAGGAGGGGGGTAGGATCGGGGGGTACATGGTAGTGGGAGAGGTGAGGAGAGAGTTAAGGGGGGGAGGTGCATGGGAGGGGGTTAATTAATGGAGCGTGGGGGAACCAGGAGGTAAGGGGCAGAGGGAGAGTTGGTAAGGCAGTCGAGGGGTGGGAGGAGTGTGGGAGAGAGCTTGTAGTTAGAAGCGGGGGGGCCAGGGGGTGAGTGGGGGATGTAGGAGGTGTCATAGAAGGAGTGAGTGGTGAGGTGTATGGGAGAGGGATGTGGGAGAGGGGGGTAAGAGGAGAGACATGTGAGATAGGTCTTAGAGCATTAGGTATTGATAGGGGAGCAAGGGGAGGTGTGTGGGTAGCCAGGGGATTCGAGGGGGTGAAGGACTTAAGGAGGGGGGAGGGAGAGTCGGAGGTAGAGAAGGGCGGTGGGGCATGAACACTAGAGGATTGTGAGATAAGGGAGTCGTAGCAGGTTATAATGTTGAGAGCGAGAGAGGTAAGTAGAGATTGAGAATAGTCAGTTTGATTGAGGGAGGGGGAGGAGGGGGGGAAACAGAGAGGGGATATAATGGGGTGTAAATTGTCATTTAGAGTGGGTGGGGGGGAGATAAAGAGAGGGGATAGAATGGGGTGAGGGAGTGGTGGATCAGAGCTCATACTGGAGATGCAAGTGGGGGAAGTCATTTGAGGCTGTGAGGGAGAAACGGTGTTGAGAGTAAGAGAGGAAGAGGGATGGTCCGGAAGAGGAGATAGGAGGGAGGGTGGAAATAATGGTGAAGAAGGCAAAATGAGTTGGGATAGATCAGGGAGATGAAGTGAGGGGGTCTGGGATGTGATGGGAGGAGATGAAGAGGGGGGGAAACAGAGAGGGGATATAATGGGGTAGATTTGAAAAACTGCAAATAAGTTATTTAAAAGAATAAATAAGCTGCCCAGTTTAGTTGCAAAACTGACCGAAATACTCATATATTCATTACAATACCGATATATTCATTGAAATACAGATATATTCATTGAAATTCAGATATGTTCTTTGAAATACAGACTGTCGCTTCCAGTGGTCACCTTTCTGTAAACACTCTCAAGTCCTTTACGTCAGTGTTTGGAAGATGCTCATCTGAAGTGAAGCTATAAATACTTTTCTACAGCAGCCAAGTGTGAGGCCCTGTACTTGAACTGTCTGACCCTTAAAATCATTCACGTCCCAGGTCTTTACAGGTATAAATGCTTGTTTGTGTGACATGTATTCACTCCTGGAGCCTGGAACCGGCTGTTCCGTCAGGGGCCACCAGAGGGCGCTCCTCGCCTGCTGATGAAACCCGCTGATCCGCACATTGGATGAAAGGGAGAAGGGTTTCCTCTTCCGGGTCAGCGGCGGCTGAGACAGCACCAGATGCGGTGGTGACATCACTTCTGGCCTCTCCTGGTGTGTTCAACCTGCTGCAGAGGAGAAAGGAGCCCTGTCTGGTGGGCAGTTACCACCATCTACAGACCCCCCTCAGACCCCAAATCTGCACCTGCCCCTCCCTCCCCCCCCAGCTCCAGGAGGAGGAGAGAGCCTGGACAGGTTTCTGCTCACTTGGCTGCAATTTATGAATCCATGGATCAGATTTCCCCCCCTTGGCATTCCTCCTGCTGAGCCTGAGTGTGGGAGCAGAGGAGGAGAGGCCTGTCCAGGGGTGCAGAGGAGGAGAGACCTGTCCAGCGGTGCAGAGGAGGTGATGCCTGTCCAGTGGTGCAGAGGAGGTGAGGCCTGTCCAGCGGTGCAGAGGAGGTGAGGCCTGTCCAGGGCTGCAGAGGAGGTGAGGCCTGTCCAGCGGTGCAGAGGAGGTGAGGCCTGTCCATGGGTGCAGAGGAGGTGAGGCCTGTCCATAGGTGCAGAGGAGGTGAGGCCTGTCCAGGGGTCAGAGGAGGAGAGGTCTGTCCAGGGGCAGAGGAGGAGAGGCCTGTCCAGGGGTGCAGAGGAGGAGAGGCCTGTCCAGGGGTGCAGAGGAGGAGAGGCCTGTCCATGGGGGTGCAGAGGAGGTGAGGTCTGTCCAGGGGCAGAGGAGGAGAGGCCTGTCCAGGGGTGCAGAGGAGGAGAGGCCTGTCCAGGGGAAAGGAGAGGCCTGTCCAGGGGTGTAGAGGAGGAGAGGCCTGTCCAGGGGTGCAGAGGAGGTGAGGCCTTTCCAGAGGAGTGGCAGAGTAGGAGAGGCCTGACCAGGGGTGCAGAGGAGGAGAGGCCTGTCCAGGGGTGCAGAAGAGGAGAGGCCTGTGCAGAGGAGGGGCAGAGGAGGAGAGGCCTGTCCAGGGGTGCAGAGGACGTGAGGCCTGTCCAGGGGTGCAGAGGAGGTGATGCCTGTCCAGGGGTTCAGAGGAGGTGAGGCCTGTCCAGGGGTGCAGAGGAGGTGAGGCCTGTCCAGGGGGCAGAGGAGGAGAGGCCTGTCCAGGGGTGCAGAGGAGGTGAGACCTGTCCATGGGTGCAGAGGGGTGAAGCTTTTCTGGTGGGGGGTTGCAGAAGAGGCCCATTGGGTGGTGTAGAGGAGGTGAGGCCTGTCAGGGAAGGGTTGTGCTGCAGGCGAAACCTGTCCAAGGTAGTGCAGAGGAGGTGTGGCCTATCCAGAACTGGGGGGTGCAGAATAGGTGAGGCCTGTCCAGGGGGGTGCAGAGGAAGTGAGGCCTGTTTATTGGGGTGTAGAGGTGGTTAGGAATGTCCAAGGGGTGCAAAGGAGGTGAGACCTGTCCTGTCGGGGGGAGGTTAGAAGAGGTGAAGCCTGTCCAGGGGGAGGCACAAAGAAGGTGAGGCCTGTCAGGCAGGTGCAGAGGATGAGAGGACTGCCCATGGGATGTAGAGGGGGTGAGGCCTGTTTGGAGTTAGGTGCAGAGGAGGCGAGACCTGTCTCAGGGGATGCAGAGGAAGCAAGGCCTGTCCAGGGTACTTAGAGGAGGTGAATGAGGCCTGTCCAGGGGGGGTGTAGAGGAGGTGAGGCCTGTCCATGGGTGCAGAGGGGGAGAGGCCTGTTGAGGAGGGTGTAGAGGAGGTGAGGCTTGTCCTGTGTGTGGGTGGTTCAAAGGAGGTGGGGCCTCTCCAGGAGGGATGCAGTGGAGATGAGGCCTGTTCGTCCAGGCGGGGTGGTCGAGAGCTGAGTTTAAGTTTGTTAATTGTTGTCCCAAGAGATTTGTGGAATGAGTGTAAGTTGCTTGTAAACTGGCCAATTGAAGAGCCACAGAGTGAAGCGCCTAAAAATATTTTATTAGATAGTACAAGAGATTAATGCAGAGTTACAGACAATATTGTAAAGGCGAAGACCGGGTAAAAGAGGGCGCATCTTTTAGCGTTGCATCCAGAGGTTAGTTCACATATCCAGCAAAATGTGAGGGGATGCATACTAACATTCCGGAAGAGATTTTGTTTTACGCAAAGTTCGGTAGTGAGAATTTTGTTACTAAGCAGAAAAATATCAAAGAAAAAATAATGAGCGCTCAGACAAAAATGTTCCAAATGGGTGACGAAAGTGCTTCTCACGGATTGTATTCTCGTTTTGATTCTGGGTTTGTTGCTGGTGTGAATGTGGATGTGCACGGCGTTGGTGTGCAGAGTAATGATGTTCAGTATGTGCAAGGAGGAAATGTTGTTCCTCTGGGTCAGGGCCGGACTGGGAACCCAAACCAGGCCTGACAATTTTGACGGACCAGCCCCCTGCCTCTTTTGTTGCTGGGGGTGATATAGCAGCACCAGAGCAAAACCAGCCCCCAGTAACAAATACGTTTCCCAGCACTGAAGAATCAGCCCCGACTCTTCCAGCCCCTCGGGGAAACACCCGAAGCCCGTTACGGCCAGTCCGGCCCCCACTCTTCCAGGCCCCCGGGGAAACACCCGAAGCCCCTTACGGCCAGTCCGGCCCTGCTCAGGGTGTAGGTTTTACTGACAGTGGCAATTTAAATACCTCAAACACTAATAATGTGGAGAATAAGACACGCTCCTTGCGATGTTTGCAGGAAGCTGTGAAACTGGAACATGAATCAGATGGCCAGAATGGGATGTCACAGTCAATGGTCCCAGCCCAACTGGCCTCTGTGCCGAGCATGCAGAATCAAAGGCAGATATATTGGAGCATGCCTTCAGTCCCGATGGTCCCACAGCCCAGTGCAGAATAGAACGCCAAATTCTCAACAAATTTAGTATTTCAACAAAATACTTCAGTGATTAATAAGGATTTTCCACAACTTCCACCTACACTAGGAGTTTCTACTGGACTGAATCAGACTCAATGACGGTGCCTGAGACGGGAGAAGGATTGCATGCTTGGTGCAGTCCTATAGGTCACCCAGAGCGGCCCTTTTGTAGAATAAGTAAATGGGAATCCAGCATCTCTTTTAATCAATAAATGTGCCTCCCGTTCCACAGTCAGACTGACGGGAGCGCCCAACCCACCCTTCTTGGGAAAGGAGGCCAAGTTGTAGGCATTTCTAATAAACAGCTAATAAGCTATCAGCAAATGTTCCCGTACAAATTGGGTCAATGATGAATGGCCACAAACTTAAACTGTGACTAAGATCCAGTTATTATGTTAGGGAATTACCTTGTAAAATGACTTGTGGCTTTTAGGTGAAGAGTCACAATTCAATATTCATTTTGTAGGTGTGGTTTATTAAATTACATTTTGTTGTGCCGTTTTCATGAACATTCATTGATTGCTGTCATTTTTGGTACACAGACAAAATATCGATTTTTTAATATCGATAAGCAAAAATATCGAAGTTTAAATATCGATATACAAAAATATCGAAGGTAAGTAATATCGACAGTCTAAATATCGATATTGGTATGATATCAGTAATATCGAAGTTGTAAATATCGATGTTAATAATATCGAAATTAATAACTTTGATGTTACTAATATCTATTTTTAAATAAATTTAGTGTATATTATATTGTATTAATTATGTTTTATAATTTTTTTTAATGTTATTTTATTAAATATTGTGTTTTACTACTGTAGCGGGTTGTGGGTTTATAGGGGAATAGGGTGGGAAGTAATTTAATTATGTTAAATTAATTATTAATTATTAGGAATTATTAATTAATTAATTGAGAATTAATTTTAAATTATTTTAATCAATTTATTAATTGATAAATATGTTCTGTAGCGGGTTATGGGTTTATAGGGGAATAGGGTGGGAAGTAATTTAATAATAATTAATTAATTGATATATGTTTGTACATATTTTAAATAATTAATTGGTAATTAATTTCTATTAATTAGTTAATTAATTATTATAATTTTTTATCATATTTATAATTATTAATTAGTTGGTAATTAATTATTATTAATTATTTTATTAAATTAATTAAACTAATTTTTATATATAGTATTTATTGTTATTAATTAATTAATTGTGCAAAATAATATTAATTAATAAATTAAATTAATTACAGCAAATGTGCTAATATATTTATTTTATTGTTGTTGTTAATTAATAATTAATTGGTAATTAATAATATTAATTAATTGTGGGTACAGGGGTATTTTTAGGGTTCAGGGTCAGTTTTCAGTTCATGGGTGCAGGGGTATTTTTAGGGTTCAGGGTCAGTTTTCAGTTCATGGGTAAAGGGGTATTTTTAGGGTTCAGGGTCAGTTTTCAGTTCATGGGTACAGGGGTATTTTTAGGGTTCAGGGTCAGTTTTCAGTTCATGGGTAAAGGAGTATTTTTAGGGTTCAGGGTCAGTTTTCAGTTCATGGGTAAAGGGGTATTTTTAGGGTTCTGGGTCAGTTTTCAGTTCGTGGGTAAAGGGGTATTTTTAGGGTTCAGGGTCAGTTTTCAGTTTGTGGGTAAAGGGGTATTTTTAGGGTTCAGGGTCAGTTTTCAGTTTGTGGGTAAAGGGGTATTTTTAGGGTTCAGGGTCAGTTTTCAGTTTGTGGGTAAAGGGGTATTTTTAGGGTTCAGGGTCAGTTTTCAGTTTGTGGGTAAAGGGGTATTTTTAGGGTTCAGGGTCAGTTTTCAGTTCATGGGTAAAGGGGTATTTTTAGGGTTCTGGGTCAGTTTTCAGTTCATGGGTAAAGGGGTATTTTTAGGGTTCAGTGTCAGTTTTCAGTATTTGGGTTAAGGGGTATTTTTAGGGTTCTGGGTCAGTTTTGGGTTTTTGGGGTACAGTCGTACAGGGTAAAAATTAAATAACTTTAAATTAAATCAATTAAATGAAATTATAAAATATAAAATTACATTAAATTATTACGTTTTTAATTTATTTTAAATGTATATGTATTAGTATTAATTTTTTTATTATGTTTTAATATTTTTATTTAATATTTGTAACATTATATGTATTTTATAATTATTTTAACATTATTATTAATACATTTAAAAAAACGATATTTTTAATTCCGATATTTTTGTACTACGATATTATTTTTTCGATATTTTTGTACTTACCTTGTTAGGGATAGGATTCCGATATTTTTGACTTCGATATTTTTGTCCCGATATTTTTGTATGTCGATATTTTTGGTTTCGATATTTAGTCAGACATTCGTCATTTTTACCTCATCATGAACCATGTCAATAATGTGTTCTCTCTGTCTAAAAACTTAAGAACGTTTCCTTGATTTTTAACTAAGCAGATTCTATGTCAGTTTGCTATTTGATATTATAGAAAAACGTTTTCTTATTTCTTAGCACCCATTTGTTGTGGTGGTCTGTCTATTGACTTTACATTGAGAGTTATTTCTGATTCTGGCTTTTCATATACTTTAGAGGTTACCTTTATGTGATTCTCCTGCAAATATTATGATAATTATTCCTCTGACTGAGTAACCATGTTTATGCCTTCAGTAATTATTTGAAAGCTTTAATATAGCTTTGAAGCTTGTTGTAGCTCCAAAGGCAAGGGCCTTTACCAAGGGAGCGGTCCTTTAAGGGGCTGTACTGCCTGCTATGGCTGACAAGGTCATTACACTGTGGGATGCAGGACCACGGCGGTTAATTGTTGAACATTCACAGCAATAGCTATTAAAGGAGGCTGAAGTCAGCCCCTGGTTCTCCCTGGGCTCGGTTGTTTTGTAAATCCAGGACGGTATTTGTAAAATGTGATGAAGTGTGATTGTCGTCTGATGCTAAATTATTTCTTTAATTCCTTTCAAGGTATTCTGGGATGACAGGCAGTGCAGCGTGGCTGCCACCCTTGGGGGAACAAAAAAAATAATTGTCAGGTAAGGATTCCTATAACTCTATGTTTCCTTTTCCCCTGTTTCTTCTTTCTCTCTTCCCTGTCTTGATCTCTGTTTTTTTGTGTCTTTACTTCAACTTTTGACTCTCTCTGTGCACTATTCTTGTTGTTATCAAACTTCTGATAATAATATGATGGAGCCACATTCCACTCTTGGAACATGTTGGGGGTGCAGTGCAGGCCCAGTTCCTTTTTAGGTCAGTTTTGCCCAGCAGTTCCTTACCTATTATCACATTTGTCTCCTCCTCTACACCACGTGATGGCGGTTCACCCGGATTATAGTTGCAACGCTGTTGTGCGTCTACTGCGTTTAGAAAGTGACTGTGATTTTAACATTTTATTGAATCATTGTGTGCGTTCTAATGGAGGAATGTTTTAAAAACTATTATAATTGCTTACTTGTGTGGGGTTACTGCATTCTTTCCGGGCACTCTTCTGCTTTTTTTCTTCATCTCAGGGGGGTGAGGGGCGTGTGCGGGCTTCTTCCCCGGTCCACCACAGCTCGCCAATTGTGTGGAGGGAAGTGAGTGTTTCACTCTTGCTGCTCTACTCCACTTCCTGTCCCAGATCGATGGGCAGCGCTCTAGTTGCTACTGACTGGCCCAGCTATTTAATCTGAATGCCGGGCTGGAAGCGCAGTGAACGCACGCAGCAGGCGCGCCAAAGGCACGCATGTCTGTGTCCATCTGTGCCAAGTTTACGCCTTGTGCCAGGGACGCTGTCCTTTTTATTGTAGACCCTGGTAAGTCCCTTGTTTACCCGAGAGGACAGCTCTTGGAGATTCAAGGAGAAAAGGATAGAAGGATGTGCACTGCAGGTCGATGGACTGGGAGCATTGGGCTATATGAGTATGTTAACTGTAAGACAGTCATTCCATTGGATGGTAGCTAAAAAACTCAAGGGGAAACGTGGCAGCCCTACCCTTACCGGCCTCCCAGACCCAGAGGAATGTTTAATCAGGACTTCAGCAATCGGATGGAGCCTTATTTGGCTAGATCCAATGTCACTCTTTTGGGTGATTTTAACTTCCATTTGGAGAAAACTCTGTGCTCTGAAACGCAGGTTTTCCTGGAAACGATGGACTCCTGTGGCCTTCCTCAGGAGGTGAGGAGCCCCTCTCATACGGCGGACACATTCTGGACGGGATCTTCTCTAACGATCCGAGGATGGAGGTGAAAGATCCCATCCCACTCTCTTGGTCTGAACAAACGCCATCCCATTTTTTATGCGAATTGCAGAATCCCACACAGATCCCAATTTTAAGAACAGGGTGAAGATGAAGAGAAACCGTAGCCGTATAAATAAGGAGGGTCTTCTAATTATTGCTGTCTCCCCCACCTGGCTCCTGGCGGCTCTGGACTCTTTTGCCCTTCTTAAGGAGCATTATGTGGCCAGAAAACGCCCTTCGGCGCCCTGATTCTCTGAAAGGTTGAGAAACCTTAGGCAGGTATGCCGACAGCAGGAAAAAATATGGCGCCGTGAGCTTATCCCAGCCGAAAGGGACCTGCATAAACTCAGATTGAAGGAATATAGGCTAGCTATTAATTAGGAAAAGGTCATCTACCATCCCAAGATGACGGAATCCATCAAATCCCACAGGGAACTCTTCACTGTGATTAATTCCCTCCTAGCCCCCTCGGCCTCTGCCAACACCGAGGTCTCCCAGGAGCTATGTGATAAAAAGGCATGCTTTTATACTGACAAAATCAAGGACATATATTCCTCCCTGGAGATATCCAATGTCGGAGGGTCAAAGGCCGATCGTCCTTCGGATTCTCTGGTAGCTCCTCCAAAGGATTGCCGCTTGAGCGCCTTTCCCCCCATACTTTAGGAAGACACGGAGTGGATGGTAAGAGGAATTAGATCTGGCTTCCCTATGGAGCCCTGTCCCCTGAAGATCCTGAATCTAGGAATGGAGGCTACTGTTCCTACTTTGACCGTAGTTCTTAAAGCCATTATTACTTCTGGCCAGTATCCCACTGCCTGGAAAATGGCCGTGGTTAAACCGCTCTTAAAGAAGCTTTCTCTAGATCCAGCGGAACTAAAGAACTACAGTTAAATTTCCTGTTGCCCGTCCCAGCTAAAATCTTGGAGAAACACCTGAATCTCCATCTTAGCACCTATCTGGAGGATCATCAGTTGCTCGATGGCTCGCAACATGGGTTCAGAAGTGAGCACAGTACCGAGACGTTGCTAACAGTTGTTTTTAACAACATTCGACAACAGGTCGACGCAGGTCACACCACCTTACTGACCCTTCTGGACCTAACGGCAGCCTTCTATACTATCTCTCCCCTTAGATTGTCTGGGAGGCTCCGGGAAATAGGGATTGAGTGTTCCGCCCTTATTTTGCTTACAACTTTCCTCACGGAACAGGCTCAAAGAGTTACAATGGGTGAATTCCTTTCTGCTCCTAAACTGCTGTTCTGCGGAGTTCCCTAGGGATCCTCATTGAGTCCCACCCTTTTAACCTTTATGTAGCCCCGCTTGCCAGGGTTGTAAGATCTTTTGGCCTAGAAGTGTTATCCTATGCTGATGACACTCAAATCATGATTACCATCCCTGAGAGTGTTGAAGCTTCAGCAGAAAATTTTAAAAGCTGCATGCAGGCCGTAGCTGCATGGATGGTAGAGAACTATCTTAGACTCAATGGGGATAAAACTAAGATTTTACTTTTCGGAGACAATCAGGAGATTTGGTCCAGGGCCTGGAGGCCAGATACGCTTGGATCTTGCCCTCGCCCTGGCCTCAGTGCCAAAAATCTAGGCATCATGGTTGATACCTCCCTCTCCTTGGGCCCCCAAATAAATAGAAATCTCCACCTGCTTTGGAATGATAAGAACTCTCAGAAAGATATGTCAATTTCTCTCCCCCTCCACGTGGAAACAGGCAGTGATGGCCCTTGTGTTGTCCAGATTGGATTACTGCAATGCCCTTTATGTAGGGATCAATAAGGGTCTCCTACACCGACTCCATCTTGTGCAGAATGCTGCTGCCAGGCTGGTGATGGGCCTTCCTAAATTCGACTCTGTTGCGGCTACCATCAAGAGCCTTCCTTGGCTTCCTTTGGGTCGGAGAATTGAGTTTAAAGCCCTGTGTTTGGTGCACCTTTTATAATATGGGGTCATAAGGCATTAAAAAACAGTTTCGGAGATATGTCCCTGGTAAGCAGTTAAGATCTTCCAGCAAGAATTTGGTGACTGTGCCTAGATTCAGAAAATCTAGATGGGGGAGGTCCTTTTTGCTGGCTGCGGCCAATTTGTTGAACTCCCTCTTTCAATTTGGATTCTGGAAACTCATTCCTCATTCCGTAAGGCCTTGAAGACCTGGCTCTTTACCAATATGAATTTGTAAGCTCTCTATCTATGGACACCCCTGATCATGATCCCTATCCACAGCGCCTAGAATCCCTCTTGTCTAAGTTGACAGAATTTGTAGTATGGTCATTTCATCAAAGGATTTGAATGAACACCATGTGGCAATATTTTTGGGGGGTGTGCAGGATGCTCAGGCCACATGGGTGGGTGGGGGCAGACGTGTGAAGGTGTCAGGCGGAGATCCAACGAAGTCTTTAAGTCACTTTCAATTTTTTTCGTCTTTCCCAGGAAGAAGGCGGCAAGTTCTTTGCAGTTAGGCTGCAGATTAAACCCAGAAAGCAGGTTGGGGCTGCCTGTTAGATTGCAATTTAACGAGTTCAAACAGTTTTTTAGGTCTATTTCTGGAATTGTTTAGCTATTTCCTAAAGATGTTTGCTTTTGAGCTATGTATGTGTTTGATGTAAATGATTCTTAGAGATCTCAATTGCTGGAGGTGTTCAAGCGAGGAGTAGAATCTTAGATTGCATCTTTCCGCGTTTAGACTACCATTGTACCAAGGCTCGGAGTCTTCGGTGGACACTCTTTTTAGTTGGAGGGGTGCCATAGAGTCTAGAATGTTTGTCATTGAATTAGTGTAATGATCAGTAAGGTCCTAGGCATCTGACATGTCCTCGGGAGGGGGAAGGATATAATTACTGATAGATGTCAGTTCATTCAGGTTTATGTTTCGAGAGTTCCTTTTCCAGTGTCTGTTTTTTTATGTGAATCTTTTTTGAGGACAGTGATTCAGTGATGAGCAAAGTGATACAGTGGTGGTCTGTCTAATCACATGGAATGATAGATTCAAGTTGAATGGATTTAGCTTTAGAGATAATTAGATCCAAGGTCGCTTCCAGGTTCTGGGTAGGACTTTTGCATATTTGGATCAAGTTTAGATCAGCTAGGAAGGTTTTTAGGCTACTCACTGATTGGTCATCAGGTCATTCCAGTAGAGGTGGAAGTCGCCAAGGAAGATTTGGGCGCAGTATACACCCGGAGTTGGTTGTGATGATTTCCATAATTTGTTCAATGGATGGGAGGTTATCTCCTGGAGGGTGGGTAAACGCATGCAGTTTGTATCGAGGCCTACCTTTACTCAGGATATCGATGCCTAGATATTCACACGAGATGAGAGCAACGTTTTGTGCTTGCTTCACAGAGAGATTTTTGCAGTGAGTAGAGGGGTTACCTCCACAAGGTCTGTTTGGTCGACCTAATCTGATGATGTCGTAGCTGGACGTTACTAGAATGTCGAGCGTTGGTATGAAGGAGTCATTTAGCCAAGTTTCAGTCAGGACTATAAGGTCAAGATCATAAGTAAGGATAAGGTCAGCAATATGCACTGCGTGTTTAGATGTCGATCTGCAATTGAGTAGCGTACATTTAAGGTGGGGTATGGCGACAGCGGAGGCAGCCTGAGTGATGGGAATTTGCTTGAAGTTGGAATTGTTACCTGCTCTGAGATTGGGCCTAGAATCTCTATGTGGATTCGACTGAAGGAGGAGGGAGTAAATATTGTTGTCCGATTGAGTATCTTTCATCCTGATGTGTCGAGTGGAGGCGTGGGGGTTGGATGTGCGGGGTGACATCCGACTAACGTGATTGTTATTGGATCCCCTCTGTGGTGGGATTACAAACATATTTAACTCTGGTAAGAAAAACTCTGCATTAATTCTACTTAACAAGGCTAAGATTTGGGACACTACATTATATAAAAGCATTCTCAAGTAAGGAAAAATGGTCCTATATTTCACCATCTGCCCGTGTGATGGAAAGACCCCCCCAGTCCACTATGCACTTCTTACTGTTTTGTACCTTTTATAAAGATATCCAGAGAATTGTTATAAAACCGCTTTTTTAACCAAGAGGCTTTTCCATTATAAACACGCTTTTAACTTATTATGTACTTTTGATAATGTAAAAACTGTTTCTTCTGTTATTACATTTATACAAAGGACGATTAGGAAAAGAAAGGATTTGTCACATCTGGATGCATTAATATCTGAAAACCTGATGACTGCCTTTAGTTGTGTCATTATTCCATAATGTTGATATAATCTATCATCCTAATCTCAAGTATGATTATGAATCATTTTTTTTCTTCCCCTTTTGTTATATGTTTGGATTTTGCACAAAAACACTTGTTTTGTACATATGCGATTTTTGCAGTGATAATTATCAGAGTACTATATATTGAATAAAGATGTGATGCCTGTTATGAAATACTGTTTTTTTAAATATGTAAATATTTGAAAACTGTTTATATTTATGTGTATATAGTACTTTCTGTCTAGTATGCTTTATGGTTGTATATTTTACACCGAATATAGCTGGTTTGACTTGACTTGACTATTGGATCGCTAAAGGGAGTGTCTATTCTTACCCATCGGCCTGGTGGGACACCAACAATTAGCGAGCTCGGAGGTGAGGGATATTAGGCTTTAAACCTCAGCCTTAAGTTGCTGAAGCTCTTGAGAGATCTCAGTGAGTTTGGCGTCATTAGTAATGTGGGAACAGGAGGTTGTGATGTGGGCCAGGAGGCCAGGTGAGACTGCTCCGGTTTATGGTGTTAGGGAGAAGCTGCGTTGGGAGAACCAGGGGAGGGGGGAATAGAGATGGAGTCATGATTGAGGAGTGGGGGTGTGGGACTCATAAACTGATCGATGAGTCGATAGGCACCATGTTATTGGTCATGTTCGGGGGTTCCGAGATAGCAAGTGTCAGTGTTTGGTCCAGAAAGGGTGTCACAGATGCATCCGTGCTGACAGCGGGGGCTCAGCACTTTCACCCATTCTTTTTAATCTACTCATGGAGCCCCTGGCAAACGCATTGAACTCGGCGAACATTCTATATCACATATATGCGGACGACGCCCAACTGTATATTTTATTTATTTATTTATTTATTTTTGCAATTTTTAAAGCGCTACAATTACCCATGGGTGTCTCGGCGCTAATGGCTAGGAGCTGATACCGGTGATTAGATCTCTAGGCAGAAGTTGAATTGATTTATAGTTAGTTATGTCGTTGAGAGAACAACCAAGTCTTTAGTTGCTTTCTGAAGACAATCAGAGATGGGCTGGTTTTTATATTAAGAGGGAGGGAGTTCCATAATTTAGCAGCAGCTATAGTAAAACATCTGTCTCCCCAGTTAACTTTCCTTGTTCTGGGTATCTGCAGCAGATGAGCCGTGTTGGAACGAAGCGTTCTGGGAGTTGCCAAAGGCTTAAAGGAATTTTTAAGGAATTTGGGTCCCGTGTTGTTTATTGCCTTGTAGACAATACAAAGGGCCTTGAACTTCGTGCGACTTCTGACTGGAAGCCAGTGCAATTGATCCAGATGTCCAGAGACCGAGCTGTATTTAGGAATGGTCAATAAGACTCTGGCAGCAGCATTTTGTATCATTTGTAATTTGGAAATAACCTTTTTTTGTGCATTGAGGAGGAGGGCATTGCAATAATCAGTACGTGAAAACACCAGCGTAGATATAAGTGTTTTGCCTGCAGTTATAGGAAGATATGGAAGAAGTTTCTTTATTTTCCTTAAGATGTTAAAAGATGATGATACTACAGCGTTCACGTGATGATGGAACAGGAGTTTGTCATCAAATATTACTCCCAAGTTTCTGACTTTGCTGACCGGTTGAGGTGGAGTTCCCAGTTCCTCTGGCCACCATAAAGGGGACCACAAAGGTTGAATACTTCCAAAGAGCATGACCTCCGTCTTAGATGAATTAAGTTTTAAGCAGTTGGAGGCCATCCAACTGCTAATGGCTCTCATACCGTCCTTGAAGTTTGCTGCAACATTAGGTCCATTTTTATGTATGGATAATACCAACTGAGTGTCGTCGGCGTAAGTTGTTAGGTTGATGTTATACTCTTTTATTACCCTCGCTAAGTCCGAAACATAGATATTAAAAAGGGTCGGACTTAGCGAGGAACCCTGAGGGACTCCACACGGAAGGCTGAAAGTAGGTGAAGTGAAAGCACCTAACTTGACTGCCTGCTTGCGGTCAGCCAGGAAGGATGTGATAAGATCTCTGGCTCTATGTTTGATACCAATGGCCTCGACACGGCCGATCAAAGAAGAGTGATCGACCGTGTCGAAAGCCGCCGACAAGTCCAACAGAATCAGGACAGCCTGTCCACCCTTGTCCATCGTGGCCCTTATTTCATCTGCCGCCTTTATCAAGGCCGTCTCTGTTCCATGACCTTGTCGGAAGCCGAACTGGGTGTCATCTAATAGGTCATTAATTTGAATATAGTCAGACAGTTGTTTGTTCATGACAGATTCAAAGATCTTAGCTGGGAACGGCAGTGAAGCAATAGGACGATAGCTGGAAGGCAGTGAGGGGTCCAGGGAAGGTTTTTTAAGGAGTGGCCTGATTATGGTGTTTTTCCAAATTGTAGGGTAAGAACCTGTAGAAAACATAATATTACAGATATGTGTCAGTGGTTTAGTAATGATGTCAGGAATAGTATTGAGTATGGAAGGGTGGCAAGGGTCCAATGGAGAACCGGATTTAATTGACTGAATTAATTTATAAATGAGTTGAGGGTTTATTCTGGTGAATTCCGTTAAAGCTGTCGAGGTGGGATTTATCCGACTGTTAGAAGAATCAGTAATGTCAGAATTTGGGGTAAAATCTTTGAATATAGATGTGACCTTTTCAGAAAAGAAATCGGCCAATACATTGCAAAGAGTTTGTGATGTTTCAGTAAGAGGGTTGGGTGGTTCGGCGAGGTGGTTTACAACTTCAAACAGTTTCTTCATACTGCTTCTAGCTTGATCTATTTGAGTGGTGTAGTAGATGTTTTTTTCTGTTGCTATGCTCTGCTTGTAATTATGAAGAGCAGCTTTATATGTTGCTTTGTCTGATGGGTTGTAGTGTTTGCGCCAATGGCGCTCAATATTACGACAATGTTGTCGTTGAAGTCTAAGATTTTCAGTAAACCATGGGGCCGAAGGGGTCTTCCTATTATGTTTGGATGTTCTGGATGGAGCTAATGTAGAAAAAGCCCCCTCCAGAATAGAAGTGTATGTGGTAGCTGCAATGTTAGAGTCAGTTACCATGTCTATACCCATGAAAGCATCAGTAAGAGTCTGTGTGAGTTGATTATAATCTAAATTTTTCCAGTCTCTGGTGATAAGATGAGGGTTCTGAGATGTATTTTTAGATGCTATTGATTTAATTTGAATATCGAATAGAATGGCAAAATGGTCAGACCATGTTAAGGGAAGTATTTTATTCATGATAATGTAGGGGTTATTAGTAAAAATTCCATCAAGCGTGTGTCCTGCTTTGTGTGTTGGAGCTGTTATCAGTTGTTCAAGGTCTACAGCAAGAAGGTCATTAATAAGCTGGTCAGTGTCTCTATCTGACAGGGATAAATAAATAAATAAATATGGTTAAAACGTCTAACTTACTTTAATTGTGCTCCGCACATCATTGACTCCGCGAAGTCCCTGGGAGTCACCATGGACAAACACCTGAACATGCAGGCACAAATCACTAATGCCACCAAGGGAGCTAATCACCAGATGAGTATACTAAGGAAACTTAAACCCTTCCTCTCACAGACCGACTTAAAAATGGCAATACAAGCCCTAGTGCTACCAAGATTAGACTATGGAAGCACCACTCTATGCGTTCTCCCCAAATACTGGCCGACCCGCTGAGGGCATCGCTTAACGCTGCGGCCAAACTGGTATCAGGAACTAAAAGAAATAACTACATCTCTCTGACATTGAAAGTTCTGAACTGGCTGCCCTACGAGGCAAGAATACACCTAAAGATAGCTTGCATGACCCATAAAGCCCTGCATAGCAATTGTAGCGATCGCTACCATCGACAAGGCCAAATGTAAAAGATTCCGTATTTCCAGTCCTTTGCGGAAACACTACAAGTCCCAGAAGGCCATCCGGCGCTGGGGGTTGGCTCAATGGGAGGACATTATATAAGCTCCACCTTCGGAACACAACGGGGCTTGTCAATCGTGTTCTGTATTCGCTCATAGTGGATGAGCCTTCTCGCTGCGAGTAGGATTCTTGAGGACGACGCCGATCAAAAGCCAGCGTGGTCAGTTGTACCCTATTCTGCACTACGCGATCAAAAGCCAGCGTGGTCATTACCTTGATCTGCACGACGCCGATGAACAGCCAGCGTGGTCAGATATCCTTGCGATTCTCTGTTCCGAATCCTATTCAGTCGTGCAAGTACCCAGAGGAGTGCGGGCTCGCCTCCTATTCTTTTGTATACTTTTTCTGTTTAAAGCGGTATCAAAGCAGCCGCCATTTCTTGTTTACTTTGCGGGGAAAGTTTGTGTTCTACGTCAGTGGCTACTGACGTTATCTGATAACTGGTCTACTCCGTTCCACAAGGAGGATTGTGGTTCTTATAAGTGTTGTGCTTTCCACGCTTATCGTTTGTAGTCCAGAGAATTATGTTTGTGCTTACGACCTGGTAGGCAGAGGAGTGAAGTTAACTTCTCAGTACTTCTGGTTTAACTGTCATTTCTGTACTTTGCTTGGAATTCCTTTAAGGATACATGGGGTGGATAAACTGGTGAGTAGGGAAGACCGGGGAAGAATTCTGGGGTCACATAAGTTCCGCTGCAGAACTAATCTCTTGCTCTCTGTCTCCTCCTCTACCTGCAGTGTCCCTGTACCAGTAACCTCATGGTGTAACGACCAGACGATACCAGAAGTGCCTTTTTCCCCGATGCCAATCCACCTCCCGGCCCCTATTCGTACAGGCTCAAACAGTGGGTAAATTCCATTGTAGGGGTTTGTGTGGAACGGAGTCGGAAGGACTATCGTCTATCGTCTCTGCTGGCCATCAGAGTAAGGTTAGTGGTGCTTGCGTATTCTTGCGCTGCTCTCAATCCCGACAGATTGACAAGCCCAAGAATACCGCCCAGCCTAGACGATGGATACGAATGCTATTCTCACCTTCCTGTTGGAGAGCTTTACAGGCCTTCAACAAGAGGTTCAGAACTCCCGGATAGAGAACCAGGCTTTGTATAAAGAGATTTCTGATTTACGCAAAGACGTGTCAGACCTTGCCATGAGAGAGCCTGTGGTGAAACCATTGATTAGACCGGCCACCCTGCAGCCGCCTCCTTCCTTCCAACCCGGGGGTTCACTGGCAGCCCCATCCACTTCTACCGAAACCACTCCGACGGTCCATATAATCCAAAATCATGGGATACCCCTAGCCCCCCCCCGAAAGGTTTCATGGGGATCCACGGAAATTTGAAACATTTCTGAATCAATGCCGTCTGCATTTTCTATGCAAACCTATGTTCTTCCAGGGCGAAGCATCCAAAACTGCTTTTCTGATGTCCTATATGGGGGGGAACGCGTCCAGCTGGACAATCCCTTTATTGGAAAAGGATGACCCTGTTTTACATGATTTCTCTGCCTTTTGCATAGAACTCCGGAAATTGTTTGATAGGAAGTCTCACATGTTGTCACTAGATCACGAATTAATGACCTTGAGACAGGGGTCCCAAGATCTGTTGTCCTACATCACCACCTTTAACCGCCTTATCGTAGAAACAGATTGGCCGGCTCAGAAACGAATCTCCTTGTTTTACCAAGGACTTAGGGGAGAACTGAAGGCTGTATTAGCTCAGGTGGTGCAATTACCTACTACCTGTGAGGAATTAATAGACCTGACCGTCCAACTAGATCACCGGTTACTGGAGCGAAAAGGGGGGGATTATCTATACTCTTACCCCTTATTTAAAACCCGGCAGGGGGTTGAAGAAAAAGCAAAGACAACAGAAGGACCGGAACCCATGCAAATAGGGGGAATACGTGGGCCTCTCACCCGGGAAGAAAGAGACAGGAGACGGAGGCTTAAACTCTGCCTATACTGTGGCAAAGGGGGGCACTTCATCAACGACTGTAGAGCTAGGAATTACGTTTCCGGGAAAAACCCCCTTCCCAGAGGGCAGGCTGCTCTTAGTTCTAGTGAGCCGGCGGAAAACTGACGGTCTTGAATCAGATAGAGACCTCTGATTCGAGACGACCTCAAGATACGGTCTCCCCTTTTGTAGCCAATACCCTACACCCTGCAGTAGCCCATATGAATGTGAATGTTGCGCTATGGGTTACCAATCAGAACCCTGTAAGGGTAGATGCCTTGTTAGATTCAGGGGCAACCGGAAATTATATAGACCAGACCTATGCCTTCCGCATGGGTATCCCCTGTGAAAAGAAATCGATACCTGAAACAGTTAAAACAGTGGATGGCACGGTACTAACTTCAGGCCCGGTCACCTACCATACGCTGGCCCTATTGATGAGATTCGGTGAGGATCACTGTGAGTACATCCAGTTCGACCTGATTGATGCCCCTCAGTTCCGACTCATTCTAGGTATGCCTTGGTTGACACTGCATAATCCGTTGGTGAGCTGGGCTTCCCGTACCGTGAGTATGACATCCGAGTATTGCAAGGAACATTGTCGAGAAGGCATACACCAAGACTTCCCCCTTGTTCCCTCGCTCGCTACCTTCTTAGCAAGCGACTGTACAGTTGATTCCTTTTGTTGTGCCACCACATTACCAGATGAATACAAGTCCTTTCATGCCTTGTTCGACAAACAAAAAGCTACCCAATTACCTCCTCATCGCACCTACGATTGTCGGATTCACCTCGTTCCGGGTGCAGACATCCCTTGCAGTAGGGTGTATGCCCTGACAGAAAAAGAAACACTGTATCTCAAAACCTATATCGAGGACAATATAGCGTCTGGGTTCATAAGACACTCCACCTCCCCGGCCTCGTCACCCATGTTCTTCATACCGAAGAAGGATTGCGAGGAATTGAGACCATGTATCGACTACCGAGCCATTAACAGGGTGACCATCAAGAACCGCTATCCTCTTCCCCTAATTCCTGTGTTGATGGATCAGTTGAAAGGTGCGCGCTATTTCACAAAACTTGATCTCCGAGGGGCCTATCATCTGGTACGAGTGATGAAAGGAGATGAATGGAAGACTGCTTTCAGAACTAAGTTTGGTCTCTACGAATATAGAGTAATGCCCTTTGGCCTCTGCAATGCCCCAGCCGCCTTCCAGTTCTTTATGGACGATGTGTTAAGGGGGTGTTTGGAGACATTTTGCGTGGTCTATATAGACGATATTTTAATCTATTCGGTGTCTCTGTCAGACCACATTACCCATGTGAAAATTGTGTTGGAAAGGCTCCAACAAAACTCCCTGTATGCCAAACTGGAGAAATGCCTTTTTCATGTCCAGCAGGTAGCCTTCTCGGGTTATGTTATTGACGCTCACGGATTTCGAATGGACATGAGTAAGGTGAAGGCCATCATCACATGGAAAACGCCACGGAACGTTAAATCTGTGCAAAGCTTTCTCGGTTTTGCCAATTACTATCGGCGTTTTATACAGGATTTCTCCAAAATCATCCATCCCATCACGTCCCTCTTGAGAAAAAATGTTCCTTTCAAATGGGGAGAGGCGGCCGAAACCTCATTTCAACTCCTAAAAGAGAAGTTTACACAAGCTCCCATCCTTCGTCATCCAGACCCCAAGATGCCGTTTGTGTTGGAAACTGACGCTTCTCAGTTTGCTCTGGGTGGTGTCCTGTCCCAACGCCATCCTACCTCGGGTCAACTCCACCCGGTGGCGTACTACTCTAAGAAGCTCACCCCGTGTGAGATAAACTACACGATAACAGACAAAGAGCTCTTAGCCATCAAAAGAGCATGCGAAGAATGGAGGCATTACCTCCTCGGAGCGTTGCATACTGTAGAAATCATCACAGACCATCGCAATTTACTGTTCTTAAAGACGGCGAAGGCTTTGACTCCTCGACAATTGCGATGGACCCTCTTCTTCTCAGACTTTGATTTCGTGATCAAATATAGACCCGGAACTCGTAACGGAAAAGCTGATGCGCTCTCCAGGTTGGGTGAGGAAGAAGCGGCAACCTCGACAGAACCCCCTTTCATTCTAAAGGGGATCGAACCACCAGAAACAGCTATCGCCTTGATCACCTCTGAAGATTTCCTGGATGACGTTAGAGTCGCCCTAACGGACCAGGATATCACTGCTTGGGTACAGGATGAGCCCGACAAGCGATGTGAAAAGGATAAGCTGGCCTATCATTTCCAGGCCTTATATGTCCCCACCTCTGCGTTGCAACGCAAAGTCCTGGAATGGGCGCATGATTCTGTTCTAGGGGGACACATGGGCATCTACAAGACAATCGCTAACGTGGAACGATCCTTCTGGTGGCCTGGTGTCAGATCTGATACCAAAGAATATGTGAAGAACTGTGCGGTCTGTGCCCAGGGGAAAGCCAGTCACATCAAACCACCGGGACTGTTGCATCCATTACCGATTCCACCCAAGCCGTGGCACACTCTGTCCATGGACTTTATCGTAGAGATGCCCCCGTGTGAGAAACAAACGGTCGTGCTGGTGGTAGTTGACCATCTTACGAAAATGGGACACTTCATTTCCTTACCTGGTCTGCCTTCCTCCAGTGAATTAGCCAAAGTCTTCCTCCAACACATCGTCCGTCCACACGGATTGCCGAGAGTGGTGATTACGGATAGGGGGACTCAATTCACCTCCCGTTTCTGGAAGGCTCTATGTACCATTTTGCAGATCGATGCTCGTCTCTCATCAAGCTATCATCCGCAAACGGATGGTAAAACGGAACGTCTAAATCAGACGTTGGAGCAATACCTGCGTTGTTTCTCGTTACAGAACGCCACAGATTGGACCATCCTCTTGTGGTTGGCGGAGTTCGCCTACAATAACGCAGTACATACCACCTTGGGATGTTCCCCGTTCTTTTGCCTCTATGGATTCCATCCAAACATGCTTCCCTTTGAATGGCCGGCTGAATCTTTGGTTCCTGCCATACATGAACATCATGCTCATCTTCGGGCTATTCTGATCGAGGCTCGGAACAATCTGGCAAAAAGCCCAAGCAGCCCAGAAGATGTTCGCAGATAAGAGACGTACCCCTGAACCTGAGTATAAGGTGGGGGACAAGGTGTGGCTTTCTACACGCAACCTGCATCTTAAGGGACTTACGAAGTCGAAGCCTAAGTATGTTGGTCCCTATGGCATTTGTGAGAGGATAAACGCTGTAGCCATGAAACTCTCGTTGTCATTGTCTTGGATGATTCATCCCGTATTTCATGTATCGCCCCTACGTCCGTGTCTTCCGAGCGTGAGGTTGCCTGATCGTCCTCTTCCGGTGGAAATCGAGGGCCACGAAGAATATGAAGTGCGTTCTATTCTGGACTCTCGCTTGGTCCGAGGCCGGATCCAATACCTGGTGGATTGGAAAGGGTTCGGCCCCGAAGACAGGACCTGGGAACCCTTGGACCATCTCCATTGTCCCGATTTGGTAGTACAATTCCATGAGCGGTTCCCCGGAAAGCCGGGACGTCCGCCGGGACAGCGGTCCACGAGAGGGGGTTCTGTAGCGATCGCTACCATCGACAAGGCCAAATGTAAAAGATTCCGTATTTCCAGTCCTTTGCGGAAACACTACAAGTCCCAGAAGGCCATCCGGCGCTGGGGGTTGGCTCAACGGGAGGACATTATATAAGCTCCACCTTCGGAACACAACGGGGCTTGTCAATCGTGTTCTGTATTCGCTCATAGTGGATGAGCCTTCTCGCTGCGAGTAGGATTCTTGAGGACGACGCCGATCAAAAGCCAGCGTGGTCAGTTGTACCCTATTCTGCACTACGCCGATCAAAAGCCAGCGTGGTCATTACCTTGATCTGCACGACGCCGATGAACAGCCAGCGTAGTCAGATATCCTTGCGATTCTCTGTTCCGAATCCTATTCAGTCGTGCAAGTACCCAGAGGAGTGCGGGCTCGCCTCCTATTCTTTTGTATACTTTTTCTGTTTAAAGCGGTATCAAAGCTGCCGCCATTTCTTGTTTACTTTGCGGGGAAAGTTTGTGTTCTACGTCAGTGGCTACTGACGTTATCTAATAACTGGTCTACTCCGTTCCACAAGGAGGATTGTGGTTCTTATAAGTGTTGTGCTTTCCACGCTTATCGTTTGTAGTCCAGAGAATTATGTTTGTGCTTACGACCTGGTAGGCAGAGGAGTGAAGTTAACTTCTCAGTACTTCTGGTTTAACTGTCATTTCTGTACTTTGCTTGGAATTCCTTTAAGGATACATGGGGTGGATAAACTGGTGAGTAGGGAAGACCGGGGAAGAATTCTGGGGTCACATAAGTTCCGCTGCAGAACTAATCTCTTGCTCTCTGTCTCCTCCTCTACCTGCAGTGTCCCTGTACCAGTAACCTCATGGTGTAACGACCAGACGATACCAGAAGTGCCTTTTTCCCCGATGCCAATCCACCTCCCGGCCCCTATTCGTACAGGCTCAAACAGTGGGTAAATTCCATTGTAGGGGTTTGTGTGGAACGGAGTCGGAAGGACTATTGTCTATCGTCTCTGCTGGCCATCAGAGAAAGGTTAGTGGCGCTTGCGTATTCTTGCGCTGCTCTCAATCCCGACAGCAATACTCCCAGTTACTTAGCTCTAAAGCTAGTTCGATCGGGAGGATGCAGACAACTGCGAAGTGTGAGCCCACTACTACTGAAACCACAATTCTACCATAAAAAGAGAACAGGCTGCAGAGCATTCCCAGGGATTGCACCGAAGATTTGGAACTCCCTACCTCCAGTGGTACGTGGAATCTCTTCCTTTACCACCTTCAAAAAAGAAGTAAAAATGCTTCTAATAAACAATTTCACATCCTAAGACTTTAATTCTATCTTGACCTCTAGTCACCTGTGCCATCCATATATTATTGCCTACATCTTTTGAATTGAATGTTTACTACTTCAACCACCTAATGGTAAATAACTGTGTATTGTGAAGCGTTCTGATTAAGCATGGGCTGAAAATTTGTTCCGCTCGCGAAATTTGCGGATTTTCCGCAATTTCGCAATCCGCAAATCTCGCGAAATCGCTGTAAAATCCGCGAATCCACGAGTGGGATGAATTTTCAGCCAAGCACTTACAGGGTTACAGCAGCAGGTGCAAAAGTTGAAGCAAATTTTTTGTAACCTTTTACAAAAGGGTTACAAAGAAATTAACTTCAACTTGGGCACCTGTTGCTGTAAGCCTGTAAGTGCTTCCTGGCGCCTCGTTGCCTACTTGCAACTATTCTCTGACCCTGCTCTTACCCTTGAAGCAGGGTCAGAGAATAGTTACAAGTAGGCAATGAGGCGCCTGTCATGAAAATTAAACCTCAACAGGAAGCACTGACAGATATAAAAACAAGCATTTGCAATGCAATAGGTCTCGCATTAGGAAAGTTTGAACTATTGGTCTTGTAAATGACAATTTTTTTTTATTTATGTGTTGGTTTTGAAAATTGCTAAATGAATAGCTTTGTCATTTACAATGCCAATAGTTATAACTTTCGCAAATGTGACAGCTATAGCATTTGTAATGCAACATGTTTTGTATTTACGTGACTTAGATGTATTGATATTACAAATTACAATGGCTTTTAATTTTTTTAAATAAATAATACTTAAATAAAAGTGATTTTAATTTATAATGGCAATAGCTTAAACTTTTGTAAATAACTTTTGTGAGGATTATGTTCAGTGTATTTTATTGTGACGAAAATCCAAGAACAGAAGTGAAATATTAACATCTTTTGTGACATTTGTAATAAAGCTTGAAACATTGAGAGAACATATTTGAACCAGTTGTTGTTGAATGGTTGCGCAGATTGATGCTGGGGTGGCGCTGAGTGGTGCTGTGGTGGTGCTGAGTGGTGCTGTGCTGATGCTGAGTGGTGGTGTGGTGGTGCTGAGTAATACTGGGATAGTGCTGAGTGATGCTGGGGTGGTGCTGAGTGGTGCTGTGGTGGTGCTGAGTGATGCTGTTATGGTGCTGAGTGGTGCTGTGGTGGTGCTGAGTGATAATGTGGTGGTGCTGAGTGATGCTGTGGTGATGCTGAGTGATGCTGTGGTGGCGCTGAGTGGTGCTGTGGTGGTTCTGATTGGTGCTGTGGTAGTGCTGAGTGATGCTGTGGTGGTGCTGAGTGATGCTGTCGTAGTACTGAGTGGTGCTGTTGTGGTGCTGAGTGATAATGTGGTGGCGCTGAGTGATGCTGTGGTGACGCTGAGTGATGCTGTGGTGGCACTGAGTGGTACTGTGGTGGTGCTGAGTGGTGCTGTGGTGGTGCTGAGTGATGCTGTGGTGGTGCTGAGTGATGCTGTGGTGGTGCTGAGTGATGCTGTAGTGGTGCTGAGTGGTGCTGTGGTGGTGCTGAGTGATAATGTGGTGGTGCTGAGTGATGCTGTGGTGGTGCTGAGTGATGCTGTCGTAGTACTGAGTGGTGCTGTGGTGGTGCTGAGTGATAATGTGGTGGCGCTGAGTGATGCTGTGGTGACGCTGAGTGGTGCTGTGGTGGTGCTGAGTGGTGCTGTGGTGGTGCTGAGTGATGCTGTGGTGGTGCTGAGTGATGCTGTGGCAGTGCTGAGTGATGCTGTGGTGGTGCTGAGTGGCGCTGTGGTGGTGCTGAGTGGTGCTGTGGTGGTGCTGAGTGATAATGTGGTGGTGCTGAGTGATGCTGTGGTGGTGCTGAGTGATGCTTTGGTGGCACTGAGTGGTGCTGTGGTGGTGCTGAGTGATGCTGTGGTGGTGCTGTGGTGGTGCTGAGTGATAATGTGGTGGTGCAGAGGGCAGAAAGGCACAAAAAGCAGTCTAACAAAGGGCAGAAGGGCAGAAAAACAAGGGAAAAACGAGTCTAACAGAGGGCAGAAGGGCAGAAAAACAAGGGAAAAACCAGTCTAACAGAGGGAAGAAGGGCACAAAAAACGAGACTAACAGGGGGCAGAAGGGCAGAAAAACAAGGGAAAAACGAGTCTAACAGAGGGCAGAAGGGCAGAAAAACAAGGGAAAAACAAGTCTAACAGAGAGCAGAAGGGCACAAAAAACGAGTCTAACAGGGGGCAGAAGGGCAGAAAAACAAGGGAAAAACGAGTCTAACAGAGGGCAGAAGGGCAGAAAAACAAGTCTAACAGAGGGCAGAAGGGCAGAAAAACAAGGGAAAAACGAGTCTAACAGAGGGCAGAAGGGCACAAAAAACGAGTCTCACAGGGGGCAGAATGAATCCCGCCCTGGGTGTTTGTCCACGAAGAAGCCACCTTTTTGTGTAATACCTTTACTCCTTACTGGAGTACTTTCTACTGTCTAATCAGTAAGTGCTCCCTCGTTGGCTAAATGTATATGGGCAGATTTACAATAACTGGCGCATCCCCAGGGATGCGCCAGTTATTGTGCGCTGCAGCTCCGCCACCCATGGTGCCCCGCATTTACAATGCGGCGCACCATGTTGAGGTTCCGTGACAATATGAACCTGTGTTTTCAACATTGTCGTAAACTCATAATTTTGGTACCGATGAACCACAAATGATCCATTTAGTATATCCTGGTGTTTCGCTATGCTACGAGCAAGAGCACTCCTGTTATAACCACATTTCTGATACACCGATGGCATCCATTTTAGATCATGGCATCCATCTTGTATTCTTGCCCTCACATAGTCAATGGACACGCAGTGACCTCTGATCACCTCATTTTCACTTAAGGACACGTAGGCTTTAGCCGGCGATTCACCTTGCTAGTGACACGTGCACCTTAGGACAGAAACGCTGTGGCCGCATGACTCGGCAAAAGCTGCCTCCTCTGCCCGAGGCCAGTCCTGCTATACTGGTTCTCGTGTTCGTTGGCCTGATCATGATTAGGCGGCCGAAGCTGGTAGCCTTGCCCATTTACGACCCACAAACATCTCTTATCCTGTTTTTCTATCTTCTGCACCTGGCTCTGCTCCTTTCCTTCTGGGCCTTTATTAGGGGGAGGTAACGAAATTTACGATGAGGCGGTCCGGCTCTTGAATGGAAAGATGACATGGGATTATGATGGAACAGTGGGAACCTCTCGTTCGTAAATGTTTTGACATCAGATATTGTTGACGATTCCTGTGTAACGCCAAATATTTATTGTTTAGGACATAAAGTTTGAGAAACACACTAGTATGTGGAGAATGTTGCCCCCAGCTAAATATTTTGTATTTAAGGAGCAACCAACTTAGTGCAAATCGAACAGGCCCCTAGAATCTGCCCGTGTGTAGTTTCTGTGACTTCTGTGTCCCTGCAGTAATAAACATTTGGTCTTTGACGCCACCATCGAGAAGCCCGTGTTTCTGTTCATTTGTGCACCGAGACAGGTAGAACTCAGGGGTCTTCGGGTGTTTTCCCTGACACCTCTGGACCGTAATTAAAAGTCCAGAACTCCAATTGGCGCCCAACATGGGGCGACGTCATTCGGTACTGGTCCAAAAGCCTGAAGAGTTCGAGAAGCTTCGTGTGAAGATTCCGGAGGGAGGCGCCCCACTTCATCGATCCCGGCATATCGCAAAAGTGGCCTGACGTTCTCTTCCACGAGGGTTCCCGTTCAGACGGCTGCAGTTGTCCGTTGCCTTGACCGTCGCCCTGCCTTGGACCCGAGGTGCAGACCTTAGTACAGCGAGACGTGACGGGTTTCTCCTTGGTGACGTCTTCAGTGCCTCAGTTAAGTATTAAGTGGTTGCTAGTTGTTTGGTTACTTCGTAAGGGTTTGGATAATCCTTTTAGTTCCTTGGTTTGGTTTGGTTTTGTAAGATTATCACTGGTTGTTCTAGTTACGATAATCTTTTGGTTTGGTTTGGGTATCAATACATTTGTTCACTTTGGTAGGCCTAAGTTCTTAGTTCGAGTGCGCACCTTTGAGTGTGTTTGTTCTGTGTTCCGGTTTATAAAATGGTAAGTCGGAAAAATTCTATGTTTTCATGTTTTGGTTGCAACAGGAATTCCCGGTTGGAGGACTCGTGTTCGGTTCCTCCGATTGGAACTCCTCTTTATGATCTTTATTGCAAGTTCGGTGTGGGCCCTATCTCTTATAACGAGGTATGGATCCGCTACACGGAGAAAGATGGTGTCCTTAGTTGGCCACTACATGGTAGTTTCGAACCTGAAATTCTCGATAATCTAGAAAGAAAGTTGTTTAAAAAGAAAGCCCGGCCGGCAATGTTTGATTCTTTCCGTTGTTGGCGAAAAGAATCCAAACAGAGAGAGACTAAAAAGTTGAAGAAAGAGCAGAAAGAACAAGAATTGACTTTAGAACAGTCTGCTAAGCAGCTGCAACTCAATGATTCTGAGAAAGCGATAGAGGTAGCCGATAGAGAGCGTAATTTAGCGATAGACAAGTGCTATCCTGCTTTGCCATCAAGTACAGCTAAGATAGTGGAGGACTCCGAAAACGATCCTCTGTTGTCTTACTTGTTGAGGTCACCTCCATCGTATGCACAGGGTGCTACAGCTCCACCTCTGCCGAATGTTGTGTTACCGGTTGCTGGACAGCCTGGTATACCTGCTCCTGCTCCCCTGAATCAAGCTCCTGCATTTCCTGTGGTTAACAATATTCCTCCGGCACCCCCTCTTCCAGGGTTGCCAGCTCCTCTGCCTATGCCTGTACCGCTGATACCTGTTGTTTCGCAAGCTACTTTGCCTCCTACACCTACTGGTGCTGTTTCTTCTGTCCCAACTACCACTCTACTTCAAACTTCCTCTAGCTATATGACTCCGCTTTCTGTTCGTCGGAGAATTACTGAATCTGTCTCTAATATTCTCTCTCCCTTTTACAAAACTCTGATTAAGAGTCCTGCCTCTGAATCTGTTCAGAGACGTAGTCAGCTTCCTAGTGTTGAGGAACGAGGAATATTAGATTCCACTGCTCTCAGGTGGATTTCGAAAGTTGGAAGGTATAATGTACGAGATGTATTAGATACATTTATGCAATGGAATGAACCGACACAACGCTATGTGTTTGATGTTATGTGTTCCCTTTTACGTGAGGAATGGGATGAGAATGATTCTGAACAAGTTCCAGACAAATTAATTCATATTCAACAAAAATTTGCTGTAGGTATGATAGTTGGTCAGGAGATAAAAGAAGCAATGGAACTGATTCTAGGTTTTAGGGTTGATCCTTCCCTCGGTTCACCAAGAGATTCAGAGAAAGGTAGCGCAAATAAAGGTCGCCAATACCCTATGAGGGAGGTTCCGCCAATATGGCGCGACGCTGTGCAAGCTGATGCAGTGCGTGGTATTGCGGCCGCTCCAGCGCAATTCCAGAGAGTGTGGATACACATTCCGTGGAAGCGAGCTGAAGTGTTAGCAGTAAAACAGGCCTTGCCAGATCCGCGTAAAAATCCCGCCGGATATTACAAAGAGTTGGCTCAGACGGTTGAAGCTTGCGTAATGAATCTAGCGGACATTGATATGCTATTTGGTAATGTAGTACCGCAACCAATCTGGGCTAAAATTCGTAGAGAAAATCATCCAGTTGCTCTAGGTGGCTATTGGGCAGCTATTATTGTGGCAGATGGTCAACCAATTGGGGGTTCTAAACCTGAACCTTTAATTGCTAATTTGCCCGGTAGAATAATCGATTTAATGAAAACCCTGATGCCAGCATTGCGCGTTAACTGGGACAAGTTGTCCGCATGCAGGCAGAAGAAAGACGAAAGCGTCTCCGACTTTTTCACTAGATTCGAGGAAACTTTCGTAGATCACAGTGGTCAGGATATGAGCACGGAAGGAGGCCAGAGATTATTTGTTGATAAATTTGTGCACAATCTGTTACCAGAGCTCAGTAATAAATTAAAGAATTCTGAAAGTGCGTGGGCTGTCTCTACGACTGCACAGATACTTGCAACTGCCCAGTACTATGAAAATAGGGATAAAGAAGAGAAGGAAAAATCAGAAAAGAAAACGAAAGATTTAAAAACCAAAGTCCTTTTGCAACAAGCATATCCGCCTCGCACGAATCAAACGAATACACAGCAAGGGCCATATCAGAGGACCGACTATGGTTCACAGAGACCACAGTACCAATGGAATCAGTGTGCTTATTGCAAAAAGGAAGGTCATTATAAGAATGAGTGTCCGGTACTGGCACAAAATAATGCTGCTGCAGCTCAGAGAGGTCGTGGTGGTTCTATGCAAAATTCTAGAGGTCGAGGACGAGGTGCTATGCCTCCACAAACGAATGATCGCCTTTCTAATTATTTTGATCAACGAAATGGTCAGTCTACACAGCCAGCTAGATCTCAACAGTATCATGTTGAAGATTACTGTGAAGTTGGTGAGGAATTTCAGCAAAACGAGTACTAGGACAGCCTTGGGCAAAGAGATGGAGTAGTATCAGTTCCAGTAGACCAGAGTGGGCCTTATGTCGCAGTAGCCACATCAGGTGTAGTCGAACCGTTTCTGTTGGATACTGGTGCAGCAAAAAGTTCTATCATACATGCAAAACTCCCTGGCGCACCTTTGTCCGGCTTAACAAATGTTTCTGTAGGTTTTTCAGGCGCCCCTGTTCACAACCCTGTTTCTGGTCCTTTGTCTATTTCTGTTGGGCCTCGTCAATTGAAAGCACCCTTGATTTTGACGACTGGTTGTAATGAAAATCTGCTTGGTTTAGACTTGTTAAAACGCCTATATGCGACATTGTACTGTTCTCCTTCAGGAGTACAGCTTACATTAGGTAGAAGAATCATATCCCCGATGCATTTGTCAATGGATGCGCTCCCACTGGAGCTGCGTTCTCTCCCTGATACTCTTTGGGCGACTGGTCCTAACGATGTAGGTCTTTTGGAAATTCCACCATATGTAGTAACTTTGAAAGCAAATGTCAAATTTCCACGAATCCCACAATACAAAATCTCTAGTGAAGGTGAGCGTGCGCTCCTATTGATAGTACAAGATTTGATCAAGAAAGACGTAATAGAGGAAACTAGAGGAAATGTCTGTAATAGCCCTGTTCTGCCTATTCTAAAGCGCACTGATCCCTCAGAAACCTCCAGTCTATAGATTTGTAATTGACCTTAGAGAGGTTAACAAAATTGTGATTCCACAGTTTCCTGTGGTTCCAGACATTACTGCATTGTTAACGTTGATTCCTGCTACAGCCACGTGGTTCTCAGTGATCCACTTGAAGAATGCCTTTTTCAGCATTCCGATAGCCGAAGAAAGCAGAGATATTTTCGGCTTCTCTCTAGGAGGACGAAGCTTCAGGTTTAAACGTGCTCCACAAGGCTATTGTGAAAGCCCATCCATTTACAGTCAGGCATTAAAAAGTCAGTTGGATTCTTTTGTACTTCCTCCTGGTTCTGCCTTAGTGCAATATGTCGATGATTTTCTAGTGGCTGCCGATGACAAGGAAACTTGCAAAGCAGCTACAATTTCCTTATTGCATCATTTTTCTGATTTAAATCACAAGGTGTCACCTTCCAAAATGCAATACTGTTGCCAAGAAGTGACCTACCTAGGTCATCTCTTGTCAAAGGAGGGAAGAAGGTTGACCCCAGAGAGAATAAAAGCAATTACGCAGATGAATGTTCCTAGCACACAGAGAGAAGTGCGTGCGTTCTTGGGTATTACTTCATACTGCAGGCAATGGATCCCAAATTTTTCTCTCTTGGCAAAACCGTTGGTGGCTTTGACTGGGAAAGGTGTTCCGAATCCAGTGCCATGGTCTGACGAATGTCAGCAAAGCTTTTCTGAGTTACGAAACGCACTATGTTCAGCTCCTGTGTTGGGTACACCTGACTACAGTAAACCATTTACACTCTATGTCCACGAAAGAGAAGGTTGCGCGTTGAGTGTCTTGACGCAACAATTTGGTGATAAACAACGCCCTTGTGCGTATTTTTCATCAACATTAGATCCGGTAGCCAGAGCGTTGCCTAGTTGCTTGAGAGCTACAGCGGCAGCTGCAGCGTCCATTCGACAATCTGCTGGTTTGGTCATGAACAACATGCTAGTGGTCATGGTTCCACATGCCGTGGATACACTCATGAACCGAACAAAGACGCAGCACCTTACCAGTGCTAGATTATCAGGCTATGAGCTGACACTGTTAGCAAATCATATTCAGATTAAGAGATGCAATGTATTGAATCCAGCAACATTGTTGCCGACTAGTCAGGAGTCGAGTGATTCTGAGCCACATGACTGTTGTTTTAGAACTGAGGAAGAGACAAAAGGACGAATTGATCTAAAAGACACTCCGTTATCAGACCCAGATGGCACGTTGTATGTTGACGGGTCTTGTTTTAAATTGGAGAATGGTGATGTAACAGCTGCCTATGCAGTAACGACTTTGAGTACGATTGTGGAGACTGCAAGAGTGAGTCAGAATTCTGCTCAAGCTGCAGAATTAATTGCATTGACTAGAGCGTGTGTTTTAGCTAAGGGAAAGAGAGTGAATGTGTTCACAGATAGTCAGTACGCGTTCGGCGTAGCCCATAGTTTTGGCCGATTGTGGAAGGAAAGAGGTTTTATTACGTCCCATGGGACTAAGATCCAGCATGGTCAGCTAGTTAATGACTTGTTGGAATTTCTAACCTTACCAATGGAAGTTGCGATTGTAAAGTGCAGTGCTCATCGAGCAATCACGGATGATGTTGGTCGAGGAAATGCCTTTGCTGATGAGACAGCAAAACAGACAGCTAGGAATCCGATGAGTGGGATGTATGTTTCAACGTCTGCAAGATGGGTTACTGATTCGGGAATGTGTGAGGACACAATGGAAAGTGTGAGAACGATTCAGGAAGAAGCGACTGAAGAGGAAAAACTTGCATGGAAAGAGAAAACGGGTAAATTGGACTCGAATGGATGTTGGCTTGATTTGACGGAACAACAGCGTTGGATGTTGCCTGATGCGTATGTGCTTGCTGTGGTAACGATGGCGCATGGAGCAGTGCACATCAGTTCTAAAGGGATTTGTAAGATGTTGGCTCCAGTCTGGAAGAATGATGGAGTTAGTAAGTGTGCAGAAAGAGTGGTGAGAAACTGCATGATATGCCTGATGCATAATCCTGGCAAGGGAACCCCCACACCTGCTGGTCACTTCGCTCCTCCTTCCTGCCCCTTCGAAGTGATTCAGTTAGACTTCATTCACATGGATCGATGTAACAACCTTAAATACATTTTAGTGGTAGTCTGTGCTTTTTCAAGGTGGATCGAAGCATATCCACTCAAAGATAATACTGCCTTGTCCACTGCCAAAATTCTCCTAAAAGAATACTTCCCCAGGTATGGTATGCCATGGATTGTATGGTCAGATAATGGAAGTGAATTCGTAGGGAAAGTTATGCAGAGTGCGTGTGCAGGCTTGAGCATCAAGCAAAAGTTCCACAGTGCGAATCACCCCCAGTCAGCAGGTTTAGTTGAAGGCTACAATGGCACCCTCAAGCTGAAACTGGCTAAGATACAAGCCTCCACGGGCTTGTCCTGGCCAGATGCATTACCTTTGGCCCTGTTATCCACAAGAGCGACTGTGCATTCCCGAGTAGGGCTTAGTCCCTATGAGATTGTGTTCGGTCGCCCTGCTAATATTTGGGGGGTACCAAGACCTAGGGAGTTTAGGCAGCTGGAATACCCAATGCTAATTGATTACCTTTTTGACTTGACTGCTAAATTGAGTCTCATTCACCAACAAGTTTTCGATGCATTGCCAAAGCCTCCGGAAAGTCCAGGTCATCAGCTGAAACCCGGAGACTTTGTTGTCATAAAGAACTTTGGACGGACCAGAAATCTTCAACCCAAGTTCGTTGGACCGTTTCAGGTGCTGTTGGCAACAAGGACTGCTGTACGAGTGGCTGGAAGAAAAAACTGGGTCCACGCGACACATACTAAGCGTGTACCCCTACCACTCCCTTATGATAATTGGATTAGAAAAGGAATTGGTGCCTCAGAAACAGAACCGGTTCCAAAATACGTTCCTTTCAGTGATGCAGAACTGATAACTGATCCACCGAACTCTGACTCTTTTTCTGAAGCTGCTCCTTTGAACACTGACCAGAACACTGCATCAATCGAAAATTTGCCCTCTGCGAACTCGAACACTGTCACTCCTGCTGAAAACAGTCTATTTCCGGATCAAACTACTCCAGGAAAACTGAGATACAACCTCTGATCTCATTCTAAAGACTAATAAAGCAGGAAACTGCCTATTTTTTAATCATTTTGCTCTAAAAACATTGCCTCCAGCCAGGAAGTTTGCTAAACATTTTGAATTTCTCTGTATATTTCTATTGTGCTTATTACCTTGCCGTCTGGGTAGCCGTAGGGTCGTGGCTTTGTGCCTAGTTGAATCTGCGGGGGCCAGACACAAGGTCGGTCTTTCTGTTAGTTCTGGGAACTCCCAGGGCTGGTAGAGGCATTTTCAACTACGTACATACCATCAGTGGTCGCGAGCGGTTGTAGAAGATGGAGCTTCCTGGGCTGCACCGAGAGAATGTAATTTATGTTCGCAGAAATAGACTGTACAAGGGGAAGATAGAATCCATAAGAGAGGGATAGGGGGGATAGCATGAACAGTGGACTAGGATGCACTTGGAAATTCGATAGACCCAGCCAGTCTGGAAATCTAAGCAGAATTAGTAAACAACAACATTCTAAGATGGCCTCCACCTTAGAAATACTTTAAAGCTACAGAACATGATGGTCCTTCTTTCATGTCCACAAGAAGGACATGCTAAGTTCTTTGTCAATATCTAGATTCCTAGAGTCTTAGAGGTGCCAACATTTTAGATTGCAAAAAACACAGTTGATGGACAGAATGTAGAACAATGTCATACATTCACCCCAGTACAAGGATCTGGGCCTAAATCCATCCTTTTTTTGCACTCCACACCACCCTGGGTTAGACACTGGCTATATGCAAATCAGCTCTGACCCTGTGCCTCATGAGTCCCAGGCTCTCCACAGGCTCTCCACACCACTGGAGTCAAGCTATCCAGGCTGATGAAGGCTGATAGCCAGAAACCGGTCCTTGGATGCTTGATGGAAAGACATGGCTTGGTAGTTCGGACTGGACTGTTCCCATGAGGCACAGGGTCAGAGCTGATTTGCATATAGCCAGTGTCTAACCAAGGGTGGTGTGGAGTGCAAAAAAACGATGGATTTAGGCCCAGATCCTTGTACTGGGGTGAATGTATGACATTGTTCTACATTCTGTCCATCAACTGTGTTTTTTGCAATTTTCACCCCGAGTGCGCTGGGTATACTCAGACGTGAGTCCCAGGCTCTCCACACCACTGGAATCAAGCTATCCAGGCTGATGAAGGCTGATAGCCAGAAACTGGTCCTTGGATGCTTGATTCCGGTCTGGGAAAGACATGGCCTGGTAGTTCGGACTGGACTGTTACCATGAGGCACAGGGTCAGAGCTGATTTGCATATAGCCAGTGTCTAACCCAGGGTGGTGTGGAGTGCAAAAAAACTATGGATTTAGGCCCAGATCCTTTTACTGGGGTGAATGTATGACATTGTTCTACATTCTGTCCATCAACTGTGTTTTTTGCAATTCTCACCCCGAGTGTGCTGGGTATACTCAGACGTGAGTCCCAGGCTCTCCACACCACTGGAGTCAAGCAATCCAGGCTGATGAAGGCTGATAGCCAGAAACCGGTCCTTGGATGCTTGATTCCGGTCTGGGAAAGACGTGGCTTGGTAGTTCGGACTGGACTGTTCCCAAGAGGCACAGGGTCAGAGCTGATTTGCATATAGCCAGTGTCTAACCCAGGGTGGTGTGGAGTGAAATAAAACGATGGATTTAGGCCCAGATCCTTGTACTGGGGTGAATGTATGACATTGTTCTACATTCTGTCCATCAACTGTGTTTTTTGCAATTGTCACCCCGAGTGTGCTGGGTATACTCAGACGTGAGTCCCAGGCTCTCCACACCACTGGAGTCAAGCTATCCAGGCTCATGAAGGCTGATAGCCAGAAACCGGTCCTTGGATGCTTGATTCCGGTCTGGGAAAGACATGGCTTGGTAGTTCGGACTGGACTGTTCCCATGAGACACAGGGTCAGAGCTGATTTGCATATAGCCAGTGTCTATCCAGGGTGGTGTGGAGTGCAAAAAAACGATGGATTTAGGCCCAGATCCTTGTACTGGGGTGAATGTATGACATTGTTCTACATTCTGTCCATCAACTGTGTTTTTTGCAATTGTCACCCCGAGTGTGCTGGGTATACTCAGACGTGAGTCCCAGGCTCTCCACACCACTGGAGTCAAGCTATCCAGGCTCATGAAGGCTGATAGCCAGAAACCGGCCCTTGGATGCTTGATTCCGGTCTGGGAAAGACATGGCTTGGTAGTTTGGACTGGACTGTTCCCATGAGGCACAGGGTCAGAGCTGATTTGCATATAGCCAGTGTCTAACCCTGGGTGGTGTGGAGTGCAAAAAACGATGGATTTAGGCCCAGATCCTTGTACTGGGGTGAATGTATGACATTGTTCTACATTCTGTCCATCAACTGTGTTTTTTGCAATTTTCACCCGAGTGTGCTGGGTATACTCAGACGTGAGTCCCAGGCTCTCCACACCACTGGAGTCAAGCTATCCAAGCTGATGAAGGCTGATAGCCAGAAACCGGTCCTTGGATGCTTGATTCCGGTCTGGGAAAGACATGGCTTGGTAGTTCGGACTGGACTGTTCCCATGAGGCACAGGGTCAGAGCTGATTTGCATATAGCCAGTGTCTAACCCAGGGTGGTGTGGAGTGCAAAAAAACGATGGATTTAGGCCCAGATCCTTGTACTGGGGTGAATGTATGACATTGTTCTACATTCTGTCCATCAACTGTGTTTTTAACATTTTAGATTGGGCAGGGACTTTATATGGGGAGAGGGTCGATACATGATGCAGGTTCTACAAGGCTCAGATAGAGCCCCTTTACGCCACAAGGGCCCCAAACACAATCAGCGCACAAAAGGCCCCTATAATCAAGCCTTGAGACAACAGTGAGGGAAATCCTCCTAAAAAAAGAGTTAGTAGTTAGTAGTGAATGAAACCAGGCACCTCAGTGAATAATAGCATTTGATGCATGGCACAATATTCTGATATACACCTTGCTGTCTTGAGTCTTCCTGATCCTTCTCTTACTCTAAGAGCTGTTCTTGTTTTAACAAAACCTTGACCATATGCATCTACCTAAAGCTGTAACTAGTATATGCGTGCTATGCGAGCATCCTTTTTTAGCTAAGTTTCTCTATGACCCCTTTGCTGAAATAAATAAGATGTGGCGTATTCAAAGGAACTGTTATGCAAATATCTCTGTATGGTTAAATGTGTCTTAAATATGTCTTCATAAGTTTCAACAATAGTAATAAATGAGATGCTTTTACAATCAATTAAAAATTGTAGATGCACATTCTGGTATTTTCCATTTAAGTAATGTAAATCTTTTTACATCCGACAGAAAACAATCCTTGATTGCACAAAATGTTTAAGAATAATGAAGATAATACTGTAAATCTGCAAAAGCAAAGTCAGAAACATTGAGTTACAGTATTCAGGAAAACATAAGTGCCGACAGAGGCAGCCGAACCTGAACATAAACGGACAGATCTTTGAAGTACCGTCAAGGGCAATTCGGTGATTCTACGAGTCTCAGCTGTCACCTCCGTGCCTCAAGATGAAGAAATTACCCCCTAGAAAATTAAGGCAACACTGATTAACCACTTTTTGTGTAAACATGTCCAATATCAGCTCTGATCATGAGGTGGTTACAGCAGTACTTTGCTTCCTAAAGTGATATCAGGCCACCATTCAGTGCTAAAGGTGTATTGAATGGATCTTTCAGGCCATTCCACAGCAACCAGCGAAAACCACAGTTAACTGAAAGTTAAAAGAAATGGGGGATCTGCTATATAAAACACAGAGTATATTTACCAAGCCTAAAACTGCATCAGAGAACACACACAGAAAAGCCATACAAATGCAATGAATGTCTGAAGCGCTTGAGTGAATTATCAGGCCTAAACAAGCATCAGCGAACACACATAGGGGAAAAACCCATATCATTGCAGTGAATGTGGAAGTAGTTTTATGGAATTATCAAAACTCATGAGTCATCAGCGAACACACACTGGGGAAAAACCATTCAAGTGCAATGAATGTGGGAAGAGCTTTATATATTTATCAGGCCTAAAACGGCATCAGAGAACACACACAGGGGAAAAAACATATCCTTGCAGTGAATGTCTGAAGAGCTTTAGTCTATTATCAGGCCTAAAACAACATCAGAGAACACACACAGGAGAAAAACCATATCATTGCAGTGAATGTCTGAAGAGCTTTAGTCAATTAGCACACCTAAAACAGCATCAGAGAACACACACTGGAGAAAAACCATATCCTTGCAGTGAATGTGGAAGTAGTTTTAGTTCCTCTTCAGGATTAATGTATCATCAACAAACACACACAGGGGAAAAAACATATTATTGCAGTGAATGTGGAAGTAGTTTTATAGAATTATCAAAACTCATGAGTCATCAGCGAACTCACACTGGGGAAAAACCATTGAAGTGCAATGAATGTGGGAAGAGCTTTATAGATGTATCACCCCTAAAACTGCATCAGAGAACACACACAGGCGAAAAACCATATCCTTGCAGTGAATTTGGAAGTAGTTTTAGTTCCTCTTCAGGATTAATATATCATCAACAAACACACACAGGGGGAAAACCATATCATTGCAGTGAATGTCTGAAGAGCTTTTGTAGATTATGGTACCTAAAGGAGCATCAGAAAACACACACTGGGGAAAAACCATTCCAGTGCAATGAATGTGGGAAGAGATTTTGTCTCTCATCAGTCCTACATAGACATCAGCGAACACACACGGGAGAAAAACCATACCATTGCAGTGAATGTGGAAAGAGCTTTAGTCGATTATCACACCTAAAACTCCATCAGAGAACACACACAGGGGAAAAACCATATCATTGCAGTGAATGTGGACGTAGTTTTATTACATCTTTAAGATTAAGGATTCATCAGCGAACACACACTGGAGAAAAACCATACCATTGCAGTGAATGTGGGAATAGCTTTTGTCAATTAACAAACCTAAAACAGCATCAGCGAGCACACACCGGGGAAAAACTGTAGTGCGGCCCCTAGTGTCACGCTATTATTTGCTAAAGTTAGCCTGAGGTAGCAACCATTTTATCTACGTGTCTTTTTATTTTTGCGCACAACACTCTGTATCTTCTTGTGCAAAATCCCTTTGTGCCCACATGAGCTCATATTGTTATAGTTTGCTCATTGCGTACAAGGTCGATAAACAAGCCACTGTGCGTTCCACGTCTGGTCAATCCGCACTACCTAGACATAACATTAGGCACTTCTTTGCACGATTGAGAAATGCTTGCATTTTACTAACACGCAGCAGCTTTCTCGAGATAGACGGAAGACTAGAGCCTTGCTGAACCTATGATGTAACCTTACTCCTACGTTCTAAGATGAGGGGTTCCCCAGAATTGGCCCAGAGATCTTCTTTTATATAATATACATATTCCTACCAGGGGAGGGTGGTCTAGGCGCTATAGCCGTAATAGCCACTGGTCATTCAGAATGATCTCTCCCTTCTTATTTTATGGTATTGTAACTTTGATAATTGTTTTTATCTTATGTATTATTCTTCTGGTGCTAGCTCATTGACTGCATTATAGAACTACGTACAGAGTTTTTTAGTTGAAAAATAAACACTTTAAACTTTACATAGACTCTGCATTGTTTGGGGTGGACAAGCACAGGTAAGTGAGCAAAAGGGTGTGCATTGCTACGACGACTCTGAGAGGTCGGGAGTTCCGTGTTCTGGGTTTGTCTAAGCATTAGGTATCTTTGGATGGTCTGCGGAGCTAATGAGACACTATAGCTAGTCGGTCGAGGGATTGTGAGTTCTTAGGTGTAAGTGCAGTGCAAACAATCTTGCACTAACGGCCCATTTTCTTGTGCATAGTTCTATACATCAGCGAAGACACACAGGAGAAAAGCCATATCATGGCAGTGAAAGTGCAAAAAGCTTTTATCAATCTTCAAACCTAAAAAAAATCAGCGAGCATTCCGGCATCAACTTAAGTGTCTATTCTGTGCTATTGTTTATTTCCCTACAGCTAGGAAAAACAGGAAATATCAGGAACCCATTGGGAGACTAGCACATAGTGGCCTAAAGGTAAAGAAACATTCTTGGTTTTTATTCTGTGAGAAAGAAATCCAAGCACATTACAAAACCTCGCATTTCATTTTTAGTGTTTCAGACTAGCCCAGTTTGTTTCCAGATGGCAAGAGATAGCGCAGGATCCTTGGGTTTTGGAAACTGTAGTTGGATACAGGATAGATTTTATCTGTGTGCCAGTTCAGGAAAGGGTTCCAAAGGTGTTAAGGTTTTCAGAAGAGATGGAAAAATTAGTAGCATATCCCTTTTATTACCGCCCAAACACAGCAGCAACAATATCTTAGAACTTAGAATACTTTAAAACATTCCAGAACTTAGAACATGTATAAGTCCCCATGAGCAGCAGCCATCTTCCTCTTTTGTGACTGCGAAAAAACAATAAATAATAAGCTCCAAATTTCTTCTGTCTCCAAACTTCTCCAGACTCCATTTCCAAACTTCCTTTTTCCAACTCGAACACAACGTTGACATTTCGACCCTATAAGATGGTGCTGGCTTTATCGCATTGATCGCCAGATCGTGAAGGAGAGAGACGTTCCTTGATCTTATACTGAAGTGATCGCACAAGCGGTACTTAACCGAAATCTTCCATTTTTCTCCACCGGCTGGTGGGGAAATTTTACGCATTTACTGCACAAGATACTGCGATTGAACCCTTGGTCGTGGATGGTGTCGGCTGACACATCCCCACCCTCCTGCCTATATAGAAATAGGCGCTGAAAGATTCAAAACCAACAGGTTGTCCACCTGCTTTTTAGTCCTTATGAAGACCTGACACGGTTGCGATAAAGCCAGCACCATCTTATAGGGTCGAAACGTCAACGTTGTGCTACTAATCAGTCCATGCCAAGTTTCAACGATAATAGGAGAAAACATATGTACTTGAAACAAATTGATGTTGAATTTTGGACTGATCTTTATTTGTTTTTATGTATTTGTGTATCCACACACAGTCAACATCACTTGTCACTCCTATTCACCTAAGCACGTATCTGTTATTTGTACGTTTATGCTAATTTTGATTTGGACAACCCATTCCCATGTTTACCAATGCTATATCTATGTCAGATTTTCTAAAAATAAGAATATTTTGGATTAAATCCAAAATGGTGTGTGTTTCTTCCTTCTTTCCCCTTTTCTCCCTCAACAAGTAATTCTGCTCCAGGGTGATTATGTATTTCTAAAAAACTTTGTGAAATACATTGATAGTTTTGCCTACCATTTAGGTTTACAAAGAAATTGACTTTTCACCCAACAGAGCCATTGTTTTTTGTATAATCTTGGAACCCAGGTTCTGAGGGTCACTGGGCCACCCCATTATAGTTAGAAGCTTAAAACAGTGGCACAGTTAGCCCAGGACCCAAGTCTGGGTATACCCGTCACACTTAGGGTGAGAAAGCAAAAGACACACAAATGATGGACGGAACGAGGAACAAATCAAACATTGACTCCCAGTCAAGAAATCTGGGTTCAATCGATTGTATTTTTGCACACCATGCCAAACCAATTTAGAGCCAGCCATATGCAAATCAGTCTTGAACCTGCTTCTCATGGAAACAATCCAGCCCTAGCTGCCAAGGCAGGTCCTCCCTGGACTAGAAACAAGCATCCTAGGATCAGTTTTGAGGTATCACTCCTTATCAGCCAGGCTGGCTTGAATACCATGGCACAGTGAGCCTGAGACCAATATCTGTTCTGACCTCCAATGTTCCAATGTTTGTCTTCATGTTTCTTCCTTTTTAATTTAGAACATTCTACCCTCAGTGGATGGAATATTTTAATAGCCTTATAATCTTTCTGCCTCAGGGTATACCGGTTGTTAAAGATCCTGAACCTGAGTTTTAGGCCCGAGCCGCAGGCCCTCGGCAGCGGGCTATTAAGCTATAGTAAGGCCTGTCTGACTAGAACAGTATGTTGGGCAATCATGCATTTGATTGCATTTTTAAAACAGAACTTAACTGCATTGCTTAAATAAGTCTAGACATATTTAAACATTGACAAATTAATAGAATAATTGTGAAAAATTCTAAGGGGCGCCCTATGATTGCTGGGAGGAAGGGGGGGTGTGGTATTAAAAGGTTTTAAGACCACTGGTCTAGGGTGTTCCTCATCAGAGAGGTGTGAGGGGCCTGATGTAACACTGTTGGTTAGCCGAATCTTAAAGGGGAGAGCACAGAGACTTAAAGCCGATGGATTTCAATGTCGGATCTGTTTATCACCACTTAATCATCCTCACTGATCGCAATAAGTGACTGGATCAGGCCCCTCCTACTATGTCCTGTTGCGCTGCCAGCTGGGAATATTCAACACAGGTTTGTAAATCAAGGTTTGTGATGTAAAACATGAAAGTAATAGAAACATGTAAACTTTACAAGGGAACGGTGATGGTGATCAACACTGTTAGTACTACTGGCAAGAGTGTGTATATTTATCTGCTAACAGTGCCCCACCATGGAAAAGGTCAGCCATACAAAATTCATACTCTTTCCCTGTCAAACCCAACCCATTCTAAGCTCTCTCCAGCAGGACCTGCAGACGGCTGGCGAGTGAACACTAAGCACTCTCTCACAAACCCAACCTATTCTAGACTCTCTCCAGCAGGACCTGCAGACGGCTGGCGAGTGAACACTAAGCATTCTCTCACAAACCCAACCTATTATAAACTCTCTCCAGCAGGACCTGCAGACGGCTGGCGAGTGAACACTAAGCACTCTTTCACAAAACCAACCTATTCTAAGCTCTCTCCATCAGGACCTGCAGACGGCTGGTGAATGAACACTAAGCACTCTCTCACAAACCCAACCTATTCTAAGCTCTCTCCAGCAGGACCTGCAGACGGCTGGTGAGTGAATACTAAGCACTCTCTCACAAACCCAACCTATTATTAACTCTCTCCAGCAGGACCTGCAGTCGGCTGGTGAGTAAACACCCACGGGGTAAGAGGGACATCAATATAGGAAGGAACATTAGATGAAAGGTGGACAAATGACAAAATGAATGTGGGAATGAATGAAAGCTCTTACCTGTTTCCACACTAAAAAGAAAACGGAGGGTTAGGCCACTATCAGAAATAGCCAACTTAGCCTCAGAAGGAGAAAAAGTTGATTGGGAGCTTTGTGTAAAATTATACCTGATTCAGTATAATGATAATGTTTTCTAATGCATGCAGGGATCTAATGACAAATGCTTGTGTGAAATCTGCAAACATATCTGAGGGGGGAAGTAAGGCCTTAACAAAACACTTAAGAACCAGGGAGTTTTGATAAGGTAGAAGTAAATACCAGGGGACAAATTGTAGGATGAGGTATACCAGAAATGTGATATCATCCACCCAGAATAGTGATACTGTTTTTCTCTTTCTCTATGTACCCACACAGAGATTTTTAAATATAAATCTAGAAGCCGTTGACCCCAAAGAGGCGGCAGGTTTTGATGAAGGTGTTACAACATCAAGTAATATAACACCGAAACGCGTCGACGCAATTATTTACTAGAATTGTATTGTATTGTATTTACTAGAATCCAAACGAGGTTAAGGAAGTAACAGATACTCATGTATTACTGATACTGTTTACTGTACCACCAATATCAAGGAAAGACCAGTGGATCTACAAGAATAGTGGCTGGAGAATATTAAGGCCACAGTGTTAGGGGGTTGTGTAAAAGATCTTATTGTTTTCAAGTATCGAATTTGTGTTGATTATTGTTTTTTCTTCTACTGTATAATTTTTATGAGTGTGACATTGATTTTTGATTATGTATGTAACAATGTGTTATTAATTGTCTATTGAATTTTATTATACTTGTTCAAAGAGTGTTCTTTGAATTTTTAATTTATCTCTTTGTGAAGAGAGGTCTTCACTTTTTACAAAAATATTAAAAAGACTGTGAACGTTCATTTTTAGTGTGGAAATCCATTTCTGATGTTTGATTTTTATAAAATTCTTCCCTTAAATGTACTTATAAGGAATAAGTGTATGATTGGGCAAAACACACACAGTAAGATAACACGCATTTGCTTCAGTGCACACCTAGGGAATTTCCTTTGACTAAGCATTCTCTCACAAACCCAACCTATTCTAAGCTCTCTCCAGCAGGACCTGCAGACGGCTGGTGAGTGAACCCTAAGCACGCTCTCACCAACCC
The DNA here is from genome assembly GCF_964263255.1 of Lissotriton vulgaris. Classification (NCBI taxonomy): domain Eukaryota; kingdom Metazoa; phylum Chordata; class Amphibia; order Caudata; family Salamandridae; genus Lissotriton; species Lissotriton vulgaris. The sequence goes on along the minus strand of NC_141685.1, from coordinate 79,264,408 downwards.
AACCTATTCTAACCTCTCACAAGCAGGACCTGCAGACGGCTGGTGAGTGAACACTAAGCACTCTTTCACAACCCAACCTATTCTAGACTTTCTCCAGCAGGACCTGCAGATGGCTGGAGAGTGAACACTAAGCACTCTCTCACAAACCCAACCTATTCTAGACTCTCTCCAGCAGGACCTGCAGATGGCTGGAGAGTGAACACTAAGCACGCTCTCACCAACCCAACCTATTCTAACATCTCACAAGCAGGACCTGCAGACGGCTGGTGAGTGAACACTAAGCACTCTCTCACAAACCCAACCTATTCTTAACTCTCTCCAGCAGGACCTACAAATTGCTGGTGAGTGAACACTAAGTACTCTCTCACAAACCTAACCTATTCTAGACTCTCTCCAGCAGGACCTTCAGACGGCTGGCGAGTGAACACTAAGCACTCTCTCACAAACCCAACCTATTCTTAACTCTCTCCAGAATGACCTGCAGACGGCTGGTGAGTGAACACTAAGCACTCTCTCACAAACCCAACCTATTCTTAACTCTCTCCAGCAGGACCTGCAGACGACTGTCGAGTGAACACTAAGCACTCTCTCACAAACCCAACCTATTCTAAGCTCTCTCCAGCAGGACCTGAAGACGGCTGGTGAGTGAACACTAAGCACTCTCTCACAAACCCAACCTATTCTAAGCTCTTTCCAGCAGGACCTGCAGATGGCTGGTGAATGAACACTAAGCACTCTCTCACAAACCCAACCTATTCTTGACTCTCTCCAGCAGGACCTGCAGTCGGCTGGTGAGTAAACACTAAGCACTCTCCCACAAACCCAACCTATTCTTAACTCTCTCCAGCGGAACCTGCAGATGGCTGGCGAGTGAACACTGAGCACTCTCTCACAAACCCAACCTATTCTAAGCTCTCTCCAGCAGGACCTGCAGACGGCTGGTGAGTGAACACTAAGCACTCTCTCACAAACCCAACCTATTCTAAGCTCTCTCCAGCAGGACCTGCAGATGACTGGTGAGTGAACACTAAGCACTCTCTCACAAACCCAACCTATTCTTAACTCTCTCCAGCAGGACCTGCAGTCGGCTGGTGAGTAAACACTAAGCACTCTCTCACAAACCCAACCTATTCTTAACTCTCTCCAGCAGGACCTGCAGATGGCTGGTGAATGAACACTAAGCACTCTCTCACAAACCCAACCTATTCTTGACTCTCTCCAGCAGGACCTGCAGTCGGCTGGTGAGTAAACACTAAGCACTCTCCCACAAACCCAACCTATTCTTAACTCTCTCCAGCGGAACCTGCAGAAGGCTGGCGAGTGAACACTGAGCACTCTCTCACAAACCCAACCTATTCTAAGCTCTCTCCAGCAGGACCTGCAGACGGCTGGTGAGTGAACACTAAGCACTCTCTCACAAACCCAACCTATTCTAAGCTCTCTCCAGCAGGACCTGCAGATGACTGGTGAGTGAACACTAAGCACTCTCTCACAAACCCAACCTATTCTTAACTCTCTCCAGCAGGACCTGCAGTCGGCTGGTGAGTAAACACTAAGCACTCTCCCACAAACCCAACCTATACCTAACTCTCTCCAGCGGAACCTGCAGATGGCTGGCGAGTGAACACTGAGCACTCTCACACAAACCCAACCTATTCTAAGCTCTCTCCAGCAGGACCTGCAGACGGCTGGTGAGTGAACACTAAGAACTCTCTCACAAACCCAACGTATTCTTAACTCTCTAGAGCAGGACCTGCAGTCGGCTGGTGAGTGAACACTAAGCACTCTCTCACAAACCCAACCTATACTTAACTCTCTCCAGCAGGACCTGCAGACGGCTAGCGAGTGAACACTAAACACTCTCTCACAAACCCAACCTATTCTTAGCTCTCTCCAGCAGGACCTGCAAATTGCTTGTGAGTGAACACTAAGCACTCTCTCACAAACCCAACCTATTCTACACTCTCTCCAGCAGGACCTGTAGACGGCTGGTGAATGAACACTAAGCACTCTCTCACAAACCCAACCTATTCTTAACTCTCTCCAGCAGGACCTGCAGATGAATGGCGAGTGAACACTAAGCACTCTCTCACAAACCCAACCTATTCTTAACTCTCTCCAGCGGTGTTAGAATTGGGGGTCTCTGATTGGCGCAAGTATTCACTTGTGACAAGCAGGGACCCTCTCCTCTAAGTCAGGGCGCAGGATGATCCCTTCAGAATTACCCTTGCTCACTCTCTAGGTGCGTGGCTTGAGCAGCCAAGGCTAATCTTCAGGTGTTAATGGTTAAGCATTTGAAGTACACACAGCAAATACATTAATCGCCCCACAAATAGACACCAGTCATTGGTTATGTGAAAATATGAATACTTTATGTAAAAATATATACATATCTATGCAGGCAAAACATTACAAGACCTCTGTTAACGCTTTAGCTTTGGCCACAAGATGTGAAACAATGGCAAGTGTTCTTCTCAATTTGTAAATTACTTCTCTGTAGTCCTTGTTTGTCTTAAACTACTTTTACACACTGTGGGCACCTTATCCAGGCACTGGGGCACGGACCGTACCGGCTGTATGCTTAACGAACTTCCCTGCGCATCGTACGGGCCGGGGAGCGAAGTCCTGCTGACTCTCACGCTTCCCACGGTATGCCGCGTACAGCGCTGCTGATGTTAGAGGCGGGTAGAAGTCGTACTGGGCTGTTGCGACTGGTACGCTCATGGGAAGAGGGGGGGGAAGCTTTCCTGGGTATGCGCCGAATTCTACCAGTGGTCCAGGCGGCAGATCGGCGTACCGGGCACGGTGGGGGCGCACAGTGAATAACGGGGAAAGAAAACTTTGCGGGCCGTGAGCCCGTAGTGTGCAGTTCGTCCTGGGAAATGCGCGACGTCTGCTCCTGGGCCAGGCAGCCGGACGCGTCATAGAACGCTTCTGAGGTCAGACGTACCTTGGGGTCTGTGGACAGCGGGTGGCTTCCAGATGGCGGGGCGCGGCACGGAGACCTCCAATACAGGCTGTAGAGGTGGCGAGTCTCTTGGTTATGCGGCGTGGCCTCTTCCTGAGATCAGAGGGCACACCGGGGCGGCCGGGTGCGATCACAGCGCACGGGCGGCCGTCCAGGCTATCGATGTGCGCTCGGGGAGACCAGGATTCTGGCGGAAGGGGGTAGACGAGCACTCCAAGTACTCCAGTAACGAACAGTGGCAGAGGAGCAGGCGGCCTGACCCGAGGGACAGAGAGCGGCTCTGGGCAGAGCGAGGCTCTCAACGGGTGAAAGGGCAGACAAGCTCCCAAGTGACACACTTCTAGGAGGGGGCGAGGGGGGCGCAGTCTTGCCTCCGGCGGGAGGAAACACATGGCTCAATCGCAGATGAGCCAAGGCACAGAGGACCCACTAGTCCTGGGGTTCAGGTCAGGGGGCAAGCTCAATCAAGCCCTTGGAGAATGTTTCAAGCACAAGTCAGCAAAGTCCTCTTTAGGTCTCTTCCTCTCCTTCCTCAGCAAGGCAGACAGCACTCCAGTCCTTCTAGCTTCTTCTTCTTCCTTCTAGTTGGGCGGAGGTTTGTTGTGGGAAACAGAATCTAGTTACTTGGGAGCAGGGCTCCTATAGGTATACTCAGTTTCTTTTGTTCTTTCAGGCCAGGGGGCATTTGCATAGCCTATTTCAGTTTTGAAGCACTCTGTTGTGCTGTTTATGGCTTTTCCTTTCAGTGATACATCGGACGCTCCGCAGGAGGGGAGACAGCATTGTGATGACAGGGGCAGCCAGGAATACTCTGTTGACAGTCCTCCCTCTTCCTGGGCCAGGTGTCGGTCTGAGTCATCAGTCGCTCCCCAGGAGGTGGAGCCAGCATTGTGGTGGCAGAGCACAGCCCTATTCAGAGTCCAGGGGCACTCCCACTTCCCACTAAGGTGTAATCCTTTCATTCACCACCTGTCATCCCCCAGCCCTGTCACTCACACAACCCAGACAGCAGATACACATCCTAGCAGAGGCGGGCTGAAATTGTTAGGCAAGCAAATGCTAGCTTTCTAAAAGTGATACAACAGAACAAGTTGGCTGGTTAGGATAATTGACAAGAAAAGATCTGGACCCACGTAGCCAGTGTGTACTGCGTGGCCGATAGAATTATATTCCAAAAGAATTTATTTTCATTTGTACTTAAATTTCGTTGATTTTTATTAAGTACCGCAGCGTTTTCGCGGCTGACTCATTATTCCCGGGAGCGGCATTGGAGAGGAAACCAACCTCAGCGCGACGGTTCGCGGTTGAATTGTTCCCGCTTGATCGTTTGCATTTGCTTCACTGACCGGCCGTCCCCCTGCCTCGACTTTGTAATACAGCCTGCATTACCAGAACTAAATATGTGAGCCGCCCTTACAACCGAGTACGCACCGCTTCGCGGGCAACGTGCCTCCGGCCAATTATCTTGTCCAGCACAGATATTCACTTTGAACTACGGTAGACCTACACTCCGGCAGCCCTTGTGCTCGCTGTGCAGATAAGTCCCCACCCAGTCCCTGTCCTGAGGAGAACCTATAACACCCACGGTTCAAAACGCGTTGACACCCAACCTGTGGCAAGAACGAAGGGTGCAGCTAGGGTGTAAATTACACCACCTCTGCGGGCCCTAGCTGTAAAATCCTAAAAACATTCGATCACATGTGTTGTGAGACAGGCAGGCATCTTCACTCCATCTTAGCTCCGCCTGTCCACTGGATTCTAGTTCTAAGGACTGGTCCTCTTTAAATGCATAAATAATGCACTTTGTGCAAAGGTCTTCTTACTTGGCAATTGATTTGAAATGTTATTCTTTGTACCAAATTCTTTTCTTGGTGTGATGATATGTTGATTTTCTGATTCTTTACCTTAACTGTTTGTATATTTGTATATTTGTACATTTTGTATATATCGTACACACAATTGCATGTTTTTGAACTGACTGTGCTGACAGTTTTCCGTTTATGCCATTGTCTTTGAAATCAACGAAATTTAAGTACAAATGAAAATAAATTAGTTTGGAATATAATTCTATCGGCCACGCAGTACACACTGGCTACGTGGGTCCAGATCTTTTCTTGTCAATTATCCTGACCAGCCAACTTGTTCTGTTGTATCACTTGTTGAGATCCGGGCTGGCCAGTTGTAGGATCCAGTACCTCCATTGTTTCACAGCTTTCTAAAAGTAGCATTTGCAAACACAGGATATTAAAATAAACTTTACTAAAAGAAGTATTTTATTATTCTGAGTTCAGGCATACTAAACTTGACTTTCTACCATGTTCACTGATCCTTCTGGGATTATAGTGTGTAATAATTCCAGCAGCCCATCTTGGCCTAAGAGAACAGGTAGCCTTACAATAGTGAAAAACGAAATTGGCTGTAATTCACTACTAGGACATGCCACACACACCAGGGCCTGTCCTACCTTACACTTACAATGCACCCTGCCCTAAGGCCTACCATAGGGGTGACTAATATGAAGCAAAGGGAAGGTTTTGAGGCTGGCAAGTGTGTGCACTTGCCCAGCCAGCATGACAGTACCAGACTGCACACAGGGTCTGCAATGGCAGACCCTAGACACATTTTAAAAGGCTGCTTCTGTAGGTGGCGCAACCAGCGCTGCAGGCCCACTAGCAGTATTGGCATTTACAAGCCCTGGCACTCCTGGTGTACTTTACTGGGGACTGACAGTAAATCCAATGAGCCAATAATGGAAATCAATCACACATACATTTTATATTGGGAGCATTTGCACTGCAGCACGGATTGGCCGTGGCGCAGTGCCCTGAGCAGCGAACACCAGCAAAAACATCTGAGGCCCATCAGCAAAAAGTGGAAGAGAGACTCACGCCAAGGTGCCAGGTCTAACACGTGTCCCCTCCAGCTGAAATGTGGGGAGAACTACCCTTCCCCAGGGAGTTCCTCATCACTAAGGCGGAAAAACCTGGACAGACCGTCAGCATTAGCGTGATCTGTGCCACGTCGGTGTTCCACCGTGAAGTTCATACCCTGTAGGGAGATGGGCCACCTCAACAGTTTTGGGTTCTCACCCCTCATTTGCATCAACCATCTGAGGGGCCTGTAGTCTGTCTGAACCCAGAAGTGAGACCCAAACAAGTAGGGTCTTAGCTTCTTCAATGCCCAGACCACAGCAAAAGCTTCTCGCTCTATTGCACTCCACTTCTGTTCCCGTGGAAGTAACCTCCTACTGATGAAGGCTACAGGTTGGTCCCAGCCCTCCTCAGTCATTTGTGAGAGAACAGCCCCTACACCATGCTCTGAAGCGTCTGTTTGCACTAGAAATTCCTTGGAGAAATCAGGGGCCAGGAGCACGGGCGCCGTGCACATGGCAGTTTTCAGGGTGTCAAAAGCCTTCTGACAGGTGTCAGTCCAGATCACTTTCCTGGGCTGCTTCTTAGAAGTCAGCTCCGTCAAGGGGCAACAATGGTGCCATATCCCTTGACAAACCTCCTGTAGTACCCAGTGAGCCCCAGGAAGGCTCTCACTGCAGTGTGGGTCTTGGGAGGCTCCCAAGCCAGGATGGTCTCAATCTTGGGCTGTAAGGGGGCCTCCTGGCCACTCCCCACTTGGTGTCCCAAGTATACCTATGAGCCCTGCCCGATCTGGCACTTGCTTGCCTTGATCGTGAGGCCTGCCTTGCGCAGTGCCATCAACACTTCCCAGAGGTGTCGCAGGTGTTCTTCCCATGTGCTGCTGAACACTGCGATGTCATCCAGGTAGGCGGCACTGAACTCAGCCAGTCCCGCCAACACCAGGTGGCAGGGGCATTCTTCATTCCAAATGGCATAACCCGGAACTGGAAATGCCCATCTGGTGTGGAGAATGCTGACCTCTCTTTTGCCCCATTAGTCAAGGCGATCTGCTGGGTACCCAGACGTCAAATCAAACGTGCTGAGGAACTGGCAGCCCCTAGCCGATCGATGAGCTCATAGCTCTGGGGATGGGGTGTGCGTCAGTCTTGATGACTGAATTGAGTCCTCTGTAGTCCACACAGAACCGGAGTTTAGGTGTAGCTCCCGGCGCGGCAGCCTTTGGGACCAAGACCACTGGGCTGGCCCAAGGACTGCTGGATGACTCAACCACCCCTAGAGCAAGCATTTTGGAGACCTCCTCCTTGATGCAGGCTCTGACCCTGTCAGTTACCCTGTAGGCCTTGTGCCTCACAGGTAAGCTGTCTCCTGTGTCCACATCATGGACGCACCAACTTGTGGCACCAGGAACCAGGGAGAACAGATCTGGAAACTGCCCCAGCAATTGGTGGCAGTCATCCTGTTGCTCAGGCGTCAGGGTGGGTGAGAGGTGAACTCCATCCACTGACTTATCTTTCTCAGAGGCTACCAAGAGGTCAGGAAGATGCTCAGTCTCCTCCTCCATCCCATCATCAGTTGCTAAGAGCATGCCGACTTCGGACCTCTCCAAGTGGGGCTTAAGGCAGTTAACATGTAGGACCCTCAAAGGGTTCCTGGAGACTGTATGTCCACCAAGTAGGTGACAGGACTCTTGCGCTCCACAACCTCAAATAGACCTTTCCACTTATCCTGAAGTGCACAAGGCTCCACTGGGGCCAAGACCCACACCTTTTGTCCAGGTTGAAGCTCTACCAGAGTGGCATTCTAGTCGTACCACCGCTTCATCTCTTCATGGCTGGCTTCCAGATTTGCCTCAGCAAGTTGCCTGAATCGCCTGGTCTGGTTTCTGAAGGCCAGCATGTAACTGTATACATTCTGGGGAGGTTTCCTGGGAGATTGCTCCCAGCCTTCCTTTACCAAACTCAGAGGTCCTCTCACTTGGTGGCCATATAGCAGTTCAAAGGGGCTGAACCCTAGGGACTTCTGTGGCACCTCACGGTATGCAAAGAGAAGGCATGGCAAGAGGACGTCCCACTTACGCCTCATTGGACCTTCCAGGCCCATGATCATGCCTTTTAGGGTTCGATTGAATCTCTCAACCAACTAGGCGTGGGCGGAAAATCCGTTCCGCTCGCGGATTTTGCGGATTTTCGGGAAATCCGCAATCCGCGAGATTTGCGAATTTCCCGCAAAATCCGCAAATCCGCGAGCAGCGGATTTTGCTCGCACTGCTCGCACTGTTCGCGTGAGTTCGCGCCCCGCGAATAAGTGCAAAATTGCAGAAATACGATCTTAGCAAAACTGAAAGTAACTACTTACCAGGTTCAAAAGTTCAGGCTCGTCATTAGTAGCCATTTCCTGTAGTGCTTCCTGAGGGGCCCCTCCAGAGTTCAGTTGCCAGTTGCAACTATTATGTGACCCTGCTCTGAACCTCAGAATAGTTACACATATGCCACAAAGGTCCTGAATTACAGCTAAGGGAGACAAGCAGGAGCCAGGCTGGAAGTTAAAATCCATTAATCAGCCCCTAATTCATTATTGTCAGTTGGGGCAGGGCAGGTGTTGTAACTAATTTTGCAACAATGAAAGCACTTAGCAAGTGCAAAAGATCACTAATCAGGGCGCACTAAGGAAGCAGGTGCCAGCTAAAAAAATATTCTGTGACACATGAATCAGCCCCAAATTAATTCAGGTCACTTGAGGCAAGGAAGGTGTGCTTTGCTTTGCCGAAAATAATGTACACTGGACAACCAGAGGGTGTGGTGATGAAACAGAGGGTGGCATGGGTGGGCCAGAGGGTGGCATGAGTAGTCAGAGAGTGGCAGTGGTGACAGAGAGTGGCAGTGATGAAGAAGAGTGTCCCAAACAGGCTGGACACGTAGAAACAACAAGTTCGCGAAACTTGCGACCCGACAGGTAAGTTCGCAATTTGCGAAAGTGTACAAAACCCTCGCGAACTGGCAGAAACGCGGGCGAACACAAAAAAAATAAAAATCCGCAAATTCGCGGGAATTCGCGGATTTTGCGGATTGCGAATCCGCAAATCCGCAAAATTCGCGAACGCGAGATCCGCAAAATTCGCTCATGCTTACAACCAACCCATTTCCTTGGGGGTGGTAAGGGGTGGTAAACTTGTATGTTACACCACACTCTTGCCAAAGGGATTTCATATACTTGGATAGGAAATTGGTGCCCCTATCACTCACCACCTCTAGAGGGAATCCCACTTGTGAGAAAATTCCCATCAGTGCCCGTCTCACCACGGGGGCCGTCACTGTCCTCAGAGGGATGGCTTCAGGGTACCGGGTGGCATGGTCCACCAAGACCAGGATGAACCTGTTGCCCATGGCTGTCTTGGGGTCCAGAGGCCCTACAATGTCAATACCCACGCGTTGGAATGGAGTACTGACCACAGGGAAGGGTTGCAGAGGAGCCTTGTGCTTCCCTCTGCTCTTACCACTTGCCTGGCAAGTCTGACAGGCCCTACAGTAAGCATCTGAGCTCCTGTGAATTTGGGGCCAATAAAAGTGGGTGACAAGCCTGTCATGGGTCTTGTCCATCCCCAAATGTCCTGCTAAAGGCACATCATGAGCCAGCCCCAGTAGGAAGGCTCTGAATTTCTGGGGTACCACCAGCACACGGGCTGACCCAGGTTCAGCAGCCTTAGGCTCTGAATACAGGAGGTCATTCTCCCAGTACACATAATGTGTTCCAGACTGAACACCTTTGGCCTGGTCTGCAGCCTGCTGCGCATACCCACGAGAGAAGAGCATTCTTTCTGCTCCCTGCAGAATTCCTCCCTGGAGGGACCTCCTTCTCGCTGCCAATGGGTCAGCTCAGGCAGGTCTCCCAGTTCAGCAATCTGTTCCCCTCAAGGTCTGCTTACTCCTGGACCGTGTGAACTCCGGGGGCCGGTTTCCCGCCCCCCTGCGCCTTCTCTCTATATTTCTTAGTGTTAGCGGGCAGGTAGTTCTCAGGGACTCAGGGACCATCTGGACAGGATCTCCATCCCTTGGGACTGCTACTTCCTCCCCAAAATTAACACTAGCCATTTGCCCTAAACCACTGCCTATGTCATCCCCATTAAATTATTCCTTTACTGCATCTTTTGGTATGTACACCCTGGACTCTACCTGCACCGGTGTAGTGCTGCCACCCGGAGGAGTTGTTTCCAAACTTTTCGCTTTCAGCTCCAACCCCTTCAATCTCATGTCATGATCCATTTGGCGTTGTTGCGCTTCCATTGCCAATTTTTGCTTCTCCATTTCCATTTGTCCAGTTAACTTTGCCATCTCCATTGCATGTGCCCTGTCTGCTGCCCTGTCTGCCAGCTCCTCTGGTGACAGGCCTTTGCTGGGATCCACAATGCCATCTGGTGGTATGACTTCCACCGCATTCTGTGGCTCTCTTGACTCCTTCCAGGCTCTCAGCGCCTTGATGTATTGGGCTTTCTTTTTGCACCCTGTGTGTGCAACTCTGAACTTTTGGCAGTAGCCTCTCAATTGCTCTACTGTGTAGCCCTCCAGTCCTCTGTGTTCCCATTCTACATCTTCAATTCCAGAGATCTCAGAGGGTGCTCTTCCAGCAGGGAGTGAGCCAGGCATGGCTTTAAAAATGGGAGATTTCTCAACAAAATTAAAAAAACAGAAATCTGTGGCTGCGTTATAGGTCTGCTCTCACTATGTGGTAATAAATAATTCACTGTATGTTAACTACAAATGCAAATTCGCAAATCCTCACTGCTGCCAGCAATGTTAGAATTGGGGGTCTCTGGTTGGCGCAAGTATTCACTTGTGACAAGCAGGGACCCTCTCCTCTAAATCAGGGCACAGGGTGACCCCTTCAGAATTACCCTTGTTCACCCTCTAGGTGCGTGGCGTGAGCAGCCAAGGCTAATCTTCAGGCGTTAATGGTTAAGCATTTGTAGGTACACACAGTAAAAACATTAATCCCCCCACAAATGGACACCAGTCTTTGGTTATGTGAAAATATGAATACAATGTAAAAAAAAATATATATATATATGCAGGCAAAATATTACAAACCTATGTTAACATTTTAGCTTTGGCCACAAGATGTGAAACAATGGCAAGTGTTCTTCTCAATTTGTAAATTTGCTTTTCTGTAGTCCTTGTTTGTCTTAATCTACTTTTACACACTTTGAGCACCTTATCCAGGCACAGGGGCACGGACCGTACTGGCTGTATGCTTAACGAACCTCCCTGCGCATCGTACGGGCCGGGGAGTGAAGTCCTGCTGACTCTCACTCTTCCCGCGGTACGCCGCGTACAGCGCTGCTGATGTTAGAGGCGGGTACGAGTTGTACTGGGCTGTTGCGACTCGTACGCTGATGCGAAGAGGGGGGGGAAGCTTTCCCGAGTACGCGCCGAATTCTACCAGAGGTCCTGGTGGCAGATCGGCGTACCGGGCACAGTGGGGGCGCATAGTGAATAATGGGGAGAGAAAACGTTGAGGGCCCCAAGCCCGTAGTGTGAAGTTCGTCCTGGGAAATGCGCGACGTCCGCTCCTGGGCCAGGCAGGCGGACGCGTCGTAGAGCGCTTCTGAGGTCAGACGTGCCTTGGGGTCTGTGGACAGCGGGTGGCTTCCAGATGGTGGGGCGCGGCACAGAGACCTCCAATACGGGCTGTAGAGGTGGCTTAGGTTATGCGGCGCGGCCTCTTCCAGAGGTCAGAGGGCACAGCGGGGCGGCCGGGTGCAATCACAGCGCACGGGCGGCCGTCCAGGCTATCGATGTGCGCTCGGGGAGACCAGGATTCCGGCAAGAGGGGGTAGACGAGCACTCCAAGTCCTCCAGTAATGAACAGTGGCAGAGGAGCAGGCGGCCTGACCCGAGGGGCAGAGAGAGGCTCTGGGCAGAGCGAGGCTCTCAACGGGTGAAAGGGCAGGCAAGCTCCCGAGTGACACACTTCTAGGAGGGGGCGAGGGGGGCGCAGACTTGCCTCCGGCGGGAGGAAACACACATAAGAATGGGCGTAAAATCCGTTCCGCTCGCGGATTTCACGGATTTTCGGTAAATTCGCAATCCGCGAACTCTCGCGAATTTGCCGAAAATCCGCAAATTTGCACGCTGCGGATTTTTTTGCTTGGTGATACAATATTGCTGTGCGCGGCGTTCACTTACTGTCATTCAGCGTTTGAAGAGTTGTTTTTCTCGATATTTTGCGAGTGCTGCGCCATTTTGGATCTTGCTGCGGGATCCCGCTGGAGTTTGGCGACCGTGATTACGTCATCGCGGCTTGCCACCTTGCACAGCGAGAGTTTGTCAACACGAGGAGGCCGTGATCACATATCGCTGGAATTCGCAATTGCGAACACGTAGATGTGGCAGGCAGCAACAATCTCGCACTCGCGAAATTACAAAATTTGCAATTCTGCACAAGAAATCCCCCAGCAAGCAGCATAAACCTTCTGAAAATGATGATTTTTATCAGAATAACTCCTCAGTTTGACATTTGCCTGCACTCTTTTTTGCAAGGAGTCCATTTTGGGGGGCGGGGTGGGGTGGGAGGAAGGAAGTGCCCCACAGTCTCCAATTTCCTGTTCCTGTCCAGCAGGCTCCTCCCAGTGCTTTCTTCATGTGCTGGTCACTTTCATTCGGATCTTGACCTGGAAGGATTACTCTTTGTGGATGCTGCTGGATATTTGGATTTGAGGCCTTTTTGACTTTCTTTGGATCACTTTTGGATTAGAAATTTCACAAGTAAGTTTGTTTGGGGCATTACAGTTGCTGCAACTACAATTTTGGAATTTTCGATTTTTGGGCTGTTGTTGGGGCCTTTTGCCCAGGGATAGTGAGTGGTGCATGGACTGAGTCTTTCTGTGGGGTCTCTTTAATGTAAACATCATGGAGGGCATGGATGGCATGGGATTGTGCTGATTTTTCTGTGGTTTCTGATTTTTTGGGCTGCTGTTGGGGCCTTTTGCCCAGGGGTACCCAGTGGTGCATGGACTAAGTCTTTCTGTGGGGTTTCTTTAATGTAAACATCGTGGAGGGCATGGATGGCATTGGATTGTGGTGATTTTTGTGTGTTTTTCGATTTTTTGGGGTGTTCATGGGGACTGGCCATGTGGGTGGGGGCCATTTTGAGTGCTGGTACAGGCAGGCCCTGGCCATGTGCTGGGAGGCAAGGGGCCATTTTGAATGCAGGCAGTGTTCTCAGGCCTGCACCCATTTTGCCTAGCTTTCATCCATTATGCCCAGGGATAGTGAGTGGTGCATGGCCCTAGTCTTTCTGTGGGGTGTCTTGAATTTAAACATCATGGAGGGCATGGATGTCATGGGATTGTGCTGATTTTTCTGTGGTTTTCGATTTTTTGGGCTGCTGTTGGGGCTTTTTGCCCAGGGGTACCCAGTGGTGCATGGACTGAGTCTTTCTGTGGGGTCTCTTTAATGTAAACATCATGGAGGGCATGGATGGCATTGGATTGTGGTGATTTTTGTGTTTTTCGATTTTTTGGGGCGTTCATGGGGACTGGCCATGTGGGTGGGGGCCATTTTGAGTGCTGGTACAGGCAGGCCCTGGCCATGTGCTGGGAGGCAAGGGGCCATTTTGAATGCAGGCAGTGTTCTCAGGCCTGCACCCATTTTGCCTAGCCGTCATCCATTATGCCCAGGGGTAGTGAGTGGTGCATGGGCCTAGTCTTTCTGTGGGGTGTCTTTAATTTAAACATCATGGAGGGCATGGATGGCATGGGATTGTGCTGATTTTTCTGTGGTTTTCGATTTTTTGGGCTGCTGTTGGGGCCTTTTGCCCAGGGGTACCCAGTGGTGCATGGACTGAGTCTTTCTGTGGGGTCTCTTTAATGTAAACATCATGGAGGGCATGGATGGCATTAAATTGTGGTGATTTTTATGTGTTTGTCGATTTTTTGGGCTGCTGTTGGGGCCTTTTGCCCAGGGGTACCCAGTGGTGCATGGACTGAGTCTTTCTGTGGGGTCTCCGTAATGTAAACATCATAGATGGCATGGGATTGTGCTGATTTTTGTGTGTTTTTCGATTTTTTGGGGTGTTCATGGGGACTGGCCGTGTGGGTGGGGGCCATTTTGAGTGCTGGTACAGGCAGGCCCTGGCCATGTGCTGGGAGACAAGGGGTCATTTTGAATGCAGGCAGTGTTCTCAGGCCTGCACCCATTTTGCCTAGCTTTCATCCATTATGCACAGGGGTAGTGAGTGGCGCATGGGCCTAGTCTTTCTCTGGGGTGTCTTGAATTTAAACATCATGGAGGGCATAGATGGCATGGGATTTTGCTGATTTTTCGTTGGTTTTCGATTTTTTGGGCTGCTGTTGGGGACTTTTGCCCAGGGGTACCCAGTGGTGCATGGACTGAGTCTTTCGGTGGGGTCTCTTTAATGTAAACATCATGGAGGGCATGGATGGCATTGGATTGTGGTGATTTTTGTGTGTTTTTCGATTTTTTGGGGTGTTAATGGGGACTGGCCATGTGGGTGGGGGCCATTTTGAGTGCTGGTACAGGCAGGCCCTGGCCATGTGCTGGGAGGCAAGGGGCCATTTTGAATGCAGGCAGTGTTCTCAGGCCTGCACCCATTTTGCCTAGCTTTCATCCATTATGCCCATGGATAGTGAGTGGTGCATGGGCCTAGTCTTTCTGTGGGGTGTCTTGAATTTAAACATCATGGAGGGCATGGATGGCATGGGATTGTGCTGATTTTTCTGTGGTTTTCGATTTTTTGGGCTGCTGATAGGGCCTTTTGCCCAGGGGTACCCAGTGGTGCATGGACTGAGTCTTTCTGTGGGGTCTCTTTAATGTAAACATCATGGAGGGCATGGATGGCATTGGTTTGTGGTGATTTTTTTGTGTTTTTCGATTTTTTGGGGTGTTCATGGGGACTGGCCATGTGGGTGGGGGCCATTTTGAGTGCTGGTACAGGCAGGTCCTGGCCATGTGCTGGGAGGCAAGGGGCCATTTTGAATGCAGGCAGTGTTCTCAGGCCTGCACTCATTTTGCCTAGCTGTCATCCATTATGCCCAGGGGTAGTGAGTGGTGCATGGGCCTAGTCTTTCTGTGGGGTGTCTTGAATTTAAACATCATGGAGGGCATGGATGGCACGGGATTGTGCTGATTTTTATGTGGTTTTCGATTTTTTGGGCTGCTGTTGGGGCCTTTTGCCCAGGGGTACCCAGTGGTGCATGGACTGAGTCTTTCTGTCGGGTCTCTGTAATGTAAACTTCATGGATGGCATGGGATTGTGCTGATTTTTGTGTGTTTTTCGAGTTTTTTGGGGTGTTCATGGGGACTGGCCATGTGGGTGGGGGCCATTTTGAGTGCTGATACAGGCAGGCCCTGACCATGTGCTGGGAGGCAAGGGGCCATTTTGAATGCAGGCAGTGTTCTCAGGCCTGCACCCATTTTGCCTAGCTTTCATCCATTATGCCCAGGGGTAGTGAGTGGTGCATGGGCCTAGTCTTTCTGTGGGGTCTCTTGAATTTAAACATCATTGAGGGCATGGATGGCATGGGATTGTGCTGATTTTTATGTGGTTTTCGATTTTATGGGCTGCTGTTGGGGCCTTTTGCCCAGGGGTACCCAGTGGTGCATGGACTGAGGCTTTCTGGGGGGTCTCTTTAATGTAACCTTCATGGAGGGCATGGATGGCATTGGATTGTGGTGATTTTTGTGTGTTTTTTGATTTTTTGGGGTGTTCATGGGGACTGGCCATGTGGGTGGGGGCCATTTCGAGTGCTGGTACGGGCAGGCCCTGGCCATGTGCTGGGAGGCAAGGGGCCATTTTGAATGCAGGCAGTGTTCTCAGGCCTGCACCCATTTTGCCTAGCTTTCATCCATTATGCCCAGGGGTAGTGAGTGGTGCATGGGCCTAGTCTTTCTTTGGGGTGTCTTGAATTTAAACATCATTGAGGGCATGGATGGCATGGGATTGTGCTGATTTTTCTGTGGTTTTTGATTTTTTGGGCTGCTGTTGGGGCCTTTTGCCCAGGGCTACCCAGTGGTGCATGGACTGAGTCTTTCTGTGGGGTCTCTTTAATGTAAACATCATGGAGGGCATGGATGGCATGGGATTGTGGTGATTTTTGTGTGTTTTTCGATTTTTTGGGGTGTTCATGGGGACTGGCCATGTGGGTGGGGGCCATTTTGAGTGCTGGTACAGGCAGGCCCTGGCCATGTGCTGGGAGACAAGGGGTCATTTTGAATGCAGGCAGTGTTCTCAGGCCTGCACCCATTTTGCCTAGCTTTCATCCATTATGCACAGGGGTAGTGAGTGGCGCATGGGCCTAGTCTTTCTCTGGGGTGTCTTGAATTTAAACATCATGGAGGGCATAGATGGCATGGGATTTAGCTGATTTTTCGTTGGTTTTCGATTTTTTGGGCTGCTGTTGGGGACTTTTGCCCAGGGGTACCCAGTGGTGCATGGACTGAGTCTTTCGGTGGGGTCTCTTTAATGTAAACATCATGGAGGGCATGGATGGCATTGGATTGTGGTGATTTTTGTGTGTTTTTCGATTTTTTGGGGTGTTCATGGGGACTGGCCATGTGGGTGGGGGCCATTTTGAGTGCTGGTACAGGCAGGCCCTGGCCATGTGCTGGGAGGCAAGGGGCCATTTTGAATGCAGGCAGTGTTCTCAGGCCTGCACCCATTTTGCCTAGCTTTCATCCATTATGCCCATGGATAGTGAGTGGTGCATGGGCCTAGTCTTTCTGTGGGGTGTCTTGAATTTAAACATCATGGAGGGCATGGATGGCATGGGATTGTGCTGATTTTTCTGTGGTTTTCGATTTTTTGGGCTGCTGATAGGGCCTTTTGCCCAGGGGTACCCAGTGGTGCATGGACTGAGTCTTTCTGTGGGGTCTCTTTAATGTAAACATCATGGAGGGCATGGATGGCATTGGTTTGTGGTGATTTTTTTGTGTTTTTCGATTTTTTGGGGTGTTCATGGGGACTGGCCATGTAGGTGGGGGCCATTTTGAGTGCTGGTACAGGCAGGCCCTGGCCATGTGCTGGGAGGCAAGGGGCCATTTTGAATGCAGGCAGTGTTCTCAGGCCTGCACTCATTTTGCCTAGCTGTCATCCATTATGCCCAGGGGTAGTGAGTGGTGCATGGGCCTAGTCTTTCTGTGGGGTGTCTTGAATTTAAACATCATGGAGGGCATGGATGGCACGGGATTGTGCTGATTTTTATGTGGTTTTCGATTTTTTGGGCTGCTGTTGGGGCCTTTTGCCCAGGGGTACCCAGTGGTGCATGGACTGAGGCTTTCTGGGGGGTCTCTTTAATGTAAACATCATGGAGGGCATGGATGGCATTGGATTGTGGTGATTTTTGTGTGTTTTTTGATTTTTTGGGGTGTTCATGGGGACTGGCCATGTGGGTGGGGGCCATTTCGAGTGCTGGTACGGGCAGGCCCTGGCCATGTGCTGGGAGGCAAGGGGCCATTTTGAATGCAGGCAGTGTTCTCAGGCCTGCACCCATTTTGCCTAGCTTTCATCCATTATGCCCAGGGGTAGTGAGTGGTGCATGGGCCTAGTCTTTCTTTGGGGTGTCTTGAATTTAAACATCATTGAGGGCATGGATGGCATGGGATTGTGCTGATTTTTCTGTGTTTTTTGATTTTTTGGGCTGCTGTTGGGGCCTTTTGCCCAGGGCTACCCAGTGGTGCATGGACTGAGTCTTTCTGTGGGGTCTCTTTAATGTAAACATCATGGAGGGCATGGATGGCATGGGATTGTGCTGATTTTTGTGTGTTTTTCGATTTTTTTGGGGTGTTCATGGGGACTGGCCATGTGGGTGGGGGCCATTTTGAGTGCTGGTACAGGCAGGCCCAGGCCATGTGCTGGGAGGCAAGGGGCCATTTTGAATGCAGGCAGTGTTCTCGGGCCTGCGCCCATTTTGCATAGCTTTCATCCATTATTCCAAGGGGCAGTGAGTGGTGCATGGGCCTAGTCTTTCTGTGGGGTGTCTTGAATTTAAACATCATTGAGGGCATGGATGGCATGGGATTGTGCTGATTTGTCTGTGGTTTTCGATTTT
The DNA here is from genome assembly GCF_964263255.1 of Lissotriton vulgaris. NCBI lineage: Eukaryota > Metazoa > Chordata > Amphibia > Caudata > Salamandridae > Lissotriton > Lissotriton vulgaris. The sequence continues at coordinate 79,246,506 of NC_141685.1, read as the reverse complement.
TTGGGCTGCTGTTGGGGCCTTTTGCCCAGGGGTACCCAGTGGTGCATGGACTGAGTCTTTCTGTCGGGTCTCTGTAATGTAAACTTCATGGATGGCATGGGATTGTGCTGATTTTTGTGTGTTTTTCGAGTTTTTTGGGGTGTTCATGGGGACTGGCCATGTGGGTGGGGGCCATTTTGAGTGCTGGTACAGGCAGGCCCAGGCCATGTGCTGGGAGGCAAGGGGCCATTTTGAATGCAGGCAGTGTTCTCGGGCCTGCGCCCATTTTGCATAGCTTTCATCCATTATGCCCAGGGGTAGTGAGTGGTGCATGGGCCTAGTCTTTCTGTGGGGTCTCTTGAATTTAAACATCATTGAGGGCATGGATGGCATGGGATTGTGCTGATTTTTATGTGGTTTTCGATTTTATGGGCTGCTGTTGGGGCCTTTTGCCCAGGGGTACCCAGTGGTGCATGGACTGAGGCTTTCTGGGGGGTCTCTTTAATGTAAACATCATGGAAGGCATGGATGGCATTGGATTGTGGTGATTTTTGTGTGTTTTTTGATTTTTTGGGGTGTTCATGGGGACTGGCCATGTGGGTGGGGGCCATTTCGAGTGCTGGTACGGGCAGGCCCTGGCCATGTGCTGGGAGGCAAGGGGCCATTTTGAATGCAGGCAGTGTTCTCAGGCCTGCACCCATTTTGCCTAGCTTTCATCCATTATGCCCAGGGGTAGTGAGTGGTGCATGGGCCTAGTCTTTCTTTGGGGTGTCTTGAATTTAAACATCATTGAGGGCATGGATGGCATGGGATTGTGCTGATTTTTCTGTGGTTTTTGATTTTTTGGGCTGCTGTTGGGGCCTTTTGCCCAGGGCTACCCAGTGGTGCATGGACTGAGTCTTTCTGTGGGGTCTCTTTAATGTAAACATCATGGAGGGCATGGATGGCATGGGATTGTGCTGATTTTTGTGTGTTTTTCGATTTTTTTGGGGTGTTCATGGGGACTGGCCATGTGGGTGGGGGCCATTTTGAGTGCTGGTACAGGCAGGCCCAGGCCATGTGCTGGGAGGCAAGGGGCCATTTTGAATGCAGGCAGTGTTCTCGGGCCTGCGCCCATTTTGCATAGCTTTCATCCATTATTCCAAGGGGCAGTGAGTGGTGCATGGGCCTAGTCTTTCTGTGGGGTGTCTTGAATTTAAACATCATTGAGGGCATGGATGGCATGGGATTGTGCTGATTTGTCTGTGGTTTTCGATTTTTTGGGCTGCTGTTGGGGCCTTTTGCCCAGGGGTACCCAGTGGTGCATGGACTGAGTCTTTCTGTCGGGTCTCTGTAATGTAAACTTCATGGATGGCATGGATGGCATGGGATTGTGCTGATTTTTGTGTGTTTTTCGAGTTTTTTGGGGTGTTCATGGGGACTGGCCATGTGGGTGGGGGCCATTTCGAGTGCTGGTACGGGCAGGCCCTGGCCATGTTCTGGGAGGCAAGGGGCCATTTTGAATGCAGGCAGTGTTCTCAGGCCTGCGCCCATTTTGCATAGCTTTCATCCATTATTCCAAGGGGCAGTGAGTGGTGCATGGGCCTAGTCTTTCTGTGGGGTGTCTTGAATTTAAACATCATTGAGGGCATGGATGGCATGGGATTGTGCTGATTTGTCTGTGGTTTTCGATTTTTTGGGCTGCTGTTGGGGCCTTTTGCCCAGTGGTACCCAGTAGTGCATGGACTGAGTCTTTCTGCTGGGTCTCTTTAATATAAACTTCATGTAGGGCATGGATGGCATGGGATTGTGCTGATTTTTGTGTGTGTTTTCGATTTTTTGCGGTGTTCATGGGGACTGGCCATGTGGGTGGGGGCCATTTCGAGTGCTGGTACAGGCAGACCCTGGCCATGTGCTGGGAGACAAGGGGCCATTTTGAATGCAGGCAGTGTTCTCAGGCCTGCACCCATTTTGCCTAGCTTTCATCCATTATGCCCAGGGGTAGTGAGTGGTGCATGGGCCTAGTCTTTCTGTGGGGTGTCTTGAATTTAAACATCATTGAGGGCATAGATGGCATGGGATTGTGCTGATTTTTATGTGTTTTTCGACTTTTTGGGGTGTATAACTGAACTGATGTTCCTCTGTCTTCCATTGCTTTTAGGTGCACAAGACTCAAGAGAACCACCAGTGCCAGGAAGAAGTCCTGCAGCGGTGTGTGTGTGCAGCATAACGTCACGCGACGTCACGTCTGGCCACAGACAACTCTGCAACTCGTGCAACTGCGGCCTGCTGTTCTGACCTCTGAAGAAGATGGCCCCAAAAAAAGTTCCCCGTAGCTCCTCTAGCAAGAAAGTTGCCTGTAATGAGCAGAAGAAGCAAGTTACCAAGGAGACTGGTGTGCCGCCCGCCACATTTTTTGGGAATAAAAAAAAAAGTACGTCTGCAGCAGCGGGATCTGCTGGGGACCAAGCTGGGAGCAGCACCCCCGCTCCATTGGGCTCAGTGCCACCACCACCACGCCAACTTAAGTCCAAGCCCTTGAGTGCTGTAGAGGCAGCCAGTCTACTTCTTCAATCACCATCGACCAGTGATGTTGGCTCATCGCAAGAAAGTAGCAGCAATGTCCCTCAATCAACACAGGTTGTTGTAACTCATCTGACGAGTGTTGAACAACCACAGCCGCAACAACAACCACATGTGCAAGTACAAGCCCAAGTACATGTGGAAGGAGAGGCAGCGCAAGGAGATGCGCAAGCAGAGGTGCATTGAGGGGCACAAGTGCCCACAATAGTTGTTCCTCCCGAAGTAGGAGCAAATCAGGAAATTGACATTCAAGCCGAGGTATCATTTGAGGAAGCCACTCCTGATCATTCATTGTCTTCCACATCCCTAGCAAGGAAAAGATCAAGGATGGTGTCTACATCTTCTTCAAGCCCACCTCCTTCTGATGATATGGATCAAACTTGGGAACCACCACTGCCGTCTGAGAGTGAGGCACACTATGATCTGACAGAGTTAGCTAAGCGTAAAAGGAAGGTCCCCGAAAGTCTCATAGTTATGGAGTATGATGACGCTCAACAAGAAGTGGCGTATACTCCTGCTGATGAAGACTCTCACCACGATGACGCAGTCATCATACACGTCACTCCAGCCTCAGCGTGCATGCAATAAACAGACATTTTGACCCTAGCTCGAAAGCTGCTGAGCGTGATGATGTTGTTGACGAGGAGGCAATGGGAATATCACCATCATTGGAGTTAACTAGTACACCACCTACCGCTTCCATATTTCTTTCTCGCCAGAAGGGACCTCCATCCACCTCGACCTCAATTAGTGGTGGTGCAAGTGCACAACGTAGTAAAGTTCGGCAACACACATCCTCCACTTCATCTGGCATTAGCAGCATGACCACCACAAGTATCGCCTCCTCCGGCCCCCACAGACATTTCAAGTCCGCAGTTTGGGACTTCTTTAGTGTTTGCCCAAAAAAGGAAAACATAGCCATTTGTAGCATTTGTAAGCTTGCAGTTAGTTGTGGTAAGTTTGGTACCAACTATGGTACCGGAGGCCAGAGAGGTCATCTTGAGAGACAGCACACTGTCCAATGGTTTGCGCACCTAAAGGAGATCAAGGAAGCCCGAATTTGAAGTCAACAAACTGTATACGTTGATGTTTCATCTGATGATGATGAGGAGGAAGAAGCGTCAAACACTTCACTTACACCCAGTACCCCTGTCAGCACACCCCCTGTGAGCCACACTAAGAGTGTGGGAGAGAGTGAGACACCAATGCGAAAAAGTTAATCATCGAGCGTAACTGGGTCGAAGAAGTCCTCATCATCCCGTAAAATGGTCCAGCCCACCTTTAGAACCATGTTGTTTTCAGAAGCGCCATTTGATCGCAACCACCCACTGATGCGTCTGTATAACACTAAGCTGGCTAAAATGCTAGCTCTGGACCTTCTCCCTTTTTCTTTTGTGGAAGGGGTTGATTTTCTAGAATTAGTGGCAACGCTCAGCCCTAAATGGAAGATTCCTAGCCGGTTCTATTTTGCCAGAGTTGCGGTTCCAGCACTACATGAAGATGTGCTGGAGGTGATTGGGGCAGCTTTGCAGAAGAGTGCTGTTCACACTATACATCTGACAATAGACATGTGGACCAGTGGCGCAGGCACTGATTACATGTGCATCACTGCACACTGGGTCTCTTTTTCAGGGGTTAAAGCAAAGCTAAACGCAGGTGTTGACCCGGACAACGTTTTTAAAGCTGCTCGGAAACATGCAACACTAGCCATGTTTGGCATGGAGAAAAGTCATACAGGAGAAAACATTTTGAAGGAGTTTAACACAAAGGTCTTTCAATGGCTGTTTCCACGGATAATGGCGCCAATGTAGTTAAGGCCATGGAGCTGGGTAAATATTTCAGAGTGCCGTGTTTGGCGCACTGTATAAACCTGGTTGTTAAAAAATTCTTGAGTGAAGAAAGTCCAGTGTGCGAGTTAGTGACCACCTGCCGAAGAATGTGCAACAATTTCAGCCATTCTTTTAAGGCCCGGAAGCATCTGAGGGGCCTGCTACATGAACGTCGAATGCCAGTGAAAGCACTCATCCAGGAGGTGCCAACGCGTTGGAACTCAACCTTCTACATGCTTGAGCGTCTGTATGAGCAGTTTACGGTACTCGATCAGTATTTCTTAACACTGGGTACAGCTCAGAAGGACCTGAGGCTAGATGCGGCGCAATGGGAGCTAGTTAAAAGCCTGACAGACATGATTCGTCCTTTTGAGGTCTTCACGCGTGCAGTCAGCAGGGAGGATTGTAATGTGGGAAAAGCTATCCCATTGTTGCGCATGCTGGAGCACCAACTGAAAGCGGTGTCTTCTATGTTTCAAAAAGATGAAGAAAAGCAAGAAGCTTTTTTTTGGGCGGAGAAATTATTACAGCGCCTACTTGGAGATGAACGTCTTCAAATAATCCACTCAGAACAGCATTACATTTGTGCTACTATTCTGGATCCACGCTACAAAAAGGCACTGGCAGGCAGAGCATTCTTTGCTTTTGGTGACGCAGATGTTAAAAAGTACAAACATTGGGTAGCTGAGTCAGCCATGAGGTTTGAAAGAGAACGGCAGAAAATTGAAGGAAAAGGCAGTACATCAGCATCAGCAGGCCATCCCCAGTCAAAAGAATCCACTTCTGCACCTGTGGCTGTGGCAGAAGTGACCTCTCAGCCGTTAAAGACACCGGCAACTGGATCATCTGCACCAGACACAACAGTAACATTGGGTGAAGAAGAGGATTGGCTAACCTAGCTTGGGTGTGCTTCTCAAAAGGTCCCAGCAAAAAGTAAGCAAAGTGGAGGAACCGTGGACAACCTTCAGTCGATGGTGCAGGACTATCTGAATGACTCAACAGAGGTCTATGTTAATGCTGACCCATTGGCGTATTGGCATGGGAAAAAAGAATTGTGGCCAGAGATCTCCAACCTGGCTATAAACTACTTGTCTTGCCCACTCGCAAGCGTCTCTTCTGAACGTGTTTTCAGTGCTGCTGGTGGCATTGTAACTTGCAAAAGGACCCGCCTCTCGCCCAAAAATGTGGAGAGGTTAACAATGATAAAGATGAATCAGCACCTCATACCACCAGATTACAAAGTACGAGAATACACGCCGGAAGAAGACGAGGAGGACAGCAACTTCGATGAGGGAATTTCTTCTCTGTTAGGTGACCTACTCCCGCCTGAATTCGCAGAGTATGAGGACGAACCCTTATTCCCTGACACCGAGCCCTGAAAATGAGCCAATGAATCAATAACTTTCTTTTTCGTCCTTATTCACTTTTATTCCTGTGTGTCTGTCTTTCTTTGTTTTGCACAGTTAATATAATTAAAACTTTAATCACCTAATCACAAAAACAAGCCCATCAGCAGAACTGTCTTCACTTGTTTGCTTATTGATTTGAAGGTGCCGCAGTCTGCATTCCTCAGGTTCACAAGTTCACAAGAACATGCTCCTCTATCCTCCTCCTCCAGACTCCTATTTCCCTCAAAGCAGAGGGCTGGATTACGCCCAATGAAGAAAGACTCTGCACTTGTGGGGGTGTTCTACTTCTTTGAGGGTGAGTTGGTCGGGTCTTGGGGCATTGCTGGGAAGGTCTAATACCGGATAATACTGGTTTGGACAAAATCAGACTTGAAAACGTTTTTGCCTTTTTGCTCACTATTTATTTATTTATTTATTTATTTATTTTTGCAACTTATTAAGAGCGAACGAATACCTGTAGGCGTCTCGGCGCTAGATTATTCACCTAATTTTCTCCAGATATAAAAGGATCCTGAAGGTTAATTGTCGATATTACTGATTAAAAAGCCAGGTCTTCAGTCTTTTGTGAAACTGCAGAAGTGAGGGGCTTGTCCTGATATGCTGCGGCAGGGTGTTCCATAATTTGGGTGCCGCGACTAAAAAGCGGCGATCACCCCATGAAACTGTTTTTGACCGTGGAACCACAAGTTGGTTGAGAGTGGCGGATCGAATCTGTCTGGCAGGTCTGTAGGGTATCAGCTGGTCCTTAAAATAATGTGGTCCTCGGTCATGAAGTGTCTTGTATACTATGCAAAGTGATTTAAATTTGATCCGATTACGGATCGTCAGCCAGTGATATGTCTTGATAGTGTCTGATATGGCCGAAAACATGGGTGTTCCAGAAAGCAGGCGTGCTGCTGCGTTCTGGATTGTCTGAAGCTTATTGGTTACCCTAACCTGGGCATTTAAAAATAGGCCATTACAATAGTCAAGGGATGATAACACTAAGGAGCTGACCAATGTTTTAGCAGCTACCTCTGGCAAGAATGGGATGATTTTTCTGATCAATCTTAATTTGTGATGGGCTGTTGCCACTACTCTATTCGCATGTGCCATGAAGTTAAGATCCGCATCAAAAGTCACTCCCAGGTTCCTAACTTTGAGCTGGGCTAGGAAGGGTTCCAAAGGCTGATGGCCACCAGGTTGCAGACCAGTCTGGTAACAGGGTTCCAAAGATGAGCACCTCCGTATTTTCGAAGTTGAGTTTAAGGCAGTTCGACGCCATCCACTCTCCGATTGCTAGCATTCCGCGTTGGAAGCGCTCTGCCACTTCGTGTCCGTCACCTTTAATGGCCAGAACCAATTGTGTGTCATCAGCGTAGGAGGTTAGGCTCATCCCATATGCTTTGATGATATTAGCAAGGTCCGACACATAGATATTAAATAGTGTCGGACTTAGGGATGAGCCTTGAGGAACCCCACACGGTAATGACATTTTGGCAGATTGGTATGGCCCCAGGGTGACAGCCTGTGTTCTATCGGCCAGGAAGGATGCAAGCAGAGCTCTCGCAGTATGGTGAATGCCCATCTTTCCGACACGGTCGACCAAGATCTTATGGTCGACCGTGTCAAAGGCCGCCGATAAGTCCAACAAAATAAGTACTGCTGTCCCTCCCTGGTCGCGAATTGCCCTGATGTCGTCTGCCGCTTTAATTAAGGCGGTTTCAGTACCATGATATCTTCAGAAACCGAATTGTGAATCGTCCAGTAGAAGGTGTTTCTCTACATGCTCAGCTAGTTGTTGATTCATGGCTTTTTCGATCACTTTAGCTAAAAAAGGGAGGCTTGCAATGGGCCTATAATTCTTTAATTCTGCCTTATCCAGACTTGCTTTCTTCAACAGGGGCTTCACCAGTGTGTTCTTTAAGGAATCCGGGAATATCCCAGAGGCCAGTATAAAATTTAAACTAAAGTGATGACCGGGATGAGTGTGTTCATGACCGGTGGGAGGACTGAGAATGGACAGGGATCTAGTGCCGATCCAGTTTTGATGGTGGAGACAATGATCTTTATTTGATCGATGGTAAGAGCCTTAAAGCTGGTCAAAACCTTATCCGAAGGCAGATAGACAGGAGCTGTTATTATCGGGTTCGGGGTAAAAGCCTGACAAATATTATTTACTTTGGAGAAAAAGAAATTAGCCAGTGCCTCACAAAATGATTGTGAAGGGGGCGGGGTAAGATCTGGGGCATTACCTGACAGAGTTCTGGTGATGTCATATAGTTGCCTACTCGAGTTTTTAGCTTTTTCAATTTGTTCTGAAAAGAATGTTTTTTTTGCCTCTGTGATCATAGCTTTATAAACGGTCAATGATTCTTTATATTTGGCCTTACTTTCTGTATAATAGTTTTTGCGCCAGTGCCTTTCCCTGTTCCTACTCAGTTGTTTTTGCCTCCTTAGTTCCTCTGTGTACCATGGGGCGGATGGTGTGGTTCAATTCCTAGATTGAGTTTTGATTGGTACTAGGAGATTGGTGGCATGGTCTAGCCAGTCATGAAATTGTCGCGTAGCGATATTAGGATCAGTGGACAGAGATGGACATGTGCTGTCCAGTAACTTTGTTAATTCAGTCTGGTTAATATTTTTCCATACTTTGAAAGATCCTGGGACAGGCATAATGACCTTTTTTTCAAGGTTTCATTAATTGTCAGTCTGCTAAATATAACATAATGGTCAGTCCAGGGCATGGGTAAGATGTTTCATATATTTAAGCCCTCCACATTGGAGAAGATACCGTCTAAGGTATGTCCAGCCTGATGGGTGGGGAAGGTAACCATTTGTCTGAGACCCAGTGTATCTAGGTCTGTGATAAGGGCAGAAGTATCCTTATCGTCATCTTGTTCTAGATGAAAATTCATGTCACCCATAACAGTGAAAGACTCTTCGTGGCTATCGACTCTAATATTGTACTTAGATTGGCTAAGAACGCGGTCCTTGTACCAGGAGGTCGGTATAAGAGTACGCCCTTGAAATTGACGAAGGCAGTAAGCTTAATACCGAACTGCAGGGCTTTGCATGCGGTAGCTGGAATGGATGATGTTCTAACGACAAACCATTCTCGAGCTATGATGGCCAACCCACCTCCTTTTTTTTAGTACCCTATCCTGTCGGTAAGCTTTATATCCCTGAGGTACGGCAATTACTAAATCAGGGTCTGACGCCTCATCCATCCACGTTTCAGTAATAAACAGGACATCTAAATGATTGTCGGTTATAAGGTCTGCTATTTCCTGCCTATGTTTACACACCGATCGCGCATTAATGAGGGCCATAAGAATATTGATTTCTTTAAAATGAGCTTGTGGCATAGGTTGGGTCTTGGGATTATTTGTAGATATCGTACTGTTGCAGTCAGGGCATGTAAGAATAGGTTTTTGTAACATTTTTGTTGGATCAAGCATTATACAGCGGGAAGTGGGGAGTGAACGAAGCTCCATCAAAAATGTGCGGGAGTAGACCAACCTGTGATCCGATGGGGCCCGGCCAGGGGTCATGGCCCTAGGCCCGGTCTCGGCGCGGACGGGCGCAGACGGGCTTGCCTTTGGCGCGCCGCCGGCGCGCCCGCCGCGCCCGCCCGCTGCGCGGACGGAAAGGCCTAATGTTTTTATACATGTCTCAAGGAGATTAAAGGAGGGTGGGAGGCGTCCAACAGCTGGAGAGCGACCCTTTCCTCCCAGCAAGATGGCGGCTAAGGTGGGTGGAATCACGGTCAACCCCGAAATCGGCTGCGCCGTGCCAGGAAGAGTGTCTATTTCAGCTTCGGTGCGACGCTAATCTCGCGCTGAAGTGCGGGAAGTACGAGAATAAAATAGCACAATTAAAATATTTACACTAGTTAAAAGACACACTTACTTTGCAGGTCAAATACGTGAAATGTAGCAATTGACAATTGACAAAGGTTGAGCTAAGCGCCCCCGGCTTCCGCCTCAGGGGAGAAATTAAGTAAATGTCACCCAATGATGTGTTACACCCCTTAAGTATCCTGGGAGGGCGGGACGCGTCCAACAACTGGAGCACGACCCTTACCTCCCAGCAAGATGGCGGCTAAGGTGGGTGGAATCACTGTGTCAGCCCCGAAATCGGCTGTCCCGTGCCAGGATGAGTGTCTATTTCAGCTTCGGTGCGATGCTAATCTCGCGCCGAAGTGCGGGAAGTACGAGAATAAAATAGCACAATTAAAATATTTACACTAGATAAAACACACACCTACTTCGCAGGTCAAATACGTGAAATGTAGCAATTGACAATTGACAAAGGTTGAGCTAAGCGCCCCCGGCTTCCACCTCAGGGGAGAAATTAAGTAAATGTCACCCAATGATGTGTTACACCCCTTAAGTATCCTGGGAGGGCGGGAGGCGACCAACAACTGGAGCGCGACCCTTTCCTCCCAGCAAGATGGCGGCTAAGGTGGGTGGAATCACGGTGTCAACCCCGAAATCGGCTGCGCCGTGCCAGGAAGAGTGTCTATTTCAGCTTCTGCGACGCTAATCTTGCGCCGAAGTGCGGGAAGTATGAGAATAAAATAGCACAATTAAAATATTTACACTAGTTAAAACACACACGTACTTCGCAGGTCAAATACGTGAAATGTAGCAATTGACAATTGACAAAGGTTGAGCTAAGCGCCCCCGGCTTCCGCCTCAGGGGAGAAATTAAGTAAATGTCACCCAATGATGTGTTACGCCCCTTAAGTATCCTGGGAGGGCGGGAGGCGTCCAACAACTGGACCGCGACCCATTCCTACCAGCAAGATGGCGGCTAAGGTAGGTGGAATCACGGTGTCAGCCCCGAAATCGGCTGCGCCGTGCCAGGAAGAGTGTCTATTTCAGCTTCGGTGCGACGCTAATCTCGCGCCGAAGTGCAGGAAGTACGAGAATAAAATAGCACAATTAAAATATTTACACTAGTTAAAACACACACGTACTTCGCAGGTCAAATACGTGAAATGTTTTTTTTTTTTTTTTATTTTTATTTTTATTAAGTATTTTTATTGTCGCAGGAATCGGTAAGAAAACAAAAGAATCATACATAAGTACATTTACATTCTCAAGTGATTTTTTTTTTTTTTTTTTTTTTTCTCCCTTTAAAAAAAACATAAATTTTACATTGCTTATGATAAAGGGTTAGGGTGTTGGCAAGAGAAAGCAATAATAAGAAAAAGGGTGAAAAAAGAAAAAAGAGAAAAAAAAGATAAGATAAGATAAAGCAAGAATTAAGTTATGAGGCTTCGGGACGGCCCTGTTAGAAGAAAAAAAAAGGAAGGAAGGAGCTATTTCCCAAAAACAGCTAATACTGAATCAGTTAAATCACACAAATATCTTCATATATCAACTCTGTTCCGCAGTTGTTATGCTTCAAAAAAATTGCTTCCAAATTTTTTCTTTTCTAGCTAAAGTTTTTGGTCCTCTATGTTTAGCGAGTGTAAGTTCCATGGTTCTGATTTCTATAACTAATGTTAACCACTCAGCTACAGTTGGAGTGTTCTTAGATATCCAAGCTCTTGCTATAATTAATCTAGCACAGGCTAATAAGATTGTTATAAGATCTTGATTGGGACAGTGAGTCTCATAGATATCAAGTAAGACCAGCTGGGGTGATAGATCCGGTATTTTAATCTGACTGTCTTGAAGATGTTTTATAATACCCGTCCAGTAGCTAGAATACGCCGGGCAAGAGTAAAGCATATGTTCTATGTCAGCAGTGTAAGTGTTACATTTCACACATTTTGTTTTTTCTGATGTTTGGTTCCCTTGCGCCCAGGCGGATATTCTTTCTGGAGTGTAATACAATTCTGTGATAGTCCTATATGATTGTAGTCTTAAGTTGGAGGAGTGCACAACATCATTTATATGAGTTAAAGCTTTACTGATCTGTTCTGAACTTATGTCCTGATTTAGCCGGCGGGACCATTTAGTAGCTAAATTGGTGGTATTTTCAATTTTATCCTTGGTTAAAAGTTGATATCCCAGTTTTATAAGTGATTTAGTTTTATCAGAATATATGCACTCTATAATTTCAGACTGAGTAATTGATGTTAATTTCATTTTGTTACTAAAAAAGTCTCTCAGCTGGCGATATCGGTAGTGCATATCATTTGTCACCCCATTTAAAATTTTCATGGTGTCAAAATCTAACATGCCATTATGTCCAAATATGTCGCCTAGTGTGTTAAGACCGCAATTAATCCACCGATACCCAGTCCCTCCTGAAAAAATTACTGGAAGACCCGGGTTGTCCCATAGCCTGAGTTCCGTATTATAAAATGAGATCTGACTAATGTGCATAATCTTTTTCCAGATATTTATAACATGCTTAGCTGTCTTAAATCTCACCCGTTTATAGTAATTTGGGTCGTGTGTGCGGAGCAGAAATTGATTTGAATCAGTACCTAACAAATAGTGATAAAAAAAAATGCAAGACTCTTTCTTAAGTAAGCTCCGAATTCTAAAAAAAAAGGTTGCCAGGAAATATAATTTAAAATCTGGAAAAACAAGTCCCCCTTTTGAGATTGGTAGTTTCAAAAATTTTATAGCCCTGCGTGCCTTTTTGTATCCCCAAATAAAGCTGCTACAAACAGAGTCCAGTTTTTAAAAAAAAGATTGATTCGGTTGTAGTGGTATGGCTCTAAACAAATAGAGTAACTTGGGTAGTATTTTCATTTTAATCAGGTTTAACCGACCTACCAGACTAAGAGGGATTTTGTGCCATTTTTTAAGGGTTGTGGAGGTTTCTTTTAGGAAGGTATCATAGTTTGTTTCCAGTATTTTCCCTACTTTGGCCATTAACTTGATACCTAGATAAGTAGCTTCTTTGCAAGTGTCATAAACATGTATATCGGGAGTATAGTTAGCTATGATTTGGGTTTTACTCACGTTCAGTTTATAACCTGAAACTAGACCAAATATATGTGCCTCGTTAATAATTTCTGGCATAGCTCCGTTAAAGTCATTTGTATAAATAGCTATGTCGTCGGCATAAGCCGTTAGCTTCAAAACAGTTCCTCCATGACTTACTGGGATAATGTTTACCTGGTCATTTAGTGCGTTTAGAAAAGGTTCTAAGGATAGGGCAAAAAGTAAGGGGGAGAGGGGGCAGCCCTGTCTCGTGCCTCTTAGTATTTTAAAGTTTGCTGATTCTTTGTCTCCATAACTAACCAAAGCCAAAGGTTCGTCATAAAGGGACATAACCCAATCCAGATAAGACCCGGAAAGACCCAATTTCCTTAATACTTCCCACAAATAGTCCCACCCCACTCGGTCAAAAGCTTTTTCTGCGTCTAACAAAATCATACCGAGTGGGGTGTGTGTAGCTTCAGCAACATCAAAAGCAACTATTGAGGTGTTAACATGTGTGGTAGTATCCCTTCCCATGACAAAACCGTGTTGTTGTAGATTAACCATGGAGGGCATGCTAGGGGCCAGCCGATTTGCCAGTATCTTAGAAAAGATTTTAACATCCGTGTTAAGTAAAGAAATCGGTCGGTAAGACCCACACTCTTTTTCCGGTTTCCCTTTTTTCAAAAAAAATATTATTTTCGCTATTTTCCATGAAGGAGGTGCTTTTTTGGATACACTGATTGAGTTTATCACTTTCTCTAATAAAGGTAGTAGTTCTTGTGCACAAAGTTTGTAAAGTTCTCCTGGAAGGCTATCTTCCCCGACCGCTTTCCCTGATGGTTAACTATCTATGGCCCGTTTTATTTCGTCTAGTGTTATTACAGAGTTAAGTTGTTCAATAGTTTCCATACTGAGTGTTTGAGATGTAGTTAAGTATTTATCTAAATATTGTATTATAGCTGATTTCGCATGTGATGTCTCTGGGGTGTACAATTGTTGATAAAATTTAACAAACTGATTTAATATTTGATCCGTTCTGTCGTATATATTTAAGTCATCCCCTACTATTTCTTTAATTTTTGTTTTAGCTTTCCTATCCGCGTTTTTAAAGGCCAATAATTTCCCAATACGATTGCCGCCCTCATATTGTCTGAATTTAAATTTTTGTAGTTGTGAAGTGTATCTTTCTCTCAGTGTTTTTAATAAACCTGCTTGTGATTTCGCCAGCTTTAGCCTAATACTCTCAATATTATCCTTTGCATATTTCGTTGCTTCTGCCAAGCTGATTTCCAAATTTCGTATCTCATCTATTATTTGTTTCTTCTCATGGCGAATCTCAGCATTCTGTCTAAATATGTACTGTTGGGAAAAACCTCTAATACTGCATTTACATGAGTCCCATGCCATATTAATATTAGCGGTATTAATATTAATTGAGATAAATTCCTGAATATGTTGCTTAAGTAAAGTTAAGAATCTCGTATCTGTTAACAAATGTCTCGGGAAAGAAAACTTTCGTGGTTCTTTAGTTTGATCAGGAAACATAACCTCAAGTAATAGTGGGTTGTGGTCGGAAGTAATTTTAGGGCAGATATCTATCGAACAGTTATCTAAAATTTGTTCTGTGGCCCAAATCATGTCAATTCTTGAGCAAGATCTATGTGGTACAGAATGATATGTGTATCCTGCCTGAAGAGGAAATTTTGATCTCCATATGTCTCTGACGTTATTCAATCTTGCTAATTCCAAAATAGCCGTTCTAACTTTATTCATTCGTTTAAGTTTACTTTGTCCGGTGGAATCTATTTTATAGTTGATAGTACAGTTAAAATCCCCAGCTATTACTAATTCTCCATCCCAATCCAGTAAGTATAAACTTAGTTCTTCGTAAACCCTAGGGTCATCAATATTTGGTCCGTATATTACACATAATACTATCTTGCAGTTATCATATTGTATCTGTGCAATTGCCCACCTCCCGCGGACATCTGATGCAGTTCTTGTTGTTACGTATCTAGCACCTCGTTGTATTAAAATAGCTACCCCTCTTATGGTCTCATCTAAAGTAGAGCATACCACCACATTATAATTCAATTGTGATAGCAGCTTACGTTCTTGATATTTAATATGTGTTTCTGACAGTAGAACTATATTCGGATTGTACATCTTAATCTCCTCCTTTACTAAGTTTCTCTTATTCTTACTATTCAGGCCATCCACATTCCAACTTAATATTCTTAATGTAGACATGTTACTATCCTATTGGTTATCCAGTACAAATTCCTCCCAACTACCTCTTCCCATTTCATATATATTCCATTTTCATTGTTAAGTTTAAAGCAATGGTCGAATCCTGCGATCCATTTTTTACACCCATTTTTTCCCCCCCACCCCTGACCGACAAGGTCAGACCCTCCCCTGCCAGGATCCCAACGAAGCCCTCGCACCCACCCGTCCCTTAGGGGGGAGCACCCCTCTATCTGGTGCTGCCGCTGAGAAGGCAGCAGAGAGAGAAAGCTAACATGATAGTCTGCTCATGCTCATGCCACAATTACTTAATTACCTAGCCGTTACATAACTCCCTGTTTACTCATTCTTTTTGTCTACAGCAATATAGCCAATAAGCTATTTAATTTTCATTTTAATTTTCATTCTGTTTTTCTTTTTCTCTTTCATTTTCCCTAGAGAGTTTTTCCAGAGCTTGTTCGGCATCTTCTAAATCTGTGAAGAAAACCACCTTGCCATTTCGTATAACTTTGAGACGAGCAGGTTCTTGGAGATAGGCCATGCACCCCAAATTTTTGAAAGGATCTATCAGTTTCCTAAGCTCCCAGCGTTTGTCCATGGTGCCCTTACTAAGATCCGATTTCACAAAAAATGTTAAGTTATCAACAGTCACAGGATTGTTCGGTCTTGCTTTCAGTGAAACAGCTTGCCGCAAAAGAAAATTACCAAAATAAATCAGAAACGGTCGAGGAAATTTACTATTAGTGTTCTTTTGTATCAGAGGCAGTCTATGGACTCTTTGCAACTGTGAGTCCCAGTCCCAGTCCGCAAGATCAGAAAAGGATCTCTGGAAAAGTTTCACCACAAATGTCCTAGGATCGGACCCCTCCATTCCTTCCGGAATCCCAAATAGGCGAAGATTTTGCCTTCGAGCGCGATTTTCCAAATACTCCACCTTGGCCTCTAATTTAGAGACTCTTAAAGAATTTTGTTTTGTGGTTGCTGAGGTCTTATTAACATCCCCTTCAACTTCTGCAATGCGTAGTTTAATATCATCAATCTCTTTAGTCGCGCCTCCCAGGCCCTGACAGATGGTACTCATTGTTTCTTGTATCTTAGTATTGTCTTCTCTAAGTTGCAGATACTGTTGTTGAATCTCCGCTCTTTGTTCTAGGAGAGTCTGCATTATTGATTCCATGAACACCCTTGTTGGATCTGGAGTCTCATGAGTATTTAGAAAGCTAGAAAGACTAGACGGATTAGTGTTGACAGGATCGTGAGATTCATGTGGTGCCTTTAATTGAGTGCATGTTTCAGCTAGCGCCCCGGAGCCTGTTGTTATATTTTGGGTCTTACTATGAAAGTCATCTGATCTCATCTCTATGATCTTTTCTCCATGACTATTGGCTATTTTCTCGATAAGGGTTTCTGTAATCGGTATCTGTGTTTTTTTCAGTTTCGAGATTATAGTCTGATTCTCCTCATTTACCTCATTTAGGTGACCTGAGCTAATGGTAGCAAGATCCGGGTCTTGATCATCTGATTCAAGTGTCTCATTGGTAAGTTCGGTGGGTGATGAAGCATTATAATCAGTTAGAGTAGGCGGGGGGATTGCACCTGTAGTGGTTGAGGTTGCGAGAGCCCCAAATACACGCACTGACGTGGCTAGGGCAGATTGTTCTGGGGATTCTTGGTTAATCGAGGCACCATCTTGAGTATGTTCGCTAGTTATGTCTATAGAATTGTTTTTGCGAGCCCCCTGAGTATTGAGGGCCTCTTCTGGGCTGGCGCCTGACAATCTTAGAGCCATGCTCTTGACTCCCCCCTTCGCCTCGATCCACCTCCTCAGCGGGCTGTCGTCAATTAAGCGACTTTTCTTGTTTCCAAGAGCTTCTTTGTTGACTGTTTTAAGTAGAGCATTCTTTTGTTTAGTTCTAGCTTTCATTTTAATTTTCCTGACGGTGGTTTTTTTAGTTGCGGGATTCTTAAGTGCTCCTTCGGCACTTTCGTCTTCTGTCAGCTCCTCGTATTCTAAGTTCGAGTCATCATCTTCAGGCATAGCCGTGCTATTCAGCACTGTACTCTCGCCATCTCCTTTCTCCCTTAATTCAATTATTTCAACTGGGGCTTTATTACTGTTTTCAGTAGTGGAAATAGATTGCTCCACCCTGCTTTTTGGCTTGTCTTGGGATTGAGTTTTAGTTTTTACGCTCTCAGGGTCTTCTACCACTTCTGTGGATTCAGCTGTTCTGCTGTTCTCTACCTGTGCCTCAAGAGTAGCTTCTGATATATCTGTGCAAGGGAGATTAGCGGTGGAGAGTTCTTTACCAGTCTCCGATTTCGCATCCGAATTAACCACCATTATTGAGTTGGATCTGTTGTTTCCTAATTTTTTCAGCTTTTCAGCTTCCTTCTCAGTGTGGTTCAATTTTTGAGTTTTAAGCGCCGATACCTGCACTAAATCTGAATTAGGTACAATGCAATCATCCCTGACAAGAGTGCCTTTCCCTTCTCCTGGTGCATTCACCTCAGTCTCAGTCTCAGCCTCATTAGCCGGTATGCCGTTATTCTCTTTTGCTTTTGACCCCCCGTTTTTATCCACAACGTTGTTTTCCTGAGTGGACTGAGCAGATTGAGTCTCTTTACTGCTGTTGAGCCCCCCCCCCCCCAGCAACAGCCCCAGCAGTGCCTGCTATTGCAGCCATAGTACTTGCGTTTAGTTGTCTGCCAGCTGGGGCGGTCTTCTTGCTCCGTGTAGTCCGCTGCCGTCCTGACATCGAATCCCTCGGCTCCTCTGCCTCCGCTCTATGTAGCTGCCGCTGCACACCTGTGAAGGCTGTATCCAGGTACCGGTGTGTGGTCTGCTGAGATGAGCCAGCCCCGCCTCTCCCTCTCCCTCTGCCTCCCGGCGTAGTGACTGGACGGGATACCGCGTAAAACCAAACGCGAAAGGTGCGAGAGGTATTACTGAGTTGTGAAAGTGCCCTTATCATTGATCTTCTTTACTTTCCAGCCGGATGACTGAATGCACGTAATCATTACAATTATGCGTCTCTCCGCTTTTCCGTACTGCTCCGTATTTTCTCTGCTTCTCTGGCGCTGAGTGTCTGTGATTTCCTCTGCTCTCTGACACACAGCGCCAAACGCCGCTCAGAGCTCAGAGCTGACCCTCAGTGCCTCTGAAAATCCGTAATTGCTCCGCTCTCCGCTCTCTACATTCCGGTCTCACATACCGCTCGAGGCAGGATCTCGGTGACCCTAAATAATTGTGGCTTAACTCCGCTCCGCTCTCCGCTCACATTTCCCTGCTCAAAAAAAACGCCGACCCCTCAAAGCAGAATCTCGGCGGAGCAGAGCAGAATCATGTAGCGTCCTCACTCGGCGGTTTCAGCCCGCCATCTTGACTCCTCCCAGCCAGGGTGTCTTCTGGTCACCAACATTGATAGACGGAGCGTTAGCTGGAATGGAGGAGTCCCGCTAATAAGAGGAATGGTTTGATGCATGCAACTTACCAAATTCTACAGGACAACTACAACAACATACAGATACAGTATCCGTTCTTTTCTAATTATCTTTAAAGTAATGTTATTGCTGTGAACTTCTATGAGTGTGAGTCTGCATTTCTTGGATCTTTGCTTTTAAATTCTTCCCTACAGCCATTCTATAGGTTTTACTTCTGCTATTTTTTAAACCTAAATTAATGTAAGAAGTGTTTCTCTGAGTGCAGAGATAGGCAAGTGAAAACGCTGCAGCCCTGTACTGTCACATTCTGTCATTCACGGTTGTCGAAAGTACTACTTACTTTTCAGTAACCATGCATGCAGTAGTGCATGCACTTCCTTTATGTCACTTAAAAGATTTATGGTTAGCTTTGTACCCAAAGATTTCTTTATCTTCAATTATTGTTTGTACATGCTGTGCTTTTATTTCTTCTCTCAACAAAACTTTCCCAAAATCCCCCATTCCCATCCATTTTCCAAACCCTAACCCTCTTCCCCCGGGATGTGTGGTTTTGATTGATGTGTGACTAAATGACAGTAATAATTCCACACACTTGCTGGGGAGGATAAGGTCATAGCAACAGGCTGGTGAAGGAATCCGAGGATATATTCTATTCTTACTCAGCTTGACACTCAGTCACTATTGGCAAAGGAAAGCAGATTTTCATGTGCGCCATCAACTTGATAGGTCATCAAGATTAGAACATCCTCCTCCTAGACGTGGCAAATTATTACGCTGCTGTGTCCTTCACCTTCGGTACTATTTCCTGTAGTAGTAGCCAATGTCAAAGAAAATCAACGCAAGTACTAGTTATACTTTCAATACTTTACCATTTGTTAGGCTACATTGTGGCACTGTTCTAGTGTATTGTCACCTGCTATATTCTCTATCGTACCGTTCTAATGCTACGGTAAGGACAAACAAGGTTTCATTTTCTTTTTTTTCAGATGTGGCAACTGCCACTGTGTAACACCACTAGTACCAACGCAATGATGACATTTCATCCGCCCAGGATTGCCAACCTTAATCGCCATTTGCCGTGCAGCCAGCCCTGTGCCTAGCCCTATTTCCAAATACAAATTACAGGTAAGATAAGCGTTTGGGGGAAGGAAGTATAATGGAGTATTAGGAGAGACGAGAGACTGACACTAGTACTAGTAAAGTCTTAGGACTATTGAATTCACTTACTCTGTGAGAGGCACTTAGTTTTGAAAACATTTGGGCAATTAATTACACAACTTGAATCAAGATGCCAAGTTTCACGAAAACAAAGTTACTGTTAAACCCCCACCCACCAGCCTCAAAAGCAGTAAAAAAACACGTATGCTAAGATAAAGTTTAAAGTATATTAATATTGCCGCCATTTCCTGATGCTGCCTAAGGCCACGCCCACTTTCGGGGCCACGCCCCCCTACCTACATAAGACGCTTAGCCCAGTTCTTATTTGAAGTTCATTTCTCCTGAGGCGGAAGCCGGGAGCCACAAGCTATGAGCACAATTTTTAAAACATTGTGAGTCACGATATATTTGTTTTTTTTTAAACGAACGAAAGAGTGAATGCCTGTGTGTTGAGCTTAATAACCTCACCATTGTACTCCACCAGCCTCCTTGCCACAAACCCCGCAGCGGATATTAGCGCTGCTGGGGACATTGTATTGATGCAAATATTGCCGCCATTTCCCGACGCTGCCTAAGGCCACGCCCACTTTCGGGGCCACGCCCCCCTACCTACCCCTCTCCCTCACCATAAATCATGTGTATCCATCGTACGCGCAGCGGGCGAGCGCAGCGGGTGCGATGATTGCGCACCGAAGGCGCGCCTAAGGCAAGCCCGTCTGCGCCCGTCCGCGCCAGCTCCGTGCCTAGGGCCAGTCATACTGTTAGTCCTCCACCAGCACAGACACTAACATGGACCAGAACACAGCTCATAGACCTAGGTAAGACATCTTTCTCGTCTCCTTTGCCTTGCACCTTTCCCTTACCCAGCCCTTACCTCCACAAATGCCCCAATTGCTCCTTCTCCCTTTGCCCCACCTGGACTCGCCCCCGCAAATACGCAGACAATAAGCCCCCTCCCACCAAAACCTACTCTATGGGATTAGTGAACTGCCGCTCACTACCCTGCCACGCCAATGAAATCTGGCTTTTACTATCCTCTACATCCTGGGACGCACTATTCTTAACCGAGACCTGGATCAAAGACTCCTCCAACCCTGACATCGCCCTAGCCACTCCTCCTGGCTACAGCTTTACCGAAGGCTCTAAATCAGGCGGGGGTATTGCTGTCATCCTAAAGAATCACCTGAAAATCACCTCCAGGAAAATTGCTAACATTAACCCTATAGAAGCCCTATACTTCTCAATCACAGACTCCACTACTGCCATATCCTCCGGGATCTTAACATACATTCCCCCCAACCTGCCATCCTAGAGCTATTGGCAGTCACCGCAGATCTCTCCCTTAAACACCCTCATTTTATGGTACTGGGAGACTTCAATCATCATGTGGATGTAAGCAACTGCAACCGCGCCGCTCAACTCCTGGAATCTATGCACAACCTAAACCTATCACAAAAGGTAAAAGGCCCTACTCACATCGCTGGGCACACCCTCAACCTTATTTTCTCTAACCATGAGAAACTAAAAACCCTCCCCCCCTTACCTCTAACCTGGGTCGACCATTACTTAATCCCTTTTGAGGTTCCCCTAGCCCAAACCATCAAACAGGCGTCCGCCATCAGAACACAAGGCAGAAAATGGCACAAACTCTCACTAGCTGCCCTTGAGCAAAATGATCTCAACAGTCTCAACCCATTACCAGACGATCTTGACGCAGCTGTGCGTACACTGAACCACGACCTCACAACAGCAAAAGATGAAATTGCCCCATTACTCACCCTTACTTCACGCAGACAAAAACCATCTGCACCATGGTTCACACAAGAACTCAGGGCACACAGAAGCAAGTGCAAAAAGTTGGAACGACTGTGGAGACAGAACTATGACCCGGTAGCCAAGGCACATTACCGTCAAAGCCTCAAAGAGTTTCGCAAACTCAAACACCACGCCATGAGCACCTATTTCTCAAATACCATTGCCAAAACAAAAAATTCATCCAAGGCCCTTTTTAATATAGTGAAAAAATTCACCCAGCCCAGCGCACTAGATGCTCCAAAACCCATGTCCCAAGCACTAAGTGAAAATCTTTCAAACTTCTTTGAAGAAAAAATAGCCAACATAGCAGCAACCGTCCTCCAGAATGGCCCCAATAGTAGTGATGACCTTAACACGAACTACAAATATGCTTTCACAGCATTTAAACCTCTTACCATGGAACATGCCATGAAACTATTTCTAGAATGCAAATCAGGCTCTCCTCTGGATCCAGCCCCTGTCTTAATCTTGAATGAAATAGCCCCCTTAATCATCAAACCCCTACTCGAAATCTGGAACTCTTCCTTAACCACTAGCGTGGTCCCTTCTGCTTGGAAACACGCATTACTTATTCCCCTTAAAAAAAAAGCAGGCATGGACCCCCATTGTCTAAGTAACTACCGACCAATCTCCCTTCTGCCCAAACCAGCCAAAGTACTGGAGAAAGCAGTACAATTACAACTCTCGAACTACCTTGAATCAAACTCCCTGTTCCACGATACCCAATCAGGATTCAGACCGGATTATAGTACCGAGTCGGCGTTACTTGAAGTATCCGAGTCAATCCGTGAATGCACGGATAGGGGAGAGGAGGCCATGCTGGTTCTCCTCGACCTGTCCGCTGCATTCGACACCATCTCGCATGACAAACTCCTGACTCGCCTGCAAGAGATAGGTATCGGAGGGCCTCCCCTCTTATGGGTAAAATCATTCCTCAAACAGAACCCAACAAGTGATGCTGGGGCCCTATCTCTCTGCCAAAAAACCACTGGTCTGGGGAGTTCCGCAGGGCTCCTCCCTTAGCCCGCTCCTTTTTAATGTGTACCTCAAACCACTAGCAAAAGCTGTCGAATCCTATGGTGACAAAGTTACCTTCTACGCCGACGACACCCAACTGGTGTTCTCCTTCAAAAGCCACACTGAAAAATCTTTTGACAACTTTCGCCACTGCATGCTGAATATCGCCTCATGGATGTCTGAGAACAACCTAAAGCTAAACACAGATAAGACTGAAGTCTTATTTTTTAACCAGAAATCTCCCATACCTCCTAATGTCTGGTGGCCGACCAAACTCAACCCTCCCCCTCTACCAGCCCAAACCGCCCGTAACCTAGGCTTTCAATTTGACACCTCTCTCTCCTGCAAAACCCAAATCAGCAAAGTTACCTCAGCCTGCTTTGGAAAGCTACGAATGCTAAAAAAAATCATCCCCTACTTACCGCTGGACTCTCGAAAAACAGTAGTCCATGCCCTGATTACGTCCCACCTAGACTACGCTAACAGCTTGTATGTAGGTGCCCCATCCTACCTCATTTACCAACTACAGAGAGTCCAGAACGCAGCAGCCAGGCTGATTTGCAACATCCCTTATCATCACTCCATCTCACTCCACCTTATCAAACTCCACTGGCTCCCAATAAGACTGCGCATCCAATTTAAAGCCTTAACTCTGGCTTTTCGAGCCCTTAATGACCGAGGCCCTACATATCTGCGGCGCAGAATGAGGTTCTCTCAGGCACCACGCAACCTCAGATCCAACCACCTCCGCCTCATGACATGCCCCCGCTTTCGTCTTGCCCGCACGGGAGGTAGGGCCCTTGCAGTCGTTACCTCCAAACTCTGGAATCAGCTGCCCACAGATTTAAGATTTCTGACGTCAGAACCCCTATTCCGGAAAAAACTAAAGACCTGGTTCTTCTCCCAGATCTAAACCCACACCCTATTCTCTCCCCCCACCCCCACCCTCCTGAGACAATGTCTTCAGCGCCGGGACACCTCCGTCGGAGGTAGCTGCGCGCTCTACAAAATACTAAATAAATAAATATCCCTGACAAAAATAATCTCCCACAAGACCAAACCCACCCCCACTCCCTAACCCCAACGAATGTCCCTGAAAAGTCCAAAAAAGTGAACAAACCTAACTCCCACATCCCACCCCCCAGAAGTCTTTAATAGAGGGGCAAGGGACAGTCTCCTCCTACTGCTGGCTGCTGCTGTTGACTTTCCGGGCCAGGTCGGAATGCTCCTTGCGGAGGGTCTTGAGCAGGGTTTTCATGTTGAGCAGCTCCTGCTCGAGGTAGGAAACCCTCAGGGAAAGGCGGTGCATCCGTTTTTTGCAACTGGTGTGGGGGGCAGCTGATTTCTTTGCTGCTCGGTGGTGGCGGGTGGCTGCGGTACCCCGGCTCCATACCGCTGGAGACCTGCTGCGTTGACTAGGTGACCCAGGGAGCGCGGAGGAGGATGCAGTTGTGCCGGTAGATGTTGTTGTAGACTGCATGTCTCCCTCCTCCTGGGCCACCAGCCGCCGATATTCAGTGAGAGAGGCCTCCAGCCTCCGTTGCCGGGCCCGTCTAGCCAGCTCCTTCCGGGTTGGTTTGGAAGGAGCATCTATATGAAGAAAGAAAGACATAGTCTGTAACCAATGCTCTTTAAGATTAACACAAAATGATTCAGCAGAAAGTTGTGTCACAGTAGAACAAGCAACTTGCAAGTGCAGTACATAACTATTGTGGCCAGTATCTATCTAACCTCCCACTTCTTCACCCTTGCTCTAACATCAGTGGGAGTATAAGGAATCAATTCTACGAGCACTATGGACTCACTCCATTAGAGTCGACTATGACAGTATACACCAGTCTTATTCTTCTTCTTCTCTCTTGTTTAGCAAAATTGGTGCGTTAACTTCTGCAAGCCAGCATAATGCCAGCGCAGTCAACTTGCACCCGAGAAAAACAGACGCCTGCCATGATGAGTGAGACAGACTTGCGTTACTGTACCAGTCCAGTACATGCAGGTGGTGATGCTCTTACTTTTCTATTACGGGTGGCACTGAGAATACTCTGTTACAAGGGCTACTGCTTAATTAATTTAACTTTCACCCTACTGTGCCAATGAATACTAGAAAAGGAAAATGAAGAAGATAAATAATCTGATTATCTATCACTGCATATGGTATGTATTTGCTTACTTATGGGATGACGTTAGGTGCTTTGGTTTTTATTGAGTGAACAGTGATACATCCACACATGAATGACCGAGTTCTACTAAACTTATTAACAGAGGTAGTGAGTGAGTGGCCATCGTAATAGCCGGATATATGCTGTGCTTGCAATACAAACTACTGCTACTATTCATGGTAGTATTCGGACAAAATTACAACTTCTTTTCCTTGCCTTTCTTACACTGGGACGGACGTGCGGGTGCGGTGTTACATGCTCTTCAAAGTAAGAAATAACACTTAGTTCATCCAGTGACCGTCTACTCTCTCTAGATACACATATGCTATCTAAGAGTCAGATAGTACCATGATCCAGGCATCCATCCATTCAAACTATGGGGCAGATTAGGATTGCGGATTTCCCACATCCTCCGGGCCGGCGGAATCCACTGCCAGCCCGGAGGATGCGGGAAATCCGCAGCGGACTGAAAAAGACCCCCCGCCAGATTAGGATGGCTGGGGGATCGTTTTTCAGTCCACAGCTTTTCCGCCGCGTTTGCCTCCCATCTGCGGCGGAAAAGGACTAACATGGCTGGCGGTGTCTATCAGACACCGCCAGCCATATTAGGATGTCTGGAGGAACATGCCTTTACACAGCGGCATATCCGCCGTGCAAAGGCATACGGGTTTTTGTTTGGGGGCCTGTTGCGGGCCCCCAGGGGTGAAAGGTGGTGGGGGGTGCACATGGGGGGTACCTATGGTACCCCCCTGCATTTGCCTGCACAAAGCGGAAGGCATCGTGCAGTGCCTGCCGCTTTGTGCATGCAAATGCACAACTTACATTTTTATCATTGCAGTGGGTCCTGCTTCAAGCAGCACCCGCCGCAATGATAAAAATACAGGATGTGACCGCCAGGGTGGTGGTCAAATCCTAATTACCACGGAGGGACCGCCGCTGCCCCTGCGGACGGTCCCTCCTACTCTATGGTGGCGGACGGACTCAGGTCCGTCCACCATCATAATAGGCCCCTAAATGTCAATCATTCTTCTTCATGTCTCTCATCTGGACAAACCTTACGTTTTCTCACGGGGAGCAGCACACTATGCAGTCTGCAATCTCAATAAGTAAGGAATATAAGAGCTTACCACTGCCCGCCACTACTGTGGCTATCCGGCACTTGCTCCGCCTCCTCCCCAGAGCTTCCCTCCACCTCCGCGCTGGGCCCAGCACCAGATGTTCCACCTACAAAGTACATTTAAGAATGTTAGATGTCATAGACATACACCACTCACTAGTATTTTGTCAAGGAATGAAGAAATGTGAATACAGAAACCAATCTAATAATTTGTGACTGTCTACGCTAAAGTAAAAATGTCCCTTTTTCCAGGGAAGGGTGTTGTCTTGCTGCACTTTTTGGCACAACTGATGAATGCTTGCTTTTTAACACACACCATTTTCCTCATAACAGACAGAAGCTTCACTTCTAAGAACAAATCATTAGGACGAAGGGAAGGACCAATGATTCAGCACCAAAAAGAAAAATGAAAGTTCAAACCAGGTGAGGGCTCGACTCGCCCACAATAAATGTGTGAAATAAAAAATGACTATAAGCACTTTTCCATTTTTAATCAACCGTTTATGTTTTATGACAAGCTTGATTTTAATAAATATTTTTACTTTTAATAAAGCTTTAAAACTTAAATAGACTCTGTGGTTTTTGGTCATGAGTGAATGAGCAAAAGGTTTTGCAATTTGCAAGCATGAGTCCGTGCCTCTGACACTTCTGGACTCTGACTCCGTACTCTTGTCCTGCGTTGGATAATCATCATTGGGGATCAATCATCAATGAATTCGGGAGCTAAATGACTCTGCCACACTATCTAGTCAGTAAGGAGATTGGGGGTTCTTCAAAGTCTGATATCATTGAGGTATGTGGAAAGTCTACCTGCGCCTATTATAATTGATAAACAATGCACTATTTAGTGTCCATAGTTCTGTTTGTGCAGATTTGTCCCTGCAACAGTAGTAGAATGGATTGTCCTCCTATCCAAACCAAAAGTAAAGTAGTATCTTATTCTTTCTTGGTGGTCATTCACCTTTTTATTGTTGGTAATTGTCAAAGCATAAACATTTAGAAGACTTGAAACGACATTATGGACAATCCCAGAGGACTGCACTCAGTGCATAGAGCTATTGCTGTCTAGAATGAGAGTTTCGTTTTACACCTTTTGCCAAATGTGCAATCTTAGTTAGCTACACAGACAGACTAATAAGAATAATCTAGTAATACCACAGGGAGTCATAGTCGAGGCAGGGTAAGAATTTAGATACAGTCTACAAGAAGATCAAAGACGATTTAGAAAAAATCGAATGAGGAACGCTAGGAAAAAATAGGTACTCTATATTAAAATTAAAACTTACCGGGGCCAGCAAAGGAGCCCTCGCCTGACCGATCCTGGCCTTGTTCAGCAGCAGCAGCAGCCTCCTCCAATGCCCTCTTGCCCCTGGGGGGAGCTGATGTACAACATGAAAGAAAGAAAGACCAGAAAACATGGATGATATTTGTCAACCAAATCAAACATTTCAAAAGAACAATAACAAAATATTTTGGCAAAATAGCAAATAGACAAGTATTCCACAGGATATATTGACCTATCTCATGTGGTCTACTACGATATTAGTATTGCTTGATTTGCGGACCGTCGACTTGGAAAGTTATGTAACTCACTAAACAAACTATTAAAAAGGTTCGCCTAGGACTGGCAGGCAGCAGTCCGCAGCACGCGAAGTGACAGACAAAGTCCATCGTGATTGCAGATCAGCGACAACACTAAATCGTTTCCTCCTACATTAACCAGTCCTTAAAATACTCAAACTATCAATCCACCACCACTATTTCTTCTTATTGCCAGGTGTACAAAGGAAGGACTGGACTTGAGTCTGTAATGGCTGATTTAAAAGCGCCTTGCGGCTCTTTTGCTCCAGTGTTGCGTTACTTTTGTGACGCAGCGGCAGAACAAAAGAGGCGCCATGGTGCGGCGTATATTAACAACGTGGCGCATATGGGAGATGCATCATGTTGTAAAGCCCTGCGCCATCAGGGGGAGTTCCGGTGCAAGGGAGGGCGTTCCTGCGCAGGAACGCATCCTAAAAGTGGCTGAGGGAAATCTACAAGATTTCAATCAGTCACTTTGAGGACAATGATGAGTGACTCAAACCCTGCGCCTGCTTGAAGCAGACGTACGGCTTGACGCAGCATTGGGGAGATAGGGCACCCCAGAGCATTTCTGGAGCTGCGCCATCGTTGCGACGCAACTCCAGCAATGCGCCGCCTTTACGGCACAGATGCGTAACACTTCGGTGACGTTTTGGGTCCATGGGTCAATTACTGGCGCATCCCTGCTTCTTTGCAGGGATGCGCCGGTAATTACAAATCTGACCCTTAGTGTCTAGCATCAAGCAGTTCTTTAAACTACACTCATACATAATTTCACAGGCCAATGAAATGAACACAAAATGGAAAACAAATAAGCATAGTAGCAACGCTACTGAGAAGGAGAGCAGTGCACCTGAAATGCACAGAAGATTTTGAAATATAATTTACCTAGAATGTAATCAGCAGCATTATTGCTCTTGGTAAAAAAACTAAAATTTGCAATATAATAACACACAGAGCAGGAGAAAACAGAGTAGTAAAGAAATAGCTACTACTACTCACCAAGCCAGGGGATCTCAAGGCCCAGCAGGTCGAGCAGATTGCGTTCCCGGTCCAGGAGATCCGTCCAACGGTGGGTGGCCTGGTTGTAGGTGCGCCGGACCCGAGAGTGTTGGTACATGGCCCGGCACACCTTCTCCCACCGCTTCCGGCGCTCCTGGATCCCGTACCCGCTAGTGATCCTGCCGCCTGCCATGATGGTCCTGAGGAGGCGGCGCTGAACATAAAAAACTAGTGCGGCCAACTCCTCCGCGCTGAAGATCTCCCGGGCTGTGACCTGCTCCTCCCTCAAACGCCCGCACGGGAGTCGGGCACGTGGTGCGGGACCCTTCCCCTCCTCAGGATGCTTCCCGGCTCCCTTTACCATGGTCTGGGCAGAAAGGAAGCTAAATAATAGAGAAGAAATAGAATAGGGAAGAAGAAAAGAAAAGAGTTTAAAAAAGTAGTTTAAAATTAACCAAAAGTAGCAGAAAACACAAAAATATAGAGCTAGAAAAATAGAGGGATAGATAATAAGTAAAATAGATTAAAAAAAAACTTCAAACAAGCAAAGGATGGCAGAGATTCAGAGAGGATACAGAAAGCAGGCCCAGCACCATAGCAATGAATGAGAAACAAGATGGCCGCGCCCGTTCACGACCGCGTGGGTAAGTTCGCTAGAGATTTTCCTCGCGATCACACACGAAATTGTATTAGCGAGCCGCACACTTTGCGAGATTACACATCGCGCCCGGAAACGGAAATACGTCATGCAAACAAGATGGCCGCGCCCGTGAACAACCGTGAGGGTAACTTTGCGCCGTTGCCCTACAAGCGGCTCGCTAAAACGCACAAAACCTTGCGAACTAACACGCCGCAAAAAACAAATCGCATATTCGCACGAATTCGCGGCTTCCGAATCCGATCTCGCGCGAATTCGCGCCCCGCGAATCCCGCGAAATTGCAGAAAAACGAGTTTTGCAAAACTGAAAGCACTCAGCAGGTGCAAAAGTTCAAACTCATCATTAGTAACCTTTCCCTGTAGTGCTTCCTGAGGGGCCCCTCCAGAGTTCAGTTGCCTACTTGCAACTATTCTATGACCCTGCTCTGACCCTCACAGCAGGCTCATAGAATAGCTACAAGTAGGCCACAAAGGTCCTGGGAAAAAAAATTGCACTGCAACAGAAAGCAAATTACAGATAAGGAAGCAGGTGCCAGACTGGAAGTTTAAATTCAGTGACACATTAATCAACCCCAAATTAATTCATGTCAGTTGAAGCAGGGCAGGTGTGCTTGTTTTCCCCCCCCATAATCTACAGTGATGAACCAGAGGGTGGCAGTGAATCCAGTGATGTACCAGAGGGTGGCATGGGTGAACCAGAGGGTGGCAGTGGTGAAACAGAGGGTGCTGTGAACCTGTGATGATGAACCAGACGTAGAAACAACATAGTCGCGACCGTTGCGAGCCGACAAGTAAGTTCGCAATTGCGAACTGGTACAAAACCCTTGCGAACTGGCAGAAACCCTTGCGAACACAAAAAATAAAATTCCGCAAATTCGCCAGAGTTCGCAGATTTTGCGGATTGCGAATTCGCGAATATGCAAATTAGCGAACGTCAGATTCGCAAAATTCACCCATGTTTAAACACACGGCTCAATCGCAGATGAGCCAAGGCACAGAGAACCCACTAGTCCTGGGGTTCAGGTCAGGGGGCAAGCTCAATCAAGCCCTTGGAGAATGTTTCAAGCACAAGTCAGCAAAGTCCTCTTTAGGTCTCTTCCTCTCCTTCCTCAGCAAGGCAGACAGAAGGCCAGTCCTTCCAGCTTCTTCTTCTTCCTTCTAGTTGGGCATAGGTTTGTTGTGGGAAACAGGATCTAGTTACTTGGGAGCAGGGCTCCTATAGGTATACTCAGTTTCTTTTGTTCTTTCAGGCCAGGGGGGCAGTTGCATAGCCTATTTCAGTTTTGAAGCACTGTGTTGTGCTGTTTATGGCTTTTCCTTTCAGTGTGAGGTGCAGGCACATCGGACTCTCCGCAGGAGGTGGAGCTAGCATTGTGATGACAGGGGCAGCCAGTACTCTGTTGACAGTCCTCCCTCTTCCTGGGCCAGGTGTCGGGCTGAGTCATCAGTCGCTCCCCAGGAGGTGGAGCCAGCATTGTGGTAGCAGAGCACAGCCCTATTCAGAGTACAGGGGCACTCCCACTTCCCACTATGGTGTAATCCTTTCATTCACCACCTGTCATCCTCCAGCCCTGTCACTCACACAACCCAGACTGCAGATACACATCCTAGCAAAGGCGGGCTAAAATGGTTAGGCAAGCAAATGCTAGCTTTCTAAAAGTAGCATTTGCAAACACAGGATATTAAAATAAGCTTTACTAAAAGAAGTATTTTATTATTCTGAGTTCAGGCATACTAAACTTGACTTTCTACCATGTTCCCTGAGCCTGCTGGGATTATAGGGTGTAAAAATTCCAGCAGCCCATCTTGGCCTAAGAGAACAGGTAGACTTACAATAGTGAAAAACGAAATTGGCTGTAATTCACTATTAGGACATGCCACACACATCAGGGCTTGTCCTACCTTACATTTACAACGCACCCTGCCCTAGGGCCTACCATAGGGGTGACTAATATGAAGCAAAGGGAAGGTTTTGAGGCTGGCAAGTGTATGCACTTGCCCATCCAGCATGACAATACCAGACTGCACACAGGGTCTGCAATGGCAGACCCTAGACCAGAGGTCTTCAAACTTTTGGATGCCGAGACCCCCCTGTCAAAATTTCCAGGGGTGAGGATCCCCTCCTGAAAAAAATGTCTAGAAC
Organism: Lissotriton vulgaris; assembly: GCF_964263255.1. Lineage (NCBI taxonomy): Eukaryota > Metazoa > Chordata > Amphibia > Caudata > Salamandridae > Lissotriton > Lissotriton vulgaris. The sequence goes on along the minus strand of NC_141685.1, from coordinate 79,215,514 downwards.
TTGGTACTCCTCATCACAGACAACCACAAACGCATCCAGTTCCCATGGCAAATCATTTTTACGGTGGGGAAATATTATTAAACTGTGTTTAGTCACAGGCTTACTACACATTTCAAACCAAAAATCTCGAAAAAGGCAGGGCTGCTGGAATTATGAGGCAAGCGAGGACCCAATTATGCCACAGTTTTAAATTTGTAAAGGCCGAGCTTTAGAGGTATTTTGCAAGGTATGGTAGCTTACATGCGCTTGTGCGTCCTGCAGACAATATTTGTGGTAATAGCACAGAAATTAAGAGTACAACTGTCAAACAGAATGTAAAACAGGTCAGAAAGCAGCAAAACAAAGCACACACACTGACCTTACTGGCCACCCCTGTGGGCACTGCCAGACTGCCCTATAGGAAGGGCTACTAAAATTATGAGGCAAGGGAGGACCAAATTATGCAGCAGGGTCGACAAAATTGTGTGGTAAGAAAATGTAAATAATGCTATGTGATGCGCATATTTTGGGATACTACAGCTTCATTATTCTGACATTTTTCTACACACGGTAACACTGGGCAAAAGTTTCACCTCATCAGTACCGGTATATAAACAAAATACAGCAGTGAACAACATAAATATGTCTAGTCAACCTTTGTAAAGGGCCTTTCACTCTGCAGAAATATGTGTAGCCACATTAGAAGCTCACCTGGTCCTGGCCGGGAGAAGTAAGGTGCCCCTTAAAACCCAGGAGGTCTTGTGCAGAGTTAAACAGTTTCCACATATGCCTCTTTCCTCCCACCCCCTCCCATCTCTGTCAGTTAAAGCATGCCTGACCCTGTCTCTCAATACCTCATAATCACACACAGGCCGGAAATTGTCTGTCCATGTTCTTCCCCTTCATCCCATCAATGTTATGCCCCCTCCAAGCCCCCGCCCACCCAGGCCCCCACCAAGCACACTGCCTTTCTGTCAGCTGAAGAATATAACATAACATAACATGTGTATTTGTAAAGCGCACCTATCACGCAAGCTAGGGCTCAAGGCGCTGAATAACAGATGTTTATAGTTACCCAACTCAATGGTACTCATTTTATCGACCTCAGGTGGATGAAAGGCCAAGTAGGCGCGCTGGGATTTGAACTTGTGACCATGAGGTCAAACACAGGCTCCTACAGTGGATGCAATAGCCCACTAAGCCACCAGACCCGGATTGATGGCAGCACCATTTTGAAAGGGGGCAGAGCACCTGGAGCCTGCACCACAGTCTCACTGCTCCAACCGTGCCTTGGAAAGAAAGTAAAAGGCACCCCCCAGCCCAAGTCCGAGTGCACACAACACATGATCTCTCTGGTTGGTTTCTACAACATACAGTTCCCGAGATATCACACTTTAAATCCATTATTGGGATTGGAACCATAAAACAGTGTACGCTTCTCCAAATGCAATTGCCACTGAGTCATCTCAGGACAAATGCCCTATTAAATGCACACCATGCTTCCCTCACACTATATCCATTTACTTGCGGAGCATAGTGGGATTGTGACGCTCCCATGGGAAGGTTGTGTTGCGTCTGAAGGGTCACAAGGCTTCTAGCCGAATGATGGGTGCTCGTTTTCATGGATTTTCTACTCATTTCCCCTTTCCTATACATTAGGTTCTCTCCCTTTAGCACTTCCTCCATCACCCTTTTTCTTCTTCTTTCTCTGCGCCTGCTTATCTCTTTACACTCTTCCTCTCACCATTTCCCCTTGTCTCTTAGCTGCTCCTTTTTTAGCTCTGTATCTAGTCTTCTGCCATCTCTCTTTCTTTGTCTAGCCATCATCCAGGCACTCATCCTCTATTTCTTTTCATCCCTCCTGTGGTCATTCTCTTCCGATCACGCACTATCTGTTCCCCTCTTCCACCCCTCCTCTCTCTTGCTTCTTCTATCGCTCTCTCTCTCTTACACACACACATGCGCTCACACACACACACACACACACTCTCGCTCTTTCTCTATCTCTTACACTCACACTCGCTCTCTCTCTGGCTAAGCACGTATAAGGTCCCAAAGGTGAGACCTATTGGCTATGGCAATGCTTGTTCAGGTATTCAAAGGCTAACAGACTACTGTCTATTAAAATACATACTCTGTAAGCCTACAGTAGATGGGGGATCAAAGGCTGCCCACTTCCCTCGGTGCTGCCCAGTCTTAAGGGCAGCAAAGGGCATCAGTGTTAATAGAAAGTTGTGCACGGGGTGCTGAAAAATCTAGCAGTGCGGCGTTGGCTAACCTTTTAGATCCCAGGCACTCACACAAGGTTGCCACACCACCGGATAATAACAACACTCCATATTTATGGTGCCTGAATCATCAAGCTAATGTCAGTAAGCCCCCTGCAAACATTTTAATTTTAATTAAAGTTTACTTCTATAAGTAATTTGGCCTCAAGCCTACTGCCAGAAGGGTACTTTATTTCATGTTGCTGTCGAAAGCAACAGGACGTCAGACCGAAAAAAAACATCATTGTGAAGACATATGCGCAAACTTTATTACACTTATTGCATGAATCCAACATCTGTTAAAGGTCCCTCATCTCTCTCCGGCAGAACTCTGTACTCCAGTTTCTCTGTTTGTGACTCAGGCACTAACACTTCTCAGCGTGTCCATTTAACCTACGATCTCATCTCTAATTACTATCTCAGCCTCCTGTCAGCAACCCTGGAGTTTGGCTCCTCACTCACGCCGCGGCTCGGCGCAAGAACTGGGTTTTTATTAATGAATGCTCTGGCTTTGACTGTATGAGCATGTCATCAAGGCAGAGTTGTGTATCCTGCTGGCCGGAGGTGCCCAAACGCTGCTCAGCATCTAAATAAGGCACAGCCCAAACATCCATCCCAAAAATGAAAAGTGGACAGGGGCAGCAAAATGCTCTGGGGCTGGTCCCAAACAAGAGGGGACATAAGTATTGCCGTGCGGTACCGGCTCGGAGGCATCCAGACGGAATCCGAGTATAAATTAAAATAAGGCCCTCAGCTTGCACCTTTACGAACCACTGCTCCAGAGTCTTACACACTCCAAAGGTGCATATGCAAAGCCCTAGTTCCCGGCATTTCCTGGTGTGCAGTGCATCCTGCAGTTTCTCTGATTGGAGGACAGTCGTCAATGACGTTGTATTCTTTTACAACGTCCTCCAATCAGAGAGGTCCGTGACATGCACTGTTCGGAATCCAAAACGAAGGGTAAACGTTTTGGATTCCAGATTCAGGCAGAAGTGCGACGGGAATGCGCGACCCCCTTTCCACGACTCCACGCCCCACTTGGGGGTCGCGCCCCACAGATTAAAGACCCCTGCCCTAGACACATTTTAAAAGGCTGCTTCTGTGGGTGGCGCAACCAGTGCTGCAGGCCCACTAGCATTTACAAGCCCTGGCGCTCCTGGTGCACTTTACTGGGGACTGACAGTAAATCCACTGAGTCAATCATGGAAATCAATCACATATACATTTTATTTTGAAAGCACTTGCACTGCGGCACGGATTGGCCGTGGCACAGTGCCCTGAACAGCGAACACCAGCAAAAACATCTGAGGCACATCAGCAAAAAGTGGAAGGGAGACTCACGCCAAGGTGCCAGGTCTAACAAGCGGGACCTGCAGACGGCTAGCGAGTGAACACTAAGCATTCTCTCACAAACCCAACCTATTCTAGACTCTCTCCAGCAGGACCTGCAGACTGCTAGCGAGTGAACACTAAGCACTCTCTCACAAACCCAACCTATTCTAGACTCTCTCCAGCAGGACCTGCAGACTGCTAGCGAGTGAACACTAAGCACTCTCTAACAAACTCAACCTATTCTATTCTCTACAGCAATACCTGTAGAAGACTTGTAAGCGAACAACAGACACTCCCTCTGTCAACTCCAACTTATTCCAACCCTTTTCATCAACACCTGTAGAAGACAGGTGGGTGAACACTTCAGGCAAATGCAACAAAACTAAGGCTGCTGATTGACCCCGATCGCAGGCCCAGAGTGACTGATTCACAAAGGCTAGTTCGATCCCATGTGTGCGCAGAAACTTCACCGGTTCTTGTCCAGAAATGCTTAGTGTTCATAGGAGACAGGCAGCCCTTGTTCTGGAAGAGCATGTGTGTTGAGTGCTTATGACCCTTGGCCCTCTTACAGTAATTTATTGACCGTACACGTATCACTAGTACAGCGGCTGGTGTCAAACTCTTGAAGGGGGAAGAGTCAAGTTCCCTAAACCACTGCTGTTAGAGCTGACGCTAGGAAACCAACCAACCTTCAAGTAACTTGGTTTCCACTGGTTCTTTTGGTATGGCACCGCCATATTTTGCACATTGTGTTTTTATTTAAATATTTTTTCAATTAAAAAAAATATTTATAAAATACTTTATACAATTTACACCAAAATATTAGCACCCAAAAAAAAAACTTCAAAAGTTTAGAACATGTTAGAATTAAAATTTATTTTTGGAAATAATATTTATCTTTCTATACTTGTTTTATTAAAATTCCTTATTTAACCAACATTCTTAAATTACTCCCCACCCTTACCCTCTATAAACCCAACATCCTGCTCCTAACTTTTTACATAAAATTAAAAAAATATAAAAAAAATTGAATAAATATTTTTAGATTACTCCCCACCCTTATCCCCCATTAACCAAACATCCTGCTCCTAAGATTTTACATACATTTGTTACTGGCAATGTTATATGGCCATGAGTTAACCATTCTATGGACGGTGACTCTGCCACAGTGAAAGGTAATTGGTCTAATTTCTCAATGTGCAGCATTGCGGGGTCCCAGGCTCGTCAGCCAGCTGCTCAAGGGAGCTTTAACATTTAACACCTGCGCGCCTGTGTAGTACTTGACCTGGTGATATTTGGCAGCCACCGGCAACCCCAGAAAAAGGCATAATCCCTGCTGATGAGGGGTAAATACCCCGAAACACGTGTATAGGTATGGCGAAGAGAGCAAAGATAGCAGGGAATTCAAAAGAAGCATCGTGGAACACGAACTACATTGTTGTCGTTTGTTTTGATTTGTTTTTGCCCGTCATTTGTGCTTGCTAATTTGTCTCCTTGCTTCCCTGCCCGTGTTAGCGTTTTTTTTCCTCTGTTTTCTGTAATTCTGTAATTTTTCTCAGCTTGTCCTTCCTGTTTGCCCGCCTACCCTCGCCGCCCTCCGTCTTCCCTCCCCGCTCCCCGCTTCCCGCCACCACCGCAGGCCCCGCCCCTTTTTTCATTCTGTTCCCTCCCCGCTCCCGCCTCCCAGCTGCTCCGCCCACCCGCACAGTTCGCCTTTATATGGCGACCGTGCGAACGCGCAGCGGTCACGCGCAGCGGGCGCGCCGATTGTGCGCCGAAGGCGCGCCAAAGGTAAGCCCGTCTGCGCCCGTCCGCGACCGGATCGCGACCAGCGCCAGGACCCCTGGCCCCCGAAGACCCCGACCGACCCGCCTGACGTACTCCGCCGCCACCCTCATCGCACTCAACACCGGCCGACTCCCAGAATGCCATCAAGCCACTCCACGACGCACCCACGGACCTTTCAGCTGCCACGCCTGCAAGTTCACCTGCATCCGGACCTGCCCCGCACCAGCACCCGCCAAGTCGAACACCAGCAGCACCCACCTCAAGTGCATCCTGCTCAACACCCGCTCCGTCCACAGACACGCCATCGAACTCTGGAACCTCCTAGACGCCACAGCCCCTGACGTCGCCTTCCTCACGGAGACCTGGATGAACGCCTCCTCAGCGCCCGACATCGCCATCGCTATCCCAGAGGGCTACAAGATCGTCCGGAGGGACCGCAACGCCAACCAGATGGGAGGAGGCATCGCCATCATCCACAAGAACACCATCCGTCTCACGACCAGCACCGACAACACCCTGACCACCGCCGAACACCTGCACTTCCAGATCCACACCAACCCGAACACCACCCTCAGAGGCACCCTTATCTACCGACCCCCTGGACCACGTACACAATTCAGCGAGGACATCGCCGACTTCGTCAGCCCGCTTGCCCTCCCCTCCTCTGACTACATCCTCCTGGGGGACCTCAACTTCCACCTGGAGAACAACAACGACCGCAACACCACCACCCTACGGGACAACCTCGCCAACCTGGGACTCAAGCAACTGGTGTCCACCCCCACCCACCTCGCCGGACACACACTCGACGCAGTCTTCTCATCCAGCACAGACATCGACTTCAGCCACGCCACAGCGCTTCAATGGACGGACCACAGCTGCATCCACTTCACCTTCAAGAGAACGACGACCCACCACCACCAGCAACAGGCCGCCCGCAGAAGCTGGAACAAGATCACAGCAGACCAGCTCGCCACCTCCCTGAGACAGCACCGTCCTGCCAGCTCAGCGGACCCCAGCCAGGCCGCCGACAACCTCACGAAGTAGATCACCATCTGCGCGGACGAGCTCGCCCCGCTGAGGACCCCGCCCAGCAGACCCGGCAGCAAGAAAGCCCCTTGGTTCACCGACGAACTCAAGAGCTCCAAGAAGAACTGCCGAGCCCTCGAGAAAGTCTGGAGAAGGGAACCTACACCGGACAACAGGACCTCCTTCAAGCTTGCCACCCGGAAGCACCACCAGCTGATCCGCGCCGCCAAGAAAACAGCATTCAAGGAACGGCTGGACAACAACGCACACAACTGCAAGGAACTCTTCAACATCGTGAAAGAGCTCTCCAACCCCAGCGCAGGAAACAACAACATCACCCCATCGCAAGACCTCTGCAACTCCCTCGCTTCATACTTCCACAACAAGATCGCGGACATACACAACAGCTTCAACAACCATCCAACGCACACCATGACCGAACAACCACCCCCCACCACCACCCTCCACGCCTGGACCCCGATCAGCACCGAAGACACCATCCGCACGATGAACTCCATCCACTCCGGATCACCGACCGACCCCTGCCCTCACCACGTCTTCAACAAGGCCGACGCTGTCATCGCACCCCACCTGCGAGACATCATCAACACATCCTTCGACACCGCCACCTTCCCTGAGAGCTGGAAACACGCCGAACTCAGCGCTCTACTCAAGAAACCAACAGCGGACCCCACCGAACTCAAGAACTACCGCCCCATCTCGCTCCTCCCGTTTCCAGCCAAAGTCATCGAGAAGACCGTCAACAAGCAGATGGCCGCCTTCCTCGAGACGAACGGATCCCTCGACCCCTCACAATCCGGCTTCCGAGCCAATCACAGCACGGAGACCGCCCTCATCGCCGCCACTGATGACATCCGAGCCCTGATGGACAATGGAGAAACAGCAGCCCTCATCCTCCTAGACCTCTCCGCGGCCTTCGACACGGTCTGCCACCGCACCCTAGTACAGCGCCTCAGCAACATCGGAATCCAGGACAAGGCGCTGGAATGGATCATCTCCTTCCTCGACGGAAGAACACAGAGAGTCCGCCTACCACCGTACAAGTCAGAGGCCTCCGAAGTCATCTGCGGCGTCCCTCAAGGATCATCTCTGAGCCCCACTCTCTTCAACGTCTACATGAGCCCCCTCGCAGCCATCGTACGCAAACACAACCTCAGCATAATCTCCTACGCCGATGACACCCAGCTGATCCTCTCCCTGACCAACGACCCCGCCTCCGCCAGAGCCAACCTGCACGAAGGAATGAGAGAGGTAGCCGAGTGGATGACGACCAGCCGCCTAAAACTGAACTCGGACAAGACGGAGGTCCTCATCCTGGGCTCTTCCCCCTCCGCCTGGGACGACTCCTGGTGGCCCCCTGCCCTGGGCACCGCACCCAAACCGACAGACCATGCACGCAACCTGGGCTTCATCCTGGACTCCTCCCTCTCCATGACCAGACAAGTCAACAACGTCTCCTCGGCGTGCTTCAACATCCTACGCATGCTACGGAAGATTTTCCGGTGGATCCCCACCGAGACCAGGAAGACCGTCACCCAGGCCCTCGTCACCAGCCGACTGGACTACGGCAACGCCCTCTACGCCGGTACCACCGCCAAGCTCCAGAAGAGACTCCAGCGGATCCAGAACGCCTCAGCCAGACTCATCCTCGACATCCCACGAACCAGCCACATCACCGGACATCTGAGAGACCTTCACTGGCTCCCCGTCAACAAAAGAATCACCTTCAGCCTCCTCACCCACGCACACAAAGCCCTACACGACCAAGGCCCGAGCTACCTCAACAGCCGGATCAACTTCTACGCACCCAAACGCCACCTCCGATCAGCCAACCACGCCCTCGCCGCCGTCCCCCGCATCCGAAGAGCGACTACAGGAGGAAGGTCCTTCTCCTACCTGGCCGCCAAGACCTGGAACTCCCTCCCTCCCGACCTGCGCCTGACCCAAGACCACCTCTCCTTCAGGAAGAAGCTGAAGACCTGGCTGTTCGAGCAGTAGCGCCCCCCCCCCCCCCAGCGCCTTGAGACCCTACGGGTATGTAGCGCGCTCTACAAGTGTCACTGATTGATTGATTGACCACAGCCCTTAGGGGCGATCCCGCTGGTGTGTGAGTAGTGTGCAACCCCATCCGGAATTGCAGTTTAATTGCAAAGCTGACTGATATGCTCATATATTCATTGAAATGCAGATATATTCATTGAAATACAGATCAATTCATTGAAATACAGATATATTCTTTGAAATACAGACTGTCCAGCTGCTCCTCCCTCCCACAAACAAACTCTAGACTGAGCCCGCGAGCCAAGGAGCTGTGACCGTCCTGACCTGGTCAGAACCTGTCGCTCCACTCACAGCTCGTCCCTCCTTGCCTGTTGCTGCCTGGTATCGTGGTATCTCGTTGCTGCCTGGTATCGTTCACTTTGTGGTATCTCGTTGCTGCCTGGTATTGTTCACTGTTATTAGTCATTAATTGTGCCAACCATTTGCGCCATTGATTTAATTTGTGCCAGCGACCTGCATTTTGTTTTGCCCTTAGCCCGTCCCTGCCGCTGCTCCCCCGCGGCCCCACCCCGCTCCCTCCAGCTTCTTCCGACCCTCCGCCCTCGCCACCCCGCTCCCGCCTCCCAGCTGCTCCTCCCTCTCACAAACAAACTCTAGACTGAGCCCGTGAGCCAAGGAGCTGTGACCATCCTGACCTGGTCAGAACCGGTCGCTCCACTCGCAGCTCGTCCCTCCCTGCCTGTTGCTGCCTGGTATTGTGGTATCTCGTTGCTGCCTGGTATCGTTCACTGTGTGGTATCTCGTTGCTGCCTGGTATCGTTCACTGTTATTAGTCATTAATTGTGCCAGCCATTTGTGCCATTGATTTAATTTGTGCCAGCGACCTGCATTTTGTTGTGCCCTTAGCCCGTCCCTGCCGCTGCTCCCCCGCGGCCCCACCCCCGCTCCCTCCAGCTTCTTCCGACCCTCCGCCCTCGCCACCACGCTCCTGCCTCCCAGCTGCTCCTCCCTCGCTCCGCCCCCCTCCACTCTCCACTTATGGCAGAGCCGCGTACACGCAGCGTTCACGCGCAGCGGGCGCGCCCCATGCGCGCCGAAGGTGCGCAAAAGGTAAGCCCGTCTACGCCCGTCCACGCCTGGACCGCGCCCAGCACCAGTACCCCCTGGCCCCCGCAAAAGCCACCCTTCCCACCTAACATACGACGCCGCATCCCTCACTGCACTCAACACTGGCAGACTACCCGACTGCCACCGAGCCGCACCAGGACGTACCCATGGACCCTTCACCTGCCAATCCTGCAAGTTCTGCTGCGTCAGGACCCACACTACCAACAATAACGCCAAACGGAGCTCAAACAACAACCACCTGAAGTGTATCCTGCTCAACACCCGCTCGATCCACAAACACGGCAGTGAACTATGGAACCTACTCGACACCACAACTCCGGACGTCGCCTTCCTCACGGAAACCTGGATGAACGCCTCATCAGCGCCCGACATCGCCATAGCCATCCCGGACGGATACAAGATCATCCAAAGAGACAGCATCAACAAAACAGGAGGAGGCATCACCATCGTCCACAAGAACACCATCCGCATCACGACCAACCCCACTCTCAGAGGCACCCTCATCTACAGACCCCCAGGACCCCGCACAAAATTCAGCGAAGACATCGCTGACTTCGTCAGCCCACACGCCCTCCCCTCCGATGACTATATTCTCCTTGGGGACCTCAACTTCCACCTGGAGAATAACAACAACAACAACACCGCCACCCTGCTGGACAACCTCGCCAATCTCGGACTCAAACAACTAGTGAACACCCCCACCCACTATGCCGGACACACACTTGACCCAATCTTCTCCTCCAGCAAGCACATCTCCTTCAATCACGCCATGGGACTCCACTGGACAGACCACAGCTGCGTCCACTTCAGCTTCAGAAAGACCACGACGCACCACCACCCGCAACAAGTTCCTCGCTGAAGCTGGAACAAAATTACCACGACCAGCTCACCACATCTCCCAAACAAACCCTCCCACCAGACAAACAGACCCAAATCAAGCAGCCATCAGTCTCGCACAATGGATCACCCACTGCGCTGACGAACTAGCACCCTTGAAAAACCCTCCCAAAAGGCCAGGAAGCAAAAAAGCCTCTTGGTTTAACGATGACCTCAAGTACTCCAAAAAGAACTGCTGCACACTTGAGAAAGCCTGGCGAAGAAACCCAACCACAGACAACATGACCGCCCGCAAGAACGCCACCCGCAAACACCACCAGCTGATCCGCACCACCAAAAAAATCAGCATTCAAGGATCGACTAGACAACAACGCCCACAACAGCAAGGAACTCTTCAGCATTGTCAAAGAGCTCACCAATCCCAGCGTGGCAACAACGACATCACTCCCGCTCAAGACCTCTGCGACTCCCTATCCTCATTCTTCCACAGCAAGATCGCTGACATACATAAGAGCTTTGGCGACCTGACCACTCCCCCAACCACAGAAGCAAAGCCCCCCACCACCACCCTTCGCGCCTGGACCCCGATCAGCACCGAAGACACCACCCGCACGATGAACTCCATCCACTCCGGATCACCAACCGACCCATGCCCCCATCACATCTTCAACAAAGCCGACTCCATCATCGCCCCCCGACTCCAGGACATCATCAACTGCTCCTTCAACACCGCTACATTCCCGAAATGCTGGGAACATGCCGAACTCAGTGCCCTCCTGAAGAAACCTACAGCAGACCCCACCGAGCTTAAGAACTACCGCCCCATCTCGCTCCTCCCATTCCCCGCCAAAGTCATAGAGAGGACCGTCAACAGTCAGCTCGCCGCCTTCCTTGAGCCTAACAATTCCCTTGACCCCTCACAGTCCGGTTTCCGAACTAACCACAGCACCGAGACCGCCCTCATTGCAGCCACAGACGACATCCGGACACTGCTCGACAACGGGGAAACAGTGGCCCTCATCCTCCTAGACCTCTCCGCAGCGTTCTACACAGTCTGCCACCGCACCCTTGTACAACGCCTCAGGAACGTCGGGATACAAGATGAGGCCTTGGATGGATCATCTCGTTCCTCGCCGGAAGAACCCAAAGAGTCCGCCTCCCCCTTTCAGATCAGAGGCCACCGAAGTCAATTGTGGCGTACCACAAGGATCCTCGCTCAGCCCCACCCTCTTCAACGTCTACATGAGTCCCCTCGCACCCATCGCACGCCAACACAACCTCAACATCATCTCCTATGCAGACGACACCTAGCTGATCCTCTCCCTCACCAAAGACCCAAACGTCGCCAAAACAAACCTACACGAAGGGATGAAAGACGTAGCCGAGTGGATGAAGAACTACCGTCTAAAACTGAACTCAGACAAGATGGAAGTCCTCATCCTAGGATCATCCCCCTCGGCCTGGGACGACTCATGGTGGCCCCCAGCCCTAGGCAGCGCACCCAAACCAACGGACCATGCTCGCAACTTGGGATTTGTAGCATCCTGCTACAATAACTACAGACACTATCAATTATAATTACTGGAGCTTTATTGCAATACATCCATCCTTATCTCTGTCCCTACTCTAACTGCCCACTTCCTAAGTCCGCTCCTCCTCTTCCTCTGACCCCCTAGCTCCGCCCACCCCCAACTACTGGTATGCTGACTTCACAACATCTCCCCCCTTTGTAACAAAACAAACAAATAAACTGACTTCTCAGTCCATCTCCCCTATCAGTCTCTGGGATGGACGTATGTCGTGATAAGTATTCGCCAATGGTTCGTCTTTGACTAGAAAAGCTCTGTTGTGGATGTCTGGAGGGATGGGGCCTTCAATGTCTGGGGTGCCTCCGGTGAGCTCAGTTTGATATCGGCAGTCTGTCCCCCATTGTGACTCTCGCTCACGTGACGCTCGGCCTCTTTTCCACGGGGATGTTACTTTAGTTCCCTTCCAAGTGTCTGTATGTGTTTTCGCTTCATTTTGCCTTGTCAGGTCGAGACCAGCACTGTCTTCCTGTTTCGAGTCTGGGATGCCAGCCGGTGGAGTATGACCTGGGGAGGCCATCTTGGTATGACTCGGAGATTGAGTGGTTGCCTCGGGTTGCTTCTCCCACTCCTGCTCGCACCTGATCCAAACAAACCTTGGAACCGGCTGGATAGTTGTGTGTTTCGTTCTTGTCTGATGATGACTTGGCTCTCCGGGTGGGCCCAACTTCCTTTGCGGATCAACTGGTTGGTCCATCCTCATTTGAGTGCTACTGGCCACGATATCTGTTTCCCCTTTGTGGGACCAGGACCAGGACCTTCGAGTCAGCCTTTCTGCCCCTACCCGGGGTGACGGTGTAGTCTTTGCGTCGTAAGGCACCTGTGCTCGATGTGGCAGGTTGTCCGGTGGAGTAATCGAGTGTGCATTGTCATTGGGGCTAGACACGTTGTTCTGAACGGGAAAAGTGTCCCTTGGTTCGCTGATGTGTTCAGGTGCTTGGCGCCATGGCCGTTGTCGGGACCACGATTCTGTCGACTCAACGGATCGGACCGAGATGTTATCTAAGTCAGAGGGGTCCTCACTCACTTCCCGCTGAGAATGTTTCTTTAAAAATGTTGCGTGTGGTCGTTGTCGGGACCACGATTCTCCTGATTCAAAGGATCGGACCGACATGCTCTCTGAATCAGAGGGGTGCTCCTTTAGTCTCCCCTGTGAGTGCTCCTTTGGGAATGTCTTACCCGGTGGTCTTCGGAACCGGGTAGTCCGTGACGAGCTGCTTTCCGTCTCGGAATTGCCTTTGCAAGGCTTCTTCGTGTGTCTGTGTCGTAATATTTTCACGGTTGTCTCATTTGAGAGATTGTTTGAAGATTCCGCGCTTGTTCCTTGCGCTTGATCCCAGGCGGTTGCCTCTTCGTTCTCCTCGTCTGATGTTATCCATCCACGCTCTGTTTCTACGTTGTCGCGGGGCCCAGGGATGCTTTGAGGCCCATGACTGTGTGGGTCTTTTCCTCTCCATTTGTTTGGTGATCTAGCGACTCTGATCGGTGGGGGGTGCATCCTTCTGCTAGCTGTTTCCTCGGGCTTATCTTTGCCCCTTGGTGATTGATGTTCCAACGTCGATTTCCTGCCGCTCCTCCTATTGTTTGTCTCTCTCCCCCACTGGTTGTGCAGAATGTCGTTTTGCCCAGGAGTGCAGTCTGTCCCACTGGATGCTCCCTCTTTGTCAGAGTGACGTGTGTTGTGCGGTGACTGACTTCTTGAGGGACTCCTGGAGGATGGATGAGTCCGGGGTGACTCCGAGTATTCTTTGGTTCTCTCCGAGTGGCCAGACGCTGAGTAGTCTGACTCTGAGCATTCCATGTTACTGTGCCTCCTCCGCTGTCTTTTTTGTCTTTTCTCTGGCCTGCCTTCTCTCTCTCTCTTTTTGTGGTTGTTGGAATTCTGGGTTCTCTCTTCCCAGGTATTTCGAAGTTTTGTACTCAGATGCACATCCCTCCATTTGCCTCTTGTCTGGACGTGCATCCCAATTTCAGCTTTCTTGATAATTTCATTTAGCGACCAATGTCCTCTAAGTATCTTGCGGCTTGTTTCGGGGCTTTCACAGCCTTCGATTATTCTGAGCCGAACAGCATCCTCATTCGTAAACGTGTTGAAATGACAGCCTTGAACCAGACTTTGCAACCGAATGATGAAATGCGGCAATGGTTCGCCTGGTTCCTGCCGTGCCGTGTTGAAGACCATGCGATTGTGATCTACCTCTGCCTGTGCATTGAGATGGGCATGGAGTTCCTCTTGGAGTTTGTCATAAGTGTCTGCTTCTTCCTTGGAAAATGTTCTAATTGGGCATCGGCCCCCGGGACCCACCAGACGGAGGAGTAATAGTAGACATTTTCTTTCCCTTTGCTCACCGTTGGCTTTCAAGAAATCGTCCAATGCTTCCAGCCACCAGTGCCGTTTGAGGTCCTGAATCCAATCGTCACTCTGTGCCACTGGGGGCGATACTTCAAGATGTGGATTGAAGCATTGAGTTACGTCTCCTCCCGCCCTGAGAGAAGGAAGTCCTGACCGGTCGTAGACGCGGGACCTTGTGCTGTCCATGTTTCCTTGGATTTCAGGTGCTTCCGTTTCCGTTTTAGCATGAGCTTGCTCACTAGTCCTTCAGTATTCGGTCGACATTACATTCCTGAACTTGTCCATTGTTGGTGACAATGTTGGATTTCCCTTGCTTGTTGTGTGTGGTCATTGGCTACCCCACATGCGCATTGGCTCGTGCTCGTTGCTGATTCGGGAGTAATTACTTATGCTTTGTCGTGGTTTATATTTGTTTGTGGCCTCCTCTATTTGACGGACGCGCGTTACTTCCTGACATTTGCCACTGCACAGTCACTTGCGTATCCCACTGTTCGCGTTTCCACCCGTGCTGACCTTAGTTTTGTCGCTGCTTGTTCGTTGAGTCACTCTTGTGGTTGCTCGTGCTTGTTGATTGATACACTCTCGCGTTAGCATGTGCTTATTCTGGTTGGTTGCCAAGATTCGTGCAATGTTGTCCACGTGTCGTTGTCCTCGCTCACTGCTTTTGCATTTACCAGCGTTTGTTTAGTGGCACATACCAGGCTTGTTGACTTGTACGCACCAACACGTGATTGTTTGCCTGCACCAGTGCTTGTTTACTTGTCTTCCCCAGTGTTAGTTTGGTCACTGTCAACGCTTGCTTCCATTTGTTGATTTGCACGTGACAGTGCTTGTTTGTTTGCATGTATCAATGTTTGGTCGCTCTGGGCCTTACAGGCACCAATGCTTGGTGACTTTCCTTTACCAATGCTCGTCTTCTTAGATTGCTTCTTGCATTTGCATGGGCTGGTTTGTCGTCTTTTCGGCACTTTATTAATATTCACTTGCATGCACCAACGCTTGGTTGCATGCGTCAATGTTTGTACTGTTGCCGTCACCAATGCTTGCTTCACTTACAGTTGCCAATGTCTGTTTATTCTTCACTTGCATTTGCCAATGTTTGTTTGCATGTGTCAATGTTTGTTTTGTTAGTCACTAATGCTTGCTTCACTTGCCTTTGCATGCACCAATGCTCGTTGATTTGCATGTATCAATGCTTGTTTATTTGCATGTACCACTGCTTGTACTGGTCTTCGCATGCACCAATGCTCGCTGATTTGCATGTGTCAATGTTTGTTTATTTTGCCAATGCTTGTTTCTTGTAGTCGCCAGTGCTTATTTATTTTGCCAAAGTTTGTCTCTTGTAGTCGCCAGTGTTTGTTTGTTTTGCCAATGCTTGTTTCTTGTAGTCGCCAGTGCTTGTTTGTTTTGCCAATGCTTGTTTCTTGTAGTCGCCAGTGCTTGTTTGGATGTCTGTTGCCTTTGCCAATGGCTGTTTGGTCTTTGCCAATGTTTGTCCTTTGCCAATGCTTATTCCCACTGTTCGCCTGACTTAAAGATGGCCGCCGCTAAATTTCACAGGGATGTCCTTCCAGCTGCCTGACTCTAAGATGGCCGCGCGGGAATCTCGTTTTCGACGGGATTTCGGCCGTTTTTTCGTTTCTTCACCGGAGTTACTGCATTTCTCAGTGCTTCCACTTACCGATTGCAGCCAGGATCCACCGCTGGAGTCGCTACTTCAGGTAGGGCAGCTTTCCTTGACTTCTGCCGCCGGGGTGGGCTCCCGCCTTACTCAGCGCTCTTCGCGCTTCTCAACACCGACACCCTCCCAAATTACACGCATCGGGCGTGAGGGTTTTTCTCCTTCCGATCACGGGCATTCAGGCCCCAGTTCTCCGGCGCTCATTCGCGCTCCTCAGCCGGTCCTTCAGGGAGCGATTCTCCCACCGCTGGGCACCTATTCCAGGTCTCTGGGGTCTAGCAGGGTCGGAGTGGGCTCCCGACTCCTGTCTTTATTAGGGCCACTCACTGCACACACCGCCGGCGTGCTTCACGTTTTGAGCGCGAAGGGCTCTTCTCTGGCACCGAGCGTTTCAGCGCTCTTTTCAGTCTCTCCTCTCAGTTCCCTCACGATCTGCAGAGGGGTCGAGTTGCCTGCTGATGGCCTCTTCAGTCGAAGCAGCAGTTCAGTCACGCTCGACAGCTCGATTTAGGCTGCTGCTCGGGACAGGGTATTTTCACAAGGTGCTGGGGTCTGTGGGTTTTGCTGATCCCACCCTCGTCGCCAGTTGTAGCATCCTGCTACAATAACTACAGACACTATCAATTATAATTACTGGAGCTTTATTGCAATACATCCATCCTTATCTCTGTCCCTACTCTAACTGCCCACTTCCTAAGTCCGCTCCTCCTCTTCCTCTGACCCCCTAGCTCCGCCCACCCCCAACTACTGGTTTGCTGACTTCACAACAGGATTCATCATAGACTCCTCCCTCTCGATGACCAGACAAGTCAACGCCGTCGCATCATCATGTTTTAACATCCTACGCATGCTCCGAAAGATCTTCCGATGGATCCCCACCGAAACAAGGAAGACGGTCACCCAAGTACTTGTCACCAGTCGACTGGACTAAGGAAACACCCTTTACGCCGGAACCACAACCAAATTACAGAAAAGACTTCAACGCATTCAGAACGCCTCTGCTAGAGTCATCCTAGACATACCTCGCCACAACCACATATCCGGTCGCCTGAGAGACCTGCACGGGCTCCCCGTCAACAAGAGAATCACGTTCCGTCTCCTCACCCATGCACACAAGGCCCTCCACGACCAAGGACCCAGATACCTCAACACTCGCCTGACCTTTTACACCCCCACCCGCCAACTACGATCGTCCAACCAAGCCCTCGCCGCGATTCCACGCATCCGAAGAGCCAGCATGGGAGGAAGATACTTCTCCTACTTGGCGGCCAAGACCTGGAACTTCCTCCCCACCCACCTCCGTCTTACACAGAACCACCTCCCCTTCAGAAAGCAACTCAAAACCTGGCTGTTCGATCAGTAGCGAACTCCTCTCACTTAAGCGCTTTGAGACCCTCTGGGTGAGTAGCGCGCTATACAAATTTCCGACTTGACTTGACTTGAATGCTTGTTTCTGTGAAATGTATTCACTGCTGGAGCCTGGAGGCAGCTGTTCCGTCAGCGGCCACCAGAGGGCGCTCCTCGCCTGCCGATGAAACCCACTGTGCTGCACGCTGTATGAAAGGGAGAAGGGTTTCCTCTTCCGGGTCAGTGGCGGCAGAGACAGCACGAGCAGCGGATGCTGACATCACTTCCGGCCTCTCATAGTGTGTCCAGCCTGCTGCAAAGGAGGAAGGAGCCCTGTCTGTCTGTGCAGTTAACTTCATCATGAGACCCTCACAGACCCCCCTCAGGCCCCAGATCTGCCCCTTCCCCCCACTCTGATTGCAGATCTGCGACCTCCACCCCAGGGGGAGGCGAGAGCCTGGACATGTCTGCACAGGTCTCTGTTCAGGTAGGAGATTGTCAGCACCTCCTGCTGTGTTTGTAGAAATAGACTGAATGATCCTGGAGGGAATCTCTGCAGGAGCCGGGCTGAGCTGGGCTCTTCTATCCGGGGGCCCCTTGGGCTGAGCTGCCTCTTACTGCATTATGAGGAATCTATGCACACTAGTCTGCGTTTTTCTGCACTGCACTGAGAAATCTGTGTACCCTGCAGTTCTCTTTACAACACTTTGAGAATAACTGTGTGAACTGCATTTCTGTTCACTGTCCTATGAGAAGTCTGTGCACACTCCAGGGACTTTTGCTACACTCTGAAAAATCAGTGTACACTTCACTGGCATTTACTACACTAATTATTATTATTATCAATTCATTACTAAAGCTCTCTATTGCCTGAAAAAGGCACAGGGCGCTGAACTTAACAGAAGGGCATTCCTCCTGCCAACACTTCCAGAGTAAGCAAGCAGGTTTATTGCAACTTCCTACACTGTCCAAGGTCCGCGGACAGGCAAACTGTCCCAGACATGCACCCCTTGTACCTGGAACACCCCCCCCCCTTCCCAGCCCCAGGGGGGAGGAGAGAGCCTGGACATGTCTGCACAGGTCTCTGCTCAGGTAGGAGATTGTCAGCACCTTCTGCTGTGTTTGTAGAAATAGACTGCATAATCCTGGAGGGAATCTCTGCAGGAGCCGGGCTGAACCGGGCTCTTCTATCTGGGGGCCCCTGGGGCTGAGCTGGCTCTTCTATCTGGGGGCCCTTGGGGCTGAACCGGGCTCTTTTATCCGGGGGCCCCTGGGGCTGAGCTGGGCTCTTCTATCCGGGGGCCCTTGTGGCTGATCTGGGCTCTACTATCTGGGGGCCCCTGGGGCTGAGCTGAGCTCTTCTATCTGGGGGCCCCTGGGGCTGAGCTGGGCTCTTCTATCTGGGGGCCCCTGGGGCTGAGCTGGGCTCTTCTATGCGGGGGCCCTGGGGGGCTGAGCTGGGCTCTTCTATCCGGGGGCTGAGCTGGGCCCTTCTATCCGGGGGCCCCATGGGCCGAGCTGAGCTCTTCTATCCAGGGGGCCCCTGGGGCTGAGCTAGGCTCTTCTATCCAGGGGCCTCTGGTGCTGAGCTGGGCTCTTCTATCTGGGGGCCCCTGGGGCTGAGCTGGGCTCTTCTATCTGGGGGCCCCTGGGGGTGAGCTGGGCATTTCTATCCGGGGGTCCTGGGCTGAGCTGGGCTTTTCTATCCGGGGGTTCGGGGGCTGAGCTGGGCTCTTCTATCTGGGGGCCCCTGGGGCTGAGCTGGGCTCTTCTATCCGGGGGCCCCTGGGGCTGAGCTGGGTTCTTCTACCCGGGGCTCCTGGTGTTGAGCTGGGCTCCTCTATCCGGGGCCCTGGGGTGCTTTCCTTCTGTCCTGGGGTGTTTGTGGGCATCATTTGTGTTAAAGAGGGGATCTGTGCAATGCACTACACCTCACTGCACTATGAGAGGTCTGTGCGCTGCATCTTAATGCACTGAGGAATCTGTGCACACTGCACTTCACCTTACTGCAGGATAAGGAATCAGTGCACCCAACACTGCATCTTACTACACTGACAAATCTGTATCCACTGCACTTCATCTTACTGCACTGTGAGGAGTCTGTGCACTGCATCTTACTGCACTGCTGGGCTGACAGAGAAATAGTCTGCAGAGATATATTGTGTCTGCTTCCGTAGTTTTAAAATATATCGAGGGACGGCCCCACCCTGATGGGCATGCCAGTCTTTAGGTTTCACGGTCCGTGTACCATCGAATTGATTACTAGCATGAGACTTATCTAACGTTTGGAATAGTGTGTGCAGGAGTGCAATATGTGTTTTTGAGATTGGGCACACACTTTGGTCTCAAAGTGTGGCCAAAATTGCACCAAAGGTGGCTTTGTACATAGCATAACAGCACCATGAAGTGCACAAACAGTGCAAATACATGTTTTAACTATTGCCAATGACTATAGATAGATGTGCAGACATTGGGCCTAGCCACCAGACGCTTATTTCTGAGGGCACTGGAGATGTTTGACTAATTGAAATTGTTGGTTGATTCAGAAGACATCTGTCCTTAGCCTTCGCAACAGATGTACAGATAAAGAGGTTCACAGTTGTTGCAGATGACAGGAAAAAAGAGTAGCAATTTGTAAGCAGCCATGCAGTCAGCTACGTTTGTAAATATATAGTTGCCCTTAAAATAAAAATGTTATTTATATTTAAAAAGCTAGTCTGAGAAGCTATTACTATGTATTAACTTTTCTCTTAACATCAGATTTTCCGGTTGTTCTATGCTAATTGACAAAAAGTTTGAAGCAACTGAAACTGGAGAGGAATAGTCTAAGTTTGTGAGTTTTAGTCAAAAAGTGACTTCATTCGCTTAATAATTCCTGTCACCCATAAGGTGGAAGATGCTTCTGGTTTATATACATTTAGGTTCCAATGAACTATTGGTTTGAAAAACTATGGAAACTTTTAGTTAGTCAGTGAATCTTTTAATGTTTAATCATCATCAAAGCTTTATTTCGATATAAATATATCATAAAAGCATTTTACAAATTATGTAAAAAAAAAGCACAATTTATAATGATTAGGTGGAGAAGTCAGGTTAGAAAATCTTAAAAAACATCTCTCAAAGGATGCAAATTACTTTACAAAACAGTAGAATGCCTATTCTAAATTTTGGACAATTAGTAAACTACGTACCACAACCTGAGAAATTCATTTGACATAATCATTCCATCAATAAATAACAACTTCATGAGAGATAAAAAGATTTTAAAAAACACTTGGGAAAGTTAAAAATGAATGAAACTATCTCAGCTTTGATGCAGAATAAAAACAAATTTAAAAAGAGTCTTCAACCTGGGCATAATGCCTTTGATCTTATCACCCAAGCCCAGCTAAAGAATTTGGCCACGCCGCAAGCAAAGGTTGTATTGGTATCTGCTTGCAATATTCTAAGCGCTTCACAGTGATTCCTAGTTCCTAATTGCCAACAAATGAGTTTTAACCATCTAGTTCTTGCTTTATTATAAGCTGGGCATGCAAACAGGAGATGCGGTACGCTTTCAACCACTCCTTCACAATGTGGACAAGTTGGGAGTGTTTGATGGGGAGGCTTCCATTTATTCGTGTGTTCACAAACGGGACGCGTGCCCAATCTGAACTGAATAAAAAGGGCCCTATCCCTGGGTTTCTGAATAAAATCTAAATAGGGCTCCAAGCTGGAAACCTGCTTGTGCTGACGAAACTCGTCGGTCAGTCTGCCTGGGCTAGGATTTCTATTTTCCTGGCTGTCGACCCATGCCCAGTAGGCTCCCTTGATATCTAACTTGGTCAACGGGGTCCCTGACTCCCAGGCTGTTTTGAATCCCAATGCTAAAAAAAGTTTTTTATATTTGTTAGCCAACTAATTTTATGGGATCCCTCAAAATTCATCACTTCTCTTAGGCCGTCGGCGTATTTGGATAACTCGGGTGTGCGCCAAAGTCGAGCCCAATAGAGAAGAGGGCGTAAGATAACGAGATCCTTAATTGAGCGGCATCCCAGGTCGCTCAGTAGTGGCTTAGTGGGTGTTCCCTGTGGGAGTGAGACCAATTCTCTAAAGAATTTGTTTTCCGCTTTTACAATGACATCAACTTTGTCGAAGCCCCAAAGTTCAGCACCATATATTGCTGAACCTACGGCCCTGGCAGCATAAATCTCAAGAGCAGGAGCAATTGGCCTGGATTTTGAAGCGCGATGTTCCCTTCCAATCACACCCACAACTCGCTTGTGGTTCAGGGCCATTTTATCAATATGTGGTCGCCAGCTTAAATTATCTGAAATTCTGATTCCCAGGTAATCAAATGTTTTAACACACTCTAAGGATGCCCCATCAAGTGTAAGGGTGGACTTAGCCGACCTACTAGGATTCAAATAGAGGAGCTTTGTCTTAGAGGTATTGATTACTAAGCCCCTCAAATGACAAAAAAGGTAAAACCTGTTTAACAATTTCTGCAGTCTGACAGAGGTTTTAGATATTAATAAAGTGTTGTCCGCAAAAAGTAAGGCAGGCACCTTATCACCCGCCAAAACTGGGGCATCAGCATTTATTTCCAATAGATAGGAAACCACCCCATTCACAAAAAGCGAGAAAAGGGTGGGAGCCATAACACATCCCTGACGGATGCCTCGATTGACAGGGATTTTATCTGTTTTCTGTTCCTGTGAGCCCCACCTGACTCGGGCGTAATTGTCCTCGTGCATGCGGACCAAGAGACTTAGAATGGACTGAGGGAAGCCCATCTCCTGTAAGACCGAGCATAGGCGGTCTCAAGGGACCAGGTCAAAGGCAGTCTTTAGGTCGATAAATGCGAGATAAAGACTGCCCTTGCCAATAGTCACCACTTTCCAGTGCAAAAGGGCCAGCCTGAAGGCTGTGGTACTGAAAATTCTGAACCTGTGTTTTAAATATCATGATTCTGTTATGAATTTGGTATCAGCGAACCGCAAATGACGAATGCGGTATGCATGAGTGTTTTCATCATGTTACACCAATGGATTCACTGTGTATTTGAAGGTTTTGTATTGAACACTCGGGTTCCATCTTGTGAATAGCAGCCATTTTATGCATTGCCCTTACAGTAGGCTCTCACCATGGCAGAACAAGCATTTAAAGGACATAACCCTAGCATGGGTTTGTGCTGACTTCTGCATGACCTGACGAAAGCTGACCCTGTCGCTTGAGGCTAACCTTGCCAAGCCAGTTCCTGCCCTTTAGCTGATCAAGATTATAGATCAGAGCACAGGACATTGTAAAGATTTACTACACACAAACATGCCTATCTTACTTCCATCTGTTTCTGTTCCTGCCCCCACGAGCTATTTATGACATGGGCTGTGATCTTACTGTTTTGGGTTTATCCAGCCTTGTCAGCTAGAGAATGTACGCATTATGTGGACATTGTTTATGGTCTGGACTTATCTTGAAAGTGGGTTTGTCATCATACAGTGCTTTGTGTGCACGCCCTGGGAGTGACCAACAATAATGTACTTCAAAGAGGAAATGTGTGCCTAGGGCATAATAAATTGTATAAAAGGTCTGTGCGGAGACCATTCAAACAGGCTGCCTCCTCCAGTTGCTTTAGGTGTGAATGGGTGACGTAGCCTCACAATTAATTGTAATAAAGATGTCTTTTCATATTTCAGATTTTCTGTTGGTTTCTAATCTGCTTTTGAATGGACTGCTTATTGGTAAAACCCCTGGGAAGAAGTCTGAAGTGTTTAAGTTCTTCAGTTGGCGCCCAATGTTGGGCCTCATCAAGAAGTGACTATCTGGAGGAGTAATCCTGTCAGAGGACAGAAATCTACTGGGGAAGGCAAGACAGAAATCTACTAAAAGAGGTACTCTGTGCACGAAGGTTCTGGGGGATTCTCTGTCTTTGCGGCCCAGTATATTTTTGATTTTCTGAATTAAAAATCTCCAAAAGATGTCACTCCTGACTGGGTCACCTTTTTTTGGCGTAAGTTTAAAAAAAAAATGAGACTGTTACTGCAGTTAGAACTTGGCAGTTAGAATTTGGACAACTATTTGTTTGGTATAGCTTTGATAAGTTTGTATAGGTTTGTATATGCGAATTGCAATTTGTGTAGGCAGGTAATCTGCTTTACTTGAGGTATAAGTGGGTCGCTCCCAGTCCTTTGTTGTTCTTTGTTTAGTCCTTAGTATTATTTGAAGATTGCAATTTTCAATAACCGAGGGTCTTGTATATTTACAAGTGTATCGATAGAGATAACCCCTTGAAGTTTGAAGCTAGATTAGTGAGCTATAAGATGCCTGATCTTAGCAAATTTGAAGATTTGTGTTGGCCAACTTTGTATACGTTTGAATTAGCCGGTTTACGCCAAAGGGAATGTCTAAATAAGTTAGATTTACAAACATATTTCTTCCTTGGTGATTTTGTGTCCCCAGGGAATTAAAATATGACATAATACATAACAAGGATCCTTTGCTCTGTGCAATTTTATGAATGGATATGCAGAACGATTTTTGGTGTTCTGCCAGCTACAGCTAGTGAATTGAGTGTATTTTTGGTTTTTCTGCACATACAGCTAGTGCTGTTGGGCTGTTTATACAGTCTTTTGGAACGCTGTTGAGAAGTGTTTCTTGTAAATATGACTTACAGCTACGTACAGTCTGGACTGTCCTGTTTCCGTCCTGCGTGTTTATTTGTGGGTTTAAATGTGTGTTTAAATGTTTATGTGGTTTTTCTCATTAGTGTAACTTCGGTATGTACATAGCGTTTGCGAAATTTATGAAAGCGCTGTATTGTGTGTCCTGAATGTTTCAACACTTTCTGTTTATGTTTGAAATAAGCTCAATATGTGTGTGTGTGTCACATTCAATAGATATAAATAAGGCCCTAAACAAAAAACGAAATTACCTATATTTGCAAAAAAATAATAATAAATTTACAGTGTTTTCCTTAAATGCACTGTATTAGATGTTCACAGGCAAACCTTTTAGCTACAGTATATTTGATTGGAATGTTCATTCAGCCAGCACTTTTTCCACTTAAACATGGGTGAAATTTTGCATAACCGTCCTTTTAAGTAAATGTGGCACAAAATGTGACGCAGGATTATGACGCGTTTTAAGTTAGGCATATGCGCTTAGGTTTGTGAGTTAATGCATCTAAAAGATAGGCAAGAGATGCAGCGGGCTCTTATATGTACAATAATCGCAAACAAGGAATAATTGATTTTATTAGAAGAATTTTTTTATTAATTATGAAAAAAAAATATTAAAAATTAGTGCTACAAAAATCGTTTTTTAATATTTATAAAGCTTAACACTCATACTATGACCTCCTAGCATTAAAATGGGATTTAAGTTATGTTGCACCACTAAAATAACAAGTATTCGTGTGTAAATTTCACTTGGCATAGGCGCAAGCAAGCTCATTTTTATAAAGTATACGTTATTATTTTCAAATGCCTAACTCATGGGTTATGTAATAGACATTCTAGTAATGCATATTATGCAAGAAAATTGTAGGATATTCATTTTTTAATGCCCAAAATATGAAAGTCGATTTTGAGTAAAAGCACTGTTTAAACTGCATTTTGCTTTCATTCAGAGTACTTTTTAAATTGTCTCAGGCTTAAGCAAATGCATGCATTTAGGTTTTTGCTATATATATATATGCAGGTTGTGCCTTCTTATGATTCAGTGGGTTAATGTGCCAGTACACAGGTTTGTTTTAATATCAGGGTTGAAGGTTCTACCTTCAGCTAGGCCTACGGAAAGTTTGCTTATTTAACACTGATGAAGTGTGTACCATAGGATTGCAACAAGCATTTACTCTAAAAAAAAGTGGTCTGGGTGTCATTAGGGTTTTGAGAAACATTGACAGTAAATGTAGTTTAATGATTTGGGAATAGAGATAATTTTAGCGCCTAAAAAAAGAGAAATTATTTTTCAAAATAGAGTGAATTAGGAATTAGTTAGGCCTTCTGGCTTTGACAGAGTGACAAGTGTGGCAGAGGCTGAGGGCTGAGAATTTGCAGAGGCTGGCTCGAGCCGCGCTGCTGAGATGTTATCTTTTAGTTTTCCTGCAAATAATGGAGAAGGCCGTCATGTTGACATTTGCGACCTCTTAATTAGGACTTTTTCCTCCGAGGAATGCAGAATGACCTCTCTGAACGGGCTGCTAAAGGTGGGGTTTCTGGTTTCTCCGTGTGATCATCAATAAAATGAAAGAACTTAATTTAAAAGGGAAAATAAATAGGGGTTTCTCTGAAGGTCCCAAACATGTGTTAAATAATTTGCAGAACTGATACATTTGTGTCTCCACGCTAAGGAAAATAATGTTTGCTAGCTGTGTTTATTTTACAGAAAAGGAAGTGTTGCATCAAGTCTTAGATAAAAAATAAGATGCAGCCTTTTTTTCACAATTTTGAAGGCTACAGGCCTCAGTAAAAAAAAAAGGATTTGCTCATTAGGTATTATTTTTTTTTCAGTGCACATAATAGGTGCCACATTCATATGGAGTATCAGTGTAACAATTTCTTTTAGAACGGTAAGAATAAGGTGGTTTGATGTTGCGAAGTGCACTGACAAGAGAGTAACAGTTAAGTAATAAAAATTTATTTTTATGTATGTTCCAATGTTTTTTTTGGTGTTGTGTATTTTTCTGCTTCTGCCAACAGATTATTCATGGATTGTTCCAAGGCAGACAAGACACGTGAGTTTGGTTAATTGAAAAGAGATGTGTTTTTGCGTAATTTCTTTGATTTTTTTTTTCATGTTTTCGTTTGGGTATTTGGCCCTGTCATGAAATATTTTAGTTGGTCCTGTATGTTACAAGAAGAGACGGTATATTTGACAGTAGACGCCAACTGCGTTATGTTCTACTGTCAAAAGGAGGGTACAGGCCCAAATATTGGGTTTTTGGCTGCAGGTTTACAGTGCATAAAGTACATATGCCATGGTGCTGCATTTTTGTATGTTTTGTTATATGTTGTTACTATTACAAGTTCTCCTGTGTTGTGAAGGGATCCGTATGATGATACGTATCATTGCACAACAGTTGGACGAATTTGGTATAATGATAAATTTCACAGATATGGTTTTCATATTGTGAGGAAGACAGGCAGCACTTTAACCAGTGCATGCCTAAATTTGGCTATAATGATATTAGAGAAAACTAAAAAGATATACAGAATCACAGTGTGCCATCTGCTGTTAGTCACTTACTGCACATTACCTTAAAGGAATAGGCAGCCCTAAATTGTTATGTATCCTTGATTGGACCTAAGGATGGAATTATAGATCTGTGACTCAAGGTGGCCTTATTTCTATATTGCATTACTTAATCATGTTTTGTTTCCCAAATAGCATATGGCTTTGTCCCTTGAAAGGAAACCAGGTTTAATTTTTTCTTCCTGAAGAGAGAACAGGAACATTAGCTAAGATTACCGTATATGGGTAGTTGCTAGCGGTAGAGTTAATCTGTGTAACTTTGGTTTCTTGTGTATCC
This sequence comes from Lissotriton vulgaris, assembly GCF_964263255.1. NCBI lineage: Eukaryota > Metazoa > Chordata > Amphibia > Caudata > Salamandridae > Lissotriton > Lissotriton vulgaris. Next base: position 79,188,654 of record NC_141685.1, on the reverse strand, counting down.
CCCGTACTCTTGGTGCTGTGTCACATGCCTGAGGCACCCAAGCAAACTCTTGTTCTTCCTATAGATTTTTCTTTTGTTGCTCCGCCCCTGACCAATGTCGCATCATGCTTAGTTATTGGGGGTTTTAGTTGTGTCCTACTTCCATTTCCCCTTTTCCCATATTCCTTTCACCAGACGGCCCATTTATTATGGGTGTATTGTTTATGTGCACACTTCTAGACTGTAGTGATGTATTAGGGACCCCCATGTTATGTAAAATGTTTTTTTCAGACTGACTGTCAGGGTAGTGATAGACTGGTTAACTGACCCAATATTATAGTAAGACACATTTTCCATCTCAATAGGAGATATCTTAAGTTTACCTTTTGAACACGACGAATTTTCAATGTCTATTTTAATTTTTCAGTTCTCTTGTGTTCCTGCTGCTTTCATTTTTGGTGGGATCACATGTGTTCTAATCATGCGAATACCAGGACTTTCTAGTGCTTGTCCTTTTTTTCTGCACATTTGATCATTAGCCTTTGTATTGCATAGTGCACCTGATGCACATTTTTTAAAGGGACTTTTCTTCATGTCCTTGATAATCTGAATCATGTTATTTCTCTATTTGAGATGTTCTAGATAAGGAATTTAGGATCACCTAGGCTTAATCATTAAGGAAGATATGTATTTACCCCATTAGACAATGCCACTGTGTGAGGACATCCATTTAGATAGAATTTTCGTGTAGTTATCTATCCTTAGATGATGAAGGATATGCTCTCACACGGAAACCCAATTGAAAAACCTAGTGACACTGTTTTGCCTACTGCCCTTTTGTTTGAAATTGTTTTTTTTTTTTTAAAATGGCAGTGTGTTCCAGACCAAAATTGTCCCATGGCGTGTGGCCACTCCCTTGCAGATTGCAGGCCACCTGCTTGCAGTCCCCCTGTTAAAACACATGAACTGTTTTTTGCGCTTGATTTGAAGGAAACTAACAATTGTGTTACATTTCCTACATCACTAGGTTCTGCTGGATCTTCCAGAGTCAAAGGAAGAGTGATACCCTGCAGACCTGTGATCGAGACTAAGCCCACTCCCCATCAGTGACCGCTACCGATGAATGACGGATTTCTTGGCTCTACAATTCCTGCAACAAGAAAGTCGCGAAGCTGGACAGGGATCATCAGCGCCACATCAATGGTACCTCCCAAGCAAGGCATTTGCTTCATCGAAAGGCGTTGCAGAAAAAAGGAGGAGCTGGTTCTTTGTCTGCCACAAAATGAGAATTTGTTTGTTTGAGCTCGTACCTGTTATGTGCTGGAAACCTCTGTCAGTGTACAGTCCATTGAGCTCTTGGCCCGAGTTTTGGCCACGTTTGGAAAAAGGCACTACATTCTGGTGCCCATGGGAGAGCAGCTTGAGCGTCCTCTGACACTCAATAATGAGTGTTGGAGTCTGAAAGTGCTGCTGATCTTGAAAGGTTGTTTCTCAGTAATGCTTGGATCTGCACGAGATGCTTTGTGCCCTTGATCAATGAAGAGCACATCATTTGTAGTGTCTGCCACAAAGAAGAGACACTGGTGCATTGTTTTGAGACATTGAGACTTTCAAGTGAACTATGGGTGTTTGAATTGAAGCCTGAATTGAAGAGGCTCAACGTGGAAGAAAACAATGGAAGCTGATTTGTAGGCCAAGAACTATGACTATGGACGAATAAATATTTTCTTTTTTTTACTTTTTATTGTGCAGCTCTCTCATCCAAGAAACGTGCTCATTTTTGATTTTCGAACCGCCATCCGCTTCTGCTGCTAGGGTCGCGGCTCCTCAAAGTCTTTGGGGTGCAGCCGAAGACGTTTAGGTCGACGGTTCTGGTTGGTCTAAGGGAGTTACCCTGGACTGAACAGAAGCACTCCTTAGCAGAATCAACCTCCCGCCATGGGCAGCAATTTAGAGGATGGAGTTTCCCAAGATGGAGAGACCTGCCAGACCAATGAACTTTGAAATCAGAATATGCACTGTGATGGCAAAAAAAAACCGATTTTTAATAATATGCATTTTCATGTTGTGTAGTATAATTATGTTTTTAATTGGCTATGCTTTATTCACCTTTCGAGTTTCATTTGCACCCACTACACAACCCATACCTCCTCCTACTCTTTCCTCGCACTCTTTTCACCCTCTGCCTGAACACGAGTCTGCTAGAAGATTGGAGTTTGTCAATAATTCATTCATTCAGCTCTTACACCAACACCAATTAGTAGTGAATACAACTAACTGTTGGGTGTGTGGTCTTATGCTGCATAGGACAGGCAAGGGTATCCCGTACTTGGTCTTACCATTCAGCTACTATGGTTCTTTGTGGGCATTTCAGACAATGTTCATATTTGTCATCGAACCATATTCCCCACGCTCCACGAAAAGTACCTCAAGCAACAAAGCATTGGTAGAAGGAATTGCAAATATGAGCAGAACAATTGACTCGTACAGAACGATTCCTAGAGATGAGTTGCAAGCTTCTGGGGTGGTTCTGGGAACTGATATCTGCCTGGGGATGGAAGAGTCTGATAGTCATTGGGATAATCTTAGCCGTTATTTTTCCTGTTCTGTCTGTGTGTACAGTGTGCTCCTGCAATATGTGGCCTCTGGGCTACATCATGTGTAAGGAAACCTGTATCAAGAGATGAACTAAGTAATAGAATGATGCTACAGCAACATCTCAATGACTTTATGAATATAGACCTGGAGTCAGATTAGCATGAGTATAGGTTATTTCCTATGTAAGGGCAAAAGGATGGTCTGTGGTACTGAAAATTCTGAACCTGTGTTTTAAATATCATGATTCTGTTATGAATTTGGTATCAGCGAACCGCAAATGACGAATGCGGTATGCATGAGTGTTTTCATCATGTTACACCAATGGATTCACTGTGTATTTGAAGGTTTTGTATTGAACACTCAGGTTCCATCTTGTGAATAGCAGCCATTTTATGCATTGCCCTTACAGTAGGCTCTCACCATGGCAGAACAAGCATTTAAAGGACATAACCCTAGCATGGGTTTGTGCTGACTTCTGCATGACCTGACGAAAGCTGACCCTGTCGCTTGAGGCTAACCTTGCCAAGCCAGTTCCTGCCCTTTAGCTGATCAAGATTATAGATCAGAGCACAGGACATTGTAAAGATTTACTACACACAAACGTGCCTATCTTACTTCCATCTGTTTCTGTTCCTGCCCCCACGAGCTATTTATGACATGGGCTGTGATCTTACTGTTTTGGGTTTATTCGGCCTTGTCAGCTAGAGAATGTACGCATTATGTGGACATTGTTTATGGCCTGGACTTATCTTGAAAGTGGGTTTGTCATCATACAGTGCTTTGTGTGCACGTCCTGGGAGTGACCAACAATAATGTACTTCAAAGAGGAAATGTGTGCCTAGGGCATAATACATTGTATAAAAGGATCTGTGCGGAGACCATTCAAACAGGCTGCCTCCTCCAGTTGCTTTAGGTGTGACTGGGTGACGTAGCCTCACAATTAATTGTAATAAAGATGTATTTTCATATTTCAGATTCTCTGTTGGTTTCTAATCTGCTTTTGAATGGACTGCTTATTGGTAAGACCCCTGGGAAGAAGTCTGACATTTTTAAGTTCTTCAAGGCCTGATTGACCGTACTTGTGCATGCCCTAAAACCTGCCTGAAATTGTGACAGGATATTGTTCTCCCCGGTCCAAGAAATAATTCTCTCCAATAGGACCCTGCCAACCACCCTCTGGCAGCGTCTATAAGGCTGATAGGACGATAGTTGGCAGGATCCCCCCTGGGGCCCCTCTTATAGATAGGAATTATTTCCGCCCCCTTCCATGAGTTAGGGACGGGCGCCCCTTCCAGGAGAGCATTAATCAAAAGTGCAAAATATTTGTCTAATTTTTCAGGATTTGCATGAAATAGATCGCCCGGTAGGCCATCTTGGCATGGGGCTTTCGCCGGGACAATCTTATTTATGGCGGCCTCTACCTCGCCCGTCCCTCTGGGGTCAAAGGGTGCAAGGGAGAAAGAGGTCGGGGCAACATGGGAGCCCTCGTCCCTCAAGGTCGTCATCTCCCGCATAAAGTTTTTAAAATGATCATGCCACTCCTGGTCGGTAATATGGTTCGGAATCTGGTCAGGGTCCCTTCCGTTGGTTCTCCTAACCAGGCTCCAAAACAGCTCACCATTCTTAGACAGACTAGCGGCCTTCAAATCTGTCCAATATGATTCTTCCCAAGCCCTCTTGGCCTCTCCCATGGCCCGCCTGTGCTCCATTCTGGCCAGTCGTACCTCAATAGTATTGTGACTTTTAATGGCAGATATGAAAGAGGTCTTTTTCTGTTTGCATTCCTTGTTATACCATGTTTTCAGTGATTTACGGACCATAGGGCGCTTGTTGGGGGAAAGGTCTCTAAGAAAAGGGAACCCATCTGGTCAACAGTGTAGACATAGGTGGTCCCAACAGCTGAAAACCCATCCTTATCCAAACATGCTATCGATAGTTTAGTGGTCTGATCACTCAGAATCTCCAGAAGAACTAGCATTTTTCAACAATTTTTGGCCATTTAACGAACCTCTTACAATTGGATGGTAGAACCTCATTTGTGGACATCCTGGGGCCAGTGTTGGGGCGACATACCTTGCTAGGCCATAAATCCATCATAGAGAGGCATAATGGGTTATGGTCGCTATCAGTAGAAAGAACAACACTCATATCGATCACATGTCTCCAGAGTCTCCTATCAACCAGTATGTAGTCGATTCTACTGAGACACGAAACCTTGTTAAAGGTTTTAGCTCCCGAGACATCCGAAAGCGTGCACCCTTTAACAGCCCTTAACCCAAATTGTAATACTTGGGCATTCAGTTGGATAACCACGGTGACCATTTCTTAACTGGCGGTATGATTAGTGATAGTACACCCCATCTAGCATCCTCATCCTCCGTTCCTGTAATGTCATCAGAGGCCAGTGGTTTGAATGTACAATTTAAGTCTCCGGCGACTATGACAAAGGAATTAGTAGGACAGGAAAGAAGTACTTTAGATAAACTGGAAATGACTGGGGATTTAGCTCCTCCTCTTGTACCTCTAGCATAAGCATTGAATAATTCAATAATATTATCGCCAATTGGCCCCCTCAAAGTTAATCTCATCAGGTCCGGGTTGGAGCAGGAATGATGGGTGACCCTACAGTCAAGAGCAATGTTAACCCAGACCATAAGCCCCACAGACGGACGGCCGCGCCCTACTGAAGTTGCTGGTATGAAGAAACACGAATAGCCAGGTTTATACAACGGCACTAAGCTCCATGTTTCCTGAAAAATACATAGGTCATAACCATCTATAAAACTCTTCCAGTCTGGTAAGGATAGTTTGTTGCGTAGACCGGCTGTGAGATTATTTTAAGATTCACTACAGTGGTACTTCGAGGAACTAAATCACCAGAGACCATAACAGGAAGGGGGGAATCCCCGACACTAGCAAAGTCACCTGTATGATTATTGTTAAGTATCATGGGTTCTTCTTCGTGTTGGGCTGGTGGGTGAGAAGATGTTATACTCGCATCATGGACTTCAACAGGAATGCTGGTGGGATTACTACTATGGGGCAGTCAATCGTTTAGATCCAGGGCGGAGGGCCCCGCCGTGGTTAAAGAGTAAGCACGGTCAGTCCCTTTGGTAATTCTCCTGGTAGGAAAATGCATAAACTGAATGGCAGAAAAGCCTGGTGGTAAGGTTCTAAAGTCGAGTGCTAATAGGCCCTCAGCAAGCGCGTGGTTGGTGAGAGTTAGCTCGATAATGTATGTACTATTATCTCCTGACCCTCTTCTTTGAGCCCTTATTATATCTTCCCTTATCAAGGACCGACACCCCCTTACATGGCGGATCCAATGTGTAGCCTTGTTAATCGGGGAGCCCTCATCTTCTCGTGAGTTGATTTAGGCACATTAACCATATAGACTTTTGGTTGTCTACTCATTGATGAAGGAAGAGCATTATGTAGTAGTGAAAGTGGTGAATTGGGGCCAGGATTATTGTGCATTAAATGAGAAACAGATCTAAAACTAGCGGGATGGCAGAGATTATCAGCTAAAAGCAGATTTGGTGCTTTGTTTGAGTTACGATCCACTGGTCTGCTCAACTGTCTATGGGCTTTACCTGGGTCAGAGGGGAGCGCTAGTGTAGGCAGCTTAGTGGTTTTGGTATTAAGGGATGTTTGTTTAAGCTCCCGCGATACTTCTCTATGGACATTATTACTACTGTCAATAAGTAGAGAATTACTAGGTGACTTCTTAACAACACTCAGGAGTTCTTGCATTAACAACTTTAACTCACCCAGTTCTAATCTGAGCGAGGCGATGGATTGAACAACATCATGTAGGGTGAGAGTCCCTACACTAGAGCAGTCCCCCAAATTCCCAACCGGAGTGGTAATTTCTACCTCTTTCCCTGGTCTCTAGTAGATCTATGGCATCCGCCAATACAGAATAACGATTTGTACATGAAATTACTATGGGCTCCTATGGTATATGGTTGGGGGTGGTTATAGGGCAACCAAGTTTGGGCGTTGTTACCACTTGTTTGACTGGGGGTTTGCGAAACATTGACGGTGCAGTCAGTGAATGGGTTGGACTGGTATTTTGAGAACAACTTATGGGAATATTACTTGTGAGGGTGGAAGAAAATCTAGAGTCTTGTAGCAAAACTCCCTGAAAATCATCTACTAGAGTCTCAATCCTATCAAGGATCAGGGAAGTACAAGGGTTTTTTGAAACTTTCCTGGCCTTTTTCCTTTTAACCGCCCCCCCATCCGAACCAAGAGCCCCACCCGCATGTGCAAAAAGGAAGAAACAAGAAAACAATGAAAGATAAAAGTCTGCGCTCCTATTTAAGCGCCTCCTGGCGCTAGACAGTGACCCGCTGTTCGTGCGCCACCTGGAACTCTGGGTGATGTAGTCCCCCTTAGTGCAGGCACCAGTGGTAGCGCGGCAAGATGGCGTGAGCCGCGCCGAGCAACAGCAGTCCCCCTCCTGAAGCCCAATGTGACTGGGAGGGTGTGCAGGATTCCGGTAAGGGCAGCCAGCGGGCAATGTACTAGTGTTTAATCAAACATATATGGATTTTTAGACGTGGGATGACATTATGCTTTTGATGCAGCAGCTCTTGCTTCCCTGCCAGTGTTTATGAATTGATTAGTTAATGTTAAAATGCATATTTCTCATTGATGGATTGTTATGTACTATTGATGTATCGATTTCACACAATATACATTCAATCCAAATAAATCTCCAGTGATTCATTCACTCACATTGTATAAGCTCTTTGTGATTATTTATTTATAAGCAGAGACTGCTTGAAATGTTTGTCTAGGATCTACCTCATCGGGGATGTGTGAGGGGCACAACGTAACTGTTGGTCAGTCAAAACCATCATTCACCGAGACTACTTCACCTGTCGATCTACTGAGACTCAGAGCCAGGAGTCGGAGAGCTGCCTCTTCTCGCTCCAGCTCTCCCCGACCAACTCCCTGTCGGGCCTTCTGGTCTATCGGCCCCCAGGGCACTTCGGCCCCTTCTCTGCCGCTTTTCTGGAAACCGTTTCATCCCTGGCCCACCTAACATCTAACTTCCTGATAACAGGTGACCTCAACATCCATTTCGATGACCCATTCGACACAGGAGCATCCGACTTAATTTGTGATCTGGGCGCCCTCTGCCTCTCCCTGGCTAATTCAGGAGCCACGCATTTGAAAGGACATCTGCTCGACCCTGTGTTCTCGAACATCCCTTCCCTTCAGTTTACTAATTTCCTCCCCCTCCCGTGGACAGATCACTTCTTGGTCTCGGTCTTCCTTCCGGGCTCTTTTAAAAAACCTCATAAACCTACAACCTACACCAAGGACAGATCCTGGGCCAGACTTTCGGTGGAAGACTGGGCCCTGGCTCTGGATGCCACCACCCCCAGTCTCACAGCCGACCCCACCATTGCGGACACCCAGTTCAGAGACTGGATTTCCTCCTCCCTTGACAGCCTCATCCCCTTCAAAAACCGAGAGGTAAAAAATAAGATCAAGGGCCACGCACCTTGGTATAATCCCGACCTCAGAACGCTCCGCAAAGAGTGTAAAAAGGCCGAGAGAGTGTGGAGGAAAGACTGGCTCCACAGTAACAAAGACTTGTATCACAATGCAGTAAGATGTTACAAAACTGCCTTGAAGTCAGCCAAAGCGACATATTATGACAATAGAATCAAAACCGCGACAAACTCCTCCAAAGAATCATACCGGATAGTCAAAGAACTACTGAACATCCCAACAGCACCCTCTTCTCACTCCCCCCCCCAGACAGAAGTAAGGATCTGGCCAACTATTTCGATTCTAAAATCTTGCGGATACTGGACTCCCTACCCACCGTTAGTCCCCCTTCCATCTCGGACATAGCGGACGGTAACAACATTCCACAGCTGGACACTTTCAGAGCAGTCTCCCTCTCTGAAGTCACTTCCACGCTGGAGAAAATGAAAAGCGGCTCCCCCCTCGACCCAGCCCCGGCTAGATTCCTAAAAAAGGTATCTCACAATATAGCCCCTATCATCAAGGACCTTATCAACACTTCCTTGTCGGAAGGCACGGTGCCCCCCAACTGGAAGAATGCAGTCGTTAAGGCCCTGCTGAAAAAGCCCCAACTCAACCCGGACGACATGGCTAACTACCGTCCTATCTCACTGCTCCCTTGTATCAGTAAGATGGCGGAAAAGCTAGTCAACTCGCAACTGTCCCAATTCCTTGAGACCAACCATCTCTTGCGCCAATCCCAAACCGGGTTCCGACCCGGCCATGGCACGGACACCGCCCTCCTCTCTGTCATCGAGGAGGCAAGGGGCATTCTGGACTCAGGAGGATCAGTGGCAGTGATCCTCCTGGACCTTAGCGCCGCCTTTGATACGGTGCATCACCGTGTCCTATTACATCGCCTGGCCAAGGCAGGAATTGTGGGCACGGCGCGAGCATGGATTGAATCCTTTCTTTCCAACCGCTCCTTTCAGGTGTGGGACGGTAATTCTCGGTCAGAACCACTTCCTCTCAAGAACGGAGTTCCCCAGGGGTCGTCGCTCAGCCCCACCCTGTTTAATGTTTATATGGCCCCCCTGGAAGACGTAGTGGCCCCCTATGGTATAAAAATAATAAACTACGCAGACGACACTCAACTAGTCGTCTCCCTGTCCCACCTGGATAACCATCCTGACAGCCTGCTGAACTGTCTCCAGGACATCCATACCTGGATGTGTGACTCGGCCTTGAAGTTGAACGGTGCAAAGACCGAGATCATGCTTCTGGGCAACAAATGGACGTCCATCCCACCTTCAGTTTGGCCTGACAGCTTTGGTGAAATCCCCTCACCTAAAAAGGAGATCAAAACTCTAGGAGTATGGCTGGAACCCGACCTAACCATGAAGACGCAGGCAAACAAGACTGCAGGTACGTGCATTGGTCTCCTGCGATCCGTGCGTAAGATCCTACCCCTTCTCCCCCCGCTATCCAGGAAATTACTGATCCAGGGACTTGTCTTAGCCCGGCTCGATTACAGCAACGCCATCTATCTGGGGGCTCCGGAATACATCCTGGCCAAACTCCAACGCACCCAAAATGCGGCGGCCAGGCTCATTATGAACCTCCCCCCCAGAGTTTCAGCCAAGCCTGCCCTCAAAGCCCTACACTGGCTCCCTGTCCGCCAGAGAGTAGAATTTAAAGCCCTGTGCACCACCCACAAGCTTATCAATGGAGTTGGCCCAGCCGCACTAAGACACATGGTTACCCCATATAAAGCTTCCAGACACCTCCGCTCTGACGCCGAACATCTGGCCACTGTACCAAAATTCAGGAAGGCTCGAACCGGCGGCCGTCGCTTTGCGGTCAAAGCCTCCATAGGTTGGAACGTACTCCCTCACAGCCTACGTCTGGAACCCTCGCACACCCTGTTCCGTAAGAAACTCAAGACCCTTCTGTTTCCTAAATAATTCTCCCCCTCTCCTGGTCTGCACAGATTTATAGCGCGGGGATGCCTACGGGTCACCAGGCGCTCTAGAAATCGCAAAATAAATAAATAAATAAATAAAACTTAAAGTGGAGGCCAAAGACACTGCCCAAGGAGTTCAGCCTGTTGATTGCCACTTACTCACCTCACTGATCAAAATAAGTGTACTGGCCCATGTCCTTCCTCCCATATCCAGATGGACCGCTAGCTGGCTGAGTTCAGCACACATTTGAAAATGAAGATTACACGGTGTAAAGAATAATGGTAAGACAATCATATACGCATTAAAAATAGGAAAGGGGTAAATGCCAAGTCCTGTGTGACCACACCAATTATGTACTGCAAACAGAAGTGCAAACGGTTTTACACTAACAGCGCCCCTTTGTGAAACAGGCGAGTTTCTCCTTCACTCTCTCTCTCAGTCAAACCCACCCTATTCTACACACAGTCTGGCAGCTCCTGTAGCTGTCTGATGTGTGAACAGTAGACACTCTCACAAACCCAACTTATTCTACACGCTCTCCAGCAGCACCTGCAGACGGCTAGTGTGTGAAAAGCAGACACTCGCTTACAAATCCACCCTATTCAACACCCTCTCTTGCGGCACTTACGGCAGACACTATCGCAAACCCAACCTATTCTACAGCCTCTCTAGGAGCACCTGCATACGGCTGGTGTGTGGTAACATAAAAAATGGGACCCTCTCTGTGTTTAGATTGATGACCAGGGGAAAGAGAGAGAAACAGCAATATAAGCATACAAAAAATCCCCCCTCGGCCAGTTCATACTTACATAACCAATTTCATCAAATGAATTTATTTACCTTCTGTAAAGCATAGGTGAAGCAACAACAAGAGTTTCATTTTATATATTTTGTTTATTTTCTTTTTTTAAAAAGAGTATCAAAAGATATATATATTTTTTTACTATTTTGGATCATTTTTTTGTATATACTTCAAGTTCATAAATATCATTTTAAATTCAATTCAATTACAATTATAATCTTCACAGTGTTATTAGAATACAATCCTTAATATAAAACAGAAACAATACAACCCTGCCATCCACACATCAACCAACAATCACACTGACACATTCATACATTTTCCACATTTATTCCAATCCCAACAAAAAGGCTGATTCTACGCGGAAACAAGCTTAAGGGAAGACATGGCTTGGCAGTTCGGGCTGGACTGTTCCCATGAGGCACAGGGTCCGACTGATTTGCATATAGCCATATCTGAACTGGGGTGGCAGAGTGGGCTAAAGAACGGTGATGGATTTAACCCAGATCTTTTGACTGGGTGCGAGTGTGGCAGGGTATGCTCAGACGTGAGTCCCTTGCTCACTTTGCCACTGGATTCAAGCAAGCCGGGCTGAAGACGGCTGGAATGCCAAAAACCGGTCCTCGGAATCTTGTTTCTGGTCCAGGGAAGACATGGCTTGGCACCCATGAGACACAGAGTCAGACTAATTTGCATATAGCCATGTCTGAACTGGGGTGGCAGAGTGGGCTAAAGAACGGTGATGGATTTAACCCAGATATTTTGACTGCGTGTGAGTGTTTGATTGATTCAGATGCTCCGTCCATCACCACCCCCTTTTGTACCGCTTAGCCAGTAAAAGCACAAGAGCTGTATATATCCTGTGCGACCCTAGGATATAGCAAACACAACAAGATGATGGACTGAGTGCTGAAACTTTTTAACCATTCACCCCAAGTCTTGAGACCTGGGTTTAATCCGTCGTTCTTTTGCTCACTATGCCACCCCCGTTTGGACCCAGCCATATGCAATTCAGTCGTGACCCTGCTCCTCATGGGAACAGTCCAACCCGAACTGCGAGGCCAGGTCCTCCCTGCACCGTAAACAAACATCTTGGGACGATTTTCAGGGTATCACCCTTCATCAGCCAGAGTTGCTTGAATCAAGTGACACAGAGAACAAGGGAACCACGTCGGGGCAAAACCTTGGCCACTTAGGGTGAACATAGCAAACACAACAAGATGATGGACGGATGCTAGGATGTCCCATTCCCAACTTAGTTGTGCCATCCTCTGGTTCCTAGGTACCTCATATTCGATCATGGCAGATAACGTGGAGAGCACCTGAACATTGCTGTTCAGGCATTTGGGATGAAGTACTGCCTGACGTTGCACCTGTGAGGCCACAGTGGGCACATGGGCTATCTCATGATGCCCCAGTATTTTCAATGTGAAGGTAGTTTATTATACTCTCTAACAATATGTAATGTTCAATACGAAGCCTGCTACGGGAAGACACCAGGCCTTCTGCGTGCAACAGAAGGACCGCATCCTAGTCGTCACTTCAAAACCCAGATCCTTCTCCCACCAGGGGTGCGCATTGTGTTCCTGGGCATGGGCGTCCTTCAAAGATGCTGGAATAAGCTAGAGATAAGTTGTTACGTGGTGGTGGCCTTGCAAAGGCAGACGAGTGGCCGGCAAGGCATTTGTTCCGTTAGTAAAGTTGTGGTTCTTTCCCCAATTGCTCTTTGGATTCTGTAATACAGGAAAACATCCATGTGGGGCTGTGCCAAGGTACTTCTCCTGCGTCTTGAATTTATTAACAAGGTAGAGGTCCCTGCATTTGGAGATGCCCTTCGGAAATAGATGGGAGATGTACTTTCAGTTCATGTGTGCCAGAGATTTGTGCATGCTGACACAAGGGGAAGGAGGGCGCGTGGGGAGGCATGCATCCCATCCGCCCACCAAGCGAGCTCAAAGCTCTGGAGGTGCACTCCTTGGTTGACATTTGCATGGACTAGTAAATAGATGTGTCTCCTAACAGAGTACGCAACAGGCAGGGAGCGACCGTGTCCTTTTCGTCAGCAATGTCTGGAGTGGAGAATATGGACAGATCCAATAGTAGGAGAAATGAGCCTGAGCGCACTGGTAGGATAACTCGGGATCTAGAGCCTCAAATCCTCCCAAGTGAAACAGGAGCATGAGGGCCTCCCATTTGATATGGGGTTGCTTATTAGCCCAGATTAACTTAATGAATTGAGTATGGATTCACTTCAATCAATCAATCAATCAGGGCTCTTATAAAGGACAACTACTCTCAAGGCGCTGAGGTGGGGCGAAGAGTTAGGTTCAGGCGAAGAGTTAGGTCTTGAGGTCATTCCTGAATTGTGGCAGCAGTGGTGAGTGCCTGAGGTGCAGAGGCAGGGAGCTCCAGGTCTTGAGGTCATTCCTGAATTGTGGCAGCAGTGGTGACTGCCTGAGGTGCAGAGGCAGGGAGCTCCAGGTCTTGAGGTCAATCCTGAATTGTGGCAGCAGTGGTGAGTGCCTGAGGTGCAGAGGCAGGGAGCTCCAGGTCTTGAGGTCATTCCTGAATTGTGGCAGCAGTGGTGAGTGCCTGAGGTGCAGAGGCGAGGAGCTCCAGGTCTTGAGGTCTTGAGGTCATTCCTGAATTGTGGCAGCAGAGGTGACTGCCTGAGGTGCAGAGGCAGGGAGCTCCAGGTCTTGAGGTAATTCCTGAATTGTGGCAGCAGTGGTGACTGCCTGAGGTGCAGAGGCAGGGAGCTCCAGGTCTTGAGGTCATTCCTGAATTCCGGCAGCAGTGGTGAGTGCCTGAGGTGCATAGGCAGGGAGCTCCAGGTCTTGAGGTCATTCCTGAATTGTGGCAGCAGTGGTGACTGCCTGAGGTGCAGAGGCAGTGAGCTCCAGGTCTTGAGGTCATTCCTGAATTGTGGCAGCAGTGGTGAGTGCCTGAGGTGCAGAGGCAGGGAGCTCCAGGTCTTGAGGTCATTCCTGAATTGTGGCAGCAGTGGTGAGTGCCTGAGGTGCAGAGGCAGGGAGCTCCAGGTCTTGAGGTCATTCCTGAATTGTTTTTTATAATACAAGGGGGACCCAACGGATAGCTAAGTACCATGGGTATAACTAAGTTATCAAACACAGCGGTCCTTAGCTAATTTACGAATCAACATAATACAGTATAGAAACACAATGGAAAACTATACGAATTAAGATTTCCAAACCCAGCCGGGAAAGGAGTTTATTTTCTGGAGACAATGTCCAATCTTAGAATATACACAAAATAGTTTGACACAAGCCTGTGCCATACATAACAAGGAAAAGAAGAATAGAGTTAGGGTGAAAGGGGTGTCTTTCAGGCAAAGGAAGAGAGCTAAGACAGGGTACTGTGAGCAGATCAAAAAATAGTAATAACAGTATCGCCTGGAGTGAAGTATACACAATCACATTTACCAATATTATTAGTGTAACCCCACTTATTAGTGTCGACGTTTCGATCCCTAAAGCTCGACTAGATATATGGGATCATCATCAGGACTTTTTGATAAAACATGCCTGAATGAAAAAACCTGTTAAGGAGAAAAAGAAGAAAACAGAGATTTTTCATTGACTTAAGAGAATTTTGCACATATATACCGACTTTGTAACGATTTGCCAGTGCGTAACCAAGTGCATAGTGTTTGTGCCCTGGTGGAAAACATAATAACAACAGTATTGACACACTTCTCGGAATCGCGGTGCCATGCGTGAAAAATTACGTCAAGGAACTGTGTCGTGAGGGTGCTTAGTTTGCTGGAGAAGGGATTTCCAATGTGAGTGATGGTGTCAGGCTTAGTGACTACGGGTAGTGTCCCTAAGGGGTCCTACATAAGGATTGGTTTACTCATACCTCAGTGTGACGAGGTGGAGGACCTCACAAGAAGGAGGGGGGAGGGATGGTCCTTCTCTTCAAGTTGCAGTGTGGGTACTACAAGGGGATTAGAAAATAATCAGATTTGGGTTTGTAAATCTGAAGAAACACAAAAGCAGTGGAGAAAGGGTAAATGTAAACCTACCACGTAGCTTTTACGTCAAGGAGGTCTTTACGGGGGTCCAAAAGAGAAATACTCAATTTAATGAATGGGTTCAATTCCTGAATTGTGGCAGCAGTGGTGAGTGCCTGAGATGCAGAGGCGGGGAGCTCCAGGTCTTGAGGTCATTCCTGAATTGTGGCAGCAGTGGTGAGTGCCTGAGGTGCAGAGGCAGGGTGCTCCAGGTCTTGAGATCCTTCCTGAATTGGAGCAGTGACTGGGATTGCCTGAGGTGCAGAGGCAGGGAGCTCCAGGTCTTGAGGTCGTTCCTGAATTGTGGCAGCAGTGGTGAGTGCCTGAGGTTCAGAGGCAGGGAGCTCCAGGTCTTGAGGTCATTTTTGAATTGTGGCAGCAGTGGTGAGTGCCTGAGGTGCAGAGGCAGGGAGCTCCAGGTCTTGAGGTCATTCCTGAATTGTGGCGGCAGTGGTGAGAGCCTGAGGTGCAGTGGCAGGGAGCTCCAGGCCTTGAGGTCATTCCTGAATTGTGGCAGCAGTGGTGAGTGCCTGAGCTGCAGAGGCAGGGAGCTCCAGGTCTTGAGGTCATTCCTGAATTGTGACAGCAATGGTGAGTGCCTGAGGTGCAGAGGCAGGGAGCTCCAGGTCTTGAGGTCATTCCTGAATTGTGGCAGCAGTGGTGAGTGCCTGGGGTGCAGAGGCAGGGAGCTCCAGGTCTTGAGGTCATTCCTGAATTGTGGCAGCAGTGGCGAGTGCCTGAGGTGCAGAGGCAGGGAGCTCCAGGTCTTGAGGTCATTCCTGAATTGTGGCAGCAGTGGTGAGTGCCTGAGGTGCAGAGGCAGGGAGCTCCAGGTCTTGAGGTCATTCCTGAATTCTGGCAGCAGTGGTGAGTGCCTGAGGTGCGGAGGCAGGGAGCTCCAGGTCTTGAGGTAATTCCTGAATTGTGGCAGCAGTGGTGACTGCCTGAGGTGCAGAGGCAGGGAGCTCCAGGTCTTGAGGTCATTCCTGAATTCCGGCAGCAGTGGTGAGTGCCTGAGGTGCATAGGCAGGGAGCTCCAGGTCTTGAGGTCATTCCTGAATTGTGGCAGCAGTGGTGACTGCCTGAGGTGCAGAGGCAGGGAGCTCCAGGTCTTGAGGTCATTCCTGAATTGTGGCAGCAGTGGTGACTGCCTGAGGTGCAGAGGCAGGGAGCTCCAGGTCTTGAGGTCATTCCTGAATTCTGGCAGCAGTGGTGAGTGCCTGAGGTGCAGAGGCAGGGAGCTCCAGGTCTTGAGGTCATTCCTGAATTGTGGCAGCAGTGGTGAGTGCCTGGGGTGCATAGGCAGGGAGCTCCAGGTCTTGAGGTCATTCCTGAATTGTGGCAGCAGTGGTGAGTGCCTGAGGTGCAGAGGCAGGGAGCTCCAGGTCTTGAGGTCATTCCTGAATTGTGGCAGCAGTGGTGAGTGCCTGAGGTGCAGAGGCAGGGAGCTCCAGGTCTTGAGGTCATTCCTGAATTGTGGCAGCAGTGGTGAGTGCCTGGGGTGCATAGGCAGGGAGCTCCAGGTCTTGAGGTCATTCCTGAATTGTGGCAGCAGTGGTGAGTGCCTGCGGTGCAGAGGCAGGGAGCTCCAGGTCTTGAGGTCATTCCTGAATTGTGGCAGCAGTGGTGAGTGCCTGAGGTGCAGAGGCAGGGAGCTCCAGGTCTTGAGGTCATTCCTGAATTGTGGCAGCAGTGGTGAGTGCCTGAGGTGCAGAGGCAGGGTGCTCCAGGTCTTGAGATCCTTCCTGAATTGGAGCAGTGACTGGGATTGCCTGAGGTGCAGAGGCAGGGAGCTCCAGGTCTTGAGGTCGTTCCTGAATTGTGGCAGCAGTGGTGAGTGCCTGAGGTGCAGAGGCAGGGAGCTCCAGGTCTTGAGGTCATTCCTGAATTGTGGCAGCAGTGGTGAGTGCCTGAGGTGCAGAGGCAGGGAGCTCCAGGTCTTGAGGTCATTCCTGAATTGTGGCAGCAGTGGTGACTGCCTGAGGTGCAGAGGCAGGGAGCTCCAGGTCTTGAGGTCATTCCTGAATTCCGGCAGCAGTGGTGAGTGCCTGAGGTGCATAGGCAGGGAGCTCCAGGTCTAGAGGTCATTCCTGAATTTTGGCAGCAGTGGTGAGTGCCTGAGGTGCAGAGGCGGGGAGCTCCAGGTCTTGAGGTCATTCCTGAATTGTGGCAGCAGTGGTGAGTGCCTGGGGTGCAGAGGCAGGGAGCTCCAAGTCTTGAGGTCATTCCTGAATTGTGGCAGCAGTGGTGAGTGCCTGGGGTGCAGAGGCAGGGAGCTCCAGGTCTTGAGGTCATTCCTGAATTGTGGCAGCAGTGGTGACTGCCTGAGGTGCAGAGGCAGGGAGCTCCAGGTCTTGAGGTCATTCCTGAATTGTGGCAGCAGTGGTGACTGCCTGAGGTGCAGAGGCAGGGAGCTCCAGGTCTTGAGGTAATTCCTGAATTGTGGCAGCAGTGGTGACTGCCTGAGGTGCAGAGGCAGGGAGCTCCAGGTCTTGAGGTCATTCCTGAATTGTGGCAGCAGTGGTGAGTGCCTGAGGTGCAGAGGCAGGGAGCTCCAGGTCTTGAGGTCATTCCTGAATTGTGGCAGCAGTGGTGAGTGCCTGAGGTGCAGTGGCAGGGAGCTCCAGGTCTTGAGGTCATTCCTGAATTGTGGCAGCAGTGGTGAGTGCCTGAGGTGCAGAGGCAGGGAGCTCCAGGTCTTGAGGTCATTCCTGAATTGTGGCAGCAGTGGTGAGTGCCTGAGGTGCAGAGGCAGGGAGCTCCAGGTCTTGAGGTCATTCCTGAATTGCGGCAGCAGTGGTGAGAGCCTGAGGTGCAGAGGCAGGGAGCTCCAGGTCTTGAGGTCATTCCTGAATTGTGGCAGCAGTGGTGAGTGCCTGAGGTGCAGAGGCAGGGAGCTCCAGGTCTTGAGGTCATTCCTGAATTGTGGCAGCAGTGGTGACTGCCTGAGGTGCAGAGGCAGGGAGCTCCAGGTCTTGAGGTCATTCCTGAATTGTGGCAGCAGTGGTGAGTGCCTGAGGTGCAGAGGCAGGGAGCTCCAGGTCTTGAGGTAATTCCTGAATTGTGGCAGCAGTGGTGACTGCCTGAGGTGCAGAGGCAGGGAGCTCCAGGTCTTGAGGTCATTCCTGAATTCCGGCAGCAGTGGTGAGTGCCTGAGGTGCAGAGGCAGGGAGCTCCAGGTCTTGAGGTCATTCCTGAATTGTGGCAGCAGTGGTGAGTGCCTGAGGTGCAGAGGCAGGGAGCTCCAGGTCTTGAGGTCATTCCTGAATTGTGGCAGCAATGGTGAGTGACTGAGGTGCAGAGGCAGGGAGCTCCAGGTCTTGAGGTTATTCCTGAATTGTGGCAGCAGTGGTGAGTGCCTGGGGTGCATAGGCAGGGAGCTCCAGGTCTTGAGGTCATTCCTGAATTGTGGCAGCAGTGGTGAGTGCCTGAGGTGCAGAGGCAGGGAGCTCCAGGTCTTGAGGTCATTCCTGAATTGTGGCAGCAGTGGTGAGTGCCTGAGGTGCAGTGGCAGGGAGCTCCAGGTCTTGAGGTCATTCCTGAATTGTGGCAGCAGTGGTGAGTGCCTGAGGTGCAGAGGCAGGGAGCTCAAGGTCTTGAGGTCATTCCTGAATTGTGGCAGCAGTGGTGAGTGCCTGAGGTGCAGAGGCAGGGTGCTCCAGGTCTTGAGATCCTTCCTGAATTGGAGCAGTGACTGGGATTGCCTGAGGTGCAGAGGCAGGGAGCTCCAGGTCTTGAGGTCGTTCCTGAATTGTGGCAGCAGTGGTGAGTGCCTGAGGTGCAGAGGCAGGGAGCTCCAGGTCTTGAGGTCATTCCTGAATTGTGGCAGCAGTGGTGAGTGCCTGAGGTGCAGAGGCAGGGAGCTCCAGGTCTTGAGGTCATTCCTGAATTGTGGCAGCAGTGGTGACTGCCTGAGGTGCAGAGGCAGGGAGCTCCAGGTCTTGAGGTCATTCCTGAATTCCGGCAGCAGTGGTGAGTGCCTGAGGTGCATAGGCAGGGAGCTCCAGGTCTAGAGGTCATTCCTGAATTGTGGCAGCAGTGGTGAGTGCCTGAGGTGCAGAGGCGAGGAGCTCCAGGTCTTGAGGTCATTCCTGAATTGTGGCAGCAGTGGTGAGTGCCTGGGGTGCAGAGGCAGGGAGCTCCAAGTCTTGAGGTCATTCCTGAATTGTGGCAGCAGTGGTGAGTGCCTGGGGTGCAGAGGCAGGGAGCTCCAGGTCTTGAGGTCATTCCTGAATTGTGGCAGCAGTGGTGACTGCCTGAGGTGCAGAGGCAGGGAGCTCCAGGTCTTGAGGTCATTCCTGAATTGTGGCAGCAGTGGTGACTGCCTGAGGTGCAGAGGCAGGGAGCTCCAGGTCTTGAGGTCATTCCTGAATTGTGGCAGCAGTGGTGAGTGCCTGAGGTGCAGAGGCAGGGAGCTCCAGGTCTTGAGGTAATTCCTGAATTGTGGCAGCAGTGGTGACTGCCTGAGGTGCAGAGGCAGGGAGCTCCAGGTCTTGAGGTCATTCCTGAATTCCGGCAGCAGTGGTGAGTGCCTGAGGTGCATAGGCAGGGAGCTCCAGGTCTTGAGGTCATTCCTGAATTGTGGCAGCAGTGGTGAGTGCCTGAGGTGCAGAGGCAGGGAGCTCCAGGTCTTGAGGTCATTCCTGAATTGTGGCAGCAAAGGTGAGTGACTGAGGTGCAGAGGCAGGGAGCTCCAAGTCTTGAGGTCATTCCTGAATTGTGACAGCAATGGTGAGTGCCTGAGGTGCAGAGGCAGGGAGCTCCAGGTCTTGAGGTCATTCCTGAATTGTGGCAGCAGTGGTGAGTGCCTGGGGTGCAGAGGCAGGGAGCTCCAGGTCTTGAGGTCATTCCTGAATTGTGGCAGCAGTGGTGAGTGCCTGAGGTGCAGAGGCAGGGAGCTCCAGGTCTTGAGGTCATTCCTGAATTGTGGCAGCAGTGGTGAGTGCCTGAGGTGCAGAGGCAGGGAGCTCCAGGTCTTGAGGTCATTCCTGAATTCTGGCAGCAGTGGTGAGTGCCTGAGGTGCAGAGGCAGGGAGCTCCAGGTCTTGAGGTCATTCCTGAATTGTGGCAGCAGTGGTGAGTGCCTGGGGTGCATAGGCAGGGAGCTCCAGGTCTTGAGGTCATTCCTGAATTGTGGCAGCAGTGGTGAGTGCCTGAGGTGCAGAGGCAGGGAGCTCCAGGTCTTGAGGTCATTCCTGAATTGTGGCAGCAGTGGTGAGTGCCTGAGGTGCAGTGGCAGGGAGCTCCAGGTCTTGAGGTCATTCCTGAATTGTGGCAGCAATGGTGAGTGCCTGAGGTGCAGAGGCAGGGAGCTCCAGGTCTTGAGGTCATTCCTGAATTGTGGCAGCAGTGGTGAGTGCCTGAGGTGCAGAGGCAGGGAGCTCCAGGTCTTGAGGTCATTCCTGAATTGCGGCAGCAGTGGTGAGAGCCTGAGGTGCAGAGGCAGGGAGCTCCAGGTCTTGAGGTCATTCCTGAATTGTGGCAGCAGTGGTGAGTGCCTGAGGTGCATAGGCAGGGAGCTCCAGGTCTTGAGGTCATTCCTGAATTGTGGCAGCAGTGGTGACTGCCTGAGGTGCAGAGGCAGGGAGCTCCAGGTCTTGAGGTCATTCCTGAATTGTGGCAGCAGTGGTGAGTGCCTGAGGTGCAGTGGCAGGGAGCTCCAGGTCTTGAGGTCATTCCTGAATTGTGGCAGCAGTGGTGAGTGCCTGAGGTGCAGAGGCAGGGAGCTCCAGGTCTTTGCAGTGAGGTAGGAGAAGGGTCGTCCTCCAGCCGTGGTCTTTCAGATCTGTGGGATGGTGGCCAAAGCCAATTTCGGCGGGCGGAGATGTCTGGTCGCTGTGTAGAAAGAGGGGCAGTGGTTGAGGTATGCAGGTTTGGCGATGTTGAGGGCTTTGCAGGTGTGCCTGAGGAGCTTGAAGGTAATTATTTTCTTGATGTTGAGGTTTGGTGCATGGTCCGGGGGTGCTGGGGGTTCCGAGAGCTGCAGGCCACCAGGAGTCGTCCCAGGCAGAGGGGGTGGAGCCCAGGATGAGGACTTTGTTTTTTCTGAGTTAAGCTTGAGGCAGCACTCCCTCATCCAGGTGGCGACTGCCTTCATCCCATTGTGGAAGTTGCTCCTGGTGGCTGTGGGTTCGTCTGTGAGGGAGAGAATTAGCTGGGTGTCATCAGCATAGGAGGTGATGTTGAGTCTTTGGCTTCTGATGATGGCTGCAAGCTGGGCCATGTAGATGTTGAAAAGGGTGGAGTTCAGGGAGGATCCCTGAGCACTCCGTACCTGATCTCTGTTGTACAGTGGAAGTCTGACTCTGTGTTTGGCTGGTGAATAAGGAGTGGATCCATTCCAGGGCTTTGTTGTGGATGCCATCGTCGTGGAGTCTTTGGCAGAGGGTGTGGTGGGAAACAGTGTCAAAGGCGGCTGAGAGGTCCAAGAGGATGAGAGCAGCAGTTTCTCCTTGGTCAAGGGGGGTGCTTTTGTCATCTGTAGCGGACAGAGAGCAGTCTCTGAGCTGTGGTTGCTGTTAAAGCCCCATTGGGAGAGGTCCAGGATGTAGTTCGTCTCAATGAACTTGGGGAGTTGGGCGTTGATGGCTTTTCTCGATGACTTTGGCTGGGAAGGGTAGTAGAGAGATGTCTGTAGTTCTTGAGGTCCGTTGGGTCGACAGATGGTTTCTTCAGCAGGTGGTTGATCTCTGCATGCTTCCAGTCTTTCAGGGAAGGTGTCGGACTCGATGGAGCAGTTGATGATGCAGCAGAGTTCGGGTTCGATGGAGGTGCGGCTCTTTTGAAGTTGTGGTGGGGGCAGGAATCCAAGGGGGCTCTGAAGTGGATGCTCTTCATTATCTTGATGGTGGCATCAGGGGTGAGAGTGGTTCAGTTGGGCAAGGTCTGCTGGGTCGAGCCATTGGGTGCAGTGGTTGCAGGTCGGGTGGTTGGGTATTGAGTTGTGAAGCTGCCTTAGATCTTGATTTTGCTGTGGAAGAAGGTGGCGAGGTTGTCGCAGAGGTCTTGAGAGGGGGGAATGTCTGCTGTCTCTGTGCTGGGTTTGGTGAATTTTTTTACTATGACGGAGCGTTCTTTACTGTTGAGTCCTTTTGGTGTTGATACGTTCATGGATGGCTGCTTTTTTTGTTGTTCTGATGAGTTGGTGGTGTGTGGTAACAGCGTTTTTGAAGGCTGCCTAGTCTGCTACGATCTTGCCGCTCCTCCATCTGTTCTTGAGCCATCTGCAGGTGGGCCAGGACTGTAGTGTGAGGAAGAACCAGCTGGCTTTATTGGAGGGTTGCTTGCCTGAGGGTTTCCTGAGGGGAGCCAGTGTGTTGGCGCAGTCGGAGATCCAGCGGTGGCGGTTGCGTACTGAGGTGTTAGCGTCCGTGGATGTTGGTGGTGGGCTTTTGCTGAGGGAGGAGGGGAGCTGGTGTTTGGTGCCTTTGTTCCAGCTTCTGCGAGGATCAAGGTGACATTGTGTCATACAGTGGGTTTGGTGAAAGAGAAGTGGACGCAGTGGTGGTCAGTCCAGTGTGGCTCAGAGGGGTGGTTGACTGAGATGTTTTTGCTTGCGGAGAAGATGGGGTTGAGCGTGTGTCCTTCTGAGTGAGTTGGCATTGTGACCAGTTGTTTGAGTCTGATGGTGGCGAGGTTCTCCAGTAGGGATTAGGATGTAGTCCATTGAAGTGAGAGCGTGGTTGGCGATTAAATCGGCTTTGGCTTCTCCGAAGGAGAGGGTTCTGCGGAGGGTGGCTATCGGGTTGGTCTGGATCTGGAAGTGGAGGTGCTCCATGTCGCATGAGTAGTTGTTAGAGTTAGTTATGGGGCAGAGGATGTTTTTGTGTATGATGGAAATGCCTCCTCCTTATCTGTTGATGCAGTCCTTCTGGATGATTTTGTAGCTGTCTGGGATGGTGGTTGTGATGTCTGGAGCTGAAGTGTAGTTCATCCAGGTTTCTGTGAAGAAGGCGACATCAGGGGCATAAGAGTTGAGCACGTCCCAGATCTCCATGGATTGTCGTTTGAGGGAGCAGGTGTTTAGTAGGATGCATCTGAGGTGGCAGGTCATGTTCTTGAGGGTCGTGTGGTTGGTGGGTCTGGTGTTCGAAGCCAGGCAAAGGTGCAGCTGCAGTTACGGCATGTGAATAGGCCTTGGGTATTCTTAGGCAATGCAAGGTGGAAGGTGGTGAAACATCCGGTGCTGAGGGCGTGAAGGGTTCTAGAGTCGTTGTGGTTGATGGTCAAAGGCCCAGTGTCTGTGGCACTGGGCACGGTCCAGGCGCAGATGGGTGCTAACAGGTTTGCTTTGGGGCGCCTGCTGTGTGCATCTACTGCGTGGCCACGCAGCCGTCGCTATTAAGTCGTGTTGAGGAGGGCTGGACACGGAAATAGGAAAAAGGCAAAAAAAAAAGAGGAGAAGTAAGAGAAAGTGAAAAGGAAGGTGAAAAAGAGCAAAGGAGCAAAAGGCAGAACATAGAAAAACAGAGGCCTGGAACATTCAGGGGGCAACAGCTACCAGGCGGAGCTTGAGAAGGCTCTTCATGAGCGGGAGCGGAATGTTGGTAAAAAGAATACAGGAGCTTGGGGAGAAGCACCATTTTTATAAGGCTCATCCTGCCCACCAGGGATAGGGGGAATGATATCCATCTGGATATTTGGTTCATCATTTTACATATTTTCTGGCCATAGTACTCCCTTATTACCACATCCATATCCCTGTTTACTCAAATCTCCAGATACTTCATGGAATCTTCCCACCAGTTCAGCGGGAAGTCAGGGATGAAACAGCATGCACCCCGCATCAGGGGAAAGATCTGGGACTTACCCCAGTTGATGGTAACCCAAGAGAGCGACCTTTAGCGCAAATACTCATGGAGTATCTCATTAAGACTGACGCTCAAATTTGGTCATGTGATCCACATAAAGCAAGGGAGAATGAGAATGTGTCGTGAAATATAATGAATGGCATATTGCGCTTAGTGCTGAGGTAGTTTTGCTGCAAGGGTTTCAAGAGCTAGTACAAATAGAGTCAGGGAGAGAAAGCACCCCTGCTTAGCCCCCTAGGATACTGAAAGGGGGGCAAACAAATTGTTATTTAAGCATATTAATTGATTGGTCCTGCATATAATAACTTTAAATACCCAAGGAAGTTACTCATGAGCCTCATTCTGGCAAGAATGGTGAAAAGATACTCCCATTTCAGCGAATCAAATGCCTTGAAGCTTGTAGGAATGCCGTTACGGCATCTAGGTCTGGGCCCAAATCTTGCAAAAGCGTAAATAGGGTCTGTAGACTATGTGCAGTTGATCATCCCGGTACAAATCCAGTTTGGTCTGGCCGCACTCGAGCCGGGAGTAGGAGATTTCTATGGTTTGTTAATAATTTGGCAAAAATGTTGTCTTTATTTAGCAGTGATAAAGGGCGGTATTGATAACAGTATTAAGATGGTTTACCTGGCTTTGGCAAGGTAACTAGGACGGCCTCACAAAGGTTTGGGGAGAACATGTTTTGCTCGTGATTCTTCTCACAGTGCTAACAGATGTGGGGCTTTATGTGTCAGCTGGCCACAGATCACCTCCTCGAGTTCGTCCAATGTGATAGGCTGTGACAGGAACTGATGCTGCGCTGACGTAAGCGAGCCCAGCGTGACATTGTCTAAATATTCACTCACAGATTGGTACTGGAGGATCCTCAGATGGTATAGAGGTTGGAATAATGTTTGTGGAAGTTGTGCAGGATCTGTGGAGTCTCATAATGTGTGCCACCCTGATAGACTACAGAATGATGCCCAGGGGTGTTTAATTTGATACGCCAATGATCTACCTTGTCATTCTCCAGGCATTTAGGTGCCAACCACACCCCCTCCAGGCCAACGCTTCATGCAGCACCACCAGGGAATGCTCAGAATGTGTATGAGCGAGGTTTAGCATACATGTGATCCACAGACACACGTCCAGAGAAGCAAGCCAAAACCAATCTGGGCCACACATCATGATTAGCCGATTAGAAGGTGACCTCCCACCCATCACGATTTTGCGGGAAACAACTGTTGCAACGCATGCGTTACAACGCATGCCATACCCTGCATGTCATTGCAACGCAAAAGGCTTGTTGCAGGGGGTAGAAGGTGTTGGATTTAACTCCAACACCTTCCCTACTGTTGCACACACTGGAGTTGGAATAGTAAATTATATTATTCCAACGTCCAGCACGCCCCGACAGCAAGTCGGGGTAAAGATTTGCGTTGCAATGGCATGCGGGGTAATGGCATGCATTGTAACGTCATACAACCCGATTTCCCTGTCACCCAATCTCAACCAGCATATGATCTTCAACTATATCTCTCAGGCACCTGGTCCCCAGAACTCTGTCATGAGTGAGACACCAGGATCTGTCCTGGGTGTCATGCAGAGGCAGTTAAAGTCTCCTTCCCTAAGTAGGGAGGTGGGGGAGGAGGACGCTATGATCCCCCATAGTGCGTCGAAGAAGTGAGGGTCGTCATTGTTGGGACCATAGCAGCTCACAGTCGTGAGAGGCGTCGTCCCCATCTACCTTGCACCATCACATCTGATGGCTGATCTTTGTGGTGGCAGCACTCAGAAACGCTGCTGGAGAAAAGACGAGCAGACTGCGAGTTTAACTCTTCTGCTCACTCGCTTTGCTGCACTATAGCTGTAGCGCTATTTTAAAAACTCATTTTTACTCTTTACACTCAATTGCCTGACGAATTGTGTTGTATGTATTTTATAATTAAATTGATGCCGTTTTAATACCTGCACTGTTTCCCAGTTCCCCTGTGCCCTGGTCCACCGCGGCTGTTCTGTGCCGATTGTAGTGGAGGGACAGGTCAGGCGGCGCCATCTTGAGTGAGGCCCGCTCCCTGGCTGGTCGGGAGGTAGCGGTCCAGCTCGGGGAGGGGCTTGGGTGTTAAATAATGGTCCCCCATAGGACGCGCATCGGTCGCGCGCAGCGGGCGCGCGACTGCGCGCCGAAGGAGCGCCAAAGGAGGGCCCGTCTGTGCCCGTCCGTGCCTCGGACGGGCCCAGGGCCAGCCATACTGCTCGGGGCCTTCCTGGGAACCCTTCGTCAGAGATTCGCAGGTATTCGCGCGATGATCTGTTGAGTCTGGCCCCCCCCCTGCTAAGGGTCTACCCTGCCCTCGGGTAGTCCCCGTTGGTGCTCTGGCTACATGCCCCCACTGTGGCTTCTTCCCCCAACCCTCCCTTCCTTCACATCTGGTTAATAACGTCCCTGCCCCCAATATCAGGGCGGGCTTGATTAATGCCAGATCTGCGGTGAGGCATGCCGCTGATATCTTTGATTTACTAGAGGAAGGCCAATTGGATGTATTGTTCCTCACGGAGACGTGGATGACTAACACCTCCGCTCCCAGTGTGGATCTTGCTGTCCCCAGGGGTTTTAAGATAGTTAGGGTTGATCGCCCTTTAGGCAGAGGGGGGGGGATAGCAGTCGTTTTCAGGGAGTGGTGGAGCTTCACCTCTGAGCCTCCGATTGCGGATGCTAGGGCAGAGGTTCTTCATTTTTCTATAAAAACTTCTCCTCATTTTACTTTGGGTGGATCTTTGATCTATAGGCCACCGGGCCAGCCTAACCATTTTCTGGATTTATTAGAAGAATATATAGTGCCCCGAGCCCTAAGTTTTCCCAAGTTTCTGTTGGTCGGCGACTTAAATATCCATATGGATGTTCCGGACGCCCCGGAAGCCCGAAGACTTGGTGAAATCCTCGAGCTTGCTCAGCTTAATCAATGGGTCACTGGTGCAACGCATGCGGGTGGTCATCTTCTCGACCTGGTTTGCTCTAATTTTCCCATTCAGTCGGTTACTGTGGAAAAGACTACATGGTCGGACCATGATTTGGTCAGATTCATGTGGGAATTGCCTGAACCCAGTCTTCCATCTCCCATCAGTCACCCCCAAAAGATTAATGTACTCGAGTTCAGACAGGCTTTGTCCAGCACCCGCCCAAAACTTAACTCATGTTTGGATGTGGCAGTATGTGAGTTTAATGAGTGGGCTCGAGAGGCAACTATTGCCTCTACTAAGCAAAGTACGGTTTGTAGAGCTAGGCGCTCTCCCTCCCAACCCTGGTTCTCCCCGGAACTGAGAGAATTGAAACTGGGGTGTAAGAAATTGGAACGAGTTTGGAGATGTGGTTACAGCTCTGAGGCTAAATTCGCTCTGCGACTCGCCCAGAAAGACTATTACGCAGCCATCAAGGTAGCTAAGGGGAATTTCTATGCAGGGCGCATTGCCAAGGCTGACAACAATAGTAGAGAGATTTTCTCTATTGTTAAAAGTTTTATGTCCCCTGTGGCTGATGCTGTTCCACTCCCGTCCTCTGCGCAATGGTTTGAGGAACTATCCTCCTTTTTCATTACGAAAATAACGAGGATTCAGCAGGACCTTCTAGCGGCCCTCCCAGCTGATTACTCAGCTGCTGATTTGGACCCTTCACTATGTCCAAATTCAGGACAGCACTTCACGAACTTTGTGCAAATTGAGGAGTGTACCGTTCTCCCTCTCCTTCAGTCCCTAAAGTCTGGCTCCCCAGCCGATCCGTGCCCGGCCCGGGTGCTGTCAGAGGTGGCAGAAACGGTCTGCGGTGAGATTACGCAAATAGTTAACCTTTCCCTGGTCACTGGAGAGGTGCCGTCAGCTTGGAAACAGGCCAAGCTGCTGCCGCTGTTGAAGAAACCTGGACTGGACGTGTCGGTTCCTGGGAACTACCGTCCCATTTCCCTTCTTCCGGCCCTTACGAAAATTTGTGAGAAGGTAGTCCTTCAACAACTGGAGAACTTCGTTGACATCTCTAATGCCCTCCATCCCGCTCAATCAGGCTTTAGGGCGGCGTACAGCACTGAGACGGCGCTGGTGGAGATGACTGAGTCAATTCGGGAATGTCTGGACGGGGGTGGCAGAGCGGTCCTAATTTTATTGGACCTCTCTGCCGCGTTCGATACCGTCCCCTATGAGCTCCTTCTTCGCCGGTTGTCGGCCATTGGTATTGGGGGGGTTGTCCTAGATTGGCTATCCTCTTTTCTGTCCGATAGGACTCAGCAGGTCTGGATGCCTCCTCACGCCTCTGAACCTAAACCTCTGCTTACAGGGGTGCCGCAGGGGTCTACTCTTAGCCCCCTGCTGTTTAATGTCTATATAACCCCCCTGGTTTTTCTGGAAGAATAGTTTGGGGCCAAGATAATAGGGTATGCAGATGATACCCAACTGCTGTTTACCTGGCCGGATGATAATTTGGACACTTCGGTAGTTCATTTGTGCTTGTCCGCTGTATTTCGCTGGTTAACACAGGCCCAGTTGAAATGCAACGAGGAAAAATCTGAAGTACTTTTTTATGGTTCCTTCCCCACCTCGTTTAAGAACTCACTGTGGCCTCCAAACATTCCATGCCCGAAAGAGATGGGGAGACCAGCAAAAAACCTCGGCATCTGGTTCACAGAGGATCTCAAATTTGAGGTCCATATTAAAAAACTTACAGGCACCTGTTTTGCTACCTTAAAAATGCTCCGCAAATTTTTCCCTCTGCTCCCTAGGGATGATAAGGAAACGGTTGCTAGAGCACTTATACTGGCTAGGCTGGATTATGCTAATGCATTGTTTAGTGGCATCCCGGCCTATTTGGTAAAACGCCTTCAAATTATCCAGAATGCGGCAGTCCGACTCTTACTGAACATCCCGAGATGGAAGAGCGTCCGTTCTGAGAGGCGTACGCTCCACTGGCTTCCGGTTGCTCAACGCATTCTATTCAAATCACTGGTGCTTGCGTTTCGTGCTTCCCATGATCAAGGCCCCTTGTATCTGAGGAAGAGATTTACCAGCTATGTTCCTGCACGTACCCTCAGATCCTCCACCCTGTACAAATTGTATCTTCCCCGCTTCAAACGAGCAGGTCTTTGCGGCCAATCGATCTCAGTGATCGGGGCTCGGGCCTGGAATGCTCTCCCCCTCCAGCTACGATCCATGTCCTCAGTGGTTGTTTTTAAAAAGCATTTGAAAATACATCTGTTCAAGAGTGTAAGTTAAGTTTTTCTTGTATGTCTCATTGTCTGCCTCTCCTTTACCCGCGCCAGGATACTCTCCAGTAACGGAGCGCGCTATAAAATAATTTATACATACATACATACATACATATCAACCCTAGTGGTCCGAGTGTGACTCCTCCACCCTTAAGGGAGTTTTCTTCTTAATAAGTATGGGCTCACCTCTCACATATGAGGAGTAGGAGGATAGTTATATGTGCGACACCTACTTCCTGTCAAAGGCAGGTCCAGCCTTCGGGTTGAAATTAGTTTCCTGCTGTAGGCATATTGATAGCTTATGGCTATATAAGAAGGCGCTTTCAACGTGGAACCCCCCCCCAACCATCGCACATTCCATGTGATGCACATCATCTCAGGAATGTGAGTGTTCCCTGTGTCAGTCATGATGGGAGCATGTATAGCTGAGTGTGCTCCTATGTGAGCCATAGCTTCAGTAAATAACATATCGCCCATAAGTAAAATGCTGTGGCAGGATCTTACGCCTGGCCTCCTGGCCTCCTGGACTGCCAGTGTGAAGTCTGGGTAAATGGAGATGTTGTTTCCATCAAAGTTTATTTCCCCTTTTCTCTGGTGCGGCTTAGTGCTGTATCTCAATGGCAAAGGTTTAGCAGTAGTGTTGTTATTGGCCATGCAGGGTCTCCTGTTGGCACTGTGTGCCCTCTCCACCACCAGTAGTCGAGAGAAGCTCTCCCCACCAAACAAACCTAGGAGCAGACTATCGATGCAGTCCTCCAACAGGTCAGTATTCACTGATTCGTGAACACCTAGCATGTGAATATTATTGCAGCACAACCTGGCCTCTAAATGTTCATTTTTTACAGCATTGACTCAGAGGACCTTCTCCATATTTTTAAGCATTTTTCCTATCGACGCGAGCATGTCCACAGTTGTGGAAATGCGGTGTTCAGCTTCCGTCAAGCGGTCCTCATGCTTTTCCAACTTGCTGGTTATGGAATCCATGCGATATGTCATGGCGTCCATCTTGGCGTCTATGAAAACGAGCCTGTGCTGCATCTCCTTGAGCAGCACGTTCATGTCCTCCCCAGCCGGGTCTGAAAAGGATGGGTGTCGATCTCTTCCAGAGGCGGCTGTCCCTGAGAGGTCAACTTGGACTCACACCATCTTTCAAGGGCAGTTTCATTTGCCTGTTATTCACTTTGCCCATTTCCAGGTGGCCCGGAGTTGATGCTGTTGTGTCTTTGTGTTAGCACCTTACGCAGAGTGTCTCACACTCACCTGGTTCCAACCGTGTAGACACTTGAGCTGATGCTAGACCTCCTATCCCTCGCAGGGCAAGACCCAAACAAAGTATGGCCACTGGGGGGAAGGGAGGTTGAAACAAAAAAAGAAAACTGCGACTTGCGGTGCTAGTTCCGGTCAGCAAGTGTGCGACACAGCAAAAACTAGAGAGCCGCTGTGTCTTCAAAGGTAGATGAGCGCAGGACATGGACCTCTGGCTTGCAAAGACGCAATGCACTGGAAAAAACAAGAAGACACAATTACAATTACAATTACTATCATACACCAACAGGCCTTATCATGCATGCATGTCACTTTAAATAACTTGCTGATTTTATAGCACTTACTCACCCAGGCTTCACAGGACTCGGTCCTAAAAGCACACCGCACAGCTGCCCCTGTGCTGTCAGCAGACTCACAAACAACCACGGCGCCATTGCCGACGTGCTGACAGGCCACGCCCCCTTGGAGGCCACGCCCCCTTCCTCCCTCCCCATAAAGTATGTGTCTTACCGTACGCGCAGCGGACAGGCGCAGCGGGCGCGCCTAAGGCAAGCCCGTCTTCGCCCGTCCTCGCCAAGTCATTGCCTCTCGCCAGTCCCCCTGGCCTTACTCCATCAGCACCCATTCATTACGACAGGGAACAACTACTTGCCTGGAATTCTGGACGGTCCTGCGCCCACATTACAGGTACGCTTGGTCTCACCTGCCTTCAATGTCAAACTTGTGATTTTATTACAGCCAACCCCCACACCATTCGACAACTACTAGACCTACCCAATACTACCCCCATTACGATCCTCCATCTCAACGTCAGGTCACTACCCAAACACCACCTTGAGGTCAACACCCTCATACTGGATGAAAACCCTGACATCCTCTTCCTCTGTGAAACCTGGTTACGGGATGGCACTTCAGTCATACCTAACCTCACACTTCCAGACGACTATCTTATGTCGACCATTAACAGGGATGGCAGAGGAGGAGGTATCGCCATAACCTATAAGAAACTGTTTTCATGCTCATTCACCAAGGAAAAACTTCCAGACTGTGAAAGTGCATATTTTAAAATCACCATAAATCCCAACTTCACAATGTCGGGCCTCTACATCTATCGACCACCCGGCCCCGCTTCAAAATTCATTGAGGCTCTTCTTGAGACAGCAAACTCTCTAGCAACAAGAAACTCAAACTTCACCATATTAGGCGATCTCAATCTTCATTTTGACCTGCTTAATGACGCCACCATTAAAAATCTTCTTGCTGATCTCTCTGCCCTGCAACTTAACTCTCTCATTTTAACCTCAACGCACCTAGCTGGTCACATTCTAGATCCAGTATTCACAAACATTGAGGAGCTTAAAACAGAGGCACCCTTACCGATGGGATGGACAGACCACTACCTTATTAAACTGACCATTCTAGTCAACAAAACAAGGCACAAAATCGTACCTTCTCGTCGTCTAAAAAGACCATGGCACAAACTATCCATCAGCGACCTCCATACCACCCTTGGGGAATTCCACCATGAGACCAACCTTGATATCAACGTAACCTATAACACGTTTCATGATTGGATCACGGGAGGACTAGACGCCCTTATCCCAGCCAAATGGACGAAAGGACGTAGCTCACCGTCCAACCCATGGTATAATGATACCCTCAAGACCATGCGCAAAGACTGTAAAAGAGCTGAGCGCATATGGAGAAAGAAATACAACAACGAAGAGAAATCCAACTATCTACTAAAACAAAAAATGTACCATAAAGCCATCCGCGCTGCGCGAACCGCCTTCTATGCAGACAAAATTAATTCTAGCCCTACCCCTGCCAAAGAAGTCTTTAAACTTGTTCAAGAACTCCAGAGCGGTAAATCCCCCCTCCCGAGTATCTCCTCTGCGCAACAATGCGAAGATCTTGCTATGTTCTTTGTTGACAAAGTACAGAAAATCTATACTTCTTTTCCTCAGCACTCCCCCAGCCCCACTAAAAGCCCTACTCCTTCCCCCAACTATACTACCCTGACTCACATCCCGGAAATTTCCACTGACAACCTCACCAAACTTTGCCGGAAAGTTAAAACTGGCTCTCCGGCAGATCCCATGCGCCCGGCTCAATTTTTAGAGTCACTCAACTTTTTTCTACCTTCCCTGACCTCTATTCTGAACCTCTCCTTCACCTCAGCGAGTGTACCATCTGCCTGGAAGCAAGCGTGGGTTTCACCCATCATCAAGAAACCCACCCTAGACCCATCTAAACCGGAGAATTTCCGACCAATCTCCCTGCTCCCATGGCTGTCCAAACTTGCAGAAGCCCATGCGAACAGTACTCTATCCCAGCACATGGTCCAAAACAACATCCTGGACTCATCACAAAATGGGTTCAGACCTGGCCATAGCACTGAGTCTGCTCTCCTGGCCACCACCGAGTACCTCTGGACGATTTTAGATGCCGGTCAAAGTGCTGCGCTGATTCTTCTCGACCTCAGCGCGGCCTTTGATACGGTATCCCACGACATCCTTCTTAATCATCTAGAGACATTTGGAGTATCTGACCATGCATTGGAGTGGTTCCGATCTTTCCTCAAGGACAGATCCTTTCGGGTCTCAGCACCCCCCTTTCTATCTAAACCCCATCCCATTGCACAGGGAGTTCCGCAGGGCTCGGCGCTGAGCCCATCCCTTTTTAATCTTTATGTGCAACCTCTGGCGGCAGTGGCCAAAGAGTGGGGCCTGACACTGGTGTCGTACGCCGACGACACACAGCTGGCCATCACTCTTATGGAAGGCCCTTCCATCTCATCCTCCAGATTTAAAAACGGTCTCTCCGCAGTAGCCCAATGGATGACAGACAACTGTTTACAGCTTAATGCTGGTAAAACAGAAGTGCTACTCCTTGGCAAAAACACCAGCCTTTGGAATGAGCACTGGTGGCCGTCCTCCCTAGGCACCATCCCACCCCCCAAATCCCTAGTTAAAAATCTAGGAGTTTGGATGGATGCCTCACTCAACTATCAGGCCCACACCAAAAAAGTCGCTGGCACTTGTGGCGGCCTGCTGAGGAGTCTTAGCCACATATTGGGCTTCTTTGACGCCAAGATTCGCCAACTCATTATTCAAGCTACCATCCTTTCGCGTTTGGACTACGCCAATGTGCTCCTCCTTGGCGCCAACAAAGGAGAGATAGCACGACTACAATGCGTGCAAAATTCTGCGGCTAGAACTCTAGTCGGCCTCCCTCGCAGATGTTCGGCCAGAGCTACAATCCAAAAACTACACTGGCTACCCGTTGACTCCAGAATTAAATTCAAGACCCTCATCATGACCTTTAAAATTATCAAACTTGGTACCCCAACACTGCTACGACCACTCCTCACCCCCTACGCTCCGTCACGTAACCTGCGATCCTCCAACCAGCACCTCCTGTGTGTTCCGCGCATAAAACTCTGCCGCATGGGCGGCCGCTCCTTTAGGGTCCCTGGAGCCAAACTATGGAACAGTCTGCCGCAAAACATAGAAAGTCTTCCGGCCTTCCGGAAAGCAATTAAAACGCATCTATTCCCTCTTCCCTAACTCCCCTCCTTCTTATTCGCCCAGGCCAGGGTCTGTGGTTTCTTTAGTGCCGGGACGCCTCATTGCTGGGGCAGCTGTTTTGCGCTTTACCAAAACTATAGAATAGAATAGAATAGAATAAACTTACATGACATTCACTTACACGCTTCTTCTGCATATGGCATGAAAGGTGAATGATAAAGTTCACAACTTGGAATCTCTGAGACTCTCTAGGAAAAGTCAAAGCCCAGCTTGGAGCCTCTGGGACTCCTGGGATAAAACTTGGAACATGAGTTGGAGTTTTCCGGCACTCTCAAGGTCACACTTGAAATATGAGTTGGAGAGTACACTTGAAACACGAGGTAGAGTTTCTGGCACTCCCAAGGTACACTAGGAACACGGGTTGTAGTTTACACACTCCCAAGGTATACTAGGAACACAGGTTGAAGTTTACACACTCCCAAGGTATACTAGGAACACAGGTTGGAGTTTACTCACTCCCAATGTATACAAGGAACATAGGTGGAAGTTTACACACTCCCAAGTTATACTAGGAACACAGGTGGAAGTTTACACACTCCCAAGTTATACTAGGAACACAGGTTGGAGTTTACACACTCCCAAGATATACTAGGAACACAGGTTGGAGTTTACACACTCCCAAGGAATACTAGGAACACAGGCTGGAGTTTACACACTCCCAATGCATACTAAGAACACAGGTTGGAGTTTACACACTCCCAAGGTACACAAGGAACACAGGTTGGAGTTTACACACTCCAAAGGAATACTAGGAGCACAGGCTGGTGTTTACACACTCCCAAGGTATACTAGGAACACACAATGGAGTTTAAACATTCCTAAGGCATACAAGGAACACAGGTTGGGGTTTACAAACTCCCAAAGTGTACTAGGAACACAGGTTGGAGTTTACACACTCCCAAGGTATACAAGGAACACAGGTTGGAGTTTACACACTCCCAAGGTATAGAAGGAACACAGGCTGGAGTTTACACACTCCCAAGGTATACAAGGAAAACAGGCTGGAGTTTACACACTCCCAAGGAATACTAGGAACACAGGTTGGAGTTTACACACTCCCAAGGTATACAAGGAACACAGGCTGGAGTTTACACACTCCGAAGGTATACTAGGAACACAGGCGGGAGTTTACACACTCCCAAGGTATACTAGGAACACACACTGGAGTTTACACATTCCTAAGGTATACAAGGAACACAGGCTGGAGTTTAAACACTCCCAAGGTATACAAGGAACACAGGTTGGAGTTTACACACTCCCAAGGTATACAAGAACACAGGTTGGAGTTTACACACTCCCAAGGTATACTAGGAACACCGGTGGAAGTGTACACACTCCTAAGGTATACTAGGAACACAGGTGGAAGTTTACACACTCCCAAAGTATACTAGGAACATAGGTTGGAGTTTACACGTTCCCAAGGTATACTAGGAATACAGGCTGGAGTTTACACACTCCCAAGGTATACTAGGAACACAGGCTGGAGTTTACACATTCCTAAGGTATACAAGGAACACAGGTTGGAGTTTACACACTCCCAAGGAATACAAGGAACACAGGTTGGAGTTTACACACTCCCAAGGTATACTAGGAACACAGGCTGGAGTTTACACACTCCCAAGGCATACTAGGATCACACACTGGAGTTTACACATTCCTAAGGCATACAAGGAACACAGGTTGGAGTTTACACACTCCCAAGGTATACAAGGAACACAGGTTGGAGTTTACACACTCCCAGGGTATACAAGGAACACAGGTTGGGGTTTACACACTCCCAAGGTATACAAGGAACACAGGTTGGAGTTTACACACTCCCAAGGTATACAAGGAACACAGGTTGGAGTTTACACACTCCCAAGGTATACAAGGAACACAGGTTGGGGTTTACACACTCCCAAGGTATAGAAGTAACACAGGCTGGAGGTTACACACTCCCAAGGTATACTAGGAACACAGGTTGGAGTTTACACACTCCCAAGGTATACTAGGAACACAGGTTGGAGTTTACACACTCCCAAGGTATACTAGGAACACAGGTTGGAATTTACATATTCCTAAGGTATACTAGGAAAACAGGTTGAGGTTTACACACTCCTATGGTATACTAGAAACACAGGTTGGAGTTTACACTTTCCCAAGGTACACTAGGAACACAGGTTGGAGTTTACACACTCCCAAGGTATACTAGGAACACAGGTTAAAGTTTACACACTTCTAATGTATACTAGGAACACAGGTTGGAGTTTACACACTCCCAAGGTATATTAGGAACACAGGCTGGAGTTTACATGCTCCCA
This sequence comes from Lissotriton vulgaris, assembly GCF_964263255.1. Lineage (NCBI taxonomy): Eukaryota > Metazoa > Chordata > Amphibia > Caudata > Salamandridae > Lissotriton > Lissotriton vulgaris. Next base: position 79,152,597 of record NC_141685.1, on the reverse strand, counting down.
AGATATACGGAGAACACAGGTTGGAGTTTACATACTCCCAAGGTATACTAGGAGCACAGGTTGGAGTTTACACACTCCCAAGGTATACTAGGATTACAGGCTGGAGTTTACATGCTCCCAGGGTATACTAGGAACACAGGTTGGAGTTTTCACTCTCCCAAGGTATATCAGGAACACAGGCTGGAGTTTACATGCTCCCAAGGTGTACTAGGAACACAGGTTGGAGTTTGCAGACTCCCAAGATATACTAGGAACACAGGCTGGAGTTTACATGCTCCCAAGGTATACTAGGAACACAGGTTGGAGTTTACACACTCCCAAGGTATACTATGAACACAGGTTGGAGTTTACATGCTCCCAAGGTATACTAGGAACACAGGTTGGAGTTTACACTCTCCTAAGGTATATTAGGAGCACGTGTTGGAGTTTACATCCCCTCAGAGGGTAAAACCTAGGCATGACATCATGTTCCACCAAGGTACCACAGAATTAAGACAACAAGGGATACAGGGTAACATACTCTTGGGGAAATGGAGAATAACTCTATACAGAGTCTGGGGTAGGTAAGGAAAGACAGGCCATGCCTAGAAAGTTTATGATTTCTTTCGGGAATAAATGTCGAAAATGTCTTAGTATCTTTGAGTTTATATTAGAAACAGGGTTAGATGTGACAAAAGGTAGTCAACACATGTTTAGTCCCAAGTGGCTGGCCTCCCCCAAGCCTCAGATGCAAGCTTGTGGCACTGACGGCTAGTGCGGGGCCTCCTATACCTGAGCAGAGTCCAGGTGAGGTGAGGTCCTTTCCCCTACCATTAAGGAAATTCACTGTAGCCAAATTGAGTCGGAGGGTGAAAGTCTGTGGTTACTACAAGTTGTACCGTATCTAACCAGGTTTATCTTTATCTTTATTTCTTTGGTGATGGTGGTGATCCTGTTTATTTCACTACTAAGAGTGCAACTATTATAAGAGCAGATGCCCTGATGAATGCAAAGGGATTTACACCCATTAGGCAGAAACATGTTGGCCCTTTTTTAGGCAGATATCTGTTACTGTCTTTTTTGCACTGTTCTGGTTTTTAATTAGGAGGTGTGTCTTGTCCGCAGAATAAAGTTGTCAGAAGGAGGGCATCCCATTCTATTTTAATTTCACTATTTGTTTTGTTGCACTTGTCTTTTATACCATCAAAAGATCAGTCATCATGGACGTTTTGTTTATGTTGGTGGATCAAATCCCAAAACAGCCATAAGGTGCGGGTACTGTCGCTATGATCAAGGGATCAACCTTTATGCACAAGGGTTTGGCCAAATGATATGACTGATCATTAAGTCTGTTTGATGGAAACCCGATCTGAATTGTTTTGGACTGGTTAGCCATTTATCAATACCCTATGATGTAACGGTCCCTTCTATGCATGTACAGTTCACCTATTTCCCTCTTTTTTTCTCTCAAACACACTGTCTTTGTGATATACACACTCTGAGATCTTGTGGACTCGGTTTTGACACTACAGCTCTAGTATTAAGCTGGTAGACCCCCTGTGTTTCTTGTGTTATGCCTAGGGCTTTCTCAAGGCTGATAACTATAAACACATCAGCCATTATCTTCATATACCCATATAAGAAGACAAAATGCATAACAATATCAGGGCAAACAATTATTCTTTAAAAGAAGATATATCAAAAGACAAGGAGGGCAGATCAATGGTAAGTAGAAAAATGATATGGAATGCAAAGTAAGGAATTAGAAAAAAGTAAAAAAAAAAAGAAGAGAAAAATGTAAAAAGGGGGAATAGTTAAAAAGGAAACAAATTGTAGGTTCAATAAATGATTTTGAGTTACAGTGCTCATAATATACAGCCATTCAAGTGAAGTTACATAATGATTGCAAAGGAAACTAGTTGTGCCATGTTTATGCTTTATTGTCAGGGAGAAAAGATATGTTCTTAATAAAAAATTGAAAGTCAAAAGATGTCTGTTTTTCTGGAGGGAAAACAGCAGAAGGTTGAAATAGCTTTTGGAAAAGCGCCAGGAAACCCAACCATAAGGAGAGTGACATAAATAATTATTTGGTTGTGACAAGGAAGAGACAAAAGAGAAGAAGGTCAGCAGCCCTGAAATAGCGGAATAAAACTGTGTTTTTAAAAGGTCAAAGAGTCAAAAATCAAGAAATATTTAATTTCACTCGAATGAATGTTCATTAGGGGTATTGTAACTCAAAAACATTCAGTTGTCTCAATTCTTTTCCCTTTCCCCATTTTTCTCTTCTGTTTTTTCTTTTTTTTTTCTTTTCTCTTATCCTTTCCTTCGCGTTCCATATCATTTTTCTGCTGACTTGATGTCCTGGCAGAACTCTTTACGTTTATGCAGAATTATTATTTACATATAAGCATTACTGATCGAATCATGAATACCACAAATATAAAGTCCTAGCAAGCGGTGCAGTCAAAATATGACTGAATAAAAGTTATAGCTTTTAGAAAACAAAAGTATATACAAACAAACAGTATGCTTGTGTGCATGGCTTTCATTGTTTGTGTCTAATGTAATGTCAAAATAATGACACAAGTGTTGTCAGGGTAGGAAGCGACAGGGAAAAAAGTGACCGGGCGGCATGACTGAGACGAGCCTGAGGGAAAAAGTAGCATGAATGTGACAGCATGGTGTAGAGCCAAGTGGGCGCTAACAAAATGCAGTAATGAGGAATATAGGGAGGTGTACAGGGATCCACCTGCACAGACCCCTGAAAGATGAACGTGTGAGAGAAAGAACCCCTCTAATCAAGCCACAAGCACCTTGAAATGAATCTTAAAAGGACATAAACTGCAGGTTTGTCAAAAGCAAAGGAGTCTTTGGGGGTAAGTGTGTGACACCTTCCATTTCCCCCTCCATGAGATCAGATAAAAGAATTAATAAATGAAGGGAACCCCAGTCCTAGTCTCTGCTTCCTTTCCTGCCTGCGCCTATGGCATGAGCACAAGACCTGTAGGCCCTTTTCTTTTCTACCCGCACATGAAATTGCAATGGGGGACTCAATCAATCATGAGTTTGTAAAGCGCTACTGCTCACCTGTGATGGTCTCAAGGCGCTGAGGGGTTGTGGCTGCTGATCTGTCTGGTTGTTGAGGTTTAGTCGAAGAGCCAGGTCTTGAGGTCCTGGATTGGGTCAACGACGCGGATTGCCTGAGGTGGAGGGGCAGGGTGTTCCAGGTCTTGGCAGCGAGGAATGAGAAGGGTCTTCCTCCGGTTCTGCTCTTATGGATCCTTGGGACGGAGGCCAGGGTGAGTTGTGGTGGAGCGGAGTTGTCTGGCGGGTGTGTGGAATGCGAGTCTGTGATACAGATATTCTGGTCCTGCATCGTGAAGAGCTTTGTAGGCATGTGTGAGGGGCTTGAAGGTGATTCTCTTGTTGACTGGGTGCCAGTGGAGTTGCCAGATTCATAAGACGGAGATCCGGGCAAGTTGGCTGCGGCATTTTGGACGTTCTGTAGTGTCCTGAGCTGTTTCTGGGTGATGCCGGCATACAGTGTGTTGCCATAGACTTATGTTGGTGATGAGTGTGTGGTGACCATCTTTCTGGATTCTGCGGGGATCGATCTGAATGTCTTTCGGAGCAGGCAGAACTTATGGAAGCAGGATGAGAATACTGTGTTGATTTGGCGGTTCATTGTGAGCGAGGAGTATCTTCATCCTGCTTCCACATGCTCTGCCCAAAATGCTACAGCCAGACTGGTCCTCGACATCCTCCGCCGAAGCCACTTAACACAACACCTCCAATAACTCTACTGGCTCACAAACAACAAGAGAATCACCTTCAAGCTCCTCACACTTACCTACAAAGCTCTCCACAATGCAGGACAAGGATATCTGTACCACGGCCTCTCATTCCACGTACCTGCCAGACAACTTCGCTCCTCCGAACTTAATTAATTAATTAATTCATTCATTGTAGGTTTTGTAATGCGCTAGAACCGACTCTCAAAGGAGTATCTCTGCGCAGTAGACCGCTGGGGAACCCGTCCTGGCTTTCTCTGTGAGATGATCCCTGGGTATCTCCAAGGTGAAACCAGGCATCCCCGGCATATGTGGGGGGCCGTTGTGGAGATGAGGCAAGCTAATGCCCAGAGTTGTCAAGTGTGATCCCTGGTTAGAGTAGGCACCGAGGTGAGAATTATAGAGTCCGCTGACCCTGGTCCACAACCCTGCCGCTTTGGGAATTGAACCCTGGTCCCGGGCCGTCCTCTGCTCCCGGGTCTGCCGCCTCTAACCAGTGAGCCACACCACTACACTTGCCCTGGCCTCCAACGCATGGATTCACAAAACCCAAACCGGGGGAAGATCCTTCTCCTAGCTCGCTGCCAAGACCTGGAGCACCCTGCCTCTCTACCTCAGGCAATCCCAGTCGCTGATCCAATTCAGGAAGGATCTCAAGACCTGGAGCACCCTGCCTCTCCACCTCAGGCAATCCCAGTCACTGATCCAATGCAGGAAGGATCGCAAGACCTGGAGAACCCTGCCTCTCTACCTCAGGCAATCCTAGTCGCAGATCCAATTCAGGAAGGATCTCAATACCTGGAGCACCCTGCCTCTCTACCTCAGGCAATCCCAGTCGCTGATCCAATTCAGGAAGGATCTCAAGACCTGGAGCACCCTGCCTCTCTACCTCAGGCAATCCCAGTCGCAGATCCAATTCTGGAAGGATCTCAATACCTGGAGCACCCTGCCTCTCTACCTCAGGCACTCACCACTGCTGCCACAATTCAGGAAGGATCTCAAGACCTGGAGCACCCTGCCTCTCTACCTCAGGCAATCCCAGTCGCTGATCCAATTCAGGAAGGATCTCAAGACCTGGAGCACCCTGCCTCTCTACCTCAGGCAATCCCAGTCGCTGATCCAATTCAGGAAGGGTATCAAGACCTGGAGCACCCTGCCTCTCTACCTCAGGCAATCCCAGTCGCTGATCCAATTCAGGAAGGATCTCAAGACCTGGAGCACCCTGCCTCTCTACCTCAGGCAATCCCAGTCGCTGATCAAATTCAGGAAGGATCTCAAGACCTGGAGCACCCTGCCTCTCTACCTCAGGCAATCCCAGTCGCTGATCCAATTCAGGAAGGATCTCAAGACCTGGAGCACCCTGCCTCTCTACCTCAGGCAATCCCAGTCGCTGATCCAATTCAGGAAGGATCTCAAGACCTGGAGCACCCTGCCTCTCTACCTCAGGCACTCACCACTGCTGCCACAATTCAGGAAGGATCTCAAGACCTGGAGCACCCTGCCTCTCTACCTCAGGCAATCCCAGTCGCAGATCCAATTCAGGAAGGATCTCAAGACCTGGAGCACCCTGCCTCTCTACCGCAGGCAATCCCAGTCGCTGATCCAATTCAGGAAGGATCTCAAGACCTGGAGCACCCTGCCACTCTACCTCAGGAAATCCCAGTCGCTGATCCAATTCAGGAAGGATCTCAAGACCTGGAGCACCCTGCCTCTCTACCTCAGGCAATCCCAGTCGCTGATCCAATTCAGGAAGGATCTCAAGACCTGGAGCACCCTGCTTCTCTACCTCAGGCAATCCCAGTCGCTGATCCAATTCAGGAAGGATCTCAATATCTGGAGCACCCTGTCTCTGTACCTCAGGCAATCCCAGTCGCTGATCCAATTCAGGAAGGATCTCAAGACCTGGAGTACCCTGCCTCTCTACCTTGGGCAATCCCAGTCGCTGATCCAATTCAGGAAGGATCTCAAGACCTGGAGCACCCTGCCTCTCTACCTCAGGCAATCCCAGTCGCTGATCCAATTCAGGAAGGATCTCAATACCTGGAGCACCCTGCCTCTCTATCTCAGGCAATCCCAGTCGCTGATCCAATTCAGGAAGGATCTCAAGACCCGGAGCACCCTGCCTCTCTACCTCAGGCAATCCCAGTCGCTGATCCAATTCAGGAAGGATCTCAAGACCTGGAGCACTCTGCCTCTCTACCTCAGGCAATCCCAGTCGCTGATCCAATTCAGGAAGGATCTCAAGACCTGGAGCACCCTGCCTCTCTACCTCTGGCAATCCCAGTCGCTGATCCAATTCAAGAAGGATCTCAAGACCTGGAGCACCCTGCCTCTCTACCTCAGGCAATCCCAGCCGCTGATCCCATTCAGGAAGGATCTCAAGACCTGGAGTAGCCTGCCTCTCTACCTCAGGCAATCCCAGCCGCTGATCCAATTCAGGAAGGATCTCAATACCTGGAGCACCCTGCCTCTCTACCTCAGGCAATCCCAGTCGCTGATCCAATTCAGGAAGGATTTCAAGACCTGGAGCACCCTGCCTCTCTACCTCAGGCAATCCCAGTCGCTGATCCAATTCAGGAAGTATCTCAAGACCTGGAGCACCCTGCCTCTCTACCTCAGGCAATCTCAGTCGCTGATCCAATTCAGGAAGGATCTCAAGACCTGGAGCACCCTGCCTCTCTACCTCAGGCAATCTCAGTCGCTGATCCAATTCAGGAAGGATCTCAAGACCTGGAGCACCCTGCCTCTCTACCTCAGGCAATCCCAGTCGCTGATCCAATTCAGGAAGGATCTCAAGACCTGGAGCACCCTGCCTCTCTACCTCAGGCAATCCCAGTCGCTGATCCAATTCAGGAAGGATCTCAAGACCTGGAGCACCCTGCCTCTCTACCTCAGGCAATCCCAGTCGCTGATCCAATTCAGGAAGGATCTCAATACCTGGAGCACCCTGCCTTTCTACCTCAGGCAATCCCAGTCGCTGATCCAATTCAGGAAGGATCTCAAGACCTGGAGCACCCTGCCTCTCTACCTCAGGCAATCCCAGTCGCTGATCCAATTCAGGAAGGATCTCAAGACCTGGAGCACCCTGCCTCTCTACCTCAGGCAATCCCAGTCGCTGATCCAATTCAGGAAGGATCTCAAGACCTGGAGCACCCTGTCTCTGTACCTCAGGCAATCCCAGTCGCTGATCCAATTCAGGAAGGATCTCAAGACCTGGAGCACCCTGCCTCTCTACCTCGGGCAATCCCAGTCGCTGATCCAATTCAGGAAGTATCTCAAGACCTGGAGCACCCTGCCTCTCTACCTCGGGCAATCCCAGTCGCTGATCCAATTCAGGAAGGATCTCAAGACCTGGAGCACCCTGCCTCTCTACCTCGGGCAATCCCAGTCGCTGATCCAATTCAGGAAGGATCTCAAGACCTGGAGCACCCTGCCTCTCTACCTCAGGCAATCCCAGTCGCTGATCCAATTCAGGAAGTATCTCAATACCTGGAGCACCCTGCCTCTCTACCTCAGGCAATCCCAGTCGCTGATCCAATTCAGGAAGGATCTCAAGACCTGGAGCACCCTGCCTCTCTACCTCAGGCAATCCCAGTCGCTGATCCAATTCAGGAAGGATCTCAATACCTGGAGCACCCTGCCTTTCTACCTCAGGCAATCCCAGTCGCTGATCCAATTCAGGAAGGATCTCAAGACCTGGAGCACCCTGCCTCTCTACCTCAGGCAATCCCAGTCGCTGATCCAATTCAGGAAGGATCTCAAGACCTGGAGCACCCTGCCTCTGTACCTCAGGCAATCCCAGTCGCTGATCCAATTCAGGAAGGATCTCAAGACCTGGAGCACCCTGCCTCTCTCCCTCAGGCAATCCCAGTCGCTGATCCAATTCAGGAAGTATCTCAAGACCTGGAGCACCCTGCCTCTCTACCTCGGGCAATCCCAGTCGCTGATCCAATTCAGGAAGGATCTCAATACCTGGAGCACCCTGCCTCTCTATCTCAGGCAATCCCAGTCGCTGATCCAATTCAGGAAGGATCTCAAGACCCGGAGCACCCTGCCTCTCTACCTCAGGCAATCCCAGTCGCTGATCCAATTCAGGAAGGATCTCAAGACCCGGAGCACCCTGCCTCTCTACCTCAGGCAATCCCAGTCGCTGATCCAATTCAGGAAGGATCTCAAGACCTGGAGCACCCTGCCTCTCTACCTCAGGCAATCCCAGTCGCTGATCCAATTCAGGAAGGATCTCAAGACCTGGAGCACCCTGCCTCTCTACCTCAGGCAATCCCAGCCGCTGATCCCATTCAGGAAGGATCTCAAGACCTGGAGTACCCTGCCTCTCTACCTCAGGAAATCCCAGCCGCTGATCCAATTCAGGAAGGATCTCAATACCTGGAGCACCCTGCCTCTCTACCTCAGGCAATCCCAGTCGCTGATCCAATTCAGGAAGGATCTCAAGACCTGGAGCACCCTGCCTCTCTACCTCAGGCAATCCCAGTCGCTGATCCAATTCAGGAAGTATCTCAAGACCTGGAGCACCCTGCCTCTCTACCTCAGGCAATCCCAGTCGCTGATCCAATTCAGGAAGGATCTCAAGACCTGGAGCACCCTGCCTCTCTACCTCAGGCAATCCCAGTCGCTGATCCAATTCAGGAAGGATCTCAAGACCTGGAGCACCCTGCCTCTCTACCTCAGGCAATCCCAGTCGCTGATCCAATTCAGGAAGGATCTCAAGACCTGGAGCACCCTGCCTCTCTACCTCAGGCAATCCCAGTCGCTGATCCAATTCAGGAAGGATCTCAAGACCTGGAGCACCCTGCCTCTCTACCTCAGGCAATCCCAGTCGCTGATCCAATTCAGGAAGGATCTCAAGACCTGGAGCACCCTGCCTCTCTACCTCAGGCAATCCCAGTCGCTGATCCAATTCAGGAAGGATCTCAAGACCTGGAGCACCCTGCCTCTCTACCTCAGGCAATCCCAGTTGCTGATCCAATTCAGGAAGGATCTCAATACCTGGAGCACCCTGCCTCTCTACCTCAGGCAATCCCAGTCGCTGATCCAATTCAGGAAGGATCTCAAGACCTGGAGCACCCTGCCTCTCTACCTCAGGCAATCCCAGTCGCTGATCCAATTCAGGAAGGATCTCAATACCTGGAGCACCCTGCCTCTCTACCGCAGGCAATCCCAGTCGCTGATCCAATTCAGGAAGGATCTCAATACCTGGAGCACCCTGCCTCTCTACCGCAGGCAATCCCAGTCGCTGATCCAATTCAGGAAGGATCTCAAGACCTGGAGCACCCTGCCTCTCTACCTCAGGCAATCCCAGTCGCTGATCCCATTCAGGAAGGATCTCAAGACCTGGAGCACCCTGCCTCTCTACCGCAGGCAATCCCAGTCGCAGATCCAATTCAGGAAGGATCTCAAGACCTGGAGCACCCTGCCTCTCTACCGCAGGCAATCCCAGTCGCTGATCCAATTCAGGAAGGATCTCAAGACCTGGAGCACCCTGCCTCTCTACCTCAGGCAATCCCAGTCGCTGATCCAATTCAGGAAGGATCTCAAGACCTGGAGCACCCTGCCTCTCTACCTCAGCAATCCCAGTTGCTGATCCAATTCAGGAAGGATCTCAAGACCTGGAGCACCCTGCCTCTCTACCTCAGGCAATCCCAGTCGCTGATCCAATTCAGGAAGGATCTCAAGACCTGGAGCACCCTGCCTCTCTACCTCAGGCAATCCCAGTCCCTGATCCAATTCAGGAAGGATCTCAAGACCTGGAGCACCCTGCCTCTCTACCTCAGGCAATCCCAGTCGCTGATCCAATTCAGGAAGGATCTCAAGACCTGGAGCACCCTGCCTCTCTACCCCAGGCAATCCCAGTCACTGATCCAATTCTGGAAGGATCTCAAGGCCTGGAGCACCCTGCCTCTCTACCTCAGGCAATCCCAGTCTCTGATCCAATTCAGGAAGGATCTCAATACCTGGAGCACCCTGCCTCTCTACCTCAGGCAATCCCAGTCGCTGATCCAATTCAGGAAGGATCTCAAGACCTGGAGCACCCTGCCTCTCTACCTCAGGCACTCACCACTGCTGCCACAATTCAGGAAGGATCTCAAGATCTGGAGCACCCTGCCTCTCTACCTCAGGCAATCCCAGTCGCTGATCCAATTCAGGAAGGATCTCAAGACCTGGAGCACCCTGCCTCTCTACCTCAGGCAATCCCAGCCGCTGATCCAATTCAGGAAGGATCTCAAGACCTGGAGCACCCTGCCTCTCTACCTCAGGCAATCCCAGTCGCTGATCCAATTCAGGAAGGATCTCAAGACCTGGAGCACCCTGCCTCTTTACCTCAGGCAATCCCAGTCGCTGATCCAATTCAGGAAGGATCTCAAGACCTGGAGCACCCTGCCTCTCTACCTCAGGCAATCCCAGTCGCTGATCCAATTCAGGAAGGATCTCAAGACCTGGAGCACCCTGCCTCTCTACCTCATGCAATCCCAGTCGCTGATCCAATTCAGGAAGGATCTCAAGACCTGGAGCGCCCTGCCTCTCCACCTCAGGCAATCCCAGTCGTTGATCCAATTCAGGAAGGATCTCAAGACCTGCCTCTTTGACTGAACCTCCGCGGCCAGATGGATCAGCAGCCCCTCCCCCCTCAGTGTACTATATGAAATCCTGATTGATTGATTGATTGATTGATAGAGACACAGATGGTAAAATACTTTTGCTGGCATACTTGAGACACATACTGGCACTTGTACACTGGAGGTCATTCTTGTCATAATGGGCACCCATGGTAAAAGGTGGTAATGATGTACTAGAGGAAATTCTTGTCATATGGCGCATCTGTGGATAAATGTTGGTTTTGCACACTGGAGGTATTTCTTGGCATAAAGAATGACAACTTGTCATACGGGAGGGGGCAAGAAAGATAAAATGCTGGCTCTTACATTCTTGGGTACTTCTTGACATTAGGTCACCTATGGTTTATGGATGGCATAAATGGAAACATTTTGGAACTGGCATATAGGGGGGCATCCATCACTAAATGCCAGCACTAGCACCATGGAGCAAATGTTTGATATATGGAGGCCCCAGAACATTGGGCGCACACCTAGGTCTCATGCCACTGCGCTTTCTCTCATGCCGGTATCTCTACCACTGGCTGTTGAGTGTGCCTACACATTTGTTACTCTTTATCTGTTTGTGCCTTTCAGCTTTTTGTTGCTCTAAATCTTGTTGTGCCTTCCGTTTGTCACTGCTTGTTCCTCATTTTTGGTAATTGTCTACCTGCCTTCATCTTTGTCACTGTTTTATCTATCTGTGGCCTCGTTTTTCAAACTGTTTATCTATTACTTCCTCCAGAGGCATGGCTGAACGCTGCATCAACACCCGACATCACCACTGTAATCCCCGCCAGATACAATGTTATCAGGCAAGACCAACAACACAGACTCGGGGGAGAAATAAACATCAACTTGAAGGACACCACTAGCTGTAGCACCTCCACAGAAGCTGGAAGCAAATATATGGAGCACCTCAACTTCAAACTGCGAATCACAGCCAGCTTTACCCTGGGCAGGACCATGGTCTACCCACCCACAGGACCCAGTGCCAACTTCACCAACGGCAATATCATGAGAACAATTGTTTTTATTAGTGATATGTAAGGATAGACAATAAAGATAAAGCTCAGTGGTTGTATGCAAATGGCTGTTCACGTATGTAATAAGGAGGGAGGAGTCAAAGATTGTTTATGTTGAAAAATATTATATTTCCTTATATGGAAGTTGGTAATGTGTAAAGTGTCCCACATGAAAGCGGAGCAAAAAAGAAACAATAAAAACAATGCATATATGTAGCCAACAAAACAACATAAATGTGAGTGTTTCCACAAAACAACAAACAACCACATAGAAAAATGATCAAATGCATCAGAGCCTTTATATCAATTAAAGAAAAGACACATTTCAAAGAATATTACTTTGCTAAGACATTTCTGGGGCGCTTCCCTTCACCAAGGATCAATGGGCAACCCAGTGGACAAGGTCCAGCTTGACTTTGGGGCCACTCTCCCCTAGGAGCTCTGAAGACAAACCCACCATGAATGCCTCCAAAATGGACCCTTCGGTCCCCTCCTTAGATTTCACAGCTGAATATTGTCACGTCTTGAGTAGTTCTCTAGGTCCTTGCATTTCAGTTGTGCGGCTTTAAGGTCCTCTTAAGATGGTCGGAGGAACTCTCCAGGCAGTCAACTCGCTGTGCCAGGGTCTGGCATGTAGTATCGAGGTCAAGTGTCCGCACTCCAATGGAGCCTACGTCTTGTTGTAGAGTAGTGAATTTGGAGTTGAGGTCTGTCTGCAAATTCTCCAGAGAGGTAGCGAGGTCTGCTTTAAGTTCTTCTCGCAATTCTTTTTTAAAGTCCTGAGGGGAGGATAGGAGAACCTCCTTAGTTAATTCCATTTCGCCTTATGTGGTTGCAGATGAGTGCAACTCTTGTACTTCAGTCAGTTCAAAGTAGCTCGACACACTGTTCTTTTGTGGGGTTTACTGAGGCCTGTGGAATATGGCTTCTGATGCAAGTACAAGGTTGGCGAGTTAGTTCCCCCAAGCGATGGGCCACCGCCTTCTTAGATGTCTTTGTGTCCTCTAGATTGCTAGAATGTGTCCATTTAGCTATAGTGTGGCCAATATATCCCCTGGAAAGCTCTTGTAGGGCTGAAGTATACTGCATTATCAGGGGATGCAGTTCCTGTTTACTCTAATTATGGAGGTGGGCTCTGCCAAGACAGGAAGGTTTGTAGCTGGTTGGTCAGCACAGACCTGTTGGTGCTCACTGTAGCACGCTTGTTGTTCTGGGCATGTTTCACTAGTGCCTGATTGTATTTGCACAGTACACAGATGCAAAATTAGCGTTAACACGGCAGGCGTGTCTTTTAGTTTAAACTCTCCCGTAAGCGCCAGAAAGGGAACCCCCGATGTATACCCTTTAGCTCATGTTGTGCCCCCTGCCTTGTCTCCAGATGGGAACAGGGGCACCCCGGGCCCCAGAAAGGAGAGGAGCCCTGGTTCCCTAGTGTAACTGGAGAGGCTGAGTTACAAGGCAGCTAGTTGCGGGAGAAGCACCCTGTACCGACATTACCTCCCATATGTCAGTACCTGGACAGTCATTAATCCACAGTGGAAGCAAAGATAGTGCATGGACAATGACTCCAGGCCATCAGTGCAGTATCGATGGAGTTTAGCACCCCCTCAGCCAAGCACTACATGGCGCGCCCACCATTTTGAAAACAGACAGCAGGGCCTTCCCTGGAACTACAAGGCCTCTGTGGGATGCGAAACAGCCCCCCCAGGGGCCCCACAGCCGAAGGTGCGCAAGCCCGTCTGCGCCCTGTCGGGACCAAGGGCCATGAACCTGGTCAAATATTTGATTAATCTGACACCTCAATACATCATTCTGCTGAACAACTGATCCAATTATTGATCCGGACTGCAACGTTTGTCTGCCGTTAGACAATGCGTCTTGCTGCCCTTGTTGTAATTTTATGTTTTGCACAACATCCTTAAAAGCCTATACAAGTAAGATTTCAAATAACTCACCTCTTTTAAAAACAGCTTATTATTGGGCAATAACCCTATTAATAAAGCTTTTACTTTTTGGAATATTAATTGCCGTTCCCTTCCTAAACATAGGATGGACATATTTGACTTCCTGAATAGTGAACATCCTGACGCCATCTTTTTAACTGAAATCTGGATTCACGATAGCTCCGGCCCTGATGTGGCCTCAGGCTTACCATCTAACTATGCTATAGTTAGAAATTATAGAGTTGACGGGAAAGGCGGAGGAATTGCTAAAATCTATGATAAATCCTATCAATGTAAACTGTAAGATTCAACCTTTCTGAGCTGTGAAGCAGCTCTATTTAAAATTACGATGACCCCGCAAATTACCTTTTCTGGTATTCTTATCTATCGGACTCCTGCACCATCAAGCTCCTGGGTTTCTTCACTTCCAGACTTGGTCACCCCCATCTTCTTAAAGTGGCAAATTTCACTATTTTGGGTGATTTTAATTTACATCTCGATAAACCAGACTGCACGGTCAGCCATACATTGATCGCTGAGTTTGTTGCATTAAATCTCATTCTTTGTAATACTGGTCCCACACATATTGCTGGCCACCTTCTAGATCCCATTTTTTCAAACTTATCTGATCTGCAGTGTGACCCTGCTCTTCCTATCTGCTGGTCAGATCATTTTGCAGTTAAATTTTATTGTATTTTTTCGGTGACTCCAAATGTTGATAATACTAGTATTCCACAGAAATCCTGGAATTGGAGTAAGCTGGACATGGATGCTTTTAACAAACACCTTGCTAATAGTACACCTTCTATTGATCATATGTCAACCACTTCATTGAGTTCAATACATGATTGGATCTTTAATGCAGTTGAGTACTGTCTTCCTTTATCTTTAAAAAAAATCTATAATCATCGTCGTCCATCTCCTTGGTTCGCGGAGCAATTGAAAATTGAAGAAAACAAATGTAAAGCTCTGGAAAGAAGTTGGAGAAGAAATTACGCACAGGAGGCCAAATTAAAATCTAAGCAAGCATTAAAGTACTATCAAGCACTTTGTAAATCAGCTAGGAAGGACTATGTGTCTTCCACTATTTCTAAAGCCCAGAACTGTTCGCATACTCTGTTAACTTACAAATAACTCAATTTGTCGAATCTGCTGACTTTCTGCACTCCTCTCAATCTGGCTTTAGGGCCAGCTATTCGACTGAAACTACTCTTCTTGGAGTAACAGAAATGCTAAGACAGCGACACTGTGTTAATTAAGTCCTTGCAATCTCTTGGCATCACCGGTTCAGCGCTCGACTGGCTTTCATCTTTTTTAACTAAACGGACATTTGAAGTGTTTTTATCTAGAGCCAACTCTAAAATACAGACCTCTTCTTATGGGGTACCCCAAGGTTCAATCCTTAGTCATCTCCTGTTCAACTTGTATGTTAAACCTTTAGCGACTATTGCAGAAGAGGCAGGGTTGAGCCTTTTTTCCTATGCAGATGATACTCAAATCATCTTTTCCCTATCTACGGATAGGATGCCTGGACCTTCAGTTCTTCAGATTGGCCTGAAAAACATTGCATCTTGGATGCAACTAAATCTACTCAAGCTTAACAGCGAGAAAACTGAAGTCCTAATTTTCAGAAAAAAATAAAAATCTTGGGGGCCCACAGCACTGGCCTAGTGAAATGGGTGCTCTACATCAGCCCACTGATCATGTCCGTAACTTGGGAGTCATCATTGATGACAAATTATCTGTGAAGCAGCAGGTAGTAAAAGTGGCAGCTACTTGTTTCACCATTTTAAAATGGTTGAAAAAAATCATCTGGATGCTCCCGGTCTCCACTCAAAAAAAAAGTAGTCCAGGCACTTGTGACATCTAGAATGGACTACGGTAACATCCTTTATTTGGGTTCAAATAAGGATGTCATGCGGAGGCTGCAGGTAATACAGAACTTTGCCTCCAGGCTGCTCTGTCAGCTTTCTAAAACATCTTCCACCTCCAGTGTTTTGCGTAACCTTCATTAGCTCAGGATTGAAAACCACGTTAAGTTTAAGGCCTGAGCTACATGTATAAAATCAAGGCTGGCTCTGCTCCTAAATACTTGCAAACCTTAGCTCAACTTTATCAACCGTCCCGTCTATTACGATCGACCACTCAGGGAAAATTCCTGGTGCCGAGGATTAAACTTTCCAGAATGGGAGGTCGCTCATTTGCTTGCCTTGGCCCATCCATATGGAACTCTCTTCCTATCGCACTTCATAATAAAACTTCTTACATGAATTTTCGGAAACTTTTAAAAACGTGGTTATTTAACCAATAGTTTGCTTCCCTCTGCAGTCTTGTTTTCTTTTGCTCTCTGTCAGGTTTAGCGCTGCGAAACCCTTTTTGGGTAGCTGTGCGCTATACAAAATTAATTTAACATAACATAACAGCCCTCAGCTTGCGGGGTTAGAGCTGGTGAAGGCGTGCGATCCCCTGAAGCCCCTGGAAGGAATGCATGTAGATCTTTGCATGCCACAGTCTCTCGACTCTGCTACGCTGTGCTGATTTCATTCATTCATTTCATTTCATTTAAACTTTATTCGGCTTCAAAAATGCGAACCATAAAAGTTACATTTACACAAGTGAACAAGCGAATTTAAAAATGGACATCACGGATCAGGCTACATGAGTTCAAGAGGGTCGATACACATTAAGTAAGAGTATAAAGGCAAAATATAAAGTTAAAAGCAATTCATAGTAATACATTTTATCCTAGTCATTTGAAATCCAGGCTTTTTCTGTATCTTAAAGAGCATTTTAAAAACCCTACAATCAGCGGTGTACAGTCGGGTTTTAACAATTGCAGGTAAAACAAAGCTGGGCGTGCCTGTGAAAAATTTAGTTTTTTAAGAGAGATTTTAAAAACAATCTACGGGGGCCACATAAAAGTCGCAAAAAAGGACAAAGTGTAACAGATCCTGTGGAGACAGGTTGTCGCAGCCACAGGGTGCTAACACCTGTCCTTTATGGCTCCCCCTAGGTACTGTCAGTAAGAGGTGAAAATAGTCCAATCTAAACCTTACCTGCAGAAATCTTTCCTGCATTGATAGAGGCCATGCAAGATAGTCCTCCATTCCTGGAGAGGTTTTAAGCATTAGATGTCTGCGTGCTCCAGATTTCTGGAGTTCCTGTTCCTCACGCTTGATCTGCTTATGCTCTAAATAGGATTACTTTACAAAGGCCACGTCTTCCTTTGTTATGCACTCTGGAGTTAAGAAAAGATCCAGGCGTCCCAGCTCATTAAAGGATCTCATTAAGTATTTGCACCATGGTATTACAGGCATGTGGTCTAAGTTCAACAAATCCCTGTATATTTTGTGTGTAAGAACGAGATCTTTGATTAGCCAACTTTTTAGCCAGAAGAGCATGGGGCGCAAGCCAAGGGTGTCGCAGATGTATTGAACACCAGTTTCTTCATGAACGGAGAAGTTTCATGTCCCTTGGGGGACCCCCAGCAGTTGTTTTAGGAAGGTATTTTCGGCCACCTGAATCCCTTCAGCTCTGGTGGACCCCCACAACTCACTCCCGTATGTGGCTATGGCTACACTCCTGGCTTGATACATTTTCAACATTGCGGCCACTGGGCGATTGCCCATCTTGCTCGCAAAGTTAAGAATTGCAGCGTTGCTCCTGGTCACCTCCCCCCGCTTCTTCTTAATCAAGGGGGCCCAGTTTTGTCTCTCATCTAGGAGAACGCCCAGATACGAGAAGGTAGAGGTTGTTGGCACTCTCGTTCCATTTACCATTAATGGGTATTGGCGCTCAGATCCAGGCCCTACCTGCATTATAAAAGATTTTGCATTGTTTAAGGCCAGATCTCTTTCTGCCATAAACCCCCAAAATGTGTTTAGCAGAACTTGTAGGCTTTTAGGGGTTCGTGCTAGGAGAACCGCGTTGTCTGCGTATAGCAAGACGGGCAGACCTCTGTCACCCACATACGGATAATCCACCGTCCTTCTGACCAGGTGGCCGAGGTCGGTTGGCTGAGTGTCAACACAGCACGGTGCGGAGCTCAGCGCTTTAAATGCCACACTGCAGTTCGCACATTACCGGCGTCCTCACCCGTCTCCTGGCTCCGCTCGAAGGAGGGAGAGAAAAACTGTAGCCAAGCAGGGAATGGTCGCGGGCGAGTAGATGTCACCAGGAAAAGCTCCACTGCTTGCTGCAGAAGTTCAGGGGCAGGCAGCGATTTTAGGGATACTCTAGATGGAGTTAATACAGTCTATTCGCCCCGTTCAGGTCTCCAAGCGCCCAGCGTGCATTCAGCAATTCCTCACATTGAACTCCCAGCCCCGCAATCGGCGTTTTCAGCGGTCAGGACTTTTCCTGGAAACAGCCTGTGCTGATTTAAAGCTGGGGTGTCCAGTAGGGGTGTGGTGTTTACTGCAAAGCTCCCTGACTCCGCCCCCACTTCCTGTTTCTTGAGCTGAGTAGTATCTGATCTGGTTAGTACCCTCAGTAGATGGGTGCGTCCCCACCTGGGCCCTGTGGCAATCAGCAGTCTCGATATAGATGGTGCCCGCTGCGTCCCTCGTCTGCGCCTCAAGGGGTTAATATGCAGCCCCCTCAGTATCTCCTATTCCCGGCTTCCTCCACTTTAGGATAGGACTTTGAAAGGTGCTCTCTACACATTGATTTTCCGAGCTAATGCAGTGGAGCTCATACGGATCACATCCGTGAGGCCATGGTGGTTGGCCGACATCAACAACTTTCATTTACATTTCCTCTGCTTCCCCGGACAGGCATCTCCTCCTCTGCACCCCTGGACAGGTCTCACCACCTCCTCTGTAACCGTGGACAGGACTCACCTCATCTGCACCCCATGGACAGGTCTCTCCTCCTCTGCACCCCTGGACAGGCCTCACCTTCTCTGTATACTGGGCAGGCCTCACCTTACAGCACCCTGAAATGAAATGAAATGAATGAAACTTATATAGCGCACGACTTACCCTGGGGCATCTCAGCGCTTGCTTAGGGAACCCGTCCTGGTATTCCCCTGTGAGATAACCCTGGCAGGGTATCCACAAGGTGAAAGCCAGGCATCCCACCGCGAGGGGCCGTTGTGGAGATTAAGCAAGCTATTGCCCAGAGTCGCAGAGTGTGAACCCGTGAGTCGAGAAGGCACCGGAGCGAGAATTAACGAGTCCGTGGAATTTTGAGCCCAAGCCCCGCCGAGGCAGGGAATTGAACCCTGGTCCAGGGCCAAACTCAAGCTCCAGGTCTGCCGCCTCTAACCCCTGAGCCACACTTCTCCACTTCTCACCCTGTGGACAGGCCTCACCTCCTCCTCTGCACCCCTGGACAGGCCTTTCCTCCTCTGCACCAATGGACAGGCCTCACCATCTCTGCATCTGGATAGGCCTCACCTCCTCTGCACCCCTGCACAGCCCTCACCTCCTCTTCACCCCTGGACAGGCCTCTCCTCCTCTGCACCCCAGGACAGGCCTCTCCTCCTCTGCGCCCCTGGACAAGCCTCACCTCCTCTGCACCCCTTGACAGGCCTCACCTCCTCTGACCCCTGGAAAGAACCACACACCAGACAGGGAGAACTACACACCAGACAGGGAGAACCACACACCAGACAGGGAGAACCACACACCAGACAGGGACAATCA
This sequence comes from Lissotriton vulgaris, assembly GCF_964263255.1. Taxonomy (NCBI): domain Eukaryota; kingdom Metazoa; phylum Chordata; class Amphibia; order Caudata; family Salamandridae; genus Lissotriton; species Lissotriton vulgaris. Next base: position 79,133,600 of record NC_141685.1, on the reverse strand, counting down.
CACACCAGACAGGGACAATCACACACCAGACAGGGACAATCACACACTAGACAGAGACCACCACACACTCGAAAGGGGCAACCACACACCCAACAAAGAGAACCACACAACAGACAGGGAAAACCACACATCAAACAGGAACATTCACGCCAGACAGAGACAACCACAAACCATACAGAGAAGACTAACCATCAGACAGGGAGAACCACACACCAGACAGAGACAACCACACACCAGACAGGGAGAACCACACACCAGACAGAGACCACCACACACCAGAAAGGGGCAACCACACACCCAACAGAGAGAACCACACACCAGACAGGGAGAACTACACACTAGGCATGGGCGGAAAATCCGTTCCGCTCGCGGATTTTGCGGATTTTCGGGAAATCCGCAATCCGTGAGATTCGCGAATCTCCCGCAAAATCCGCAAATCCGCGAGCAGCGGATTTTGCTCGCACTGCTCGCACTGTTCGCGTGAGTTCGCGTGAGTTCGCGCCCCGCGAATAAGTGCAAAATTGCAGAAATACGATCTTAGCAAAACTGAAAGTAACTACTTACCAGGTTCAAAAGTTCAGGCTCATCATTAGTAGCCATTTCCTGTAGTGCTTCCTGAGGGGCCCCTCCAGAGTTCAGTTGCCAGTTGAAACTATTATGTGACCCTGCTCTGAACCTCAGAATAGTTACACATATGCCACAAAGGTCCTGAATTACAGCTAAGGGAGACAAGCAGGAGCCAGGCTGGAAGTTAAAATCCATTAATCAGCCCCTAATTCATTATTGTCAGTTGGGGCAGGGCAGGTGTTGTAACTAATTTTGCAACAATGAAAGCACTTAGCAAGTGCAAAAGATCACTAATCAGGGCGCACTAAGGAAGCAGGTGCCAGCTAAAAAAATATTCTGTGACACATTAATCAGCCCCAAATTAATTCAGGTCACTTGAGGCAGGGAAGGTGTGCTTTGCTTTGCCGAAAATAATGTACACTGGACAACCAGAGGGTGTGGTGATGAAACAGAGGGTGGCATGGGTGGGCCAGAGGGTGGCATGAGTAGTCAGAGAGTGGCAGTGGTGACAGAGAGTGGCAGTGATGAAGAAGAGTGTCCCAAACAGGCTGGACACGTAGAAACAACAAGTTCGCAAAACTTGCGACCCGACAGGTAAGTTCGCAAATTGCGAAATTGTGAAAAACCCTCGCGAACTGGCAGAAACACGGGCGAACACAAAAAAAAAAAAATCCGCAAATTCGCGGGAATTCGCGGATTTTGCGGATTGCGAATCCGCAAATCCGCAAAATTCGCGAACGCGAGATCCGCAAAATTCGCTCATGCTTACTACACACCAGACAGGGACAGCCACACACCAGACACGGAGAACCACACACCAAACAGGGAGAACCACACACCAGACAGGGAGAACTACACACAAGACAGGGACAATCACAAACCAGACAGACACAACCACATACCATACAGAGAAGACTTACCATCAGACAGGGAGAACCACACACCAGACAGAGACCACCACACACCAGAAAGGGGCAACCACACACTGAACAGAGTGAACCACACACCAGACAGGGAGAACTACACACCAGACAGGGACAACCACATACCAGACCGGGACAATCACACACCAGACTGGGACCAGACCGAGACCACCACACACCCGATAGGGGCAACCACACACCCAACAGAGAGAACCACCCAACAGAGAGAACCACACACCAGACAGGGACAACCACACACCAGACAGGGACAATCACACACCAGACAGAGACAACCACAAACCATAAAGAGAAGACTAACCATCAGACAGGGAGAACCACACACCAGACAGAGACAACCACACACCAGACAGGGAGAACCACACACCAGGCAGAGACCAACACACACCAGAAAGGGGCAAACACATACCCAACAGAGAGAACCACACACCAGACAGGGAGAACTACACACCAGACAGGGACAGCCACACACTAGACAGGGACAACCACATACCAGACAGGGACAATCACACACCAGACAGGGACCAGACAGAGACCACCACACACCCAACAGAGAGAACCACACACCAGACAGGGAGAACTACACACCAGACAGGGAGAACCACACACCAGACAGGGAGAACCACACACCAGACAGGGAGAACCACACACCAGACAGAGACAGCCACAAACCATACAGAGAAAACTAACCATCAGACAGAGAGAACCACACACCAGACAGAGGAAACCACACACCAGACCGCGAGAACCACACACCAGAGACTATCACACACCAGAAAGGGGCAACCCCACACCCAACAGAGAGAACCACACACCAGACAGGGCGAACCATACACCAGACAGGGAGAACCACACACTGGACAGAGACAACCACACACCGGGCAGGGACAACCACATACCAGACAGGGACAATCACACAAAAGACAGGGACCAGACAGAGACCACCACACACCCGAAAGGTGCAACCACACACCAGACAGGGAGAACTACACACCAGGCAGGGACAGCCACACACCAGACAGGGACAATAATACACCAGACAGGGACAACCACATATCAGGCAGGACCGACCAGACAGGGACAACCAGACAAAGACAAACACACACCAGCCATGGACAACCATACACCAGACAGGGACAACCACACACCAGATAGGGACAAGCACACACCAGACAGGGAGAACAACACTCCAGATAGGGTCAACCCCAGCCCAGACAGGGACAGCCACATACCAGACAGAGACAGCATACCAAACAGAGACAACTATCCACTAGACAGGGATGACCAGACACCAAACAGGAACAACCACACACCATAAAGGGACAACCAGACAGGGACAACTACACACCAGACAGGGATAGCCATACACCAGACCGGGACAACAACACACCAGATAGGGACAACCACTCACTAGACAGGGACAACTACGTACAGAGACAACCACACACCAGACAAAACACAACCACAGACCAGACAGGGGCAACCACACCCCAGACAGGGTCAACCGCTCACCAGACAGGGACTACCACACACCAGAAAGGGACAACCACACACCAGACAGGGACAGACACTTTCCAGACAGGGACAGCACACCAGACAGGAACAACTACACACCAGACAGGGACATCCACATACCAGACAGGGATAACCACACACAAGACAGGGACAACCACATACCAGACAGGGTCAGCCACACACCATACAGGGGCAATCACACACCCGACATTGACAATCACACACCAGACAGGGACAACCACACGCCAGACAGGGACAACCACACACCAGACAGGGACAACCACACACCAGACAGGGACAACCACGCTCCAGACAGGGACAACCACACTCCAGACAGGGACAACCACACTCCAGACAGGGACAACCACACACCAGACAGGGCCAACTACATAGCAGTGCAGAGCAGACAAATGCGCATTCAGTAGCAAACGTGATGGTTTGTGTCCAGTCCACACACCTCAGAACATCTTTAACATACAGAGCCAGAGTTTGAATTAATTCTCACGTAGATTGCAAATGCCACTGTTCATTTGTTTCCAGGGACACCCAGACACACACAGGTACAAAACCCACAGGCACTCAAAGGCACATACATGCACACATAGAGGCACACACAGACACTCATAGGCACACAGAGACACATACAGGCACTCACATGCATGCACAGGCATACACAGACACTCATAGGTACTGTAGGAAATGGGACCCCCGGCCGGCCAGGGCTTGCACCACAGCCAGTCAGAGACCGCCACTCCTATGAAAAGTCGACCCCTGCTCGCCCTCTGGGTAACGCGGCGCGGGCAGCCAGGCCTATCTCGGAGGACATGTGAAGCATTTGCGCACGCACCCACCAACAACAACATCCCCGGCCTCCCACAAAAGGAACTCCACACCAGATATATATATAAAAATAGTCTTTGTATTAAGCAGGACACATAGGAATATACATTGTACAAGGTGCCAGGGGCACGGGCAGGGGCTACAGGGAAGAGGGTACAGCACAGGGCCAAGGGACCACTGCCAGGAATCACATACAGGGGACATCTGGTATTCAGAGGGGGGGGAAGGAGGTCAAGGTACACAACATACAGGGGCACCGGTAGAGGTGCAACATAGAGTACTTGTAGGGATCACCTTAGTCTTAGTCCATAGCCATCCACAGGCCAGCGGGCCTTTCTGGGGCAAGGGGCCCAGGAGTCTCGACGTTCAGGGCAGGGAGCCCGGGGCAAACCTAAACGTAGCAGTTGCCCACTAAGTGCTGGGCAACTGAGGGACATCGTGTGAGCCTCGCCGGCCCTGGGGAAAAAGGGGTGCCAACTGGTGGAGCCACTCGAGAACGAGGGGGGGTAGTGGCACGGTGGAGCCTCTCGGGGCTCTGGGGCTGCCATATGGATGAAGCCTCTCGGGGCTCGGAGGCCGACATGGAAATGGAGCCTTCTCGGGGCTCAGGGGTTGAGGGGGCCACAGGGGAGCCTCGCCGGGCTCAGACCATTGGTAGGGCAGGCGGAGTCCCTCTCGGGGGACTCGGCTTCGTGGGAGGCCTCACGGACCTCAGGGCACAACCAGGGATTCACTCGAGGGGAGGGGCGGACACCGACAACGTGTCCCGACGCCCCTCCTCTCCATTGCTGGCCGCAGCACTCACCGGGTCTGGTGCGCCGGTCTCCTTTGCTGCGCCAGCCTTCTCCTTGTGCTCCGGGGCTCTCTCTCTCTCGGGAGCCCCGGGGAAGGTCAGCAGCTTCACGGGGGTATCGCAGGAGCGCGGAGTGGGCTCCCGCCGCTCCTGCTTCGTCGTCCTTCTTCGGCCGGCCTCTCTCCTTCTCTCGGGCCGGCAGCCAATCACGGCGCGGCCTGGGGGATGACGCTAGTGGGGAATCCCGGGCCGGCAGCCAATACCAGCGCGGCCCCGGGGATGACATCACTAGGGTCCCGGGCGGCGGCGGTGAACTCGGGGGAAATCGACGAGGAGTGGGCTCCCTCGTAAGGCACAAGGGCAGGGAACAAAGCGAGGTAGGCACTCGCTGGGGGTGTCGAATCTTGGTAGCACGGTGCAGACGCCGGGTGAGCACCGGCTTGCTGAATATAGCGCTACCAGCGATCGTGCAGGAGTGAAGCACCCCAAAGCAAGGGGGCAGGGAACAGCGCTCCCAGGCGCTGGGCAGAAGGGACAGCGCTCCCCCAGCGCTAGATGCGGGTTACCAAAGTCCATCGGTAGTTCAGGACCTCAGGGGGGGCCCAGCAGCGCCAGGTAGGGGAAAGGGCCTTCCTCAGTCCAGGAGTAGGGCAGGGCCCAGGGAGGCACGCCACCCCTGAGCCCCAGCAGCAGCAGCTCCGGGTAGATTCAAGTTGAGAACAAGAACAAGTCCAGAGTGTCACAGCACCCTTTTTATACACACATTCTTGGTCTGAAGGGGCAGGCAGGGGGAGAACCAGCTGGAACTGGTTATGGGGGGATTCTTTACACTGGCCAGGCTAGGAACATCAGCCGCACCCCAGGGGGTGGAGCCAGCATTGTCTGGGGAAAACCCAGCCTCATTCATGACACTCAAACCAGACAGTCAATCCACAAGCAGACCCAGGCTCACTCCTCCCCTCACATCAGTATGCTAAACACTCCATTCACCACCGGGGCAGACCCTCCCAGATCCTGGGAGCCAGGCTCACCAGCCAGCCCCGGCCAATCATACGCCAGGCACATATTCCACAAATATGCCAACTTCCAAAAGGGGAACTTCTACACTAGACACACTCATACCTCATATACCGTTGCGCAGCATTCAATCTCACGAGTTCATACATACCAGACTTGACCCTGCACACCCTACGCACCGGGAACTACAGAGGACTCATCCATTCCCCATGTATTCCTATGGAAGGGTAGGTCGCTCTCTCCTCACACTCACTCAGAGGGGGAATCACCATCCCCAGGTTACATATACCATAAAAACTTCAGGGGCGGACCTGCCAGATGGGCCTCGTCCAACACATGCCCCTCCCAGCCCAAACGCAGGGTAGACCAATCACTACCGTGATGGACTTCCCTGCTGCAGGGCGATAGAACATGGACGTGGCTCACGCTACCGAGCCACCCTCCAGTTCGACGCCTACCTGGGCCGATAGACACACACAGGCTAAAAATTAAGAAGAATTAAAAATTAAAAAAAAAAATAATAAAGACATAGGTCCAACCAGGCTACCCCCCTGGCACGCCTTAGTTGTCCGTGACTAGGACCAGGCCCTAGGCCACCCAGATACCACTGGTCCCTGCGAATCCGAAGTGGGGGGTGGTAACCCCGGGCCCACAATAGCCCTTCTCCACTCCTTTTCTCAGGGTAGCCACGACTACCACTGTTCCTTCCACCTAGGGTCCACACCCTCAGGCTTGCCAGAGGTCACGGGCAAGAATGCCCCACCCTACCTCTACTTCTGAGGTTCCGCGTTCTCCCAGGAGAAACACCCTCAGAACACACTTTCCTAACAGTCTTGGAACTTCCTTCCTCCACTGGTCTTCCACCTGGGAACTAAGCGTTTTAGCTCTCCCCAAGGCAAGCCGCGGCCGCGCCAGCAGGTCTTCCTTGTCTGGGATACAACTAACATGAATTCAACAAAACGAGCCGCGGCAGTACTAGCCGGTCTCAAGGTTCAGCTCTCCCCAAGGCAAGCCTCGGCCGAGCCAGCAGGTCTTCCTTGTCCGGGATACAACTACCATAACTTTAACAAAACGAGCTGCAGCAGCGCCAGCCGGTCTCAAGGTTCAGCTCTCCCCAAGGCAAGCCGCGGCCGAGCCAGCAGGTCTTCCTTGTCCGGGATACAACTACCATAACTTTAACAAAACGAGCTGCAGCAGCGCCAGCAGGTCTCAAGGTTCAGCTCTCCCCAAGGCAAGCCGCGGCCGAGCCAGCAGGTCTTCCTTGTCCGGGATACAACTTAACATAAATTCAGCCAGGGCGACACCTGACGCCTAAACCACATTCAGCGGGGTACGGAACGCATGATGCATCAAACACAATTAGCAGGGCAAAAAGGGGGGGGGGACACCTGACGCATCAACCACATTCAGCGGTGCACGGAACACATGATGCCTCCAACACATTCATCGGGATAAGGAAGGACAAGATTAACGTTGATTCAGCAAGCTCCCCATCCCAGAGAACTTATACTCCATTACTCAGCATACCTCAACATTCATGCACATACCGTTCCCTAGACTGGTAGGACAGTTTTCCACCGCCCCTGATTCCTCAACCTGACCCTCGGGGCACAGGTACCATTACTCTAGGGCAGGGACAAGGACCATACATATTTGAACACAATTTTGCAACCACCACTGGATCCCACCCTTCTGGTGAATCCAGAAAACCATATTACACTAGGGAGATGATTTACCCTCCCAAGCTAGGGACACCTAACTCTCAGTATACATGTACATTTTTTTCTACAGAACAGATATTTAAGTAACCCTTAAAACTTTCCACAGGACGGGTATTTCTAACAATCTTTAACATTTTTCACAGACATTTTTAGCAACCTGACCTGACCCTATGTGGCACAGGTACCATTATTCTAAGGAAGGGACAGGGACCATATACATTGAACCTAATTATGCTGCCACCACTGGATCCCACCCTTCCGGTGAGTTCCAGAAAACACATTGTACTAGGGAGTTGATCTACCCTCCCTAGCTAGGGCCATCTAACCAGAACACATCTTTCATAGGACGGAAATTTACGTAAACTCTTAAAACAATAATCTCTTTTCTTTGCGACCATTTACAATACAGAGTTTTGTAGGGAGGCCAGTTATCATTGTGGTACTGCGCAAACACAAGTCCGGATCCCACCGCTAGCCACCAGAGTAGGAAATGGGACCCCCGGCCGGCCAGGGCTTGCACCACAGCCAGTCAGAGACCGCCACTCCTATGAAAAGTCGACCCCTGCTCGCCCTCTGGGTAACGCGGCGCGGGCAGCCAGGCCTATCTCGGAGGACATGTGAAGCATTTGCGCACGCACCCACCAACAACAACATCCCCGGCCTCCCACAAAAGGAACTCCACACCAGATATATATATAAAAATAGTCTTTGTATTAAGCAGGACACATAGGAATATACATTGTACAAGGTGCCAGGGGCACGGGCAGGGGCTACAGGGAAGAGGGTACAGCACAGGGCCAAGGGACCACTGCCAGGAATCACATACAGGGGACATCTGGTATTCAGAGGGGGGGGAAGGAGGTCAAGGTACACAACATACAGGGGCACCGGTAGAGGTGCAACATAGAGTACTTGTAGGGATCACCTTAGTCTTAGTCCATAGCCATCCACAGGCCAGCGGGCCTTTCTGGGGCAAGGGGCCCAGGAGTCTCGACGTTCAGGGCAGGGAGCCCGGGGCAAACCTAAACGTAGCAGTTGCCCACTAAGTGCTGGGCAACTGAGGGACATCGTGTGAGCCTCGCCGGCCCTGGGGAAAAAGGGGTGCCAACTGGTGGAGCCACTCGGGCTCGAGAACGAGGGGGGGTAGTGGCACGGTGGAGCCTCTCGGGTCTCTGGGGCTGCCATATGGATGAAGCCTCTCGGGGCTCGGAGGCCGACATGGAAATGGAGCCTTCTCGGGGCTCAGGGGTTGAGGGGGCCACAGGGGAGCCTCGCCGGGCTCAGACCATTGGTAGGGCAGGCGGAGTCCCTCTCGGGGGACTCGGCTTCGTGGGAGGCCTCACGGACCTCAGGGCACAACCAGGGATTCACTCGAGGGGAGGGGCGGACACCGACAATGTGTCCCGACGCCCCTCCTCTCCATTGCTGGCCGCAGCACTCACCGGGTCTGGTGCGCCGGTCTCCTTTGCTGCGCCAGCCTTCTCCTTGTGCTCCGGGGCTCTCTCTCTCTCGGGAGCCCCGGGGAAGGTCAGCAGCTTCACGGGGGTATCGCAGGAGCGCGGAGTGGGCTCCCGCCGCTCCTGCTTCGTCGTCCTTCTTCGGCTGGCCTCTCTCCTTCTCTCGGGCCGGCAGCCAATCACGGCGCGGCCTGGGGGATGACGCTAGTGGGGAATCCCGGGCCGGCAGCCAATACCAGCGCGGCCCCGGGGATGACATCACTAGGGTCCCGGGCGGCGGCGGTGAACTCGGGGGAAATCGACGAGGAGTGGGCTCCCTCGTAAGGCACAAGGGCAGGGAATAAAGCGAGGTAGGCACTCGCTGGGGGTGTCGAATCTTGGTAGCACGGTGCAGACGCCGGGTGAGCACCGGCTTGCTGAATATAGCGCTACCAGCGATCGTGCAGGAGTGAAGCACCCCAAAGCGGTAGGGGGCAGGGAACAGCGCTCCCAGGCGCTGGGCAGAAGGGACAGCGCTCCCCCAGCGCTAGATGCGGGTTACCAAAGTCCATCGGTAGTTCAGGACCTCAGGGGGGGCCCAGCAGCGCCAGGAAGGGGAAAGGGCCTTCCTCAGTCCAGGAGTAGGGCAGGGCCCAGGGAGGCACGCCACCCCTGAGCCCCAGCAGCAGCAGCTCCGGGTAGATTCAAGTTGAGAACAAGAACAAGTCCAGAGTGTCACAGCACCCTTTTTATACACACATTCTTGGTCTGAAGGGGCAGGCAGGGGGAGAACCAGCTGGAACTGGTTATGGGGGGATTCTTTACACTGGCCAGGCTAGGAACATCAGCCGCACCCCAGGGGGTGGAGCCAGCATTGTCTGGGGAAAACCCAGCCTCATTCATGACACTCAAACCAGACAGTCAATCCACAAGCAGACCCAGGCTCACTCCTCCCCTCACATCAGTATGCTAAACACTCCATTCACCACCGGGGCAGACCCTCCCAGATCCTGGGAGCCAGGCTCACCAGCCAGCCCCGGCCAATCATACGCCAGGCACATATTCCACAAATATGCCAACTTCCAAAAGGGGAACTTCTACACTAGACACACTCATACCTCATATACCGTTGCGCAGCATTCAATCTCACGAGTTCATACATACCAGACTTGACCCTGCACACCCTACGCACCGGGAACTACAGAGGACTCATCCATTCCCCATGTATTCCTATGGAAGGGTAGGTCGCTCTCTCCTCACACTCACTCAGAGGGGGAATCACCATCCCCAGGTTACATATACCATAAAAACTTCAGGGGCGGACCTGCCAGATGGGCCACGTCCAACAGGTACACACAGTTATACACAGCGGCACAGAGGCACTCATAGCCACACAGGCACGCCAGCCACACAGAGGCACACCAAGTCACTCATAGGCTCACCCAGGTATACAAAGGCACACACAGGCACTAATAGGCACACACAGGGGTACACAGATACACAGAGGCACACATAGGCACACACAGGCACACACAGCCACACAGAGGCACTCATAGCCACATAGGCACGCCAGCCACACAGAGGCACACCAAGTCACTCATAGGCTCACCCAGGTATACAAAGGCACACACAGGCACTAATAGGCACACACAGGGGTACACAGATACACAGAGGCACACATAGGCACACACAGGCACACACAGCCACACAGAGGCACTCATAGCCACATAGGCACGCCAGCCACACAGAGGCACACCAAGTTACTCATAGGCTCACCCAGGTATACAAAGGCACACACAGGCACTAATAGGCACACACAGGGGTACACAGATACACAGATACACAGAGGCACACATAGGCACACACAGGCACACAGAGGCACACACAGGCACACACAGCCACACAGAGGCACTCATAGCCACATAGGCACGCCAGCCACACAGAGGCACACCAAGTTACTCATAGGCTCACCCAGGTATACAAAGGCACACACAGGCACTAAGAGGCACCCACAGGGGTACACAGATACACAGAGATACACATAGGAACACACAGGCACCCATAGGCACATACAGGCATACAGGAACTCAGGCACATGCAGACACACAGAGTCAGATCCGATCAGAATACGCTTTATTCAATTTAAAAATTGTTAAGCCATAAAAGCACAAAACATAATAAACAATAAAAACATACATTTCATTTATATATACAAAATACAAATTCAAGCGATGCTCTAAGAAGAAATAGCACCATCCATTGACAGCCGTTGTTTGACCACCCCTTTCAAATATTTAGCAATGTGATCAGTCACAGATCTGTCATTCAGATATTGCAGCTTTAGAAAGGCAGGGCGACATTGTCTCAAGCCTAACTCATTAAAATGGGTAATATCCATTTTTTCCTTGGCATAGAACAAAACTTGCAAAAAACATAACATGGATTGTCGGCTGAACAGAGATATTGTCACACAGGCATAAACATAAGGTGCGGGACCAGTCGTTGATTTTTGGGGTGGTAACCCTAGTGTGAAAAATGCCAAGGCGTAGGCGCGTCAATAACAATCCATCATAAGCTCCTGCAGTGTTCAGTAAATATGGTTGTATCCCAGGTTGAGTCAAGAGTAGTTGGTGTGTACTCACTGACGGTTTTACAATGTTACTGGACAGATTAATGGACTCCAAATAGTCCAAACATAATGAGTTATATTATTTCTAGTAATATTGTTCAAACTGTCAGGATTAGAGAAATATTCCGGATGTCCTAAACTCTCTAAAAAATGTTTAACATAAGTCAACCAGAAGATACGATCAGCCACATCAAGGGAAAAACCATCTTTAATCAGGTCTCTGTTCAAACCAGTGGAGCCACCAGTCCAAACTTTATGCCACAGCAAAATGGCCTGCAATTTAATCAAGTCTAAAGGACAAGGCAACCCCAACTCAACGTGGCATACGAATGCAGCTGTGCTACTGGGTACAGCTACAAGATATCTCAGGAACCTGTTTTCAACTATTTGCAGGCACTCGGCATTGGCATAATCCCAGATGCCTGCTCCATACATAGCAACAGGAATGCATTTCGCTTTATAGATTGTTATTAGGTCTGCAACAGGGTGCCTCTCCAATTTCCTTGCAAAGTTGATTATAGCACCAGTGGCTTTACAAAATAATAATTTCCTAGATTCAAAAGCTTTAGCCCGTAGACCCCTTTTTTCAAAAACAATGCCCAGGTAAGAAAAATGAGCCGTGTGTTCGAGTTTCCTGTTTTCAATGACGAATTCTCGGCACTTGATACTGGGCTTACAACATTTAATTGTAAATGTTTTGGTTATATTAACACGAAGATCAAGTTCTAACATATAGGCAGAAAAGCTGTTAATTACATTTTGTAGGCCAATGGCGGTACGAGCCAATAAGACGGCATCGTCAGCATATAATAAAGCTCCTATTGGCCGTCCATTTATACATGGCAAATCAAGACAGTCATTGCCTAATTTTGCTCCCAGGCTATTAATATAAAGAGTGAACAAGAGGGGTGCCAACACGCACCCCTGCCTCACCCCCTTCTTTACCGGTAGGGTCTTACTGAGTTCACCGCCCCTTCCATAGTGCACCCGGGCCCTAGCATCTAAATAAGACTGTTTTAAAAAATTAAGAATGGGTGGATCAACCTGCATGACATCTAAAATGCTCCATAGCTTCTGATGGTTAACCCAGTCAAAGGCTAAACTCAAATCAACAAAACATAAAAATAAATTCCCCTTTTTAGCCTTTAAATACTTTCCTACCAGCAAGTTCAGATTCAGACAATGTTCAATGGTTCCCACACCTTGGCGGACGTCGTACTGTAATTCAGAAATTATACAGTTTTAGTCTGCCCCGTAACTGGAGGCGGTTTAAAACGACATGTCCAGCCACCTTTGCAAAATAGTCTAGTAATGATATTGGTCTGTAGCAGGACGGATCGCCCCGATTACCCTTCTTGTAAATAGGGACAAGTATTGATTCCATCCACGTGGCTGTGAATCCCAGGGAGAAACAAGCTTTTAAAACCAGGGCTAGTAGGGGTCCCCATAGCAATGAATCGGATTTAAATAAGTCCACTGGTATACTGTCGGGCCCGGGGTTTTTCCCCCCTTACTTTCATTAATGGCCAAGATAACATCCTGGGTGTCAAAGTCAATTTCAATAGGAAGATGGTTTGGAGGATTTAAACATATAGCCACCTCATTTTGGGGTTCCACCTGATTACTATAAAGGCCAAAAAAGTGGGACACCCATTTATCCTCCCCTATTGCTATTTTGATACTGGGCAGGTTACCTGGGGCAAGGAAAGGGGCATTCACTGCCTTCCAGAAACCTTTTGTATCTTTCAAGGCTGATCCTCGTTTTAGATCTTGTAATAGTTCCGACTTTATGATCTCCTTGCGTTCCTTAAGAGAAGTCTTATAGGCTAGTCTTGCCCTTTATATATCTGCTCGATCTTTTATGGGCTTGTATAAGGCGGTTATCAAGGCTGTATGGGTTTGAGAACATTTGGAATCAACCCGACCACTTCTCTTATCAGCCCCTTTCTTACTTTTTGCCCATAGTGTGTTTTGTATAGTCTGAGTTATTTTCCCAAGCGAACTAAGAATATCTGTTTTATTTGTATTTTCATCGAGGCAGGCTATAAAATCATCTTTGCAGACAGTCAGAAAATGCTTACAAAGTTCATTGTGATTTACACCCGCCCATTTGACTGTGTAACCATTTTGTCTATCGATAGCAATATCTCCTGCCAAGTGAGTTACCGATGTCTTACTTGTTAATACTTTGGCAGGGAGTTTTAAAAGGACACTGATCGGATAATGATCGCTAAAAGCAACAGTATGTACTTTAAAATTGTGTATTTTGTCCGCATATATGTTTGATACCAGTATATGGTCAATGGCTGAAAACAAGCCACGTCCATTAAAGGTACTATTAAAAGGGGTTGGGGGTAAACAGACACTGTTTGCAAATCCCAAGTCCATAGACTATTTTAACAAATTAAATAAATCTCCAGGAGCGGTATGCAGAAAATGGGACGAATCATTTGCATCATCTGGATCTACACCACAAACATCTCCCACGATATATTGTAGTGTAGTTCCTATATTCCCAATAGGCTCTGCGCATTGGAATAATATATTCAGCAGTGTAGACGTAGGACTGAGGTCGACTAGATCTCTACTCACTCTATTACTTAAGGTTTGCCAGCTAGCTCAGAGGTCACTAGAAACTTTCTCGAATAAACGAGGAGGAGTTTAACCTCCCTGGATAGACAAGAAGGGATTAGCTTCTGACAACCAAAAAACATGACAGCTTTGCTCCCTCAGAATAAGAGTGTATCTCTAGAGTCGTGTGAAAACAATAGACAGCTATTTCACTCAGTCAATTGTGTGTACTTAATTTCCCCAGAATGCAGCGAAAAGTGAGACGGGCGTTTTCAATAAAAAGGTGTAATTTATTGAGCAGTCTTCTTTCTCATGCAAGAGAAATGAATTGCCATAATTGCAATACTTAATTAAAGTAAAGTGCGTACAGTAAAAGGAGTATTATGAAATAATACTGTTAAAGCATTGATATGGTTTCTTAGCCATAAGATACTTTAAAATGGATAAAATATATACATACATATATACATTGACTAACGTACTCAAATGGTGCTTCTAAAATACACCTACCACAGTGTACCTGACCTAAGCCTAATACGTGGGAAGGAGTAAGTAAGTAACAGTTTAAGTTAAGTTGGTTTTGCCAAGAATCTGACTCAAGAATTCTCTTTAAGGGTTTAGTCAGCTCCGTACCTGGGTAAGAGAATGCAGGAGGTCTGGTATCTCTCTTTCAGGACTCGATATCCCAGCAGCCCGCGAAGGCGGCTGAGAACACCGGAGCTGGATTTCTCGGCAGGAGAAAAGACAGCGTCTCTCTCAGTGCGTCAAAGAGGAGGGGCAGCATCCGTGGGCTCTCGCATCAGCTGGGCTCTCGGACAAGTAGATAGCTGCTCGGCTTCAAAACCACCACTGTGTGTTTGCTTAAGGCAACGTTGGTATATTTATACCTGAAAGGTGCCGGGTTTGACGTAAGGTTGGACATAAGACGTCAATAAAGATGTGACTAAGAACTGGCCGTTCTTTCAGTGCTCGCAGGAGTTCTAGGACAAATCAAAACAAAAGCAAATGGGGATTTCCCAGGTTGCTGGAGGTTTGTTTTGTTTAGAGAACTCGTTGTGCTTTCTAGGGGTCCGGGGAAGTAGCCTTGCTTAATGTGACTGCATGGGCTACAACTAGATATTGATATGAACCCTATGCCATTATAGGGATATTATTGATTATAACCGTACAAGGGCATAAAATAGAAATATTGATTTAGGTTCCTAGATAAAAACATAATAACCACTCCACGATCTAATGTCCATCATTACTAAAACTAAGCAATAGTAAACATTTAAAGGTGCATGTGTATTCCAACCCACCCCAAAATACATTTTTTGCATTCAAAATGGTGTATGCGAAATACACGAAAATGATTATTGGTACTATAAGCTTTTCAAGCAGTGTAATCATTCAGTTAAACATGCTTATATTATATATATTAGCTGAACGATTTGCGAAAATTACACATGAAATGGTTCTTAATACAGAAAAGAAGGTCGAGACCATTCAATCACATATAAATACAGTTGCTGTAAATGTGCTAGAGGCTGAGGTAATATATTGTCTCTAGAGTTCCTAAAAATAGAAGCTCTGTTCTTTAATAATAGTTCTACTTTAAACAGAGTACATGTGCCAGAAAAAGGTAAATATTTTGGAAGTTGAAAAAAATTTAATTTCGCTTTCAGAGGAAAAAATAGTTCCAAATGTTTTCAGTAGCTTTTGTTTATCAAACTGAAGGCCGAATTCAGAGTTCAGAGGAACGCTGTGTGCTCGTTGCTTAAAAAGTTATTCTTTCTGTTCAGGGGAGAACATCATTTCAGACAGACTCGCAAAAAATTGGTCTACGATATCAGGTGAAAGTTCGACCAAGTTTGGAAGTGCCGCAACAGTGCAGTCGTGAGAATGATTGCTATCATCAATGTCAGGATCAGCAATGCTCACAGAAGGTCGTACCTGGGTGATGCTGCTCTCATCTCGTACTTTACTGCCACTTAATCATAGTGGTGAAGTCTCAACGAATGCCGTCATCAGAATGGGTAGCCGCTGGGAACAACACGATGCATGAGCCGTTACAGGACTTAGCAAAGTATCTGTATCCAATGGTACTGCTGATGGTAGTGTAAGACAGACGTCCAACACACATTCTTCTCCGCATAGCATACATCGAAGCACAGTTAAGATGCAATTTTGCCAGATTGGTCTGAATGAAAGAAACCAGGTCATATTCAGATCTCTTAGCCGGGCTAATGAAAGGACTTTAGTTATGCGGTCCCGATAGCGTATAGCTAGGATCGTTTCTTCCATCGTTGCTGGAGTCTTGTCTGCGACTTGGCTTGCCATATCGGAGCAGAAGGACCAAAAATAAAATTCCTGCTACGAGTTCCAAGAGTAGTGGTAGGCCGCCAAAGACAGAATGGACAAAATTGGGAAAAATAACCAGAACTGTTTCAAAGGGTGTTAACAGTCCCGAAAAAATTGTCTCAAATATATGTGGGATACCACTGGTATCAGACATATTTAGGATTTGGTTAGCATTTCTACGAAATGCATGGGGCAATTTGTTGATAAAAGGGTATGTATCTCTGCCGTTGTCCTTGCAACCAGAAGATCATATGTTTCTTTTGATGACGTTAAAGGCACGGTTGTCTGTAAAAGAACAGACTTCATTCTGCTTAAAGTATCAATTCGAATAGAAGAGATATTCAAAGAAGGCCAAATCGTCGCCTCCATATCTGGAGAGCTGTTTGGATACAATACTTGCATACAGCAAGTGACCATGGAACTAACGCTTACGAGATAGGCTTTACCTGGCACCATGCCACAACAGCAGTGGTCCTTTATTAGAATATAGCTCCCGTTAGAAAGCCGTCTAAAGAATGGCTCTATTTGTGTTGCAGGTGTGCCGTGCTGGTGACATGAAAGGTTATTTGAAGTCCCCTCACAGGCCCCATGCAAATTAATACCTTCGCACAGAAGTATACCGCTCAGTGATTGTTTACAATTGTTACCACTAAGAAATACATTCTGTTTCTTTTCACTATAACATGTGTGTGTGTGTATGGCAATTTCCATGATGACCTAATGTACTCTTTACCCAACCTTTCATACTGGCCCGCTGGTATATACTCTTGGCAGTATTTAAATTGGAAAGTTGTTATCGGAATTGTAATTATTCTGTGTATTATCCATTCAATGAAAGGTATTTCTGACATTGTCAATGGTAATCTCTCAAATTTTTCAATGCTCAGAATCGTATAGTCTGCTCCTTTTTGTGCCAAACTGATTTGTTTATCAGTAAGGTTAAAGATAGAGAATAATGACGTTGTGTTTATCAAACGCCATGGCACGTAGCCTGAACTCAGATTTTGCAATGTCCAGCTGAGCTGTACAATAGAACGTAATTGGGACTGACCATGTTGTAACATTAGTAAGTTCTGATCTATTATATCGATAGCAGATGATACAATACTGTCCAGTGAATATATTCTGGAGGACAGAGTCGTTAACCCATTGTCCACAACAGAAAGTGATTTTTCCAAATGAATACGATCAATTTCTCGTATTTTTTCTGCTGTCTCAATTTGAGTTAATTTCCAAGCTTCGTTGTATGCAGCGCATATACCGGCCGCTATGAAACGTTTTTGACGCTGTTTGCGTGGTCCCATTATGAAATCACGCAAGTCAGCACCGTCTTTAAGTAAAGTCAAGTGTTGCTTAATTTCAGCCAGTGTGGATTTCTGTAGCCACTCAAGGCATAGTTTCCCTACACTGTATGTTGTTACTATCCCTGGATGTTGTCGCTGGGAGTATCTAGGGTCTGGTCTGGTCATTTGGAACCCCTGTATTTTGTTCAGGAATCTATCTTGACAGTTATTTGTGTCTGTTGGCCAGATCAACCACTTTTTCCAATCAGGATGTGTTCTGTTTTGGTGCAAAATGTGGGATATGTCTATCTCAACATCTGTAGTGGTATTACTATCAGGTATTGGCTTTGGAATAGACGGTTTGTTTAAGTCTTTAATCTTAGCTAGGCCAAGACAAGTAGTTTGTTGAATGGTGTCATTCAAGAATATTATTTGCTCTGGGATCATGCAGGCTCTAAATAATGCTTCTAAACCTTGGACCTGCCAATTTTTTGTACCCCAGATGGTTTTCGTTTCAATGTTGTTGTTCCAGAAATCAAAACCAAATGTAATCATTTTTTCATAAAATGTTTCAGAATAAATCAATTTAGTATTTGTCAACATCGTTTTTATCCCTGTCTTATTTAACTGTTTAAAATAAAACGTTTCTGCATCACTTGTGTTAAACCCTGAGAAGTATGGGAATTTCTCATAAAATGTTTTCGAACTGCTTTTAGGTGGAGTTGCACAATGTTCACATTGGTTATACTTAAAAACATTTATAGGTTGAGCAGATTTATGTAAATAGTGATGTGCAAAGTGATTGTAACGGTACATCTGTTCATAATTCGACGAACCCTGTAAGTAATCATGTTCTGTAAATTTTGCTGACATTACTAAATCTGACATCATATTATTTATGCTTTCAAAGTGCCAATCATCAGAGAATGTACTTGGTTTTACAAAGTCACTTAATGAAACCTTGAACTGATGTGGATATTTCAAGAGTTCAACCGGGCCATAGATTTCGTAATCCGTTTTGTCCCAAGCTACCCCACCGGGTATTGGAATGGCTGTGACATTCACTGATGATAGTTCTCTTTTCTTGATGTGAGATGACTTGTGTGGCTTTAGGACCAAGTTGATGTTCTGACTTGCTGTGTCCATTGTACTGTATTTTCCCTCAATGAATTTTCCCAAACTAAGTACCACGATGAGCCAAAGCAGGAGGAAAAGTACACCTAACAATCCAAAATACAATCCATGGAGAAATCAGATAGGTTTCTTTGAGTTGATGAAAGAGTTTAGTTACTTTGTCTTTGACATTTTTTGTTGTTGGCATTTCTTCAGGTTCGCTTGGATCTTCAGAAAAGTTATCGAAATTGATGAAGTAGCCAGATGCAGTTCTGTCAATTGCTGGAATTGCTTCTGAATTTTCCTTTGCTTTTTCATTTTTTCTTTCATTAGCATAGTCTGAGGCTATATCGTTGTAGACGGGTGTTTCTTGACGAACAGTTGCAATTTGGGTTTCAAAAGGCACAAGTTCCATGGCATTGTTGCATAGTCCTTCTTTATTCACTGCAGGTTTATCAAATGTGATTAGTCTCTCAGTTTGAACCTCTTGGATTGTAGCAAATTTTGGTATTCTGCTATTTCTTGGGAGTCCACTGGGCCTACTACTTATTATTGGCCACATGATTGTGGTTTTACCAGGTCGATGGATACAACTCGGTTCTCCTTTTTACCAGCAAGGGGCGGTAGTACAACTGATCTTGTTCCGCTGACAGCTAAGACAGGTACTGCTTTTCTGTAAGAAGGCCCAAATTCCTTCTTCACCGCGATCTTCTCTCTGACCAGATCCCCAATCTTTGGAATCCAGACAGGCCTTGCTGGGACAGGTGGGTTATCTTCAGTGGCTGTTAGCTGCTGTTTTAACTTTATGTTGCTCAGGGCTTTTCTTGTTTCATTTAAGTCCTGTAAAACAGCCAAAAGATCTTTGATATCAAAGCATTTTTTCTCTACCACTGAAGTCTGACTATCTATGTCCTGAATATGCATTCTAGTACCAAACAATAGTTCGTACGGGCTGAAACCTTTTAGAGAATTTCGTGGCAGATTATTAAGACTACGTTGGACACTTGTTAAATGTTGGACCCACCCATCACCCGAACCTAATACCCTTGCCGTTATAGATTGCTTTATGTCCCGTTTTTTTTTTCCACAATCCCATTTCCCTCAGGATGGAAGGTACAAGAGTACCGCAATGCAATGCCCATGCTGGTCATGGCCTCCTTATAAGCTCGAGAGCTAAAAGCAGGACCCTGGTCAGAATGTAGCATGCCAATTGCGTATGTGCCGATAAAGACTCGCAAATCTTTTATAACTGTTCTGGCGTCAGCCGAGCGCTGGGGCCACATCCAAATGAATCTCGTGCAGGAATCCACTGCGACCATGATATATTTATAGTTACCATCCCTTTGTAAGGGACCACAGTGGTCCAGGTAAACACAAGCTAAAGGTCTATCTGAGATTAGAAGGGGCGTCTGTGCTGGTCGTTTCACTGTTGATACTTTCATTCTTTGGCATATTTCGCATTCTAGAACATATTTCTTAGTTTGTATTCTCATGCGCGGCCACCAATATCTCTGTTTTAATAATGATATTGTGGCGGAAACACCAGCATGTGCGGAAGCGAGCCCTTCGTGTGCCGCTGTAATTAGTCCTAACCTGTGTTCCATGTTTGGAATTGCCCTATCCCCCACTCCAGGGATTCGAGCAAAAGGAACATTATTCGCATCAGTTATGTATGAGTACTTTACTGGAAAGCCTTTCAGGAGTGTTTTTCTGTCCTGTTATACTGACGTACTGACAGCTTGCATTATATCGCTGTCTATTTTTGTTTTTGACCGGGTGATAGCAGCTACGGAAGCCGTTTGCACAGCTGCCTTCGCGGCTTTATCAGCCAATGAATTCCCTGCAACGTGAACGCCATCACGTTGAGGACTCAGTGTGTGTATCACGTGAGTCTTTTGTAGTTCTTTCTGTAAAAGAACCATTTGTTCCCAAAGCGTTGTATGCTTTATTGTGCCACCTTTTTCATCTTTGAAACCGTTTTGAACCCAGTTCTGCAAGTATTCATTATAAGACTGAACGCAGTAATATGAATGGCACACTATTAGTGTGGGGAATTCGCGATCGGTATTTTCAAGCGCCATCTTAAATGCTAGTAGTTCAGCTCGCTGAGCTGTACAATTTCCTACAGATTGCGTTTTAGTGACCAGTGGTCTAAATTTTCCTTTGTGCCAACGACCTTTAACAATCGCGCACGCAGCACTGTAAGCTTGCTTACCCCCAACTGCGGGTTGTGCTGATCCGTCTGTATATATTATATAGCTGTAGTGTTCTAGAGGCAGGATTTCGGTTGGCAGAGGACATTCATATTCATATTGTAGAAATTCTTGTGTTTTTAAATTAGGATCAAATTTGTATACTACGTCTGTTTCAGCAAGAGAATTAACCCATTGGATCCATCTTGGAAGTGGTGCTTTAGCATTTGGAATGCTTGCTTTTGTTACTGCTTCTAGGGCTGGTACCGGTGTAACGATTATTATTCGTTTACCTTGTGCCAGGGCTCTTTCTTTTGCTATAGCAGTCTGAACTGCAGTTAGAATTTTTTCAGTTGAACTGAATTTCATTTCAGCTTTTGTGTACAAATGTGATTTGTAAGCTATTGGTACCGTTTCTCCCTCATTAGAGGTCAGGCACGTGAATCCGCATCTTCCTGGGATGACTCGGATTACAAGGTTGCATGTGTTGTAGCGCGTTTGTAATTTTGTTTTAGCTAACATGTCTGTTTGCAATGATCTCAAAATTTCTGTGGGTTTCTGAGTCCAATTGATTGGTTTAAAATCAGGTTTTATTAATTCATAGAGAGGTTTAACCCTCTCTGCATAATTTAGAATGTAAGTTCTTCCGAAATTCAGGAAACCTAGTATTGATTGTAAGTTCTTCAGCATTTTTGGTGCTTGGAGTACAGCGCACTTCTCTAAGAAGTTGTCTGCTAGGCTTTTGCCTTCACTTGATAATTCATATCCTATAAACAGGACAGTTAGATGGGCAATTCGTGACTTTTTAAAGTTGAATTTATAACCCTCTGCTGCGTACCCAAGTATTATGGTGTTCACTCTTTTCAAGTGAGTATCCAGGTCATCATCTGTGAGTTAGATGTCATCGACATAAGATAATGCCTCTTCATCATATATTTGTAGTAACTCTGTTACCTTTGCTGAGAATAATACGGGGCTATTCTTGAATCCCTGTGGGAGTCGACAGAAATTTTCTGTGACCCCATTATTGAGAAAGCGGTTAAATACCTGTTCAGGTGCAATGTTTTGACAAAAGAATCCATTAGAGATGTCTAATGTTGTTTTATATTTTTTGCGAACAATATTATTAATTAATGCTGCACTATGTGAGTTTTGTACTGCAAATGTCTTGCAACATGAGTTAAGGTGTCTGTAGTCCAAGACTAGACGTTATGAATCGTCTGGCTTGGAGACAGGAAACAAAGTATTGTTCATTTGAGAGGTGCATGTTTCGATCACCCCTTAGTATTCAAGTTGATCTAAGATCTCCCTGACTTGTTTTTTAGCTTCTTGCTTAATTGGGTACTGCCTTTGTGCAGTGGGTTGACATTTTAACTGGATTTTGTGAGGAGGGGAGTCCTCATCCCATCCTACATGATTTTTATAGAATGCAGGAGCTTGGGCTACTGCCCATTTTCTTGCATATGTGTATTTTCTATGAATTGGAATATGATTTGAGAAGGCAGGCATAATCATTTCTTCGCCATACGGGAACTCCCTGACAAACTCTGGTGGCCAGTCTTTCTCAGCTAATAGGATGTCATAGCCTTTTGAAAGGTTATCCCAAAACAGACCCCTTACTTTCCTAGTCTTATCTTCCTCTATACGCAATGTTATTTCGTATATTTTATAAGGTTTGCTAACTCTGGTATCTGCAGTTTCCACCTGAATGTATTCATTCGTGTCCACTGTCTCCAGATGATTCATCAGGATCTTGCGAGCTATTGTCACTTCTGCTGCGCTGTCTAGCATTGTCTGGGCCCACTCTCCGTTTTTCAGCTGTGTCCTCAGTATCCTCGGCATGTTTGATTATTTCAATACTGGCTACCTTCTTTCTTGGAAATTGTAATTTTTCACTTTGAGCAGGTTCCTTGTCTTTGGACTTGACGTGCTCTTCCCTGTGTTCTGACCGTCCTCTTCTTTCCGATTTCTGCGAGGAAGTCTGAAAAGATCGAGAGGGACGTGTATCAATATCTTGATATCTATCAGGTTTTTTCAAATTATCCCTATTTCTAAGGTTGTATCTTTTCTCAGAGGGCTCCCTCTGGGGAGACTTGTGTCCTTGATCTGGAGATCTTTCTCTCCGCCGAGGAGACCTTCCTCTGGACTGGAATCTTTTTTCTTTGGGAGTGGATTGTTTATTTCAATCCCAGCTCTTTTTCGGAATGTTTAGATTATTTCTAATAAATATCTTTTCAGGATTTTCAGTTAGTTGGGGTTTTACCGGTTTCCCACCCAAACTATCCCTACCTAGTTCTTCATAGGATTTTTCTAGGATTCTGGCAAGTTCAATTGGTTGGTCTGCTATATCTGTTTCTTTCCATTTCTGGAGGTAAGTTATATCCCCCATTGCCAATTGAACAAACTCTCTATATGCCTTTGTTAATTCTTTTATTTTAACTAAGAGTTCTTTGCTTGACATTTTATCAATGTCTGGATGTGGTGTGTAGCTGGCTAGAACCGGCCACGTTGCTCCTGGTCTACCTAGTGGACCGAGCCTGGTTATGTGATTTTTATGTGTTAGGGCGCCTTTAAACCAGAGAAGGTGCTCTTGATATTTTAATGGGATTTCACCCTCCTCGAAAGGAGTGTATTGATCCGGAGGTTCCTCTATTTTGTAATAGTGGAATTTGTGTGTTACAGCGTTTGCTGCTGGAAAGTTTATCCATGAATAGAATACCTCTGTCTGCCGATATTCATGGGCCTCTACCACGAATATGACTGTACCACCTCGTGATGTCAGTCCGTTTTCTATAAGTTTAATAGTTATAGTTTTTCTTATGTTTGCCGGGATGATAATTGCACCCGGTTAATTTTCATTAAACCCTGTAACATCGAAACCCCGTTGATTCGCATCTACTGCAGCTTCACCGGTTTCGTTGCTGTCGCCGTTAGTTGACATTGTTTTAATGGAAGTTTTGCAGAGCAGGTTTCCAAGGAAACAAAGATTAGGTGCACACTATTTTAGAACACTGTATCCTTCAATGTTGACTAAACCAAAAACTATACATAGGAATCTCTTCCTACTAAGTTCCGGCGGATTTGAACCTTTTACCCACTCCAGACGTATTTTGGAGTATTTACGGGAAAAAGGGTCTGTGTGAAAAAGCACTACTGAGTTACTCTAACGTCTTGCCTTAGATTTATCGCCTTACCAAGTGTTGGGCGCCATGTAGTGTAGTTCCTATATTCCAAATAGACGCTGCGCATTGGAATAATATATTCAGCAGTGTAGACGTAGGACTGAAGTCGACTAGGTCTCTACTGACTATATTAGACTTAAGGTTTGCCAGCTAGCTCAGAGGTCACTAGAAACTTTCTCGAATAAACGAGGAGGAGTTTAACCTCCCTGGATAGACAAGAAGGGATTAGCTTCTGACAACCATAAAACATGACAACTATGCTCCCTCAGAATAAGAGTGTATCTCTAGAGTTGTGTGAAAACAATAGACAGCTATTTCACTCAGTCAATTGTGCGTACTTAGTTTCACCAGAGTGCAGAGAAAAAAGAGACGGGCGTTTTCAATAAAAAGGTGTAATTTATTGAGCAGTCTTCTTTCTCATGCAAGAGAAATGAATTGCCATAATTGCAATACTTAATGTAAAGTAAAGTGCGTACAGTAAAAGGAGTATTATGAAATAATACTGTAAAAGCATTGATATGGTTTCTTAGCCATAAGATACTTTAAAATGGATAAAATATATACATACATATATACATTGACTAACGTACTCAACTGGTGCTTCTAAAATACGCCTACCCCAGTTTACCTGACCTAAGCCTAATACGTGGGAAGGAGTAAGTAAGTAGCAGTTTAAGTTAAGTTGGTTTTGCCAAGAATCTGACTCAAGAATTCTCTTTAAGGGTTTAGTCAGCTCCGTACCTGGGTAATAGAATGCAGGAGGTCTGGTATCTCTCTTTCAGGACTCGATATCCCAGCAGCCCGCGAAGGCGGCTGAGAACACCTGAGCTGGATTTCTCTGCAGGAGAAAAGACAGCGTCTCTCTCAGTGCGTCAAAGAGGAGGGGCAGCGTCAGTGGGCTCTCACATCAGCTGGGCTCTCGGGCAAGTAGATAGCTGCTCGGCCCCAAAACCACCACTGTGTGTTTGCTTAAGGCAACGTTGGTATATTTATACCTGAAAGGTGCCGGGTTTGACGTAAGGTTGGACATAAGACGTCAATAAAGATGTCACTAAGAACTAGCCGTTCTTTCAGTGCTCGCAGGAGTTCTAGGACAAATCAAAACAAAAGCAAATGGGGATTTCCCAGGTTGCTGGAGGTTTGGTTTGTTTAGAGAACTCGTTGTGCTTTCTAGGGGTCCGGGGAAGTAGCCTTGCTTAATGTGACTGCATGGGCTACAACTAGATATTGATATGAATCCTATGCCATTATAGGGATATTATTGATTATAACCGTACAAGGGCATAAAATAGAAATATCGATTTAGGTTCCTAGATAAAAACACAATAATATGGGCAGGGTCCACAATTAAAATCCCCGCCCCAGATTATACAGTAGTCTTTACCAGAACTTCTTTGGGTCTTGTCCAAATCTCTCTGCAAATGCATCAAGATTTGTCTGGTGTCCGCAATTGGTATATTATTATACAAATTTGACAAGACTAAATAATACTTAATATCTAAGTTGATTTTTCACACCTGATAATAGGTTTTAGACTTTATGAGATCTATCTTGTGAGCATTTAACCTATAGGACACATAAATGCAAAGGCCGTCCTTATTCCTTCCCTTACTTGATGGCACTGCTGGATCGGAAAATGTCTTAAGACCATTAAGATGTAAGATGTTATCAGACCAAGTTTCTTGAATACATATAATGTCAAAATTATAGATGAACTCCAGCCAGGCAGGGTTAGACAGTTTACTTTGAGGCCTGCCACATTCCAGAACAAGATCTCTATTTTCTTTCAGTCTAGGGCCAGACTGTGATGTGCAGTCAAAGGCGACAGAAACTACATTGGGGCCACCAGAGCTATTTAGTGTTTCACTCTAAGAAATGCTGACCTTTGATTGGGTTATTTTACTCTGGGTTTTACAATTATTACAATTATTAGTGCCATTTCTTTCCCTAATGTCAGATTGTTCAGTATTTACAAGCTATGTGTTGCGAGGATGTTCCTTTTGATTGGCATTGCATATTTTTGCTAATACTGTTACTGAGTCAATCGTTGTCTTCCAAAGAAGAAAGGACCTCAAATCTCTTGGTCAAGGGTAAACTGATTTGGGTATGATGCGTGTTGTTCACGTAGTGGGCTGGGGGCTGAATCTCAAGTCCTGCACATCGGAGGTCGTTAGTAGGGGGATAAAAGTAACCCAATGGAAGTACATTTATACCATAATTGGTCACATGGAGGGAGCCCTGTCGGCGCAAAATTTCTTGTCTTAAACTAGGTGATCTAAAGGTGAGAACTATAGAGTCACCCGGGAGCCTCTTATCACAGTTCCCCACCCATCCCACTCTCCTTGCCATTTTAAATTCCCTAAATAGGGCATCCGTTAGACCAGTTTTAGACCCAAGCCAACCTAGAGACTTATTGCGTAAAGTCTCCCAGGATTCAATTAAATTGGACGTGGATTGTGGTACATTTTCCAGTATTATTGTATATGGTGTAGCTTCTGGAGGTAAATTCAAGGTCAGGCCTTCTTCACTTACCCTATCCCTTTCCCTATATGTGATCTCTGGGTTGGGCAATCTTTGATTACTAACGGGTGCTATATCAGATGTCACTTTCTTATGATCTAAATTAAGATGGTTCATATGTCCAATACCCCTCCCAGATTGTGCGGCTGGTTGTGAGATATCCGCCATATGTGGGTTGGCTATATTTTCACCATTTGATGCACTCGCTAAGCACCCTAGATGAATGGATGGTATGTTGTTTGTGCCTACACCCTGTATTTTACTCAACAGATTCTTGATCGCCAGAGACGTTGCCAACAATTTCTCTAATGTGGCCGAGACCACTAATGGAGGTTGATGGTGTAGGGCATTACCAGAGTTATGCCCCTCACTGGGCACCGAAGAGTTCACAGTAGTAAGACGCGACTCCGTGCGCCCAGACAAATCAGTCAATTCATCTTCCAGAAGCTTTAAACGGCCGTCCAATGAGGCAAAATTTTTGTCTATGGATTCCCTGATCCGACCAAGGGCAGTATCCAGTACAGTCATATCGGTGGCAGTAATGACTGTGCCATCCTCCTTGGGCCAAGATTGTATAGACATTGAAACATCCATGGTCTGAGTATCTACTGAGAAACTCTTTACCTCCGTATTAGTCTGTGAGTGGCACTGGGATTCTTTTTGAGTTTTTGTTTTGACAGACCCATACCCTTCTTACGGTTCGCGGTTGCCTTTGCCTTCGGCTTAGCCTTTATGCCCCCACTATAAAAATTGCAAGTCCGAGTTCTAGAGGCTATGCTTGGTCCGTTAGAGGTATCCATTTGTAGTTCTAGCAGCTCGTCATGTACAAGGGCCAACAATTCCAAAGCCACCGGTGCTGTCCCCAAGTTATAAGGTGATGAGCAGGATTGAATTGAATTTTGGGAGATACCTGCCAGATTATGTAATCCTAATGAGGTTCGCCTTGGGTCTAGAGACAACCTCCTCTCTGTTAGTTCTATCGCGTGGCATAGTAAGGATTCTGCCCTCGTTATAAATGCATCCAAAGTCCCCTTTGCCCCCTTTCTATTTGTCATTGCAGAATGACTCATTTTTGTGCATTAAAAAGTCACTCCCCCACGACGTTGAGTATCAATCTCGCTTCACGCGGATCAATAAAGCAAGAAGGTGTAATTAAAATCTGTACCTGGGAGTTGTTATAAAGTTCTTATAAAGATGGTATGATGTAGGACCACTTGTTAGAAGGGAGGCCCAGCCCAAGCCTCCTCCGTGCTTCGGCTTCGCTTCGCCCGCTCGGTGCTCAGTGCCGCTTAAGTACGCCTCCCCTTCCTCTTAGCGCTTGCAGGTGCTTGGCCTTCTGGGAAATGTAGTCCTGCCCCCCAGGCACAAGGTGCAGCAAATCTGGCTGGAACGGCACCCACAGCGTGCAAAGCGGAGAAACTGCCCCAGAGTCAAAGTGGTGAGGAATGATCAGCAGCGTTCAAAATAGAACCTCAAAGTCAGAAGATCGGTCCCTGCATCAATGCGCTAAAGCACGCTTTCAAGCAAGCTGCACAGCACCCCAGTAATCAGCAGACAGGCAGGTAGGTAAAGACTCTGAGAGACCACCGTGAGGAGAGGCACCGCTATAAGCGCGATGGCCACGCCTCTCCCTCACTCATGGTAGCTGTGATATGGAATGGTGCACTCTGGGGGTTGCAGTCCTCCCCAGAGTGAAGATGGAGGTGCGGGCAGGGCAAACAATGCAGACAGGGCAGCGTATTCCCTGGGACCCTCGTCCCACCAGAGGAGATTCCAAAGGCAATATTTGGCGTTTCCTAGCCGGTAATCAGCAGACAGACAGGCAGGTAAAGGCTCCAAGAGACCACTGTAACCCAGTCTCAGCAGCAGCGCCCGGCCGCACTTGGCTGCACTTGGCTCCGCTTCCCACCGGCTCCGCTTCCCACCACCGGCTGCCGGGAAAACCAGCGTTTGCGGCCCTATCAAGTTTAGCCAAAAACAAAACGCAGCGTTTTCTTTTGCGTTTCCCTCGGCACTAACCTCGGTGCACCATCAGCACCAGTGTGTTTACAAACATCCGCAGCAAAATTTTACTATTAATTGTGCAGAAGGGAGTTAATTGCAAAGAAAACGAGGTAAGACAGGAGCAGCGTATACACCATTATTGCTTTCATGACCGGAGCTGCGGCGTCGGCTTACTTGAGGCCTCCTACGGCAGAGCTGCCCCGGGAGTGGTTGAGGCACATTGAGGAGGCTGGAGAAGGAGCAGCATGGCAGCACTCAACACGCTGAACATGAGGCTTGCTTTCTCAGTTAGTCACACTCAACTACCTGGTATTATGTTATGTTATGTTATGTTATGTGGGGGGTTTTCTATAGCGCTCGGCTACTCCGAAGAGTGTTCCGGTGCTTAGGATCCAACACTAGACAGCGGTGTGGGAGGGCCGAATAGCTTTATTAGGTGAACAACCAGGTCTTTAAACACTTCCTGAATGGGAGCAGACTGCCCGTAGCATCATAACATCAGACAGGAGACAACAAGTCACAGTTGGGCAGATTTAGTACAGCATCCAAGAAAGTGTTTGCATCACCTGATGTTTCATCACTTTATATATGACTTTTATGGTTTTCTTATATAAAACCGAATGAGGTTTGTTGATATTAATCACTAGGGGTTACATTTACAGGGTAGCATAGTATCCCTCACAATAACTCCAGGAGTCACAGTCGACACAATGTACATGCGTTGTTCCCCCTACTCCAACGATACATATACCCCAATCACCTACCCAAACCTCTCCCTGCTGATGCCAATGTGGTCCTCCGTCATCCCGCAGACCATCTTTTTGGCCCCTTTGAAAGTGCCCATACAATAAAAATGCTGCAGTTGTAAATACATATCAACTACCATTTGTTGTGTTTGAAACATTTTATTGAATAATAAAACCTAATAAACATAAGCTGATTATTAAAGCAAAACAGAACATCAGTTGCTATACACTTAATTGACAAAAGTTGTACATAAAAATCAACATACTGTAACACAGCAAAGTTATGTAGAGCACAATTCTTAATTTCGGGCAATCTTTAAAGTTCAACAATAGAAATATTCATAAAGAACAGAAAAGGAAAGAAGTTGGGATACAGGGATTTCATTAATGTAATGCTTCCTACATATAGAAAAACAAATACTAATTATTTTCCTAAAGCAATAAAGTCCGCACATTAAAATACTAAGAGAAATATAGCCAACAATGAACTTTTCATGTGTAATTAGAATTCAATTTGAATATTTTAACTTCCTCAGCATTATTTGACTCATGGTTACAACCTGAATGCTTTCTGGAAAGGAACCGACTCATGGGGTTCAAAATCCCATCTTTTCCAACAATTATATTCAAATGATAAACTTGAATTTCAATTCAATTTATTGATTTAGGCCTTTTTGGTGATCAACAATTTTAAATATATATAACATCCATACACTTTTGTGAAATTGTCACCTAAACTATATTTCAATCGACCTAATTAAACACTTCCCATTCCAGCAAGCATCACAGGACCACTTGTTGTTATCTTACCAATTAGTGATAATTTTTTCGGATGGCAACAAAAATAATTATGTTTTGAATTTTACCTCCGAAAGCAAAAACATGCCATTTCTGAATCATGGTGCACAATAAAATATAGGAACAGAATGGCATCTTTTGGTATAGCATTAATTAAGGTTTGACCAGGCTTGAAACTAGAATTCCTGAATTTTTGGACATTTAAATGTCATATTTTAAAAGAGTTCAAACAGACCCTGCACGAACTCTGCAAAAAATAGAAGATCACTGAATTGTACTTAGAGAAAATGTGCTGATAAGTAATCTATTGATGTAAAATACAGTGGTCAGGCAATGCTTGTGGATCTAATCTTTTCAGATTTTAATTCCATAGTTTGTTCAATAAATTGACTGGGCATAATACTTGAAGGTCCATCTCTCAGATCAGTTCTATTACAGTTTTATTTGCGTTAACACTAATAGAGATCATTGATAAATAGACTTTAAAGGCCATGGGTGGAATTGATCCTTGGTCTGAATCTAGATTATTGTCTGCAATAGAAACCAGTACAAACAGATCAAATCTAAAAGGACTGAATATGTTTATTATAATAGTTTAGAGTAAACCCAGAAGACACACATTGTACCTGAAACTCAGAAAATGTATCTAAAGATTATGATTACATCCTATTTTATGTCCAGAGACTGCTTTTGCTGCTTTCCTGTTTAAGTGACATTTGCAAATATATTTAACAAAACATTAAAGCAGGATGTCAGAAATTCTGTCTTTAAGTATTGTGTAAGAGTTATGTGTGATGGTTTTTATTTGATCTGAAGCAACACTAACACTAAATAGGTACATGCCCCGGTTATCATTCAACTAACATTATTAGCAAACTTAATATGGAGGGGATTGAGAAACATGGCCTCATGTACCAAGGGTTTTATTGTTAAAAAAATCCACTGGTTCGGTAATTCACAGAGTTTGCAAATGCTAAACCCCTTTTTGAAATGTACTAAGCCCATTTAACAATTCAGAAATTGGAAGGGAAATGTTAATAGTTTCCCTTTTGAATATTTAATACATCCTTAAGGTAACAGGAGGTAGTAACCCAAGGGGACATTTGTGAATCTGAAAGTAAAATGGGGTGTATTAAAAAAATGCCTTTATTTAAAAGCAATCACAGACACAGTAGTGTGCTGACTCTACAAGCAACCACTTTTTACCAAATTGAGTATTAGTACATGAACCTCAGTATTTCCTATATTGCCGAAATGTAGTCTGTAATATTTTTGTAATGTGATGTAAATATTTGTTCCTGTTATTTCCCATTTCAATATTGCCATGAAATGTACCTATTCTTTATGTCAAACATATTGAAATATCTTTTTTTTAAGTAGTAGAACATAGGTCCAGATGTACACAGCATTAAGCCCACAACCCATTTAGGGCTGGCCACGTTGCTTTCAAGTGTTTCCCAGCATAGAAAAAGGCATTAATAAACTAGTTGGAACACAGTTGGAACACAGCCTACAACCCATGTTAGGCCGGCCGCGTGATCTAGTACATATAACAATATTAGCGTGTTGTGGGAAGTCTCAGGACCTGTTTAAAACCAATAACATTGAGAACGCGGGCTAGAGGCCCATATAAAGTGGATAGCGGTAGATGGACAGAAAAGGGTCGGAAAAAGAGATAGTAGAAAGGAGAGGTATACAGCAACGTAGGCGGTTGGGTGGACGGACGGGATTAGGTGTGTGACGGTGTCAGGTGTGGAGAATGAAGGCCTTAATGCTTGTTGAAGGGATTGGTGTGCACGACTGTTCTAATTATGTGAGAAGCCTGTTAGGAACTGGCGGTGTATAGCATCCTCAAAGAGTCGCAGCGCTCTAACCTTGGATGGTAAATAACGTGCATGTTCTATTTTACAGAGGTATTTAACTAAGGGTCGCCAAACAGCGGTGAAGCGGGTGTCTCGTGATTGCAGTTGCGCTGTAAAAAGTTCCATAGTTATTACATACCACAAGCACACAAACCAAGCGACAATTGGGGGAGTTTCCGCTTTTTTCCAATATAGTGCTATAAGTTGTTTAGCCGCCCCAAGCATGTGAATTGCTATTGTCCAATCGCTGTGAGTGAGTGCCTTTAGGTTATCAGTTTAAGGCCCAAAAGGATCGTAGCTGTGGACTCAGGCAGGGGGTAGCCCAGTACCTCCTTAATATGACTAAGGACTTCCTTCCAGAGCAGGGTCAGGAGCGGACAATCCCATCAAATGTGAATGAAGTCTCTAGGTGCATTCGAACACCTCCAGCACAAGGGGGACGTTGCAGGGAACATTTTGTGCAGTCAAGCGGGCATGTAATACCATTGTGTCATAACTTTGTATGCATTTTCCCTCTGTGAGATGCTACGATAGACCCTAGTGTTGTAATTTGGCAGCGATTGAATTAGCATTAGCAGAAGCCATCTTGTATTTAGAGGCTATCTTGTCCGTTTTCTGGAATCCATTTTGTATTTCTGGCAGCCATCTTGTTTGCCATGTGCTACCACATGCGTGCCATGTGATCTGTCCTACCCTGCTGTTCTCTGCTCTTGAAATCTGCCTAGAGACAGGTTATATTTAGGCTCTTTTGCTTCGCACATGCTCAGTTGACCTTGCAGCTGTCCCTAGTATGTAACTGTCAGGATGTGTTCACCAGGATTAGCAACTGCTAGATCCTCCCACTTAATGACTGTGCATTTTCTGTATGACCTTATATGTACCTAAAACCTTCTTCTTGTACTTGTACCGCCTTCTTTTGAGCCCCTGTGTGGGTATAAAAGGACCAAGCTCCTTCCATTCAGTGTGCTACTTCATACACTACCGAAGGGTGTTGTGTGAATGTAGTTCCACCTCATGAGGTTTAATAAACTTTGTATTTTCTATTCCAGTTTCTGTGCCAACTTCTATCCTATTGGTTTGAGGACTTGTGTAGAGAAGGGCAAACCCCTAGCACTGGTAGGCCTGGCTGATGCCCACCTCTACAAATTGGTGCTCCAACACGGGGCTCATCGGCGACTCGGATGCCTGAAGGAGTAATCGAAACGAAGGATTGGAATCACACTTTGGACGCGATCGCTGCCCGAGGAGACCCGAGTCTTGGCAACCACAGCGTTTTTCCTTTCTTTCTGATCCGACCATCCAGGTGGTGCTGATGCTCGTCTGTGATCTCTCCTGTTGATTCGCAGTGCAGTGACCATTTGGTCGATTTTGAGAACTTGGCAGTTGGAACCTGGACACCAAGTGATTGGTAAGAGTTGCCTGGGATTGGTAAGGTAGTTTAGCAACACTTACTGTGGCTTTTGGAATTTGTGTTGGCCAACTTTGGATTTGCATGTGATGTATATATAAATTGCAATTTATATAGGCAGGTAATGAGGAGACTTTTCTATATTTGACTTGATTTGAATGGCACATTGTACTAAAGGTACCTTAAGTTGCTACTTTGGTTATTATACTGCATATTCTGCACTTTTATTGGCATACCTGTTTCTAGCACACTTCGTAGGATATGTTGCTTTTGTAGTGGTACCAGTTTGAGACTTGATGAAGCACAACCGGCCGCCCAGGAGGGGTCGCCTAATAGGGATATGTATATTAAATATGGTATTTCTTCTGTAATGTACAGTACGTTATGGAATAAATATACTCGTAAGGATCCTGTGTTGCGTTGGCCTATGCATGGGTCATTTGATTTGCGAAAGATTCAGTATGTGGAACAATGTAGGTTTGAGTGAAAGACTAGGCAAGATATGTTTGACTGTGTGCGAATGTGGGAGAAAGAAGTGCGTGAACGAATGAAGCGTGAACAAGCCTTGATTGAAAAAGAACAGCGAAAGAACATCCATGCGAAAGCATTAGAAATTAAAAATAATTAAATAAAACAACTAAAAGAGAGAGAAGATAGGGAGCGCCATTTACAGGTAACTGGCCAATACGCTGTTCGGCGACCACTCTATCCTATTCTGAATAAACATCAAGATGATTTTTTGTTATTAGATCGTTCTCCGCCTCCGTCTATTTTTTCTTCTACTCCTTATGAGTAAGATGAGGATTTTCCTACAGATCAGGATAAAGCACGAGCTACTCGTTCTATGTTGACCACTGCGCGTTCTGCTGAGCTTAGATCTACTGCTCGCAAAGCCGCCCGTAGTACTGCTTCTGCTTCTGAACTTTTAGGTGACATGAAAGATTGGCAGGAAAGGGAGCAAGTATATTTTACAGAAGTGTTTGCTGCAGAAGTTGTTGAACGGTTTAGGAAACATTCTGACGATTTGGAGCCTGTTGATATAGCAAATGATTGTAAGCAAATGCGTGATGGTCTTTTTGTCTTTTCTCAGGTGGCTGACTCAATCAGGAGTTTGGTTAAAGTACGTGTTGAGGCAGTCCATTTGCAAGAGGAGAAAAAGGCAGCGAACGCAGCTGCACAAACATCTCAGACCGGCGTAGCACAAGCTTCTATCTTCGGAACAGATAAGACTATGATAGTTCATGCGAAACCTATGCGGGAAGCAGCACCTTTGTTTGTTCCTCCTAAAGGAGCGGGTACGAGTGATGATAAGGCTTCCTCTGATGCAAAGGGTCATTTTATTTATAATTGGGTTTACACTCCTCTAAATAGAGCGGATGTTATGGCTCTTAAAACTGCATTACCTGATCCGCGGTAAAATCCAGCAGCTTTTTATGAGGAAGTTGAGGGAGCCATTAGCTCTTGTACTATGACTTTGCCCGATATAATTTGTTTTTCGGATTGATATTACCCCCTGATATGTGGAGAATTGTACGTAAGGTTGATGATCATGCGACTTTTGGGCCATTATGGAAAGATTTAGAACGATTGGATGTAGAGAGGGAACCCGCACAGAAAACATGTCAGTTAATTTTAGATCTTCCTGCAGCCATACTAGTAAAGTTAAAAACGATCATTCCGCCCAAAAAGATAGATTGGACTGTATTATTGTAGTGTAAGCAAAAGGCTGAGGAGACAGTGCCAGATTTCTTTATACGCTTTGAGGAGACATTCCACGATTTTAGTGGCCAGTCCTTGACAGATGACACAGGCAGGCATCTGTTCGTCGATAAATATGTCGCAAACCTGTTGCCAGGAATAGCTAATCGCCTAAAGACCAGTGAGAGCTCATGGACTACCTCTTCTCCGGTTTCTCTTTTAACTATGGCTCAATATTATGAACGGCAGGAATTAGAAGCAAAGGGTAATGAGGATAAGAAGACTAAAGAATTAAAAACGAAGGTTATGTTAGCTCAGGCTTATGGTCCGCCTTCTAGAGGTAGTGATAGAAGTGGACGTGGATTTTATGGTTTGTCTTTTCCTTCTTATACTCGTTCGAATTTGTCTGTTGACCAGTGTGCGTAATGTAAGAAATTTGGACATTGGGCTTCCGATTGTCCGGCACTGCATGCTCAGCAGTATCCATGTGGACGGGGACAAATGAGGAATCGTTCAGGATATTCAGGGCCTAGAGGAAGCACAGGTGATCCGGCTAGGTTTGATGCTAATACACGTGGGCAGGATGGGTTTAACACTTTTGATAGAAGGAACCAATATCAAATGTCCGACTATGTGCCGTCTGATTTGCAAGATTATGCTTATGCATAGGATTGCCTAGGTTGGGGTAAGGAATCAGTTGAAGTTCCCGTAGAACAGAGGGGTCCCTATGTTGCAGCACATGTTTTGGGTTCTACTGATTAGTTTCTGGTTGATACAGGAGCTACTCATAGCGCCTTATCTAAACAATAGGTTCCAAGGGCTCCCCTGTCTGGCTCAACCATTACATCGATAGATTTCGATGGAACACCTTCCCTTAGCCCATTGTCACAACCACTTGCATTCCCAAGTTGATAAGTCCACTGCTCCATGTCCATTTTTGCTCTCTCCGAACACACCAGACAATATTGTGGGTCTTGTTATGCTCAAGTATTTCAGGGCTTCGATACGATGTTCTCCTGAAGGAGTACATGTTATTTACCCCACAATTGAGAGATCTTGTCTTGTTAAAGAGGATACTGCATTAGCTTCACTCCCTAGTACTTTGTGGGCTACTTCAGACACAGATGTAGGACAGATGGTTATCCCACCAGTGCATATTAGTGTCAAGGAGGGCGCTTCATTGCCATGATTGCCTCAATATAAAATTTCACAGGAAGGCAAAGAAGCACTTATACGCATTGTTCATCATTTGATTAAGGCGGGGTTGTGGAGGTAGTCCCTGTTTGCAACAGTCCTATTCTTCCTATTTGGAAAAAAGATACTGACACAAGGATTTACAGATTCATTATTGATCTGCGAGAAGTTAACAAGATTGCAGTACCGCAATATCCTGTGATTTCGGACATAACAACACTACTTACTTTGGTTCCTCCGACAGCAACTACATTCTCCGTGATAGACTTGAAGAACGCTTTCTTTTCGATCCCTATTCATCCTGATAGCCGATATTTGTTCGGTTTCACTTTGAATAATCGATCGTATAGATTTTGTAGAGTTTCTCAAGGTTATACTGAGAGTCCTAGTATTTACAGTCAAGCATTGAAGAGACAGCTTGATTCTTTCGTTTTGCCTACAGCAGTGGCTCTCATACAACATGTCGATGACACGTTGTTGGCAGCCGATACGCCTGAACTATGTGAAGAGGTTCACTTTGTCTTTGCTTTCTTCTCTTGCTACACCATCATAAAGTGTCAAGGAAGAAATTGCAATATTGTAGACCGAAGGTAATCTACTTAGGTCACCTTCTGTGTAAGGAGGGCCCTGCACTGACACCATATCACATTCAAACAATTTTAGACACACCAGTACCTTCTACTCAGAAAGATATGTGTGCCTTTATTGGTTTGACTTCGTTTTGTAGGAAATGGATATTAGGATTTTCACACATTGTTAAACCTCTGCTAGTGCTTTTGACGAAAGACACTCCAGTGCCCCTTCAATGGACAGATGAATGTGAGAATGCTTCCGACAGTTACGACAAGCTCTTTTGTCAGCACCAGTGTTAGGTACTCCAGATTATACGAAGCCTTTTACACTCTATGTACATGAGAAAGATGGATGTGCATGGTCAGTTTTAGTGAAGACACATAGTGATAAGCAGCGTCCCTGTGCATATTTTTCAGCAGTACTTGATCCTGTTGCTCGTGCGTTGCCTGGATGCTTCCATTCAGTTGCAGCAACAGCTGTGTCCATACGTCAGAGTGAAGGGATAGTTCTGTCACATAAACTGTTGGTGCTAGTACCCCATGCAGTCGATGGACTTTTGAATCAGACTAAGACACAACACTTAACTAGTGCTCGCCTGACAGGATATGAATTGACACGTTTAGCAGCTCATATTACCTTGAAGAGGTGCGCAAAACTGAACCCAGCCACTTTGTTGCCATATCCTGCGACTCAGTCTCAGTCAAAGGAGCCTCACGACTGTATACTTCTTAATGAGGAACAGACAAAGGGTTACATGCAAGATATTGGGGGCACAACCGGCGTCTGGGGCGTCTCCACTGGCATCGGCGCCGAGGAAGGCACTGTGAGGCGACCAGCACCAATCCGGATCCAGGCCTGGATCCATCGGGACCCTGCAGCGCAAGGGCCGGAGCCGCTGGCATCGAAGGCCTACAGCCCCTAGCCGAGTATGTGGGGCCCGAAGGCACGCCTGCGGACTCGGGCTGCCCAAAGTTACTGTGCAGTGCTTCGTTAAATTTACGAAGCTGGGCGGGGGACGCTCTAGGAAATGTAGGGAAACGTGCTCTGAGGAAGGAGCCGGAGAGTGACGACGCTCCGGTACCCGCGTCGCGTTGGACGGACAGAGAGAAGGCGAAGAGCGAAGATGCTTCTTTGCCTTCTTTTTGTGCATCAACTTACTTGAGGAGTGCGAAGACTTCGAAGAAAATGGTGATGACCTTCCTCTCGATGAGGACTTCAAGCTGCGCGGTGCGGACTGCCAGGCCTTCAAATGCTTTCTGGACCGCTCCAGCAAAGACTTCAGGTTTATGGCTGGGCAGTCAAAGCACCACTTCGCATCATGGTCGTGCTCCAGGCACCAAAGGCACACAAGATGCGGAGCGGTGACGACATCAAATTGTGACAGTCATAGGGCTTGATGCCGGTACAACAATGGAACATCCCTTGTGCTACCAGAAGTCGAAGACTCAAAAAAAGAGGTCCTGCACAGAATATATGTAACAGGGCCACGACTGGTCCAGATGGGAAAGACAGAGAGTGCAGAGTGTAAAAGAGGGTGTGGAGAACCAGGGACGTTACTCCACATACTGTGGGACTCTCAATATATACAATCATACTGGAGACACATACATGACACCTTGCGGGAGGTATTGGGGGTAAACTTGCAGCCAGAGGCGCGAAGGTGTATCCTCAATGTCTGGGAACCCACAGATTTAAATACCAAAACGACGCAATGGGTAACCCTGGCATACATGATTGCGAAAAGAAGCATTGTACAGCAGTGGGCTGCACTCCAGCCACCCCAATTGAGGAAATGGGAGGAAGATCTAGACTGGAGTATGTATAGGGAACAGTCGGTCTATGTGGCCAGAGGATACCTGGGAAAGGGAGTAGGGTGTGGGGAGCGTGGAATCACTATAGAGGCGACATTTGCACCCCACAAAATCGACAGGTCATTACGGACACTCTAGAATCCCCTTGATTTATTCAGCTCATTTATCCTGATTTTTGTTGCAATATCAATGTAAACAATGTAAGATGATGATGTTGCTTGCCTGACTGTAATTGCTGTGATATATGTCGAAATTATTTAATAAAAAGAAATATAAAAAAAAAAAA
Source organism: Lissotriton vulgaris (assembly GCF_964263255.1). Lineage (NCBI taxonomy): Eukaryota > Metazoa > Chordata > Amphibia > Caudata > Salamandridae > Lissotriton > Lissotriton vulgaris. The sequence goes on along the minus strand of NC_141685.1, from coordinate 79,094,557 downwards.
AGAGGTCGACCAAAGTCGAAAAAGGGTTTAGTCAAAAACTAACTAAGAGGCACGCTCTCTCCGGATCTGGGCTGGCTGGCGCAGAAAAAAGAACGGATGTCAGTGCACAAGTGCGGCGTCTAAGTAGACACCACAATGTCATCTCGCGACTACGAAACCGGACACGGAGTCGACCGACCCCTCCTACTGAAGCGCAGGGGTACTGCTAAGAAAACATTTCTCTGTATCCAGTCTGAAGCCTGGGGGTAATTCTAAGGTAACGAATCTATAACTAATAGTCTCTTTCAGATACAATCATCCTGGGACCGGGTTCGGGGTAAAGCCCCTCATCGGCCAGGCTAGCTTGAATCCAGTGGCAAAGTAAGCAAGGGACCCATCTGGGCGTGCCCTGCCAACTTAGGGCAAACAAAGCAAACACAAGGAGATGATAGACAGAAGGCTGAAACTTTTCAGACACTCACCGCCAGTCACAGATCTGGGTTGAATCAATCATCGTTCTTAAGCTCACTTCTCCACCCCAGTTAGGCCCAGCCATGTCAAAATCAGTCTTGACCCTGTGCCTCATGGGAACAGTCCAGACCGAACTACCAAGTCAGATCTTAACTGGACCAGAAACAAGCATCCTGGGATTCAAGCTAGCCTGGCTGATAAGAGGTATTAATCCAAAACCGGTCCCAGGATGCTGGTTCCCGGTCCTTGAAAGACCTGGCTTGGCAGAACGGTCTGGACTGTTCCCATGAGGCACAGGGTCAAGACTGATTTGCACGTGGCCTGGTCTGAACTGGGGTTGGCGAAGTGAGCTAATCAACGATGATGGACTCAACCCAGATCTGTGACTGGGGGTGAGTGTCTGAAAAGTTTCAGTGCTCCGTCCATCATTTCCTTGTGTTTGCTGGTAAAACTTATTTCAAAAAGCAACCACTTCTGCTCTACAGTACGCGCAACTAAAAAAAAAAAAGCAACAGAAATGAAATCACAATGTAAAGCTTTACACAAAGTAATGAAAGAAGGGCAAGATCAACCACCTGCAAAGAAAAGAAAAACAAAAATGTTTGAAGTAAATTTGTACAAACCGAGTTTAAATATAGCTGCATAGAAGTCTATTGCAGTCAGGAAAAAAAACAGAACAAGATCAGGTGACAAGGGGAAGATGAATTTCAAATACAAAGTCTGCCTTATGGCAACCCAACGTGATTAGGAAAAAGTCAGAGTAAAAGTGCATAAGGAAAGTCCGAATTCATACCAAAATCACCCGCAGCAAAAAAGGGAAATAAATACTGAAACCTATGCACTATGCAACATTGGTAGTGCCAAAGAATGGAAAGAAATTGTGAACAGTTTGCAAAAAATCCACAAAAGAGGGTGAAAACATATCAACTGAGAGAAAAAAATGAAACCTCGTCAATTCACGTTCTTAGAAAATGTTTTTAAAAACACCAAAAAAAGGAATACAGTGTAAACAGGAATACAGTGGACGCATAAGAACTCAAGATGTAACATGCATTGGCATAGCCAATAGGTCTCACTTTTGACACCTTATAAGTGTTTAGCCATGCAACAGTTGTTGTTGTTGCACCAAGGATATTGTGCTGCATAACTAAATACTTATAAGGTCCCAAAAGCGTAACCTATTAGCTATGCCAATGCTTGTTATTATAGTAATTTGGCAATTCAACTGGCCTCAATTAAACAAGCAGTAGAATATCTCCAGAAATCCACTGCCAGCGAAATGTAACTGTCTTATAAATGCAACTGTAAATTCCTTACTAACGTTGTAATACAATGCCATGTTTATTTATTTTTTCAAAGGCTGATTAAGAGATTTGTTTTAAAAATGAAATACTATGTTCTGGTAGTAAAGAATTGTGAGATTAAATAATCAGGTTATGGATTAAAAAAGCAACTCCACAATGTTTAATAAAGTTTGATAGCCCTCTGCCTAAAACTACACTGCGTGTTGAAGGTCCTGAACCAGAGTGATGGGGGGTTGGTAGCTAGAGGGTCTTTAACAACCGCTATAGCCCGAGGCTGAAAGTCTAGTCCATCCACTGAAGGTAAAATGTTATATATTAAAAAGGGAGAAAAAGAAAGTCAAACATTGGAATGTCTGAGTAGAAGGTCTATACCAGTCACTATTGGCCTGAGCAACTCCACTGACTTCAGCTCTTAGCATTCCAATATTCTGATATTCATTTTCTAATATGTCACCATCTGTCAGAACATGAGCACCCTTGGCATCACCTGCTGTCAAAGACCCCCCTCGCTCTGTCATAATCCTTTAAAAAAAATATTGCTATCGAAGTGTTCTCAGTAAAAAATATAAATTAGCAGGATGGAAGAGAAAAAATATCAAAGCAAGATTTAAATGTAGAAATTGAAAAATCGGACACAAAACGCCTAGTTCTTGAGTCAAACTGTGGTAATGCTATAGTTTTATATAATGGACTAGAAGCATTCAAAACCCTCAACCTGTTTGTCTCAGGGAATACCAGAAAGGATCCAGGAGGTTGTACTGTGGGTGACCTGGGAAGCGAGACCTGTCATCCTTTACCACAGTAAAATAGTCAGTGCACCTCTAGAGTTGTGGATTGTGATCCTCCTTAAGAGATCTCGTAAGACGTTTCAATGACCCCCTCACACCTGTGGACTTTAATCCGTAATTTAACCCAGTGAACACTAGCTTCTGCCTCAAACGCAGGATGGATTTACATTGCAGGCTTCCTGAGGACATGTTTCTAAAGATACCTAAGCTTCGTTAATGGACAAGCTATTCGATGGCTCTCACCTTTTGAGCAAGAAAATGGACTAGGCCCCAGACAGATTACTTGGGTCTGTCTGCCTCCGCCACGCAATTTCATCACATATCTCGTCCCCTTTTGGCTACAGTAGTGTTTTTCAACACTGCCAGCGCCAGACCCTGCTGCAAACCCCGCAGGTCTCACAGTTCTTTCATGGCCATGGCACACAAAGGCAACGTATATCAACAAGGAGAGAGGTAGGGAGAGTCAGGGACGCTCTCTTAATCCCCGGTTAAATGTCAAACAACAAAAGAAGAGAGGTCTAATCTGGTTAGGCACGAGGCTACCAGAAGTTAGGAGCAAAAAGATAGGTGGGTAGTCTAGATCACAGTCACTCTAATTCAGTGGGATCACAGTCACTCTATTTGAGTAGGAAAGCCCTCACACACCGACCTGGTCAGTGTCATGCTTCATCATCGGGCCCCACCGAAGAGACCGAGTGTCTCTTCGGTGTGCTGCGACGCCAGAAAGACTGCGGAGCTGATCGTGTGGGGAGGACGTGTGGTGAAAATAATAAATTTAAAAGTGACTAACAGGGTATCAAAAAAACTTTAATGAGTGATCCCTAAAGCACGTGTACGTGGTATGTGTGTCTGAATTTAAGAGCCAAGGTTATTAGGAGTTTGTTTAAATTCAGCTAAATACCACAACTTTAAAATTAATCAGTCAGACCCTGCTGCAAACCCCGCAGGTCTCACAGTTCTTTCATGGCCATGGCACACAAAGGCAACGTCCAGGACATCATGCCACTGTGTGACCTGCTGCTACAGCTGGCACAGCCGTAAAACCTCTTTGTGTCCTTCCAGACACTGACTCACCTTATTGTAGGCAGTATCCAACATTTTCTCCGGTGAATTAGATTGTGCCAGTGGCAGACCCCTCTCCCTATTCCACCCAGACTTAACAGTGGAGACGGATGTATCACTTCTGGGATGGGAATGCCATATGGGAGACATAGATTAGGGAACCCTGATCACCGGCAGAGACCCAACTCCACATCAAGCTGTTGGAGTTGCGAGCATTTCACTTGGCGATGAAGGTCTTCCGGCCCACCATCACAGTAGGGCTGAGGCAGCTTCTCACAGACAAGACAGTCAATGACGGTGGTCTCAGCAGGAAGTGTCACACAAACTTGCTTGACAGCAAGCCGAGGATTTACTGGCTGCAGTTGTTTGGTCCGGCGAACAGGACCTGGAACTGCTTAGTTGAATTTGACTTCCTCCCAGGTACGCTGCCCCGAGATACAGAAGAATCCTTACTGGGTTGTATTGAATATAGTTGAGAAGTATATTGGAGAGGCCGCGATCTACCGTCCTGATGAGACCACGGTAATTAACTGGAACGGTCGAAACTTTGACTATACAGGGACTATTTCATAGAAATGATGTCTTCTAAGAATAGCCTTTGCTTAACTTGTATTGTACGAAAGTATTTACAGCCCTGATTGTGTGTACAAAATGTGGATCGGACGGTTTTATCATCATATCTCTTTCATCTTGAGCACTGCGCAGTCATCACTCAACGATTTATATATACACTTGCTGCTGAGAATACAATTACAATTTTTGGAAATGAAAAGGCCTCATCTGAATTCTAACCATGATAAAAACGGTGAATTAATATCTGCCTAGGGCCTGCATATGTGATACAGAGCTGTGAGATAATGAACTCATAGGCCTCTGTAGTTGTACACAGTTCACATGGGAAGTGCTTCCATGCGTCTACACTTGTCACTTCTGGAGCAGGATGATGTCAACACTGAGATGCATGATGTCTCCTACTGCAAGCAGGAAGCCTGCTTTAACCACATGGCTGCTGTGCATTTTCCCCTCCTGTGCTGAATGAGGGTCATTCCCATTGTTCATGACGAGCTCAGCTTGTCATCAGCACAGCTCCACTGTGCCTCATGACGAGCTCAGCTCATCATGAGCATCGAAGGGGTTAAAGTTTGAGGATCCAGTCTGACGTGTGGGGAATATTCACAAGGTAAGGAATCTGCAGGTAAAGGAGTATCCACCAGAAAGAGCGTTATCGAAGGCAAGTAACTGATTTGTTATGTTTTCCTGCTGTTGTATATTATCTCATTCTGGGTGGTGAACTTTGCTCGTGGAGTTTTCTGTACTCGGCAGAGCTCGCATAGTTCCTAAAAACTCTGCTCCATGGAGCGTAGCAAGGTTTTTTTCTACGCTCGCGCTCTTCAACGTCATTTGCCGGAGCAGGGAAAATCCACCTCCTGATGAGATTTTTCCTTGCTCGCGCTCGCCAACATCTAGTTGGCGAGCAAAATCAACCTCCTTGCGCGATTTCTCTAAGCGGGTCGTTGGATTTCTCAATGTGAGTGGTCGCGGCAGGTCACAACCACCTCGCGTTGAGAAACCTTCCTTCGCATTGACAAAGCTGCAGCTCGACTAGAAGCAGCTGCACCCTCTTGTACGGCACAAGGTGCTATATACGATTATTTTTACAGGGCGGGACAAACACCAGGAGATCAAAATCACCACGAACAGTATGACCCTAACGCACTTCGCTGCTTGCGGAACTCCGCGTAGACCGCCAGAGTTTTCTTGTCACTTCGCGGAGTTCTTCACTGAGGAACTCCGCCAAGGCTTAAACTTATCATGAAAATATAGATATCAGTCATATGTTAAGAAACAAGGGTGAGTAGAAACCTTTTGGGTGGAGTAAAATTTAAGACATTATTATTGTGATTTTTTTGACAATTAGTTGATTTTTGCAAGTACTAACACTTCTCTGTGTAAAGTAAAGACCTTGAGAGTTTTTAACTTTCAGATACTCAAATTGTGGATACTGTTGCAATTAAAAAAAATTCCAGGCCAGAAATTTCTTTGGAGGTAGCATGCGGGCAGCCTTAGTTATCCTGCAAGAGATTCTTGATGAATCCTATTGCAACTACAATATGTGCTCTCTCATGTAAAGTCAGGTTGTTAGAAGCTTTTCTGCAACTCAAGATATGCCTTACTTTTCACCTGGTGTGGATGCATTTCTCATGTGTAGTGAGATCTCCTTTCCGAGTATTACGTTCTGGCTTTTCCCTCCTGTTTAAGGCTTTAGACCAGTGTGAATTCTCTCATGTGAAGTGACATTGTATTCGTGATTAAACCTTATCTGACATTCAGAACACACATAAGGCTTTTTTCTCCCGTGTGAGTTCGCTCATGTCAAGTGAGAAGTAATTTGTAACCAAAACTTTGCTTGAATTTCGAGCACTCATAAGGTTTTTCCCCAGAGTGGGATCTCTCATGAAGCATAACACTGTCTTTCAGATACAAGCTTTTATGGCATAAGGACTTTCTTCAGGGTGGAGTTTCTCATGGTGAGATATCGTTTTTCTTTGCAGATTTTCTGGCATTCAGAGACTCATAAGGTTTTTCAACAGTATGGAGTCGCTTATGGTTAGTGAGGCTGTGCCTATCAAACAGGAATTTCTGGCTTTCACAACATTGATGATGTTTTTCCCCTGGGTGCGTCTGCTCATGTAGAGTGAGATTGAGTTTAAAATTGAAGCTTTTCTGGCATTCGGAGCACTGAATTATTTTGACAGTGTGTTTTCTTATGGCGCTTGTAACCATCTCTACCTCTGAATCTTTTCTGACATTTAGAGCACTGATATTTTTTTTCACCAGTGTGGATTCTCACATGTTCAGTGAGATGAGATTTTTGGCTGAAACATTTTTGGCATTCGGAGCACTGATATGGTTTTTCCCCAGTGTGGATTCTTATATGATGAATGAGATTGATTTTTTGACTGAAACATTTGTGGCATTCAGAGCACTGATAAGGTTTTTCCCCAGTGTGGGTTCTTATATGATGAATGAGATTGATTTTTTGACTGAAACATTTGTGGCATTCAGAGCACTGATAAGGTTTTTCCCCAGTGTGGGTTCTTATATGCTGAGCGAGACTGCTTTTTTCACTGAAATATTTGTCGCATTCAGTGCACTGATAACGTTTTACCCAAGTGTGGGTCCTTGTATGTTTAGTGAGTCTTTTTTTGTCACTGAAACATTTCTGGCATTCAGAGCACTGATAAGGTTTTTCCCCAGTGTGGAATCTCAAATGTGCAGTTAGAAGTGATTTACGATTGAAATGCTTTGGGCATTCAGAGCACTGATAAGGGTTTTCCCCAGAGTGGATTCTTGTATGTTCAGTAAGTTTGCTTTTTTCAATGAAACATTTCTGGCATTCAGAACACTGAAAAGGTTTATCCCCAGTGTGGGTTCTTCTATGCCGAGTGAGACTGTTTTTGTCAATGAAACATTTCTGGCACTCCGTGCACTGATAAGGTTTATCCCCAGTGTGGGTTCTTCTATGCCGAGTGAGATTGTTTTTGTCACTGAAGCATTTCTGGCATTCAGAGCACTGGTAAGGTTTTTCACCAGAGTGGGTTATTACATGTCGAGAAAGACTTTGTTTGTTACAAAACCTTTCCTGGCATTCAGAGCACTGATAAGGGTTTTCCCCAGAGTGGATTCTCATATGTTCAGTGAAATAAGATTTACGGTCGAAACTTTTTTGGCATTCAGCGCACTGGTAAAGTTTTTCCACAGAATGGGTTAATGCATGTCGATATAGACTCGGTTTGATACTAAACCTTTTCTGGCATTCAGAGCACTGATAAGGTTTTTCCCCAGTGTGGATTCTCATATGCTCAGTGAGATAAGATTTACGCCTGAAACTTTTTTGGCATACTTTGCACGGAGAGTGGTTTCCCCCAGTGTGGATTCTCATATGCTCAGTGAGATAAGATTTACGCCTGAAACTTTTTTGGCATACATTGCACTGAGAGTGGTTTTCCCCAGTGTGCATTCTGTCAAATTCTGTGAGATAAGATTTATGGCTGTATCTTTTTTGGCACAGGTAACTTTTTTCCCCAACTTCGGTTATTTTGCCTCGAGTGAGGCGAGTTTGAACACTGAATTTGTTTTCACACTCCGTGTTTTTATAAGGTGTATTCCTAGAGTTAATATCTCTACGTTTAGTTTTCTCTTGCTTATATGCCACGGTAAGAGTGAACCTGATTTTAGAGTCGGGCTTGTTTAGATAATTTTCAGCATTTATCCATAAAAGAAATTGTGTGTAATTTTCTTAACACTTGAATTGAGCAGAATATGTCTGGAAGCAGCCCTGTAACACCTGTTGAAATTTTTCTAGCAGATAATAGTGTTTAGGTAATAGCCTCTCCGGCAGCAACTTATTTTGTGACTGAAGTTTTTCTCAAATCTATTTGTATAGGTTCTTAGCAATGCAGAAATAAGGTGTTAGTCTGATATTTAATGATTAAACTGATAAGTACCTTTTTGCACTGACGTAATGGCAGTAATTGAGGGCGTTAGAACGGCACAGTACTATTGTGGATCATTAGTCGCAGAACATCAGTTCCTTTTACCCTTTCTATGTTTGGTGTAAGGTTAAAGTTTGTAGTTCTAAAGACGAGGATTTATTTACATTAGCTATAGCGCAACGGTGCTCCTTTAATGCATTTTTATATTTAACAATATTACATATCACTCCTGCACAACAGATAATGTTGAGGCGATTTACATAGAATTACAGAACAGAAGACAATAAAAAGGAAACAATCTGAGATGGTCATGAACACAATAAAGTGGTGAATTTTTAAGGTTTTTGCAAGGGAGCAGAGTGGGTCGAGTTGTTATATCCCGAGGCAGATAGTCTCAAACTTGCGTAACTGGTTAAAAACGGTTGTTGAACAAAGGTGATTTTCCAATCTTTTGGCTGTTAACGTGTCAGCTTCGGAGTCTTCTTTCAGCGTCTATTCTTTGATGGTATCCAGAAGAATCCTTTTATTGTAACTTTCTTTTATGCAGTGTGTGCTTCCTCTCTAGAATTACATGATGCTTTAGATGAACGTTATTCTGTCATGCTGAGGCAATTTATCTTTCTGATAATATTTCAGATGAGGATGCTGAAGTGGTGTTTCTACATATTTCTGATATTGTGTGCACAGATATGGATTTGCTCTGGGTTAATGAAATGCAAAATTAGAGACTTCACTTACAGGTATAGTACTTTCCTCGCCACACTTAGATTTTTGGAAATTGTTTAAACGTAGAATGCTTGATGTCCTTCAATTTTTCAAAATAATCCTTCTTATGGCACTGACATTCAGTTGCTTAGTGCTAAATCTTGCGTTCTTCGTCCGTAATTTCAATCACCTATAGTATTAAAATTAAATAGTTAATACATGTACATTTCCAAAAATATAATTTACAAGCCAAATCAAGGCACAATTTCAAAAATGTTGAGCTGTTTTTCAGACAGTGCAGAGTGTAGAATGGTAGCATGAGAGTACTTGGATGTAGGAGTGAGGGTTTGTAGAATTTTCAGCATTTTATTAAGCTCACAAAGGATACATGTACCCTATAGAGTTGTAGCATAGATTAAAGTCATATGGACTGGCACCAAACTGATATTAAAAAATATACACTATTAATTAATTTGTAATGCAGATTTCTGGGACGCTAAGGACTCCGCCACGGACAACAGGCATTCTCCCCTGCCCTGAGTTACCACCTACTTGTATCTGCTATCCTGACTTTTGAGGTTTGGCCTCTGCCTCAAGCAAATTTATTGTGTGCTGCGAGGACTATACCAGACCTATCCCTCTACTATGGCCCAGAGTATGAACTTAAGGGCAATGAAATTATGGCGTACTTTCATGTGTTCATTTTATTCCACCTGATTATCAGTTGTTAGGTTTTTCTGCACCTGTATTTACTAGGTGCAGAAAATCAGGACACAATTTTTTTCCAGTCAGAAAAATTAGACTGAAAAGACGTATAAGACTCTTGGTGCAAAAGAAGGAGCCAAGACTTATGCTGTTTTCTTTACTAACTGGAGGAAAACACAATTCTTCCCTCTGTTGGTGTTCACAGTCGTTGTCGGCCTGTGATTCGGCATTGAGTGCAGAGCGTACCGATTAGAGCTGAGAGGCCGAGCCGAGGAGGAGTTAGCGAGCAAGAGATGCGGAGCCTGGGAAGACTGCCCGGGTTTGTTTTGTGACCGGTTCCCGCTCCCGAAGGTTTCTCCAACTTCTCCCGTGTCCTGTTATACGGGTGCTTTAAGTTCGACGGATCTGCTTTGGGGGCAGGAACGGCCGCTGCCGGCCCTGCAGTGCTAAGGCACTGCTGGTGCTGCAGGTGCGGCAGCCACTGCAGGGGTCAAAGTAGCTTTGGCCTGCGGTGCTGCTGGTGCGGCGGCTGCTGCAGGGCACAGAGGAGCACAGAGGGCCCAGAGGAGCCTTGGCCTGCCGCCTGATTTTACGTATTTACTAAGCATTGAGCAGAGCAGAACTGAGCCGAGGAGTGGAGTGAAGTGCCTACATCTGCTGTCTGTAGTGGGACTGGCTCTGGATCCCGCACTTGCTCCTCAATGATTGCCAGCATTCCCCCTTGTACTCTTGACAGCGATGAATAGCAACGAACAAGCAATGAACAGTGAGTGGTGAGTGACAAGTGGCAAGAGGTGTGTGGCGTATGGCAAATAGTTAAAGTTGATCAGTCCGTAAGTCACTGAGCCATTGGAGTCTGTAATAAGTCTCTAATACAAAATCTGAGAAATTATTCAACGGGGAAAGTGACAATAGACTTTGACCATGTTGAAGCACCCCTCAACCCCTGAATTACTCTGCCTGCCTACACTACACTCCTACCAGGAGCCCGGATATTAATCAATTGATTAATTAATTAATTAATTAAGTAACCAGCAGTACCAGTGGATTCTGTACTGAGGTGTGCCTTGGGGGTGTTTTCCCTTGGAGGTGTTTTTGTCCTACCAAAGCACCCTTTGGTCTTGTCACTGGCCCGTTTGGTTCTCTGAAAGAAGCAAGACTTCTCACCTTAGAGGGTGTATTATGAGGTCAGGAAAGGAGCGGCCACCTTTCCCTCCTATCAAAAGGAAAAGAAAAATACAACAAACACCGATATTAGATACGTTTAAAATAAAACAGACAGGTGACATACAGTCCTTTAAATCATCTAAGGTCCATACATTTGGGAAACTGGGAAAGTCGCCGTCAAAGTTTGATTTTATGAAAGATCCAACTGGTGCTATGCTAACATTGCTAACTGACCCATGTGATCTTCAAACTGCAATTAAACTACTGAGTAGAAAAAATATTATATTCCCCTAAGCAAGGAGTAAGTGAACCAGGCCACCCTGAGTCTGAAGCTGAAGTCGAACGAATGTCAAATTCAAATAAGGACCAAGTCAACCACTGGGGTTGAATAATGGACCTAGAGATGTTAACTATTCCACTTACTGGTCGTTCACAACAAGAGGACCCAAAATGCACAAATCTAACAATGTGAGATACTCAGCAATTACTACCAACTAAGCAGCCAACGCCAATAGAAGAGCTAACGGTATAGGGGAACCGTCTAATTTGGGCCAAATAAATCAACCAGAGCACGAAGCTCCAAATGAACTAAATGGTGGGGTGAAAATCATAAGGGAAGCCAATACCCCACTGAAATCGGATCTTACTCTGTCTAAAATAAATTCCGTTAAAAAAACTGGACCAGCCGAAATTTAATCAAAATAACAGATCTCAAATTAATAAGGACGAATACACAGCAATCCAGAAACTCTGCCTCGTTGGAGTACTCCATATCAAAAAGACGTTTTGAATAGTAGTCAACAATTCATTAATTCTTGGAACGAGGGACATGATTTTCAAGGACCACAAAAAGAGGAGTATAAGGACCTACCATTCATAAATGGGCAACATCATAGCCCAGGTACTCGGGTACCAGGAAGTGGGAACGCGGGAGCAATTGGGAATATATTCTTCAAAACCTCGCAATTAACTCTGGAAGCTTTAACATATCAGTCCAACAAAATCGAGGTCCAAATAGATCTCTTGAGCGCTATAGCATCCTCTGTTACCGGAATTGAGCAGAAGATAACAACGCAAAATAATCTAATAGTAAGGGCACAATCTCAGTCAATATCTACCTATGCAGAGTGTAGTTGTGCCCCACTAATTAACAAATTTGCTACCATTCCGGATATTTTAAAAACGATAATTGACAATGTAAAAGGGAATTTTCCTAATGTGGAAATTCAACCCATCAAGACCGACTGCCCCTCCAAAGATACAATAAAGTGTAAAGACAATACTGTTGTTGTTAAAGAAAAAATAGATGATAAAACAAAAGATCAAGAAGTGATAAACCTATGCTCGACACAATCAACATTGACAGACGCAGCTCCAGAAGTTCATGTATCAAAAAGACAGAGGAAAAAACAACAGAAACCAAGAAATAAACCTTCTAAAAGTATAAAAAATACAAATGCATCAGATATAGTGAGATTGAACACTGGAAACAACCATGACCAAATATCATATTGTGAAGGTAAGGGTAAACAAATGTTACCAACAAAACCCTTTTAACCTCTATTTAATAAGGATCCATCGGAGGTACAAGCAGTTATGAAAAATAAATGCTTAAACAAGCAAGCTGATACTATGGAAATGATAGAGAATGGGAAAATTCAGTCCTTTGAAATGCTGCAAGTGGAGGAAAGTAATAAACAGGTGGAAAATAATCCATCACAATTGGAAACAAATAGAGCAAAGAGTGAGAGCATCAGAGGGGATGAAACGAATAGAGATTTGTTAAAAACCTGGAAGGATATTAAATTACCACAAGATCTGGGAACCGAAATGAAGCAGTTACATAAACATCGACAATCATAGTCTCAAACTGTTAGAATTCATAATGGAAGGTTAATTGAACATGCTCAAGGTGAAAATAGCCTGCAACAAATTAAATTAAAGAACCCAGATCAAAAAGAAGGAGTGGTGCAGGTAATTCTTACGCCGGAGTATAAATCTAGGGGTAATAATGATATCTTGACTCTTGGGAACATATTAAAATTGTGTAATGCAGTACCCTCATTAAAGAAAATTATATGTACCGACATAGAATCAATTCAATTCCTCATAATCAAGAATAATAATCGAGAATCGACATTAGTAATTTGGACATCTTCTACTGCCGCCAGCCTTATTATGCAAGAACATAATCTCTTTCAGGACTGGGGAAGAAAAATAACTCTCCTGAAACCTTTCTATCCCAGCCCTTTTGTTTCAACAAAATTACAAAATCATAACCAAATGAGAACCGAGAATAATAAGTAATACTCAATATTTAAAACAAACATAGGTATGACTAACGGGCATCTTTTAAAATAATGAGAGGAAAAAAATAGGAGAATTATTATTTGACACTGTCAAATTAGGTTGGCTAACAGCAGCCCTCCATAATGTCTGGCAGGAATGACATCTACAATCTGAAGTTCCTTTAAGGGGGCCAAGAATTATGAATGAAAGGGTCAGATTATGTTTGTCGAATATAAATGGCGTTTAAGCAAAGATTCAGAATAACCAATTAGCTACTTTGTGCTGTTTTCAAATCATTTGTTTACAAGACACTTGGGCTTAGTTCCTTTTAGATTGGAAGGGTATATGGTTATTACTCATTAGCTAAGAGAACAAGTAACTATGGCAGACCTTGTGGGGGTTTGGCTATTTTTATATCAACTGAGCTAAAAATGGAAAGTGAAATGGACGTCCCAAGTCAAAAGGATGATCTAATTGCCAAAATACGATACAAGGAACAAAATATAATTACATCTCTTGTAGTAATCAACGTATATAATTACGAAGAACAATGGCGACCAATTTGATAATTATGATATTGCAGCAACTGGACAATGACACCCAAACTGAGATTATTATTACCGATTATAACATGAATATGCTATGTTCTTACGATAGAGATGTTGAAATACAATGGCAAAATTACTTAGGGTCAATTCCAAGTTTTTCATCCACAATGGGTATGAGGGAACAAAAGAATGAAAAAATCGGCAAGACTCTTGTAAAAGAATTAGAAACCATAGGTCTAAGGGTGCTAAATGAGCAATTTCCCCAAGATTCGCCATCAGCATGGACTTTTCAAGCAGGGTATCATAGGTCTAGAATAGATTATACCATAGCATTGTTGAATCTATTTCATAGCATTTTGTCTTACCAAATAGAGGGAATATATATAAGCGACCACAATCAACAAATAATGGAGTTAAACCTAAATGGCCTAAGATTTAAAAAATATACGACACTTCCGGGAGAAATAATGAAAGTAAATTATAAGAAACTATATTGGTCAGATAACACCAAAGATTCTATTACAAACACTGCGTAGGCAATTGTTGATTTTCACTTCGAAGGATAACATTCGAATGCTGTCGAAAAATGGTCTATCTTCACAAAGAAATTAATTACCAGTCAATCTCAATAATATGCTAATAAAGGTCAGTGGAGGGAAAAAACACAGCATGTTCATTGGTGAAAATTTCGTTTGAAAGCCATCAATTAAAAAAAGGACGTAACAGAATCCTGAGATTGGTAAAAAAAGTTCGAAGTTAATTTAATTTACAGAGTAAAACTTAAAAAGATAAATAGAGGAGTAAGGAAAATGGTCTGGAAAGACAAAATGCAAGAAAAGCAATAGTTGTGGGCAAAAGCTCTATATGCTTGCAAAAGGAGTAAGTCAAGAGGCTTCTGGATTGTATTAAACAAACTGAGTAGATCTAGTAGGAAATCTACTTCATCCACAGTAACTGAATCTGAATGGGTATCGTTCACAGATGTGCATTTGAATCCTACTCCTAACATGGCTGTGAATTTTACTGATTGGGCTATAAATGGAAAAGGAGGAGAAAAGAATAATAACTCAATAGCGATAACAGAAAACCAAGTATGTAAATTAATAAAGAAGCTGAGATCCAATGGTGCCCCGGGCCCACATGAGATTCCCGCTGTGTTGTATAAGGAGAAAGCATCATATTGGTCGAGCTATCGAACAGCAGTATTTAATCATGCTCTCCAATCAAGAACCGTCCCCGAGGCATGGAACAGATCTATAATTTCTCCTATATATAAAAGTTGGGACTGGTCCCTCCCATCCAATTACAGATTAATTACGCTCCAAGATATTGAAGCTAAATTAGTTGCATCGGTTCTACTTAAGGAATTAATTGATTGGGCTAATGAAAATCATTTAATTCCACCGAACCAATCAGGTTTTGTACACGGTCAAGGTACAACAACAAATGTGTTAACACTGGGAATTTTAAAGGAAAAATATAAAACAAAAAAACAGCCATTATATTTATGTTTAGTTGATTTTAAAGCTGCCTTTGACTGCATAAATAGGCAGATTTTATGGAGGAAACTGGATCGTTATGGCACTAGCTCCAGCCTCTTAAATGCAATGCAATTGTTATATACTGATACCTGGCCAAGAGTCCAGCTAGGGAATGGCTCAAAGCTTTAGAGGAAAATTTTAAAAACTCACGGCCTAAAGCAAGGGTGTGTTTTAGCTCCATATTTTTTTAATCTATTTTTATCAGACGTTACCCTTGCAATGAACAATGAGTTAGCAGACTCTCCAAAGCTGGCTGAGAAACAAATATCAAACTTATTATACGCTGAGGACGTTGTCCTGCTAAGCCAAACAAGGATAGTACGGCAGCGATAAATAAACAAAACATCAATGAATTCAATTGAGAAAAAAATGACAATAAACGAAAACAAAAACAAAATTACTGGAAGTCAGTACCAAGAATCGGAAGGGCAGCCAATACAAATCATACCACCAAAAGCGAGAGCTAGAAAAAGTTCAATGTTATAAATATCTTGGGATACTGTTTGACGAGAAAGGATCTTTTTCATATCATAAAATGGAGATGAAGAAAAGAGCCAAAAGTCTACAAGGGGCTTTTCGCCTACTTTATAGCTTCTTGGGAGGCCCAACTTTTACCCCATTAATAAAAGTAATAAAAGCGAAATTGCTCCGAGCCTTATATGGAAGTGAAATACTCGTGGCTTGATGCCGCCCAGGCGGCGTGCTCCAGCCCTGAGACGCTGGCGCTGCTTTGCCAAAAGCATACCGAATTCGCAGATGAAGCCGGCTGTAAACTGTCTTTCCTTGGTAGAGAGGGTCGAGCGCGCAGCTTTGGGGAGGGTGACCGCCCGGGACGTACCCTTGCTAACCTCCTAAGTCCACCACGCGCTGCCTCCTATATACCTGCTCTCAGTGATAGAGCGTGGACAGGACCACCTCTGAGGTAGATATTAAATCCCGTTTTCTCGACTTTTACTCTCACCTCTATTGTGCCGGCACTCCCTTGCCACTGGAGGAGTTTGACCAATATTTTGAGTCCTTCGCCCTCGTCTGGCTCGAAGACTACCATAGAATATTTCTTGAAGAGCCAGTCTCCATGGAAGAAATATTGGCAGACATCAACAGCTTACCTAGCGACAAGGCCCCTGGCTTGGATGGCCTGCTTGCCTCGTTCTACAAATCGTTTGCTGACATCCTGGAACCGCATCTGGCGGCCATGTAGGTATACAACGTTTAGCACGCATTTTTTACCACGCACTACCATTACAACGCAGGCATTACCACGCATACCATTACAACGCATTGCGCTGGGGGGCGCTCTAGGATAGGGAATAAGTTTAATTTTATATCCAACACCTTCCCTAGTGTCCACGGGGACTGGAGTTATATAAAATTATACTTACCACTATCCAGCACCTCAAAGCGCTATGCGTTGTAACGGTATTCGTTGTAAATACCGCGTTGTAAAGGTATGCGTGGTAATAGTATGCGTGCTAACGTCATACATCCGGCCATGTATAATGAGTCTTTCGACACCGGGCTATTCCCGCAGTCCCTGCGCGAAGCATTGATAAATTTGCTCCTTAACCCTAACAAGCCTCCCGACCGTCATGACTCCTACCGTCCTCTTTCCCTAATAAACATAGATAATAAAATCTTCGCCAAATCTCCCTGATCAATCTGGCTTCATACCTGGCAGGGCAACCTCACATAATCTTCGTACCATTTTCTCTGTCCTGCATCAAACTAACCCTAGTGGCCGCGCTACTCGACGCCACCAAGGCGTTCGATATCTTGGGGTGGCCGTTCCTGTTCAACAATCTACCGCGTATGGGTTTCGGCGCTCACTTTCTGCGTAATATCAAACTCCTTTACACCAGTCCCTCCGCACGTCTCCTCATTAATGGTCAGGTATCTGACCCAATTAATATTGCCTGCGGCACTCGCCAGGGGTGTCCGATATCGCCCATGTTTTGCCATCGCCATGGAGTCCCTGGCTGCCAGGCTACGGCAACACCATACACACAGGGGCATTGGTTTCCCTTCCCGCTCTCTCCTGGTCTCAATGTATGCGGATGACGTCACCCTATATGTCCGCCACCCCCAGGAAAATCTTAGCCCCCTGGTTCAGGAAATCATAAATTTTGGCGGGCTTTCAGGCATCCAGATGAACTGGAGTAAGTCGGTCCTATTTCCCCTGACTGATGCTACTGTTCCCTTCACAACGGACTTTCCATTCGTGTGGGCATCTGGCCCCACGTGCTAGTTGGGCATCTGGTTAAGTAGGGATTTGGATGAACTGTGGAGGTAGAACTTAAGGTGGGCTGTTGATTGGCTTGAATCGAGAATCCCTTCGTGGAGCCGACTGCCGCTATCCTTGGCTGGCCGTATCGCCATAGCAAAAATGGTGGTCCTGCCTAAATTTCTCTATCTCTTCTTGAACATACCTATCCCCCTCACCTCTCATTTCTTTCGCAAACTTCGCTCTCTAGTCATTTTGCTTATTTGGGCAGGTGAACAACCCAGGGTGGCCTACGATATCCTCACCCTCCCTATGTCTGCTGGTGGGATGGGTGCGCCTGACTTTCGGATCTACGCCTGGACTCAACCCACCCCATGGAATTGACATTTTGGAGGCCGACTGGTTGTAATCAAACCAAAAAGTTGTCACCGAATTACCGGCTCCGCCTGATCCACTTCAAGTACTTGCACAGACTGTACCGCACCCCAGTGCTGCTCCACCGGATCGGGCTCACCCCCGGAGATACTTGTATGTGTTGCGCTGCTCCAGCCGCAGACTTTGCCCATTAGCTTGGCTCTGCCCCAAGGTCTCTGAGTTCTGGCAGGCGGTGTGCTCCACCGTCTCTGACATCACCGGTACTGCAGTGCGCCCAGCCCTCCCCTGTGCATTCTTGGCTTTGTTAAGTTTTGCCCTGATGCTTCCCGCCGCCTGATTTCGATGCTTTTGGTCCTCGCCAGACGCAGGGTGGCCATGTGTTGGGGTTGGCGGCCTGCTCCTAGGGTCGAGAGTTGGTTGGAGGATGCCTCTCGATGCCAGACTCCTCTCTGAGTTTTGGGATTTAATGCCTGCCAGGTCCCGCCCTGTCGACATTTGGGCCCCCCTGGTCGTCTATCTCCTTTTCCGCTCCTACCCCAGCGGCGCTACCTCTACCGTGCTCCCCGCCGGCCCTGGGTCCACAGCGGCCGCCGGTGTTGGTTAGTGAATGCTCCCACCTCCCCATCTGCACCCCTGCTGCTTTAGACTTTCATCTGTTATTGTGCTTCTATGCGTGCTTCCCCTTGGGAGGCTGTAGCCCTGGACTGTGGTTCTGTGACTTTGACATTCCTGGTTTTACTGAATTGCTGTAAACGTAACCCAATTGCAACTCAATGTCTGTATTGTAATTTATCTTGCTACCGCGCGCGGCGGTTCTGCACGGTGTATTGTGTCTGCCATGTTGATATTCCTTAATAAAGGTTTTTGAAAATAAAAAAAAATAAAAAAATGTCACTTTTAAAAGACAAAGAACTGTTTATTAGGAGATCCCACGCATGGATGTTGGTCCAGGAATATACAAGTCTTAAGGTCCAACCATATTTAGAAATACCATGGTCTCTACAAACCAAAAACACCTTTATGAAAGCACGATCCGGCAATTTACCTATCTTAAAACATGTAGTGCCCTGGTTGAGACCATCTAAGCCGACAATCCAACCTATAGGACGAAAGTATTTTGCATTTTGTTTGTGTATGTGTTCTAATGATGGCGGAAAGAAAACGATATTTGAAAAACTGCTTCATTGGCAGAGGTGTTCGTATCTGCAGACATGCCATGGTAGTTTTTTTTAGACCATCGAATATTAAAATGAACGCCAATTTTACAAAATTTTTAATACTTGTTAAAAAGAAGTTGGATACTTGAGAGTTGCCCACAGGAAATCTAGAAGTCTAAGATAATTAAGGACAACATTTAGTAATATTTTTATATCACACATCAATTACAGAAATATTAATTGACACAATTTATATTAAGTCCTGGAAAGATGACGATCTGATGTAATGTCTATAAATTGTGTTTATGTTATTTAAGAAAACTAATTTGGATTTTTTGAAATTTTAAAATTGTTGGTCTGTATTTAAATTGGTGTGTTTCCTTTAAGAATGCAGTAATTGTACGATTTTTGTTAATCATGCAAATAAAATTTACCTTACTCCCTCTATTAGAAAATGCTTTCCCTTTCAATCCCCTGCTTCACCTATCTCTCCCCAACCAACCACATGCATATATCTACCACCTGCTTAAAACAAGTGGTAAATAAAAGCAGAAAAACACTATGAAATAGTGAATGGCATGTGGTTTGACAGGGAGAAGAATCTGTTCCTCGTAGCAACTGCCCAGTCCATGGCGTCAAACTTGTAAATGGACGTTACTGGGGTAAATCCACCACAAAGTAAAAAAACAACAATTACATGAGATTTTTCTGCCACTCCAGTACTGTGCAACTTCTAACAAGGGACTATGAGAGGTCTTGGACCGGTCCTGTGACCTGGAGGGTCACACCAAGTGTGCCCTTATTTAAGGCAGAGGACTGTCATGGGTTTAACAGTAAGAGCGGTTGTGGCAATGGAGCCTGTTGTAAGGATCCATAGCCTAATGTGATCTTTGCATCATGGTCAGTGGAGTGGCGTCCTACTGACACACACATGTAATGCTACATTCCTATACCTGTGCCCAAACTTTGCGCTAACATCAAGTGCGTGTTTAGGGTGTTGGTGTGCGTAGGTTAAATGCAATGTGAGAGTGCGACAGAGTAAACCGCTAGTCTAAGGGACACCCCCCACCACCACCCTCAAGACTCTCCCAAGAGTTCAAGGCGGAAATAATACTCTACGACAACGTGATTGTTGAGGCCCAGTTGGACGATTGTGTGCTACCAACCGAGCCGTTC
This sequence comes from Lissotriton vulgaris, assembly GCF_964263255.1. Lineage (NCBI taxonomy): Eukaryota > Metazoa > Chordata > Amphibia > Caudata > Salamandridae > Lissotriton > Lissotriton vulgaris. The sequence continues at coordinate 79,074,573 of NC_141685.1, read as the reverse complement.
AAGGCTGCATTTGCCAAACTCCTAACACAACAGGGTCTGAATCTACTGGCTTCCTGGAAAGCCTGAGTTGGGTTTTTAGTGGCTGAATTCCTGACTACTCTGTGTCAGAGGCCCATGAGGGACTACACTTACTCAAGTGTCGAACACCCTATCTGAGCTTACCGCTGTGGTCCACCCGGCCTCCAGAGGAGCTGCACTTACCGACAGGCCAGGTATGACTGCTACCTTGGGACTGCTGATCTTCAGGCAACTGCAAAGAAAAGACAGAGTGGTGACCTACTGAATGCAGCACTACCTCCAGGACAAAAGCACTCCACAAAAGCCTGCTGGTGGGTCACTGCTCTCTCGAGTGTTTGGGCGTGCCATTCAAATGCCGGGAAACAGGAAAGAGACCCAGACAAGACTGACTCATTCTGTGAAAGGGTGAAACGCTTACAACAGAACATACACGCATTGGGGTGACTGGAGTGACAGAACTGCACCTATACTATATTCATGATACTCCTAATTGCTCTTAGAGGGTAAGGGGGTATCAGAACCGGACGCACCTGTCTGCAGCACATGGTAGTCTGGCATGCCTGCACTATCCTTTCACCCAGACTGTCCATAAAGATGATTTTAGTGCCGCTACACACATAGCAGGGGGAATCTCAGACCATTCGCTGGTGGAGGTGCAACTCGATGGTCCGGTTGTGGACTTCATCCTACCCCCAAGGGTTGATCTGGGATATTTATAAGACAAGAAGTTCAAAGCTCGTATGAGAGATGGAGCAGACCTCTATTTTAAGGAGAACGGGCGGCCTGTTGAATCAGCTTGCGTGCTATAGGATGAATTTAAGACAGTGATTCGAGGCCAGACACAAGCCTTGATTGGGGGAATGCCGAAGGAACGTAAATTGAAGTGCGAGGCTGAGGACAAGGAATGTGCTTTCCTGGAGGCACGCTGGGCAAGTGGGGAATCAGTTTCTCTCCCATTACACCATCAACTGAAGCAGCACACATTAAGAGCACTAATGGAAAATAGCGGGCACTCATGCGCTGGCTACCCAGAATTGTCTCTATGATGTCGGTGATAAAGCCAATGAGTTGCTTGCATGGTGTTACGGGTGCGGGAGGAATAGGCAACACGCTGATCTTAGTCTTAGTGGGTTTTATTTTGATATACAACGAGTCTGAGCTTTTCTTCTTAGTTGTTATCTTTCCTCTCGGGGAACGACTTCTTGCGGTCTTCCTAATCCCAGATTCCACCGACGATGCTCTATGCTCCCTGTCGAGTCTTCTCCGTGGAATAGGATCTTCGGTTTCCGTCTTGCCGCTCGTTGGAAAACAGGGAAAAAGATAACGGGTATAAGTGGTCTGTTTGCTCTGTCTAATTGCTGAAAGGGTAAGGGAGTGAGGACCAAACTACCGGTGACATACAAGTAAGCTATTGCCGGCGTGAGGGGTTTAGTGCTCAGGGAAGGGGGTACCAGGAAGAGGGGGGGATATCCCAGGTTTAATCGGTACCAACTGCTTTACGTTTGACCCAGCCCCTGAGTTTATCCCGTACCTGGCTGAGCCATACACCTCCTGCGGGTGTATGGCTGGGCGGCTCGTGGGGTCGGTGGCCTCCTGGCTTCTCATCCTCCGCGTCCTCTTCAACAACTCTTTGTCTTCTCTCTTCATACGCTGCCGAACTCCGCTCTGCTCCGTCTCTCGCTCCGTCTCCGCTCCGCTCCTCCGTCTGCTCCCTCCGGGTGAATAAACACCCACCTGATTAGTTGTCCCTGGAATAAGACGTCTCCGTGTCCTGTTGTGACTCCTCCCACTCGTATTCCCAGTCAGCATTAAAGGGCCAGTGTTCCGATTGATTGTCTACCTCCGTGTCGACGTTCTGTAGAGAGTACAATGAGTGAGAGGTAGTGGTGGCCAATTGTTCATTTGCATTTTGTCTATATTCCTGGGCTTGTGACGACCCCAGGTTATTTCATACCTCCCCCTCCGGACACTCACGATCGGTGAGTGGGTGACGGGATAGAAAGTCTGCCCCCACATTCTCAATGCCTTTCTGGTGATGAATGGAAAAAGTGTACGGTTGTAGCGATAAGAACCATCGTAGGACTCTAGCGTTTTTAGCTTTATTGCGGGCCATCCACAAAGTGGTGGTGATCTGTGAAGAGGTCAAAATGCCGTCCTTCGAGGTAGTACGCCAATTTCTCAATGGCCCACTTGATCGCGAGGCATTCCTTCTCTATAGTGGCATATTTCAATTCCCGGGGAAAGAGTTTCCTGCTGACATACAAGATCGGGTGGTCATGCCCAACACACCCTACTTGGGAAAGCACTGCCCCAATGCCATAATCCGATGCATCCGTGTGCAACGAAAAAGGGCGAGAGAAATCTGGGGAGGACAACACTGGAGTTGAGGTAATTACGGACTTCAATATGCAAAAAGCCTCTTGCATTTGTTCCGTAGGACGAACTGGAGTAGACGCCTTCCCTTTTTCTTTTAAGGCATCGGTAAGGGGTGCGGCTATATCTGCAAACTGTGGAATAAACCGTCGGTAGTAACCAACAAGACCTAAAAAAGACCTCAGCTCCCTCCTAGTCGATGGAAAAGGAGTGTCGGCAATTGCCCTCACCTTTTCAATTTGCGGCTCAATCAGTCCATGTCCCAAAACATAACCAAGGTATTTGACCTTTTGAAACGCCAATTTACATTTCTTAGCATTCACAGTAAGACCTGCGTACCGAAGAGTCCGCAATACCGTGGATAGGTGCCTGTTATGGGTCTGCCAATCTGGACTGTAGATGACAATGTCGTCCAGATAAGCAGACGTGAAATCCGATAACCCAGCCAGAACAGTGTTCATCAAACGTTGAAATGTAGCCGGCGCCCCATGGAGGCCAAACGGTAGTACAGTAAATTCAAAATGACCCTCATCCGTCGAGAAGCCAGTCTTTTTGATGTCTTCCTGCCGTAGGGGAACTTGCCAATACCCCTTAGTTAAATCGAGGGTTTAGATTTGTATTTAGTGTTGCCCAGTTTTTCTATTAATTCGTCCACTCTGGGAATGGGATATTCATCGAAGAGCGAGATGTCATTCAAAGCACGAAAGTCCATACAAAACCTCCGACTGCCGTCAGGTTTAGCGACCATAACAATGGGACTGGACCAATCACTTTTGGAGGGACGAATCACTCCCAACCGAAGCATTTCCTCCACTTCAGATTTAATAGCTGCTCTCCTGGCTTCGGGGACTCTGTAAGGTTTAATCCTAACTTTCTTGTTAGGTGGGGTATCAATACAATGTTCAGCAAGAGATTCTCCCTGGGCGGCTTGAAAAAACGTCCCCATAATTCACCAGCGTATTTCTCAGTTCCAACTGTTGCTGGGTCTGTAATTCCTCATTGTGTACCAGCAGGTCAATGGTCGAGCTAGCTGATCGTGATCCGTCTGTCAAGTGAATGTCGGCGGGGGCGGGCCCAACCACTTTTTCAAAAGGTTAATATTATATGACTGTTGTTTATTGGGACCGATCTGCAGTTTATAGCTAGTGCAACCAATTACTGCGACTACTTTATAGGGGCCCATCCATTCGGCCTTAAATTTATGTGAGGAGGAAGGCAGTAGAACTAAGGCCCAGTCATCTACATTGAGCTGTCTCCACTTTTTACCCTTGTCATAAGCAGACTTTTGGCTATGTTGGCTTGCCATAAGATGATCCATCGCCAAATCCCTTAATTTCCCCCCAGTTTAGCTTTTAGGGCCTTGGCGTAATCAAGGGTTGTAGTTATTTCCTCATCATTTTCGTTACCCAGGCGTCCCTGGTCATTTCTAACATTGAGCGGGGTTGACGGCCGTACATCAGTTTAAAAGCCGAGACCCCCATACTGCTCTGTTTCTGCGCCCTGATGGCGTATAATGCTAGGGGTAACATTTTATCCCAATCACTCCCGCTGACTTCCATCATCTTACGGAGGGTTGCTTTCAGGGTACGGTTGTAACGTTCCACCAGTCCGTCCGTCTGAGGATGGTAAACAGAGGTACGGATCTGGTGGATGTCCAACGTATTCCAAATTTCCCTCATCAACTTGGAAATGAACGGAGTACCCTGGTCCGTCAAAATCTCTTTTGGGAAACCAACCCTGCTAAATAACTCAATCATTTTATCTCCCACCTGTTTCGATTTGGCTGCAGATAAAGGAAATGCCTCCGGAAACCTCGTGGCATAGTCGACCATGACCAGGATGTGTTGGAACCCTTTTTTTGTCTTGGTCAACGGACCTATCAGATCCATGCCAACCCTTTCGAAAGGCTTCCCAATGACTGGCAACGACTGCAAGGGCACAGCTGGTGGTCTGACCATATTCATCTTCTGGCATATTTCACACTTTCTACAATAAGACTCAGTATCCTTATAAATCCCAGGCCAAATAAATTGCCTGAGAATATTCTGAGTTGTTTTTTCAGCGCCGGTGTGGCCGGCAACAATGTGGCTGTGTGCAAAAAAAAGGACTTGCTCTCTAAAACAGGAGAATCACAACATTACCCCTGTAGTCTTCATCGACAACCCCTGTCCCAACGTCAATAAAATATTTAGCGGCTAAGCCTGAACGAGGAGCGATCCTGCCATAGCACCCTGTGGGGACTGCTATTTGTAAGTCGGCTGCAAGGGCACAGCTGGTGGTCTGACCATATTCATCTTCTGGCATATTTCACACTTTCTACAATAAGACTCAGTATCCTTATAAATCCCAGGCCAAATAAATTGCCTGAGAATATTCTGAGTTGTTTTTTCAGCGCCGGTGTGGCCGGCAACAATGTGGCTGTGTGCACAAAAAAGGACTTGCTCTCTAAAAGATACAGGTACTAGAAGTTGAGCAGAACCCCCCTCCTTTCCAATTCTATACAATAGCTCATCCTGTATGATGAACCCGGGAAAATCTTTAGAATCTACAGCTCTTTGGTGGGCCTGGTCCCACGCATTGAACAGGGTTGGGTCACTAATTTGTGCAAATTTAAAACTTTTATCCAAAAACCCACGGGTCTTGAGAAAGAACCGTATGTACTGTTCATTCCGCGTGTCCGTGGACCCAAAACCTCTAGACCCCCGGTCTGTGTCCTCCAAACGGTCTACTTCTTCCAATATAGTAGAGGCTATACTTTCACAAATGTGTTGTGCCACTCGATCTCCTTTATTGACCCGAAATGTCTCAGGCCCAAAGTTAAACAGGAGAATCACAACATTACCCCTGTAGTCTTCATCGACAACCCCTGTCCCAACGTCAATAAAATATTTAGCGGCTAAGCCTGAACATGGAGCGATCCTGCCATAGCACCCTGTGGGGACTGCTATTTGTAAGTCCGTTTTGATCAGTGCTTTCTCTCTACTTGGTATTACATAGTCATATGCGCTGTATAAATCGTAACCTGCTGCTTTTGACGAGCCCTCTGTGGGAGACATTGCATTTTTAGTCAATTTTACAAAACTAAGGCTATTCACCTGTGGACGTTCCTTTAGTTCAGTACGCTTATTATCGATGTGTCCCTGAATTGCCAGCTTGTCTTTAAACATATTCAAGAAGCTAGGGTTATCTGTTCCAATGATCAGATCTTCCGGTAAATTGTCCATCACCCCCACCCTTACTGCTTGTGTGGTTCCTGCCGTTGACTCTATGATAATGTCGGCAATTGGGTAGGGTCTGATATCCCCATGTATACATTTAATGTTAACCATCCCCTGAGAAATGTACTGTTTTGAATTTACATATGGTGATCGGATCACGGACTGGCGACAGCCGGAGTCTAACAAAGCCAATAGAGAGTGTCCATTGACTTTTACACTTACTCTAAATGATCCTCCCATCTCTGCCGAGAACAGAACGGCCTTGGGGAGGTAGCCGACCTCCATAGGTTCTTCCTCGCTTCTTTTTCTCGGACACATCCTTGCAATGTGTCCCCACTGCCCACAATCAAAGCATTGCGGACCTGAATTGATGCTGTTCTCGGTTCTCCAGGTGCGGGGTCGTGTGATTTCTCTGCCCCGGGAAACATTTTTTTCAGGTCGCACAACTATTTTTCTCTCTCTGTCCTGCTCAAATGGGAAGCTTTTTGGTTGTGCGCGAGCAAAGGAGGAGGCCATTTCGACCGCTTGGGCGGTTGTTAAACTATGATGCTGATGCAGCCATTTTTGGGTGGCATATGGGAGAGCCTCAAGAAACTGCTCCAAATAAATGCGGTCAAGTATTTCCTCCTTACTGCTCGTAGTGGGGGTAAGCCATTTGTCCGCGGCCATTTTAAGTCTTACAAATAATGTTTTGGGGTTTTCCCCAACGGAGCCCTTTTCCTTCCGAAATCTTAGGCGATAGGCCTCAGGATCTAATCCTAAATGGTCAAGTATTATTCTTTTTATCTCCGTGTATGGAGTGTTTCCATTAGGATTTGCCACTTGGTAAGCGCCCTGGGCTTCTCCTCCTAATAGCAGTGCCAAAAATAACGGCCATTTGGCTACAGGCCATCCACAAGCCCTGGCAGCCCTTTCGAAATTTAATAGAAATGCGCCAGGATCTTCTCCTGTACGGTACTTTTGTAGGGAGACTGCTGGTGTTCCATGTGATATGGTTCTCTCAGTTGTTCCTCCCCTTAGAACGGGGTCGACCCATGGTTGTTCATTTTTTTCTTCAAATGCTTTGTTTATTACTTCTCTATCCGCTTGTGCTGATACTAAGTGCTGTTCCAGTACCCACTCGATCCTTTCCTGTCCTTTTACTAGCTGTTCCACGACAGTTTCCATCTTCACTCCACAGATGGTGCCTATGCCTGCATTCTCCACCACTGTTACGGGTGCGGGAGGAATAGGCAACACGCTGATCTTAGTCTTAGTGGGTTTTATTTTGATATACAACGAGTCTGAGCTTTTCTTCTTAGTTGTTATCTTTCCTCTCGGGGAACGACTTCCCGCGGTCTTCCTAATCCCAGATTCCGCCGACGATGCTCTATGCTCCCTGTCCAGTCTTCTCCGCGGAATAGGATCTTCGGTTTCCGTCTTGCCGCTTGTTGGAAAACAGGGAAAAAGATAACGGGTATAAGTGGTCTGTTTGCTCTGTCTAATTGCTGAAAGGGTAAGGGAGTGAGGACCAAACTACCGGTGACACACAAGTAAGCTATTGCCGGCGTGAGGGGTTTAGTGCTCAGGGAAGGGGGTACCAGGAAGAGGGGGGGGATATCCCAGGTTTAATCGGTACCAACTGCTTTACGTTTGACCCAGCCCCTGAGTTTATCCCGTACCTGGCTGAGCCATACACCTCCCGCGGGTGTATGGCTGGGCGGCTCGTGGGGTCGGTGGCCTCCTGGCTTCTCGTCCTCCGCGTCCTCTTCAACGACTATTTGTCTTCTCTCTTCATACGCTGCCGAACTCCGCTCTGCTCCGTCTCTCGCTCCGTCTCCGCTCCGCTCCTCCGTCTGTTCCCTCCGGGTGAATAAACACCCACCTGATTCGTTGTCCCTGGAATAAGACGTCTCCGTGTCCTGTTGTGACTCCTCCCACTCGTATTCCCAGTCAGCATTAAAGGGCCAGTTTTCCGATTGATTGTCTACCTCCGTGTCGACGTTCTGTAGAGAGTACAATGAGTGAGAGGTAGTGGTGGCCAATTGTTCATTTGCATTTTGTCTATATTCCTGTGCTTGTGACGACCCCAGGTTGTTACACATGGTTAGAGAGACAAGACAAAGGACAGAACTGGATCCTTGAGGACACTGACAACAAAGGGACAGAAATACCGGGAGAGACTTCCTGAAACACCTGACCCTGCCAATGCTAACGAATGAGGACCGAGACGCACTAGACCAAGACCTGACTGTAGACTAAATAAATAAGACAATAGGAACAAATAGGGCAAGCGACGGGGTCCAATGAGCTCCCCATAGAATTATATAAAAGCATGATGGATAAAATCAGAGAGTGCCTCCAGAGGAGGTTTCAGACTGCCTGAAAATAAGGGTGTCTCCCAGAGGACCAAATAACATCTGAGGTGGTGGTCATCGCAAAAATGGACGAACCGGCAACAGAGTGTGGGGCTTATAGACCTACCTCCCTGCTTAATTTTGAGACTAAGGTCCTTGCGTATGCCCAGGTGATCTGCCTGCAGACAGTAATTGCAACAGTGGATCATCCTGATCAATCGGGCTTTATGCCACACCAGGGAAAGCGCTTAAATCTCTGACACCTTAATGGTGTACCACATGCAACAGGGGATTCCTTTGCTAACCCAGTGGCGCTGCTGTCAAGCTCTTGTATGTGGCCCCTCATGTGCGTGGGTTCGCCAGGACCTCTCATATGAGGTACTCCAGTTGATCAGGAGTTGGATGAGAGAATCTCCCTCTACGCTGACGTTTTGCTATATGACACTCAACCAGCCTTTCTCGAGTGAACGAATCCTACAAATTCTTCACATATTTGGAGACCATTCAAGATATAAGATCAATTGGAAGAAGTCCTTAATATTCCTGCTGGAGGCAGGTACACTGCGGCTGCACTCAAGGTGCACAGTTCGGGTGGCACTACATGGCTTTAAATATTTGGGCGTAATCTGTCTTTCCTACTACCTCTTCTCTTTCTGACACTTTTCTGTCCACTCATCACTGCTCACTTCTTATGGGCCTCTTGCCCATGTTTTTAGTGTTGTTGTTTTTAAAGGGCCCTGCCACTTCCCACAATAGACCAATATTGCTATACATAATGTGTCACACGGCCGGCCCAACAAGGGTTGTAGGCGACATGATGTGTTCAAGCTACTTTGCTACTGCTTCTCCATACTCTTGGAGGCTCTCTTACAGTACGCTGCCGGCCCTAAATAGGGTTGTGGGCTTAACGCTGTGTCTATCTGGACCTGTGTTCTATTCTTTACCTACAAAAGAAAAATATATTTCAAACAAACTATTTGGGCGTGTTCATTACAAGAGAGCCACAGGCAGGAACATACTCCCGAAATTAGACCGGTTTCGCAGGGATACCCCAAATTTGCAGGCGCTCCGGCTCTCCTTACTGGGCCGGGTGGCCATATTTAAAGTGATAACCCTCCAGGATCTCCTGTACATCGTGCAAAAAACGTCCTTTAAGATCCCACTGGACATTTTCTTTCAAATGGTAGACTGAGAACTTCGGCTCCTGTTGTGGGATGGAGGCACTTCACGATGAGTAAGTTGCAGAGGGGAGTTTATTAAGGTGCACCGGCGGTCCGGAGCATTCTCAAGTATTACTGGGCCACGCAGCTGGTGGCAGTCAACTACTGGGTTTTTGCGGACCGTGAGGAACCTGCTTACCGGGTAGATAGATTGGCCATGGGCAAGAGAGGTTACCCCACCCAGGTGCTGTATCAAAGAAAGCTTGAGGGCACCCTACCTACCCATACCCAAACATTGCTAAGGGTGAGGAGAGAGGCTACCAAGTGTTTAGGCTGGGAAGGTAAGCTGACTGAAATTACTCCACTGTATGATGGTGATCTCGTAAGTGCAGTGGGAGGATTGCAGGGCTTCACAAAATGGGGATTGATTAGCTTATAACGGCCGGGCGATGTGTGGAGGGGACAGGCACTTGTGTCCTTCACGATCCTACAACAAAGGTATGAATTAGGTGACTAAAAACGGTTCTGACATTTATAGGTGGATCACGCTCTGCAAAGTCACATCCGGGAAGGGGAGCAGTTGCCTGAAGCAACCCCACTGGAGGACCAGCTGCTAACTAATCCCCGACCGAAAATATCTCAACCATCTATAGGAAGTATAGCATCTATATCTATATCTATATATAGTATAGTATCTATAGCAGAGGGGCCAGGACCCTCAGGAACAAGAGGGACGAAAGAAAACCAGCCTCAATCCTGGAGCAACCAGAGCAGAGGGGCACAGGAGTACCTATAGACCCAGTCTCCACATTGCCAAGGAAGAGGAAGGAACAAAGCAAGACAACGTCTTGGCGAGAGAGCGAAAGAATGCACTCACTCATCATAGCCATCCACCGGGAGGCGAGTGCAGAAGGGCAAGCCAAAGGGTCCTCTCAGAGCGGGGAGGAAGGGCGGGCAGTGAAGGAATCTGCGGCTAGAATCGTCTCTACCAGATACATCGTTACCAAAGGTAAGTAACTCGTACATCTGATAGAGACTACTAGCCACAGATTCCTTAACGTAGAATAGATATCCTAGCCATACCCATGGGGAAGGAGGGTCTGCGGAAGGACCCCACCAGCCTGGACATGACAGAGGGTCCCACAGGGAACTAATCCAATGGACAGGGTGAAGAGCCCCGTCCTCCCAGGCAAGGGGGGGACCCCCACAAGCAGAAAACCACTGAACCCAAGAGGGGTGTGGGAAGAAGAAAAAAGAAGAAGAAAGCCTGTTCACTCTCAACAGAGGAACCAAGGACAAGGCCAGGGAGGCCAAAGCACCCCACGCCCCTACAAGGCAACAGAGCTTCCATCCAATGCCAGGGCAAGGAAGAGGAAGAAGAAAAGCCTAGAGGGCCAAAGGAAACGAGGAAAAAGAAGGCGAGCACACCATAAACGGAAGGCAACAGATCAGACAGAGCCGCGCCGGCAGTAATGAGCCGCCGGAAGCAGGACGAACAGCCTGTGGCCCCAGGAGGACCGGGCAGGCTACGCCTGACAAAGGGAGAAACACAGAACCCACCCAGCCTCCAGGACAGAAGCATGAAGGCGAGGAAATGCCCGGACACACTACTATGAGGGGTTCGCACACACGACCTAAAGAAGCATCAGCAACATACATAAACGCCATGGAGAGCAGAGGCCCGAAGGCGACCATAACTCCCTAGTAGAGCGCAAGCTATATAACAGCTACTACTACCCCACATAGGGTACGTTAAGTCCCAAGACATGGGAACCCTCTTTGGAAGAAACTTCCACAGCAGAGGAAAAACGAAAGAGCCACGGGGACAAAAAAAAACCTGCAGAAGGCTTTCCAAGCAGCCCAAGAGAAAAACGGAAGGCCTAATCTCAGGGCCAATTCTGTGCAGATAACTCGAGCAAATACACACACAGTCAACAAAGGGCTGTCCAGCAGCCAACAAAGCCACAGTCTCAGCAAGGAGGACTCGAGTGGCCATAAAACACACCTCACAGCCAGGGCAACCTGCCCAAAAGAAGGTCCAAGAACCAGATCAACTCAGCAGTGACTGAGGGGGAGAAGGAGAAGGAGGAGGAGGAGGAGGAGGAGGAGGAGGATGGAGCTCTGCCAAGAACCTCTGGATGGTGGATTAACAGAGTGCCACCGAATGGAAGATCAACCAGCCGCTCCCAAACATTTTCAGGGAACACACTGTCCCGAAGCCAAACATGCCGACGGAGGGCGACCGAGGTAGCCGTGGCATGGCCCAGCACCTACGAGATGTCCACGGTTCAGCAGAGAATAAAGGCTACTAGCTCCCAGCCATCGAACGCATGATGCCGCAAGTCGACCTGAACAGTCTCCTGTGAAGCAGCGGATCCCATGCACTCAGCCGAGTCCCACAAAGAAGAGGTGGCCCTAGCCAACACACATAAGGTGTTAAAGGCCCGCAAAGCATCGCTGGTCGAGGCGAACATGGTGTGTCCCAAAGAGTCCAGCCAGTGGGCCTCCCGCGACGGCGGAGACAACAGTGGCGGAAAGGAGGGAAAAGCAGTCTGCAAAAGTGGACTGGAGGCAGAGGGGTGGAGGGAAAGACACGCCGGGTCACGTGGCGCTGGAAGGTGCCGGTGCAGGAGGTGTTGGGGCACCGGATCGCCTGTGGCAGGATGCCCCCAGGTCCCCATCAGGGAAGAAAGGAGCGACCCCTCAAAGGGTAGCAATAGCTCCCTCCCACCAGAGCCCTGGTGGAGAACCTCCAAAAGATGGTCTGCCGGAAAATGAGCAACCGGGTCACCCATGCGCAGAATACCCACAACCGTGGACACTGCATGAGTGAAGGCCGTACCCGCCTCCATAGGGCCCTCCAGTGGAGAAAGCAGCTCCTCCGTGGGCGACGGCTGTAAACTAAGGCGGCCGTCCCCGAAGCCAAGCGGGGCGGGCAAAGGCCAGACCTGGAAGTTAGAAGGAGGAACCAAAGAGTGGGGGACCTGTTGCACCTCTGGCAAACACCGCAGCCTCGGGAATGGCAGGGATCCGCCCTTTGATGACGTGGGTGAAAAAGCCACCACGCAGCAGGATGACACCAGCAGGCACCCAACCTCCAGATAAGAGGGAGCGTCCGAAGACGAATCCGCGACTCGAAGCCTGTCCGGCGCCGTAGAGTGTGCAGCCTGAGGTAGGACGTCATCACCATCCGGCGCCGAAGGAGACGCTGAACAGGGCTCCCCCAAGTCACGCAGCGCCAGGGACTGGAGCCGAAGTGGCCAAGGGGCAGCGCCGGAACGGCACCGACTCGACCTCCGACGAGGCAGCCGCCTGCGTGGAGGGACGCTAGGGACCAGGGGAGTGACAAGAAGCCCTCTGCCAGCCTCGGCCCAGAATGTGATGTAGGTAGTCCGCCGACCCATGCAGGACCACCGGGGCCGATACAACCTCCGACTCAACCTCCGTTGAGGCAGCCCCCTGAGTGGAGGGCCGAGAGGGGCCCGGAGGGGGACGAAGGGTCCCCGTCCAGCCGCGACCCAGAGCAGGACGAGGGGGTCTACTGACCCTTGTGGCTCCTCCTGGGTAAGCAGGCGCTGGCGCCGTAGCGGCGTCAGCTCAGCCGTGGACAAGGCCGTCGCCTGTCTAGAGGGCCAAGCGGGGCTCGGAGATGCGACCCACGCCCCGCGGACCTCCCGCGATATCACAGGGACTCCCGCAGGAGTTTGCGGCGAGGCAGAGGCACCGTGGTCCGAAGGGGGGACTCCCGAACGGCTGCACACCAACAGCACCACATCCTCCAAGCCTGGAGCCGAGCCAGTCGGTGTTGGGGCACCGCGGAGGGCCCAGCGCAATGCAAGGGATCCACCAACGTCCCAGAAGGGGAAGGAGGAGATGCCAGGGAGGCCTGCAAAGCCGCCGCAAAGGTCTCCATCTGGGCACTCGACGCCCCCTCAACGGGAAACGGTGGATAGGAGGACGACACGCCGAGCCGCATCACCCGCGAAGAACCCACGCCCTCGGCAGACCGAACACCAGCCCCCAGGAACAAGCTGCAACACTTACCCACCGGGGAGCGACGCTCGTGCGACATTGGAGAGGGATGAGGACACCGACGAGGACGGCCGCTTCTGAAACCATCTGCAGAGGCTGATCGAGGAGATGAAGCCAATCTTGAGAGACGCTGCAGAAAGTAGTTGCTTCCGGCGCTCCCGCTGCGGCTTCGGCTTCAACAGTTGACATGCCTCACAATCAGTGGTGCCGTGATCTTCCCACATTCAAATGAGGTGAGGGTCCGTCGCCGACATAAGGCGCCCACACGACGTGCATGTCTTGAAGCCCAAAGGCATTCGCACAGTGTTCCACCAAAAGATATCAAGTCAATAGAGCTTTATTTCTGCAGTTTTCAACCATAAAAGCAGAGTACAAACACAATCTAAAATCAAAAATTTTGAACTGTTGATCCAAAGGATTATATAAAGCTTTACATGAGACCAGATTAAAAGTAGAAGTAAAATCGATATACAAATATAATATATTACAAAGTATTAAAATTAGAATAAAAAAATAGGGAGGGTGGCAAGCACCAGATGACAAGATTATTTATTATTTGCACGCGGAAAAACTGATGTAGGCGCGCCGGGTGGCACTTAAGTGACCTCGCTTACGTCACGTACGCAGACGACACCTGGGCGGAGTCGCGTGATGCCGTCTCCCCGGCACGCAGGGATGCTGTGGCAAAAAGTTTTCCGGATCCAGTCTTACGCCTGGGGATAATTCTACGTTAAGGAATCTACGGCTAGCAGTCTCTATCAGATACTGAGGCTTGTGGGTTTAGTACAGGTTTAATCTTGTGTGTGGGTTTAATTGAACCCTGTGGTTTAATCTGCACTTGTTGTTTATGCGGTGTTGTCACATCCTTGTAATTATAAAAAGCATGTTAAAGGCGACCAGGTGTCTCTTGCCCATGACTTCTGAGGAACTAATGGTACACAGTTAACAGCAGCAACATTGCAAAGTGTCAAGAGCCCGATTTGGAGTTCGCTGGCCGGGTGACTGGCCGGGTTACTCAGACAGAAACATGACGGATATCCTGGCCGCCGTATTGCAAGCACTACTGAATTTAATATAGGGGAGCCTTGTTTCTTTCTTTCGTACTTTCTATTTCTCTTGTTTTTATTATCTTTATTTTACTCTTTTTTTCTCTTTCTTACTGCTTTGTCTGTTTCTCTCTATTCCTGGTTTATCTTTCTTTCATTTCTTAATTTAAGAGTGCTCAGCCTCCTAATCGATTTTATTCATTTATTTGAATTTCTTTTTTCCTGTCATGCGGATGACTGCTCAGATATCCTTACAAGTAGGATCTTTTGAATTCTGCATGAAAGTTTTTACTAATAGTCCTAGTTGAAGGTGTCATTTAGAAGTTAAATATAGGTTTCTGATGTGAGGTAGGGTGGGTATGTGTGAGAATGTGTGAGAGAGAGAGACAGAGAGAGAGTGTGTGTGTCTGTCTATATATGTTGGAGTGTGTGTGAGTACTTGAGCGTGGGGAGACGGCTCTCACTATGCTACGCCAAAAAGAGGTATAGTGTGCAGAGCGTCCAGTCGATCCCCAGAGATTTTACAGAGGCTAAAGTAGATAATACTAATGCTCTTTTGTGGTAGTGGGGGGGAGCAGTTAGACGTATACGAGGGTAGTTTTAAGCATTTGTTGTACACACAGTGGCAATAAATGACACACACTCATGAATACATCTGAGACCAATTTATAAAATGACCCTTGGTTAGATTTATTTAGAGGAACCGCAGAATTTCATCTTGAGTAAATACATTTTGCAATAGAAATTCTGTTCAATATAAAAAGTGGCCAATTAGTGCAATTTCCAGACTTTCCAATGTTAACCTAGGGGGTGAAGAAAACATTCAACATACGTACAGGGAACATCTCCTTACAAGACCATTCTTCGGAAGTTAAGGTTAGTATTGGACAAGGTTCAGTTCAGAACCTACAGTGCACCACCAGCGGCAATGGGGCGCCCAGGTGCAGGTGCAAGGTTGGAAACCCAATACAAATTAAGGGGGACTGGGGCAATCGGACAGAGGCTGCTTACAGGTAAGTAACAACGGCTTGGGGGAACTAGTCTCTGGGGGTTGAGGCCAACACTGGACATGGCCCAAGGCAGCACCATGACAACACCACACCACCAGCAGCACAGGGACATAGGGTTCAAGATGCCAACACAGCATCAAAGACAGGCCAAGTTGGAAAAGGTCTGCAGGCTCAGGCCAGGAGGCCGGTCGAAGGAAACCAAAAGCTGTCATCGTAAGTTTTGATTCTCTGGAACATAGCGACACCCTTTGTCCTCTTCACCAAAGCCCAAGATGGATGGTTGCAAGGGTGCCTTTTGGTGTCAGAAAAGGCATACCAGAGCACATCAAGGTTGAGGGGTCTCCTTGCAGAGGCTGCAGGTAACGTCGAGGAGTCCAGACGAGGTCAGCTCATGGTCTCTAGACTGACTGGGAGCGATCCTCTAGAAAGGAGCTAATCTAACTAAGGGCTGAGCTCTGAATGCCAGCCTCCTTGACATGGTCCAATAAGATCCCATGGTCGACCCTGTCAAAGGCGGGTGAGAGATCCAACAGCACCAGGGCCTGAGGAGTACCCGTCAGCCCTCTCTCGCAGTATTACGGTCTCCATTGAGTGGGCAGGCCGAAAACCAGCTTAGTGTGAGTCGAGATAGTTGGATTGTTCAATAAAATTGGACAGGCACTTCACCACATGAGTCTCCAGTACCTTTGCCAGGTCAGCAAAGAGATTGGGCGGTAATTCAACAGGATCTGGGGTTTGCCCCTGATTTCTTCAGAAGGGGAGCCACAATTGCCTCTTTAAAGGCCTAAGGGACACAGCCCTAGAATAGGGACTCATTCAGAAGAGAGAGGTCTGGACCCGGGAGGCCGGTGAAGGCTTCTTTTAGGAGGTGTGGTGGGCAGCAGTCCGTAGGGGATCCAGATTTTACTTTAGACAAAAGGTCCTGGAACACCTGTGTACAATACTTCTCTATAATCTTCTCTGCTATTGCACATCGGTAGTGCCCGGCTCTTCTTAGGTCATCAGGAACTGAAGTTCAGAAACTGGGGATGCCACCTGAAAACTAGATTTAAGGGCATTATAAGGGAGTGACAGGTGGTGTCCAATGGACCCTTTGCCTGGGGTGTCTACGCCCTCTGACATGCCCACCTTCTGTGAGAAGAGGACACAGTCCTAGCCCTAAATAGATAGGTCCCATCATCCTCAAGATGGTGGGCACTGGAAAGTGTACTTGACCTAGCTTCCAGCACCCGAAGGCTGGAGTTGGCAGAGAGGGGCACATCTGCTCTTCTATCAAAGGTTTCCCACCTGTCCTGCCGCCAAAAAGGGGGTAAGGACAGGATGGAGGCCAGCTCCTTCGAACAGGAGAGGCTGGGGTCGCATTACAAAGGACGCAAGACCTCTGAAGCTCCCCTCCACGGATGGCTCTTCCTGTCCAGGGGAGACGTAAACACCTCCACCCAGGAAAGGCATTGTTCTCAGCCTCAGAGTGCGCAGACACTCTCCCCTGAGGTCAGAACACACTCTGGTAGTAGCAGGCTGGCTCGGGCCAGTCAATGACCACACTAAGGATTGGTAGGTTTCAGGGGATCCCTCTAAGGGGCCCTCTGTGTGCAATTTATAGTAAAATCTACACTGGAATCAGCACAAGTTTATTATGTTGAGATGCTTGGTGCCAAACATCACATATTTCAGTGAAGCCATCATGGAGCTAATGACGAGTGTCCAGCCTATGTACTTACTATGATTTCCCTGGTCACTTACAATATCCAGGAATCGACTAGGATATTGCAGGGGCATCAGGGGCATTTCATGCAGATATGCCCTCACAGGGGGAAGAGAATGTGGTGCAGCAGCCAGTGCTGCCGACTCGGGAACTGGGGATCCAGTTTCGAGTCTCTGATTCAACGCAACATCCTGTGATTCTGGGCAATCACTGTATCTCCCGATGCCCATAGACAGCGTCTGTAAACCCTCACAGGTGATGAGCTGCAATATATAAATCTGCGAACTTTAACTCACTGCCTGAGATATGTATAAGACATCCCTGTAGCAGTGTTCATGGGAATGGCACACAGGGATGTGTGCCAGGTCGGCTCTTCAGTTTTGTCAGTAGGTGACGGAGTCAGAATTAAATAATTGTCCCACTCAGTAAGGAGGGATCTATCACCCACTCCCCTTCTTCTCTGTTGTTGTTAGTTGTGTGCGCGTCCTCTGGGTGATGAGACATCGATGCCACCGAAGGGGGAGGCCAGAAGATCGATGAAGGTAGAGGAAGAGGCTTCTGTGGGACAGATGCCGAGGGAGGAAATCGGCGGTAGTAGTCGTCAAGCGCAAGTTGCAAATTGGAGATGAGAGACATGGGTATCTGCACAGTTGGATTCTCAAGTGGTGCTTGAGTATTAGGCTCAGGGTAATAATCATATCCTTGGTCATCATCAATATCTTGTCATTTGATGAGAAGCTCGGAAGGAGTACGAGCAGCACGGAACCGGTCATCCTCTTCTGAAACCTCCTCATTAGCCTCATAGTCAAAAAGCTCCACAGAAAGATTTGGAGATGGTTGAATTGGCAATGGATCCAAAGAAGAGTTCCTACGTTGAAGTAGGGAAACATCTGTCGTTCCTGAAAGTGGCAAAAGTGTTGCTGAAGATTTCAAGGGGACTAGAGACATCAAAGCTGAAGGTGGAACTAAGGATGCTGCTGCCGACTCAGCGGTCGACAACGAAGAATGTGGTTGAAGTTCCGTAAGGAAAGGCTTCTGTGCTGTCGACGAGGCAACCGTCGACAAAGCAGGTAGAGCCTTGAGAGCCATCGACCGTCTCGTCAGCGAGGAGGCATCTGTCGACGACTGACCGGAGACAGATCTCTTTTTTGTCAACGACGAAGTGAGGGAGGTGGCAGGCGAGCGAGGATTCACCGACACCATGACAAACGTCGATGGAGAGGACGCTGACGACATAATCATTGTAGGTTGAGGAGCAGAGATGGTGGAAGTCGTTGTTGTAGCAGTGGCGACCGAAGTCATCGTCGACAAGGAACCCATTTTTTTAGGCAAATTTGTCTCTGGAAGAGACTTAGACGCCTGAGACTTAGAGGCAGATCTCAGAGACATAGAGGTAATAGGTAGTCCCTTAGAAGGAGCAGGAGCCCTTTTTGAGGAAGAAGTCTGGCCTTCATGAGTAGAGGTGTGGTCTTTCTTGAGCACCTTAGCCCTAGCAGATACCATCTCCGCCTCACAAGCCCTCTTCTTAGAGATGACAGTCCCGAGAGAGGAATCACTCTCAACATCTGATAAGGGATTATCCTTGGTCTTGAGTTTCTGTAACCACAGAAGTAGACGTCCCTCTCTGTCTCTTGAAGTCTTTTGAGGAAAAGTCCTTCAGATTTTACAATCTCTCACCTGATGTTCAGGGTGGAGGCAGAGGATACACTTTTTGTGGGGGTCTTCGGAACGAATCCGGAGATTCCCACAAGACTCACAGTGTCTGATGAGTGACCTCTTTGTAGTAGACAAAGCAGTGAAGATATTCTGACGAGATTCTTCAGGGAAAAGGTAGAGGTCCTGAGCAGAGCTCAGGGAGACTGCCTTCACATGACGTGCAGTAGAAAATCTGAGAGCCCGAGCCTCTGAGTAGAAGGTTCCAGAGGATGCTTTAGCCTAATTGGCTGGAGTTTGGACCACATCTAATGACTTGGACAAGTTTTTAAAGTGACAAGTTTTTTCCTATTAAGGTCCATGTTACAATATTTCCTATTGCTCTTTTAGCTATGCTTTCGCTATGCTATTGCTATATTGCTATTCTATGTACCGTGGGAATCCCACTTCGACTACGGGGAATGATTCAAGCAAGTGAATCTATGAAAGATTCCCCATTACTGCAGATTTCTCACTATTGAAGCTCTTACCCAAGTTGCTTTAGCCTTAGTCATATCTCACATTGACTACACTGACTCTATACTTTGGCATTCCGGCATATCAATCTAAAAGACTGCAACTAGTGCCAAACCAGGCTGCTAGATTAATCTATCGCCAGCCAAGAATGCAGTATGTCACCCCTCTTATGAAAAAGTTACATTGGCTTCTGGTAGTCGAACGCAGTGCATTCAAGTTGGGATGCCTCCTCTTTAAAGCGCTCCATGGCAACTGCCCATTGTCTGCATCTACTCGAGTCCAGAGATATATCCACATTCAGGATCTTAGGTCTACCCATTTGAATCCCCTAGCTACTCCGTCCTTTAAACGCTAGAAATTGGGGGAACTAAGATTTGCGGTCCTGGCCCCTCAATTTTGGAATTCTGTCCCTCAGGACATTAGATCGAGGATATCATATCCTCAATTTTGCAAACTCTTAAAGACCTGGCTCTTAAACCAGGCTTATGAATGAATCACTTAGCGACAGGACTCCCTTGTCCGCAGCGCCCTGAAACCTTGTGGTGTACGCACGCTTTATAAGTATTTTTAACATAACATAATATTTAACATCGTCTAAATGGGACAACCTTGAAAGTCCATCTGCATTGGCATTTCCAGGTCTCTGTTTCACTTCAAAGTCTATTCCCTGTAGGGAGATGGACTACTTTAGCCGTTTGGGATTTCCACCTTTCATTTGCATTAACCATCGGAGAGGCCTGTGGTCGGTTTGAACTAGGAAGTGAGAGCCAAACAGGTTTGACCTAAACTTCTCAAGGAACCAAACCACAGCAAAGGCGTCCATCTAAATGGCACTTCAACGCTGTTCCCTGGGGATTAGCCTTCTACTGATGAAAGCCACTGGCTGATCTTGCCCTTGGTCATGTTTTTGGGATAGCACTGCTCCTATACCATGTTCAGAGGCATCAGTCTGCACAATGAATTGCTTGACATAATCTGCAGCTTTCAGAACAGCTGCAGAGCACATTGGTTCCTTCAGCGTGTCAAAAGCCTTTAGACAGCTCACAGTCCAGCTCACTATTTGTGGGCATTCTTTTGGAAGTCAGTTCTGTGAGGGGTGCCACAATGGTGCCATAATCCCTCACAAACATCCTATAGTACCAGGGAAGCCAAGGAAGGCCCTCACTTGAGTCTGTGTAGTAGGAGCCGCCCACTCCAGAATGGTCTAGATCTTGGGTTGTTAGGGTTGAACCTGGCGTCCACTAACAAGGTGACCCAAGTATGCAACCTTTCCCTGCCCTATCTGACACTTGCATGCCTTGATAATGAGGCCTGCACTTCTCAGAGCCCACAGTACTTTCCTAAGGTGGATCAGGTGATCCTGCCAGGTGGAGCTAAAGACAGCAATATTGTGTAGAAATGCTGCCCTCAAGGATTCCAATCCAGCAAGGCTTAGTTAACAAACCTTTGAAAAGTGGCAGATGCATTTTTTAAACCAAAGGGCATTACAGTGAACTGATAATCTGGGGTTGAAAATGCAGATATTTCTTTTGCTCCTGCAGTCGTCAGTCCTATGATGTGAGATCAAACATACTCAGATACTTGGCTGCTCCCAACTTGTCAATAAGTTCATCTGCCCATGGAATTTGGTATGCATCGCTTTTGGTCACAGAATTCACGCCCCAATGGTCCTAAACCTCATTTCTTTCTTACCATCCTGGTTATGAGGCTTGGGGATTAAGACAACTGGGCAGGTCCAGGGGCTCTCAGAAGGCTTTAGAACTCCCAATTCCAGCATCATGCTTACTTCAGCTTTGATGCTCTCTTTTACATGTTCAGTCGGCCTGCATGTTTTATTCTCGAAAGGTAGTCTTTCATCAGCGTCTACATCATGGATACACCAGCTAGTCTGGCGAGAGGTCAAAAAGAAGAGCTCAGCAAACTGATTTAGGACTTGCCTGCAATCAGTCTCCTGATGGGCAAGTAGGTTGTCTGACAAGACCACACCTTCCACTGACCGATCTTTTGGATTGTTGGACAGGTCAGGGACAGGTTCACTCTTTGCTTCCTGATCTTCATCTGTAACCATGAGCAGGGTCACATCTGCCATGTCATAGTAGGGTGTAAGGCGGTTGACATGGACGACCCTCTTATGATTCCTGTCAGAGCCAGGGTCTACCAGGTAGGTGACCGCCCCTTTTCTTTCTAGGATAGGGTAGGGTCCGCTCCACTTACCTAGCAGAGCCCTAGGAGCCACAGGACCCAAAACCCTCACCATCTGCCCTGGCTGGAACTCAACCATAGCAGCCTTTTGGCATTACCAGAGCTTCTTGAGCACTAGGCTGGCTGCAACGTTTTTGCTTGCTTTTTCCACGTACTCATACATCCTGGAGCAAAAGCCAAGCACATAGTCCACTATATCTGCTAAGGTTCAATAAGAGGTTTCTCCAATCCCTCCTTCACAAGGCACAGTGGTCCCGACAGGAAACCCAAACAGAAGCTAAAATAAGGAGGACCCCACTCCCTTCTATGGTCCTTCCCAATAGGCAAAAAGCAGGCATGGAAGTAAGACATCCCATCTTCTTTTGAGTTTTTCAGGAAGTCCACCGATCATGCCCTTCATGGTCTTGGTAAATCTTTCAACAAGGCCATAACACATAGCAGAGTGGCTTTGGCCCCACTGACCAGGACTTATGCAGCGGGGGATCGGAGGTCCCACATTTGGACCCCTAATTTTATGCCGTTCAATTGCAACACGCAGCTCGATGGCTCAACACAGTCTCTAGTTGGGAAATGCGGCTCTTGGCGGGAAGGGTGGACGCTGGTTGTCTTCCAGAGCTGTTAATGGAGGAATCAGGTACATCGAGTGATACACCATATATTGTGCGACAGGCGGCCAGAGTATGGCAATGGTTTGTAGTGAGAGTACTTAAGCGCGCACCATTCCATAGGGAGCTCCCAATCTGGATATTAAAACCAATCAGGCAGATAGCACTCAGTATGTCCTTCCAGGCATGGAGTGAGGAGGCTGCGAGCAATAGGGTGAATTGTACCCAGATGAGACTTATCGCCTTTAAACATGCCTGCAAAGAGTTTGGTCTAAGCCAGGGGCAATTTTTACAACATGCAGGCTTGGCAGAAACAACTAAGCACACCTGGCCATGCCATCCGACAGGTCCTACGCATACTGAAACCCTTGAGATACTGCTAACGTATGGAGCGTGTAGACACCTAATTATGCATCTTTACAGAACAATGTGATCAAGTACAGTAGGCTATGACAACGAAAACTTGAAGGTCTAGAAGGCTGAGCAAGAAAAACACCAAAAGAGAGATACACAAACCACAGTTCCAACTTACGGTGAAGGACCATCACATGTAAATAAGTCCTATCAGCCCACCCATATGGCGGAGCGTCGTCATCTAGGACCTTTCGAACAGGTTCTGTTTGACCAAGCCCAGGAGTAGTGGCTTAGTATCAGCAGACCCTTGTTCAAAGGAAAGATGTATCCTCACCGCAAGTGGTGCTGATAAAGTACAGTGCTCAAAACAAGAAATGTATGGTGGTGATTAAGATGACGGTCAGGGTAAAAAAATATGTTTATTGGTATCTACCTTGACGTCAGGTTTAAAAACAGTGTAACGACAGTGTGAGAATATCACTGTACAGTATGCTTTTGGAATTTTAGGCCAACATGTTTCTGCCGTCTTGGTACAAGTTTACCGGCATTCTTCAGGGCCAGGCTGGAAAATTAGCTACTGCAAAATACACCATAGTCAGTGTGAAAAAGAAATAAAGAAAATTGTTTAATCAGAAAACATGATTATTTCTGAAATAGATGGGTGTGGCCAACTTGACCACCCTACCGTATCCTCGTGAATAACTGTATAACGAGGAGTCCTTTCCTGTAAACATCAAAAGAAACTCATATCAACAACGAATTAGTGGCGTTGTATGACAGTGAATGTGAACTCAATTTTGGGCAAATACCATCACTCAGCAGGCCGGTCAGCATTTATGACAACAATTTATAACCCTGTGCACTTTAAATGGTTACATACAGCTAATCTGTTTAGAAAATAAAAGTGAATATGACATGTACTTACCCAGCTTTGTGTGGGAAGAAGGCCTCACCTCACCCGGCAACGGCTCGGACAAAGAGGCCCCTTCTCTAATGAACATATGAAGAGGGACAGTTTCAAGAAATGATAACTATCACTCTATAAATATGTTCTATATTCCGTAACAAGATAACTTGGTTGTTCAAAAAAGCCCATAGAATCTAAAACACGATGTGCAGCACAAAGATGGCTGCATCCAATTAAAGAAGCTTATTAAATCGGAATTCTCATTGAGGAAATCAGAGAATTCGTCATACAGGATAACATAAGTATCTGCAAGTTAGTGCAGATATCTCTATTTACAGGTATAATAAACAAGATCAGTATCAGGTTTGAACCTTCTAAACGAGACAACCACACAGGTCTAAGAGCCAGCTAACTTGTAAAGTGAACTCTCTTGAAAAAGCAGGCACAACCCGTGGCGTGGCTTCGAAGAAAGCCTCTAGGCGCCATCGGATAGCAATCACGAGCGGGTGCTGGCGTCCTTACCTGTCTGTGGTAAATAAAAATTACCTATACGGAATTTCTATGCGGTAAAGTTCAATAAAATAACTCAATCGAAAATGAGAGGCAGAGTCCGTGGCATCTGAGTTTATAAGGGTTTTATTCCATAAAATGGAATTGGTTCGAACCAGGTATCGTGTTCCATCACCACGAAGGTTCAGGAAGGGATAGACAATGCTTTATTAACAGAATACAATATATATAGTAAATGCACATAATGGTGATGGATACAGAAGGCGTAACAGCTGAGAGAAAAGAGATAAGAACACATGTACGTAACAGAAGGCGTGCACGAGGGCGTACACGGAGGTGTGTGCTAGACAACGTCACATGAAAGTGTCACAGGTGGGTGGATCCATAGAAGAATCCTGTAGTGTCAGCAGAAATATATGGCAGAGATGCGCGCGCAGCAGCATGACGTGTGATTGACGTGGAACTGGAGGGTGAAGGGGACTTGACATTTAGCTCTACATAAGGCGACAGAAGTCTGGCGTGTCAGGACAATCTAAACCCAAATCATATCTAATATCTTGTGTTTGAGGAACTGTATTATCTAGAAGGAAAGGTCTCTCGGGCAGAGGCTATTCTATACTGACTGCTAATGCGTGTATATGCGCCTACGTGTCTGCGTGTTGGGCGAGGGGCCATGGGCCTACCATGGTAACAGGAGCAATGAATTACTTGCATGGAGACAGAAAGGCCGGGCCCTTTGCTCTGCAGCTGGGAAGATGTTTTCCTAAATCACTAGACAGGAATGTATTTTCGAGGAGCGGAGAAGATAACTTGAAGGCAAAATACAATCTTGGCAGGCAAGCAGGCCGAGCCGGGCACCGCTCGCCGCACAGGGAGTAAGGCAAGGGTCATGGAAGTGGCAGGCTGCAGCTTTCAGAGGCAGAAGGCAGAAAGGACTCGATGGCAGGAATCAGGGCCTAGCTCGCCAGAGCCAGGAAAACGTGAAGGTGCACCATGTAAAGACGGTGGCAAGGCATACTTAGGAACTGAATTATCGATCCATTCATGGTGCATCTGAAAGAGGACATGTTAACGTTGGACACAAATGTATTTGTGTCTTCATAGCTGGTTGTGGAGGGAACATACATGTACTGGAAGCACATACATGGAGCCGTTGGGGTCTACGTTAGGGGACACAATTGACCAAAAAAAATCCATATTACCTCATGTCCAACGGTACCTCCAGGAGTGTTCCTGAGCCGAAGGGGAGGTGCCGATGGGTGGAAGGAAGCGCTTATTTATACCGCCGATGATTGGTACCTTGAGCGTTAATTGTTTTCACCTATAGGGACGTCCGTAATCTCTGCGAAACGTCCGGTCAGTCGAGGTGAAAATATCTCGCATCCGAGCATGCGCATCTATCCGGACCACTAAATCGCTATGACGTCAGCTGTCTCTACATCGCGCATGCGCATCTAGTGTGATGGTGATTTGGAACGCTACTTCCGGTTATTGTAGCTAAAAGCATCGGAGCGGTTGTTTAATAGGTATAGTGATATTTTATATATATTACAGGTAGAATCTGTGCTGCAGGACAAAGACCTGGTGATTCAAAAATAAAGGGAAATCAAATCACAACGATCGTTATTGAGCTAATAAACTTCAGGGCACGCTGATATTTTCATGTCTTCCTTGCGTACCAGAAGTATAAGAGGGGACTGTGTCGTAAAGGGTGCATAACTGAACATTAAGTGCACAGGAGTATATCATGCGTGGAACGCCAAATCAGTGGGGAGTGCCCTAATTAATGCCTGTTGGTCATGACAGAAGAGCCCTACATTAATAGGTGTTAGTTTTGGTTATAGTTATGACAGACCCTCTGGATGAAGTATAATTCTCAGATCGACACCCATGGTATGTTATCATTCAGACCCCTCACATCCGTTTTAAGTTTGAATATCCAACGTTGTTCTCTAGTAACTGTTTCTATCACGTGTTCACGTTTCATTGACTTGTATTAGGAGAAAAGTGTATAAAAATACATTGTGTAGCATTAGCATTATATACTCCAACTTGCTTTAGGGTGGATGCTCTCGTCCATTGCAAAGACAATTGTCACTTGGTAGTTTGCTTGGCCTTTTGCTATTTTTGCATTTAATGTGTGATAGATTTGTTGGCCTCCCGATGTGTTGTGGTTATATATCACAAGAGATGACAAGAAAAATGACAGTCCAGTATACACATTCTTCATATAAATCAACTCACAGTATACTGTTCTGGAGGTTCAGTCCCACAGACATTATCTCTAACTGAACGCAGGCACCCTAGGAAGCATGTGCTTTTCAAACCAGTTGCCCTCTGATGTGGCGTTCTCGCTATTGGACAAGTCAATATGCCCTGAATTTTAGGAGGGTTACTGTATCTAGTGCACTCTGTTAGACAGCGCTCACCTGTGGTAGTAAGATGGTAATAGGCACCGTATCACCTATGCACGGTGCAGGGCTTTGAGTTACAGAGCTCCTCACGCTGTGGAGATTAGTTCACATTTACCTATTTTCCCATATTTGGTCGTGATGAAATGCCAACAGATTGCTCCATGACTACACAAGGCATGAAAAAAGTTGACCTGAAGTACAGACCTCAGCTTACCAGCAGGTCCATAGGTGATCGACACTTTCACACAGTGATAGGGGCCATTAGTTCCTCAAATTCTCTGCCACTGTTTTTAATCTCAACATGGACCAGGAAGATCACATTAACTATATTGTGGCAACTGGTCGATAGTTGATCTTATATTCAGACTTTCACCAATCTCACATCTTATGACACAACATCCTCTGTCCTACTATGCGCATCCGGCGTACTTAATAAAAGATCTCCGACAAAGTGCCCTCTTGTGGTGCCCGCCAGGCATTGTAGCGCCGGCCTGGTGAAGAGTATAGCCCAATGATGAAGCATGTCCCCTTCAGGTGAGTGAACGCAACTGGTCTTAAAAGCACCTGCTTCCTAGGGTGTCTGCGTTCAGTTACAGATAATATCGCTGGGACTGAACCTCCGGAACAGTATACTGTGATTTGATTGTGTTTTATTTTAACAAATGTACATAGCAGATATTGGCGCATGCTCGTTTCACAAAAATGATCGGATACCTGCCTCAGAGCGCACTTCTTACAGATGAGTATGAGGTTATCATGTTGCTGCTACAAGCTCCTTACCTATGCGAGTTATCGGGAACGATGCAGGGGGCAGACCCAAACCAGCCACATGTGGAGATCTATGACAAATACTGAAGAATTAACAAAGCTTCCAAGCTGGTGACCATTACTTAATTGACCCTGAAAATAAAAGACACGTTTTTAGTATTCTGGTGACTCATGACCATAAAAAGCAAAGGTTATAAATTCAATATTGTGTCAAATACTTAAAAAATGGAACTGGATGTGCTGAATCTGATGTTGCCCCAGGTCATGCGTGACACCTTCCACCACTATTGCTTATGGGACTTGTAGTTTTGTTTTTCTCATTAAAAGGATGGGCTCTAAAGTCCCAGTGTTCTAAGCGATGTTGGTCAAAATCAGAGGCCTGACAGAGGATGACGCATGACATGGCTCTGCTTAGCAGTGAGATGAATGACAGTTCCCCAGCCCTTCCATTCTTTGACCTACAGAGGCTCGTCAGTCGGTCATATTTTTTTGCAATAAGAAAGAAACTTTTATTGCAGCTTGTGTCAACTGAAGAGATAAAACCCCAGGGCGTATTTAATTAACTACTGACAAACATGAACAATCAAGAACATGAGTTTCTGGAAAACTATCAAGCACCCAATCAGAATCAGCCGCCATTCACAGCCAGGAATTCTTGTGGCTTTGGAGAGGATGAATTGCACATGGTATAAGAGGAACACCACATCGACTCAAAGCTCACTTGTCAGAGATGCACTGAACTGCCAGCCTCATGACACACTTTGCCAGCTCTTCACCTCCTCTTCCTCCTCAAACAGTTGACCAGCTATCAGGGCAAATGAGCCTGCAGCAAAGCATCGCTGGCTTGGTTTCACACCGGACCAGGCAAGGTGGTCAACTCCATACTCCTCCGAGTCAGCAAGCTCTCTGGTCGAGCCAGTCCTAACCCCACATGAATGTTCCACATCTCAACTATTTTAATGGTACTAAGTTATGTTTCTGCCAAATGACTGAGTCAAAAAGTGAAAGGTTTTACTCTGAAGTGCTGAAAGAGAAATCATTACGTTTTTTAATATTTCTGAGTCTGCCACAGTACACAGGAGCATTATTTATCTACAGCAGAAAATCATGTATGTGCCATGTGTAGGAAGGTGGATATCTGACTATGGTTACCCCCAAACTTTTTGCCTGGTATTTAGCTGGTTTTTGACTTAGTTGGCCTGGGATCCTGCTATTCAGGGCCCCAGGCTGATTGCTCTCTCCTTAAAATGGACTCCATGTACCTTAGGTGCATAACACAATTGGAATTGGTTCACCTTGTTGGCCCCTGTAACAGTATACCCTAGGTACCCATGGCATAGGTGCATCCAAGGCCTACCACGGGCTGCAGCATGTATTGTGCCACCCCTGGCCTGGCCTCCATATTTGACACAACTGGCTGATCACTCAGCTGGGGTAAGTTAGTGTAATCACCTCTTACTTAGATATAGTATCCCTATATCTAACCTTAAACTGGACACATATGCTCCTATCAGCCACTCCTATGGAAGGGCTCTTCAATCCTGGAGGTAGAGTGCTTGGAAATATGTGAGATGGTGCTCTAGCATGAGCTGAGCCCGTCTGCAGCATACCCAAACTGAGTCTCCTCCTGAAAAGGTTGGTGGGGCTGTGATGGCCACAGCCCAAACTCAAACTGATACATGGGTAGTGAAGCCTGAAATGATGGATCACTCCACCCAAACAGAGACTTTACATTGGTGAGTGCGTGCACTTTAAACACTGCACCCGAGTCCCGCGGGCCTTTCCGGACGTAATCATTGATAGTCTCGAATAGCTCCAGCGATTCCCAAGGCCCTAGGCCTGTTCCCATTCCGATTGGTATCTCTTATACCACTTTCTTAGTATATGGTTTAGGTGGCCCCTAGGGATCATCCATATTGTGCAATTTTTGTGTATTTTAAACTGTCTTGTGATTTAACGCTTGTGCTTCTGTGCTCATAAAGAGTCCAGGGGATTTTGTAGTTAATAAATCAATATATATTTTCAATATATATCTGTGTGGTGTCCTTTCATTTGGTATTCAAGGGGGTTGTGTATGGTAATACAGCTGGCTTCACATGCCTTTCAGAGTTTAGCCTAAGACTGCTTTGTCCACATTACCACTAGGATAACTGGTCTACAAGGTTGAATTACAACCAATCATCATAAGGGTTGCTTGGCATGGTACAAAGTGATCACTAGAATTAGTGAGCATTATATACCAGGCCCACTTCTCACATTGGTGAGCAGCGGATTGGGATCTGAGCTTGCTGTTGTTTTACCATTACAATCTTTGAGATTATCATTTGAAAGATCATACAGGTACCTGCTAGGTACATATAAAACAAGACTAGTATACTTAAGTTCTACTGAACTTAGTTGTTGTAGAGCAAAGGGAGTAGCACACCCTGACTACAACTACTAGATAGGTTTAGTAGGTAAACACCAGTGTAGGTAGATTGCAACACATCCACCCACACTAGAGCAATGTCTGGAGCAGAGGGTTCCACTGGGAACATCCCTGTTGAGAGTGACCCTCCAAGGGCACCATCCAAATTTGCTATTTTCTCCTTTAAGGAACTAAGACAGCTTTGTGTCTTAAGGGGTCTGAGGACAGGGCCTTCCCCTACCACAGACCACCTTAGAGAGATCTTGGACCAGTCTGATACTCTAAAGACCTCTAAGGCAGACCCCACAAGGAATGCTGAAGGAGGCCATCCTTCAGAGGATGACACTGTAGACACCCCTGTCCCTATCATCCTAGTAGATGAGGAAGCCCCCATCACTGGAGCTCCTCAGGTAGATGAGGAGAAAGAGGAAGAGGAAGAAGAGACAGAAGGGGGGGAGCAGTGAGTCAGATGATGACAGAAATAGTCAGGTGCTGGTCAGTAGACTGAACCAGGCTAACTTAAGCCTATTTGGGACTGAATCTGGTAACAACCCATTCAGACCCCCAGGTGGACTTAACCAGAAGCCTAGGAGGAGAAGGACTCACTCAGGTGACTCTAACAACTCCCATGCTTCTAGAGGTTCTCATGGTCACTCCAGAAGGGGGATGACTAGCCCTCAGAGAAGGGAACATGAGGCCAAAATGAGAGAGGCTGAATTGAGGATCCAGAGACAAGAATTAGAAGTTGCCCTGGCCCAAGAGAAACTTGCTAGAGCAAGACAGCCTAGAGAGAGTGGATTATGATCCACTGGTGGCAGCACTATCCAGAAGGATAAAGACAGGTCCTTTGATACAAGAAACCTGAGTAAGATTGTGCCCCCCTACAAAGCTGGGGATGATATCCACAAATGGATGACTGCACTTGAGAGAGCCTGCATGGTACAGCAGATCCCTCAGGAGCAGTGGGCAGCAATCTTGTGGCTCTCCTTTGAAGGTAGAGGCCGAGACAGACTCCTCACAGTTAGTGATGGGGATTCTAGAAACTACCTGGTCCTGAAGAGTGCTCTGATTGATGGGTTGGGCTTAACCACTGAACAGTACAGGTTAATGTTCAGAGACACCCAGAAGACACAGACTCAGGACTGGTCTGAATTTGTTGAATGTGCCACTAAGGCTCTGGAGGGCTGGTTGCTGGGAAGTAAGGTTACTGACTATAGAGGATTGTATAATTTAATTATGAGAGAGCAAATCTTAAGTAATTGTCAAAATCAGCTTCTACATCAGCACCTGGTTGACTCTGATCTGACCTCCCCACAAGAATTGGGTAGGAGGCAGACAAATGGGTCAGAACCAGGATCAGGCCTAAGAACCAGGGTGGTGACCAAAAGAAAGAGACTACCAAGCCTCAAGAGAAGGGTGGGGATAAAAGTAAGGAAAAGACTTCCCCAGGGCCCCAAAACTCCAAGAATGGGGGTGGGTCCCAAGACACTTCTACAACCCAGAAAAAGCCTTATTGTCATACCTGTAAACAGGTGGGGCATTACAAAACAGACAGCTGTTGTCCCAAGAATGGCAATAAAGAGAATATACCTCCAGGTAAGGCTCCAACACCTCCTGTCACTGTTAGCAGTGGTCCCCCAGGTGGTGGGAGCACCCCCAAGAATTTGGGTGGGTTTACTTTTGGAGGACAAGTGGACTCTGGCCTATCCAGGTCCCCTAACTCAGATACTCTTGTCTATGAGACTGGCATGGGGTTTGCCAATTTCACTGCTTGCCCAAACACTTTGAGCAAGTATAGACAGGAGCCCCTCATCAATGGCTTGAAAGTTGAGGCCTTCAGAGACACAGGGCCTAGCATCACCATGGTGGCTGAATGTCTAGTCCCCTCAAGGCAACTTTTACCTGATGCCAAATATCAGGTGACAAACATTGATGGCATAGAAACCAATCATCCCAAGGCAGTAGTCAATCTTAGCTGGGGAGGTGTCACTGGCCCAAAGAGAGTGGCAGTGGCAGCAAACTTGCCTGTAGATTGCCTACTGGGTAATGATTTGGAAATCTCAGCCTGGGCTGAGGTTGAACAGCAAATCCATTCTAGAATGGTAAATCTCCATGGAAAGGTTAGTGGGGCTGTGATGGCTACAGCCCCAATCCAAGATGTCCTTCCTGGAAAAGTTGGGAGGGCTGAGCAAACCTCAGCCCCATCTTTAGATAACTTACCTCCTGAAAAGAGTAGCAGGGCTGTACTAGTAACAGCCCATACCCAAACTGAGTCTCCTCCTGAAAAGGTTGGTGGGGCTGTGATGGCCACAGCCCAAACTCAAACTGATACATGGGTAGTGAAGCCTGAAATGATGGATCACTCCACCCAAACAGAGAGCATTGAGGAGGAAGAGAAATCTCCCTCCCACCAGACTTTAGGGAAGGATCAGCCTCCTCAGGGAACTGATCTTACCCCTGATGAAGGAACTGTCCCGGAGGTTGTTAGGCCTGGCCTGATAGAGCCTCTGATGGCAGTGGACCCTTCTCAGGTGGGACCCAGTCTGGAGCAGGTAGCCTGCCCCTCTCTACCTTGCCTTACTCAGCCCAGGGCTGCAGAGGACAAGAAGGACAGTGAGACCCAAAGGGGCCCCTGTCAAATAAAGCACCCCATCAACAGATTAGGGGCACCGAAACTAGTAGCCCTAGTGAGGTGCAAACTTTAAAAACTCCTGAGGGATCCCCCTTAAAAGTAGTTAGGGACCTCCCCCAGATGGATATTGGTGGGCACAGCCAAACCTGGGACCCTAAGGGCCCAAACCTGAACTGTCCCTCCAGTAAGCCAAACAGAGGGACTCAGCCTCCAGTTTTAGGTAGCCAGAGGTTGACCCTGAGAGCACAGTGCAACTCAGTCAAAGAAAGAAAGGCACAAATGGTGGAGAGTGATTGGAGGAAGCTGAGTCCTACAGAGGAATCTCACTTCAGTACTCCATCCCAACACCAGCCTTTAACTTTGCAAAGACACACCACAGGTAGAGATTCACTATGGTGGAAACCCTCAGATACCCTTAGGGTGAGGGATTGCTTAGTGGACCATGACACAGGGGGTAACCAAGCCAGAGCTGGTACTTCCTTATATGGCCACTTAGGCAATATAGGCTTACCTGGTCAAGGATAGCCTTATCTCCTTTCGTTTAGGGGGGGGGGGGTTATGTAGGAAGGTGGATATCTGACTATGGTTACCCCCAAACTTTTTGCCTGGTGTTTAGCTGGTTTTTGACTTAGTTGGCCTGGGATCCTGCTATTCAGGTGTGGTAAAATTAATTACCCATGCTTAATTTATACGGTAAAATCAATAAGAATAACTCAGATAAATAAGAGGCAAAATCCGTGATATTGAGGTTTACTCAAAAGGGTTTTATTCCTTAAAAAGGAATTGGGTATTTGGCTCGAGCCAAGGTGGCATACCATTCCGTCACCACATAGGTTCGGGAAGGGACTGACAGACAACATTTTATTGACAGTTATTCATATATATAGTCAATGCATTACAGTAAAGGAATATGCAGTAGGCGTAACAGCTGAAAAGAGAGATAAAATATTCATACGTAACAGAAAAGGCGTTGCAATAGGCGTGCATAAAGGCGTGTATTAGAAACGTCATTTATCGTGAGGTCACAGGTAGGTGGATCCATAAGAGAATCCTGCAATATCAGCAGAAAGACATGGCAGAGATGCGCGCGCAGCAGCATGACGTATGACTGACGTATAACTGGAGGGTGAAGGGGACTCGACATTTAGCCCTACAAGTGTAGACATAAGTCTGGGATGTCAGGTCAACCTAATCCCAAATCGTATCTGATATCTTATGTTTAAGGAACTGAAGTATCTGGAAGGGAAAAGATCTCTCGGACGGAGGCTACTCTATACTGGTTGTGGGTACGTGTATAAGTGTCTACGTGTCTACGTGTCTGCATGTGAGGTGAGGGGGCATGGGCCTACCATGGCAACGGAGTCTATGAATTACTTGCACGGAGACAGAAAGGCCGGGCCCATTGCTCCTGCAGCTGGGAGGATGTTTACTTGAGCTACGAGACAGGAATGTATTTTCGAGGAGTGGAGCAGATAATTCGAAGGTTGAATACAGTCTTGGCAGGCAGAAGGCTGGGCTATGCGCCGTGAGCCGCGCAAGGAGTAAGGCAGGGGTCACTGGTACAGAGGCAGCCTGGGCTGAGGCCCTCAGAGTCAGAAGGCAGGAAAAAGAGGCTCGATGGCAGAATCAGGGCCTACTTCGCCAGAGCTGAAAAACGTGTAAAGTATACCACAAAAAGACGGTGGCATGGCATATTTAGGAACTGAATATTCAATCCGTTCATGGCGGATCTGAAAGAGGACATGTTAAAGGTGGACGCAAATGTATTTGCGTCTTCATAGCTGGCACAGGAGGGAAATTACATGCACTTCAAGCTAGTACATGGAGACGGTGGGGTACGCGTTGGGGAACACTACTTGATCAAAAATTATATTTCCTCATTCCCTCCTTGTTCCCCACGGACCCTTCATGATACATCGATTCTCATTAATTAATCAATCTGTTCACGTAACATCATTTGCTCTTCCTTCTTCTTTTCGCGTTGTGAATGGGAATTTGAATGCGGAATGCATGATGTGGCACACAGGCCGCAAATCGCCGGTCCACATTATAGACACAGGCAACAACTGAATACTATGAGAAGGCCAATACCTAGGAGGGATAGGATCTTCCACCCCCAAGCAGTTAACGTTGTCCAGAACCAACCGGACCAAGTCCAGGTGCCTGGAGTCTGGTGTATTAAACTTGCAATTTTATGAAGACGTGTGATAGCTTTGTACACAGTTGGCGCGTTATTTGGAATGAAAACACAGCAACTTGACCCGATGACCTTACAAGCTCCACCCCTATCTGCCAAGATGACGTCAATAACGAGACGATTTTGAAGAACAACCACCCGCATGGCGGACTGCTCCTCCGTTAAGTTACCTAGAGCTGAAGTAGTCTCAAGCACTACTGCTTCGAGAGTTCTGGTTAATCTGCGGATCAGTTTACTATTAGAAACAGTACCTAGGTAGGGGAAGAAACCTTTATTAAAATCTGTATATTGCTCCCATGCCGTTTCAGTATAATCGACAAGCGGGAGGTCTCTTCGGAGTCTATGGTTTACTAGATTAGTATTTCTATGGTAGTCAGGAGGGGCTAGGAAAACAGGTGGCAGAAGGAATGCAATGTAACAGGTACCATCCCAATCTAGAGGTAAGCGGACATATGCAGTATGGCCGCAAACAAAATAGGAATGACGTAAAGCCCTAAATGTGGATTTACCATGATCACTGAATTCGACCACAGTAGTACATTTACTATGACCTAAGTGTACGGAACCATTTTTTCGAACACATAATTCACCTGTAACTGGCAATACTGCCATAGCGGGTAAAACAGGTGCAGCTTCGGATTCGACAGTTAGAATCATGAAAGTAACTGTGTAATTACCTAATCCATATACTTCGTTTTCTAGATCAGTTCCTGTCTCTACGGGAAGTCCCTCCTTGTCAGGGTAGCAGACTTTAAGCAAGACTAAGTTCAGGTTTCCCCAAACCCAGTTACCTTCATATACAGCAGCATCAGAAACTAGGGAATTAAGCATTTTAAACCATGCACCACAGGTACCATTGTGAGTGAACGGGTACGGAAAAAGGGGCAGAACTCCCTTGTTTTCTTGGTAGGGAGGGAGTCGGCCACATATCCAACAATTTGTAGCATTGGTTGTCTGATGGGAGTGATGTAACATACTAATGAAAGTGTTATTGCGCAGCGCAAGTCTGTAAGACAATTCGTGAGGGGGTAATTCACTAAAGGAATGTTCAGCAGTGACGTTATAAGCAGATTGTGCACGCTTGAATATAGGGTAATATATGTGCAATACAATACTAGCAGTAATAATTAGAAGACTTAATAAAAACATAATCAGTAGCGTCACTATACAGTGACTACGAAGTGATTTACAATATGCACTTTTCTTAAGTTGTCTTTGTCTATCTCTCTCTCTATCTCGATCTAGGGGATACATGTCAGAAACTAATTTAACCGATTCACCTAGGGGAGGACTTAAACAATTAAACTGTCTGACTTGCTAGATCGTAATTTCAGTCTATAATTTTCAGAAGCGTTTTTCTCAATCAAAGGGAGTTTTGAATCAGTTTGTGTAGGAGGGCAGGGCTTAGAGCCCAAGTCCGAAGGAAGTCCGTGATATTTTTTTACGTGGCTGGAATGCAGCCACCCCTTCCTGCCCTCTATTTTCACCGCTGTCCTCGTCGTTAGAAGAACCAACTTCGGGGCTTGCCAGCGGGGCTCCAATGGACTTCTCCGATCGAAGTTGCGCACGAAGACAAAGTCCCCCGGGACCACCTCGTGGGGTTTCACCTCGGTGTTGTCGGGAAAAGCTGCAGCTACCTGTGAACGACAAGATTGTAGTGCAGACATCAAGGAGGCAAGGTAATCTGTCAGCATAAGACAATCAACATCTGTTATTTTACGTGGAATAGGCGTCCCCCACATATTCGGCGGTCTCCCAAAGACCACTTCATACGGGGATAGCCCAGTTCGAGAATGGGCCACCATCCTCATATAGAAGAGGGCGACCGGCAAAGCAACTATCCAGTCAACACCCTTCTCTCTACAGATCTTGGAAAGTCGGATTTTTAGAGTCTGATTATGGCGCTCCACAAGACCTGCTGCCTCGGGATGCCGGACACAGTGGAATTTCCACTGATAGCCTAACAGGAGTGTAATGTGTTTCACAAGCTCGGATGAGAATGGCTGGCCATTATCTGAGTACACGATACGGGGCAAACCATACCGTGGGAAGAATTCACGAACCAGCTGCTTGGCAGTGGTCGGAGCAGTATAATCGGGAACTGGGTATGCTTCTGTCCATCGGGAAAGAGCACATACGACTACGAGGACATACTTAAATCCTCGACAACGTTCCATCTGGATATAATCCATCTGGAGGATTTCAAAAGGATGTTCGGGAGGCTGAAATCCACCTTGCTCTACGGGGATGCTTTTACCTGGATTAAACTGACCACAAATCATGCAAGTACGCACTTTCTGTTTGGCTGCTGCTCGTAAGTGTTTATTGGACCATATGTGTTGAATACTATCTAGCATTGCTTTTTCTCCTAGGTGTGCGGGACTATGTATCGTGTTAATGATAACTTGAACCATAGAGTCAGGGAGAAACCATGTAGATTTTCCCTTCGTCATCCATCCCTGGTCTGTTTGGATCCCTCCTAGTTCAGTCCATTCCTTAATTTCATCTGGTGTAGCATGTGTCTGTATATCAATTACATCATGTGCGGGATCCCTGACTGTCATGCAGTGTATCGGTACAACTATTTGTGTCTGGTCAGTTACATGAGTTCGGTTTTGAGCAGTTTGCTTTGCTGTTCGGTCTGCCAGGTCGTTACCCTGGGAGATGGTATCGGTAACCTTTGTATGTGCCTTACATTTCATGATAGAGATTGCAGTAGGTAGATGTATTGCATCTAACAGAGCTTGAATGAGGGGACCGTGTTGGATGTTGGCACCGTGAGAAGTTAAGTAACCCCTCTCTCGCCAAAGGACTCCAAAGTCGTGAACGACTCCGAATGCATATCGTGAATCAGTGTATATGTTGACTCTCTTATTTTTGGCTTGAATACATGCTTGTGTCAGAGCGATAAGCTCAGCTGCTTGAGCTGACAAGGTGTCAATACAATTGGTTTCAATAACATCGGTGTCTGTCGTGACAGCGTAGGCTGCCACTAATTCACCTGTCTTTGTTCTCATACATGAACCGTCCACATAAAGTGTCAGGTCTGGGTCTGGTAACGGAACATCTGTCAAGTCTTGTCTGGGTTTTGTTGCAATAGTAATGACTTCAATACAATCATGTGCCAATGGATCTACTCCATTTAGTGGTAATAACGTGGCAGGATTTAATGTGATGCAGCGTCTGATTTCTATGTGTGGTTGAAACAATGTCAGTTCGTAACCTGTCAATCTTGCTATGGTCAGGTGTTGGGTCTGAGTTCGATTTAAAAGGACTTCCACGGAATGTGGAACCTGTACTGTCAAGGGATGTCCTAACACAATGGAATCACTCTGTCTGATTGCTAAAGCTGTTGCTGCAACTGATTTCAAACACGCCGGAAGGGCCTGGGCTACTGGATCTAATGTGCTGGAAAAGTAAGCACATGGTTTGTGTGAACCTGCTTGTTCCTGAGTGAGGACTGACAAGGCAGTACCTTCACGTTCTGTGACAAAAAGTGTAAAAGGTTTACTGTAACACGGTGTTGCTAAGACTGGTGCTTGACATAAGGCTTTCTTCAAGTCTTCAAAAGCTTGTGTATGTTCCTGAGTCCAAGGGAGGACAGTCGAAGTCGCTGCCTCCTGTGTTGTCAACTGAATGAGTGGTTTTGCTAGAAATGCATATTGAGGAATCCATTGTCTGCAGTATGAAGTGAGGCCAATGAAAGCCCGCACCTCCTTTTGTGTTCTGGGTGGTGCCATGTTTACAATTAACTGAATGCGATCAGGAGTGAGCTGTCTCCCCACTTTGGACAGCAAGTGACCCAGGTACACAACTTGCTGAACACAGAATTGTAGCTTTGAAGGGGACACCTTGTGCCCCTTGTCAGCCAGGAAGTTTAAAACAGTCAGTGAGGCATTTTCACATTCGGGTTCGCTTCGAGCGGTGATCAGCAGATCATCGACATATTGAAGCAGGGCAGTGTTAACTGGCATGTGGATACTGTCGAGTTGTTTCTTCAATGCTTGACTATAAATGCTGGGGCTTTCTGTGAATCCTTGAGGTGCGCGTGCAAATTTGAAAGATCGTCCATTTAAACTGAATCCGAACAAATATTGGCTTTCCGGATCGATTGGGACACTGAAAAAGGCGTTCTTGAGGTCAATTACAGTGAAGAACGACGCTTCTGAATCAATAGCTGTCAGTAATGAGGAGATATCTGGAACCACAGGATACTGTGGTACGATGCATTTATTCAATTCGCGCAGATCAATAACTAATCGGTAAACAGGTGGTGCATTTGGGTCAGTATGTTTAAGAACTGGAATAATAGGAGAATTACATACATTGGAGTCAGTTTCCACAACCACTCCTTGTGCAATGAGCTCGTCAATGATTCTCAGTAAAGCCACTACAGCATCTGGGGGTAACTTGTATTGTCGAATTCGTGGTAATACCACTCCTGCCTTGAGTGTGACTCGATATGGTGTAATGTGCATACAACCTACATCAGTGGGGCCTTGCGCCCACAAGTGTGCAGGGACGTTCTGTAACCGGTGATCCATGTCTCTCAATACGTAATGGCCTTTGAAATCTCGTAAAAACAATCGTACTCCTTCCGGAGAACAGCATATAATAGCTCCTAGAGCTTTCAATGTCTTTATGCCTAACAGGTTTTCTGGGCATGATTTCGTGAGCAACAAATCTGTAGTCCGTGTCAAAGGACCAACTGCAAGAGGGAGGGGTTGTGATACTTCATTAATAATGGGTTTTCCGGAGGAGGAGCTACGCGGGCATCCAAGATGGTCGCGTGAGCAGAGAGCTCCCGAGACCCGCGCCGTCCTTCTTTATCTATCCTTTACCTATCCTGGTCATTTTGACGGGCTTTTGCAGCGCTATCATCGCTGATGCTATTGATCCTTTTCCGGTCGAAATCGGACCTTGGAGACCATTTTTCTGCAACTTGGAACTTTCTGGCCTGCCCGCGGGCGCGACCGGGGACTTGGCTGCCCACTGTGGCCGACCTGTAATTGAACAACAACGGCTGCCTGGCATCTGGCCCGCCGGAGGTGTATTGCTTTCACTTTCGGCTTCTTTCCCTTTGTTCCTGTCTCCTCCTACTCTGCCTCGCCTGCTGCCCTCTTGATCTGCATGATCCTCCGTTGGACTGGCAAGGAGGCCGCTACACCTCTGTCTCACTGGCGTATCGGAGTTTCAAGACTTCTCTACCTGCTCGTCACCTCCTCTGGCTAACCGGTCAACTCTGAATGCGAGATGGCGACGAAAGCGGAGGCCGAAAGACGCCGGAAGGCTGCGACTCGGGGGGGATCGATCCAGACGAACATGATCGAACGCTATACCCAGCCGAGAGGCTCCCCCGGGGCCGTATGCATGGGTGCTGAAGGACTTCAAACGGACACACCATCTACGTCGGAAGTGTCGCTCCAAGACCTAATGGCTGCCATCACTGGACTCAAGGCCGACATGGGCCAACAATTTGAGGCCGTAGTGACCAAAATAGACACGGTGGCGGTGGATGTAACTCTGATTCGAGCCGACCTGGCCAAAACAAATGAGCGGGTGAAGGCACTGGATCTTAAAACATCGAGCCTGGTGAACGACATGGCTGAGGCGCAATCCGAAATTGGCAATCTGCGCGCATCGCACGACTTACTGCTCAGGCGTATGGAGGACTATGATAACAGGGCCAGGCGGAACAACATACGCCTTGTCGGAGTTCCGGAAGGCGATGGTTCGGTAGCGACCGATCTTCTGGTCGAGGAACTAATAGTCGCCCAACTGGCTCCGGCAGGACTTAGTAAGTTCTTTGCCGTGGAGCGCGCCTATCGTTTCCCCGGAGGTCAAGTGAAGCCGGGGAACCCGCCGAGGCCTATCATCGCCAAGCTTTTTCATTACCGGGACAGGGATGCTATCCTCCAGGCCGCCCGTAAACATGGTCCCCTGAAGTATGACAATAACTCTGTCTCCATATATCCCGACTTCACTCCTCAAGTGCAGCGGCAAAGATCAGGTTTCCTCGGAGTGAAGCGTCGCCTACGGGACCGGGGACTGAAATATGCCATGCTGTTTCCGGCCCGGCTCCGGATTGAATATCGGGAACGTGCCTATTTCTTTGATCAACCTGAACGTGCAGCCGACTGGTTGGACTCGTTGCCGGCAGATGACTTTGGGAGCGGAGGCCCTGGTGGTGCGGAAGGTGGTGCAGCGACCCAGGAGTAACAGATGCCCTGGAGGTTCCGATTGAGACTATGCAACGTACTGTACATATTGACTTATTCCCTAATGACTCTGCCCGTGGCGGTGTGGTAACGGGTGATTTCTCCCTTCCTCCTCGGGGGGTTCTTTGTGTAGAAGTATGGGGCGACAGGCACACTGCAGTTGGGGGTGGCTTTTTAGTCAGCAGGGGTGCAGGGAGGGGGGTGTTGTAACGGGTTTGGGTTCTGGGGTTGGTGTTTGGGGACTGGTTTGTGTCTCGTTCGATTTGTTCTGTTCTTTGTTTCATGGTAATTCATATCTTGCAATGATTTATAGTGGGTTTTGCTGGGGGGTGGGTGTGGAATGTTTTTGCCGTAATGGGGGGGGGTGAAATGCGGATTCTTTCTTGGAACGTAAATGGTTTGGGTGACAGGATTAAGCGGGGCATTGTACTGCAATTTTTGAGGCGCCACGCCCCTGATGTTGTGTTCCTTCAGGAGACCCACTTGATTGGCAATGCTTGCAAGGCCCTAGACCGCCGGGGTTATCGACTGGTTGCACATGCGGGTTTCACCTCGGGTTCCCGGGGTGTGGGTATTATGGTGAAGTCTTCCCTTGCTCTTGCTATTGATGATGTTATCCTTGATGGGCGTGGGCGGTATGCTGCTGTTTCGGGGAGGTGGGAGGGTAAACAGGTCGTGTTTGTTGTTGTCTATATCCCCCCGGGACTGCAGGCTACCACTTATGCTGATTTAGGCAGGACTCTTCTTGGGCTGCCAGACGGCTTGTTGGTCTTGGGCGGGGACTTTAATTCTGTTATGTCCGGCGACTGCGACCGACTGCCCCCTAGAGTATTGCCACAGTCCCAGATGTGGCTCAGTGAAATGGCTGACACCTTTGGCTTAGTAGATGTCTGGCGCTCACTACATCCCGCGCTCCAACAATACACTTTTCACTCTGGCGCGCACGGCAGCCTCTCCCGTATTGATTACTTTCTTATGTTAGCCTCCACTTTGTCCACTGTTCGTGAGATTCGACATCTCCCCCGGGGTATCTCGGACCACTCCCCCCTGCTGATCACGATTTCTGTGGGTGGTTTGCATGGTAACAGAGTTCCCCCGCTCCCTCCCTGGCATCTTAAAAACCCCCGGCTCCGTTCAGACCTGATTAAGGCAATAGATTGCTATTTTTCTGAGAATCTGGGCTCCGTCACTTCCCCCACTGTTCTCTGGGAGGCCTTCAAGACGGTTATTCGGGGTTCCGCCCTGTCACTCATTGCCACTGAGCGTAGGGTCAAGAGGGAGGCTGTTGTGGCTCTTGAAACTGAAATCACTGCGCTTGAAAGTGAGTTGGGTGGGAATGACACGCCTGCACTGTTGCATGAATTGGAATTGAAACAAGCAGATTATAAGGCCTGTGTCACGGATGCTGCTAAATTGATGCGGTCAAATCAACTTGGTCGACTGTATGATGTGGGTGACAAGGCTAGCAAGCTTCTTGCGTGGCTGGACAAGACTGAGCGTGCGAGTCGTGTTGTTCCCTCCATTGTTCGTGATTCTGGTGTGATTGTCTCGGATCCGGGTGAGGTTGTTGAGTGCTTTGTTGACCACTTTCGTATGGTTTATACGCCTGTTAGTGATCGAGATGAGGCCGACTCCAGGTTCCTCCTGCGTGACATTGCTCTGCCTACTGTGTCTGAGGCGGACTGCCTCGCTCTGGAAGCCCCCTTTACTGTTGACGAGATTGCCCTCGCAATCCGTTCCCTTCGCTCGGGTAAGGCAATGGGACCTAACGGACTCCCCATTGAACTCTATAAACTTTGTCCCGACAAGATGGCCGCCCACCTGCGTCGCATGTTTCTCGAGGCGGTTGAGGCCGGATGCCTCCCCCTTGAGCAGCGCCTTGCTACCATAGTGGTCATTTATAAGGATGGCAAACCTCGTGACCGTTGTGCCTCGTACCGCCCCATCTCCCTCCTTAATGCGGAACCCAAAATCCTTGCTAAGGTGCTGGCCAATCGGGTGCTTGCGGTCATTTGTGATTTGATCCATCCGGATCAATCCGGTTTCATCCCTCACAGGAACACTGCTCTTAATTTGCGTAGGCTCCACAGTGTCCTCGCGAGAGCTTCTATTCTCGCCGAGCCAGCAGTGATCGCCTCCCTTGACGCCACAATGGCATTTGACACCATTGAATGGCCCTACCTATGGGCAGCCCTCGCCAAATTTGGCTTTGGCCCCAACTTCATCGCATGGGTCAAGCTTCTTTATGAACAGCCGCTAGCTCAGGTTGCTGTGAATGGGAGGTGCTCAGACCCCTTTCCTTTGGGCCGCGGCACACGACAAGGATGTCCCCTTTCTCCGCTTTTGTTCGCTTTGGCACTCGAACCTCTTGCCGCGTGGCTCCGGTGGGAACCCTCGATCAAAGGGATCCGATGGTCCCCTGACCTCGAGGACCGTGTCTCCTTGTATGCGGATGACATCCTCCTTTATCTTACTTCCCCTCAGAAGTCACTCAATGTCCTCTTCGACGTCCTCACGTCCTTCGGTAAGAACTCGGGACTGGTCATTAACTGGACCAAGTCCTGTGTCTACGCCATAGCTGGTACTTTACCGCCGCTCCCCCGTAGATTTCCCATTCTGGTAGCGACTGACGGTTTTAAGTATCTGGGGGTCCATGTATCCATGATCTCCTCGGTCCGCTATGAGCGGAACTTGTATGCTCCGCTCCGCAGACTGAAGCAGGATGTTCGGCGATGGCGCGATCTGCCCTTATCTCCATTGGGCCGGGCGGCGCTCTTTAAGATGATGTCGCTTCCCCGCTTCCTCTATGCCCTGCAGAACTTCTTTGACCCCGTTCCTGCCCGCTATTTCCATGAAGTCGAAAGTTTACAGCGGCAACTTATCTGGGATGGCCGTGCCCGCATTGCCTTATCTAAGCTCACGCTCTCCTGGTACGACGGAGGTATTGCGCTGCCGGATATTAGACGGTACTACTGGGCCTCGCACCTGAGCGCCATCAACCATGCGACATATTCTCCGGAGCCAGCCCCTGCCTTTGCTTTAGATAAACTGTTGTTGCCCGGCGGCAACTTTAATAGGGCGCTATACTCTAAGGCACCCTTTCGACTCCTTACGGGCCCAACGAAATGTGCAGTGCGGGCATGGCGAGAAGCTACGGTGGCCACGGGCTGGGGTGGTAGACTGACACGTATGACGCCACTGTATGACTCGGAGCGACTGGGCAACCTGTGGAAGACGAAAGGGTTTGAGAAATGGGACATGATCGGGATTAGTACTGTGGGAGACCTTTGGACACGTGGCGCGGTTAAGTCCTTTGAATCACTAAAGCTGGAATACCGGCTCGATGATAGGGAGCACTTCCGGTATATGC
Organism: Lissotriton vulgaris; assembly: GCF_964263255.1. NCBI lineage: Eukaryota > Metazoa > Chordata > Amphibia > Caudata > Salamandridae > Lissotriton > Lissotriton vulgaris. Next base: position 79,030,922 of record NC_141685.1, on the reverse strand, counting down.
AGGTGAGACATGCCTTGTCTTCGGTCTTCCCCTCCGGTACGGACGTTCCGCAGTCCTCCCCTCTGGAGGATCGAGTTCTAGATGGCCATGTCCCAGACAGTACCATCTCCTTAATTTATAAGAAGCTCATTCATAACAGAGCTGACCAGCTCGAGAAGCTCCGGGCTGCCTGGACTGCTGACGGACTTGAATTGGACGACGAGGACTGGCAGTCCGCTGTGTCCTCCCCTAAGGAGGTGGCTATTCCGGCACGACTTCGCTTTGTCCAATTGAAAATCCTTCATCGCGTGTATCTTACTGGAACGCGTCTGGTGCGAATGGGTCTGGTTGCTGACGGACGCTGTAGGCGTGGGTGTGGGATGGATGGTACTTTTATTCATGTTTTGTGGGAATGTCCAGTGATTGTAGCGTATTGGTCGAGGGTGCATGATGTTATGAGTCGTGTCACGGGGGTCCCATTGCTTCCTGAGGCGCGTCGTTGTCTGTTGAATGTGTGGGAACCTACTGACTGCACTGCTGCCCAGACACTTTGGGTCACCCTAGGCAATATGATTGCGAAGAGGGATATCGCACAGCTCTGGGGCTCCCCGAGACCGCCAGTGCTCGGTGCCTGGAAAGAGAACATGGACTGGTCCATGTTTCGAGAGAAGACGGTATATGAAGCCCGGGGGCGCCCAGGGAAGTGGTCCAGAGTTTGGGCTCCCTGGAATACTTACCGTGGAGACATCTGTTCTCCTCCACTTGACTACGAAGTCCCTCTCCCCTCCTCTCCGTGATTTACGTTCCTCTCCTCCACTTACCACATGCTTTGCTCTCTTATGCGCGCCACCCCCCCCTCACCCTCGTTTTTTCTCCTACATCCATTCCCCCCCTCCCACCTCCAGCAACCCTTGCCACTATGATACCATGTGTTTGTTTGTTTGTGTTCATTTCGACAAAAACATAAAATTAAACCTTTCTTATCCTATTGGTGTGATATTACGCTCTTGCCGATAATGTTGATGTGAAAGATTGCTTCAGCAACGTACTGCCTCGTATTGCACTTTTTGCTCATCCAGTTTTTGGTCATAGCGGCCGGCCCTGCGGGGTTGTAGGCAGACGCTGTGTATTGTGCATTTGTAAATAAAGGTTTTAAAAAAAAAACAAAAAAAAAAAAAAATAATGGGTTTTCCTGAAAATCCAAGGGACACATTCTGTGAGCCTGAGAGGGGTGCCCCTGGTACTTCATTGTGGCTTATCGTGGTTCTGCTTGCCCCTGTATCAATGAGAAACTTTCTGTCTTTTCCTAATACTTGACTGTGTACATAAGGACCCTCTTGATCTACGGGAACCTCAACAAGAGGCAAGCGAAACTCCCTCTCTAGGCTGTTTCATGTGTACCGTTGATAATCGGGATAATCATTTTGTGCATACTGGTACATCTGCTGTGTTGTGTTTTGTGTTGCAGTGATGGGCTGTTGTTGGGGTATCGCTACGGTCTGTGATGAGGCTGGCATGGGTGGAATATGTTGTATATTCTGGGGTACTTGTAGTTGACTCTGATCTTGTCTGGGAGGACGCGGTCTCTCCTAGGTCTTACCCGTGGCGATATTATGTTTCAGAACTGCACAATCGTTTATATAATGACCTGGCTGTTTACAATAATTACATATTCCCTTAACAGGAACTGTCGAATTACTGGGTTGGGTCGCACCCTTTTTCTGACCATCGGCAGGAACCGACTGAGCAACTAACATTTTCATTTTTGTATCTTTCATACGCCTTTGTTCGTGTTCTTGTTCTTCTCTAAGTCTATTCTGGTGGTACTGTAACATTTGTAACATTTGTGAAGGAGTATTAGCTTGCCAAGTGCTTTCTACTTTCAGTACTCTATTTTTAACCTGGGGCAGGGAATTCTCGACTAATTTTGTTACAAAAAGATGTGGATATGACTCGCTACTTGCTTTCAGACCGCTATTAATACCAAAACATTCTCAAATCGCGTATAGAAATCACTAGTGTCTTCATCGGGTTTCTGTTTGCATGCTGAGATTGCACCCCAATCTTCCTTTTTCGTACTTAATAAACGTGGCAATACTTGTACTAACAATCCTGGTAACACCTTAACTTTGTCTCCAAGCCCTAGGCCTGGGACTCGAGTATCTTCTTCATTTTGTAATGCAGCCCAATCAATCTTTGCATCTCCCACCTCCCACTCCTTTTCTTTGAGTTTCTCGTATATACCTGGAGGCAGTAGTACTTTGAATATTTTCATAAGGTCGGGAAAAGTGTAATCGCCCATCAATAACATATCCTTTATTTCACGGTGAAAACCTGCGGGATCTTTGTCATGACTAGGTACTAATTTTTTCATTTCCAATAATTCTATTTTGGTTATGGGTGTATAAACAAACACGCGTCTAAGCGTATTGTCTGCGTTCTGTACTGGGTGCACTTCTCGCAACGGATTCTGTCTATCCATGTAATACATTTTTCTTTCCATAACAGGTGCTGAATCGATCTGTGGACATAAGAAAGTACTATACTTGTGACGATGTTCTAGAATTACTTTAATTAGATCGGTACCTAGACCTCTCCATCTGTTCATGAGCAGTTCTATTAATATATCAGGAAGAGGGCCTGGATCGGAATGTTGGCTTTTATACAATAAGAGCAGGTGTTGTATCATGTATGTACCAGCTAAACGCTGTTCACTCGGTGACAGATTCAAAAACGTATGTGCTAATGCATCATCACTATATTTCTCAGGATTGTCAGCCCATTGTACGGCTGACCTAGCTAATTCTTGTTCGTCCATAGAATCGAGCACATGATACCCCATTCGTTCTTGATGTATTTTATCAGTGGCCTGGAATAAGTGTTCAGGGGTTCTCGGATTACACATGGCTTCCTGGAAAAGCCTTTTACTTTCTGGGTGTACTGGACGCATTGAATTATTGTAAGGTCTTCCTTTACCTACATAAGCTATCATTTCTCTTGCTTGTGACTGTGTGTGCTCTGATGTTTCTGCTTGTTCGTTCTCCTCCTCCTCCGAGGATTCATGTTTGTCTGAATCTACATCCGGTGGGGGCTGTCTTTTCTCATGCATCTTATTTATTGCAGTTCTGATTCTTCGGTACATATTATCTACACAGGCCTCTTTATCGTGGTGCCCATCTGCTATATTCTGACCCCACCTGTGGAGTGCTTTTACGTCGTCCGGGTTCATACCCGGCCTATCCACTTCTCTTATTAAACAGTTTATAAGAAACCGTAGTATCTTAGCTTTAGTATCCACTTTCTGATAGGCCATGGCCTCCTTGATACTTTCAGGCCCTACTCCTGTCTGGACAAACCTATATATTCGATCTAGGTGATCTATCATTCCAGGTAGTGTTAATAAGAAGTTCGTGACTCGCCGCAATCGTACTGATGCGAGTAACATTCTTTCGTCATTCTTTTTTCCGGGTACTGGGTCATACCTACAGTCTGCAAGACGATCTCCATAGATTGTAATATCTACTCTAGGTGTACGCTGTTGTGCTTGTTCTCTAAAGGTCATCCGATGGGTGGGTGGCGGGGTCTGGAAACCTACCGCTCCTCCGGACGCGCCACCTGAGGCGCCGGCTCCGAAGGGGTTTGTTGGGAGCATATCAAGGGGAGTAGGTCCAGGAAGAGGTGGAAGGAGGACTGGAAGACCAGGGGGAACCTGAGGAGGAGTAGCTTGTCGGGGAGGTAGGGGCTGACCATCTTGGCCGTCAGGCGAAGGTGTGCGTGGCGGTGCAGTATTAACATATGCGGGAGCTACATCGTCTAGATAGGTAGAAAGGAAAATGTCCTTTGCTGTTTTCTGGTGCTTTTTAGTCGGGAGCAGTGGGGGTGGTAGATTATTCGGTACTTCCGGAGTGGCCTTAGGCAAACCCTCAGTCAAGAGGGGGTACATGCCATTCATGAGTGTGTTTCGCTGTCTGTCTACTTGTTCTAATTTTACTCGGACACCTTCCTCAACTAATACGTTTTCTCGGGTCTTTTCAGACTCCTCCTTACTCTTTTCTTCTAGTCTGTGTGCTTTTTCTGTACGCCTATGCGATTCTTTACGCCAAAGCTCAATGGCATCTTTCTGTGACTGTCTAGCTTTCTTTTTCCATAATGCTTCTTCTACTCTCATGATGCAATCTGCATCCCATGTCCCAGCAGCGGGCCATCTCTGATTCTCTGATAATTCTTTAGTGTAGTCCACCCATAAGTCGAGAAATAAAACGGCATCTAGGCCATGTTTATGGTACATAAAGTACCCTGGAGTGTCCCTAGGTGGAATGGGAACGGCTTCTTCTAGTACCCCTTTTCTGGTTTTTATTTGTCTTAATTTGGAGAATAACGGCATTCTGAAATCTGGTTCTTGGTTCTTACTCAGATATGAACACACTGAACATGAACACAATAATCACAATAAAGAAGATCGAACATTCACTCATACCACGACATTTGAATGACACATTAAAACATTTCAAAAACGCACCACATACATTATAATGAAAATCCACTAACTGCGTGAAACTGGATGTACCGCTAAACAGCACAGATACACCGTAAACAGATACACCGTAAACAGTGCAAACTAGATATACTGCTAAACAGTACAGATACACTGCTAAACAGTGCAGACCAGGCTTGTGTACCCAAACCCGTCTTGACCGGCACAAACTAATGTGCGCGTCTAGATGCGTCCCTAGCAACGGTACTCACCAGGAAGCACGGAAACAGAAGGCCTCGGAAACCCTGGACTGGACTGGACTCGGACTGGATTCGGACTCGTCTCGTGACGCAGATACTTCGGAACTTCGGAACCTGGTGGGCCTCCGTATACCTCGGATCTTGCTCTCTCAGCTAGGCTCTGGTCGGGATCCTCCGCACTCCTCACCGCCTCGTCTGGGTGTCGATCGCAGCCTTAGTCACCTCCGTTGGCCTGAGGGAGATACAGGAAATCCTGCGGGTACGCGTAGTTGTCCGTCCGGCTGTGGCAGGGGGCCAGGCCTGCAACGCACCGCCGGCGCGTGAGATGGGGGAGGGGTCCCTATTCGGGCGCCAGTTCTGTGGTAAAATTAATTACCCATGCTTAATTTATACAGTAAAATCAATAAGAATAACTCAGATAAATAAGAGGCAAAATCCGTGATATTGAGGTTTACTCAAAAGGGTTTTATTTCTTAAAAAGGAATTGGGTATTTGGCTCGAGCCAAGGTGGCATACCATTCCGTCACCACATAGGTTCGGGAAGGGACTGACAGACAACATTTTATTGACAGTTATTCATATATATAGTCAATGCATTACAGTAAAGGAATATGCAGTAGGCGTAACAGCTGAAAAGAGAGATAAAATATTCATACGTAACAGAAAAGGCGTTGCAATAGGCGTGCATAAAGGCGTGTACTAGAAACGTCATTTATCGTGAGGTCACAGGTAGGTGGATCCATAAGAGAATCCTGCAATATCAGCAGAAAGACATGGCAGAGATGCGCGCGCAGCAGCATGACGTATGACTGACGTATAACTGGAGGGTGAAGGGGACTCGACATTTAGCCCTACAAGTGTAGACATAAGTCTGGGATGTCAGGTCAACCTAATCCCAAATCGTATCTGATATCTTATGTTTAAGGAACTGAAGTATCTGGAAGGGAAAAGGTCTCTCGGACGGAGGCTACTCTATACTGGTTGTGGGTACGTGTATAAGTGTCTACGTGTCTACGTGTCTGCATGTGAGGTGAGGGGGCATGGGCCTACCATGGCAACGGAGTCTATGAATTACTTGCACGGAGACAGAAAGGCCGGGCCCATTGCTCCTGCAGCTGGGAGGATGTTTACTTGAGCTACGAGACAGGAATGTATTTTCGAGGAGTGGAGCAGATAATTCGAAGGTTGAATACAGTCTTGGCAGGCAGAAGGCTGGGCTATGCGCCGTGAGCCGCGCAAGGAGTAAGGCAGGGGTCACTGGTACAGAGGCAGCCTGGGCTGAGGCCCTCAGAGTCAGAAGGCAGGAAAAAGAGGCTCGATGGCAGAATCAGGGCCTACTTCGCCAGAGCTGAAAAACGTGTAAAGTATACCACAAAAAGACGGTGGCATGGCATATTTAGGAACTGAATATTCAATCCGTTCATGGCGGATCTGAAAGAGGACATGTTAAAGGTGGACGCAAATGTATTTGCGTCTTCATAGCTGGCACAGGAGGGAAATTACATGCACTTCAAGCTAGTACATGGAGACGGTGGGGTACGCGTTGGGGAACACTACTTGATCAAAAATTATATTTCCTCACAGGGCCCCAGGCTGATTGCTCTCTCCTTAAAATGGACTCCATGTACCTTAGGTGCATAACACAATTGGAATTGGTTCACCTTTTGGCCCCTGTAACAGTATACCCTAGGTACCCAGGGCATAGGTGCATCCAAGGCCTACCAGGGGCTGCAGCATGCATTGTGCCACCCCTGGCCTGGCCTCCATATTTGACACAACTGGCTGATCACTCAGCTGGGGTAAGTTGGTGTAATCACCTCTTACTTAGATATAGTATCCCTATATCTAACCTTAAACTGAACACATATGTTCCTATCAGCCACTCCTATGGAAGGGCTCTTCAATCCTGGAGGTAGAGTGCTTGGAAATATGTGAGATGGTGCTCTAGCATGAGCTGAGCCCGTCTGCAGCTGTCGGGAACCACTCCCTAAGCTGTTCCGGGATATTGCCATACCATATACTCTTAAGTGCATTATAATCCTCGCGGTTAAATGCTATCTTTGGTTTGGCTTTATCAAAACATGCCGAGTAAGGTGTCATACGAATTGGAATACTATCCCCTCGACAGTTCTGTCGACGGGGATAGCATTCCACCCTTCTGGAGGGACACGACATGTGTGTAGCCTTAACCCCGGTTAAAGTTAACCAGAGCCTCAGCATCACAAAATGGATGCTGCCACCACAGACACGAGTCTGACCTCCTGCTGCTGGGAGTGCTTCCAGCGAGGGAGGCTTGGACAAAGGGTTTCCTGCCTTGGGAGGTGCGAGCACCACCCCAGACAGGGTTTTGTGTATTAGGTAGGACAGGGCTGAATAGAATCAGACATGCCCGGGGCACACAAGGTGTCCCCGTGCATAGGCCAGTCCAAACCGGTCCTGGGACTTTCCAGACCCAGGCCTGGCGAGGAGCTGGACAAAGGAAAGGGGGTGTAACCGCCCCCCTTCCTGGTTCCTCCCAGAGGAGGGACCTAGTAGGTGATCCACCCCTCAGATTGGGAATAAGAGTGGGAGCAGTGCCATTGCACAGCAGATCATCCTGAATCAACTTGAAACAACTTGAAACAAAGAAGAAGACTGGACTTCGACATTCTGCTGCTCAGAAGACTGAAGAGAATCTCCCTTGTGGCCTAGGAGTGGCCACCCTGTGAAAGCAGGCACCAACCAGCAACTCGACGTCTGCTTTGCCGCCGCCTCTCGCCCGAGCCCAGAGCCCAACAAGACCCAGACTCCCAGACCTCTCACAGCCCGATCCACAGTCCCTGCAAAGAAGGGACCCATGGAGGCACCGAGTGACGTGGGTCCGGACCTCTTGGAAGACACTCGAAAAGCTGACTGCGCAGCAACCGAGGCACCCTCGACGTTGTGCTTTGGGGACTGAGAACCCCCACCACCGAGCAGCCCTTGCACCGAAGATCAGCCCCCCAGCATCTCCACGATCTGCGTGGGGCCCTTTTGCATTGTGCCACTCGACGCGCCATCCCGGCCACTAGCCACGTGGTCAGCGGCCATCTTGGCGACGAAACCGACAAACTACACAGCGGGTCTGGTTGCTCCAGACTTGCCCAAGCTCCTGTGAAAAGGAGCACTCGCTCTGACCTTGCTGGCCCGAGTGTTAAGCATCTTTCGATTCCTGCGTGGCTTGCATTAGCCAAGGCCTGTTTGCTCCGATCAGGTCGCCGACACCGCCAACAGCGAGAAGCCTGCGTGGGACAGCTCGTGACCGACTCCTGGACGTCCTCGACCCCCGGTGTCCACGTGGCTGCAGAGAGAAGCTACACCTCAACGCCTGTTTGCACCCGACATCGCCTGGTTCCAATCTGGTTCCACGGTAGTCACTGGCTAGTGACTTTGAACATTGTCCCCTCTGCTTTCAGGTCTTCACAACTTCAGATCAACCCTTGGATCCACCGGAACTCTTCACATCGAGCCGCCTGCAGCACCTTCAGCTCCAAGCACCATCGACCAGCGTGACGAAACCCGACACTACTTCGACCCTGTGCACCCGCTTCCTGTGGGTGAGGTAACTCAGCTCCGCCGGTGTTCCTACACTGGTACACATCTCAAGGGCCTGTGTCTTAAGTTTCAGCGTTCTAGGTCACTCGGAAGGTTCCGAACTAAGTAACTTTGTACTTTTTACGCACCTTAGACTTTACATTGGTGAGTGCGTGCACTTTAAACACTGCACCCGAGTCCCGCGGGCCTTTCCGGACTTAATCATTGATAGTATCGAATAGCTCCAGCGATTCCCAAGGCCCTAGGCCTGTTCCCATTCCGATTGGTATCTCTTATACCACTTTCTTAGTATATGGTTTAGGTGGCCCCTAGGGCTCATCCATATTGTGCAACTTTTGTGTATTTTGAACTGTCTTGTGATTTAACGATTGTGCTTCTGTGCTCATAAAGAGTCCAGGGGATTTTGTAGTTAATAAATCAATTTATATTTTCAATATATATCTGTGTGGTGTCCTTTCATTTGGTATTCAAGGGGGTTGTGTATGGTATAACAGCTGGCTTCACATGCCTTTCAGAGTTTAGCCTAAGACTGCTTTGTCCACGTTACCACTAGGATAACTGGTCTACAAGGTTGAATTACAACCAATCATCATAAGGGTTGCTTGGCATGGTACAAAGTGATCACTAGAATTAGTGAGCATTATATACCAGGCCAACTTCTCACACCCTGTAGAAAGCATGTTTGAATTAAACATGGAATGCATTGCAGCCAACAATCTATGCAACATCATAGCAGAGTGCAAGATAACTTGTGTTATTATTCCAGCAGAATGAAATGCCAGTCCTAATGTGTACGTCATTTTAAAGACAAACCCAGGAAAATGTACTTTAAGTGTTGTTCTTCTGCCAGTTAAAAGACAATCTCCATTAATGTGCCAGGAAATAAAATACTATGAGAAATCCTACTTGTTGGCAGCGTGCTGCCTGCCACTATATTGCAGGTTACTTCCAACATAATCTGATTTATACATACATACTCCAGGGTGCTGCCAGCTATAGGTTCTGCTCACAGCAGTCTTGAGCCACTCAGGAAGGAGGTAAGCTCTTCATTTAATCTTAAGCCCTTAGGTTACAGTCACAGCCTGATGGGTCTGGAGAACGTTATCCTCGCTCTAACTGTGCCGAGCAGATATACGTAGCCATCATAGACTGGGTTGTGTGCTGGGTTATGCCTGGCATCATATTATCGTTGGCGGGAGGATGAAGCTCTGATAGGAGCTGCTACAAGAAGAGCAGAGAAAAAGGACCACATATCGCCACAGAGCGACAACTGCCCAGAAGCTGAAGAAAGAACTCTGGAACAGCAAACCTCCTGCACCCTGGCGATTCTCCAGGGTAAGCAAATGATGGTAATGAAATGCAAACTGCTGCATTAAGGTCACACACAACAACATCTTTCCCTTTAAACCAAAGGTAACAGCCTACAAGAACAAGCATTGGCATAGTCAATAGGTCTCGCTTTTGGGACCTTCTAAGTATTTAGTTATGTAGCACAATATCCTTGGTGCAACCACATCAACTGTTGCGTGGCTAAACACTTATAAGGTCCCAAAGGCGAGACCTATTGGCTATGCCAGTGCTTGGTGTGGTTGTGTTTGTGTGTGGTTGTGTGTGTGTGTGTGTGTGTGGTTGTGTGTGTGGGTGTGGTTGTGTGTGTGGGTGTGGTTGTGTGTGTGGTTGTGTGTGTGTGTGCGGTTGTGTGTGTGTGTGGGGTTGTGTGTGTGTGTGGGGTTGTGTGTGCGCTTTGGACCGGAATGGGGGAGGTGGACGCTCTGGGTTCTGCCAGAGAGGAAGGAGGTAGTTCAGTCCAGAGCCTTGTCTCTGATCCCTGCAGCATGGAAGCGTGCGCGTAGTGTGCGGTGGCAGACGGTGTCGAAGGCGGCAGAGAGGTCTAGGAGGATGAGTGCTGCGGTCTCTCCGTTGTCCAGCAGGGTCCTGATGTCGTCGGTGGCGGCGATGAGGGCAGTCTCGGTGCTGTGGTTGCTGCGGAATCCTGACTGGGAAGAGTCCAGGATTCGGTTTTCTTCAAGGTATCGGGTTAGCCGTCTGTTGACGGTTTTCTCGATGACCTTGGCCGGGAAGGGGAGCAGAGAGATGGGCCAAAAGTTATTGAGGTCTCTTGGGTCTGCCTTAGGTTTTTTGAGTAGGGCGTTGATCTCTGTGTGTTTCCAGATCTCTGGGAAGGTCGTGTCTCAAGGGAGAGATTGATGACTGTGCGCTGGTGGGGTGTGATGGAGCTGCTTGCTCTGTTGAAGACGTGGTGCGGGAATGGATCTGAAGGAGAGCCAGAGTGGATTGTGCACATGTTCTTGATGGTGTTATCGATGCTCACGCTGGCCCAGGCTAGCAGGTGGTCATGGTCGATGGTGTACGGAGGGTCTGTTGTGTTGCTGTCTGTTGGGGCTGTCTGGGTGTTGAAGTTGCCGTGGATGTCTGCTATATTACGATGGAAGAAGGTGGCAAGGGAGTCGCACAGGGTTTGCAACGGCGGGATGTCGTTGGTGTTGGAGCTGGGGTTGGAGAGTTCCTTCGTGATGTTGAAGAGCTCCTTGCTATTGTGTGCGTTGTTTCGAGGCGGTCTTTGAAGGAGTTTGTTCACTGTGCCATTTCTTCTCTAGGTTCTGGCAGGATTGCTTAGAGGCTAGGAGTTCTGGGGTGAACCAGCTGGCCCTCTTGCTGGTGTCTCTATGGGGGGGGTTTCTTCTCTATGGGGGGGGGTTTCTTCAGCAGGCGCGGTGTTGGCGCAGTCCTCGATCCAGCGTCTGAGGCTGTGGGCAGCAGCGTCGTCGGTGTTGGAGGGTTCGGTGGGTGGGCTGAGAGCGAGCTTTGCGTGTAGTTGGTCTTCAGTGATTTTGCTCCAGCAGCGGCGGGAGATCTGCTGGGTGCGGTGGTGTGTGGTTGGTTTCTGGAAGGCGAAGTGGATGCAGCGGTGGTCAGTCCAGAGAAGTTCTGTGGTGTGGCTGACGGAGACGTGCGGACTTGAGGAGAAGACGGGGTTGAGCGTGTGGCCAGCGGAGTGGGTGGCTTTGTGACGAGTTGCTTCAGTCCGAGGTTGGCGAGGTTATCGATCAGGGTTGTGGAGTTGTTGTTGTTCTCAAGGTGAAAGTTCAGGTCTCCGAGGAGGATGTAGTCGGTGGAGGTAAGGGCGTGCGTGCTGATCAACTCGGTGATGGAGTCGCTGAACTGGGGGTGGGGTCCGGGGGGGTCGGTAGACGAGGCTGCCTCGGAGGGTGGAGTTAGGGTCTGTGTGGATCTGGAAATGCATGTGTTTGGCGGTGCTGAGCGCGTCGTCGGTGCTAGTCGAGATTCGGATGTTGTTCTTGTGGACGATGGCGATTCCTCCTCCGACTCGATTGGTGCGGTCTCTGAGGGTGATCTTGTAGCCATCTGGGATGGCTATGGCGATGTCGGGTGCGGAGGGGTTGTTAAACCAGGTCTCTGTCAGGAAGGCGACGTCCGGGGATGTTTTGTCGATCAGGTCCCAGAGCTCGACGGCATGCTTGCTTGAGGAGCGGGTGTTCAGTAGTATGCATCGGAGGTGGTTGGGGTCTTTCTTGGCTGGTGGTTCGTTGGCTCTGAGGCGGGTGTAGCTGCAGTTCCAGCAGGTGAAGGGGCCATGTGTACATTTCGGGGAGGCCTTGAAGCAGGTGTGGCTCCGCACGGTGTTGGGAGAGTGCAGAGTGCTGGAGGCAGCCAGCCGCGGGTCAGTCAGTAGGAGCGGGGGCTGCCGAGGCTCTCCAAGCGAGCTTGTATCGATATCGGTATCGATGTTACTTGGTTTGAAACTGACAGGACCGGAGCTACGGCAGGCACAATCAGGTAGAGTTCGGTGGGGATTTCACTGTCCGGGAGTTCAAACGGCCAATTCAAGTCGCAGGTCAAATTCAGAGGGGATTGAAATTGCTCTCGGCACGGCTGATGTAGAAATAAAAATCCACCAGCACCATTTTGCACGTAAGGTCCCGAAGATCTTTCATAAGTGGGCTCAACCGGCAGCACTCAAAAAGCCTGTGCACTTGAAATCACAGTGTGATGATCGACAGCAAGGCATATCGACAGAGAAAACCGTGCCCTCGAACATCAAACCAGCCGCATAGCAAGGGCCACGGCAGCTGCGGGGGTGGTCCTGTGATCAAGACCACAAAAAATGCGAGCCCAGGCGTGATGTGATGCAGCAGGAGACTCACCTCGCAAAAACTGCTGCGAGACTCAGCGTCCACTCGACCCAGACTAGCCACCTCATATTATTTGTCTTTGTAAGACGGTTACAAATTACGTTTGTGTATATGTATTAATGTGCGTTTTCGATTTTAGACCACATTTTGGCTCTGTCATATCACATAACAATTGAATTGTACCTAAATTATGATGCACCACAATTTTGCTTTGATTTTTCCGTGTGAATTTTTTAAAAAAATGAATAAAATAAATTTCCTATATGTTTTAAAGTAGTTATTTTACTTGCCCCAATGAGTTCCTGTTATCATGTTGTCTGTGTTGATGAGTTAGTGAATTACAGGGGGTCCTAGTTAGTTGCACTACCTCCCTCCTATCCTGCCAGGGATGTCTCGTACAGTGGCAGGCTTGAAATATGTTTAAAGGGCTACTTAAGTGGGTAGAACAAGCAGTGCTGCAGCCTACTAGTGGCCCTTAGTTTACAGGTCATGAGCCTATGTAGGGCTACCTACCGTGCAGCACAGGCGCAAGCGAGATAATTGAAAACAGATGGTGCTCTTGCAAGGGAAACACCAAACGTGCACAAGTGCCAATAGAGAACAATGCAAAACATTCATGAGTTTAAACAAAAGTCCTGAGCGATTCCAAGAGGTCCCGCCTTAGCAGTGCTTGTGCGTGCGTAGGCAAGACCTAAAAATATTTGCAGCAAGCCCCATGTAACATCCCAGATAAGCCAAATTAAAAGATGCTCATGTGGACACACTTGTGTCAAAAAACATCATTTATAGATGCGGGCAGCAAGTGGGTAAAGTCCGTGGTTGCGGTGGCCCAGGAGAAAGATAAGAATGTGCAACTTGAGATTCGCTGACTACTGCAGTATTCAGAATCATGCCTGAAGCCTCCAAAAGCAGCCCGCCGGAGCTTGAGGAATTGCCAGTTTTGAGTTGCAAGCTGCAACCGTCTTTAGTCTACAGACCTGAGGACGTGTGACTGGGAGCCCTAAGGCCAAGACGAGTCTCCAACAGCCTGGTCGCAGGGCATTGGATTTATTTAGGCATTTTTTTATAGCGCATACTTGGTGTCAGAGCGCTTTACAATAGAGCGAAGTATATAGGATTAGATATTATGGCAACATATTTACAGAGTATAAATCCGCTAAAAATGACACACTGTAAACTAAAGTTGGAGTGATTCGGGTTCCAGAAAAACACATTCCACAGTTGAAGCGTAAGGACAAACTAGTCTCCAGTGAGGAACACGAAACAGTCAGAGTTATTGGTCGCCGTGTATCAATACACCTACATTCTCACACACACACACACACACACACACACACACGCACACACACACACACACACATCAAGATTAAACCTGTACTAAACACACAGGCCTCAATAACAGGTAGATAATACAAAGACTGATGGACATAATGAAGCAGACCTAGAGATACATGCATAGCACAGACAAGATGAAGGTCTTGATTTAGAGTTTGGTGAGCTGGGTACTCCTTCACAAGCGTGGTGGAGTATCCTGTCCAACAAACGGATCGTCTGCCTGACCTAGTGCAAGTCCGGTGGATTGTTTTGCGTCCAGCCTTACTTGGGTGCCGTCGATGTAAATACATAGGGATGCCCATCCTCTTTAGATCGGGCTGTCTGTATTTTTCTCTTCTTAGGGACTACCAGGGAAAACGTGGTGGTCATGAACAGAAAAACTTTTAAATGACCCCACTCCCTGGGAGAAAATGTCAAGGGTGAGTAGTTATTTGTTTTTTCAGAAACAAACACCCACTTTGGGAGCGTGTTTATAAAAAATACCAACGTTGGTGAGTGGCCGTCTGAAATATTGCAGCCGCTCACCAATCTTTCCATGCCTTCAGAGAAACCACTGTGGCTCCTTTGAACTGACAGGGCCAGTGAAAATCTCGAAACAAGGCAGGCGGCCCGTTGGACCTAAAATCAGGCCCAGAGTATTGATCATTGACAAATAGAAGAGGAGAGAAAAGAAAAAGATAGAAAGCTGTCTGTATGTGACCTACTGCATAGGAATAAGTGAATGACAAGACACTGCTATGTCCCTTGCCAAGGATCAAAGGCCTTAGCTTGACAAACCCTAGCAAGGGGTTTTCTTTCCAGCCTCTATGTTCAGTCCAGTTCCGGTGGCACGGTGTAAGCAGGGGCTACTGGGTTGAGGTTATTTTCCTTTGATGTCCCGAGACCTATCCCAGAATGACTGTGCAAACTGGGCTGAGTAAATCCTTTTTGTACTTGACTCTCAAGGTAGCGAGGGCGAGCAGTTACAGAATTCTCAGCTTGGTAATGTCGGCTGCTTGAACTCAGCGCTGAACAATAAACCAAGAGTCGCAATAGAAAGAATGACCAGCACACTGCTTATCTTGCCAAAAAAATGTACTTTACTTTCTCAGTTGCACCCAATACTACATACTACATTAATCAAAAACAAGTCAATATCTCTAGCCTCTTAAGTTAGCAGGTGCTGCGCTCCCTCCTGTCCACCCCTCTCCTCCCTAGTATCAGATTTGTTCTTCCGGTCTGATCCCCTCTTATCCTCTTGGTGCATTTAGGAGTGGCATGAATATAGTACAGGTGCAGTTCATTCGCACTCATACACATGTGCTCTGTTAGACCTGGCACCATTGGTGTGGGTCTCCCTTCCATTTTTTGCTGTTGCCGCCTATGTTTTTGCTGGTGTAGCCGCTGCTGGTGGGCTTGCAGCACTGGTTGTGCACCCACAGAAGCAGCTTGTAAAATGTGACTCAGGCCTGCCATGGCAGAGCCTGTGAGCAGCCTGGGGCTGCCAAGTCAACTTGGCAAGTGCACTCACTTGCCAGTCCCTAAATGTCCCCTTTTCTACATATCAGTCACCCCTAAGGTAGGCCCAAGGTACCCCCATGGGCAAAGTGCATTGTATGTAAAAGGTAGGGCAAGCCCCGATGTGTGTGGCATGTCCTGATAGTGAATTACAGCCAATTTCGTTTTTCACTATTGCAATGCTACCTGCTCCCATAGGCCAGAATGGGCAGTTTGATAATAACATCTTATAATCCTAACTGACCCAGGGAACTAGGTAGAAATTGGAGTTTTGTATGCGTGAACTCAGAATGATAAAATACACCTTTTCGTAAAGTTGGTTTTAACATTCTGTGTTTGAAAATACCACTTTTAGAAAGTAGGTATTTTCTTGCCTAACCATCCAGCCTGCCTCTCCTAGGTTATGTATTCCATGTCTGGTTTGTGAGTGATAGAGGCTGGGGTGACTCCAGGAGGGAGGGTGAGTCAGCACTGGGCTGAATAGACCTATATGCATTTGGAGTGGTTGGAGGAGTAGCACACAGGCCTGAAAAGGGCTGTGCCTGCCTTCCACAATGCTGGTTCCACCTCCTGTGGTGTGTCTGATGACCCTGGCCCACACTGACAAAGGAAGAAGTTGTGCATTGGCATAGTGCACCCAGAACTGGTTTTGGCTGAACACAGGCACCCTCTGCATTCAGAAGACAAAGGATTTTGCAGTATAAATATTGGGGACCAGATCCCAGAACTTTATATCACTTCTGGGAATGGGGACACACCTTTGCCAAGGAGTAGAACCAAGGAAGCTGAAGGAGGAGTGCTGTTGGCGTTGGCCTGCAGTGGTTACTTTATTTCCAAGGAAAGGAAAAAAGGAACTTTATGTGTACTTTTACGATCTTGAGGACAATCTCAAAGGGCTTGAAGCTGAGCTTGCCTCCTGTTCTGAAGTCTCAAGGACACAAAGACTTCACCACCAGCTCCCCCTGAATTTCACATTCCCTATGAGATAAGCTTGTCTGCTCGTGCCAAGCTACCAAGGGGGTTTGCAGGGGTTATGTTAGAAGGGTAGCCCTGTACCCTGACTAGAAGGAAGGGTCCCTATATGGTCAAAGGTACCTACCTCTGCCAACTAGAGATGCCCATTTCTAACATTGGTGGTCAGGAGTGAGGATTTGGACTTGCATTTGTGGCTCATATACAGTGATTGGTGTACACTACTTGTGAGTGCAGACCATAACGCAACCACATACATTTTGGTAGAATTTTCCTTGGAGCCTCTTTTTGCTTTTTGAGAACTACCAACTGTTTTTCACCATGAGCAAAGCAGCATCCATTGCATCTGTTGACATTAATTTCGAAGAAGATGGGATTAACACTTACACTTATCATTTTTAGCGTTGCCAGCTTTCTGGTAGCTGCAGCTAGAATAAATAACAAAAAAAAACATTGACATGCACTAAGCAAAGCAATGTAGTGGGAGAAGAGGAGGGGGGTATCGAGTCCTTTTTATTCCGGAAAATGAATTGGGGTTTTTAAAAAAAAATATTTTTAACATTGTACACAGTGTGGTCAGATAAATAATGTATTGCTTTGCACAACACATGTATTGTTTTGCACATCATATGATCTGTAAATTGTGTACATATATGACTGCTCACAAGTGTATATATATTTATTTATTGTATTAATTCCTTTAATTTGTATTGATTTTATGTATAGATGTTTGTATGTCTTGCTGCTTCTTTTATGATTTTAATTAATCGAATTAAAGAGTTTTGACTGACTGACTGACTTACACTGCATCTTATCTCAAAGCTGCTTAGAGGAAATTTTAAAGTCTCTATGAAAGGCCTCACCAAGAATGAGGAATACTAGAAGGCGGCTGAAGGCCTGGGTAGAATGTAGGAATGCCACTGAGCCTCCTGAAGAGCCTAGAGAGGAGGTAGAGAATTTAAATGGGCAGCTAGAGGGGCCAGTGGGCCTGGATGGGAGGAATGTCCCTTCCAGAGCAGGCAGCTGTGATTCTTCAAAGGACATGTCCCCAAGAGAGTTGGAGGACAAGGAGAGAGATAGAGTGCATAAAATGGAGCCGGTGTAATGGAGCGATTTTTGCCAATAATCAGGCCATGCAAGTTCATTCCGATTGGGACCAAAAGATACAACACACCACTCCACACTTCTTACCCAAAAAAAGGGATGTATGTCATTACAATGCATGCTTTCACAACGCATGCCATTACAGCGAAACTTTTACAATGCAGGATCCATTACAACGCATGCCATTACAACGCATGCCATTCCAGCGTAGCTGCTATTACAACGCATGCCATTACAACGTAAGTATGGGTAAGTAATTTATAGTGTAAGTGTTGGATAGTGTAGGGGTTAAAATTATTATTCTAACTCCAGGGGGACGTAATAGTAGGGTAAGTGTTGGATGGTGTAGGGGTTAAAATTTAATTAAATACTTACCCATACTTATGTTGTAATGGCATGCGTTGTAATAGCAGCTGCGTTGTAATGGCATGCATTGTAATGGATCTTGCGTTGTAAAAGTTTTGTTGTAATGTTAGTGCGTTGTGTTAGTTGCGTTGTAAAGGATGTTTCCCAAAAAAAGGACTAATAATAATACTATGCCTTGCCGAGAGGGCTCATACACACTACAATCTCCCTAGAGACAGGCGTTGTGTGTGAGGCAATTTGCTGCTTCAATCCGCTACAGAATACTCACCTAGGAAGAACAACATATACCCAATGCACAAATACACACAATGCCTCTTACAACAATGCTGGGGGTGGAAGAATTAGAATTTCACTCCTTGCTGGGAGCCGGTTTCCCTCCCGTATCAACAATTTCCCATTGGAAGGGAATTCACCCATCCTTCCGTAAGCACTTGGTAAAAAAGGGGCCAGACCTTCCTCCACAAGGAACACAAACAAATAATTATATACTCTGGAGTTTCTTTATTAGTATCATGAATACACAGTAGGCCAAATTGTATTATAAGCAAATATCCATCCTCAAACTAACACCTAGGCAATTGCTAAATGTAATCAGTAAAACATATATAGAACTCATATGTATATAAATGTATAGAACCTGAAAACAGAAGATAGTTAGATAAGAATAATAGAAATATAAGAATTAGTGGAACACCTCACCAACTGGTCAGGTAACCACCCGAAGAGCCAATCCCACCATCCCTGATTCAAATTTTGTCGGACTTCTGAAGATAATTCAGGTAAACCATTAATATGAGACTGGATAGATTTAGAGTGGTCAGAAAGATTTAAAAAACATAAACCTTCGATAAAACATAGATCCCGGGGGTGTGACCAACTAACATGGCTGATTGGACGTGAGACCGATCGGCTCCGTCCCGGGCCCTATTGACTAAGGGGCATGAAGGCATCTTGACAGCCGCGGATTTTGAAATGCAGCAATATCGCTGCCCTGTGTGCGCTTGATCATGGACCATGAGGCTTCGAGAGATGCTTGGTAGAGTCCCGGACAGCAATTGATTGATTGCGTTGATTGATTGTGTTGATTACGTTGATGGCGCCGCAGAAAATGGCAGGCTCATCCAGAGAAGGCGCAGGAGTAACGGGCCCCCAGAGGCCCACTATGGGGCCACTTTTAGCGATATCCAAGAAGGAACAGATCTTCAGTGTGTGAGGGACGATCGCAGCCTGACCTGGTGGAGGGCCCCATATGCCACCCAAGAACCACCTCAACAGCAGGGTTTCCATCTACTTCACCTCGGCTGGAAGGGGGACGACGGTAGAGGGAGCGACCATGGCACTGACTTGAGAGGATCTCCTGTCCTCCCTGCGTGACTTCAAGCAGGAGCTACGCACCGAGGTTCGGGAGGACATTAAGGCAGACTTATTAGCCTCCTTTGAGACCTTCTGCGCGGAGGTGCGCGAAAAGCTGGTCTCTATCCAGGCAGATGTCGACTCCGTGGGTACACGCACACTCAATTTGGAGGCACAGCAACAGGAGGCGGCGGGTAAGTTCAAACTTCTAGAAGACACCACAGCCGACATTCACAAGCAACTACGCAACTCACTACTTAAAGGCGAAGATTTGGAAAATCGTTCTCGTTGCGATAATAAACGAGTCCAAGGCCTTGAGGAGGATAGCGAGGGTCCAGATTCGGAGGCGTTCATGGTGGGACTCTTCTCCTCTGCCCTCGGAGAAGACGGCCCGGAGGTTCGACTGGAAAGAGTACATAAAGTTGGCCCACGCCTACCAGGGGGGAAATGGTGCCCACGTACTGTCCTGGCTAAAGGAGACAAGGGCAGAAAAATAACTATTCGATCCAAACTCAACGAAGTAGCAGAGGAGCCGAGGAAGGCCAACTTTCGGGGTTCAGTGTGGGTTAAAGTACGGAGAATACGTAGCTTAATACGCATGCGCAAGTGGAAAAAAACATTTGCAGATCTGAGCATGCACACAATGCAGATTGTTACTTCTGGGCATGCGCGGGAACATGCATCTCTGAGCAGGTCAAGACAGCTTTGTACATCTGAGCATGCGCAAGGGGGAAACAGCACTTTGTGCATCTGAGCGTGCGCAGGAGACAAATTTCCTGGATCCTGTGTAACAACTAAAGTAAAAGGGGCCAGTAATCATGGGCGGTTACAAATGAAGACAATGCCGTACTAAGGAGGGACTAACAAGCCTATTAATGAATACGAAGTCAACATTTACGAAAGACAATGACTCAAGCCAATGTAAAATATGGGTGGAGAGTGGGCGTGGCTTCTCTCCCATACTCTCCTACAGCAGTCTTTCAGAGTGAGCAGCGCATGTGCGCTGCCGCTCGGCTTGACCTAAAAAATGAACCCATTTGGAGAATGTTAGACTTGCATTTAAAATCTGTAAACCTAATGTTTTAAAAAAAAAATCAAATTATTTTAACTACCTATGATATGCAACCGTATCTTGAAGCAGTTCTAAATGCAAGACGCAGGTTTGTGCTGACTCGTTTAAGATTAGGCACTTTCCACTGATTGGTCAGTTTTCCAAACATGAATGATTGGTCCACAATTTTACCTAGTTGTCCCTACGGTGATGCAATGGCGCAGAATACTATGCATGTGGTGTTCTTCTGAAAGTTTTTTAACCACTAGAGGAAGCGCCATATTATACCTATTATACGCTTTACGCAATGTCGACCTGTTTATTTATACCTACAATCTCTCCCCACTTTAGAGATTTGCTGCAATATGACATCTTTTTTATGGGCTGTCTTTTATGCCAGAAAACAAATGTCTTTACCTCTTCCATAGTAACAAGATACAGTGTATAATCTTATGCTGCAACGCTGGGTGGTATTATGCACTCAAAGTGTATTTTATCTACTGTATATACTGTTCATCTATGGTCCTACAATTGAGAAATGTAAGTGTGTTGCTGGGGCAGATGGGGAGTGCATGGCGGACCCATTATGAGGTTTTTATTCCCCCTTCTCTGCTCTGGTTTCGCTGAATTTCAGACGACTATGCTGTAGGAACTCTGTGTGAATGTGGAGAAACAATCCATCTAGATGTGAAGGTCTTTTATATTCTGCCCTTTCTACTGATGCACATCTGTCTTTTATTAATGCTATATTGTGGTATTGTTATTCATTTTAAACTTCTATTATTTATGTGGTCTTCTGATTCGATTGGGCATATATTTTGACTTGGTGCCATGCGTTGCTTTTTATGCTTTTTAAACGTATGCTGTTTTATATATTGCTTTTATGGGTGGCTAACTGCCACTGAATACAGTTTTACTGATTGATTGATAGTTTGCCTCCTATCGTAGTTAGTTTTGAATTTTGTCACTAATTTCTTTACAGCGCTTTCTTGCACCCAAAGCTGAATCCACCCTTTTAAAATAAAGTCAGGAAAGAGAGAGAAGGAGCAGAGAGACGGGGGTGAGGGCAGGTAGGGCTCAGCCATTAGCTCTCAAAAGACATAGGTAGTATATACACAAAACATAGGAAGGTCTCACCAATGAGATGAAAAGCAGGAAGTGGAAGAATAGAAATAGAGAAATAATACATTGAAGTGAGTGGCAAAGAGAAGAACGGCTTCAGGAAAATAAGAAAGGAGGGACTGGCAGGGCTGAGAATGAAAGGTAAACTGCCACGTGGCTTAACTTATGCTGTTTATGTGGTTTACCAACAGACGGATTATTTCCTGGGCTCGGCTCGTGCTTTGGCTCTTAGAGCTGAGAGCATGGCTCGGCCCTTCCCATGAATTCTCTGGCTCGCCCACCTCTAGCAGTCACACAGACAACAGAAGCATTGCAGGCCTGACCCCCAGTGACCCTGCCATGGCTCGGCCCTTCCCACGAATTCTCGGACTCGCCCACCTCTAGCAGTCACACAGACAACAGAAGCATCGCAGGTCCGACCCCCAGTGACCCTGCCTTGTCCATTCAGGGTGGGGACCAAGAACCATCACTCCTTACCTTGTCTCAGTTTCATCCTGCGAGGGGGGCGGTGAAAGGAAGGAGCCTGGGAGGAGGCAGGGGCAGGGAGGAGTCAGTCTCTGGGAGGCTGCAGGGAGGAGAGACAAAGGCAGGACAATAACTCTTCGATCCAAACTCAACGAAGGAGCCGAGGAGGACGACTTCCGGGCTTCACTGAGGATTAAAGCACAAGGAATAAAGCGGGTTAAAGGACAAGGAATACGCAGCCTAAAGCGCATGCGCAAGGGGAAAAAAAAACAATAAGTTGCAGATCTGAGCATGCGCAAAAGTTGAATCTTACCTTCTGGGCATGCGCGGGAGAAGGGCTCGCTGAGCGGCCCAAGACAGGATGTACATCTGAGCATGCGCAGGAGACACATTTGCTGGATCGACTTGTCACTTCAGAGCATGAGCAAAAAGGAGACTTTTTGTACAACTGAGCATGCGCAGAGAAAAGATAACCAACGTACATCTGAGCATGCGCAGAAAAAGGGAGCCGGGTACATCTGAGCATGCGCAGAGAAAAGTAGGTTCCGTACCTCTGAGCATGCGCAGAAAAAAGAGAGCCACGTACCTCTGAGCATGCGCAGAGTTACTGTTTACTGCCTTGGAGAAGAGACTGCTCTCCACTTCTGACCTTGCACGGAGGGGCCTCTGCTCGCAGCTGAGCATGCGCAGAACGACACGACACACCACAGCTGTGCCAGGAATCTGGAGCCTGTGCAGGGCGCGCGGGGTCCCTCAGCCCGGGGCAGTTAATGCAATAAGACCCCAACCTGACAGGTACCTCCCGCAGAAAACAGACCCCTAAACTCAACCCAGGTCGCAAAGCATTACAGAGCGCGAGAAAATATATGTATATATGTAGATTTCTCTCCAAGCACGCAAAACGGAACCAAACGGACTATCCACATATAAATTAACAGGGACAGAGCAGCATATTGAGCAATAATACAGATATATGGGCAAGCAACCAGCAAAAGGCAGTGGGACTGTACTTCTGTCCAAACATTCCCCGAAAGCCTCCCACAGTAGGCAGAGGCCTGCACTCACCTCTACCCCCACAGTAGGCAGAGGCCTGCACTCACCTCTACCCCCACAGTAGGCAGGGGCCTGCACTCATCTCTACCCCCACAGTAGGCAGAGGCCTGCACTCACCTCTACCCCCACAGTAGGCAGAGGCCTGCACTCACCTCTACCCCCACAGTAGGTAGAGGCCTGCACTCACCTCTACCCCCACAGTAGGCAGAGGCCTGCACTCACCTCTACCCCCACAGTACCCCACCCCCACAGTACCCTACAGTAGGCAGGGACCTGCACTCACCTCTACCCCCACAGTAGGCAGGGGCCTGCACTCACCTCTACCCCCACAGTAGGCAGAGGCCTGCACTCACCTCTACCCCCACAGTACCCCACCCCCACAGTACCCCACAGTAGGCAGGGACCTGCACTCACCTCTACCCCCACAGTAGGCAGGGGCCTGCACTCACCTCTACCCCCACAGTAGGCAGAGGCCTGCACTCACCTCTACCCCCACAGTAGGCAGAGGCCTGCACTCACCTCTACCCCCACAGTAGGCAGGGGCCTGCACTCATCTCTACAGCATTCACTCATAGCAACTCCAACAACCAAGGAAACCATCTCGAGAATCCTTATTTCACCATAAGTCCACATACGTGACTCAACCCGAGGCAGTCATCCCCTCATGAAAGTCGGGGGCCCAATAATATCCAAACCACATCTGGTCACCCAGATGTTCTACAGCACTGCATGTTCGAATCAGGGCTTCCCATCTCATGTCAGTCAATATGTATACTCTGTATTTTCTGTGGCGATAAGTATTTATAGGGCAATGCATATTCAGTACATGCTTAAAAATCACATTAAGGCATTATATATTTTAAACAGGACTATCAATTGCATATTCATAACCGTACTCACCTGGACCTCATCCAGCACGGTCGCTCCCCCCATGCTCCCTGATCCCAGCTCCTGTTGACGATCTGGCCGGCTGGTGGTACCGCTTCGAGACTACAGAGCTGTAACTGCTTATTTATTTAATTTTGCCTCGCGTTGTGTTTATTTATTTAATTCCGCCTCGCGCTGCATTTATTTATTTAATTCCGCCTCGCGCTGCATTTATTTATTTAATTCCGCCTCGCGCTGTGTCTGTGTAATTAATTCAGCCTCGCGCTGTGTCTGTTTAATTAATTCAGCCTTTAGCCCCCGGTGCCCTGTGACCCTCCATCTTGTTGTGTGACCCCTGGCCCGCCCCTCCTCCCTGCTACCGCCTCCCAGCTGCTGACCCTCCCACCCACGAACAGAGTGCTCCCTACCTGCATTTAATTAATTAATTCCGCCTCGCGCTGCATTTATTTATTTATTTCAGCCTCGCGCTGTGTTTGTTTATTGAATTTGGCCTTTAGCCCCCGGTGCCCCGTGACCCTCCATCTTGTTGTGTGACCCCTGGCCCGCCCCTCCTCCCTGCTACCGCCTCCCAGCTGCTGACCCTCCCACCCACGAACAGAGTGCTCCCTACCTCCTCTGACGCGCTGTGATCACCTGGACCTCATCCAGCACGGTCGCTCCCCCCATGCTCCCTGATCCCAGCTCCTGTTGACGATCTGGTGGTACCGCTTCGAGACTACAGAGCTGTAACTGCTTATTTATTTAATTCCGCCTCGCGCTGCATTTATTTATTTAATTCCGCCTCGCGCTGCATTTATTTATTTAATTCCGCCTCGCGCTGCATTTATTTATTTAATTCCGCCTCGCGCTGTGTCTGTGTAATTAATTCAGCCTCGCGCTGTGTCTGTTTAATTAATTCAGCCTTTAGCCCCCGGTGCCCTGTGACCCTCCATCTTGTTGTGTGACCCCTGGCCCGCCCCTCCTCCCTGCTACCGCCTCCCAGCTGCTGACCCTCCCACGCTCCGCCCCCTCCACCATCCATTTATGGCCAATGCCCCCACGCGCAGCGTCCACGCGCTACGTACACGCCGAAGGTGCGCCAAAGGTAAGCCCGTCTACGCCCGTCCGCGCCTGGTCCGCGCCCAGTGCCATACCCCCTGCCCCTCGCGCTGCCCAGCCCTCCCGCATTACCTACGATGCCGCCTCCCTCCTAGCCCTTAACCCTGGTCGCGCCCCCAACTGCGTCCAAGCCGCTCCCGGACACACCCATGGACCTTTCTCTTGCTACTCCTGCAAATTCAGCGGCACCAACAACATCCCCGCTACAACCACACCACAGATTCCCGACCCCAATCACCTACAATGCATCCTGCTCAACACCCGATCGGTCCACAGGCACGCCATTGACCTATGGAACCTACTAGACACCATCTCTCCAGACGTCGCCTTCCTAACGGAATCATGGATGAACGCTTCCTCCGCACCAGACATCACCATTGCCATCCCTGAAGACTATAAGATCACTCGCAAAGACCGTACCAGCCACACAGGAGGAGGAATCGCTATCGTCCATAAGAAATCCATCCGCATCTCAACCAGCTCTGACGCCAACCTCGCCAACTCCGAACACCTTCACTTCCAGATCCACATCGACCCCAAAACAACACTCAGAGGCACTCTCCTCTACAGACCACCAGGACCCCGCGCAAAATTCAGTGAAGACATCACAGACTTCATCTCTCCACACGCGCTCCCCTCCAAAGACTATATTCTTCTAGGAGACCTCAACTTTCACATTGAAAAGATCAACGACCGCAACACCGCCACCCTCGTGGACAACCTCGCCAACCTCGGACTTAAACAACTAGTCACTTCACCCACCCACATCGCAGGGCACACACTCGACCCCATCTTCACATCCAGCAATCATGTCTCCTTCAGCCACACTACGGAGCTCCTTTGGACCGACCACAGCTGCGTTCACTTCACCTACAACAAGCCAAAACCCATCAACCGCTCCCAACCTACCCTGCAAAGAAACTGGAACAAAATCACCACGGACCAAATCTCCGCATCGCTCCTTCGAAACTCCCCAGCCCTCTCTTCTAACGTCAACGAAGCTGCCGCCAACCTCACCCTATGGTTATCCAACACCGCCGACACCTTAGCTCCACTGAAAAAACGTCAAAGCAAACCTGGCAGCAAGAAAGCCTCTTGGTTCAACGATGATCTCAAGAAGTCCAAGAAAATCTGCCGCTCCCTTGAAAAGGCCTGGAAAAAAGACCCAACCACCAGCACCAAGGACGCCTTCAAAAGCGCCACCCGCATACACCACCAACTGATCCGAAAAGCCAAGAAAACAGCATTCAAGGATCGACTTGACAACAACGCCCACAACAGCAAGGAACTTTTCAACATCGTCAAGGAATTTTCCAATCCCTCGGCCCACTCCAACGACATCACCCCCTCTCAAACCCTCTGCGACTCCCTAGCCTCTTTTTTCCACAACAAGATTGCAGACATCCACAACAGCTTTAACAACCAACCCGGAATCCAATCCACCCCACCACCTGCTGATCACCTTCCCCCCGTGAACACCCTTAACGCCTGGAACCCAATCTCCACTGAAGACACCATCCGCCTGATGAATTCCATCCACTCAGGATCCCCCACAGACCCATGTCCTCACCACATCTTCAACAAAGCAGACTCCGTCATAGCACCGCACCTCCGAGACGTCATCAACTTCTCCTTCAACTCCGCTACCTTCCCAGAAGACTGGAAACACGCTGAACTCACCGCCCTTCTGAAAAAACCCACAGCGGACCCCACCGAACTCAAAAATTACCGCCCCATCTCACTTCTTCCATTCCCGGCCAAAGTCATCGAGAAAGCCGTCAACAACCAGCTCGCCGCCTTCCTCGAAGCCAATAAATCCCTCAACCCCTCACAATCTGGCCTCCGAGCAAAACACAGCACTGAGACCGCCCTCATCGCAGCAACAGACGACATTCAAACTCTACTGGACAATGGAGACACAGTCGCCCTCATCCTCCTCGACCTCTCTGCAGCATTCGATACAGTCTGCCACAGCACCCTTCTACAACACCTCAATAACATCGGAATTCAAGGAAAAGCACTTGAATGGATCACCTCGTTCCTCACCGGAAGAACCCAGAGAGTCCGCCTTCCTCCTTTCAAGTCCGAGGCCTCTGAAGTCATCTGCGGCGTACCTCAAGGATCCTCACTCAGTCCCACACTCTTCAACGTTTACATGAGCCCCCTCGCGGCCATCGCACGCCAACACAACCTCAACATCATCTCTTACGCGGACGACACTCAACTGATCCTTTCCCTCACCAATGATCCCAACACCGCCAAAACTAACCTACACGAAGGAATGAAAGAAGTTGCCGAATGGATGAAACAAAGCCGTCTGAAACTGAACTCAGACAAAACAGAAGTCCTCATCTTAGGTACATCCCCCTCCGCTTGGGACGACTCCTGGTGGCCGGAAGCCCTCGGAAAAGCACCCATCCCAACAGACCACGCACGGAACCTTGGAGTCATCCTGGATTCTTCACTCTCAATGAACAGACAAGTCAGCGCCGTATCCTCTTCCTGTTTCAACATACTTCGCATGCTCAGAAAAACATTTCGCTGGATCCCCTCCGAAACTAGGAAAACAGTCACCCACGCTCTGGTCACGAGCCGACTGGACTACGGAAACACCCTCTACGCAGGTACCACCGCTAAACTCCAGAAGAAACTCCAACGAATCCAAAACGCCTCAGCCAGGCTCATATTAGACATCCCACGCAACGAACACATCTCTGGTCACCTTAAAGACCTCCACTGGCTACCCGTCAATAAGAGAATCACTTTCCGACTGCTTACCTACGCACACAAATCACTCTACGATATCGGACCAGATTGCCTCAACTCTCGACTGTCCTTCTACACCCCCTCCCACCAACTTCGTTCTTCCAGCCAAGCCCTCGCCACTGTACCCCGCATCAACAAGACCACCATGGGAGGCAGATCCTTTTCTTACCTGGCTGCTAAAACATGGAACTCACTCCCCGCTTACCTTCGCCTCACCCAGAACCACCTAGCGTTCAGAAAGCAGCTTAAAACGTGGATATTTGACAAATAATCCTCCTCCCCTTCTCAAGCGCCTTGAAACCCTCTGGGTATGTAGTGCGCTATACAAATTTGTTGACTTGACTTGACTTGACTCATTAAAGCGTTGTGTATTTCAAACCGGGCTATCAGTTACATATGCATACCCATGTTAGCGAGTAATGGGCAGGGAGTGAGTGGGTACGTGTAATAGGGGATGGAAACATAGTGCTGGGGGAGTGCATGTAACAGGATGGTCGCTCGTTGTGTCGGTCAAGCAACTGCTGCTAAAAACTGTGTGCAGTGTGAAAGCATAGCAACGGGCCAGCCCGGATTTTTCAGTGACGCCATCCTTGTAATTATACCTCTGTGCAGTATTCGTTTGTTGATACAGACAGTGGGTCTGCCAGCGCGGCAAACAGATGACCGCAAACAAAACATGGAGAGGGCGTTGCACATGGTGCGGATTATGTAAAGTATCTCTTGCAACACTTCAACTAGAGAAGTGCTGACATTTAAAAGAACTGTTTGCAGATTTGGACTTCCCATGAGGCCGCGCAACAGTTCTTAAACTCTGCTCAATATTTTTGAATGTTTTAATAGCCCCTGGCGACCAAGTAGAGCCAGGACCTTGCCAATTTGCTATATTCATTAATTATTTGTATATCTAGCTCATGCACATATCCTGAAAATATGTCTGAATCCAGCCTTCCAGGGCCTGTGTTGGACACACCTGCACTAACAGATGTTATGTTATGATCCCGGGGTGTGAGAAATTGCGTTTATGTGACACCTGATAGTTCTGTCTCATGACTTTATTGTGACTACAACCTGATTCTTTCCTTGTTTTCTTGAGGGATCCCCTGAAGGGGGAGGTGAAAAGAAAGCAGCAGAGAAATGCAACCCCTAATGTGGTGTGTTGATTGTCGGAGGTAGTCATTGCGGCGAGGTCCGGCCCGTACAATTGCTGCTCCTCGAGAGGTATCAGTTTTTGTCAAAGTGTACTTCACATTTTATTAATAGCGCTAGCGCGCTGCCAGTGCTGCCGTTCCTAATACTTTCAGTGCCAGTTTGTGACCTGAGTTGTTTGTACTAAATAGTAAAAGGTTGTGCTGCTTATTCACAGCGAAACCCTCTTCTATGCAGTCCTGGCTATGTTTTTACTTACTGGAGTGGCATCGTTCAATAAGAATGGAAAATATCTTCAATTTGTAGCGTTCCATAAAAAGTAAAAAAAAAATTAATTGCAAATTGTCCTTGATTTATGTGTGGTACGACGTTCCCGTTGTGCGCTCTCTTTCATCATGTAATTAGCATGTGTGACAGAGCTTTTTTTTTTTTTTACAAGACATGCGAATACATTGCAGGTGTCTTATTCCATTGTTGTAAAGACAGAGGCCTCATTTGTCACAATTGTCTAAGCTAGTCAGCTTAGTTGGGCCAATGTAGCTTTGTTTTTAGACTGAATTATTCTATTTAGTAAACGGGTTCTCTTGGTTTCTTCTAGCAAACTTAATTCAGCACAGCTCACGTGCTCAGTATCTATGTTGTAGCTCTCCTTGACAGCAACTTCTGAAAACAAATGTGTGCAGGGCCCTTCTGTTCATCTGGGCAGTGTGCGGGCTCTGCATTCACATCATAATGTTATGCAATTATTTCATAACCTATTGCAGAGGCCTGCTTGGGAATTGTTTAGCAGAGATATGAGTGTATTTAATACCGAACTTCTCGTTTTGCACATACTCCGGTTCTTAGCTACATGACTGCGTTTTTGTCAAAACTATTCCATTTTATTTTCCATGGGCTGTTTCTGAGGTCACCTAAAAGCGATCATGGGAGTTCTGTACTTCGTTTTCATGTTACACCTGACCTAGTGCTGTCATCCGTACTGGAGTGTGCACGTGCCCTGCTCTCCACATGCCGCCTAAGCAGAATATTGCTTGTAAGACCTGAACTCTTCTGTTTTTATAAACGCCAAAACAAAAACCTTTTTTGAAACGCAGTATGAAGACGGAAAAGGGAGACGTGGTCTCTTAAAAAAAAACATGCTTGGACGAGATACAGTTCACATTTAATGTTTCTAAAAATGATCTTTTAATTACCATGATTGATCATCTGTGTGCAATTTATATCCCATGAAGTTTTAAAACATATGCTGACAAAACGCCCTGGTGTAGCCACACTCAGGGCGGAGCCTAAGGGAAGGGGAAAAAATAATAAAATATCGAGAAATGACAAGACACAACACAAATGTAACAAACCGAGTGATAGAACAGTGAATATCACCCTGTGACTGGGAACGGTGATAAGACAAAGTGCAGTTAATGGGAAAGTGCTTTAAAACTGGTTTGTGGATACCAATGAAACCTTTATTTATAGGTTCCACAACCAGGATTAAAAAGAATGAGGATGGGTCGTGTTAGAAGAGAAGACTAGGTTCTCAACACATTATTAGTTTTTCCCCTTCCCTTATGCTCCGCCCTGAGTGTGGCTACACCAGAGCGTTTTGTAAGCAGACCCGATGATGAAGCATGTCAAACTTTTGTGTGAGTGAGGGTGTTAGACGGGACCTGGAGGGTCGGCCAAGGACAAGGGGAGAGGTCTCCGGGGAGAGCCGTCTCCAGCGATCGTACAGACAAGTAACTTCCCCCCCACAGATGGACACCACACAAAGATAAGGTTTAACGTTCTTTATAAGCAATCTTGAAGTACGGTAGAATGGTACAAGGAGGTCTGGACTCAGGGGTCCCCTCGATTCTAGTCTCTTGGATGGGAAAAGGGGGTAGCGGGACAGTCTTGTTACCAATCTGGCAGTTGCGATGAGATGATGGGTAGCTCACAATCCTCGAGCTCGGCGTTCTAGGAGGACGGGCCGCGGCAGCGCCAGCAGGTCCCGAGGAGATCGAAGGTGGCAACGGTCCGCGGCAGCGCCAGCAGGTCCCGACGAAGATGGTAGTTACAACGGGCCGCGGCAGCGCCAGCAGGTCCCGGCGAGGATGAAGGTTGCAGAGGGCCGCGGCAGCGCCAGCGGGCAGGACGACAGTTCACAAGGCAGGGCTGCGGCAGCGCCAGAAGTCCGTCAAGGATGAGTTCTTCTAGGTGTCTCTCGACTCCAGGATACAACTGCCTTCCTGCTCTGGGGCTGCCTCAGTTATAGGTCTGGTCCCCTTTGATGTCCGGACCCTCGCACTTGGAGGTCGGGAGGTCCGGGATGAGGGAGTCCAGACACCCAGCAGGGGGGTGGAGCCAGCGCCCGGGGAGGCTGGGGGCGATCGGCACCTGGCGGGGGAGAGCCATCGACACTTCTTCCTCCCATTGACCTGCCAAGTGGTCCGTTCACCTCCTGAGTGGATGGTGGTGCCGGGATGTCGGGGCCTGGCCAGGCCCAGGGTTGGGGTCGAGCTGAGGCCATGCGGCCTCGTGGTGCAGTGTCTAAGATGGCGGCTGGGCCGGGCAATGGTGCTGACGGTGGCCCGGGCCCGTGATACAGAGATGTCCGGGAGCAGGAGTCCCGTAGGGGACGGTTTGCGGGTTGCTTTTGTGGGTAGCACCTGGAGAGCCGGTGTCCGGGCCCTGTCATGCGGGGAGGGAGCGAGCCCTTCATGTGGCCTGTCCAACATGCGTCCCCCCCAGCTGAAGGCTGGGAGAGTCACCCATCCTCTTGGGGACTCTCCTCGTCGAGGCGGAAAAAGCGTGACAGGCCATCCGCGTTGGCGTGATCCTGGCCAGGGCGGTGCTCCACAGTGAAGTCCATCCCCTGCAGGGAGATGGACCATCACAATAGCTTGGGATTTTCCCCCCGCATCTGCATCAGCCATTGCAGGGGGCGATGATCTGTTTGCACCCGAAAGTGGGTACCGAAGAGGTAGGGCCGAAGCTTCTTGAGGGCCCACACTACTGCGAAGGCCTCCCTCTCGATGGTGCTCCAGCGCTGTTCTCGGGCCAACAGGCGTCTGCTGATGAAGGCCACTGGTTGGTCGACTCCCTCGGGATTCAGTTGGGAGAGGACGGCCCCAATGCCATGGTCGGAGGCATCAGTCTGGACGATGAACTCCCGGCTGTAGTCGGGAGCCTGGAGTACAGGGGCGGTGCACATGGCGGCCTTCAGCTTCTCGAAGGCCGCTTGACAGTCGGGAGTCCAGTCGACTCTTTTTGGCTGGTTCTTGGATGTAAGTGCCGTGAGGGGCCCCACAATGCTGCCATAGTCCTTCACAAACCGCCGGTAGTATCCGGTGAGCCCCAAGAAGGCTCGGACCTCGGTTTGGGTGACGGGTGGCTGCCAGGACTGGATGGCAGAGATCTTGAGCTGGAGGGGGGCCACCAGACCGCTCCCCACTTGGTGTCCGAGGTAGGTCACGGACCCCTGGCCAATCTGGCATTTGCTGGCCTTGATTGTGAGGCCGGCCTGTTGGAGGGCCTGCAGGACCTCTCGGAGGTGGCGGAGGTGGTCTGACCAGTGGCGGCTATACACAGCAATATCGTCCAGGTAGGCGGCGCTGAACTCTTCGAGGCCCGCCAATACCTGGTTCACAAGGCGTTGAAAGGTTGCTGGAGCGTTTTTCATGCAGAATGGCATCACTTTGAAATGGTAGTGGCCATCCGGGGTGGAGAAAGCGGATCGCTCTTGGGCCCTGGGGGTGAGGCCGATCTGCCAGTAGCCCGCTGTCAGGTCGAAGATGCTGAGGTAGCGGGCCGCCCCCATGCGGTCGATCAGTTCATCTGCTCGGGGAATGGGGTGAGCGTCGGTTCGGGTGACAGCGTTCAGACTCCGATAGTCGACGCAGAATCGTAGCTCAGGGGTGGTGCCGGGGGCAGCAGCCTTGGGGACCAGCACGACTGGGCTGGCCCAGGGGCTGTCCGAGGGTTCGATGACTCCGAGTGTGAGCATTTTCAACACTTCTTCTTGGATGCAGGCACGTACCCGATCTGGTACGCGGTACGCCCGATATCTGATAAGGGGACTGTCCCCAGTGTCCACGTCGTGCAAGCACCAGGGGGTGACCCCTGGGGTGAGGGAAAATAGGGTTGCAAATTGCAGCAGGAGGGCCCGACAGTCTTGGCGCTGCTCCGGGGTTAGGGCATCTGAGAGTCGGACCCCGTCTACTGAGCCATCTTTTTCACGGGTCCTCAGTAGGTCAGGGAGGGGCTCGGAGTCTTCTTCCGCTCCACTGTCTGTAGCGATCAGTAGGCTGAGCTCCGAGCGCACAAAGTGGGGTTTGAGTCTGTTGGCGTGGAGGACCCGGAGGGGGTTCCGGGGAGATTCCATGTCGATAAGATAGGTGACGGGGCTCTTGCGCTCGACCACTTTGAAGGGCCCCGTCCACTTGTCCTGCAAGGCACAAGGTTCGGTGGGGGACATCACCCATACCTGCTGGCCAGGTTCGAACTCTATGGAGGAGGCGTTCTGATCGTACCATTTCTTCATGTCCTCCTGACTGGCCTCAAGATTGGCTTTGGCGATCTCTCTGAATCGTCTGGTCTGATTGCGTAGGGTCAGGAGGTACTTGTAGACGTCTGGAGGGGTTTTCAGGGGGGCCATCTCCCAACCTTCTTTGACTAGGCTGAGGGGCCCTCGAACAGGGTGTCCGTACAAGAGTTCGAAGGGGCTGATGCCAAGGGATTTCTGGGGGACTTCTCGGTAGGCGAAGAGGAGGCACGGGAGTAGCACATCCCACTGGCGGCGGAGGGGCTCTTCCAACCCCATAATCATTCCCTTGAGTGTGCGGTTGAACCGCTCAACCAGTCCGTTTTCCTTGCGGGTGATAGGGGGTTGTGAATCGGTAGGTGACCCCGCACTGCTGCCAGAGGGATTTCATATATTTTGAAATAAAGTTTATGTCTCTGTGCCTCTGTCACTGACGACTTCCCGGGGGAAGCCCACCCAGGAGAAGATCCCCATTAAGGCTCGGCCGACCACCGGTGCTGTTACAGTTCGAAGGGGGACGGCCTCGGGATAGAGGGTGGCGTGGTCCACCAGTACCAGGATGAATCGATGCCCTTGTGCTGTTCGGGGGTCCAGGGGCCCCACAATGTCTATTCCAACCTTTTTGAACGGGGTGGTAACAACTGGGAAGGGTTGCAGGGGTGCCTTGAGTTTGCGGCCGCTCTTCCCGCTGGCCTGACAAGTGGGGCATGACCGGTAGTGGTTGAGGACGTCATTTCTCATTTTTGGCCAGTAAAAGTGGGTCACCAGGCAGTTGTAGGTTTTGTCCTGACCCAAGTGTCCAGCCAGGGGGACATCGTGGGCCAAGTTCAACAGGAAGTCTCTAAAGCGGAGGGGCACCACCAACACTCGACTGGCCCCCGATTCTTTGTTCGCTGTACAATAGGTCATTGTCCCAATAGATCCAGTGGGCCCCGGCGGTATCTCCCGCGCTCTGGGCGAGGGCTTGCTGTCGTAGTCCCTCGAGAGAGGGACAGGTCTTTTGCTCTTGACGGAATTGTTCCTGGGTGGGTCCCCCTTCTTGACGCCACTGAGCCAGGTCTGGAAGGTCCTGGGGCTGAGCGAGCCCTTCTTGGGTTTGTGCCGGGGGGTCGGCGTGGTCGGCGTCCCCCACTGGAGCGATCGGAGGAGGAGGTGCTGGCCATTCGGGTTCTTCGGGTTGGGGGATGGCACGGGCTGCCATGGACCGGGTGGTTACGCACGCCCAGTCCGGGAGGCCCAACATCCCCAGGTGCTCTCTTCTTTCCACGGCGGCCCACGGGGAACTCTCGAGATCGTTCCCCAGGAGACAGTCCACGGGGGCATCATCGCGGACCGTCACCTTCAGCATGCCGGATACTCCTCTCCATTCGAATGGGACGCAGGCCATCCGACACAGGCTCTCGGAATTGTCGGCTGAACGGACGGGGCAGAGAACGTTCGGTAGGATTTGTTCCGGGGTCACCAGGTGACAGCGGACGGCCGTCACACTGGCCCCCGTGTCACGTAGGGCTTCAGCCTTGCGCCCATTTATGTTCACCCTCTGACTGTATTTTCTGGTGTTGGCGGGTAGGGGAGCCCGCGGGATCATGTCTCTTCCCCCTAGGCACGCCAGGACCATGGCAGCCAGTTCCCACTCTTGTTGCTCCTGTTCGTATTCTTCATGCTCTTCGGAGACTTGCTCTTCTCCTAGGGCGGCGGCAGCTACCTGGCGGGGCCCCGGAGTCTGGTTCTTAGGGCAGTTCGGGTCATTGGCGTAGTGACCGACTCGCTGGCATCGGTGACAAGTGACATTGGCTCTGAATCCGGGCGCATCGGGGGGTTGCCCCGGCCGGCCGGGGGCGGGGTGCTGGTAGCGGGAGCGGCCGGGACGGCGTCTTTCCCCCGGCCCTGGTCTCCTCCTCCTCCTCGGGGACGGTGATGACCTTGGTTGTTCCTGTTCTGCTCGTTCGGCCCACCCCGGCCCACTCGGGTGCTTTCCCATCGGTCAGCCTCGGCGGCGAGCTGCCGTGGATCAGTCAATTTACTGTTGAGGAGGTGCTGCCTGAGCTCGACGAAGCAGTTGTTGGAGAGGTGCTCCCACACGAAGAGGTTAAAAAGCTGCTCGTAGGTCGTTACGCGGCTCCCCTTGATCCATCCCTCGAAGGCTCGGCTGAAATAGTTTACATATTCCACCCAAGTTGTACCCGGGATTCGGGTGCAGTCGCGGAACCTCTGGCGGTACATTTCGGGTGTCAGCCCATATCGAGTGAGGAGGGCGGCCTTCATGTGGTCATAGGACGTCATTTAATGGTCCGGGAGCTGTAACAGGGCATCACGGCCTTCATTGACGAACCTCCCCCATAGACCGGCTCCCCAGTCACTCCGATCGATCCGGTGGGAGGTCATGGCGATCTCGTAGGCCTTGAACCACTGTTGTATGTCGTCGTTTTGGTAATACTCTCGGACGACATCTTTGGGAATGTGGACCTTTGGTTCTGTAGCTCCTGGGGTGCGCGGTGGCTCGGGCACCCCCAGGTCTTTGTTTTGCTTCCGTAGTTCTATCTCTGCCAGTTTGCGCTCGTGTTCGTATGCCAGTCTTTTTTCTTCGAGCTCTCTTTGTCTTTGCTTTTCTTCCCGCTCTTCTCGGAGCCGTAAGTGTTCTAGGTTCATTTTTTGTTCCGCTAGTTTTAGTTCTCCATCCAACTTGAGCCGTGCCAACTCTAATTCGTGCAGTCTGCTTTTTTCTCGCTCTTGGATCTCTTCCCGGGAGAGACCCGCTCTCCTTTCTTCGGAAGGAGCGGTGCTTGTCTCCGGTGCTTCGATGTGTTGGTCCTGGGGACCGGCGGTATTTGCTTCCGCCCACGATTCTAGGGCGTGTTTAAAGTCATCTTTTGTGCTCAGACCGGTGGTAGCAATGCCCAGTTCCATACAAAATTGTTTTAATTCTCGATGGCTGTACTCCTCCAGTTTTTCCATTTGGAATTTCTCTGTAGATCCGCTCTCTTGGGTCGACATTGTGGTTTAGTCGTGGGGTGAGTTGCTTTCTGTACGATTACGCGTTGGTTCGGATCGCGCCGCTGGCCACCAATGTTAGACGGGACCTGGAGGGTCGGCCGAGGACAAGGGGAGAGGTCTCTGGGGAGAGCCATCTCCAGCGATCGTACAGACAAGTAACTTCCCCCCCACAGATGGACACCACACAAAGATAAGGTTTAACGTTCTTTATAAGCAATCTTGAAGTACGGTAGAATGGTACAAGGAGGTCTGGACTCAGGGGTCCCCTCGATTCTAGTCTCTTGGATGGGAAAAGGGGGTAGCGGGACAGTCTTGTTACCAATCTGGCAGTTGCGATGAGATGATGGGTAGCTCACAATCCTCGAGCTCGGCGTTCTAGGAGGACGGGCCGCGGCAGCGCCAGCAGGTCCCGAGGAGATCGAAGGTGGCAACGGTCCGCGGCAGCGCCAGCAAGTCCCGACGAAGATGGCAGTTACAACGGGCCGCGGCAGCGCCAGCAGGTCCCGGCGAGGATGAAGGTTGCAGAGGGCCGCGGCAGCGCCAGCGGGCAGGACGACAGTTCACAAGGCAGGGCTGCGGCAGCGCCAGCAGTCCGTCAAGGATGAGTTCTTCTAGGTGTCTCTCGACTCCAGGATACAACTGCCTTCCTGCTCTGGGGCTGCCTCAGTTATAGGTCTGGTCCCCTTTGATGTCCGGACCCTCGCACTTGGAGGTCGGGAGGTCCGGGATGAGGGAGTCCAGACACCCAGCAGGGGGGTGGAGCCAGCGCCCGGGGAGGCTGGGGGCGATCGGCACCTGGCGGGTGAGAGCCATCGACACTTCTTCCTCCCATTGACCTGCCAAGTGGTCCGTTCACCTCCTGGGTGGATGGTGGTGCCGGGATGTCGGGGCCTGGCCAGGCCCAGGGTTGGGGTCGAGCTGAGGCCATGCGGCCTCGTGGTGCAGTGTCTAAGATGGCGGCTGGGCCGGGCAATGGTGCTGACGGTGGCCCGGGCCCGTGATACAGAGATGTCCGGGAGCA
Source organism: Lissotriton vulgaris (assembly GCF_964263255.1). Taxonomy (NCBI): domain Eukaryota; kingdom Metazoa; phylum Chordata; class Amphibia; order Caudata; family Salamandridae; genus Lissotriton; species Lissotriton vulgaris. The sequence continues at coordinate 78,993,714 of NC_141685.1, read as the reverse complement.
GGAGTCCCGTAGGAGACGGTTTGCGGGTTGCTTTTGTGGGTAGCACCTGGAGAGCCGGTGTCCGGGCCCTGTCATGCGGGGAGGGAGCGAGCCCTTCATGTGGCCTGTCCAACAGAGGGCAGTTTTCAAAACAGATTTCTTTTTTCTGTCTCGTGTTGTTACACGTGTACTCTAATCTCTCCACCCCTTCTACTGTGTATACTTTGCCTTAGAGGGTTCGGGGTGGTGGAGTTGTATTATTTCTTTGACCCTCTCCCCTTCTTTGTGAATAGTGAGTTTTAAAACATATGCCTTTTGCTAGCAGGCCCCCTTCCAGTAACATTCATCTTAGAAAGGGGTTGTAGGTTAGTAAGTTTGCAATTCAGGGGCTTTGCAGAAGCTTGAACGTCTTTCCAAAGCTTATTACTGTTTTAAAGGGCGTAGTAATTTCTGATATTTCGCTTTTTCCATGGATTTATGTGTTTAGTTTTATTTCAGGGGAAAATGTCTCTGTCTCTGAGAGCTGCAGTCATGCTGCTGTCTCCGGTTAGTGCCCTTCCTTCCATTTCTGCTGCTTTGCTGCAGTTTTAAGACCTTGTTAGAGTTTCTTGTTGCTCAAATGGGGGTAATTTCTGATATTTATCTGTTTCCCTAATCTTCATTACTTGATTTTGCCCGCGGCAAGTCAGTGCCACTCATAGTCATTGAAATTATGAAAATGTCACACATAGCAATCTGAAACTTTGGCAGCTATGGTTTGAGGATTCACAGCCCTGTCAAATATACAGAATCACCCCCAGGAACAGGAACATTAGAAACACTGCTCAGCCTCATTGCAGCAGCTGAATCTACATTTCACACATTGAATGAAATACAAGTCCTCATTTAAATTAACTCCTGGATGTCATGTCTGTTCCTTTGCAGGTGCCAATGCTTGTTTCCCATACAAGACCCTGTCATGGACTGTGAGTGTCCACACCTCTGTGACATTTAAAAACCCAGTTCTTTACAGTCACCAAAGCTTGTTTCCCTGCTGGAGCCTGGAGGCAGTGGTTCCGTCAGTAGCCACCAGAGGGCGCTCCTCGCCTGCTGATGAAACCACTGAGCTGAAAATTGTATGGAAGGGAGAAGGGTTTCCTCTTCCGGGTCAGTGGCGGCAGAGACAGCACCAGCAGCGGTGTTGCCATCACTTCCTGTCTCTCCTCGTGTGCTGCAGAAGAGGAAGGAGCCCTTTCTGTCTGTGCAGTTACCTTCATCTTCAGACCCTCACAGACCCGCTCCCCTAGGAGGAGGAGAGAGCCTGGACAGGTTTCTGCTCAGGTAGGCGAGCTGTCAACTCACTTGGCTGCAATTTATTAATCCATGGATCAGATTCCCCCCGGCCTGACATTCATGGTGAGGACAGGAGAGCTCAGCTGTTCCTGCTGCTGAGCCTGAGTGGGGTGCAGAGGAGTCAGGCCTGTCCAGGGGTGCAGAGGAGGTGAGGCCTGTCCAGGGGTGCAGTGTCTCTCTTCGGGGCCTGTGCATAGTGCCCGAGGCTCAGGGTGGAGTCAGAGGCGCTGTATGGGGTGGAATGAACTCTGGGCTCCTCTGTCTTTCATGAGAATCCTTCACCGAGAGGCCTGTCCAGGGGTGCAGAGGAGGTAATGCCTGTCCAGGGGTACAGAGGAGGTGAGGCCTGTCCAGGGGTGCAGAGGAGGCCAGGCCTGTCCAGGGGTGCAGAGGAGATGAGGCCTGTCCAGGGGTGCAGAGGAGGCCAGGCCTGTCCAGGGGTGCAGATGAGGAGAGGCCTGTCCAGGGGTGCGGAGGAGGAGAGGCCTGTCCAGGGGTGCGGAGGAGGTGAGGCCCGTCCAGGGGTGCAGAGGAGGAGAGGCCTGTCCAGGGGTGCAGAGGAGGTGAGGACAGGAGAGCTCAGCTGTTCCTGCTGCTGAGCCTGAGTGGGGTGCAGAGGAGTCAGGCCTCTCCAGGGGGTGCAGAGGAGGTGAGGCCTGTCCAGGGGTGCAGAGGAGGTGAGGCCTGTCCAGGGTATGTAGAGGAGGTGAGGCCTATCCAGGGGTGCAGAGGCCTGTCCTGGGTTGCAGAGGAGGCGAGGCCTGTCAAGGGGTGCAGAGGAGGTGAGGCCGTCCAGGGGTGCAGAGGAGGTGAGGCCTGTCTAGGGGTGCAGAGAAGGTGTGGCCTGTCCAGGGGTGCAGCGGAGGTGAGGCCTGTCCAGGGGTGCAGAGGAGGAGAGGCCGGTCCAGGGGTGCTGAGGAGGAGAGGCCTGTCCAGGGGTGCAGAGGAGGAGAGGCCTGTCCAGGGGTGCAGAGGAGGTGAGGCCTGTCCAGAGGCGTGAGGAGGCCTGTCCAGGGGTGCAGAGGAAGTGAGGCCTGTCCAGTGAGTGCAGGGGAGGTGAGACCTGTCCAGGGGTGCAGAGAAGGAGAGGCCTGTCTAGGGGTGCCAAGGAGGAGAGGCTTGTCCAGGGGTGCAGAGGATGTGAGGCATGTTCACGGGTGCAGAGGAGGCGAGGCCTGTCCAGGGGTGCAGAGGAGGCAAGGCCTGTCCAGGGGTGCTGAGGAGGAAAGGCCTGTCCAGGGGTGCAGAGGACGTGAGGCCTGTCCAGGGGCGCAGAGGAGGAGAGGCATGTCCAGGGGTGCATAGGAGGAGAGGCCTGTCCAGGGGTGCTGAGGAGGAGAGGCCTATCCAGGGGCGCAGAGGAGGTGAGGCCTGTCCAGGGGAGCAGTGTCTCTCTTCGGGGGACTGTGCATAGCGCCGCCAGGCTCAGGGTGGATTGAGAGGCGCTGTATGGGGTGGAATGAAGTCTTGGCCCCTCTGTCCTTAATGAGAATCCTTCACCGAGAGCTCCTGGGAGAAGCACCGAGAGGCCTGTCCAGGGGTGCAGAGGAGGAAAGGCCTGTCCAGGGGTGCAAAGGAGTTGAGGCTTGTCCAGAGGTACAGAAGAGGAGAGGCATGTCCAGGGGTGCAGAGGAGGTGAGGCCTGTCCAGGGGTGCAGAGGAGGTGAGATCTGTCCTGGGGGTACAAAGGAGGTGAGACCTGTCCAGGGGATGCATAGGAGGAGAGGCTTGTCCAGAGGAGTGCAGAGGAGGCGAGGCCAGTCCAGGGGTACAGAGGAGGTGTGGCCTGTCTAGGGATGCAGAGGATGTGAGGCCTGTCCAGGGATGCAGAGGATGTGAGGCCTGTCCAGGGGTGCAGAGGAGGTGAGGCCTGTCCGGGGTGCAGAGGAGGTGAGGCCTGTCCTGATGGGTACAGCGGAGGTGAGGCTTGTCCAAAGGGTGCAAAGGAGGTGAGGCATGTCCTTTTTAGGGGGGTTGCAAAGAAGGTGACGCCTGTCCAAGTCGTGCAGAGGAGGTGAAGCCTCCCCAGCGGGAGGAGAGGAGGTGGTCTGTCCAGGGGGAGTAGAGGAGGTGAGGCTTGTCCAGGGGTGCATAGGATGCGAGGCCTGTCCAGGGGTGCAGAGGAGGCGAGGCCTGCCCAGGGGTGCAGAGGAGGAAAGGCCTGTCCACGGGAGTGCAGAGGAGGCGAGGCCTGTCCACGGGAGTGCAGAGGAGGCGAGGCCATTCCAGGGGTGCATAGGAGGTGAGGCCTGTCCAGGGGTGCAGAGGACGTGAGGCCTGTCCAGGGGTGCAGAGGACGTGAGGCCTGTCCAGAGGTGCAGAGGAGGAGAGGCCTATCCAGGGGTGCAGAGGAGGAGAGGCCTGTCCAGTGGTGCAGAGGAAGAGAGGCCTGTCCATCGGTGCAGAGGAGGTGAGGCCTGACCAGGGGAGAAGTGTCTCTCTTCGGGGGACTGTGCATAGCGCCGCCAGGCTCAGGGCGGAGTGAGAGGCGCAGTATGGGGTGGAATGATGTCTGGGCTCCTCTGTCCTTAATGAGAATCCTTCACCGAGAGCTCCTGGGAGAAGCACCGAGAGGCCTGTCCAGGGGTGCAGAGGAGGTGAGGCCTGTCCAGGGGGCAGAGGAGGAAAGGCCTGTTCAGGGGTGCAGAGGAGGTGAGGCTTGTCCAGAGGTACAGAAGAGGAGAGGCATGTCCAGGGGTGCAGAGGAGGTGAGGCCTCTCTAGGGGTGCAGAGGAGGTGAGGCCTGTCCTGGGGGTACAGAGGAGGTGAGACCTGTCCAGGGAGTGCAGAGAAGGAGAGGCTTGTTCAGAGGAGTGCAGAGGAGGCGAGGCCAGTCCAGAGGTGCAGAGGAGGTGAGGCCTGTCCACGGATGCTGAGGAGGTGAGGCCTGTCCGGGGTGCAGAGGAGGTGAGGCCTGTCCTGGGGGCAGAGGAGGAAAGGCCTGTCCAGGGGTGCAGAGGAGGTGAGGCTTGTCCAGAGGTACAGAAGAGGAGAGGCATGTCCAGGGGTGCAGAGGAGGTGAGGCCTGTCCAGGGGTGCAGAGGAGGTGAGACCTGTCCTGGGGGTACAAAGGAGGTGAGACCTGTCCAGGGGGTGCATAGGAGGAGAGGCTTGTCCAGAGGAGTGCAGAGGAGGCGAGGCCAGTCCAGGGGTGCAGAGGAGGTATGGCCTGTGTAGGGATGCAGAGGATGTGAGGCCTGTCCAGGGAAGCAGAGGATGTGAGGCCTGTCCAGGGGTGCAGAGGAGGTGAGGCCTGTCCGGGGTGCAGAGTAGGTGAGGCCTGTCCTGATGGGTACAGCGGAGGTGAGGCTTGCCAAAAGGGTGCAAAGGAGGTGAGGCATGTCCTTTTTAGGGGGTTGCAAAGAAGGTGACGCCTGTCCAAGAGGTGCAGAGGAGGTGAAGCCTCCCCAGGGGGAGGAGAGGAGGCGGTCTGTCCAGGGGGAGTAGAGGAGGTGAGGCTTGTCCAGGGGTGCAGAGGATGGGAGGCCTGTCCAGGGGTGCAGAGGAGGCGAGGCCTGCCCAGGGGTGCAGAGGAGGAAAGGCCTGTCCACGGGAGTGCAGAGGAGGCGAGGCCATTCCAGGGGTGCATAGGAGGTGAGGCCTGTCCAGGGGTGCAGAGGACGTGAGGCCTGTCCAGGGGTGCAGAGGACGTGAGGCCTGTCCAGGGGTGCAGAGGAGGAGAGGCCTGTCCAGGGGTGCAGAGGAGGAGAGGCCTGTCCAGTGGTGCTGAGGAAGAGAGGCCTGTCCATCGGTGCAGAGGAGGTGAGGCCTGACCAGGGGAGAAGTGTCTCTCTTCGGAGGGCTGTGCATAGCGCCGCCAGGCTCAGGGCGGAGTGAGAGGTGCAGTATGGGGTGGAATGATGTCTGGGCTCCTCTGTCCTTAATGAGAATCCTTCACCGAGAGCTCCTGGGAGAAGCACTGAGAGGCCATTCCAGGGGTACAGAGGAGGTGAGGCCTGTCCAGGGGGCAGAGGAGGAAAGGCCTGTTCAGGGGTGCAGAGGAGGTGAGGCTTGTCCAGAGGTACAGAAGAGGAGAGGCATGTCCAGGGGTGCAGAGGAGGTGAGGCCTCTCTAGGGGTGCAGAGGAGGTGAGGCCTGTCCTGGGGGTACAGAGGAGGTGAGACCTGTCCAGGGGGTGCAGAGGAGGAGAGGCTTGTTCAGAGGAGTGCAGAGGAGGTGAGGCCAGTCCAGGGGTGCAGAGGAGGTGAGGCCTGTCCAGGGATGCAGAGGAGAGGAGGCGGTCTGTCCAGGGGGAGTAGAGGAGGTGAGGCTTGTCCAGGGGTGCAGAGGATGGGAGGCCTGTCCAGGGGTGCAGAGGAGGCGAGGCCTGCCCAGGGGTGCAGAGGAGGAAAGGCCTGTCCACGGGAGTGCAGAGGAGGCGAGGCCATTCCAGGGGTGCATAGGAGGTGAGGCCTGTCCAGGGGTGCAGAGGACGTGAGGCCTGTCCAGGGGTGCAGAGGACGTGAGGCCTGTCCAGGGGTGCAGAGGAGGAGAGGCCTGTCCAGGGGTGCAGAGGAGGAGAGGCCTGTCCAGTGGTGCTGAGGAAGAGAGGCCTGTCCATCGGTGCAGAGGAGGTGAGGCCTGACCAGCGGAGAAGTGTCTCTCTTCGGAGGGCTGTGCATAGCGCCGCCAGGCTCAGGGCGGAGTGAGAGGTGCAGTATGGGGTGGAATGATGTCTGGGCTCCTCTGTCCTTAATGAGAATCCTTCACCGAGAGCTCCTGGGAGAAGCACTGAGAGGCCATTCCAGGGGTACAGAGGAGGTGAGGCCTGTCCAGGGGGCAGAGGAGGAAAGGCCTGTTCAGGGGTGCAGAGGAGGTGAGGCTTGTCCAGAGGTACAGAAGAGGAGAGGCATGTCCAGGGGTGCAGAGGAGGTGAGGCCTCTCTAGGGGTGCAGAGGAGGTGAGGCCTGTCCTGGGGGTACAGAGGAGGTGAGACCTGTCCAGGGGGTGCAGAGGAGGAGAGGCTTGTTCAGAGGAGTGCAGAGGAGGTGAGGCCAGTCCAGGGGTGCAGAGGAGGTGAGGCCTGTCCAGGGATGCAGAGGATGTGAGGCCTGTCCGGGGATGCAGAGGATGTGAGGCCTGTCCAGGGGTGCAGAGGAGGTGAGGCCTGTCCGGGGTGCAGAGGAGGTGAGGCCTGTCCTGGGGGGTACAGCGAAGGTGAGGCTTGTCCAAAGGGTGCAAAGGAGATGAGGCATGTCCTTTTTAGGGGGGTTGCAAAGAAGGTGATGCCTGTCCAAGAGGTGCAGAGGAGGTGAAGCCTCCCCAGGGGGAGGAGAGGAGGTGGCCTGTCCAGGGGGAGTAGAGGAGGTGAGGCCTGTCCAGGGGTGCCGAAGTGATGAGGCCTGCAAAGCTGATGCAGAAGAGTTGAGGCCTGTTCCGTGGGGGTGCAGAGGAGGAGATGCCTGTCCTGAGGGGTGTAGAGGAGATGCCTGTCTAGGGGGAGCAGAAGAGGTGAGGCCTGTCCTGGGCGTGCAGAGGAGGTGAGGCCTGTCCCCGGGTGGAGAGGAGGTGAGACCTGTCCTGAGGGGTGCAGGGGAGATGCCTGTCCATGAGGAGCAGAGGAGGCGAGGCCTGTCCGCGGTGCAGAGGAGGTGAAGCATGTCCTGTCCAGGGGCTTAAGCGCAGGTGAGGCCTGTCCAGTGGTGCAGAGGAGGTGGTACCTGTTCCTGGCTGGGGGTGCAGAGGAGGTGAGGCGTATCTGGGAGTGGTGTAAAGTGGTTGAGGCCTGTCCAGGAGGATTCAGAGGAGTGGAGGCTGGGATGAAAAACGGCACAAACAGGGTGGCAGAGGCAAGACAAGGGATAGTTACCTCATGTCCTCGGTAGACGCTGCTCTCCTGGTTTTACCGAGCAGCAAAATGGCGGCCGCAAAGCTCTGAAAATTCCGGAATCGGGCATGTTTTTTGCGTTCTGAGTGACGGATGACGTCCAGGTCGAAAGAAAGCAAAACCACGCCCACGAATCCGAAAGAGACGGGGCTTGAACGGAGTGATGCCCCTCTCCTCCAATGGCTGGCCTCCATTTAGGAAGCCAGCCAATGGAGGAGATAGGCAGGTTCAAGCCCCCATACTACAAAACATTAAATCTCTCACAGAGACTGCACAAGCGCAGCCTACTGTCCTCGACCTAATAAAGCATGTCCCTCGACTGCTAACATATTTTCTGTTACAATCGTTCTTGACTCTGATTCACATAAACGCTGTTTATAATCATGGCATGGGAATACATCCTCTGTACCGACATCAAAAAAGGTGTTTAGCATCCGGTGTAGTTGATTATAGACATGTATCTCGGGACAGTCTAACCCACCCATGTTGGGACTATGCCCTGTTCTTTCTGGGTAGGGGAGGTCTTGTTGCTGCGCCTCTAGGTATGTTGTGAAAGTTCCCCAGATATCTCTGGGCCTGGAGGTGGGAGGGGACCGTTATTGCGAATAGGTCGCTGTGTGTGGAACAGGACGCCATGCTCTTCAGCCATCCCTTCACCGAGGGTGCTGTTCTGCCACCCCAATGAATGGATACTTTCCTTTTGGCCAGAAGTAAGCTGATGGCAACAAACCTGCGAATTACCGGTGGGAAATGCTTTACATATCCCAACAGGGCAATCTCTGGCAAGGGGGTCATCGGTACCTTAACCAAGCCACTCACTATCTTATGTATTCCTACCCAGTATGAGTGTTTGCGTGGACAGGTCCAGGCGAGGTGGGCGAAGTCTTCATTTGGAGCGCTGCATCTTGCACAATGGTGCGGTCTGGCAGGGTCTATCCTGTGGAGTCTGGAGGGGGTAATGTATATCCTACGAAGAAACGTAAAGTGTATTAGTTTGTGTCGGCCATTAAGGGAGACATTTTTCGTAACTGCACAGCAGGCAGCCCACTGTTCGTCTGTGATCGGATTACCCAAGTCAGTCTCCCATGCACTGCGTACTCTGTCTACGATTGCGCGCATGCCTTAAAGAGCTGGGATATTAGATGTACCCCTCTCTCGCTGCTTATCACTGTCGTGAGTGGGGGGAAGAAAGGAGGTTCCAGAGGGTAGTCCGGTAAAATAGCTCGCAGGGCAGAACAGATTTATAGAAGGACGTATCTGTCCATGAATGTGGCACCAGGGAACAAGGAATCATCATCAGGATCAGAAATATGTCCATCTGGAAATAGAACGCCTATCTTAGCAATGTCAAATTTAGCGCATGTCTTCTGCATGAGCTTTTTGCTAGTTATAGGTATCCATTTAGGGTTCGGGAGTGGGAGATCGGAAGAATAAAGCAATGGTGTGTGTGTTATGCAACACAATTTCTCCCATGCCCAACTAGTGGTCGATGCGCGTTAGATATCTTTGGGGAAACCCTTCGGTAATATCGCTTCTAAAATGTCCGGGAGGACTAAGTCAGACTCTGGTCGGAGGTATGGAATTCTGGCATCAGGGTGGTACCATGTCTATGCAAAACTGCACTGTGCAGCTAAATAGTACAGTTGTAAATCAGGGACCCCAAACCCACCTCTATCGCAGGGGAGTGTCAAAACCCGCCAGTTTACCCTGGCGTATCCGCCACCCCATACTAATCTTATTAAGTGTGATCGAAGGGTCGAAAAGAATTTATTTGTGAGAGGGATTGGGATGTTTTGAAATAGATATAAAAATGTAGGAAGCACGACCATCTTAATGAGGGAAACTCGTCCAGCCATGGATAGTGGGAGCTTTAGCCATTTCTCTGTTTGAGTCTCTAATTTGGAAATCGCTGTCCGTAATTACGACGGATGATCTGCTCTGTTTCTAAGTGTATATGTATGGCCAGGTAGTTAACCGAGTCAGTATTCCATTCCAGGGGGAATTCCAAGTCCCACTTGTCTGTGCTGGCAGTGAGTGGAAAAATTACAGATTTGTTCCAATTGATTCCCAGTCGGGAATGTCTGCCAAGGCGCAGAATTTCCCGGATAAGGGGATCCAAATTAGTCTGGGGGTTGCGTACATATAAAATCGTGTCATCTGCATACAATGATACTAACAATGGGCCGGTGGTGAACTGTAAACATCTATGAAGGTGTTTCTCTTGGAAGTGCCGTATTAGTGGGTCCATGGCTAAAATGAACAACAGAGGCAACAACGGGCAGCCCTGTCTCGTGCCGCGTGAAAGTGAGAAGGGAGCCGTCAATGTACCATTTAGTTGGAGTTGGGCCAGCGGTTGACTGTATAGCAGGGCAGTTGTGCCAATGAAACCAAACAGCATCCCCATGCGCTCCATGTTGGATAAAATAAAAGGCCATTCAAGGGAGTCAAATGCCTTTTCTGTATCAAATAGGATTGCCGCAGCAGGGATTACCGGGTTAATTCTATGCAGAATGTTAAATAATGTGCGTAGATTGAAGGCTGTCGAGCGATGGGGTATGAAACCAGACTGGGCCGGGGAAATGATAGATTCTATTAAGAGAGACAGGCGACATGCCAGAGCCTTTACCATTATTTTGTAGTCTAGGTTTAAGAGTGATAACGGTTGATAGGAACCACATAGCAGGGGGTCCTTGCCAGGTTTGGGGAGAAGAATGATGACTGCCTCACACAGGGTGGGAGGTATTATCTGCCTCTCCAGGGCTTCTGCACATACTTTAAGGAGATGGGGAATCAATAAATCTTCATAGGCCTTATAAAAATCCGCTGTGAAACCGTCGAGCCCCGGGACCGAGGAACTCTTCAGGGCAGAGATGCCTCATCAATGCTCTCCTCAGAGATAGGCTCACTGAGAAAGTCCTGCATAAACTTCTCGAGATAAACTAAAGCGACCTCAGACAAATAACTCTTCTGCTGCACCCTGTCTTGACCCAATCTAGTGGTGTATAATGTTTTAAAATAGGACATAAATTCCACCTGGATATCCAGTGGGTCAGTGATCTGTTGTCCCGACGAAGTTCTCAACTCGGGGATGTATGCCTTACAATAGGGAGGTCTAATCATCTGTGCTAGGACTCGTCCCGGCCGCTCACCTTCGCCGTATTTCCTGGCATTGTAGTATTTCCCCATAAAAAGGATCTCCCTCTCAGCGGTATCTTTGAATTCTGTGAGCAGGGACAAACGTTGCTTGTCTATTTCGGGACCTGTCGCCTGGCGTTGTTCAGAGTCTAACGGCCCTAGGTCCTTTTTCAGGCGGGCTAACGTACTGCACAAATCCCGCACTACACCGGCATTTTTGGATATACACACGCCCCTCATGTATGCTTTAAAACCCTCCCATAACATTGCCACAGTGTCTACTGAACCAGTGTTAATGACGAAGTAGTCCTCTATCGCTTCTCGTAATTCCTGTCTAAAAACGTCATCATCTAATGTGTGGCTGGGGAATCGCCACTGTCGTTCAAACCCCTCGGGTCGCGGCACCTTCAATGTTAATAATACAGGGGAGTGATCCGAATATGTGCGAGGAAGCGTCTGGATCACATGACACCAGCTGATAAGTTCTGGGGATGCCAGCCAATAGTCGAGCCTCGTCCATGTGGTATGACTGCCAGTGTAGTGAATATAGTCAGTGCTATGCGGGTTTTGCGTACAACCTATGTCAATTAAGGAGAATTGATCTCAACACGTAACCGAGCTGGATAGAGCAGTCCTAGATTTCTGAATGTTGCCTTAGCTCCAGTGTATTTTCACCTGGCCTCCTGTACCATGATTGTAAAGTCTGGGTATAGGGACAGCTTGGAGCTCTGCCATGCCGTTTCGCCCCGTTCTCGTGCCAGGCGCATGGCCGTGTCTCGATCCCAAAAGTTCATGACACGGGCAGTGATGGGTCTGGGCGGGCAACCAGGATTGGGCCTTGGACCTAGTGATCTGTGAGCGCGTCCTATCACAAAGCCCATAGTGAAGACTTCTCTACAAAACAAGTCTATCAGGATTGTTTCTACCAAGGTGTCCATGCGACCAGCGGCTGTCGATTCCGGAACACCCAAAATGTGCACGTTATTTTGGCGACTGCGCGCCACTAAGTCCTCTTTCTTGATCGCGACGTCTTTGAGGTAACGTTCCATTTGGCCGAGCCTTTTCAAGGATTGAGCCGTTCCATCTCCTAGATCTGATGTATGCGATTCCACCACGTCGAGTTTTCTGTCGTGAACTTGGATCTTCGATCCCAGATCCACCATGTGCCTGTCTAGGGCATCAAAGCGCACATCTAAGGCTCTGAACCCCGCTCTCATCTCTTGTAGCAGGGAGCCTAATTGGTTGCTATCACCCTCTGGTGTTGTGTCTTTCTGGCCACCTTTCGTCATGTTGTCAGGGGCTTCTTGGGCTACTTCGGTGACCTTTTCGAAGGGGAGAAGGTGCTGTTTGGGGTCTTTGCGGCCCATACCGCAGTTCCACCCGCCAAGTATTAATTAAGCCCAATGCCAGAGTCTTCTGGTTATGGCCGCAGAGCCGGTGCAAGTAGCTGGCGAAGAGAGATTAGGCAAGCAGAACTGATCAGCAAGGAATGGCATCCAACCCGTGTTTGTATTTTCGTGACAACAGGGGAGGTTTTGGGTATTTCACTATTGTCTCCCACAATGGAGCTTGTGGCGCAGCAGCATTTGGGCAATGTGCAGTCGGCAGTTAATGTTTCAAGTTTGCTGCAGCATAAATTGGTGGCTGGGGCGGAGACACTGCTGAGGTTTGTATTCCGTTTTTGGCTCCGGGAGCAGCGCAGCCACGCCAGGAAGGGTTACAACAATGGAGCCCTATGGGGAAAAGGGGGAGAACAGCGCAGGCCGCGGCTGAGCGAGTGCATATGTGGGGAGGAGATCCCAAAGGGCGCCCTGGAAATGCTGTACCAGGTGTCGACGGGGGAACGATCACAAGCACCGTCCCTGTGTGCCCCCACGATCAGCGCAGACATAAGAGTGCCGCGCTCGGACCACCGGAGGTCAAACGAACCTCCCGCCAGTACCGAGCGCCGCTTTGCCCAGAATGTGGCCGCTCAACGCTCCGGCCCGTGGCCCGGTGACTCACAGCACCCCAGCTGCTGGCTCAGTCCCTCCGCCGCCGCACCCGGAGTCTCCTCATATCGTCGATGCCGCCATCTTGACAGTCGTCCTTCCGCCTGTAGTCACCGATTTCTGCCGTTCCGGTGGTTTTCTCGCAGCACCGCAGGGAGACTTTTAATCAGGATCCCTTCTGCTGCATTTAGGCATCTTTTCCCTGCCCGGTAGCCACGCCGGATAGCGGGAAATCACGTTGTTGCAACAACTGCTGGCAGAGCTTCAAAGCCGAGCAACCATCTTGGTCTCCGGCTTGGCCACGGCCCCGGCTCTCACCTCTTCTTCAGCCCTGATGCCACTGTGCCTGCTGCACTAACAATAGATGTGCCTATGTTCTGTGTCCTAGGAGCATTTTGCACTTTGATCCCTAACCTTCGGTGCACTGGGAGTTGGTTGCACTGGGCTGTTTACTTTTATGTGCCCTCATGTGACTCCATCTGCCCTCATATGAACCATACATTAGATAAGACCCTTTCAACTCTGCGACCCGGAAAGGCCTCTTTGAAACCTGATATGCAGAGAATAGATATAAAAAAACAAAGCAAAAGAGAAAATGGGGATATAAAAAACAGTGAATGTTGTAGAAAAACAGAACAATAAACAGCAAAGGAGAAACAAAGGTTATGAAGTGCGTGTGTGATTAGGGTGACCAGGTGACCCGGATTTACCAGGACAACCCCAGTTTTTCAAATTTCAAGAAATTTGTCTTGTGTCCCTATTTTCATAGGGGGCTAACTGAAAGAGGCACATTTTTATGTATTCCATTGGAGGACTGGCTAGTTTCTGTTATCAGAAAGCAATTTAATAGCAGGTATGAACCAGTGTTTAAAATGGCCGTTTATTTATTTCCTTGGCATTTCGATGTTGATAAGCACTGTCTTCCCATACCCCTCAGTTGATGTAAAATAGTCGTTCTTCTTTTAGATTTTTTTAAATATACCGTTTTTTTGTTGTTTTCAAAATCTGGTAGTCTTATGTGTGACCAAAATAGCAGAAGAGATAGAAAGATAGACTAAGAGAATGTGAAAACTAAGTGAGAAATAGCATGAGAGAATGAAATAGGATAAGAACCAGAGCAAAAGAGAAACAAATTAACATGAAAGTGACCACAAAATCAAGGGAATCATAGAATAGAGTGAAAAAGTCAAAGGTTAGCATTTAGAATTTGTGAGATGATGGATATCAGCCAGAGATTGTCAGATATGTGGAGAAGTGTGGCTCACGGTGTAGAGCAGGCAGACCCGGAAGCTGAGGTCAGACCCGGGACCAGGGTTCAATTCCCGACGCGGCAGGGTCTTGAGCTCAAATGTCCACGGACTCGATAATTCTCGCTTCGGTGCCTGCTCTAATCATGGGTTCTCACTCTGCAACTCTGGGCATTAAGCTTGCTTAATCTCCACAACGGCCCCCTGCGGCGGGATGCCTGACTTTCACCTTGGGGATGCCCTGTAGGGGCTATCTCACAGGGAAAAGCCAGGACGGGTTCCCAAGGCAAGCGCCGGGAAACCTCCGGGTAGCTGTGCGCTCAATAAATGCAATAATAATAATAATAATAATATGATGTCCCCCTTATTGAGAGTGCTTAAAGGTGCACACTCTGCAAGTAGGGTGGAGAGTGAGAAAGATGAGAATGGAGAGCAAGAGGAACCCCAAAGGTATCAGAGAACAGAGTGAAAAAGAGGAAAGAAAGAGGGTGATGCTGACAATGGTTGAGAAGAAGTGCAAATAAGGCAAAAATAAAGAGAGAGATAAAAGGAGACCAAGATGAGGATGAGAGAAGAACAGAGGGATAAAAAGAGCAGCAGAGCTAGCAGAAGAGAACAAGATCAAGAGAGCGAACATACAACAGACAGTGAGACATAAAAAGGAAAAGCAAGAAAAAAAAGAATGAGAGAAAAACAAGATTGAAAGAATAAAAGGCTGTTGGTAAAGAGGAAGAGAGTTAAAAGAAAACAGTGAGATAATACGGGAGAAAGAAAGTGAGAAGCTAGAAAGAGAAAGTAAGAAATAAAGTAAGAGCATGAAGGACCACCAGAGTGAGGGAATGAGAGGCTGAAAAGGATAGAAGAGGGACCACATTTGTGAGAGACATGTAAGGAGCGAAAGTAAAGTGGACTGAGAAGAAAGGCTGCAGAGAAGGAATTTGTGATGTTAAAGGTTTTTTTCTCATAAATTGACGCACTTTTCATAAATACTATAACCAGGCGCAGGTAGCAATGTCTTTTGCACTGAGATTTACTAATGAAAATCAAAACAATTACACCACTTGTAGGTGGTGGGAATAAAGAAAAATCAGCAATATTGATCCATTAAAAAAATTCAGGATAAACAGTTTTGAAGTTAACTCCCAATAGAATGGTACATCGACTTTCAGTGCCAACTAGTTCTCACAAGGAAATACTGTCTGTAGACTGCTGTTTTAGGGAAATAGTATGCCACGGAGTAATCCCAGGCACATCTGTGAAGTATAAATAGTCCAGTAATCATGATCTATACAAGACTTTGATTGCCAACGTGCTGCCCTCCAAAGAGTAGGCAGTCGAAGCAGTTACAAATGGAGGCTGCATAGATTGAGAGAGAGAGAATTTACTAACTAGCCTATGGCTTAACTGGAAGATCCTATTATAAATTGATATCTTTGAGCGTAGAGGTAAGGGCTGAGGAGCACCTTGGGTGTCAGTGAGTACCCGTAAGTGGATAGGATCACTCATCAGTGAGGCAGTAAAGCCAGAGTCTCAGAAAATGCAGACCACTGCCACCTGGGGATCTGGGTTCGAGTCTCGGTAACAACGCCAAAATCTCCTGTGATTCTGGGCAAATCACTTAATTTCCCCGTGCCTATAATGAATGTGTGTCTGTCCTCCTGTAACGTAACTGGTGCTATGTAAAGCGCTCTGATACCCGATTCGGTTCGGGTCTAGTTCGTGCTATATAAAACTCTGCAAAAAAAAAATAATCACATGTGAGTTTTAATTGCGACAGTGCCCTGTCCCTCAGGGCCAACTAGCCCTTCTGTTACCTCCAGTAAGCCGCATACAGCTGGATTGCTGAGAGTGTTCAAAGGCCACGCCACCTTTTTACACCATTCTGCAAACGCGACTCCTGGCGCACTGCTGCTCAGGGGATGAAGTTCACTTTAGTCCTGAGGGCACAACAGGACCTCATTGCCCCATCAGTAATGCGCCACAAGGCGCGTTTGCAAAGTGGTGTAAAAAAGGCGTGTCCTCGGACCACCCCTCAGCAATCCCACTGTGTGGTGCTTGCTGGAGGTACCTGGTGGGCTAGTTGGCCCCTAAAGACCCATAAGATGCGCGGGGACTTCATCCCCCAACCCAAAACGTGCCAGAAGGCGTGTTTTCAAGTGGTACAGGGAGGGGGCGGGCCTACGATGAGATCCAGCTTCGGTTTTCTTTTTCGTTTTTTAGGAGGGGGCTGTGTGGCCCGCCTTCTCTTAACAGTTTTTGTGCCCTAGGGATCCCATCTCCCAGGGCCTGAGCATTTAAAAAAAAACAGGAAGGGGGCCGTGTGGCCCGCTTCCCTGGGCCACTATTGGCCCCAGCGACCCCATCCCCCGGGGCCCAGCCTTATTTTATTTATTTATTTGCAGGGAGGGGATCCCCATGCCCCTGGGTCACTTCTGACCCCGGGGACCCAATCCCCCAGGACCTGGCCTTGTGGTAAAACATTTTGCCGGTAGGGGGGCAGAGTGGCCTCACTCCCCTGGGCCACCTCTAGCCCCCGGGGACCACATCCCCCAGGGCTGCCCTTCCATTAAAAAAATCAATAAACTAAAGGGGAGGGGGCTTTGTGGCCCTCCTCCCATGCCATTTGTGGCTCAAGGGACCCCATCCCTGGGGGCCGACCTTCAATTTGGGGGGAGCCTCAATGCCCCCACTGTCCCTGCCGGCTCCTCGCCTCCTGCGGGAGCCATAATTGCTTTTGGGCAAGGGGAGCTGCTAACATGCAGCTCCCCTTGCCCAAAAGCAATTCTGCTTTGCTTCTTGGAAGCGAGAGCAGGTTTCCTGCTCTCGCTTCCAATAGGCAAAGCAAAGTTTGCTATGGCATGGCGGGAGACATTGAAGCTGGCTCTAGGGGGTGATAGTCCCCAGGCCATCAAGGGCTCTAGAATGGGGGCTGCGCCCCCCCTCCCAATGAGTACAAAGCCCCTTGGAGGTAGTGGTCCCGGGGCCCAGGGTGTCACGAATTCACCCACCTGTACTCCGGTTTGTTCGTTCCTTGATACTGCTATTACCCAACCCCCTCTGAACTCCACCAGATAGGCAAGGATAGGATTCACTTGCCGCCCTGATCGAACCCCGGGGGAGGGGGGAATAGGGACGAGAGAAAAGAGAAGACACACTGGATTCTTGTAGACCGATTCAGTCGTGTAGAATGTCTCTCGAGAAAGGCAAAGTGTTACTGGGCTTCAGTTTTCAGCTCGTGTATAATCTGATAAATGTACCCGATTCATCTGAACACCCTAAATCACTTCTTTAGGTCAAACATCTGCTTTGGAACTCCTAATTAGGTATACCTGAATTACCCTTGACCTTTTCTCAAAAGGATTCTTGAAACTAAAAGAAAGAATAAACAAAAAAAACACTACAGGTGCACTAATAATCTGTGATTGCTTAAATTATCTCAAGAGTTACTGATTTCCTTTACAATATTTGCTCCGTAATTTCACATTAAATATATATAAATAATAACAACAATCGAGCTCTCTGTTTCCTTTCAGTCTTCTAATCAGACTCAAGGTATTTACACAAAAGTCCGTTTTACTTTAACATTCTTCACTTACTCAATGTCCTTAAAGTCCTTGGATTGTTTCAGGAAGAGTTTCAAAACGTTCTCTTGATTTATATTAGGTCAAGAGTTCTGCCACAGTTTTCATAAAGTTTAAATTCTTACCGGTATGTGTTCAAGCATGATAACGCTTTACCATTCAGAGCGAGGTGTTGCTTGGCAACCCTTTGTTGATTCTCTTTTCTTTTCTCTTTTGCAGGAAATCAGAAACAGTGCCGGGAGAGGATTTGGAGCCGGAAATTCAGAAACAGGAAGGAACGGCTGAAATGTGCTCCGGGCAGCAAGAACACAGCCGAAGACACTGAGTGAAGACAGGGAAGGAAGCAGGGTGGAGCGCTAAAGAGCTTCGGATGATCTGCCACCAAGGTCCGGAGTCAGGTGAGTGTTTTTCTTTAAAATGAGTATGTACTTGACTTAATATACCGTCGACTTTGACCAGCTTTGCATATTGATATTTAAATTATGATGAATTTCTGCCAGGTTTCATTTGCTTGCCACTTAATGCATTTTCGGGCAAAGTAATCTTTTATAACTATTTTCTATAATGTTCACCGCACTAAAAGCATTTATTACTGACAGTTTGGTGGTAATTTACATTCTACATTGTAAAAAAAACAGTATTCACAACCATTGTACTAATGCGATCCCCGGTGTACACGCTGACAGATTATATATTTATTGCTCCATTATGTATCCTTTGATGTTGGGAAGGAAGACTTGTGTCAACAAATTTTTTCATACTTCTGTTTCAAATTGGTTAGACACGCTCTAGTAGCTCCAGGGAGTCTCCCATTTCCGGAACTACGCTCCAGTGCGCATGTGCACGGCCATAATTTCACATTTAAGCCGAGTCCCTCGGTCTCATCGGTGATCTCGACCAACGCCGGAGAACTTTCCCGCGTACTGACATACACGTCAGGTAAGAGTGCATTTCCCCGTTTGGATTCCGAGGCTATGTAACAGAGTACAATTACTGGTGACAGTAGCAACTGGAGTCTTACTCATGGCCCCCTTTGTTTTCTTAATACCTACAGGAGATCGTGTGCCTGTCAGACCCGACGGCATTGACGGACCTACTCCTATTTTGACTGCTCGTAGTCCCCTACAAAATACCAGGGACCTCGCGCCAAGTTTCTACTTTACTGGTGAGACTTGGTGTTAGTTATATTCAACCGACCTTGCCACCAGCGCACCATTTTGCCTTCTTTTTATTTACCCTTGCCTCACCTTCTCTTGAACCCCTACCACGCGCCAAGTTTACATATTACCGGTGAGATTTGTTGCTATGTGTAGTTAACCGGCCACGCCTTCTGCGTTTACATCGGCCTGATTTCTTACTCGACTCTTCCCTCTTTCTTTAATCCCTACAGCTCAAAGCCATACACAACGCTACAGGTATGGGCACACGAGTCATTTCCTTTTCTTTTTCCACCCCTTACTTATTTACAGCTACTCCCGGGGATCGCATTATAGAATCTGTAGAGCCGCATCCGGCTTTTTGTACTGAGCACATTGTTTCTTGGCATTAGCTACCTTTTTACTTATACGCATTGAACTTGACAGTTGCCGTTTGTTTTGATGTGAAGTGTATTTAACCGTGCATGCACTGTACCGTGACGGAGTTCTACCTTAAGTGCCTCCTTTTCCGCCCTTGTAGATTGTTGATGATGACTTTTCATTCACACTGTTCGGTGCACGTTGCAGATTTCGCGTGTCATCGTATAAATGGTAATAATTGTAATATGATCACTGTGTACCATCATTGCCTTCTAACAACCTTTCGGGGATAATGTCCTAAATTGTGCGATGTTGACTTGTTCGACATAGACGTTCGTGTGCCGTTTTTTATTGTCAGATGTACTAAGTTATGTCACGCCACCACCAGCATGGTCACACGCCGGCTAGCCCACGTTATGACTTAGACTTCCTAAATCATTGCATCGCACAAACGTATAAACCTACGTGGTTCTTTATAATTATCACCTGTTTAACGGTCACTTGAAGCCCTTGGGTCACTCGGGACGTTACACAAACATGTAGGCAATATTTATTTCTCTCCAAGTACTCGGTAAAATAGGGTCTGATCCTTTTACCCTGAACAGTCCTTCACTACACCACTCTCACCATGGACTGGATGCTCTTCATTCACAACTTCACAGGCGATCCACATGGTTTTAATGTGGAGGTCACACGTATTCCCCCTCGTTATTTTGCACATCCCTTTGTGTTATCCCGCACCTTTTCCCACAGTAATGTCTGTACTTTGGTGCACATTCTCACATATGTAGACACTTTCATGCGGAGGTCCAGATTATCACACATGGGCCACTTTACTTCATTTTTTTTCCCCCCTTTCTTTTTCGTTCACAGTGCTGCTTGGTTGTTGTAGCGCCTCTACATACCAAAAACTTGTATATTGATTTGTAATTATTTTCCTATTGTTGTATATCCTTCACAGCCCTGATGAGTCACAGGTCATCCTGTTGACGAAACACGTGTCGGCTGATGTTCTATTTTGAAAAACTAAACAAGATGAATTATATGAACTAAACTACATTACCTTCTAAAGAACCCTGGTGTCTCCTTTGTTTGTTGTCACCTACTACTTAACACCAACCAGTGTTTTTTTTGTACATTTGACGTGTGCACAGTACTTGCTTAATAAGGTGAGTGTTTAGGCACGAAGCGAAGCATCGGGAACCAAGTGGGTGGGGTTTAAATAGCTTTGGGTCTCAGGTTTTCTCACGTGTGCATGTGAAGGTGATTTGGGCTCAAGATCTTTCCCAAGTAATTCATGACCGTTTACACATGCAGGAAATGCCTCCTGCCCCCCCAAAGGGCTTCGTATGTGACAGGGTTTTTCCGGATGCAAGGCATGGAAAGATCTGACCAATCTTGGAGTATGTACATGTGTTTCTGTTTCCAGGATCTTTCTGACGCATCATAACCCTTCCAGTCAATTAAATACTGTAATCGACCATGTATACGTTTTGCATCTATAATGCGATTTTCTTCATATGCAATATTGTCTGCAACTACAACAGGTGGAGGAGGGTTGTCTTTTCGTGTGGACTGATGTAATGACTGATATTTTCCTACTTTTCTGGTGTTTCAGCTAGTTAGCTATAAAGTAATTACTCATCACAGTCCCTTCCCAGAATGCCTAACAACAAAACACCACATTCAGACTACCTATCTGAGAAAGGTATAACATAAAAGCAGAAGAAGACACGGAGCCTCTCCCCGATCTCCTGGGTGCACAAGAGAAAGACGGCTCTGTAGGCTGAATATGGCTCTCCTCCTCCCTCACCCCCGAGCAACGCGAGGGTTGTCGCCAGTTGCTAGGGGCAGTACTGCAACCTTTTCTCCCTCGTCCCCGGCGTCACCAGCTGGTGTGTCCACGATGTGGACACCGGGGACAGCCCTCCGGTACGGCACAGAGCCTACCGCGTTCCTGACAGAGTCCGAGCCTGCATCCAGGCCGAAGTTTCCAAAATGCTAGCCCTGGGAGTGGTCGAGGCCTCTGACAGTCCATGGGCCAGCTCCGTGGTCCTGGTTCCGAAGGCGGCCGCCCCTGGCGAGGCTCCCGAGCTAAGGTTCTGCGTGGACTACCGCGGGCTCAACGCAGTCACCAGGGCCGACGCTCACCTCATTCCCCGAGCAGACAAGCTCATTGACCGCCTGGGGTCGGCTCGCTATCTCAGCACCTTTGACTTGACTAACGGGTACTGGCAGATCGCACTCACAGAGGGGGCCCTGGAGAGATCCGCGTTCTCTACCTCGGATGGTCACTACCACTTCCGGGTGATGCCTTTCGGAATGAAAAATGCCCCCGCCTCCTTCCAGAGGCTGGTTAACCAGGTGCTGGCTGGGTTGGAGGACTTCAGCACCGCATATCTGGACGATATCGCGGTGTTCAGCGCCCACTGGTCCGAACACCTCCAGCACCTCTGGGAGGTGCTGATGGCCCTGCGTCGTGCGGGCCTCACCATCAAGGCCAGTAAGTGTCAGATCGGACAGGGGTCCATGGTCTATCTGGGGCACCAGGTCGGAAGCGGCCTAGTGGCCTCCTCCAACCCAAGATCGATGTGATTGTTGCCTGGGAGGCCCCCACGACCCAGACGGAAGTGCAGGCTTTCCTGGGGCTCACGGGGTACTACCGAAGATTTATAAAGGGGTATGGCAGCATCGTAGTCCCCCTCACAGAATTGACCTCCAAAAAGCAGCCACAAAAAGTTAGCTGGACTCCCGCCTGCCAAGAGGCGTTTGACACCTTGAAAGACGCCATGTGCACCGCCCGTACTGCAGGCCCCCGACTACTCCTGAGAGTTTGTGGTCCAAACGGACGCATCCGAGCATGGCATCGGAGCCGTCCTATCTTAGGTAAACAACAAAGGCCTGGACCAGCCCGTAGCCTTCATTAGCCGGAGGTTACTCCCTCGAGAACAAAGGTGGACCACCATCGAGCGGGAAGCCTTTGCTGTGGTTTGGGCCCTGAAGAAGCTGAGGCCCTACCTGTTCGGTACTCACTTCCGGGTCCAAACCGACCATTGACCCCTCCGATGGCTAATGCAAATGAGAGGGGAAAACCCCAAACTGTTGAGATGGTCCATCTCCCTCTAGGGGATGGACTTCACTGTTGAACACCGGCCTGGTGCTGACCACTCCAACGCGGACGGCCTGTCCCGATTCTTCCGCCTCATTGAAGAGAACCCCCAAGGGGATGGGTAGCTCTCTCTGCCTTTCAGCTGGGGGGGACGCGTGTTGGACCCGGCCTCGTGGCGTGGCTCCACCCATTCCCCAGCACCCCGTTAGCCCCGTCCTGCACCCCGAAGCACCCCTGGTCGTCCAGTTCCCTGTCCGCCCTGCTACCCACACGCCCCTACTGACAGACGACCATCCCCGCATTCCGCCATTCCTCCTTCCCAGTCCCGGGCGCCCTGAACCTGCATTCCCCCCAGGACACCCGGCCGCCATTAACCGTCCCAAGAGGCATGACTCCAGCCCCAGCGGAACTTAGACTTCAGACGCGCCATGCCCGGCTGGGTGGTAGAGGGCCTCCTGAATGAGATAAGCCCAAGGAGTTTCGATTGCACCTCCGGCCTCCCCTGGGAGACTAGTTTCTCTCACACCTCTGGCCTCCCCTGTGGGCTGGTTTCGATGGCACCTCTGGCCTCCCCAAGAGCTGGCTCCAGACCATGCTGAGCGTCTGGCAATCCCCAGACGCATCTTCCAAAGGATCAAAGAGCCAACCGATGAGCCCTCCAAAGACCAGCCCCGAGGCCTGAGATCTCTGCCTGCGAGAGTCCGGATATCAAAGGGCTACTGCCCTATTCCAAGCCCCGTCCGAGAACTAGCGGGCAGTTGTATCCTGGACAAGAGAGCCCTGCTGATCTGATCGCAGCATACCTTGAGGAGCAGACTGAACTCTGGAACTATCGAGACTTGCTGACGCTGTTGCGGCTCTACTACGGAAGGAAGGAACTAGAACCTGGGAGCCCTGCTGACCCCGTCGCGGCTCGCCCTTAAGACTTAAGGACATTCGTAACACCCTGAGCCCTGCTGACGTGCTCTGCAAGACCTGTTCAACACTACGGATCGAGCCCTGCTGACGTTGTCGTGGCTCGAGGAGGAACCTGGTCCGGCTGGACCAGCAACGCTACCGACACGACCTGGTATGAAAAGAAGTGAGTGGAACAGCAGTACGATCCCCATCTCCGTACCCCACGGCTCGAGGATTGAGAGCTGTGCATATGGTATGTTGTGTACTGGCCTGATACCGAGACTGTCCCGCTTCCCTCTTCCTTGCCTCAGAGACCTTTGCGATCCCTCGATTGCCTGTAAATACGTGTGCCTTTTACTTGAATTTACTGCTGATAAAGAACTTGTGTACTGAACTCTCAGTGTGGTGTCCGTTCTGGAGAGAGAGGTGGAACTCGGCGTTGACGGGAGCGCAAATCCTGGCCCCCGGGGACCACCCCTTCTAACACACACTCAGAGCTGGACACACGCACACACACTCCGAGCTGGACACACACACGCTCACACACACTCAGAGCTGGACACACACACACTCAGAGCTGGGCACACTCAGAGCTGGACACACACACACACTCAGAGCTGGGCACACACACTCCGAGCTGGACACACACACACTCAGAGCTGGACACACACACACTCAGAGCTGGGCACACTCAGAGCTGGACACACACACACACTCAGAGCTGGGCACACACACACTCAGAGCTGGACACACACACACTCAGAGCTGGGCACACTCAGAGCTGGACACACACACACACTCAGAGCTGGGCACACGCACACACACTCCGAGCTGGACACACACACACACACACACTCAGAGCTGGACACACACACACACACTCAGAGCTGGGCACACACACACTCAGAGCTGGACACACACACACACTCAGAGCTGGGCACACGCACACACACTCCGAGCTGGACACACACACACACACACACACTCAGAGCTGGGCACACGGGCACACTCAGAGCTGGGCACACACGGACACTCAGAGCTGGGCACACACACACTCAGAGCTGGACACACACACACACTCAGAGCAGGACACACACGCACACTCAGAGCTGGGCACACACGCACACTCAGAGCTGGACACACATAAACACTCAGAGTTGGACACACACGCACACTCAGAGCTGGGCACACACACACACTCAGAGCTGGGCACACACGCACACTCATTGCTGGGCACACGTGCACACTCAGAGCTGGGCACACACGCACACTCAGAGCTGGGCACACACGCACACTCAGAGCTGGGCACACACACACGCACACTCATTGCTGGGCACACGTGCACACTCAGAGCTGGGCACACACGCACACTCAGAGCTGGGCACACACGCACACTCAGAGCTGGACACACACACACACTCAGAGCTGGACACACACACACTCAGAGCTGGACACACACGCACACTCAGAGCTGGGCACACACGCACACTGAGAGCTGGGCACACATGCACACACACTCAGAGCTGGACACACACACACTCAGAGCTGGACACACACGCACACTCAGAGCTGGGCACACACGCACACTCAGAGCTGGACACACACGCACACTCAGAGCTGGACACACATGCACACTCAGAGCTGGGCACACACGCACACTTAGAGCTGGGCACACACACACACACTCAGAGCTGGACACACACACACACTCAGAGCTGGACACACACACACACTCAGAGCTGGACACACACGCACACTCAGAGCTGGGCACACACTCACACTCAGAGCTGGGCACACACGCACACTCAGAGCTGGGCACACACACACTCAGAGCTGGACACACACACACTCAGAGCTGGACACACACGCACACTCAGAGCTGGGCACACACGCACACTCAGAGCTGGACACACACGCACACTCTGAGCTGGACACACACGCACACTCAGAGCTGGACACACACGCACACTCAGAGCTGGGCACACACACACACTTCGAGCTGGGCACACGTGCACACTCATTGCTGGGCACACGTGCACACTCAGCGCTGGGCACACACGCACACTCAGAGCTGGGCACACACGCACACTCAGAGCTGGGCACACACGCACACTCAGAGCTGGGCACACACGCACACTCACAGCTGGGCACGCACGGACACTCACAGCTGGGCACACACGCACACTCAGAGCTGGGCACACATGCACACTCCGGGCTGGACACACACACACTCAGAGCTGGACACAGAAGCAGAACTAACAAAAGACTCATAACTGCGTTACAAACACAACTGCTTGTCTGTAATGCATGCATGTTACAGGTACATGAGACACTGCAGGCGCGCAACTGTAGTGCAAGCAGATGTATGTATGTGACAGATAACGTCAAGATGCACTGATAGTGACTGCGGACACCTGCCTTTTAAATGCACACAAAACTTGACTTGATTAAATAAATATGTAATACAGATAACTTTATTACAAAGACACACAAGTAAGCTGTAACAAACACACAGGTCAGCTGTCGCAGACACACAGATCAGCTTTCGCAGACACACAGACAAGCTGTGGCAGACACACAGACAAGCTGTCGCAGACACACAGACAAGCTGTCGCAGACTGTGGGGTGTGGGATGTGGCGGGCCGGAATAACAGGCGGGGAGGCCAGATATAGTGCGCTATGTTTAGCGAGGTTTATTGTAGATACAAGTTTGGAAGGCTTATAAGTCTCTGAACACAGGGCGATCGATGGAGTTCTCCTGGGAACGTCAGAGGTAGAGATGTCTTCCGGTCGGTGGGGAAAGGGGAGGGCTCCGTCCGCTCCTGACGTCCTCCGGGTAGGGTGAGGTTTCCCTCTCGGTACTGCCGTGGGTCTTTGACTTCTGCAGGTGAGCCTCGGAGGTTTGGGGCGAGAGAAAAGATAATAGAGGACCGTTAGTCTTGCACTCCTCTCGGTCTGTACAACTATCACCGACACCGGGAGGTGGGGACACAGAAAATGGAAAGTGAGGGGCGGGTAGAACGGGGAGGTGAAAGAGGCCGAAGAATAGGAGGGAAGACCAAGGGTTGACAGGGTGTTCGAGGTGTAGGAAGGTGGGGACCTATCTATCAATATATATACAGTGCTCTCGTGCTATAGTAGGTGCAGGGCTATATTATTTACACTTAATTACAACTATCTACAAACGGCACACGGAGATGGATGACGGTTACTCACGTGGCCCGCCGCAACTCCCTGGTGAGTTGCGGCCGCTCTCCAGCAACCTCCTGAGGACTCCCCAAGTCCTCAGACCACACGTCGCCGTCGCCGTCCTCCTCCACGTCTTTCGGTTGGAGCTCCGGCTCCTCGTCTCTCGCTCTCAGCTCCGGTTCCTTCCTTGCTGCCTCCTGCCACAAGTCCGCGGGTTGGAACCCCTTTTGTTGAGGTTCGTTGGTTTTTATACCTTCCGGGAGGTAGCCGGGGGCGGGACTTCCGGGTTCAGTTTGAACTGCATCCGGGTGTCGATCTTCCGGTTTCTGGTTTCGGCAACCCTGCAGGGGGAGAGATAGAGAAGAAGTCCTATGGAGAGGGAACAAGGCATCATCTATGTTAGACGGACCCCTCCCCGCGCGAAGATGTCGCTTAGCTACGGCAGGTACAGTGACCTTTCCACATCCCCTTTCCCTAGCTGTCTTTCTTGTAGGGGGGGAAGCACAGGGAAAGCGAGAGAGGTAATCCGCATTCCCCTGTTCCGCCCCTTTCCTATGTTCGGTCGTGAACCTATAGGGCTGAAGGGAAAGGAACCATCTAAGGACCCTGTCGTTATGGCCTCGGTTGCGGGCCATCCACGCCAGAGGGGCATGGTCTGTGTAGAGCACGAATTCCCTCCCCTCTAGATAATAACGGAGACTGTCCACTGCCCACTTTATGGCTAGGGCCTCCTTCTCTACACAGGCATAGTTCATTTCTCTGGGGTAGAGCTTCCTGCTTATATACAGAATGGGCCTTTCATTCCCACTGGGGTCTCTCTGGGACAGGACGGCCCCCAACCCCTGATCGGAGGCGTCTGTTTGGAGGATGAAAGGTTGGCTATAGTCAGGGCTTACAAGGACTGGTCTGGATACTAAGGCCTGTTTTAAAGATTCGAAGGCCTGCAGTAGGGGTACTGAGGGATGTCTTAAGGCCTCATCTGTCTTGGTACATTTCTTCAGTAGATCGGTCAGGGGGACAGCTGTTTGGGAAAAGTTTGGTATGAACCGTCTGTAATACCCCAGAAGCCCCAGAAAGGCCCGGAGTTCGGTTTTGGACTGAGGGAAGGGTATGGAACGGATGGCCTCTATCTTATTGTCTTGGGGTCGGATGAGACCCTCCCCCAAAAGATACCCCAGATATTTGACGCTTTGGGCGGCCAAGGTAGTTTTGGCCGGGTTTATAGTAAACCCACTGTTGCCCAGAGCGGCCACCACCGCCCGGAGGTGCCCCAAATGTTGGTCCCAGGTGTTGCTGTGGATCACTATATCGTCCAAATAAGCCCCAGCATAGAGGGAGTGAGGTTGTAGGACCCGGTTCATGGCCCTCTGAAACGTGGCGGGGGCGCCATGTAGGCCAAAAGGCATTACTCTGAACTGGAATAGGCCCTCAGGGGTAGAGAAGGCAGTCTTTCGTTTGTCGTCCTCTTTCAGGGGTATCTGCCAATACCCCTTGCATAAGTCGAGCGTGCTGATGTATTTTGCGGCTCCTATTCTTTCCACCATCTCATCAACCCGTGGAAGAGGGTAGGAATCAAATCGCGAGACTTTGTTTACTGCTCGAAAGTCTATACAGAACCGCACCGAGCCGTCGGGTTTGGGGACCAGTACTATCGGTGAGTTCCAGCTGCTAACCGACGGCTCGATAATGCCCATCTGCAACATCTGCTCTGTTTCTTTCTTTATGATATTTCTGCGTGCTTCCGGGACCCGATATTTGATATTTGATATTTATTAATTTTTATATAGCGCGACTATCGCTCCGAAAGGAGCATCTTGGCGCTAAGCAAACAGAAGAAACCAACCTGATGGAGATGGAAATCATATGGCTGCGAGGACTAAAGAGTCGGGTCGAAGGAAGATCCAAGTCTTCAGAAGTTTTCTGAAGAGGGTTTCTGAAGGGGCGTGCCTGAGGTTAGAGGGAAGGCCATTCCAGGCCTTAGCTGCCAGGAGTGAAAAGGTTTTTCCACCTTTCGTTTTGAGCCTAAACCTGGGTATGGTAACCAGATTAGCTCCTGATGACCTCAGGCAACGCGATGGAGTGTACTGGGGGAAGCGCTTGACAAGATAGGAGGGGCCTGTGTTCTTAGTGGCCTTAAAAACAGTAACAAGAAGTTTAAAAAAGATCCTTTTATGGAGGGGCAGCCAATGGAGGGTGTTGAGGGCCGCCGAGGCCGAGGACCTTCTCGGAAGTCCGAGAACGAGCCTGGCCGCCGCGTGCTGGACGCTCTGTAGCTTCTTGAGGGTGGACTTTTTTATACCTGCCAGAAGACCATTGCAATAATCAAGTCTGGACAGGATCAGAGCCACGGCCACTGATTTCCTGGCGGAAATAGGGAGAAAGTCGAAAAATTTCTTTAGCTGTCTAATGAGGTTAAAGCAGCACCCTGCAGTGATGCGCGCATGGTCGTCAAAGCTGAGGGATGAGTCGAATTGGACACCCAGATTGCGGGCCGATGAGACTGCACTGGGAGGTGCCTCAGAGTGTTGGGGCCACCAATCTTTCGGAGAAAAAAGGGTGTCTTTGCCTAAGGGTATAATCTCAGTTTTGGCGCTATTGCACTTGAGGTGATTATTATTGAGCCAGGTAAAGACTTGGGAAAGGCAATTCTGGAATCTGAGAGCGGCGTCGGGGAGTTTTTTGTCAAGGGTGACGACAAGTTGGGTGTCGTCAGCGTAAGATGTTACAAGGATGCCATGGGATTCAATCAGGGTAAGCAGGGGGGCCATGTAAATATTAAAGAAGAGTGGGCTCAGAATGGACCCCTGGGGCACACCTGATAGAATGGTTCTTTCGCTGGAGAGGAAGGGGCCAAGTGAGACTGTTTGTGATCTGTTAGACAGAAATGAGGATATCCATTTCAGAGCGGTGTCCGACACACCAATTTCACGCATTCTGTGGATAAGGATTGCATGAGAGATGGTATCAAATGCTGCGGTTAAGTCGAGCAGGATGAGAACTGCGTGTTTCCCCTCATCCTGCAGGAACTTGATGGTGTCGGATAACTCGATCAGGGCAGTTTCAGTAGAGTGGCTGGAGCGGAAACCAGATTGCTGAGGATGGAGAATATGGTTGTTTTCCACAAAGGCTTTTAGTTCAGCATGTACTATTTGCTCGGTAATTTTGCCTAATGCTGGAAGCAGGGAAATTGGGCGCATGTTGGAAAGGTCTGTAGGGGATTTATTGTGCTTTTTCATTAGAGGCTTTACGATGGCTTTCTTCCAATCAGCCGGAACCGTGCCTGAGCTGAGGGATTGATTGATGATGGAGTTGATAAGAGGGTTGACGGCCTCAATGAGAAGATGTAGAATAGCCGGGGGACAGGAGTCAGTGGGGGCTCCCGAGCGGCAGGTCATGATGGCCTTCTGGGATTGAAGCAAGGAAACTGGTGAAAAACTGCAAAATGAAGGTGAATCAGTGTTATGGAGTAAGGGGGGGGTGGCAGGGGGAGGGAAATCCTTGTGGATGTTATTAATTTTGTCGACAAAGAAATCAGCGATTTGGTTACAAAGAGTTTGGGATGGGGGGATTTCCAGTGCCAGGGCTTTGGGGTGGGTGAAGGACTTAACAATATTAAAGATGGTCTGTTGTTTTTGATTAGCTGTTTCTATTGCTGTGGTGAAAAACTCTTTTTTGGCTTTCTTTATGTGTGACAGATATAGTTTCCTCTGCCGAATGTATAGGATTTTAGAGGTGGGGTCGTATGTTTTCCTCCACTTTCTTTCAAGGACCCTACACGTACGATGGCTGTCAGTGAGGGCCTGAGTATACCATGGGGCATTGGGCTTCCTTTTATGGGAGATTGATTTTTGGTTGATTGGGTTGGACTTATCCCGGACCAATTTATTGATCCAGATGTGGAAGTTTTTGGAATCTTGCGATACATCTCCTATGATAGTGGGAGGATGGGCAGGGAGCTGAGGATGAGACTTAATGGACTCAGCTACTTTCTTCCAATTTATCGCAAAGGTTGAGGGAGAACTTTTACTGTGTGGGTGGGAAGAGGGTTTTACCTTGATAGAAAAAGGTATAAAATGATGATCAGTCCAAATTTGTGGGATTGGGGGGGATACAGTTATAGTGGCTAAATTGGAGCAAATGCCATCTAATGTGTGTCCGGCCAAGTGCGTGGGGGGCATGACCAGTTGAGAAAGGCCAAAGATATCAAGGGATTGTTGAAAAGTTGAGGTGTGGGGGTCTGCGCGGGATTCCAAATGAAGATTGAAATCGCCGAGAAGAGTAAAGCTGGGGTAATGAGTCAGGTAAGATCCAAGGGTGTCATCGAGGGAATCCAGAAAGGGCGTGGCATTTCCGGGGGGCGATACACAAGTCCACCCGTAAGAGAGGTGGAGGAGTTAATATGAATCACGAAGCCTAAGCTCTCACAGTCCTTGAGTGAGGTCAGTTCAAATGTGTGGAATCTAACATCTTTTCTGATGATGATAGCTAACCCACCTCCCCTGCCGACTGGTCTGTCTCGTCTGAGAATCGTGAAATCAGGGGGAAGGGCAGTTACCAGATCAGGATTAGATGAGTCATTTAGCCAAGACTCAGTGATGAACAGTGCGTCTAGGTCATGGGCAAGTACGAGGTCATGGATATCTTGTCCATGACAAGCTAAGGATCTGGCGTTGATGAGACCACAACGAAAAGTGATCGGCTTATGCAACGGTGGAGGGGAAGGGTGTGGGATGGTGCCCGTGGGTCCCAAGGATGACCATCTACAGGAGCGGCATGAAAATGGTCCCCAGAGGTGAGCAATGGGACGGTGAACCTTGCAGCTATGGCTAGATGTTGTCGGGCGCATAGCGAGTAGCGTGTTAGAGTCATACCTGAGAACAGGGTTGAATTGGGCAGCATGGCCCGCGCCCGGCGCTGTCCTGGCGCGGACGGGCGCAGACGGGCTTGGCTTAGGCGCGGCTTCGGCGCGCGTCCGGCGCGCCCGCTGCGCCAGCCCGCTGCGCCGTCTGGTTGGCTTACACATTATATAGGAAGGAAGAAGGGTGGGAAGGACGGCCCGACTTGAGCACTGTCCCCACCTGCCACACTCAAGATGGCGCCCACCGCTGGGCTGAAGCAGAACAATAAGAATAAGTGAAACAAATGTGGTAGGGGTGTCAGAGTGCCTAATAAAACAATTCCCCTTTAGCTAAGACCCCCAAGGATAAAATGAGACGGTTTTTTAAAATTAATACAAGACGCAAAAACGCGCCGATTTTTAGCACATAGCTCGCCTAATTCGTTATAACAATTCCTCTGTCGCTCGCAGCCCCAGTTTCCCTCACCAGGGAGAGCGACTGTAGGGCGCCGAGCGCTGCAAAGGGCTCTATTAAGTACACCAGAAGGGCGGGAAGGACGGCCCGACTTGAGCACTGTCCCCACCTGCCACACTCAAGATGGCGCCCACCGCTGGGCTGAAGCAGAACAATAAGAATAAGTGAAACAAATGTGGTAGGGGTGTCAGAGTGCCTAATAAAACAATTCCCCTTTAGCTAAGACCCCCAAGGATAAAATGAGACGGTTTTTTAAAATTAATACAAGACGCAAAAACGCGCCGATTTTTAGCACATAGCTCGCCTAATTCGTTATAACAATTCCTCTGTCGCTCGCAGCCCCAGTTTCCCTCACCAGGGAGAGCGACTGTAGGGCGCCGAGCGCTGCAAAGGGCTCTATTAAGTACACCAGAAGGGCGGGAAGGACGGCCCGACTTGAGCACTGTCCCCACCTGCCACACTCAAGATGGCGCCCACCGCTGGGCTGAAGCAGATAGGGCCGTTGTCGTACAGTTACCCCTGGATCAGTTTGGATGGCGTGTTCCACTAGGGTTGTACGTCCTGGCAGGGAGGAGAAGACATTCTGGACCGGAGACAACATGGATTTTAGTTCTTCTGTCAAGGACGGGGGTAGATCCGGGTCTATGCAACCCTCAAAGGACAGGGGGGTATGCACTGGTTCACCAGATAAGGCAGGTCGGGCCCCTCCCACTTTTTTAAGAGATTGATGTGGTAGATTTGCCTAACTCCTCTGGTAGGCTCGGTCTCTATTTCGTAGGTGACAGGGGTCACCTGACGAAGGACGGTGAATGGACCCTGCCATTGCCCTAGAAGCTTGTGGTCAGAGGAGGGCAGTAGCAACAACACTAAATCGCCAACAGCCAAGACCCTCTTCTTGGCTCCTTTATCGTACTGTTGTTTTTGGGATGTTTGGGCCTTTTCCATGTGTTGCCGTACAATGTCCCGGACTTGAGTGAGGTGGGTCTTTAGATTTTCCACGTACTCGGGAAGGGGCCGGGTTCGATCCGGTTCTGCCTCCCACGCCTCGCGGGCCATATCTAGGAGGGTTCTGGGAGGTCTTCCATACAATAGTTCATATGGGGAATATCCGGTGCTACTTTGGGTTTTGCACCGAATAGCGAACAGTGCCAGGGGCAACATCTCTTCCCACCGCTTGCTTTCCAATTCCAATAGCTTTTTCAGAGTAGCTTTCAGTGTGGCGTTGTAGCGTTCCACTAGCCCATCCGTCTGTGGGTGGTACGCTGAGGTTCTCAGCTGCTTGATACCTAGCTGTGAGCATACCTGACGCATCAAGGCGGACACGAACGGGGTTCCTTGGTCCGTTAAAATTTCTCGTGGAAAGCCTACCCGAGAAAAGATAGACACCAGGGCTTTCGCTATGTTCTGGGTGGTGGGATGTTTCAGAGCGACAGCTTCCGGGAAGCGGGTGGCATAGTCCACCACCACCAAAGCATACCTGCAACCGCTCCTGGAGGGCAACATGGGCCCGATAAGGTCCATTCCTACCCTGCTAAAGGGTATGTCGATGAGAGGGAGGGGCCGGAGGGGTACTCTTGGGGGTCTGTACCGGCTATTCCTCTGACAGATGGCACACTCCTTACAATATTGTTTGATTTGGCTATATACGCCCGGCCAGTAGAATTTTTCGAGTATTGCCTGTCCTGTCTTCTCTTCCCCGAAGTGGCCACCCAGGAGATGACTGTGGGCAAGGAATAACACCTTGTCCCGGAAGGGAACCGGAATAACCAACTGTGAAGGTTTCTGTGGGTCTGTTTTTCGATACAATAGGCCCCTAGAACGGAAGAAGTAGGGACCTACATGTAACGGGTCCTCGTTGTCAAGCGCCTGCCCCCAGGCGTTTTGCAGGATGGGATCTTCTTGCTGTGCAGCTCTAAATTCACGGTCCGTTTCCCAGGGATGCAGTGCCTCTTGGACTGGATATGCTTCTGTGTACCTCCTTCTTTCCTTTTTCTTTTGGCTTTTGGTTTTAGTCTGTTTCTCGGAGGAGGGACCAAAGGGGTGGTTTTGGGAGAAAGGCGCTTCCTTCCACCATTTTTCCAAGGAGTCGGTAGTGTCTTTGAGGAGAAGGGGAAGACCACTATAATCACTACCCAGAATGGCTTGTTCTGGCAAGTTAGGAATCAATCCTACATTCAGGGTTCTTCCGTGGTCAGTACTGGTTTGCACCGTGACTCGGGCTGTGGGATAGCTTTTGGTGTCTCCATGTACGCACTTGATAGCTACTGATCCCGTGAAAGGGCCGACGGGTTTCGGCATGTCTTGAGGTCGCACTACACTGTGTCTACATCCAGTGTCGGCCAGCGCCATAAGGGGTTGGTTGTTGATTTTCACAGGACACCTAAACGGCGGGGGTGAGGTTCCCGCGGTGAGACATACATAGTTCCGAGTCACCCCGATTTCCATAGGCTCCTCCTTCTGGGGGCAGTGACGGGCAATGTGTCCAAAACCACCGCAGTGGTAACATTGGGGTCCAGGTGGGTTTGGTCGAGGCATCATAGGATAGGGTACGAAAGGAGTAGGTTCTGCTTTTCGGGGAACGGGTGGTCGAGGAGGCCGGATGTGGCTTCCATGCGAGCTCCGAGGGAGGTGTTCTTCTTTGTTCTTCTGAACTTCTTGGGCTTTGCTGTAGGCACTGGCTATCTCGACTGCTCGTTCGAGTGTCAGGTGAGCATGTTGCCGCACCCACTTTTGGGTGCTCGGATGGAGGGAGGCGAGGAATTGTTCCAGGTTGATTTTAGCGACTATTTCCTCCTTGGTTGACGTGGTAGTTTTCAGCCACCGGGACGTCAGGTCCTGAATGCGATATGAGAGGGCTCGAGGAGTTTCTTGGGGCCCCTCTCGTACTTGCCGTAGGCGGATCCTATAGGATTCATCGTCTATCCCCAGACGCTCGAGGATACATTTCTTTATGTCGGCATAGGGCGTCTGCCCCTGTATATTGGCCTGTTGATAGGCCGATTGTAGCTCCCCGGTCAACAACGGTCCCAAGTAATGACCCCAGCGGTCTTCAGGCCAGTTGGCGGCTTGAGCCAGTCTTTCGAAATTCGTGAAGAAAAAGTCGGGGTCTTCCCCCGCGACATATTTCTGGAGGACGACCGATGGTAATGGAGCCAGAGGCCTCTGTTGTCCCATCGCCTCCGTGAGCTTCCCTAGAGCCTGGTCCTGTGCAGTCCCTTGCCCTTTCAGGACGTCGTGAAGTTGGCCCCGGTCGTCCTCGGCGGTCTTCAGGAAGCGTTCCATCATTTGTCCGAGCTGCTCCTGGCTTTCGGCCAGCTTCTTGACTGCGGCCTCCATGCCTCCGGGAAATCCCTCTTCTGACACCACTTGTGGGGTGTGGGATGTGGCGGGCCGGAATAACAGGCGGGGAGGCCAGATATAGTGCGCTATGTTTAGCGAGGTTTATTGTAGATACAAGTTTGGAAGGCTTATAAGTCTCTGAACACAGGGCGATCGATGGAGTTCTCCTGGGAACGTCAGAGGTAGAGATGTCTTCCGGTCGGTGGGGAAAGGGGAGGGCTCCGTCCGCTCCTGACGTCCTCCGGGTAGGGTGAGGTTTCCCTCTCGGTACTGCCGTGGGTCTTTGACTTCTGCAGGTGAGCCTCGGAGGTTTGGGGCGAGAGAAAAGATAATAGAGGACCGTTAGTCTTGCACTCCTCTCGGTCTGTACAACTATCACCGACACCGGGAGGTGGGGACACAGAAAATGGAAAGTGAGGGGCGGGTAGAACGGGGAGGTGAAAGAGGCCAAAGAATAGGAGGGAAGACCAAGGGTTGACAGGGTGTTCGAGGTGTAGGAAGGTGGGGACCTATCTATCAATATATATACAGTGCTCTCGTGCTCTAGTAGGTGCAGGGCTATATTATTTACACTTAATTACAACTATCTACAAACGGCACACGGAGATGGATGACGGTTACTCACGTGGCCCGCCGCAACTCCCTGGTGAGTTGCGGCCGCTCTCCAGCAACCTCCTGAGGACTCCACCAGTCCTCAGACCACACGTCGCCGTCGGCGTCCTCCTCCACGTCTTTCGGTTGGAGCTCCGGCTCCTCGTCTCTCGCTCTCAGCTCCGGTTCCTTCCTTGCTGCCTCCTGCCACAAGTCCGCGGGTTGGAACCCCTTTTGTTGAGGTTCGTTGGTTTTTATACCTTCCGGGAGGTAGCCGGGGGCGGGACTTCCGGGTTCAGGTTGAACTGCATCCGGGTGTCGATCTTCCGGTTTCTGGTTTCGGCAACCCTGCAGGGGGAGAGATAGAGAAGAAGTCCTATGGAGAGGGAACAAGGCATCATCTATGTTAGACGGACCCCTCCCCGCGCGAAGATGTCGCTTAGCTACGGCAGGTACAGTGACCTTTCCACACAGACACACAGACAAGCTGTCACAGACACACAGACAAGCTGTCGCATAGACAAGCTGTCCCAGACACACAGACAAGCTGTCGCAGACACACAGACAAGCTGTTGCAGACACACAGACAAGCTGTCGCAGACACACAGACAAGTTGTCGCAGACACACAGACAAGCTGTCGCAGACACACAGACAAGCTGTCGCAGACACACAGACAAGCTGTCGCAGACACACAGACAAGCTGTCGCAGACACACAGACAAGCTGTCCCAGACACAAAGATAAGCTTTCGCCTGTCACAGACACAGATCAGCTGTCCCAGACACAAAGATAAGCTGTCACAGACACAGACAAGCGGTCACAGACACACAGACACATTCTCATACAGTAGGCGAGTTTTCAGAAGCTGCTGCCGTCAGACAGCCTTGAATGCACCAGTTTGTTCCACTCACAAGCACATCAGAAACAATCGTTCTAAGACACACCAGTGCAAATGGTGCACAGAGACGCTGACCCCACAGCCCACCCCTCTCCACGCTGCTAGGCGCTAGACAATCCTACATAGTGTACTCACGGGAGGTGCCTGGGGGCCCCACCCTGGACGCTGCAGCCAGTGAGGCTTCGGTGAGGGGAGGGGGGCCGCCTCCCACCGAGACCCGCCCACACTTACTGTCCCCGCATCTCCAGGGCCCTGCAGTCCAGATGTGACTCTACCCCAGGCCCCTCCCACTCCCGGCACTAGTTGTACTGGGGGGGGGGGGGGCTGCTGCTGCGCCACAGAGCACTCTATCCAGATAGAGAGCCCCCAAGGAGGGGGTGGGGCTGTGGGCAGAGGGGCGGGGTCATGGGCAGAGGGGGCGTGGACAGAGGGGGCCGGGCCGTGGGCAGAGGGGGCAGATTAAGGCTTTAATGACAAATAATGGAGTCGGAGTTGGCACTGCGGACTAAGTGATCGGATGGGCTAAATTCAGTAGCAACAGGGGGCGGCGGGGATGTGTGAGGGGGGGAACACTGCCAACCGGGGAAGTCACAGCTAAAGTAGTTACTAAGGGGGGGAGCAGCTGCAATTCACAGATCCAGGGCCATCAAGTAAGGTTTGGCAACTAGGGGGTCCAGCTAGAGGGATTTCACTGCCCACTTGCAGGATAGAGTCAGGAGGGGGGAGGGGGCGCGGTAAGTGAGAGATTTGGAGGTATTTGCGAAGAGGAAACTGGAGGGAGACGGAGAAGGAGACAGAGAAGGGGGTGCAAGTCAGCACCGGCCAAGTTTGGGGAGGGCGTGGTAATCTGGGGGGGGGGCGTTATCAGCTCTGACGCCCCTGGAGAGAGAGAAAGGGGAGTTGGATCCCTGGCGCCGGAGAGGATTGAGATAGTTTCTTCAAAACAGGCAGAAAATGTCTGTGTTTTCAAATCAGAGGCCAGCCAGCCAGCCACAGCACACAGTGCCAACCAAGGAGTGAGACCAGCTATGGGGAGGACTGTGCGCCCAGCAGAGGGCTGCCAACCACAGAGGCAATGCCCACAGTGCCAACCAAGGGGTGAGACCACCTCTGGGGAGGACTGTGCGCCCAGCAGAGGGCTGCCAACCACAGAGGCAATGCCCACAGTGCCAACCAAGGGGTGAGACCACCTCTGGGGAGGACAGTGCGCCCAGCAGAGGGCTGCCAACCGCAGAGGCAGTGTCCACAGTGCCAACCAAGGGGTGAGACCAGCTCTGGGGAGGACAGTGCGCCCAGCAGAGGGCTGCCAACCGCAGAGGCAGTGCCCACAGTGCCAACCAAGAGGTGAGACCAGCTCTGGGGAGGACAGTGCGCACAGCAGAGGGTTGCCAACCATAAAGGCAGTGCCCACAGTACCAACCAAGGGGTGCGACGAGCTCTGGGGAGGACAGTGCGCCCAGCAGAGGCCTGTCAACCACAGAGGCAGTGCCCACAGTGCCAACCAAGGGGTGAGACCAGCTATTGGGAGGTCAGTGCGCCCAGCAGAGGGCTGCCAACCACAGAGGCAGTGCCCACAGTGCCAACCAAGGGGTGAGACCAACTCTGGGGAGGACAGTGCGCCCAGCAGAGGGCTGCCAACCACAGAGGCAGTGCCCACAGTGCCAACCGCGGGGTGAGAGCAGCTCTGGAGAGGACAGTGCGCCCAGCAGAGGACTGCCAACCACAGAGGCAGTGCCCACAGTGCCAACCGAGGGGTGAGACCAGCTCTGGGGAGGACTGTGCGCCTAGCAGAGGGCTGCCAACCACAGAGGCAGTGCCCACAGTGCCAACCGAGGGGCGAGACCACCTCTGGGGAGGACAGTGCACCCAGCAGAGGCCTGTCAACCACAGAGGCAGTGCCCACCATGCCAACCGAGGGGTGAGACCACCTCTGGGGAGGACAGTGCGCCCGGCAGAGGGCTGTCAGCAACAGAGGCAGTGCCCACAGTGCCAACCGAGGGGTGAGACCAGCTCTGGGGAGGACAGTGCACCCAGCAGAGGCCTGTCAACCACAGAGGCAGTGCCCACACTGCCAACCGAGGGGTGAGACCAGCTCTGGGGAGGACAGTGCACCCAGCAGAGGCCTGTCAACCACAGAGGCAGTGCCCACAGTGCCAACCGAGGGGTGAGACCAGCTCTGGGGAGGACAGTGCACCCAGCAGAGGCCTGTCAACCACAGAGGCAGTGCCCACAGTGCCAACCGAGGGGTGAGACCAGCTCTGTGGCTGGCAGTGTGCCCAGTAGAGGGCTGTCAACCACAGAGGCAGTGCCACAGTGCCAACCAAGGGGTGAGACCACCTCTGGGGAGGACAGTGAGCCCAGCAGAGGGCTGGAACAGTGCCATGGATGGGAGATACCCGCACTTCTCGGCACTCTGAGACAGCGGGTACCAGCACTTTTATATCTCACTCAAGAACTGAGAGCCAAAATTACGAGGGCGCGCCACCACAGGAGGGTGGTAAGACATAATGGGTAAGGAAAGCCTTGCTCCGGGAGGGGGGGCAGTGCGGTGCTGCAGCGCAGGAAGCGACGGCACCTGCTGGCTTGGGCGGCAGGGCACAGCTGGTGCGCCCCCCCCCCCCCTAGATTAACAGCGTTATCCAAGGGAAAGTACGTTAGACGACGGGGGGAGGGGCTGCGGGTTTAGACCCGAGCATCCATCAGGCCCCGCAGCTCAAGACTTCCAGTCAGACCTCCCCCTCCCCCCCCCCTCAGACCTCTCCCGAGCCCGCCTTTGGACAGGCACGCCCCTCCCCTATTTATGGACAATATATAAAACCAATAGCTCGTCATCACTCGCGAGATAGCCCAGTGAGTCAGCCCTTGCACCGACATCCCACTGACCTACAAGTCACGAATTCAGGCATGGCTGGATCGGACTGCCATCTTTTGAAGTTGGTAAATTGAGTAGCATAAACTAAAGTAACACTTCCGGCGGCTCATTACAGTGCTCAGAAATGGCAACGTGCCTTGTGAAGCACTACATAATGTTTTATTAAATATGTTCCGAACACATCCTTCAATCCCCTAGAGCAGCCAGGCAAGATCAGAAGACACCCCCACCCCCCAAAAAAAATTAAACACACATCAATAACACGTAAGAACATAGTAGCTCTGCCTCGTTCAGTCACCTCCCACTCCCATCACCCCCACTCTGAAAGCGAAAAGCCTCTGCCACCACCTTACCAAGAAAAGAAAACAAGCACTGGTAAAGCCAACAGGTCTTGCCTTTGGGTCTCCTTGGCTTTGCCAAGGCTTCTGGGCGATGCTGTGCAAAAAAATGTGTTGCTGATCCTATGCACGCCTGATGGCAGATGCCACTCTATGAAATAAATGTGGGCGCTATTCCTTTTTAGGTCTCATCTAAGCCATCCCGTAGGGATAGTTGGCGAGATTATAGTAAGGCTTTCGAAAAGTTTCCCCAAACTGCGGATTAGGTACAGTTCATGTGAGCTGGGCGCGTGCACATCTCCAGCAACATCGCACACCCACACCATTTGTCTGAGCCTCGGCATCAGACTTCAAAGGAAGCCGCTCCCCTGCCCGCAATGCAGAGAGCTTGTTTTTCTCCTCATTACTGTTTTGCCGACTGTCTTTCAGTATGTGGAAAACCTCTGTAAACCACAGTGAAACTGTGACATGGAAATAGTACATATACTCCCCCCATCTCCATAAATTAAAGACTAATAGTGGCAGATCCAGTCCGACCAATAGGTTTTGGGAATTTAATATTAAATATGGCTTGCAAAAAAGAAGAGTGTAAAGCTTGCTGTAATGAGCTTTTAAATTTCAACATTACTTTTTTTTGGTAACTGAACATATTAAATTGACCGTCATCCCCGCCCCTCCTTCTAAACGTGGCTTTGCCAACAGCCAGATACTCTTGATGACTAGAGCCCTTTAGCTTAAATCCCCATGCTTTCGCCCTATGTTGAGTTTCTCTCCCTCAGTACTTCAGAAGAAATGTCACTACTTTGCAAATTGTCCGATGCAATGATTGTCCCTTTGATGGGGCTTGTGTGTGATTTACATGTTGGAGACTTGGGGCTGGAGCAGGCGCCTGCCTCAAGACTCCGCTTGCCTCGCCTCTCCGTGTTAATTTGTTGGCTCACCACCTCTCAGCATCCTCCTCGCCGTGCCACAGCTAGCCAACATTCACCCCCTTCCCTCGCTCGCGCTCTCCCTATTCAGCTCCTCCCCATTGCTTTCTCCCTCCTTCTCACTTCCCCTTTCCTCCTCCACAATCTGAGCTTAATCACGGCATCTCTGCTTCTGCATTGTGTGATTTGGGGCAAGTTGAACTGCAGCATGAAACTAGAAACTCCAAGCTTAATCACGGCCACAACCCCACACACACACAACGACACACCCAACCACACACACAACACCACACACACAACCCCACACACACAAAACTACACACACAACCACACACACAACCACTAGGCACAGACACCATCAGTCATCAGTGCACGCTTTCACTGGGCACAAACACCACCAGCAGTCAGTGCACACTTCCACCAGGCACACACCACCAGACGTCAGCGCATGCTTTCACCAGGCACACACACCACCAGCCGTCAGTGCACACTTCCACCAGGCACACACCACCAGACGTCAGTGCACGCTTTCACCAGGCACACACATACCACCAGCCGTCAGTGCACGCTTTCACCAAGCACACACATACCACCAGCTATCAGTGCACGCTTTCACCAGGCTCACACACACCACCAGCCGTCCGTGCACGCTTTCACCAGGCTCACACACACCACCGGCCGTCAATGCACACTTCCACCAGGCCTTCAGTGCACACTTCCACCAGGCACACACACCACCAGCCATCAGTGCACAATTTCTACAGGCACACACACACCACCACCCGTCCGTGCACACATCAATTGTTAACGCATCCACAATTAACTATTGTAGCAATAGCAGTATGGCACAATTTACTTTTAAACATATTAATCTAAAGCGCAGCATGCCACCATTACTACAAAAAGAAAGAACTTTTTTTGGCCTACGATTTATAGACTTTTGTTGCAATTGGTGTTGCAATATTTTGCAATGCCAATAGCTCAAACTTAATTAATGCGAGACCTATTGCATTGCAAATGCTTGTTCTCTTATTCAAGACCACCAGGGAATACCTGGCAGTCGTGATGAGAATTTGTATTTAAATGAATCCCACTTCCTGGGAGTAAATTAATCAGGGAGAACGTTCCATGGGTGTGAAGGTGATTAGTTATTGGTTTTTAAAAACCAACTGCAGCTTTAGAAGCTTGTTTTTGAAAAACGTAAAAGTTGGTGAATGGCCGCCTGAAATATCCCCAAGGGATCCAGAGAATTGTAGATCAACTTCCTATAGATGGTTGAGATTGCTTTTTCGGTCAGGGGATTAGTTAGCAGCTGGTCCTCCAGTGGGGATGCATCAGGCAACTTCCCCCCCTTCCCAGATGTGACCTTGCAGAGCGTGATCCACCTATTTATTTATGTATTTCATTTATATGGCGCAACAGCTACCCTGAGGGTTTCCCGGCACCTTGGATCTGAGTAGAGCTTTTTTAAGGTGGAGGCTACTACAAGGAGTAAGGAATCTATTGGTTAAATAGCCAAGTTTTTACTCCCTTTCTGAACTGAAGATAGCTTGATTCAAGACGCAGCTCGAGCAGCAGTGAGTTCCACAGAACCGGTGCCAAATAGGCGAAGGAGCGCCCGCCCAATCGTGCCCGTTTGAATCTAGGGACGGAAAATTTGACCTGGTGCATTGACCGCAAGTTTCTAGAGGGTAGATATTTCTGCGCCAGCTTACAAAGATAGGCAGGAGCTTCCCCCGTGCTGATCCTAAACATATAACATGAGCTTTAAACTTGACCCTATTGGCTATCTTTAGCCAATGCAATTTCTTAAGATGATCGCCAACACTCGTGCGTCCAGAAAGATGGAGAAGCAGCCTTGCGGCCGCATTTTGAACGACTTGAAGTCGATTGGTGATAGCTTTATTGGCTCCTAGATATAGGATATTCCCATAATCAAGTCTGGAGCCAAAAAGAGCCTGTAAGACCGTTCTCTGCGCCCCTTCTGGAAGTTGCCATAGGATTTTCCTCAGCCAGTTTAGGATTGCGAAACAGGTTGAGGCAGTTGTGGCAGTTTGGACACGCATAGACAGTTTATCATCAATTATCACACCCAGGTTGCGCGCAGATTGGACCGCAACCGGGGGAGGACCCATTTCTGTCGGCCAGTGCATGGGACCCCAGAGTTCCCTATGTTCCCCAAAAATGATCAACTCAGTTTTGTCCCCGTTAAGTTTTAATTTCTTAGTGTGTAACCAGTCTGCCATTTTCAAGAGCCCACAGCGGAGAGAAGGGGTGTTGGACTTATCGGTGGTTGATAGAGGGTACACTAGTTGAGTATCGTCCGCATAGGAGTAAATTGTGAGGCCCATTTCCTCAGCTATTTTGGCCAGCGGCGTCACATAAATGTTAAAGAGCAGCGGGCTCAGTATGGAGCCCTGGGGAACGCCGTACGGGGAGTTTAGGACAGCTGAGGCATTGTTTTTAGAGAAGACCTGGAAGGTCCGGTGAGAGAGGAATTGTTCCAGCCATTCCAGTGCTTTGCCTCTTACCCCTATGTCCTCTAGGTTCGGGAGCAAAGTGTTGTGGGAAATGGTATCAAAGGCTGCACTCAAATCTAAAAGAATGAGTGCCACCGTGCCACCACTGTCTAATTCCTGCCGGATCGCTTCCGTTACCCCTAATAGGGTGGACTCAGTAGAGTGGTCCTTCTGAAGCCTGATTGGGAGGGATGTAATAACTTGTTGTTGTTTTCAAACTCCGCTAGTAGTTTGTGCACATGTTTCTCCAGAATTTTAGAAAAAATAGGCAGAAGCGATATTGGGCGAAAGTTAAAATAAGCTCCAGGTCTCCGTTCGCCTTTTTCAGCAGAGGCACCACCATGGCATGCTTCCAGTCTGCGGGTACCACTGCTTCCACTAGGGAAGTATTTAACAGTGTTCTAATTATATCCAAAATGTATGGATCAAGCTGTTTCAGGATACGTGCAGGCATAGGGTCCAAAGGTGAGCCTGAGGAGATACTGTTTAGTATTCCCATGAAAGTAATAGTGTCTAGTGGGTGCCAGGCAGCGAGTCGATTTTCGGGAGTACTGTCCCTGTCAGCAGACTTCTTAGGAGCTGGGGGCACCAGTGGGAT
This sequence comes from Lissotriton vulgaris, assembly GCF_964263255.1. Taxonomy (NCBI): domain Eukaryota; kingdom Metazoa; phylum Chordata; class Amphibia; order Caudata; family Salamandridae; genus Lissotriton; species Lissotriton vulgaris. Next base: position 78,950,514 of record NC_141685.1, on the reverse strand, counting down.
GGCTGTAGGACCACATCCTTCATTGAAATTAGAGTAGATCTTGTCTATTTTCTCATTGAAATAATTAGCAATAGAATTGCATTGTGTGGTAGACCGTGTCGGGGGCTCTGGTTGGAGTGCAGCTCCTGTTAGGTTCTTTAGGACTTTGAAAAGCGTGCTGGAATTGCATTGGGCTTCTAAAATAGTTTTTTTGGTATGAGCTCCCTTGGCTATTTTGCAGGATAGGTCGTAGGCATTGAGTGCCAGCTTATAAACTTCCTTGCTGGTTGTATCACCTACAAATGTCAGAACCGTTTTTAGTCACCTAATTCATACCTTTGTTGTAGGATCGTGAAGGACACAAGTGCCTGTCCCCTCCACACATCGCCCGGCTGTTCTAAGCTAATCAATCCCCATTTTGTGAAGCCCTGCAACACTCCAGCTGCACTTAAGAGATCACCATCTTACAGTGGAGTAATTTCAGTCCACTTACCTTCTCAGCCTAAATACTTGGTAGCCTCTCCACACCCTTACCACTGTTTGGGTATGAGTAGGTAGGGTGCACTCATACTTTCTTCGATACAGCACCGGGGTGGGGTAACCTCTCTTGTCCATGGCCAATCTATCTACCCAGTAAGCAGGATCCTCACAGTCCGCAAAAACCCAGTTGTGGAATGCCACCCGCTGCGTGACCCAGTAATACCTGCGAATGCTCCGGACCGCCAGTCCACCTTGATCTCCCCTCTGCACCTTACTAAGCACGAAGTGCCACCATCCCACAGCAGGAGCCAAAGTTCTCAGACTACCTTTTGAAAGAAAATGTCTGGTGGGATCTTAAAGGACGTTTTTTGCACGATGTACAGGAGACCCTGGAGGGTCACTTTAAATAGGGCAACTCGGCCCAGTAAGGAGAGCGGGAGCGCCCGCAAGTGTGGGGCATCCCAGCGAAGCCGGTCTAATTTCTGGAGTATGTTCCTGCCTGCGGCTCCCTCGTAATAAACACGCCCAAATATTTATAGTTTAAATCTTTTTATAAATTTTTAGACAGAAGAAAAACAGGACCCTCAGCTCCCACAACAGAATGCAAAGGAGACCACAAGGTCGCAATGTATAACATTACCACAGGCAAGAAGCATGGAGCGGGTTGACGGAATCAACAAGAGAAGAACAAATAAAGAATTTCCCAAACTAACCTCCCACCCGTCCCTTGTCCACCAAAAAACTTAAAATTGGAAGGGAAGAGGGAAAAAGGGGAAGGCTACGCCCTGATCAGCGTCGTCTTGTATGACTTTTCGTGGAACTGTCACTAGGAATCTGCGTGTCTGGGACATGCACTAGTCGAAGATATCTGGGGCGTGTCAACTCTCAAACTTCGGACACCAGGAGGGTCAAGAACGGTCGCCACAACTCAGGGAACTCCAACCCCCTACCAGCCAGTGTGAGTGTGAGTTTCTCCATACCCAGTATCATCCAAAGCCGTTGAAGCCAGCCGGAGAGTGTAGGGATTCTGGCGGTGCACAAGGGAATGAAGATGTTCTTCAAGGCCGCCCCTATGGCAATCGCTATTAGTCGTTCCCTTCGGGATTTAAGTGGATACATCAATGGATTAGGCAGGCCCAGGAGGATATAGGAGGGAAAACAAGGGAGCCGAGTTTCTAAGTGAAGATCTATTTCATCCAGTACTTGGAACCAGTAAGGCTGTATGTGGGTGCAACTCCAGAGGATCTGTTCCAATGTTGCTTTCTCTCCTCACTCCCTCCAGCAACAGATCGCTACATCGAGGGTCAAAGCGATGCGTATAGTACCAGTTAGTAACTATCTTGGTCAAGGTCTCCGTGAGACCCATATGGTACGCCGAGTGCCGTGCCCTGTGATAAATACCCTCCCATTCCGTATGACTGAAGGTTCTCCCCAGGCCCCTCTCCCATCGGGCGCGGCCTGCATTATAGGTATGAATGGTGGGCCCCAGGAGCATCTTATAGAGATCAGATATAATACTCTTATCAGAGGTGCGAGTTATCAGCCATTTTTCGTAAGGGGATAGTAGCTGTTGCGCTTGTGGCCTAATGTGAGGATGTAGTGCCCAGTGTCAGACCTGATGGTATGACAGGCATTCTGTTTCGGGGAGGCCATAGTTTTCCCTAAGCTGTGGAAACTGGATAATACCCTCTAAGTCAAAAACGTGTCCCAGGGATCTGCATGGGGAGGAACGCCAGGCTCAAAGCTCGGGCTTCAGTACCGGGTTGAAACTCCCGGTTGTCGAATAGCGGTGTGAGAGGTGATGGGAACGTGGTCAATTGTGCATGAGTATTGGTGTGATCCCAGGATTCCAAAATGGTGCTTGTGATGCCTAAAGATTGGCTGGCCGGTGAGTCTTGTGTTGAAAGGGGATCCCTTGTAGCGGTCTGCCAGCCACTGCCTGGTCCTGAAACAGCCAATGCTTTCCTGATTCCAGCCGCTGCCACTCCACCAGATGGCTCTGAGCTGAGCGGCATGAAAATATGTATGAAGGTCGGGCACCCCTACTCCTCCCTTTTCCGGACATAGAAATGCGACCTGGTGGCGGAAGCGCGGCTTGCGGCCGTGCCATATAAAACGTGAGAGGTCTGCCTGTGCTTGCTGGATCCAACCAGACGGTGGTCGGAGGGGAAGGGTCTGAAATATGTATATAATTTGGAAGAGGACAGTCATTTTGATAGCTGCTATCCTACCCAGCCTAGATACTGTGCAGTGTTTCCACCTGTTCAATTCCTTTCTGACAAGGTTGGAGTAATTAATGTCGGAGGTGGCCTGAGTGGTGGGAGCAAGCTGGATGGCTAGGTATGGAATTGCTTCATTTGACCACTGCTTCGGGTGTTCCTCTTGGAGGTGGGCAAGGACATGTGGAGAAAGGGAGAGATTAAGGGCCAGAGATTTAGCCATGTTAATTTTAAAGCCGGCGCCTGGGTAAAATTGTGTAGTTCTATGAAGAGGGCTCGCACGGACATGATCTGGTCGGAAAGGGATAGTAGGACATTGACAGCATAAAGGCTGATGGTATAGGTATCCCCTCCAAACTTAATCCCATTAATTAGGGGATGGCGACGGATTTTGATTGCTAGGGGTTCCATATAAAGTGCGAAAAGAAGGGTCTAGTGCCCCTCCCGATAGAGAACCGGGAAGACGTATGGCAGTTAACGCGGACTGTCGCCATTGGCGACCTGTAGCAGTTTAGGATGCGGGTGCGGAGCTTTTCACCAAAGCCAGCTGTGATCAACACCATCTCCAGATAGGGCCAGTGCACCATATCAAAGGCCTTCTCTGCATCAATGGCCAGAAGCATATATTCGCCTTGGGTGCGGGATGCTTTCTCTATTAGGTGTAATATGTGCTTAGTGTTGTCGCTGGTCTGCCTCTGAAATAAATCCGGCCTGGTCAGGTTCGACCAATTGCGTCATGTAAGGCGCCAATCGGGTCGCCAGGAGGCCGGTGTAAAGTTTAATATCGATATTAAGCAGTGAGGTAGGTCTTTATGCGCTACAGGTCGTCTTGTCTTTTCCGGGTTTCAGGATTATGACCACTGCCGCCTCCAGCATCTCCCCTGGGATCGCGCCTGTGTGTTCGAAAGAGTTGAACAGTCGTGTTAGAGTGGGAAGCCAATTGGGTGCAGAAGGTCTTGTAGAAGGCGGCAGTATAGCCATCTGGGCCTGGCGATTTACCCACTTTGAGGCGGGAAATAGCCGAGCTGACCTCCTCCACCTGTATGGGCCTGTCAAGATACTCAGCCTGCGCTGAGGAAAGGGAGGGCATGCTAGATCCAGCGATGTAGTCTGCACTACATTGGGGATCAAGCGGGTCTCCGGTGTAGACGTCCACATAGAAATCCCAAAAGATTTCAGCTATAGTCCCATCATCTGTCCCTGGCTCGCCCCTTGGCGTATGTATGATCTGGACCCCTTGTGGCTGTCTAGCCTCACTGAGTTTGTTGGCAAGAAGTCAACTGCACCTGTCCCCCCCACCCCCCCCCGAAGGGCTGCGTATTCCGCTTTATCTTGATCTAGGGCTTCAAGTTGTTTTCTCTCTAGGCAAAGCTGGCGCCATGCTCTGGCTGCCTCCGTCCTCTGATGTAGCTGTTCAAGGTCTGAGACCCTCTTGGTGAGTTCCGCTCTCTTACGTTCTCTATCTTGATTTTGAGCCGAAGAGATCGCTATGAATTCCCCCCGGAGGACTGCCTTTAGGGCTGCCCACTGCTTAGCTAGGGAAGTGTCCGGAGTAGTGTTGACGGAATGAAAATCTGTGATGGCTTTCTGGATTTGAGTCCGTACAGGTGAGAGCTGCAGCAGCGTGTCACGCAAGCGCCAGTGTCTGAAGGGGCGCGGTGAGCAAGGGAGGTGAAAATTGGCCAGGACAGGGGAATGATCCAAGAGAGAGGCCGTCAAAATATCAATGTTGGGCATATGGGTCAGGAGGGAGGAGGAGCCTATAAGATAGTCCAGGCATGCATAGGTTGTGTGTGCCCCTGAGTAAAAGGTGTAGCTACGAGTGCGGGGGTGGGAATGTCACCAAAGGTCAGATAATCCCAGCTCCTGAAGCAATGCTTGCCCTGAAGGCAGGAAGACCCCGGCTTGGGTCGTCCTCTGGCAGGAGCGATCTAGGTCATTGTCAAAAACAACATTAAGGTCTCCCCCAATCGGCAAATGCCTATCTGCGGCAGCAGCCGCCTCCCTTATAGCCTTGAGAAGTAACGTCATCTGCCCCTCGTTAGGTGCATAAATAGATCCTATGACAAAGGTTGTGTCCCCCAACAAAAACTTGTATGTCAGTAAGCGACCCCTGTGATCTGCTTGCTTCTGTAGCACCCTCCCCTAGAAGGATCGGGAGACTAGGATGGCCACCCCTGCTGATTTTGTGGTGTTGGAGGAGAACAACTGGAAGGGGAATGCCCTAGCCTTCAATCTGTGATGATCTTTGGAGAGGAGGTGGGTCTCTTGGAGTAAGCATATGTCCACCTTAGAATGCTCAAGGTAATGTAGTATAGCCCTGCGATTGATTGGGTTGTTCAGGCCACGCACGTTAAGGGTAAGGACTTTAAGAGAATTGTGCGCCATAAGAGATCTGGGATCGAGGAAAAACGCAATGCATGGCGCTGGTCATGTTGTGCAGCCACTAACCTATTAAGGTGGAAGGGAACGTAAAGTGGCCAGCGATATAGAACAGGACAGTTCGTTAAGGGCACCCAGGGGAGGTGGACGAGGAAACCCAAACCCAACATAAAAAAACCCCAAACAGTTCCAGTAGCACTAATGTCTCAGCCAACAACAAAAAGTTCAAAAATGCAGAAAAAGCCCAGTCTCTAGGGTATAGTCCACCAACCCAGAGGAGCCGGGCAGTCGTTGAGTGAGGGCTCATAACGTGACCAAGGGGAGAGGACCAGGTCCCCCCGCCATCCGCCAGAAATCAGAGTATCGCAGCAAGGGTACATAATGGCAAGTGTCTTACTCTGTGCCGGGTTTCGTTCTGTCCAGGGCATCGGCTGCGGAGGCGAGGGCCTCCTGTTGCCCCCTCACAACATCTGCCTTATTCGGCTTTCGGACTCGCCGCCTCCTACTTTGGTTCTGCCATCCTGAGGGTGTGATCTCGGGCCCAGGGTTGCCGTTGTGCCGATCATCGTCCTCATCATCCGGCACCATCCGGCCCAGCAGCTGACAGGACTCTGTGAGAGAGCGCATCTGGTGAAGCTTGCCATCAAAGCGGAAGATGAGACGGAATGGGTGCCCCCAGGAGTAGGTGATGTTGTGTTGTCTAAGGTGGTCCGTCACCGGGCGGAATTGCCTGCGGCTTTAGGGTGACTAGGGCTAGGTCCTGGTACAGCACAGGAGAGTGACCTTGATAGGAGAGAGGGTGGAGGGTTATCGCCTTTGTCAGAATGGCTTCCTGGGTTTTGAAGTCCTGCAGGCATACTAAAATGTCCGCATGGGGGCTGTTGGGCGCCCTCGGGGGTCCGACTCTGTGTGCTCTATCCAAGACAATTTCTTCATCCTGAGCAACAGTGAAGATATGGCGGAAGAGGCCCTGTGTGAAGACAAAGAGATATTTGGTATCCTCCGTCATCTTTACCTCTGGGATCCGGATGTTGTGTCGGCGCGATCTGTTCTCGAGGTCCTCCACGTGCGTTTGGAGATCCAGCTATTGATCTTGGAGCCTCAGTATCTCCTGTTGGAGCATTATCACCTCCATCGTGGTGGAGTCGTGCTTGGTATCCAGCGTTGCGACTCGCTCCCCCACCTCATCTACGTCTCTGCGTATTTCCCACATCTCAGCCTTCAGATCCGTCTTCACTGTCAGTATGTCAGCCCTGAGAATGTTGAAGAGCAATTCTAGGAATGCCTTAGTGATAGACTCCGCTCCGGCCCAGCTCCACAGGTCCAGGTGTCGCAAGGGGTGTTGTGCTCCCAATCTCCGGCTCCACGGGTTCCACGGGCCCTCGACTAGGAATGTGGCCCCCGCCGTGCAGCAGATGGCCGAGGCGGGCAGAGGCCGCGGTGTTGAGAGCTGGCCTCGGCGGTCTCCGTCACAGGCTGCCCCTGTTGTTATGTGATGTGTCAGGAACTGCCCTGGGGGAGGCCACGGTCCTCCATAAGTTGTGCAAACGGGCGAAGCTGGCCCTCCTCAAATAGTGCCTCCGTGACCTCCGAGTCCGTCCATGCTCCTACCATGGCGCTCGTAAAGTAGGAGACGCTGCGTGTCCACCCCGCTAGTGGCAGCCGTGGGGAGTAGCAAGTGGTCCTCGTTGCCATGCGGTGAATTTGCAACATACATTGGCGGCTCTCGGACACCTGCAAGGGGTAGGTCCAGCAGGGTTTGATGCCAGGGAGCAGCAGCCAACAGAGTTCCGGGATGGGGCTGTGCGTTGTATGAGTCTCCCCGGAATGTCTTCCCGCCGTCCAATACGAGAGCCACTGAAGTTGCGCTGCTAGGAAGTACGATTCGAAGTCGTGGGCACCCAGGCCCCCCTGTGTGGTGGATAGTCTAAGTTTGGCGAGGGCTATTCTATGCCGACCATTTCCCCATATAAGGGTGCGGAGCAGCGAGTCCAGTTCGTGGAAAAAAACTTCTGGGAGGCACCACCGGGAGGTTGGTGAAATAATGCAGTAAGCGAGGGACAATGATAATTTTTGCAAGGGCTACTCGCCCGATGGGGGCTAGTGGGAGGTGTTTCCAGAAGCCCACCGAGGCGCGGATGCCAGCGAGAACCTTGCCATGATTGCCCTTAAAGATGTCGGCGGGTGAACGATACAGGCGAATCCCCAGATAAAGGGGGGAAAAAACCTAACAACTGATAATCAGGTTGAATAAAATAAACACATGAAAGTACACCTTAATTTCATTGCCCTTGATTCATACTCTGGACCATAGTTGAGGGATAGGTCTAGGCATAGTCCTTGCAACACACAATAGATTTGCGTGCGGCAGAGGCCAGAACTCAAAAGTCAGGATACAAGATACAAGTAGGTGGTAACTCAGGGCAGGGGAAAACACCTGTTGTCCGTGGAGGGGAAATTCCCATCTCAAAAATCTACATTAAAAATTAATTAATAGTATTCTTTTTTAAATATCTGTTTGGTGCCAGTTCATATGACTTTAATTTCTGCTTTGGGATTCTCTGTTACAAGTCCATAGTGTACATGTATCCTTTGTGAGCTTAATAAAATGTTGGAAATTCTACAAATCCTCACTCCTACATCCAAGTACTCTCAGGCTACCATTCTACACTGTGCTCTGCCTGAAGAACAGCTCAACATTTTCAAAATTCTGCAATTCTGCATTGATATGGCTTGTAAATTATTTATGGGGAAATTTACATGTATTATGTATTAACTATTTAATTTTAATACTATAGGTGATTGAAATTACGGACGAAGAAAGCAAGATTTAGCACCAGGCAACTGAATGTTAATGCCATAAGAAGGATTATTTTGAAAAACTGAAGGACATCCAGCATTCTAAGTTTAAACAATTTCCAAAATCTAGGTGTGGCGAGGAAGTGGGAGCTGAGAAAAGTACTATACCTGTAAGTGAAGTCTCAAATTTAGCATTTCATTAACACAGAGCAAAGTCATATCTGTCCACACAGCATCAGAAATAATCCCAGAAAGACCAATCAAAACATCCTCCTCTGAAATATTATCAGAAAGACAAATTGCGTCAGCATGACAGAATAACGTTCATCTAAAGCACACATGATCTAAAGCATCATGTAATTCCAGAGAGGAAGCACACACTGCATAAAAGAAAGATATAACAAAAGGTTTCTTCTGCAAACCATCAAAGAAAAGACTCTGAAAGAAGACTCCGAAGCTGACACGTTAACAACCAAAAGATTGGAAAATCGCCTTTGTTCAGCAACCGTTTTTAACCAGTTACACAAGTTTGAGACTATCTGCCTCGGGATATAACACCTCGACCCACTCTGGCAAAAACCTTAAAAATCCACCACTTTATTGTTTTCATGACCATCTCAGATTGTTTCCTTTTTAATGTGTACTGTTCTGTAATTCTATGTAAATCGCCTCAACATTCTGTTGTGCAGGAGTGATATGTAAAAACTGATTGAATGAGCACCGTTGCGCTATAGCTAATGTAAATAAATCCTCGTCTTCAGAACTACACCTTACACCAAACATAGAAAGGGTAAAATTAACTGATGTTCTGCGACTGGTGAGCCACAATAGTACTGTGCATGTTCTAATGTTCTCAGTTACAGCCATTACTTCAGTGCAAAAAGGTACTTCTCAGTTTAATCATTAAATATCAGACTAACACCTTATCACTGCATTGCTAAGAACCTATACAAATAGATTTGAGAAAAACTTCAGTCACAAAATAAGTTGCTGCCGGAGAGGCTATAACCAAAAGAATATTATCGGCTAGAAACATTTCGACCGGTGTTACAGGGCTGCATCCAGACATATTTTGCTCAATTCAAGTGTTAAGAAGATTACACACAATTTCTTCTACAGATAAATACTGAACATTATCTAAACAAGCCCGACTCTAAAATCGGGTTCACTCGTACCGTGGCATATAAGCAAGAGAATACTAAATGTAACTCTAGGAATACACCTTATAAAAACCTGCCTCAATCAAAGCAAAATAACCCAAGTTGGGGAAATAAGTTACCTGTGCCAAAAAAGATTCAGCTATCAATCTCATCTCACTGAATTTGAGAGAATGCACACTGGGAAAAACATCTCTCAGTGCTCTGAATGCCAAACAAGTTTCAGCAGTAAATATTATCTCACTGAGCATATAAGAATCCACACTGGAGAAAAACCTTATCAGTGCTCAGAATGCCAAAAAAGTTTCAGCAGTAAATATTATCTCACTAAGCATATAAGAATCCACACTGGAGAAAATCCTTATCAGTGCTCTGAATGCCAAAAAAGTTTCAGCAGTAAATATTATCTCACTGAGCATATAAGAATCCACACTGGAGAAAAACCTTATCAGTGCTCAGAATGCCAAAAAAGTTTCAGCAGTAAATATGATCTCACTAAGCATATAAGAATCCACACTGGAGAAAATCCTTATCAGTGCTCTGAATGCCAAAAAAGTTTCAGCAGTAAATATGATCTCACTAAGCATATAAGAATCCACACTGGAGAAAAACCTTATCAGTGCTCTGAATGCCAAAAATGTTTCAGCTTTAAATCTAGACTCACTGCACATGTGAGAATCCACACTGGGGAAACGCATCAGTGCTCTGAATGCCCAAAACATTTCACATTTAAATCACTTCTAACTGCACATTTGAGATTCCACACTGGGGAAAAACCTTATCAGTGCTCTGAATGCCAAAAAAGTTTCAGCAGTAAATCTTATCTCACTGAGCATTTGAGAATCCACACTGGGGAAAAACCTTATCAGTGCTCAGTGTGCCCAAAAAGTTTCAGCAGTAAATCTTATCTCACTGAGCATATAAGAATCCACACTGGGGAAAAACCTTATCAGTGCTCTGAATGCCAGAAAAGGTTTAGTATCAAACGTAATCTATATCGACATGCATTAACCCACTCTGAGGAAAACCCTTATCAGTGCTCTGAATGCCCAAAACATTTCAAACTTAAATCACTTCTAGCTGCACATTTGAGATTCCACACTGGGGAAAAACCTTATCAGTGCTCTGAATGCCAGAAAAGGTTTAGTATCAAACGTAATCTATATCGACATGCATTAAGCCACTCTGTGGAAAAACCTTACCAGTGTTCTGAATGCCCAAAACATTTCAAACTTAAATCACTTCTAACTGCACATTTGAGAATCCACACTGGGGGAAAACACTCTCCGTGCAAAGTATGCCATAAAAGTTTCAGGCGTAAATCTTATCTCACTGAGCATATGAGAATCCACACTGGGGAAAAACCTTATCAGTGCTCTGAATGCCAGAAAAGGTTTAGTATCAAACGGTGTCTATATCGACATGCATTAACCCACTCTGTGGAAAACCCTTATCAGTGCTCTGAATGCCCAAAACATTTCAAACTTAAATCACTTCTAGCTGCACATCTGAGATTCCACACTGGGGAAAAACCTTATCAGTGCTCTGAATGCCAGAAATGTTTCATTGACAGAAACAGGCTCACACTGCATATAAGAACCCACACTGGAGAAAAACCTTATCAGTGCTCTGAATGCCACAAGTGTTTCAGCCGTAAATCTGGCCTCACTGCACATGTGAGAATCCACACTGGTGGAGAAACACCAGTGCTCTTCATTTTTTGACCATTTTTTCTGTATTTATCCACATTTATTTTTTGCCACACGCAAAAAACGCCACTACAGCTAGTATTTTTCCGCATTTATTTAAATTGACAATGCACGCCAGTGTCGGGTTGTTATTGGGCAACACAATACATTCATCTGAAAACGTTGCCATTGTAGTACAAGCACATGTGCATTTCAAGAGACTTTCCAGACATTGAGGCTCTTTCTGGTTTGTAACGTACCGGTTGCTACCTCATCTTGTATCTTGGTTACTGGTGTTACTTGCACAATTCTCACTTTTTCCTCATGTAACGTAACATTTGCTCTTGTAATGTTACTGTTCCTATTGTGAAGCGCTCTGACACCCTCGGGTAAAGTCTGCGCTATATAAAAACGCATAAATAAATAAATGCCTTGACAGGGGCCTAAACGCAACGAGAGAACTGCATCTCCTAAAATGGGAATTGCAGCCTGCAGTTCTGTTTCTCGAGAGGCCTAAGCCTAAGGTAGTACTTCCTCTCCCTGAGCCCACGCTGCCAGTCAACCGCCTGCATTGAATGGCTTACCAGTGGTAAATCGCCTAGATGCAGCTCAGTGCAGCCTGAACATGAATCATTCCCAGACAGCAGAGGACAAGGGGTTCTGAAAATGCTTCCCTTTATTCAAGTACAGAGAAACCGACTGCTTCATCAATCAGGATTGTGTCTTTTTCAAGTCACGGCAAAGAACTACTAGTTGGATTTATGTGATTACATGGCTGCTTCACTTTCTGCATAGTTATGAATTTTGCCACATTATCCAAATAATCCATCATCGATACATGATCTGTTGATTCTAACAACATTTTTGTTTAAAGCACATTTCCCAGGCAATGGATGCAGATGAAGCATAAGGTCACAAAGGGGGATCAGCTTCAGCTTCTGGTGATTAATGGAGCAATGAGGCATTAATTGAAGAAACTTGAAAAAAAGAAAGCTAAAGTGTGTCATTTGCTCAATATCGCTTCTGTGTAGGCTTGGTTTCTAAGCGCTGTTAATATATCTCACAAATCCTACCCATATCACGTTGATAGTTAAGTTGTGCCGTTTTAGGTTGTTTACAAAGGAACGTTTACTTTGTTTTTGCATCACAGTAACTAAGATGACTCTGTAAGGGGATGCGAACAGCTGGTGCTGCGTGGGTGGGGGCGGGAGGGCAGGAGCCCGAGGCTGCAGAGAGCAGAGAGAGGCGGAAGCGGCTTTTACGGGAATCGATCTGGATTCTGACAACATTTTTTTTAAAGCACATTTCCCAGGCAATGGATGCAGATGAAGCATAAGGTTTACAAAGGAACGTTTACTTTTTTGCATCACAGTAACTAAGATGACTCTGTAAGGGGATGCGAACAGCTGGTGCTGCGTGGGTGGGGGCGGGAGGGCAGGAGCCCGAGGCTGCAGAGGGCAGAGAGAGGCAGGAGCGGCTTTTAAGGGCACATACACGTACCTCCAAAGTGCAAATAGAAGGAGCTGGAGCTGGCGCAGGCTAACGGCGGAGGAGCTGGTGGTATTAGCACGCCCGCACTGTGATGCTTGTAAACACCCGGGATTGGCTCAGGGTCACTTGAAGACCCTGAGCCAATAGGTCAACAGTACGTCACTGAAAGGAATCCACGTCACTGGAAGGAATCCCCAGAATCTGAGCAGGGCACGGCAACTCTGAACAAAGGCTGCAGCGCGGCAAAATGTACTTTTTTACTCGTATTTTTCCGCTTCTACATACAAATACAGACAAAGTAAAAAAATATTTCCGTCTGTATTTATATGTGTAAATACGGAAAACCGGGAGCCCTATACATAATATACAACAGCAGGAAAACATAACAAACCAGTTACTTGCCTTCGGTAACGCTCTTTCTGGTGGATACTCCTTTACCTGGAGATTCCTTACCTTGTGAATATTCCAAACACGCCAGAGTGGATCCTCAAACTTTAAAGCAGTCCTGCTGCACGCAGTAGGAGACATCATGCAGCTCAGTGTCGCCGTCATTCTGCTCCAGAAGTGACAAGCGTAGACGTATAAAAGCACTTCCCATGTGCACTGTGAACAACTACAGAGGTCTGAGTTCATTATCTCACAGGTCTGTATCACATATGCAGGCCCTGGGCAGATATTAATTCACCATTTTTATGAAGATTAGAATTCAGATGAGGCCTTTTCATTTCCAAAAATTCTAATTGTGTTCTCAGCATCAAGTGTATATATAAAACGTTGAGTGATGACTGCGCAGTGCTTAAGATGAAAGTGATTTGATGATAAAACAGTCCGATCCACATTTTGCACACAGAAACAGGGGTGCAAATGCTTTTGCACAATACAAGTTATGCAAAGGCGATTCATAGAAGATATAATTTATATGAAATAGTCCCTGTATAGTCAATGTTTCAACCGTTCCATTTAATTACCATGGTCTCATCAGGATGGTAGATCGCCGCTTCTCCAATATGCTTCTCAACCATATTCAATACAACCGAGTAAGGATTCTTCTGTATCTCTGGGCAGCGTACCAGGGAGGAAGTCAAATTCAACTAAGCAGTTCCAGCGCCCGTTCGTCAGACCAAACAACTGCAGCCAGTGAATCCTCGGCTCGCTGTCAAACAAGTTCAAGTGTGACTCTTCCTGATGAGACCATCGTCATTGACTGTCTTGTCTATGAGAAGTTGCACCAGCCATCCTGTGATGGTGGGCAGGAAGACATTCACCGCTAAGTGAAATGCTCGCAACTCCAACAGCTTGTTGTGGAGTTGGGTCTCTGCCGGTGACGAGGGTTCCCTAGTCTCTGTCTCCCATATGGCCTTCCTATCCCAGAAGTGATACATCCGTCGCCACTGTTAAGTCTGGGTGGAATAGGGAGAGGGGTCTGCCACTGGCATAATCTAATTCACTGGAGAAAATGTTGGATTCTGCCTACAATAGGGTGAGTCAGTGTCTGGAGGGACACAAAGAGGTTTTGCAGCTGCACCAGTTGTAGCAGCAGGTCCCTCAGTGGCATGATGTCCCAGACTTTGCCTTTATGTGCCATGGCTTTGAAAGAACTGGGAGACCTGTTGGGTTTGCAGCAGGGTCTGGCGCTGGCAGTATTGAAAAACCCTACTGTAGCCAAAAGGGGACGAGATTTGTGATGAAATTGCGTGGCGGAGGCAGACAGACCCAAGGAATCTGCCTGGGGCCTAGTCCACTTTCTTGCTTAAAAGGCGAGAGCCATCGAATAGCTTGTTCATTAACCATGCTCGGGTATCTTTAGAGAACCATATAGACCTAATCTTGGCAATGCACTGTAGTTCTACACTCATGCCAATCGCCTGACCCAAGCAATAGGCTATGTCCAAGTCACAACAGAGTACAAACTTTGCTGCAACACATCTATCCTGATTAGCTTGTGTTCGCCGGCAGAGTTTGGGCCACTATTTCCCACAGGGCATGATTATATTTGGGAGCATTGTCATTGAGACCCTTCAGGATTTAGCGATGTGCAAAAAAAAATCGCCAGTTTTGTGACAAGTCTACATTTTTAATAAAAATTCCAGTGAATGCTACCTCGTCCTTGCATTAATCCAGCGCTCGCCAATGGGCCAATAAAAGGAGGAGTCTCAGCAGCAGGCAAGTGATGTGTTCTTTGTTTATTTACTCCTCACCGGCCTGCCTGCTGTTTTGCATTCACCTGGAGGGCTTCGGACTCCACCACCAGAGAGTAGGACCTTTCTGGCTACAGCTTGGACTCTTCTGCAGCCAGAGGAGAGAACAGACTGTATGTCGTAGAACGGGGTAAAAAGAATATCAGGTATGTTATACTGGCATGCTGAAGCAGTATGCATCTGTCGCCTCCACTCCTACAGCTTGCTCGTTCTTCCTTATCTTCGCCAAGGACTGTGGGTGCCCTAGGCTAGGAAATCGAAGGGGGCATGGACAAACCATCATGATGGTCCCTGGAGGGGGCAGTATATTAATGCAGGGGTCCAGCTCCCATGGGGGATGTGGTGGGACCGGGGACAAGGCAAGATTTAAATGCAGTGAAACGCCGGGCCCAGTGGGACAATATTTTTCTAAAGAGGCCCACCAAACGCGCCACTGCCCCGTCCACTGCTTTAAAACAACAACTGGTTGAGCCCTCTGGCCTTTCTTTGGCGGCTCCCACTCATCCCTTCTCATCCACTTTTATCTCACTAGTGTTTTGGTGCTGGAGGTCCAGTGTTTTCAGGATACAATTGTGAGTGTAGAGGCTAGTGTTTGGCAATAGGGACAATGGTTGGGTAGGGCTCACTTTGGGTGGGGGTGGCAGGATAGAGGGTAGTGATATGGCAGAAGCAGACAGTGTAGCCATGTAGTAGCTTTAAGGCAAGCAGAAAGGGCCAGTGTTTTGTGGGAATGGATGATGGCAGTGTTTTGGGGAAAGGGGCTAAGGTGGTGGGTGGGGTTGATGGCAGTGCTGTGGGGTAGGGTGGCATGGAAAAGGGCTAGGCTATTCTAACTCCTTTTTGTTCTTGTGTGCAGTCTTGGAGGGTAGATTCTGCTTGTTCTATAGCTCTTGAGCTATCTGATAACTACAATATACTCTTGCTGCTTCAAGGCCCAGGTCGGTCTGGGGTTCAGTACACTTCTGGGAAACTCAGAACCTTGTGGCCTGGATCCATATTTTTGAACTCCCTCTTGAAAAGGGTGTAAGTAACGTGTGCCCATCTCCCTTTCACAATTTGCATCATGCCTATCCTATCTATCCTAGACAATCGTTGCAAGTGTGAAAACTGTCACCCTTTTACAGGACTGGCCCAACGGATACTCTTTGTTTTGTAGCACATTTCTGTTTTTTTTTGCATTTCTCAAATTATTTGATTTTGGGGATATTAAGTGTTTACAACAGGGGCTCTTCAACCTTTTCTGAAGTGAGAGCTACTTCTGATCAGTAAAAGTCTTGAGCTACTCAAGGCTAATCGTCTTGCACATTGTTACCAGTCAGTTTGTCAAGTATGGCCTTTTAGATTGAAGTCTAATGATCTGTCTGCGCCTTTCACGTCATGATACTCCTATGATCTCAAGAAATGTAAAAGAAAATGTAGGCAATTTTGGAGGAAGAGTTACAGCCTATTGTTCAACACAGTTAAATCGCTTTCATCCTTTGGTTATAAAAAGTTTGCAACTCCCAGCCAAAAAGCTGTGATGAACTATCCGAATTCTTTTTTCCTCAGTAAATAAAATATTCCTGGATGGATTTTAAGATACACCAGGTAATCTTCAGGGACAGATACAGTGGAGTAACGTACGGTGAATAAACTAACTTACCATTTCCTGGTAATGAATACATTCACCCCACTTTCTGAAGAGAAATTATCTAATCTTATCAGCACTATGAAATGTGGAGCACCTGCAGATTCTTGCCCTCCATCCGGTTTCAGCTACCATTTCTACTCATCTCACTTTGTTATTACAGTGGTGCTCAAGTCAGTCTTTTTTCCAGCTGCTTGGAAAAAGGCATCTAGTTTGCCACTTCTAAAGACTCTTCCCTCGATCAATCAGATGTAAAGAACTACAGATCCAAATTGGTCTTTCCTCTACCTGATGAAATTTTAGAAAAGGCCATGAATCAGGAGATCACCGCCTTCTTTGAAAATACGGACTGTCTGGATCCTGTTCAACATGGGTTTAGACCCTACTACTGTACAGAGTTGACCTTATCAGCAGTAACTGAAGAGATCAGATCCATTTTGGATAGAGGAGATTAATGCAGCCTTGATCCTATTGGATCTTTCAGCCACATTTGATATGGTTAACCATTTCTCTCTGGTAGGCCGTTTAGTAAGTATAAGCATCAACGGTACTGCTCTCAAACTGACCAGGTTCTTTTTGTCAAACAGAGGGTAATTGTTACCTTTGTAAGATTTTACCTCTGCCCCATTATCACTTCCTTGTGGGGTCTCGGGGATCTACAATACGTCTGACTTAGCCTAATGCCTACAGCACTCCATTAATTGGACTAGCTCGATCCTGTTGCTTCTCTACATTCTTTTATACCCAAATAGTGGTATCGGTTACTGCAGAACCGGAAAAAGTGGCAAAAGATTTTAGAACGAGTAGGACTAGCATCGCTAATTGGATGCAGAAGAATTTCTTAAAATTGGATGCAGAAAAAACAGAGTTAATGCTATTTGTTAAGGATTCCTCCTTCTGGAACACCTTTTGGTGGCCACACAGTCTCGAGCCCCTTCCACTCCCAGTCCAGAAGGCTAGAAATTTGGGTAGTCGTCTTTGACTCAAAACTCACTTTTATTGATCACTCCAATCAGGTAACCTCTTCCTGTTTCCTTTTGTTAAAACATTCAAAGAAAATCTTGGCCTTCCTTCCCATGGAGCTTAGGGAAAGTGTTATCCTGGCTCTTGTCGTATCTAAAATGTATTATTGTATAGATCTTTATATGGGCTCCCAGTTGTCTTCTCAATAAGTTGCACAAGGTCCAAAATGTGGCAGCAAGAGTACTGAAGAATCTCCCCAAATTCTGCTCAGCCTTTGAAGCCATTTATGACCTCCATCGGCTGCCTATTAGGTAAAGAATTAAATTAAGAGCCTTATTCTGTGCCCATAAGGCACTGCATCAGGTTGGCCCTCGCTTCCTACAAGATGTTCAAATGATATGCCCCTTCTCATACTCTATGGTCCAGAAATACTAGGTATCTGTACCCAGAATAGAAAGTGTCCATTGGGAGGAAGACGTTTCTCCTACTCTACCTCCAGATGGTGGAACTCTGTACAAATATTTGAGTTCAGCCTAAACTATTGTAGTTCAGTAAGGAACTTAAGACTTTTCTTTTCAGCCCATAGTTTAATGTTCTCATCTAACTGCTAGGCAAATGTTTAGGTATTTTATATCCCGTACTGTCAGGTTTCAAATGACACTAGTGCCAAGATGTCTTTTTGGTAATCGTGCGCTTGATAAAAAAAATTAACATTTACATTATCAGACTCTGCTAGCTGCAGCCTGATGATAATAATATAAAATAAACACAGCCTTCCCTTAACTTTAAAAGTAAAATATGACTTTCTTCTTCTTTAAAAATTAACTCACAGCTGTGAGATAATCCAGTGGTGTCTGGGAGCTACTGGTAGCTCGCGATCGACTGGTTGGAGACACCTGCTTTACATTTTATCAAATGCGGCCAAAAGCAATTCCAAATATTGCATTTTTTGTTATTTTGGGGGGAGGGACCTGTTGTGATTTTGAGCCCATACATTCATGTTTCATCCTTTTTACATCTTGAGTTCTTATGCGTCCACTGTATTCCTGTTTACAATATATTCCTTTTTTTGGTGTTTTTAAAAACCTTTTCTAAGAACGTAAATTGACGAGGTTTCATTTTTTTTCTCTCAGTTGATATGTTTTCACACTCCTTTGTGGATTTTTTGCAAACTGTTCAATTTTTTCCATTCTTTGGCACTACCAGTGTTGCATAGTGAATAGGTTTCAGTATTTACTTCCCTTTCTTGATGAGGGTGATTTTGGTATGAATTTGGACTTTCCTTACGCACTTTTAATCAGACTTTTTCCTAATCACTGTGGGTTACCATAAGGCAGACTTTGTATTTGAAATTCATCTTCCCCCTGTCACCTGATCTTATTCTGTTTTGTTTTCCTGACTGCAATGGACTTCTATGCACCTATATTTAAACCTGGTTTGTACAAATGTGCTTCAAACAGTTTTGGTTTCCCTTTCTTTGCAGGTGGTTGACCTTGCCCTTTTTTCATTTCTCTTTGTTCATGCAACCTCATTTGAAAGAATGTAATGTTTTCCATTGTGATTTCATTTCTGTTGCTTTTTGTTTTGTTGTTGCATATACTTTAGAGCAGCCTTGGTTGCTTTTTTAAATAAGTTTTACCAGCAAACACAAGGAGATGATCGACAGAGCGCTGAAACTTTTCAGACACTCACCCCCAGTCACAGATCTGAGAGATTTGATGGTAGCGTTGGACTTGCAGGACGCTTACTTTCACATCCCCGTCTTACCTGCCCACCGGCATTACCTTTTCAATGAGAATGACCCTGAGGCTGCTGGGCCTCATGGCCTCCTGCATCCTGCTGGTGCATCATGCCAGATGGCATAAACGGGCTCTGCAGTGGGGCCTGAAGTTCCAGTGGGAGCAGCACCAGGGGAATCATTCCGATGATATTCACATTTCAGAGGGGACTGCAAGTCAATTGCAGTGGTGGTTCACGAACCAGGATTGGGTCAACGGCAGATCCCTCTCCCTTCCCCAACCTGAGTTCACAATAGTGACGGATGCGTCACTCCTGGGATTGTGCAGCCATATGGGAAAGGCGGAGATCAGAGGCCTCTGGTCTCCGGCAAAGTCCAGGCACCACATCAACCTTCTGGAGCTCTGGGCGATTCGTCCTGCACTGAAGGCATTCCTTCCTTCTGTCAAAGGATGAGTGGTGCAGGTGTTCACGGACAACACCACCGCCATGTGGTACTGCAACAAACAGGGCAGAGTGGGGTTGTGGACTCTATGTCAAGAGGCCCTACTCCTTTGGACATGGCTGGAACATCAGGGCATACCTCTGGTGGTTCAACACCTAGCAGGTTCCCTGAACGCCAGGGCGGACAAACTCCGCCGCCAGTGCATGATGGATCACGAATGGTGTCTTCACTCGAAGGTGGTGCAAGGTCTCTTTCTGCAGTGGGGGAGAGCCTTGGTTAGATCTATTCTCCACCAAAGAGAACGCGTAATGTCTGCAGTTCTACGTGTTGGAGTTTCCAAGGGGGCTCTTGTTCAGCACCGCTTTTCGTCACAGCCTCCTGTATGCCTTTCTGCCTGTACCACTTCTGCCAAAATTTCTGAAGAAGATCAAACGCGACCAGTCCCAAATCTTTCCTGTGGCTCCGGAATGGGCACGAAGAGTCTGGCATCCCGAGCTCTTAAGCATGGCCATCAATCCAATTGTTTTTTTTTTCAAAAACATTTTTATTGCAGATGCACAGATACATGTAGAAGTACATTTCCGTAGTCACACAAACAGAAATCAGTGCTTACATAGGTAAGAAAAGAAAAAGGCCAGCAACCCCCCAATTCTCAACATTGCGAAAAACAGCAGTCAAAGCACCATCACATAAGGGTCACCTAGGCGGAGCCCCGCCTCAACCCAGAGGGTGGCCATAGTGTCCATCCGGGCATCTGCTTTTATCCTTTTGTTTATTAACTGTCCTCCGAACCCAAGTAGCAAAACCAACCCCCCCCCCCCCCTCCCTGAACACAACTAAACAATGCGAGGGAAAGTAAGAGCTCACCCATTGAGTTAACGTGAGTCCGGATAACCTTGAGAATAGTGCATTCAGTTTCCATCAGTCGCAGCCCTCCCTCTCCCGCCCCACATACAAGCCGCCCCAAGACTGTCAAATTATTGGCATACCCCCAGCGCACTGGGTCCCCTCCAAATCACGCCCGCCGCCCATCCCAGCATCCCCCCAAACCCCGGATCAGTACGTGGCCTCCCTACCCCGACCCACTCTCCAGCCCATGATACTGCCTCCATTTTGACCAAATCCTCTTGAACTTCTTGGGGCAGCCCCTAGATTTATATGTCACCCGCTCCGCCGCCATGTAGAGGTCCAACCCCCTCCTCCATTCCTCCATGGTAGGTACGGACTCCGCCCCCCAATACTTAGCAATGTCTCGTTTTGCGACCACCAGGGCCAAGGTTAGGATTGTTAGCAGGGGGGCGGGGGAGGTCTACATCGTTGGTCATTCCTAGTAGGGCCAGTTTCGGCTCCTGGACGAGTAGCACTGCCAGGACCTCCTGCAATTCGGTAAAGACAAGTGTCCAGTATGACTGAATTTTGCCACATTCCCACAGAATATGGAAGAAGCCCCCTCCCTCACGTAGGCAACGTAGGCACCTGTCATCTGATACCTTCCCCATCTTAAACAACCTGACCCTGTCAAAGTACGTCCTGTGGAGCACGTTGTACTGGATCAGGCGGAGTCGGGATTTAATGGCCACTTCCCTCGGGTGCATTAGGACTAGGTCCCAGTCGATCTCCTCCATACCACCCACGTCATGCTCCCACGCAGCCCTGAGTTTCGTCAGGTCCCCCAGCATGTTGTTTGTAAGTGTCTTATAAATAAGGGATACAGCCTTGTTGGGAATTTGCTCCTGCAGTAGCCTACCCTCCAGGGGTGCATACTCCGGAAGACCCTCTAATGATATCGCCTGAGCCCTCCACGCATGCCGTAATCGTACATATTTAAAGAACTGCGAGTGGTGGAGCCCAAATTCCGCCTGCAAGGCCTCGAACGACTTGAGCTCCCCCCTAGCGATGACATCACCCACCGTGGAGATCCCGATGTCATCCCACTGTTTAAAGCCGCGTAGTTTGCTCAGCTCCCGCAGCCATGCACAATGCCAGAGCGGAGTCTGCCGTGTGGGCTTCTGTTCCCAACCCATACGTTTCGTGGCCACTTTCCAGGCCCGGAGGGTGACAGTAGTGGCTGGGAGTAGGGGCGTCTTCCGCGGGCCACCGTATAGGTACGTAAGCAGGTGGGAGGGGGATAGCTTTGCTCGTTCCAGCACGTATGTGGGGTGGCACGCCGGGGCATGGAGCCAATCGTTGATAGGGGAGAGGTGCTCCGCCCAGTAATAGGCCTCCAGGTTCGGCAGGGAGATGCCCCCGCTATATTGGTGGTGTTGCAGGGTGGTGAGCGCCACGCGCGGCTGCTTACCCAGCCAAATGAAGGACCTAAGGTCAGCGTGTATTTTGCATAGGAGGTCTCCTGGGATGGGGTAGTACTCGTTCTGCAGGGCGTACAGGTATTTGGGCAGTATTACCATTTTGTACATCGCTGCTCTGCCCAGAAGGGTCAATGGCAGCTGGCGCCACCGTGCCATATCACTGGCAGAATTCTGCAGTATCCTGTCTACATTCCTAGAGCTGGACACTTCAGCGTCTAGCGTCATGAAGACCCCCAAGTATTAAAAGCCCTCCTAAGACACCACCAGTCTATCCGGGAGGGCGTCGACACCCGTAGCCCCCTTAGGGTCAAAAAGGACTGACTAGTGCCAATTTATGGCGTACCCGGAGTGGTCCCCATAACCATCTATCTCCCGGAAGAGCTCGGGCATGGTGGTGGGCGGGTCAGTGACATAGAGCAGTACATCATCGGCGTATAAGGACAGCTTTTCTTGCGAGTCATCGGCAGGTGTAACCTTGAAGCCGGTGACACTCGGGTTCTGTCTGACCCTAGCCGCCAGCACCTCGATTGTCAGGGTGAAGAGAAGAGGGGACAGGGGACATCCCTGTCTGGTGCCGCGCTGGATCTGGATTTCGCAGGAGAGTGTCCCGTTCACCCTCACCCGGGCCCTCGGGGTAGTGTAGAGCAGCTGTACCCAAGAACGGAACTTGGGGCCAAAACCAAACTTATACAGGGTGGCCTCAAGAAACGGCCAATGCACGGAGTCAAAGGCTTTTTCAGCATCTAGGGAAAGGAACCAGTGCGGCGGGTCCCTATCCCTCACCTCCTGCAGCCAGTTGTGGGTGCGACGGAGATTGAATTTCGTGGCCCTGTCTGGCAGGAAGCCCGTCTGGTCTAGATGAATCAGAGCAGGCAAAACCGCCCTAAGGCGGCGCGCCAGGATCGTAGCGAGGAGTTTCACCTCCGTGTTCAGCAGGGAGATCGGACGGTACGAGGCACAGTCCTCCCGCGGCTTGCCCTCCTTGTAAATGGGGATTATGGTGGCCAGGGTGAGGTCGGGGGGCAATCCCCCCTCTGCGTAGGACTCAAGGAAGAGGTTCCGCAAGTGCGGGGCCACTATGTCAGCCGTACTTTTAAAGAATTCCGGGGGGAATCCATTTGGCCCCGGGACCTTGCCCGGTTTCAACCCAGCAATGGCAGACTTCACTTCATCAAGAGAGATGTCAGCTTCCAGTCGTGGTATGTCCTCATCATCTACGCAGGGTAAGTCTACGTCTACCATATAGAGGAGTGAGTCATCACAGGAGCCTAGTTACCGTGCCCTATAGAAGGCCTTGTAATATGTCGCAAATGCAATAAGTGGGTACGAGCGCACGACCTCCTCCTGCACATCCTTAACCTCACTCACCCACCTCGCCAACCTCTCCCTCCGACTAAGCCACGCTAATAGTTTACCAGATTTATCCCCCACATCGTAGAGACGATGGAGGGTGGCCAGGTTCTGTGTCCTCGCTTCATCCGACACCAATTCTCGGTATCGCCTCTGGGCATCTAACAGCCTGCGTAAGGTCGTCCTGCATTTGGTACGTAGGTGCTCCCTTTCCAGCTCAACAACTGTGCGCTCAACAGCCACAACCTCTTCCACTTGTTTCCTCCTCTCCTCCCCCAGTCTACCATTTATCCTATCTCTTAGCACCGGTTTCATCGCTTCCCAGAGGGTCACCGCCGAGTCCACCGACCCCCCGTTTTCAGGCATGTACACACGTGCATCCGCCCTAACGCCTGTAAGAACCGATTTGTTCGCCAGATCCCATGCGGTGAGTCGCCATGCGGCCTCCCTCCCGCCTCCAGGCCGGCCCATTGAAAGCAACAGGGGCGAGTGGTCCGACAGACCCCTCGCCAAATATGTCGCCGTGTCCTCTGCAGCGAACGTCTGTCGCGGCATAAATATATAGTCCAGCCTGGAGAACACTTTGTGGGCCGCCGAGTAAAAGGAATAGGCCTCAGTCTGCGGGTGGAGCGACCTCCAAACATCACACAGGCCCATTTCAGACATCAGTTGGGCCAGGGGAGTCTGAGTGTCACGGGTATGAACTACTCCGGATCTATCCAATGCCCTGTCCATCACGTCATTAAAATCGCCCCCCACTAACTGTACAGTGTCTGGGGTGTCCAAAAGTATGGATGCAAGGAGCTTCAGCGCATTCGTCTGCAATTTGGGTGGAGCGTACACTGAAACCAATGTGTAGGTGCGCCTTCGCCATGTCCCCTGTATCCCCACGCATGTTCCTAAAGGGTCAACCCATGTGCGTGTGATGTGAAAGGGGAAAGTATTTTTGACCACAATCGCTACACCCCGTGAATCAGATGTGTACCCTGCATGGCCGAGCACCTTGTATCTCCCTCTCGCTATGAACGGACAGGCAGTGCCCCGCAAGTGGGTCTCTTGCAGGAAGATGACGTCTGGGCCCAGTCTCTTCAGAAAATTGTTCACCAATCCCCGCTTGATCTTATTCCCCAGACCGTTTACATTCCAGGTCAGGACCTTCAGCTTGTCAGCGGTCATGTACACAGCAATAGGACAAGTGCACCCCAGGACGCGGGGCTAAGTTGGCGGGCATACATTTACAATGATGGAACCACATTATTCTCCAGATTTCGAGGCAAGACTCCCCCCGCAACCCTTCCATGAACAACCAAACAACGCAAACAAGCCCCACCCCCCCACCCCCACCCCACCTGCGCTACCCGGCCATCCCGCCCGTACAACCATCGACGGTTCAGAATACCAGGGAGCAAGGTCTGTCGCCCACCCTCCAAACAAACCCACCTAGGAGATACCTAGCTGTCCAGAGTCACGTATCAGTGTGGAGTGCTTCCACCCCTCAGAACCAACAGAACAGTACCTGCGCGTCCCCGGCAGGGAACTGCCAAAACAGAATCTCAGGTCCTTAGCCCCTCAGGAATGCGAGTCTTGCGTTTCAGGGTCAGCGCCTTCCACGGTGTGCGGCCCACCCTGTTCCAGGTCGCGGATGGCCACGGCCCGGCCAGCGAGTGGAGGGACGGCTCCGTGCGGTCTTCCAAGTCTGACGCAGACACATCTTCTTCCTGGTCTGTGCCATTGCCAGACCCAGTCAGCAGACACAGGAATCTTGATCCCCTATCTGGGTCACGTGTCGCTGCATCATCAGCGTCTCCCGTTCTCCCACCAGCGGCACCCTGGCGCGATGGATACGGGGTCCGTTGAGATTTCCTGTCCGCTCGCTGGTGGCAGGAGCGTTGCGACCCACTGCGGTCGCGCCCGAAGTTGGCCGCCGCGAGCTCCTCCCGGATCCTACGACCCTCCTCTTCTGCCTCTCTCAGTAGGGGTCGTTCCTCCAGCCAGTGCCAGGCCTCCTCCGGTCGAGCAAAGAAAAGCGACTTTCCCTTGTAGAGGACCTTGAGTTTGGCGGGAAAGAGAAGCATATACGATATGTTTAGGGTCCGCAGCTTAGCCTTTACAGTATCATAAGAGCGCCTCTGCTTCTGCACGTCCTGGCTATAATCAGGAAAGATCATAACAACCGTGTTCTCAAACTTAAGTTCCCCCATTTTCCGGGCCTCCCTCAGGATAAGGTCTCTGTCTGCGTAGTTTAGAAATCGAGCAATGATCGGGCGGGGTCTCGCCCCCTCCGGAGGCCTGGCCAGGAGCGCCCTGTGCGCTCTCTCGATCATAAAACAAGGAGAGAAGGGAGCCTGTGGAAACATGGCTTTGAGCCAGGAGCGGAGGAAGGCCGCCGTATCATTCTTTTCGATTCCTTCCCTCAGGCCCACAAAGCGCAGGTTGTTACGGCGGGCTCTGTTCTCCGCATCGTCCACCCGCCACAGCAGCTGCCTGTGGGAGGCCTGTAGTTCCGCCATATCTTTCTTGAGTGAGGAAACAGATTCCTCCGTCTCCGTGATCCTGGTCTCCGTTGCGCCCACGCGGTCCGACAGGTTCCGGAAGTCTTGGCGCAGCAGAAGGACTTCTGATCCCACCTCCCCGATCTTTGTTTCAAGGGCAGCTCTGGAGTCCTGAATATCAGTCCTGGAGGCCTGGATCGCCTCCAGGAGCATGGCGGTGTCTGCATGCGTGTCTCGAGCCCCTGCGGACACATCCTTGGGGGTCCGAGTGGTGGTGAAGTTCTCAATGGACCCCTGCCTGGTGGAGCGCGGCGCCGGGTCCCTCTTGCCCATATTGATCACCGGGGGGTCCCCAATGCCCGCAGTCAGGCAGCCGGGAGACCGGTGCAGTGTTGCCCCCGGGTCTGACCCCGGGTCTCGCCAAACTCCGCTTCGGCGCCCCCACTCACCACCACTTCCAGCGGTCGCGGACTGTCGCTCCGGCACCTTCCCCAGAGCCAGGCCTCCAGCGGGTCCCCGAGTGTCTCAGGGGGGAGGGGAAGGTAGAGAGAGGGAGTAAGTCCGTGTGCCACCAGGGGCCGGGAACCCCGTCCAGGGCTCCGTGTGCCCTCGGCGCCGAGGGGGGGGGGGGAAACAATCACCCAGCAGCCCCGCACAGGCCCCGGCGGGACGACGTTGTGCCCCGGCGCGAGCGCCTCTCTTCTGTCTGCCGGCGGCCGGCAACTCCAGTCCCCGGTCCCACAGGCCCCGATCCGCCTCAGCCCCCGAGGTCCGCCAGGGGGGGGCTCCCAGGCGCCGGTCGTAGGGTCAGGAGCAGCCGCACTCACGCAGGAGGGGGAGCGGTCCGTTCGTCGCCGCAGCAGCCCCGCAGTCACTTCAGCCCAGGATTCCAGCTCCGCCGGTCTCCGCCATCTTGGGCGCCACGGGCCCCGAGGGAGGCTTTCGAGCAGTTCGTCCCCACAACGACGGAAAGGCAAACCGGAAGGCTGTGCCTACGCCTCTCACCTCCGTCCACTCTTCAGCCGAGTTTTGTGCCGTTTTTCGGGCTAAAAGGCAGGTAGATCGCCGGATCATAGGCAGCTTTGCCGGGAGCGATGCCGAGGCACGTCTCACTCCGCCATGCAGCTAGCCACGCCCTCATCAATCCAATTGTTAACAGATTTCTGAAGTGCATTACTCATCTCTTTCCTCGTTCTTCTTTCGTAATGCCCCAGTGGGACTTGAATCTTGTCCTCACTTATCTTATGCGTGCTCCCTTTGAGCCCCTACATAATTGTCCTCTTCGCCTCCTTTGAAGAATACTTTTTTGCTTGCCATCACCTCTGCTGCAGTGTGAGTGAGCTTCAGGCTTATCTTCCAGACCTCCCTTTCTTGCTGTCCATCTGGACAAAGTAGTCCTCCGTACTAAGCCTTCTTTTCTGCCCAAAGTGATTACTTCTTTCCACATATTTCAGACCATCACATTGCCCACCTTCTACCTCTTTCCACATAGGTCAGACCATCACATTGCCCACCTTCTTCCCGCCTCTGCACCCTTCCAAAGAGGAGGGGAGATTCCACTGGCTGGACCCAAAACGTGTGCTATCTTTCTACCTTGACTGCACTAAAGACTTCCGAGTGGACGATCAACTCTTTGCGGATTATGTGGGTTTTGAGAAAGGTCGGGCAGTGCACAAAGGTACCATCTCTCAATGGGTCGTCCTATGCATTAAGATCTGTTATTCTTTGGCTGAAAATCAACCTCCAGTAGGACTGCGCACCCACTCTACCAGGGCGACGGCAGCCACTACTGCTTTGGGACGTGGAGATCTGCTGATTGACATCTGTCACACAGCCAAGTGGGTATTCCTGCACATGTTTATTTATTTTATTTTATTTATTTTATTTTATACAACTTGCTGAGCTCTCGAATACCCAGAGGTGTCTTGGCGCTGGACAGAAGATCGGATGAGTTAGGGTTCGAGTGCATTAAACTGGGTCTATTGGTTGAATAACCATGTTTGTAGTTGTTTCCTGAAGGAAATAAATTAAGAATTGTTCTTGAGATGGCAGGGAAGGGTGTTCCATAGTTTGGCCGTAGCTATTGCGAAGAATCTGTCTCCCCATGTAGCTTTCCTGGTTTTGGCTACCTCCAGAAGATTTGCATTGGCAGATCTCAGAGTGCGGAGTGGTCGGTAGGGACAGAGGGAGTGTTTTAGGAAAAACTGGCCTTTCTCGTGAATGCTTTTGAAGGCTATGCACAGAGCCTTGAATTTGATTCTTTGCCTCACAGGCAACCAGTGAAGTTTACGGATGCTATTAGAAATGGGTTTGAACTTAGGTGTTCCTGTAACAAGTCTGGCGGCCGCATTCTGAACCAGCTGGAGCTTGTTCAACACCTGTTCTTGGGCATTGAGCATGAGGGCGTTGCAATAGTCAACTCGGGACATTAAAAGAGTTGAAATCAAGGTATTTATAGTGTTCGAGGGGAGGTAAGGTTGCAGTTTTTTGATCATTTTTAACATATAGAACGAAGCAGAAACTATGGAGTTGGCTTGGTGTATGTAGGAAAGTTTGTTGTCGAAAATCACGCCCAGGTTCCTAACCTTGGTGACTGGTATAGGTGGGGGTCCAAGGTCTTGGGGCCACCAGGTAGGGGACCAGCTAGGAGTGAATTTGCCGAATACCATGACTTCGGTTTTGTCCGAATTGAGCTTTAGACAGTTTATGTTCATCCAGTTGCTAATGGCAAGCATTCCCCTTTGGAAGTTGGTGGCAACTTCCAGTCCATTGTAATGTATTTGCATTTATATAATGCTTACTACCCCTGACGAACATTGAAGCGCATTTTCAGCGAGCAGCACCCTACTCCAGGATCCAAAATGATTAGTTGTTAATTAGTATAGGGAAATATAAAATGTATTTGAGAGCTGGACATGTTGGTCTCTTAGTTGGGAAAAATGTGAGAAAACCTTTTGTCTTGTGACTGCACTGTATTGTTGACACAGGCGAAAGGGCAAACAAGGCGCATTGATTGTATAACCCCCACCTGACAGACCCGAACCTCCTGCAGGGGAAACATGCCACTTCATTTAATAGCTGTCAGACGCTTTACTATGTAAGCAGACTGGTTGTTTACAGCTGCGCCCACGTTGGGGCACCACATGTTTTTTCCAGCATAATCTGGTGTACCCCCTATGTGGGATGATAGCACCCACTGAAAACTGCACCGTTGTGTAGTCTGGGACAGTGCACCTTCCATGTAATTCTGAACTGGGCCTTTAAATACAGTACTATTTTGTGTGCCTATTTAATTCAGGTATACAAAGAATGTGGTACTATTTGTATACTAGGGTAGGACAAGGAAGATGGCATTTCTATGGTGGCAGAAATGTTTTTGTCAAAGTGCTTTATGCCCTAAACACTCTCCCGTACCCTGAACATAATGAGATTATGTAGAATATACCTCTGCGTGCCTAATGCTGCCATTTGCACTTCAAGACCAGTGATTAATGTGGCTTTATCAAGTTCAAAGCCATTAGGCGTTTCCGACCTGTCTGATACTTGCATATGGAAAAGATGGGTCATTTGAACCTAAAGATAGATAAACATATTCATAGGTCACGATTTATGTCTGCATCCAAAATATAACTGTAAATTAGGAGAGGTGAGAAGTGAGAAGTTAAAAGGCAGCCGCTAATCGAGCTGCATTTGTACATAGGCCTCCCTATATTATGAGATCTATTCCTGCTTCAGTCTTTAATTGTAATGAATACTTTAATACCCAGGCATGAAATCATTGTCGAGCTGTTTAGATAATCCACCTGTCTCGCCACTTCTTCCCCACTGCATCCTTAACCAGTGGCCTAGCCAGTGTGCCCTGGGCCCCAAGGCAAGAAAGGAAATGTGACCTCTGCCGTTTATTTGGACTGTGGAAAACAGCAATAATCATTGTTCTGTGGGCCCCTCAGGCCTCTGTTTGAACTGTGACAAACAGCAGTTATCAGGGTTCAGTGGGCCTTTAAGGCATATGGGACCTGGTGCCACTGCACCTGCTGCACAAATGGGAAGCTAAGCCCCTGCCCTTAATAGCTTCTATTCGAGCCCCACTGGAGAACCGAAACAGCCAAGTACTGATCTGGTCATATCTGCAGGCATGCAGCCGCCTCTGCCTCTGAAGGGATTTAAGTCGCATGAAAGCAGCATGCGGGAAACAACCATTTTCTGAGGCAAAGTCAACCAACGCCTCGTCTGTTCCAACCTGAATCCATTTAAAACCAGGGACGAAAAACGGTTCATCGTCATCCCTTGCTTATCAGAAGGGTAAAACAGATTCATCTAACATTACAGTGTACCACATAACAAATTGTGATTCTGTTTACAAATTAAAACTAGCATGCATATAGAAAGGGCAGCCTTTGGCCAAAATAGCCATTTTCCCTACCCATACTTTTAACACATCTTACACAAAAAATGCTAATAACGTTGTCATCCGGAAAAAATCATTAGCGCCTACTCATAAGCAAATGCCACCTAGAATTGTCTTTCACTTCAGGCTTTCAAAAGTAAATTGATTTAAAAGCAGTATTGAATTTTATGACTTTGTTTACTCTTACCAAAATTTAGAGCATCAATTTTATATGACACACGATAGCAAAAAGGAGTTGTTTATATATATGAAACCTCCAGAAACGTTTGAATAACCAGTTATAAAGTCACGTCTAGCTTAGTTAGTTTATAGTCTTTTTTTTTTTTATAGAAATTATTTCACATTGTTACTGGAACTGCATGGCTAAACACTTATAAGGTCCCAAAGGCGAGACATATTGGCTATGCCAATGCTTGTTATTGATTGAGTACATTGAGCAGCAGAACTTTTGATTAAGTCCTGAAGAATGCTGCAAACACCTCTTTGGAGGGTTAATAGGCTGAAACATGTTGACCACTTATTGACTCTAACAGTGCGTATATATTTCTCCCACAGTGCCCTGTTTTTAATCCTGGCCCAGGGGCGTACAAATAATGGAAACCACATACCCGTTAGCAAGTTTTAACTTTCACTTTGCTGCCCCCACTACCCTGAGCTCATTATTGTGGTAATTAGTATACCTTTCTCTATAACAAACCATGCCTGAACTCCTTCCTCTCAGTGAGGGGGTTGTATCACAGTGCAAGGAGAGTCCCAATAAGGAAGCATGCCAACTATGGTGGGTGAGGGAAATCATCCTTTTAAAGGGATATTTCAATTTAGCTAGGTCTTCATTTGCAACAGTAATCCTCAGAGATCCAAGGGTTTCTTGTTTGTGGTTGAAATACATTTTTACCCCTTCATTGTTCGTTCAAGCACAGACCATTGCATGAAATACTGTGATCAATGTAGGGAAAATACTCTGTGCACTGAGAAAATGTGGTAAAATAACAGAAAGTTGATAATCGCATAGAAGAGAAGTCTGTTAATTCTAGCAGATTG
Organism: Lissotriton vulgaris; assembly: GCF_964263255.1. NCBI lineage: Eukaryota > Metazoa > Chordata > Amphibia > Caudata > Salamandridae > Lissotriton > Lissotriton vulgaris. The sequence continues at coordinate 78,919,749 of NC_141685.1, read as the reverse complement.
TTGATGCCACAAGGTATAAGAAATTAGGGGATCTTTATCTGATATCTTTATCAGTAAATTATCTGAAATTATTGAACATAAACTTTTGCAATTATTATTTCTAAAGATAAAGGAAGTTCTATATTGGTCTTTTCTAAACTAACCCCAGTGCATATGACTACAATAACCAATTCTCTCAAATCAATATTGTGCTTGTTTAGTGAGAAAGCTAAATGATCTAGAGAGAAACCAGGAACGGTGCGTCAGTATTTTTCTTAGGAAGCTTCAAGTTAGAGAGTGAAAACACTTTTTAGAATGCCTCAAACATTGTGATAAAGATATTTCAATATGTTTGACAAAAAGAATAGGTGCATTTCATGACAATATTGAAATAACCGGAACAAATATTTACACAACATTATCAAAATATTAGAGACTAAATTTCAGCAATATAGGAAATACTGAGGTTCATGTGCTAATAATCCATGTGGTAAAAAGTGGTTGCATGTAGAGTCAGCACACTACTGTGTCTGTGATTGCTTTTAAATAAAGGCATTTTTTAATGAACCCTGTAGGAGAGTAGGGTCTGCTATCCTATGGTCACCCCAATTTTTGCTTTTTGCTTCACTGGTTTTCGACTTACTGAGGCTGTGGGCCTGCTAATCAGACCCCCAGCCTGCTGTTCTCTCTCTAAATTTATAAATACATGTGCTATAGGTACATACCACAATTGGAAATGGACTCCTTGTCAGCCCCTGTACCATGCACTATAGGTGCTCAGGGCATAGGTGCCACCAAGGCCTACCAGGGGCTGAAGCATAGCTTTTGCCACCCCTGGCTGGTTCTTAAATTGACACAACTGGCTAATCACTCAGCTGGGGCAAGTGGGTGTAATCACCCCTTGCTTAGATATAGTATACCTATATCTAAACCTATATCTGGACACATATATAGCCTGTCAAGTCAAGTCAAGTCAGATAATTTATATAGCGCACTACATACCCAGAGGGTCTCAAGGCGCTAAGGAGGGTAAGGAGGATTACTTGTCAAATATCCACGTTTTAAGTTGCTTTCTGAAAGCTAGGTGGTTCTGGGTAAGGCGAAGGTAAGTGGGGAGTGAGTTCCATGTTTTAGCAGCCAGGTAAGAGAAGGATCTGCCTCCCATGGTGGTCTTGTTGATGCGAGGTACAGTGGCGAGGGCTTGGCTGGAGGAACGTAGTTGGCGGGAGGGGGTGTAGAAGGACAGTCTTGAGTTGAGGCATTCTGGTCCGATGTCGTAGAGTGATTTGTGTGCGTGGGTTAGCAGTCGGAAAGTGATTCTCTTATTGACGGGTAGCCAGTGGAGGTCTTTCAGGTGACCAGAGATGTGTTCGTTGCGTGGGATGTCTAATATGATTCTGGCTGAGGCGTTTTGGATTCGTTGGAGTTTCTTTTGGAGTTTAGCGGTAGTGCCTGCGTAGAGGGTGTTTCCGTAGTCCAGTCGGCTCGTGACCAGAGCATGGGTGACTGTTTTCCTGGTATCTGTGGGGATCCAGCGAAATGTTTTTTTGAGCATGCGAAGGATGTTAAAGCAGGATGAGGATACGGCGCTGACTTGTCTGTTCATTGAAAGTGAAGAATCCAGGATAACGCCTAGGTTCCGTGCGTGGTCTGTCGGGATGGGTGCTTTTCCAAGGGCTTCCGGCCACCAAGAGTCGTCCCATGCAGAGGGGGATGTACCTAGGATGAGGACTTCTGTTTTGTCTGAGTTCAGTTTCAGACGGCTGTGTTTCATCCATTCAGCAACTTCTTTCATTCCTTCGTGTAGGTTAGTTTTGGCGGTGCTGGGGTCCTTGGTGAGAGAAAGGATCAGTTGAGTGTCATCCGCGTAAGAGATGATGTTGAGGTTGTGTTGACGGGCGATGGTCGCGAGGGGGCTCATGTATACGTTGAAGAGGGTGGGGCTGAGAGAGGATCCTTGTGGTACGCCACAGATGACTTCGGTGGCATCGGACTTGAATGGTGGAAGGCGGACTCTCTGGGTTCTTCCGGTGAGGAACGAGGTGATCCATTCAAGTGCTTTTCCATGAATTCCGATGTTGCTGAGGCGTTGTAACAGGGTGCTATGGCAGACTGTGTCGAATGCTGCGGAGAGGTCGAGGAGGATGAGGGCGACTGTATCTCCATTGTCCAGTAGAGATCGGATGTCGTCTGTTGCTGCGATGAGGGCGGTTTCAGTGCTGTGCTTGGCTCGGAAGCCGGATTGTGAGGAGTCGAGGGATTTGTTGGCTTCGAGGAAAGCGGCGAGCTGGTTGTTGACAGCTTTCTCGATTACTTTGGCCGGGAATGGAAGGAGCGAGATGGGGCGGTAATTTTTGAGTTCGGTGGGGTCCGCTGTGGGTTTTTTCAGAAGGGCGGTGAGTTCAGCGTGTTTCCAGTTTTCCGGAAAGGTGGCGGAGTTGAAGGAGCAGTTGATGACGTCTCGGAGGTGCGGTGCTATGACGGAGTCTGCTTTGTTGAAGATGTGGTTAGGGCATGGGTCTGTGGGGGATCCTGAGTGGATGGAGTTCATCAGGCGGATGGTGTCCTCAGTGGAGATTGGGTTCCAGTCGTTAAGGGTGATCGCGGGGGGAGAGTGTTCAGCGTGTGGTTGGGTGGGTTGGGCTCCGGGTTGGTTGTCGAAGCTGTTGTGGATGTCTGCAATCTTGTTGTGGAAGAATGAGGCTAGGGAGTCGCAGAGGGCTTGAGAGGGGGTGATGTCGTTGGAGTTGGCCGAGGGATTGGAAAACTCCTTGACGATGTTGAAAAGTTCCTTGATGTTGTGGGCGTTGTTGTCAAGTCGATCCTTGAAAGCTGTTTTCTTGGCCTTTCGGATTAGTTGGTGGTGAGTGCGGGTGGCGTTTTTGAAGGCGTCCTTGGTGCTGGTGGTTGGGTCTTTTTTCCAAGCTCTTTCAAGGGTGCGGCAGAGTTTCTTGGACTTCTTAAGATCATCGTTGAACCATGAGGCCTTCTTGTTGCCAGGTTTGCTTTGACGTTTTTTCAGTGGTGCTAAGGTGTCGGCGGTGTTGGATAACCATAGGGTGAAGTTGGCGGCGGCTAGGTTTGGGTCCGAGGAGTGGGCTGGGGTGTTTAGAAGGAGCGATGAGGAGATCTGGTCGGTGGTGATTTTGTTCCAGTTTCTTTGCAGAGTTGGTTGGAGGTGGTTGGTGGGTTTGGGCTTGTTGTAGGTGAAGTGAACGCAGCTGTGGTCAGTCCAGAGGAGATCCGTAGTGTGGCTGAAGGAGATAGGATTGCTGGAGGTGAAGATGGGGTCGAGTGTGTGACCTGCGATGTGGGTGGGGGAAGTGACCAGTTGTTTAAGTCCGAGGTTGGCGAGGTTGTCCAAGAGGGTGGTGGTGTTGCGGTCGTTGATCTTTTCAAGGTGAAAGTTTTGGGGTCTCCCAGAAGGATGTATTCTTTGGAGGGGAGCGCGTGTGGAGTGATGAAGTCCGGGATGTCTTCACTGAATTTAGCGCGGGGTCCTGGTGGTCTGTAGAGGAGGGTGCCTCTGAGTGTGGTTTTGGGGTCGATGTGGATCTGGAAGTGAAGGTGTTCGGAGTTGGCGAGGTTGGCGTCAGAGCTGGTTGAGATGCGGAGTGATTTCTTATGGACGATAGCGATTCCTCCTCCTGTGTGGCCGGTACGGTCCTTGCGTATGATCTTATAGTCTTCAGGGATGGCAATGGTGATGTCTGGTGCGGAGGAAGCATTCATCCAGGTTTCCGTTAGGAAGGCGATATCTGGGGAAATGGTGTCAAGTAGATTCCATAGGTCAATGGCGTGCCTGTTGACCGAACGGGTGTTGAGAAGGATGCATTGTAGGTGGTTGGGGTCGGGAGTCAGTGGTGTGGTCGTAGCGGAGATGTTGTCGGTGTCGCTGAATTTGCAGGAGTAGCAGGAGAAAGGTCCATGGGTTTGTCCAGGGGCGGCTTGGACGCAGTTGGGGGCGCGACCGGGGTTAAGGGCTACGAGGGTGGCGGCATCGTAGGTAAGGCGGGGGGGGGTGGGAGGGATGGGGGCCAGGGGGACAGGCGCTGGGCGCGGTCCAGGCACGGACGGGCGTAGACGGGCTTACCTTTGGCGCACCTTCGGCGCGGGTTGGGCGCGGTCGCTGCGCGTGAACGCTGCGCGCTACAACTCCTGTCATATATGGTGGTGAGGGGGGGAGGGGCGAGGGCGGGTCAGCTGGGAAGGCGGGAGCGGGGTGGAGACTAGGGCAGGGCGACCAACAACAACAACAAAATGGCCGGTGGCCTCGCAGGATCGATCAGCTGCACTTTACCTGCAGAAATCGATTGTGACCTCAGTAACACGCAGCGCAGAGCGGCAAGAGGAAATGTGATGCCAGGCAGGCAGCAGTGGCAGGGCAAGCAGCGGAGCGGCGCAGATTAATTAAATGAATGAAAATCGGTAATTGTAAATAGGCAATGGTATGCGGATTAGCGCGATGCAAATAGATCAGGCAGCAATGTAGTGGCGGCCAAAGCGAGCAGCGGAGCTGCGTAACGATACCCAGCAGGGAAGCAAGGTGAGTCAGGGAGCAGCGTAGGGAGTGTCCGAGTCCGCAGGAAGCAGAACGGTCACAGCGCGTTAGGGTCAGAGTGCGGAGGTAGAGCTTAGTGGGAGGGCGGGTCAGCTGGGAAGGCGGGAGCGGGGTGGAGACTAGGGCAGGGCGACCAACAACAACAACAACAAAATGGCCGGTGGCCTCGCAGGATCGATCAGCTGCACTTTACCTGCAGAAATCGATTGTGACCTCAGTAACACGCAGCGCAGAGCGGCAAGAGGAAATGTGATGCCAGGCAGGCAGCAGTGGCAGGGCAAGCAGCGGAGCGGCGCAGATTAATTAAATGAATGAAAATCGGTAATTGTAAATAGGCAATGGTATGCGGATTAGCGCGATGCAAATAGATCAGGCAGCAATGTAGTGGCGGCCAAAGCGAGCAGCGGAGCTGCGTAACGATACCCAGCAGGGAAGCAAGGTGAGTCAGGGAGCAGCGTAGGGAGTGTCCGAGTCCGCAGGAAGCAGAACGGTCACAGCGCGTTAGGGTCAGAGTGCGGAGGTAGAGCTTAGTGGGAGGGCGGGTCAGCTGGGAAGGCGGGAGCGGGGTGGAGACTAGGGCAGGGCGACCAACAACAACAACAACAAAATGGCCGGTGGCCTCGCAGGATCGATCAGCTGCACTTTACCTGCAGAAATCGATTGTGACCTCAGTAACACGCAGCGCAGAGCGGCAAGAGGAAATGTGATGCCAGGCAGGCAGCAGCGGCAGGGCAAGCAGCGGAGCGGCGCAGATTAATTAAATGAATGAAAATCGGTAATTGTAAATAGGCAATGGTATGCGGATTAGCGCGATGCAAATAGATCAGGCAGCAATGTAGTGGCGGCCAAAGCGAGCAGCGGAGCTGCGTAACGATACCCAGCAGGGAAGCAAGGTGAGTCAGGGAGCAGCGTAGGGAGCGTCCGAGTCCGCAGGAAGCAGAACGGTCACAGCGCGTTAGGGTCAGAGTGCGGAGGTAGAGCTTAGTGGGAGGGCGGGTCAGCTGGGAAGGCGGGAGCGGGGTGGAGACTAGGGCAGGGCGACCAACAACAACAAAATGGCCGGTGGCCTCGCAGGATCGATCAGCTGCACTTTACCTGCAGAAATCGATTGTGACCTCAGTAACACGCAGCGCAGAGTGGCAAGAGGAAATGTGATGCCAGGCAGGCAGCAGCGGCAGGGCAAGCAGCGGAGCGGCGCAGATTAATTAAATGAATGAAAATCGGTAATTGTAAATAGGCAATGGTATGCGGATTAGCGCGATGCAAATAGATCAGGCAGCAATGTAGTGGCGGCCAAAGCGAGCAGCGGAGCTGCGTAACGATACCCAGCAGGGAAGCAAGGTGAGTCAGGGAGCAGCGTAGGGAGCGTCCGAGTCCGCAGGAAGCAGAACGGTCTGTAAGCCACTCCTATGGAAGGCCTCATCAATCCTGGGGGCAGAGTGCGTGGTTTTATGTGAGATGGAGCTCTGGCATGAGCTGAGCCTGTCTGCAGCCGTCGGGAACAACTCCCTAAGCTGATCCGGGATAATGCCATACCATATACTCTTAAGCGCATTATAATCCTCGCGGTTATATAGCAACTTTGGTTTGGCTTTATCAAAACATGTCGTGTAAGGTGTCATACGAATTGGAATACTACCCCCTCGCCAGTTCTGGCGACGGGGGTAGCAGTCCACCCTTCTAGAGGGATAAGACATGTTACTTTACTGAAACGCGGTTGATTTAAAATGAGCCTCAGATCCACAAAATGGATGCCCCTGCCACAGACACGGGTCTGGCCTCCTGCTGCTGACCGAAACTCGGCAGATGGTGGCCTGGACAAAGGGTTTCCTGTCGCAGGGCGGTGTCAAACCACCCCAGACAGGAGATAGTGGATTGTAGTAGGGAGGTTTCAAAGAAACCAGACACTGCCTGGGGCGCACAAGGCTGCCCCTTGCATAATCCGGCCAAACCGGTTCTGGGGCCTTCCAGCCCCCGTCCCAGCGCGGCCTGGATCAAAGGAAAGGGGTGTAACCACCCCCTTCCTGGGTCCCACCCATAGGAGGGGACCTAGCAGGATGTCCAGCCCACCAGATTCGAATAAGAGTGGGAGCAGTGCCAATGCAACTCAGATCATCCTGAAGAAACGAATTCTGGACCCTTCGACATTCTACTCAACATAGAAGACTGAAGAATCTCCCTTGTGGTCAAGGAGTGACCACCCTGTGCAAACAGGCAACATCCAGCCCTCGACCCTTGCTTTGTTGCAGTTCCTGCCGGAACTCGAGCGACAGAGATCGACGAGATCAAGCTTGCCTGCCTTCTCCCTGCCCGATCCACAGTCCCTGCAGAGCTGAGACCAGTGGAGGCGACCGGAAGCGTGGGGCACGCCATCTTGAAAAGGCCACGAGACGCTGACCGTGCAGCCCACGAGTGACCCTCGAAGCTGTACACCGGGGTCTGAGAAGCCCCCACCCCGAGCTACACTTGCACCCAAGCTACCCCCTCCACACTCGACGAGTGCTGCGTGGGGCCCTTCTGCTTGTGTTGGCTCGACGCGTTGGCCCGGTCACTTGCCAGCTGGCTTGTGGCCCCTGTGCCGACGAAAACATGAATACGACTCGCTTTTCTGGTTGCTCCAGATCTGCACCAGCTCCTGTAAAAAGGAGCCCCCACTCTGACCCTCCTGGTTCGAGTGATAAGCAATCTCCCGGTTCCGCGTGGATTGCTTTTGCCAAGTGCTGTTTGCTGCAATCTCGAAGCCGACGGTGCTGATGGTGAGAGCCTACGTGGGACAGATCGTGACCCGCTCCTGGACGTCGCAGATGCCCCAGAGCCCACGTGACAGCGGAGAGAAGCCTATCGACAACTACCTGATTGCGCCCGACATTGCCTGGTTCCGTCCTGGTTCCACCCTGGTCACTGCTGAGTGACCCAGACTCTGTCCCCTCTGCTTTCAGGTACTTTTCCACTCCGATCCACCCTTGGATCACACCGGACACTTCTGATTCATCCCGCCTGCAGCTGCAACAGCTTCAAGCACCAAGAGCCTGCGTGTCAAAACCCGACGCCACTTCGACCCTGTGCACCCACGGCCTGTGGGTGAGGTAACATTGCAACGCCGGTGTTCCCACACTGGTACACACCTCTAGGGTCTGTGTCTAAAGTTTGGTTCCTCTAGGTGCAGCGGAAGTATCTTTTAATTCACTTTATGTAACTTTTACGCACCATTGACATTACATTGGTGCAAGCCGCACTTTCCGTGCTGCTCCCGAATTCCGTGGGCTACTCCCGACTTCAGCATTGCTAGTCCTGACTGCTCCCAGCGATTCTCTAGGCCCTAGGCCTAACCACTGTACGATTGGTATCTCTTATACCACTTTCTTAATATATGGTTTGAGTGGCCCCCCGCCCTCATCCATAATTGTGCCAACTTTGTATGTTATACTGTGCTTTTGATTTAACGCTTGTGCCCCTTTCCTCATAAAGAGTACTGGGGAGTAATTTAGAAATAAATACATATATTTTATAATATATACTTGTGTGGTGTCCTTTCATTTGATTACAGGATTGTATGTGGTAAAACAGCTCGCTTAACACGACCTCTTAAGTTAAGCCTTTAAGGCTGCTTAGTCCATGCTACCTCTAGGATAGCTTGTCTAATAAGGTTGACTTACAACCAGACATCTTTGGGGTTTGTTTGGACTGATGCCCAGTGGTTCCAGAATTGGAAACACTACATATCAGGCCAACTTCTCACATTGGTGGCAGCAGTGGGATTTGAGCTTGCTGTTTGTTTTACCATTGCAATCTTTACATCAAATTGAAAGATCACATCAAGTACCTTAGGTACATATAAATCAAAAGCTTAGCATATTAAGTTCTACTGAACTTAGTAGTTGTAGATTAAAGGGATTAGCACACCCTGACTACAACTCACTAGCAAGGTACAGTAGGAAAACACTTAGTGTAGGTAAGTGCATCACTTACACCTCACTAGCAGTCATGTCTGATGCAGGTAGAGCCTCAGGCTCTGCTCCTGTAACAGTTGACCCTATAGGGGCAACATCCAGATATGACAACCTTAGCCACAAAGACCTGAGTGCCTTGTGCACAGCCAGGGGGCTAAAAAAGGGCAGAGGCCCTACCATTCCTTCCCTAATAGCTCTCCTAGAAAAGGATGACTTAGATAAGGTGAGTCAGGCTCCCTTAGAATCAGGTGAAGGGATAAACTCCCCTGAGAATGAGGATCTTCCAGATGAAGAAGGAGAGGAGGAGGAAGAGGAAGCGGAAGGCTCAGATGTAGATGAGCCTGAAGATCAGGATCAGAGGGTGACCCAGGTACAGGTTGCCAGGCTTAACCAGGCCAACCTAGACCTACATGAGAATGGAGAGGGCCAGCACCACTCCAGATCTCATAACCAAATTCTCCCAGGTAATAGGAGGGTGAGATCTCAATCAGGGGACTCTCATCTTTCTAGTGCCTCAAGAGAATCTGAGAGGGGGATGACTCCCTCCCAGAGGAAAGAGCATAGGGCCAGAATGAGGGCTGTCCAACTCCAGATAGAGAGGGAAGAGGTAGCCTTGGCTCAAGCTAAACTTGCTTTAGCAAGAGAGAGAAAATTGTGTGGCTTAGATGCCACTGGTGGCAGCAAAGTTCCTAAAGAAAAAGACAGGGCCTATGACAATAGAAACCTGACAAAAATTGTGCCCCCCTACAAGGAAGGGGATGACATCCACAAATGGATGACTGCTCTTGAGAGGGCCTGCATGGTACAGCAGGTCCCTGAGGATCAGTGGGCAGCAATTTTATGGTACTCCTTTTCTGAGAAAGGGAGGGACAGGCTCCTCACTGTTAGACCTGAGGATGCCAAAAACTACTCTGTTCTGAAGAGTGCTCTTATTGAAGGGTTTGGCCTAACCACTGAGCAATACAGGTTGTTGTTCAGAGACACCCAAAAAGCACAGACTCAGGACTGGACTGATTTTGTTGATTGTGCCACTAAGGCTCTGGAGGGTTGGCTGCAGGGAAGTAAAGTTTCAGACTATACAGGATTGTACAATCTTATGATGAGAGAACAGATCCTTAATAACTGCCAGAACCAGCTGTTGCATCAATACCTTGTGGACTCTGATTTGACCTCTCCCCAAGAAATGGGAAAGAAGGCAGACAAATGGGTCAGAACAAGGATTAAGCAGAAAAACCAGAACCAAGGTGACCAGAAGAAAACAGACCAGAAGGGTGGGAATCAGAAAGATAAAGAAAAGGACCAGAAGTCTTCAGGCCCCCAAACTAGCAATAAGGAGGGGGGTTCCCAAAATGGAAACAAGAAAAAGAAGAATGATGGCCCAAAGAAACCTTGGTGTAATACCTGCAAATCAGTTTCACACTGGGGCAGTGAATGCACTAAGAAAGAACCAGTTCCTGCCACTGAAGCTCCTAAAGCAACTGCACCCCCTAGTACAGTCAGCAGTGGTAGTGCACAACCTAAGGGGATAGTAGGGTTAACCTTGGGTACTGAGGTGGAATCTGGCCTAGTCAGAATCCCCACACAGGCAGTTCTCCTATATGATGTGGACTTATCTTTGACCACTGCAGTAAGCCCCAGTAACCTGGGCAAATATAGGCAGACTCCCTTAATCAATGAGAAACTGGCTCAGGCCTACAGGGACACTTGTGCCAGTGTCACTATGGTGACACCAGACTTTGTGGACCCTGGTCAGATTGTACTAGGTGAAAGTTACCTAGTGACCAATGCAAGCAACTCCACTACTTCCCATAGTGTGGCTGTTGTGAACTTCTCCTGGGGAGGGGTAGATGGCCTAAAGAAAGTTGTTGTAAGTGCAGACCTCCCAGTAGACTGTCTGTTAGGCAATGATCTTGAAAGCTCAGTTTGGTCAGAAGTGGAGTACAGGACCCATGCAGAAATGCTAGGGATTTCAGCTCATGTCCTTGCAGTGACAAGGTCTCAGGCTAAGAAGTGCCTTCCTGAACCAGTGGTGGATCTTGAAACAATAGACCAACCACAACCCAAGAGAAGGAGCAAGAGGGTTAAGGCTGTGCCTTCCCACTTGCCCCAGGTTGAGGATCAAGTTTCACAGGAAACTGATCCTGCAGTCCAAGAGGAGACTGTCTCAGAGGAGCTTGAACCTGACCAGGTTGAGTTTCTGGGGACAGGGGGACCCTCAAGGGCAGACCTGGGGCAGGCCCAATTAGATTGCCCTTCACTTGAACCCCTCAGACAGCAAGCTGCTGCTGAGGCTGCAGGGAATGCTCAAGGTACCCATAAAATTTATTGGGATGAAGGACTCCTTTATTCAGAGGCTAGAGACCCCAAGCCTGGCACAACCAGGAGGTTGGTTATACATTTGAAGTTTAGGGGTTTCCTTCTTACCTTGGCCCATGATATTCCCCTTGCAGGACACTTAGGCCAGAACAAGACTTGGGACAGGCTTGTTCCACACTTTCACTGGCCTCACATGTCAGAAAATGTCAAGGAGTTTTGTCGCTCCTGTGTCACTTGCCAAGGCAGTGGTAAGTCAGGTGGCACAACAAAGGCCCCCCTGATACCACTACCTGTGGTGGGGGTACCCTTTGAAAGGGTTGGAATAGACATTGTGGGTCCCATGGATCCTCAAACAGCATCTGGGCACAGATTTATACTGGTGGTAGTGGATCATGCCACCAGGTACCCAGAGGCAATTCCCCTGAGGACCACCACAGCTCCTGTGGTGGCAAAAGCCCTCATTGCAGTTTTCTCAAGAGTGGGCTTTCCAAAGGAGGTTCTTTCAGACAGAGGTACTAACTTTATGTCTGGATACTTAAAAGCAATGTGGAAAGAGTGTGGAGTAAACTACAAGTTTACCACACCCTACCATCCACAGTGCAATGGGCTTGTGGAAAGGTTCAACAAGACCCTAAAGGGAATGATAAAAGGTTTACCAGAGAAGCTCAGGCGGAAATGGGACATCCTTTTACCCTGCTTGCTCTTTGCTTACAGAGAGGTCCCACAGAAGGGGGTTGGCTACAGCCCTTTTGAACTTTTGTTTGGCCACCCTGTGAGAGGTCCATTGAGTTTGGTGAAGGAAGGATGGGAGTTACCTCTCAAAAAGCCTAAACTAGACATTGTGGACTATGTACTTGGTCTCCGCTCCAGGATGGCTGAATACATGGAGAGAGCATCCAAAAACCTTGAGGCCAGTCAAGAATTACAGAAAGCTTGGCATGACCAAAAGGCTGTTCTGGTTGAGTTCCAGCCAGGACAGAAGGTGTGGGTGTTGGACCCAGTGGGGCCAGCAGCTCCCCAGGACAAATGGACTGGACCCTACCCTATCATGGAGAAAAAGGGAGAAGTCACCTATGTGGTTGACTTTGGCACCCCTAGGAGCCCCCACAGGGTGCTCCATGTAAACCGTTTGAAAGCATTTGTTGACAGGGAGGACATTAGTCTCCTCATGGCCACAGATGGGGAACAGGAGGAAGAGAGTGACCCTCTCCCAGACCTACTTTCCCAGAACCCTGATGATGGTTCAGTTGATGGAGTAGCCTTGGCAGGCAGCCTCACTGAGCAGCAGCAGGTGGACTGCAGACAGGTGTTGCAGGCCCACAGACATATGTTTTCACTCACACCCAGCCAGACTAACTGGTGCACCCATGAGGTGGACACTGGTGACAGTCTGCCTGTCAAGAATAAGATCTACAGGCAACCTGACCATGTCAGAGATTGTATAAAGGCTGAGGTGCAAAAGATGTTGGAGCTTGGAGTGATTGAGCCATCAGAGAGCCCATGGGCTAGCCCAGTGGTCCTTGTGCCAAAACCTCATACCAAAGATGGGAAGAGAGAAATGAGGTTTTGTGTGGACTACAGAGGTCTCAATGCTGTCACTAGGACAGATGCACATCCCATTCCAAGAGCAGATGAGCTCATTGATAAATTGGCTTCTGCCAAGTTTCTGAGCACATTTGATTTGACAGCTGGCTACTGGCAAATCAGACTAGCTGAAGAGTCAAAAGCCAAAACAGCATTCTCTACCCCTAGTGGACATTATCAATTTGTGGTAATGCCCTTTGGTTTGAAGAATGCACCTGCCACCTTCCAAAGGTTGGTGAATCAAGTCCTTGCTGGGTTGGATGACTTTTGTGCAGCATATCTAGATGATATTGCTGTCTTTAGCTCCACCTGGGAGGATCACCTGATCCACCTGAAGAAGGTTCTGGAGGCCCTGCAAAAGGCAGGCCTGACTATCAAGGCTACTAAGTGCCAGATAGGGCAGAGCAAGGTTGTGTACTTGGGCCACCTAGTAGGTGGGGGCCAAGTTCAACCCCTGGAGAGCAAGATCCAGACCATACAGGACTGGGCTCCTCCAACTACCCAGACACAAGTCAGAGCCTTCTTGGGCCTGACTGGGTATTACAGAAAATTTGTAAAGAACTATGGGTCCATTGTGACACCATTGAATGACTTGACATCCAAGAAGATGCCCAAAAAGGTTCAGTGGACAGTTAGCTGTCAAAAGGCATTTGATGACCTGAAGAAGGCCATGTGCTCTGCACCTATCCTGAAGAGTCCTGACTACTCCAAACAGTTCATTGTACAGACAGATGCTTCTGAGTTGGGGGTGGGAGCTGTGCTTTCACAACTTAATCAAGATGGTCAAGACCAGCCCATTGCTTTTATTAGCAGAAGGCTGACCCCCAGGGAGAAACGTTGGTCAGCTATTGAGAGGGAGCCCTTTGCTGTGGTTTGGGCCCTGAAGAAGTTGAGGCCATACTTGTTTGGTACTCACTTCCTAATTCAGACAGACCATAAGCCCCTCTTGTGGCTAAATCAGATGAAGGGTGAAAATCCCAAACTGCTCAGGTGGTCCATTTCCCTACAGGGGATGGACTTTACAGTGGAGCACCGCCCAGGGACTGACCATGGTAATGCAGATGGTCTCTCCCGGTACTTCCACTTAGAACATGAAGACTTATCTGGTCAAGGTTAAGTTTAATGTCCCTGCGTTTGGGGGGGGGGGGGGGGGTTGTGTAGGAGAGTAGGGTCTGCTATCCTATGGTCACCCCAATTTTTGCTTTTTGCTTCACTGGTTTTCGGCTTACTGAGGCTGTGGGCCTGCTAATCAGACCCCCAGCCTGCTGTTCTCTCTCTAAATTTATAAATACATGTGCTATAGGTACATACCACAATTGGAAATGGACTCCTTGTCAGCCCCTGTACCATGCACTATAGGTGCTCAGGGCATAGGTGCCACCAAGGCCTACCAGGGGCTGAAGCATAGCTTTTGCCACCCCTGGCTGGTTCTTAAATTGACACAACTGGCTGATCACTCAGCTGGGGCAAGTGGGTGTAATCACCCCTTGCTTAGATATAGTATACCTATATCTAAACCTATATCTGGACACATATATAGCCTGTAAGCCACTCCTATGGAAGGCCTCATCAATCCTGGGGGCAGAGTGCGTGGTTATATGTGAGATGGAGCTCTGGCATGAGCTGAGCCTGTCTGCAGCCGTCGGGAACAACTCCCTAAGCTGATCCGGGATAATGCCATACCATATACTCTTAAGCGCATTATAATCCTCGCGGTTATATAGCAACTTTGGTTTGGCTTTATCAAAACATGTCGTGTAAGGTGTCATACGAATTGGAATACTACCCCCTCGCCAGTTCTGGCGACGGGGGTAGCATTCCACCCTTCTAGAGGGATAAGACATGTTCCTTTACTGAAACGCGGTTGATTTAAAATGAGCCTCAGATACACAAAATGGATGCCCCTGCCACAGACACGGGTCTGGCCTCCTGCTGCTGACCGAAACTCGGCAGATGGTGGCCTGGACAAAGGGTTTCCTGTCGCAGGGCGGTGTCAAACCACCCCAGACAGGAGATAGTGGATTGTAGTAGGGAGGTTTCAAAGAAACCAGACACTGCCTGGGGCGCACAAGGCTGCCCCTTGCATAATCCGGCCAAACCGGTTCTGGGGCCTTCCAGCCCCCGTCCCAGCGCGGCCTGGATCAAAGGAAAGGGGTGTAACCACCCCCTTCCTGGGTCCCACCCATAGGAGGGGACCTAGCAGGATGTCCAGCCCACCAGATTCGAATAAGAGTGGGAGCAGTGCCAATGCAACTCAGATCATCCTGAAGAAACGAATTCTGGACCCTTCGACATTCTACTCAACATAGAAGAATCTCCCTTGTGGTCAAGGAGTGACCACCCTGTGCAAACAGGCAACATCCAGCCCTCGACCCTTGCTTTGTTGCAGTTCCTGCCGGAACTCGAGCGACAGAGATCGACGAGATCAAGCTTGCCTGCCTTCTCCCTGCCCGATCCACAGTCCCTGCAGAGCTGAGACCAGTGGAGGCGACCGGAAGCGTGGGGCACGCCATCTTGAAAAGGCCACGAGACGCTGACCGTGCAGCCCACGAGTGACCCTCGAAGCTGTACACCGGGGTCTGAGAAGCCCCCACCCCGAGCTACACTTGCACCCAAGCTACCCCCTCCACACTCGACGAGTGCTGCGTGGGGCCCTTCTGCTTGTGTTGGCTCGACGCGTTGGCCCGGTCACTTGCCAGCTGGCTTGTGGCCCCTGTGCCGACGAAAACTTGAATACGACTCGCTTTTCTGGTTGCTCCAGATCTGCACCAGCTCCTGTAAAAAGGAGCCCCCACTCTGACCCTCCTGGTTCGAGTGATAAGCAATCTCCCGGTTCCGCGTGGATTGCTTTTGCCAAGTGCTGTTTGCTGCAATCTCGAAGCCGACGGTGCTGACGGCGAGAGCCTACGTGGGACAGATCGTGACCCGCTCCTGGACGTCGCAGATGCCCCAGAGCCCACGTGACAGCGGAGAGAAGCCTATCGACAACTACCTGATTGCGCCCGACATTGCCTGGTTCCGTCCTGGTTCCACCCTGGTCACTGCTGAGTGACCCAGACTCTGTCCCCTCTGCTTTCAGGTACTTTTCCACTCCGATCCACCCTTGGATCACACCGGACACTTCTGCTTCATCCCGCCTGCAGCTGCAACAGCTTCAAGCACCAAGAGCCTGCGTGTCAAAACCCGACGCCACTTCGACCCTGTGCACCCACGGCCTGTGGGTGAGGTAACATTGCAACGCCGGTGTTCCCACACTGGTACACACCTCTAGGGTCTGTGTCTAAAGTTTGGTTCCTCTAGGTGCAGCGGAAGTATCTTTTAATTCACTTTATGTAACTTTTACGCACCATTGACATTACATTGGTGCAAGCCGCACTTTCCGTGCTGCTCCCGAATTCCGTGGGCTACTCCCGACTTCAGCATTGCTAGTCCTGACTGCTCCCAGCGATTCTCTTGGCCCTAGGCCTAACCACTGTACGATTGGTATCTCTTATACCACTTTCTTAATATATGGTTTGAGTGGCCCCCCGCCCTCATCCATAATTGTGCCAACTTTGAATGTTATACTGTGCTTTTGATTTAACGCTTGTGCCCCTTTCCTCATAAAGAGTACTGGGGAGTAATTTAGAAATAAATACATATATTTTTATAATATATACTTGTGTGGTGTCCTTTCATTTGATTACAGGATTGTATGTGGTAAAACAGCTCGCTTAACACGACCTCTTAAGTTAAGCCTTTAAGGCTGCTTAGTCCATGCTACCTCTAAGATAGCTTGTCTAATAAGGTTGACTTACAACCAGACATCTTTGGGGTTTGTTTGGACTGATGCCCAGTGGTTCCAGAATTGGAAACACTACATATCAGGCCAACTTCTCACAAACCCCATTTTAATTTCAGATTCACACATGTCCCCTTGGGTTACTACCTCCTGTTACTGTTTTTCAGCCCACATATCGTTTCGAAGCTTAATACATACCTTAAGTATGCATTAAATATTCAGAAGAGAAACTATTAACATTCCCCTTCCAAATTCTGAATTGTTAAATGGGCTTAGTATATTTCAAAAATGGGTTTAGCATTTGCAAACTCTGTGAATTATCGAACCAGTGGATTTTTTTATTTTTTAAAACCTTTTTTGTGCAGATAGTAGCATACAAATACGGGCCTCCAACCAATTAGGCTGACCACGAAGCAATCTGGAAAGCACGTAAATCAATAAAGAGGTTTCACGGCAGTCACCCAGTATATTGCGGACCAGTAGTTCAATCGTAGAGGAGCTGAGTGTGACCACCGGACGCAGGATCAAAGAAGATTAATTTTATAATAGGAAATTATACCAGGATCAGTTACAGTTAAATCATCCGAGTGTCCACAGCGGGCCACGCATCGAGCAGCGAGACATTAAGGCATCAATAAAAACGGTCATCAGCAATAGTCTACAGCAATCAGAATAGAGATGCCATATTTCCAACCAGTACCTATCGTAGTCCGCCACGTACACACAGACCACCAAATTAACGTACTTTTACCTAACTGAGTAATCAGAACGGCAAAAGGAGTTACAGTCATTCTCCATACTGACCTAGAAGATAAGAAAGAGGGGAACAATAAAAAAGAAAGAAAAGAAGGAACGCCGTGCTGCTGTACGCGCCCCCACAGCGATAAGGGCGAGCAAAGTGACTGGGGACAACGTTATTGGGGGCTGGGGCGTTCAAGTCAGGATATCTGTGCAATCAATATCGTATAAAGGAAGAGAACCACCCCCCCCCCCCCCCCCCACAAGCAATCACACCGTGGGAAACATGCACAGCCACGGCGTCCTAAGAAAGGGACACAAAAGAGCCATAGAAACTAAAAAAAAAAACGATCAGAAAAAGACCCATACCCACCCACCCCACCCTGCACCCCTGCAGAAGGCTACAGCCTACCCCCCAGCAGCGTGCCTGTCGCCCTAAATAGGAAACCCAAAATATAGGAGAAGTTAGAGAGAGGGAAAGGAACCAAAAGAGACAAAAAAGGAAAAGGAACCAGAGGGAGAGAAGAGCCATCAATCGAATCATTACGCCCGTACCCCCCGCCATCACCCACATTAATGCAACATCAAAACGAAATCGACATAGTCTCGGGTATCATAAACCTTCGAAGGAATCGTCCATAGTATCATGGTTGAGGGCACTTCTCATCTCCATCCGCCCACCATCAGTCCTCCGGGTCCAGAACCGGCTCACCCCTGTCCTTTTTTAGCCATCGCTACCGCGCGTGGTAGAATAGTGGGCAGCAAACAAATCAAAGTGGTGAGGCCGTATGGTAGAAACAGGACAGACCATAGGAGCAAACCAGAGGACTCCAGCAACCAGCGGCCAAGCAAGAACTTTGCGCGGCAGTCTAGACGTTTCAGCAACGACAACGGGAACAACAAACAGTGTGGGTAAAATCTCACCGCCCAGGAAAGTAGAGTCGTCCCTGCAGGATAATAACGGGGTCTCGCCGGGGCAGTTCGAATCGGCAATCTACGTTGTTCCCCGAGCAGTCGAGCAGGAACGGGCCCCGACGCGGTGCCCACACCAGCGCCCGCCACGATCAGGGCGACTCCGGGATCCGGGGCCGCTGGTGTATAGTCTGAGCCGAGCCGCGTCCAAGAGGGGCGGCCCGACAGCAATGGCGGCCGTCCTTCTATCCAGCACAAGGGTGTTGAGGGCCAAGGTCGTGCGTAAAGTCTTTAAGGCATCAAGAACATCGCCAAGCATGGGCTCCCGCTCACATGACCAGACCCCCGTACACCTCAGTGGCACAAATTTGCTGCCCCGGTGCAGTCCGTGACTCAGGGCGCCGGCCGCCATCTTGCAGATCCAGCCGCGTCCCCGTGCGCCTCAACTCCTGGAGCGGGCTCTCAAGCAAGGCCACCACGGGAGCACCCTCGAGCTCCAGGAATGGCAATCTGGGTGCAGAAAGGAGAGCCACCAAAAGGGGGACCGCCAGCGCCACCGCCCCGCGGGCGCCACACGCCGACTCCGGGCGCAGGGCTTCAAGATGGCCGGACAAGGCAACAAAGGGGGGGAGCCTCCTACATGGTCTTCCCCCGTCCATGGCGTGCTGCACCTCACCACGGGGCCCTCCGGCGGCTGGACCGGGCCCGATCCGTTGCCATCGGCATAACCGCACCACGGCCTCTCCCAGGCGACCTCTCCTCTCCACCGGGGGCCGCCGTCGACACCATCTCGCGGGCTGACCTCCACAGGCAAGTACCCGGTCTCTACGCCGCGGAGGCTCCGGACCAAGCAGGGGCGTAACTTCGGATCAGCCGCTCGCAGGAGCCCCCGGGACAGATGGTGAGTACAAGCTTTCCTTCGTCTTTCCGAGTCTTCCCGAGTATGTCGTCTCGGGGCAGGATACGTATCAGGATATATGAGTTGGGCAGGAAGGCTGGTGGAGCCGAGCTACAGTGCGGCCATCACGGTCGCGAGCTTGGCTCCTCCCCAGTGGATTTTTTTTTAACAATAAACCCCTTGGTACATGAGTCCATTCTTCTCAATTCCCCCCAAATTAAGTTTGCTAATAATGTTAGTTGAATGATAACCTGTGCACATACCTATTTAGTGGCAGTGTTGCTTCAGATCAAATAAAAACTATCACAGATAACTCTTACACAATACTTAAAGACAGAATTTCTGACATCCAGCTTTAATGTTTTGTTAAATATATTTGCAAATGTTGTCACTTAAATAGGAACATAGCTAAAGCAGTCTCTGGACATAAAATAGGATGTAATCATAATCTTTAGATACATTTTCTGAGTTTCAGGAACTGTGTGTGTGTTTTCTGGGTTTAATCTAAACCACTATAATAAACACATTCAATCCTTTTAGATTTGATCTGTTTTTACTGGTTTCTATTGCAGACAATAATCTAGATTTAGACCAAGAATCAATTCCACCCATGGCTTTTAAACTCTATCAATGAGCTCTATTAGTGTTATTGCAACTAAAACTGTAATAGAACTGATCTGAGAGATGTACCTTCAAGTATTATGCTCAGTCAATTTATTGAACAAACTATGGAGTTAAAATCTGAATAGGTTATATCCACAAGCATTGCCTGACCACTGTATTTTATATCAATAGATTACTTATCAGCACATTTTCACTCATCTTCTATTTCTGGCGGACCACGTGCTGGGTCTGTTTGAACTCTTTTAAAATATGACATTTAAATGTCCAAAAGTTCAGGAATTCTAGTTTCAAGCCTGGTCAAACCTTATTGTATGGTACACCAAAAGCTGCCCTTCTGTTCCTACATTTTATTGTGCACAATGATTCAGAAATGGTATGTTTTTGCTTTCGGAGGTAAAATTCTAAACATATTTATTGTTGTTGCCATCCGAAAAATGATCACTAATTAAGAAGATAACAACAAGTGGTCCTGTGATACTTGCTGGAATGGGAAGTGTTTGATTAGAAGGTGGATTGAATTAAAGTTTAGGTGACAATTTCATAAAAATGTATGGATTTTGTATATATTTAAAATTTTTGATCTCCAAAAAGTCCTAAATCAATAAATTGAATTGAAATTCAAGTTTATCATTTGAATCCTATTGTTGGAAAAGATGTGATTTTGAACCCCATGAGGCGGTTCCTTTCCAGAAAGCATTCAGGTTGTAATCATGAGTCAAATAATGCTGAGGAGGTTAAAATATTCGAATTGAATTCAAATTACACATGAAATGTTCATTGTTCAATATATTTCTCGTAGTATTTTAGTGCGCATACTTTTTTGCTTAAGGAAAATAATTAGAATTGCTTGTTCTTTATGAATGTTTCTATAGTTGAACTTTAAAGATTACCCGTAATTATTAATTGTGCTCTACATAACTTTGCTGTGTTACAGTATTTTGATTTTTACGTACAACTTCTGTCTCTTATGTGTATAGAAATGTATGATTTGTCTTGCTTTAATAATCGGTTTATGCTTATTAGGTTTTATTATTCAATAAAATGTTTCAAACACAACAAATGGTAGTTGATATGTATTTACAACTGCAGCATTTTTATTGTATTGTAAATGAATCCCCTAGGGATTATTATCAACAAACTTTATTCGGTTTTATAAATGAAAACGATAAAAGTCATAACACAAGATAAAAATTCATGAATTACAGTACAGAAGTTAATCTCAGCTTGACCTGAGGCTAACAGCGACCAGTAAAAAGTTAAGCGTATGCAAAACAGTGTCATTAGAGAGTAGTTATAAAAAGATAAGAGATGGTCTCACCCACCTAAAACCCGCTTTTTTGAGAATGGGAATAATCAATAACTTTCTAGGGACAGCCTAAAAACTACAAATTATTATAAAGTGCATCATGTCCTGAGGATACTCACTGTTGCAGCCACAGGGCATGAGGCCCTGGCCTCTGTGGGAGCCACGAGGGTGTGCCAAGAGGTAATGGAAGAGGTTGAGCCGAAACCGGGTCAATAGAAAACGATCATGGATGCTTTTAAGCCCTAGAAGATAAGGTTCGTTGGTTGGTACAGTTTTTGACACAATGTACTTACGCACATTAGGTTAACACAACTCATTTTCCTCTCTATCACAGCGGCTCATTCTTAAAAACACTCTTTGACCAGAGAAAGGTCCCTCTTACATATGCGCTCACGGCTAGCAAATAGTTCCCACCTACCCTGGTAAGGCCAACTCTTATATACTGGAGCCAACGGATGCTTGAGACATGGTCAAGTGAAAGGCATTCCCGTAGGATGTCTTTGCGAAGTGTATTTTCTTGCCTAGCCCAAATATTAAGCCACAAAGCTAGGGGACGGAAAGTCAGTACATCTGAGAGGAAAGGCATACCCAACTCTTTGTGCACGGCATAAAATGGGGTCCTTGTGGGACTGAAAGGCCCATTGCAGTAAAGAGTTTTTAGCACTTTGCACTGCCCCTACCCCAATGTGGCCCAATATCTCACTCCCATAACAAACCTTTGAGATATATTTAGCTTCATATATCTTCAAAAGAGGCCCTATTAGCTTCCCTCCCACTCTGCTGGCAAAGTTAAAAACAGCTGCAAAAGCTTTCACTATATCACCTTTCTTCCAAGTAAGCAAAGGGCACCAACTCAAGAAATCGTCAAACACAACTCCCAAATAGGAAAAAACATTGGTCTTCGGTAGGCCTGGGTGGTAAATTCCGTCTCGCTCGCGGAATTTGCGGAATTTGGGTAATTTTGCGTTCCATGGAGAAGGCGAAATTGCCCAAAATTCTGCGTTCCGCGACTTCGCGAAATGTTTTGGTTGTTTGCGTTCTCAAAATGCATGTTCGTGAGATATTTACCCCCCTTGAGCACGCAAACAGCGATTGCGAACAGTAAAAAAGCATCGCGAACAAGCAATTCTGCGTTAGTGGAATTTCTGCGTGTTCGCGGAGATTTCGTACCGTTTCGCGGAGATTTGCGTAACGCGATTATGCAAAGTGAAAGTGTAATAACAGGAAAATAAGGATAACCCCATTCCTACAAAATAGCTGGTGTAGCACTATGCATATCAAGCAATAAATCAAAGAAAATTATCTAAATGTGATGCATATATAAAAGATAAATTTGAACCATGCCAAAGGCAATAGGTAAAGGACACAATATCACAAAACAGTTAGCACCTAGTTTCTCACTGTATCACACTGTGGAACACATGTGTGCACCATCATATTTCTTTTTATCCCTCCATTGGCAAGACTGTTTTGCAGAAAACAGGAAAACTCTGAAATAGGTGAAAGATAAACAAGTGTATCAATAATAGAATAGCATAGCATACTAAAGGTAATATATGTATATGAATAATTTCATTCATGTTGCACTGCATAACAGGACTGAGAAATTGTCAATTGGGGCCTGTTTGTGGTAATTGCAAAAGTGGCATAATGTAATTACTTTTCCGCAGTTCATCATTAGGGATCATAGCACATGACTCGTGCAATATTATTATAATTTAGTGTTCAAGGCAGTCAATTGTGGAAAGACAGTCTGTTGATTCATCAGTGTAGGTCACCACCCTTCATCTTCATCTGCCAAGGAAGCACTTCCTCCGATCTGGTCATTAGTCACCAGCTTCCGCCGTTCATCCGCCACCAATCCGGTCTGGTCTGGTTCCATCTTCCAAAAACAACAAACTAACATAAAAAAATGAAAACAAAAAAGTAAAATAACAAAGGGAGTGGGAGGGGGCTGGGCCGACGCACACACCAAACACCACAACCCAACAACCTGAAACGAAAAAACAAGT
Organism: Lissotriton vulgaris; assembly: GCF_964263255.1. Lineage (NCBI taxonomy): Eukaryota > Metazoa > Chordata > Amphibia > Caudata > Salamandridae > Lissotriton > Lissotriton vulgaris. Next base: position 78,897,088 of record NC_141685.1, on the reverse strand, counting down.
ATCATTAATCTAGCAAAAATAAATTTTCCATTTAAAAAGCACCCCAAGTGCTTTTTATTGTCGAAAGAAACCTCCTAATTTATAAAAGAAATTATTCTACATTCAAGGAATAATTTGAATCATATTCTTTTAAATTTGTTTGGGCAAAATCCAATTTTGTCATACACAGCCAGAAGGGCTGGGGCCTAGCAACTCCCAACTCCTCTGAGAGACAGCCCCTCCCTTCGGAAAGATGTTCGCGCTCAGAGTTTTGAATCCGCTCCAAAAATAAGCAGAAGCCAGGCTACAGTGCGATGTAATTTTGAATCACTGCCAAGTGCTGATCTCATTGCAGGAGCAAGGCTAATGCCAACCATTCTGTCCAAGCATCTCTAATCTCTAGTCAGGGAAGCTCACTTAGGCCTACTGTATTTATCTAACTCCAAGAGCCAAGCGTCTGCCAATTATTCTGCATGTGCAAGGATCCCTTATCTGAAGGCAATGAAGCTGTCTGCGCCGACAGCAAGGAAGAGCGACTTGACCCCCCCTTACATAAACATTTCTCCGCAGAAAGAAATTGGAATATAGCCAAGAATAACAAGCTGACTCTCTCTGCTCTCAGAAGTTACCCATCTTCCACCCTTTGAAAAGTCAGAGCGTGAACAGATGCAGGTGCTCATATCAGTCAAGGTCAAAAGCAGATGCCTTGAAACTGAAAACATTACAGCTTTCCCAGGCCAGAAGCACTGACCATTATTTTCTAACTAACCGAGGCAGAATGAAACGTGGTAAAAAGCAAATTAATACAGACATATTTTTTGCAACTAAGTCACATGCTAGCATTTTAAAATAATACTAGTATAAAAACAGCTACTGGCTGAAAGGGAAAAATATTAGAAGCAAATACATTTAATTTTCCATTTTGAAAATAACATGAGAAGTAAAACAAGGGGTAACATGTAATTTTGCATTGCAGAACCAAGAATTCATAATTTAGTGTGCAAGTATTTCTACTCTAACTATTAAAAAGGGCCAGATTCAACATCATTTATTTTTCAAATAGCCATGTTTTCTAACTGAGTGGGTTAACTTTCACACGCTATTCTAAGGGGCAGCTTGGATTGGGTAAAAATAATCATGTATATTTTCTAGAACACATTTTTTTAAAAGCACACGGTTGCATTTCACTAATTAAAAGCACAATCTATGATGGGTCTGTTTTTATATTTTCGTTCTTCACAACCGCGAAAGCATCATTTAAAGCACCCTCCGTGCAAACCCTTATCTCAATCCGACTGGTTAATTTATAACTTTCCGACCTCTGAGTCAGACACATTAAATCATGTGTTCCAAGGCAAACCCACACAAATTCGTGGACGCATTTCAAATAGAATGTTAAATGAACACAGCCTTTCTCTCCATGCAAAATGTTACCAGTCCGTCAGCAAGCTGACAAAGCACATAGCCAGAACCCAGCAACCAATGAAAGTCAAATCAAACCACCATTCATCTAAACACTCACCGACTTTTAGTGTCAGCTCACATAACCATGCATGTTAAACAGCATGTTAAAAATAAATACTGCCGTCACAATTCAAGATATTAACCATTTGGCAGCTCAAACACAAACATTCCCCAATGTCTGCAGTACATGGGAAATTTAAGAACTTATCACTCCACGTTTTCAAAAAACAAGTGCGCACATCTACAAAACATTTTCCCCAAGCATTTGAAAGAGATCCAGCTCTCTCCTGCCTAACGCAACAATAACATGCACTGTACAAGTCAAATCCACATGGCGCTATTCACAAGCCATATTTACAAGAAAGTCAACAAGTTCAAAAAATGACATGCTCCTCACAAGGAATATATTCAAGGCGCAATTCACAAGGAACACAGCAAGTCAAAATGAGAACATGCTCCTCACAAGCCACATTAACATGGCGCTATTTACAAGGCATATTTACAAGAAAGTCAACAAGTCCAAAAAATGACACGCTCTTCACAAGGAATAAATTCAAGGCGCAATTCACAAGGAACACAGCAAGTCAAAAGGAGAACATACACCTCACAAGCCACATTTACATGGCGCTATTTACAAGGAACTCCACAAGTCATATTACATTGAACACATTTCACAATGCACAGCATAAGCAAACGCAGCAAGCAATTTAATGAGCAATTTAAAAGCATTTTTCACACACATTTGTACAATTGGACCATCACAAAGATGTAAGTGGCTCCCTCATGTAATGTCACCCTTCAAGCCTGACAGTTCAAACACCAGGATGAAAAGCATTTCTTCCACCCTGCATAAGTCAAATGCCATGATGTACTGCAATCTCCTTACACTGCAACTGTTCAAGCCCATAGGCCAATTTTCGTGCCAAGTGCAAACCATCAAGATAAAAACCAATACAGCGCACACAGGCTTCGTAAACTGTTCGTCGACGCCAGATGTAATGACCAGATTTTCAGACCAGATAGAACCAGCTCACTGAGCAACACCAACCTGGCCAAAACGTAACCACCTCCCTCCTCAGGACCCATCTATCCAGGCACCTGGGTACCTACCTGAGGATGGGGAACTCGCAATATACAAGCTCATATCATCAGAAACACCACTAAATCTATAGGGATTACTAAGAATACTCACTGATTACTAAGGACGTCCATGCCCTACACCACACTCATACCTTATAGTCTCTTGACCACATGGGTCCAGACTAATCTACCCTGGGGCAGTTCTGATTATCTACCATTACACACTGATTACCCTCAGTGCTCACTCGACACGCAATCCGGCGTGTCTACACACTGAGCTGCAGCCCCAGTGCTCTCTGTTTATCCGGTCCACAATCCGGCGGACCTAAACACCGTATCCCCCCGGTGCTCACTCACTTACAACATGATCCACAATCCGGCGGATCTACACACTGACTACCCTCAGTGCTCACTCAAGCCGCAATCTTGCGGGTATACACACTGACCACAATCAGTGCTCTCACTAACGCTACTTACCAATGACGACCACTTTCCTATGAATACCTTCAGCTCTCTCTCTATGTTGGGAAGTCTCTCTCACTATTCACTAAGGGTTCGCTACTACAATCCTAGGGAATAAAGACAAGATTAAGGTGTAAGTGTAAAGCGGACTAGTTTAGACTACCTCACCTATTAGAAGGAAGATTTCTCTCTGTCTCTGGTGGGATCAGGGCTCTCTCTCTGTCTCTCCCTCCGTCATCATAGCTTCACGCCTCTGGCTCAACTGCTCCAGCTGACAGCCTCAACTCCTCCATCTGCTTTAATGCATTCTGATAGTCTCTCTCTCCAGCATCTGCCTTCTTTCTCCATTCCAGAAAACCAATAGAACTGCACTACACTCTGCAGCTCCAGCAGACATCCTACTCTCCACTCTTCAAGAACCAAACTGACCACTCCTTCTCTTCTGCACTTCGCTGATATGGATTCCTCTCCCCTCATGGAAATTTCCAACAGAGGGGTGCCTCCCACCGAATTCCTGTGCTAGCTCCAGAGCTCTTTGCGGAACCGCAGTTGCCATCTGCATGTTACGTCTGGGCCCAAGAGACAAACACATTCTTCCGATAAGAACCAGTCCTGGCTGGTTTTCCCCTAGCACACAACAGCCTTAACTATAAACATTACCTTTCCCCTTCAAGCATCTCAACTCTGCAGGGATAGAAAGCAAAATGGAGTCTCTCTAGTTCTGGGCCTTGTAGGCCTGAGAAGGATGAAATAACCCTTAGCTCTGTCAGAGTACCTACATAAACCATACCAATGTGTAATATAAAGTCAGGACCACAGGATCCACCCTCTACTATAGGCAAAATAATGAAAGGCAAAGCCAATGGGCAATAGATGGATTAGAGTAATGGATCTATCATCATATAAAGCAGCTATCCTCTTCTAGGTCTGGAAGAAAGGGCTTAAAAGAGCCAACACAAGCTGAGAATACATATAATGGATGTGAGCAAGTTTAAAGTCTTTATCACTCCAAAATAGAGCTAAAAAACCCGTCATAGGATAGGAAAAATCCCAGATAGGAAAAATCTTGTGTAGTAGCAACAGGACGGCCCTGCAGGAATACACCCTTCATCTCCGCGGATTTGGGGCCACAAAACATAGTGAAGGTTTTAGAACAGTTTGTGGCTAACCCCAAGGAATCCATGAAGTTGACGAACACCTGAAAAAGGGTATTAAGGTTCTTGTGTGTTCTTCCCAGTAAAACAGCGGCATCCACATGAAGGGATGCTGGGACTTTTTTTGTGCCCAAATAGGGCAGCGTTGCTAGTAGATAACGCGTCTTCAAGAACATTGATGTACAATAAGAATAAAATAGGGGCCAATTTGCACACTTGCCGAACACCTTTCTCCAGCAGAAAACTACTAGCGCATTCCCCAGCAGGGCCAAACCTAACAGAAGCAGAAAGGTCAAAGTGCAAGGCCTGCAAGAATTGGACAAGCCCTTGATCCACCCCCATTCCCCTCCAGCAAGGCCCACAGTTTAGATCTTACCACACTTTCAAAGATGCGCAACAGGTCCATAAATGCCAGGCAAAGGGAGCCCTGCTTTGCAATGCTATATTTGCTAATAAGTAAATGCAAAGCTTTACGGTGCCCAGCCCCTCCTGGAACCCATATTGCACATCCAACAGTAGGTTCTTCTCCCTGGCCCAACACAATAAACGCTACAACACCACCCTCCCTGGATTTGTAACAGCAGAATACAACAGGGAGATTGGGCGATAACAACTAGGAGACTACAAATCACCCTTGTTGAAGATATGCACGGTAGTGGTAGTGTACCACGAGTGGCGGGCGGCTAGTGATAGTAACGGTATTAAAACAGTTGCTTAAAAACAGGGCCCATAATTCTGGGACTGCTTTGTAATTATCCATCGGGACTCCATCTGGCCCTGGAGCCTTATTCCATAGAGACTTCACAATGACTTCCCAAATTTCATCCATAGAAAAATTAATATTGATTGGCGATTTTGCCGCTACCTCCGGGCCCATTTGAGACAAGTCCGAGTGATATAAGGCACCCAAGCCTCTGGGCTGATGGTGGTAATAACAGCATCATCAATACTTGCACCCAGGAAGCCAATATCCTTCACCATCCTCCAGAAAGTTGTAGCGTCCTTCATCCGACAGGACTGAACCAGTCCCTAATACTCCATCTTTTTTCCTCCTATTCTGAGACCTTTCATACTCGGCTCTAAGCTCTTGTATCTTCTGACCATCTCTAGGAGTCTGTCTCAAAACCCGATGTAGATTGAGGGAGGCCATCATCAAGGATGCATCAAACCACCGACCCCAGGGATATCGGGAACATCTCTAGGAGTATGCCTCAAAACCCGATGTAGGTTGAGGGAGGCCATCATAAAGGAAGAATCAAACCACCGACCCCGGGGATATCGGAACCATCTCTAGGAGTCAGCCTCAAAACCCTTTGTAGATTGAGGGAGGCCATCATCAAGGAAGAATCAAACCACCGACCCCTGGGATATCGGGACCTACTGGTTTCATGAGTAGATTTCTAATGTCCAGCCCTAAACCGGCAAAGCAATTATCTTCGTCCTGCAGATCAACCATGGGGTTCGAACAGTCCAAATGTAGAACCAGATGGTTAGCAGGCAGTTTTGCTGATTTAGAGGAGACCTTGGTTGAGGTAGGGGCATTTACAAGAGGAAAGTCTATAAGCAGTGAGGCCTGCACGCGAGGAGTACTCAATCAATCAATCAGAACATTTGTAAAGCGCACTACTCACCCTTGGGGGTCTCATGGTGCTGGGGGGAGGGGTGCTGCTACTGCTCGAATAGCCAGGTCTTGAGTAGCCTCCTGAAGGTTAGCTGGTCCTGGGTCTGCCGTAGGAGGATGGGGAGGGAGTTCCAGGGCTTGGCGGTGAGGTAGGAGAACGATCTTTGGATGTGGGGGACTATGGCGAGGGCGAGGTCGGCGGAGTGGAGCTGGCGGTTGGAGGTGTAGTGGGTGAGTCGGCTGTTGAGGGATGCCGGTAGGCGTTGTGGAGTGCTTTGTGTGAGTGGGTGAGGACCTTGAAAGGGATCCTCTTGTTGACAGGGAGCCAGTGCAGGTCTCTCAGGTGGGGTGAGATGTAGCTTGTGGCAAGGGATGTCGAGGATGAGGCGTGCAGAGGTGTTCTGTATGCGTTGCAGTTGTTTCAGGAGTTTGGCCGAGGCCGAGGCTCCATCGTAGGGGGTGTTTCTGTAGTCCAGCCTGCTGATGACAAGGGCATGGGCGACCGTTCTTCTTGTTTCGGTGGGGATCCACCTGTAGATCTTGCAGAGCATGCGTAGGGTGTTGAAGCAGGAGGATGAAACGGCGTTGACCTGCTTGGTCATCGAGAGTGTCAAATTGAGGATGACCCCCCAGGTTGCGTGCGTGGTTGGTGGGTGTTGGTGCTGCTCCCAATGTGATCGGCCACCAGGAGTCATCCCAGGCTGAGGGGGTGGAGCCCAGAATGAGGACCTCCGTCTTGTCTGAGTTCAGCTGCAGTCGGCTTTTCTTCATCCACTTGGTGACGGCCTTCATTCCTTCATGGAGGTTGGCTTTGGCAGTGAGGGGGTCCTTGGTGAGGGGGAGGATCAGCTGGGTATCGTTGGCATAGGAGATAATGTTGAGGTACTGCAGTCGGGCGATGTGGGCGAGCGGTGCCATGTAGATGTTGAACAATGTTGGGCTGAGGGATGATCCTTGTGGTACGCCGCAGATGATTTCAGAGGCTTTGGAACGGAAAGGGGGTAGGTGGACGCTCTGGGTTCTGCCGGTAAGGAAGGAGGTAGTCCATTCCAGGGTCTTGTCTCGGATCCCTGCGGTGTGGAGGCGTGTGCGTAGGGTGCGTGGCAGACAGTGTCGAAGGCGGCTGAGAGGTCCAGGAGGATGAGGGCCGCTGTTTCGCCGTTGTGCAACATGATCTCATCTGTGGCGGCGATGAGGGCACTTTCGGTACTGTGGTTGCTGTGGAACCCAGATTGGGACAGGTCCAAGATGTTGTTCTCCTGGAGGTAGCGGGTCAGTTGTCTGTTGATGATCTTCTCGATCACCTTCACCGGGAACGGGAGCAGGGAGATGGGCCGGAAGTTCTTGTGGTCTATCGGATCCGCCTCTGGTTTCTTGAGTAAGGCGTTGATCTCAGCGTGATTCCAGCTCTCTGGGAAGGTTGCAGTCTCGAAGGAGATGTTGATAACCTTGCGGTGATGGGGTGCAATGGTGGCGCTGGCTTTGTTGAAGATGTGGTGTGGGAATGGGTCTGACGGAGATCCGGAGAGGATGGTGTTCATGATTTTGTTGGTGTCGTTGTCGTTCACGTTGGTCCAGGTGAGCAGGGGGTCGATGTTGATGGTGGGTCCGAGGTATCGATTGATGTCAAGGCGGTCTCATTGTTGAAGCTGTTGTGGGAGTCTGCGATCTTGAGGTGGAAGAAGGTGTCTAGGGAGTCGCACAGGTCTTGTGATGGTGGGATGTCGTTGGTGTTGGCGCTGGGGTTGGAGAGTTCCTTCACGATGTAGAAGAGCTCTTTGCTGTTGTGTGCGTTGTTGTCGAGGCGGTCCCTGAAGGAGGTCCTTTTGGCAGTTCTGATGAGGTGATGGTGTATGCCATTTCTTCTCTAGTTGCTGGCAGGTTTTCTTGGAGGCCTGGAGCGCCGTGGTGAACCAGCTGGCTTTCTTGTCGGTGTGCCTGTTGGAGGGTTTCTTGATCGAGGCCAGAGCGTTGGCACAGTCGTTGATCCATCGCCCGAGGTTCGGGTGGCGGTGTTGGTAGGGTCGGCGGGTGGGCTCCGGGCAAGGGTGGCGTTGAGCTGGTCTTCGGTGATATTGCGCCAGCTGCTGTGGTGGATCTGTTGGGTGCGGTGGTGCGTGGTGGGTTGCTGTCGTAGTTGTTCTCGAGGTGGAAGTTCAGGTCTCCGAGGAGGATGTAGTCTGTGGAGGCCATGTCATGCGTGCTGAAGAAGTCGGCGATGGAGTCGCTGAACTGAGGCCGGGGGCCCTGTAGATGAGTGTTCCTGTGAGGGTGGTGTTGGGGTCCATGTGGATCTGGAAGTGCAGGTGTTCGGCAGTGCTAAGGGTGTCGTCGGCGCTGGTCCAGACCCGGAGGGTGGTTTTATAGACAATGGTAATTCCACCTCCTACTTTGTTGGTGCGGTCCTTGCGGGTGATCTTGTAGCTGTCTGGGATGGCTATGGCGATGTCAGGCGCGGAGGAGGCGTTCATCCAGTCTCCGCCAGGAAGAGGTCGACCGTGGAAGATGAGTCGATCAGGGCCCAGAGTTCGACGGCGTGTTTGCGTGCGGAGCGGGTGTTGGGTAGGATGCATCTGAGGTGGTTGAGTCCTTTCTCTGCGGGTGACTCGGTGGCTGGTGGAGCTGCAGTTCAGGCAGGAGAAGGCTCCTTGGGTGCGCTACGGGGCGGCCAGGAAGCAGGTGTGTGATTGTCCGGTGTTGAGTGCATGGAGGGTACTGACATCGTAGTGGCTTCAGTCGTTGAAGCATTCGCGTAGGCATGCCCCTGGCACGTCCCTGGCTGGCCAGCAGCGCGCCTGCTGCATGCGGCCACGCAGCGGCCGCCATAAGAAAGGGAGGTGGGAGGGAGGAGCAGCTGGGAGGCGGGAGGGGACGCATGGGCGAGCAGGGGGGTGGGGACACAGGGAATGCAGCGGCAGGAAAATGGGCGAGAATACTGGAGGCAAGGGGCACAGAATGCAAAAGGGTACAGAAGGAGAAGAGGTACAGAAGAAAAAAGGGTACAGAAGGCAACAAGGGCACAGTAAAAGGCAAACAACTACAAAATAAATCAGCAGAATACAGGGAGCAACAAGCAATAAATGCAATAAAGGCAGAAGGGCCTCGAACCTATGTCAGCAGAGGTAGCAGCGAGCTTCGGGAGATTGGCACAACAGGTGGTGCTGTGCGGCGTGGGGAGCGACCTGCCTGCAACACGGTCATGGGTCGACAATTAGTATCCAAACAGCCCACATCTGGGTAGCGTGATAGGCTAGGCTGAGAGGCATGAACAATGTCCGGGTCAACAACAAGGGAGATCCTTCTTTCAACGTTCAAAATATCTTTATCAAGTTCATCCACAATATTTTCAATAGAAGCATCAAGGGTGTTGGTTTTTAACCTGGCTGCTTTGGCCATCAAGCTCCCCACTTTCGAATCAAGATTCCGTTTGGACATCCTCCTTTAGAATATGGCACCCTTCATGGGACAGGAAATACTATAAAGACTCACTCCTTACAGTCTTTATTGGGCTGCTTAAAATATGGTAGAAACTGAGTTTTAAATATACCATAGGAAGAAAAATAAACTAAAAGAATTATGCTTACCACTGAGTGGTCAATATTAGAGGGGTGGTCAAGCCTCACCCGGCCGCAGATGGGGCAGCCCCTGCATGCCCGCTCGTGTCCGCGCTGCAACAGTCTCCTTGCGCTTTAGCATGTCGGGAGGCAAATCCCTCCTCCTCCTCCAATTCCTATTGTAACATGAGAGCTGGGGGCCGAGTCCCACTCCAAACAGGCACCAACAGCAGACCACCAAGGCGTTGTGGGCAGAAAGCGCATGGTAAGTCTGTCCCCAATGTGATGTGGGCCTCCTTAGGTTCTCAGCAGTAGTAAAGTTCCCAGTAGTCACAGCTTATAGTGTAGGCAAATGTTGTCAAGATTGGTTGCAACACTGCAGTCTGCAGGCTTTGAAACAACATTTATCACAGATCAGGGAGAACCTAGATATCCCTGTCTTTATTTTGGGACGGCCTGCTCCTAAAATACAAAGCATGAATTATATTGTTTATAATCAGTTATGGAAAGTTTCACAGCAGGAAGCAGCGGAAAGAATTAGGCAGATTGATCAAGAACATTTAGAAAAGGCTTTCAACGTGGTTGACAGCAATATTAATACTTTATTTAGACGCCAATATTCCCTGAATAAAATGTCATCTGTATTTGATTTAATACTAAAGGAGTTGGGTATGTTACAACACGGCCAAGTTCAGGTAAGAGCTATAATCCACTTGGTCACTGCGTGCTGGACGCGCTCCTTGGCAATATGTGAGTATTTTAGACATTTTTCAGCCATTCAGTCTAACTAACAAAGAGAACAATGGCAAAAAAGAGTCGCATTCACTTTATTGAAGATTGAGCATCCATAGCATGGCTGTTGCACTCCCTGTGTCCTTGAGTGTCAGAAATACCAGTCCTTGCGATGGTGTAAATATGAATGATCATGGCTGTTGCACTCCCTGTGTCCGTGAGTGTCAGAAATACCAGTCCTTGCGATGGTGTAAATATGAATGATCATGGCTGTTGCACTCCCTGTGTCCGTGAGTGTCAGAAATACCAGTCCTTGCGATGGTGTAAATATGAAAGATCAATTCCTGCCCCAGTAATGGAGCCTTCTTGTTGGATACAGGTGTCTCAATGTAGACATGAGGTGTTTATAGATGTGAATAGGTGCAAACATCCACTTGGCCAATCGCTGTTGTGTGATTTTTTTTTTTATCATCACTTCACAGTCTGTGTTATGACTCCCTGCCGGCTTTAGCATGATTTCTATCACAAACTCTTACATTGACCATTCAAACACCACATGCGTTGTTAGAGCTGAGGTACTTTTGATTCTGTGAGTAGATTTGCACATATGCCCTTATTTCCTCCAGTGTCTTATTGCGGCTCCTTCCGCTTGTGCTCTGTTAGTGCTGAGGTGGTTTTGGTAGCTGGTTGTGCCCATGCTCTGGTTTGCTTTGGGAGTACTTTTGTACATATGGTATTTCTGGCCTGCAGCCATTATTGAGGATCCTTTAACCGCTTCCATGCGGCCGCGATTCCCCTGGTGTGCTGTAAACAACACGAACAGGGGCGGGCCGTGACGAACCCCAGCCGTCATCAGCACACGAGCACCGTAGTGCATGACGGCTGGGGTTCGTCATCAGCATGGAAGGGGTTACAAGTTTTCTGGATGTTCCACCTCGGCACATATCTTTCTTTAATGATTTTTCTATTTTGGGTTACATTTGAAGTCTGTCCCCCTGATTCAGAGTTGGCGGATAGGCCTCCATCTGCCAGTGGAGCAAAGGTAACAACCACCCACCACGATTACAGATCTCGTTAACCCGGCAATAGCTCCCCCTTCAGATAAGCCACAGCAGCTGCTCTGAAAGTACTGGAACTGATAACTACTCTCAGATTTCACAAAGCTCCCTGGGTTGGCAGGAGTTTCACAGAAGCAGCCATTAAACTCTGGAACAGTCTCCCCATAGCCATTAGAACACTTCCCTCTCTGTTTGCCTTTAGGAAGGCCCTGAAAACCTGGTTGTTCAATAAATAGAGGTCCTTGCTTACTGTGGACTACCAGTGCCAAGACACCTTTTGTTATTCGTGTGCTTAACAAATTCATTAAAATTGAAGTTTACTCGGTGGCTGTCATGTTTCACACGGCCACTCAGCAAACTTTTTTGTGTTTTGGTAAAACAAAATCAATAGTGACCTTCACACCCTGGAAGTTCTTTACCATGGAGTGGGGGCGGGGGGTCATTTTTCTTTTTTGTTCTTTGTTGTGTCTCCTTGGCCCACCAAGATTTTCCTTGTGGTTACAAATAGAGGGAGGTGGATGTTTATAATTGTTGCTCTGACTTATTGCTTTTTTTTAAGTTGACTTTCCTAGATAATAATGAACAGTGCTTGATGCTTAGATAAAATTGTGAATAAATCACAATGTGATGATTTATTCCTCATAGGGTCCCTGAATAGAACAGGCCACATAGTGTTTCTTTGATCGGATCGATCAACGCCTTCATGTTTATCTTCGCATCAGGCTCATTTAGTTATTAATTTATTGTTCTTGCACTGAAACGATATAGAAAATCTATTGGTGTTTGAGACCAATGGGAACCATGCCTGATGTTTCTGAGGTGTGGCGCCACGGCCAGGGTGACTGATGCTGGACGCTAGGACTCACGGTTTGATCTCCGAGTCCGGCGGCAGGTCAGCCCATCACCATGCGACTCAGGGCAATAGCTCGCCTAATCTTCCCGATGGCCCCCAGTTCCAGGATGCCTTCGAGTAGCTGTGCGCTTTACAAATACTGGATTTATATAACTATGTAAGACTGTCTGTAGCTGCCTGTATTTACTTGGGAACGGTGGAACTGAGTCTGCTACTGAAGAATCCTGCCATCCTATTGGCTGGTGAAGGAAGAAGCCTGTTACAATTTATTTATTTTTAAAGTTTTCTGTAGTGCAAACATGACCAACTAGGGTATCAGAGCGCTTTACAGTTTATACAACAAGAGGGAAACAAGCAATTAGAAACAGAACCAACAAAGAAAAAAGTACACAATAATGTAGAGCCGAGGGATTCTCGCGACCATAGAAGCTGGGCCACAGACCAGCAACTGTGACCTCAGTGCCCACTGGCATAGCCAGTCAAAAGCAGAGATTTCTTCATCAAGAGCCCTTTGGCTTCCTTTTTGAAGAGGACAATGGAAGGATTCACCCTGACTTCAGGGGGAGGGAGTTCCTAATCCTCGGTGCTATACCTGAGAACTCTTGATTTTTTTTTGTTTGAGCAATAGTGTGCTGGAGCTTCTGGGGGCTCTCGCACCGCATGAGAGCTCCAGTTTCTGAGCGAGGTACAGAGGGATGTTGAAGTGAAGGCTTTGTGTGCCATGCATGCAATTTTTAATTGTATCCGAGCTTCATATGGCAGCCAGTTCAAGGAAAAAAGGTCAGGGGTGATATGGTTGTATTTCTTGACGCCTGTTACGAGCCTAGCAGCAGAATTGAGTGTGGCCCTAAGAGGAGCTGTATTCACTCTAGGTAGGCCGCAGAGGGTTACACTACCAGTGTCCAGCTTAGCTATCACTAAGGCTTGCCCTGCCACCTTTATGTCATGAGCAGGGAGGTATGGTTTGAGTTTACTTAGAATACTGAGTTGGAAGTTCGCTCCTTTGGTGAGGGCGCTGATGTGCTTCTGCATGTTCAGACTTTTGTCTAAGATAATTTCTAGAGAGGTTGCAGAATCAACAAGGTGCAGCCTACAATTCAGAGCAGTGATCTGCTTCAACCATTGTTCAATGACCTGGGATTGCTTGTGTGGTGCGATTAGGAGTAATTCTGTTTTGAGAGAGTTTAACTTCAGGGTGGTTGCGTGTCAGCCAGCTTTGAGTTTCCAATAGGACTGTGTTGAGGGACAGGATGTCCTCAGGGGAGGCGGTCTTCAAGTATAGCTGGGTGTCATCCACATACATGTGATAGTGAATGCTGGATGATTTCAGAATTTCTGTCAAAGGCTCCATGAAGAGGTTGAAGAGCGTGGGTGAAAGAGCTGAACCCTGTGGGACCCCAAGAGTGACTGGCGAAGTATGAGAGAGAGACTGGTTGACCTTGAAGCTTTGGGATCTGTTATGAAGGAATGAGGAGAACCAGTTTAGTACAGGCCCAGACAGCCCCATTCTATGTTCCAGGAGGTCAATTAGGTAATCGTGTTTGACGGTGTCAAATGCTGATGGAAGGTCGAGAAGGATCAGTAGGTAGGATTCATTTTGATCCAACATTCTTACCACATCATCGACAATGTGAGTTAAAGCAGGTTCTCTATTATGGCCCGGGCGAAAACCAGATCGACACTGGTCCAGAAGTTGGAAGTGATGGATGTGGGTACATAGTTGGGCGAGAACACATTTCTCCAGGAGCTTTGCAATGTGGGGATATTAGAGATTAGGCAAAAGTTATGAAGGTCGGTGTGATCTGCATATGGTTTCTTTAGAATTCAGGGTAACTTGACCTGATTTTAGGCAATCTGGGATACATTAAGGAAGTCCAAAGTGTCCAACGTGGGAGCAGGAGGTTCTAACTTGGGAAAAGAGGTTGGATGGGAGGGGGTCATTGTAGTGATTAGACTGTTTCAGAGTAGCCAGCGTATTGCGTATAGTGGTTTCATCCAAGGTTTGGAAAAGACTCCAAGATGCGTTGTTTTTGAGGAGGTAAGGCTGCATGGGGACAATGACAACCCACCCAGTGGGTGGGAGGGTGTTCAGCGGACCGATCGACAGTTGTTCAAGGCCAGAGAGTAGTTCAACTCTGATCTTAGGGGTCTTAACTATGAAGAAGTCAGCAAATTCATCGCAGTTCGGCAATGGCCCTCGAACCAGGATTGAAATCTCTCAAGAAGATCTGAGTGCCCAGGAAATCTTCATAAGCCGAGATACTATCCATGATCTGTTCAGCAAAGGGAAGGTTGTCTCAAGGCGGGTAGTAGAATGTTTGCAGTTTGCATGGGTGATTGTTGCTACCAGCCACCTCGATGCATAGGTATTCACAGGACGGCATGAGGTCAGATTGTAGTGCTTTCACTATCTGAAAGAAACACGTTAGTGATAGATTCCTTACCTTAGAATTCCCCCCAGGCATCGCATAAAAAAGCACAGAGAGGTAACATAAACATTTCAAAATGCACAAGTGCACAGTAGATGAATCAATCCGGACTTTTCAAATGATGTTAGGCAAAAAACGTTCAAGCCTCAATTGTATTTTGAGAGTGACGGCGGTTCGAGAGACACGGCGTTACGAATGATGGCGATATGAAGTAACAACTGCTGATATTGATTAACCCCAGGTGTATCACCTATCATAGTGATCACCAGAAAATAGAATTTGGATTACACTACAGAATTTGGAATACTGGAGACTTAATACATCACGGTTTTAAGTGATTATGGATCATTTACTCAAAGCAAGATAGAAACTGGAAGAATACTTGCTTTTGTGGAATAAATACGCACCAAATTTGAAAGTTTTTTGCAGTAATTATCTGGGCACCTCTTTGACCTCATAAGATTGACGACTGCCCTGAGGTAGCCCTATTCAGGGCGAAACGCGTTGGCTGCACTCTGGGTGTACTATTCATATGTGGTCCAAGAATCCATTAAACTATATTGCCTCTCTGTGCTTTATTATGTCTACTATAACTGTGTGGTCTCTTGGCAGAAGACCAGTGAGGTGGGCAACTTTGACCTAGAAGTGAGTTTATGATTTGTGTATAACTAGTGTCCCTTTCTGCTTTTGTTCTTGTTATTTACCCCCAAGCGTCAGACTGGATCCGGAAAGTTTTCGTCAGCAGTACCCCTCCGTGTCCTAAGGTGGCGTCATTCTGCTCCTCATCCGTCGTCGGCGTCGTGTTCACCGGCGTCACAGCAGGTACTTAGACGCCACTCTCGCGCGCTGATGGCAGTTCTTTTGTTTTCCACACCAGCAGATCCGGAGAGAGCAAGTACCGTGACTGAGTTTTTTGAAGATTTGTGTCTCTATTTTTCGAGTCTATCGACTCCTGATGCTGGGTAGGGATGCCCGGTTTCAAGAATTGCGGGACCTGTCCCCGCATGATGTCGGTGACTGACCCCCATGACGTGTGTCTCTTCTGCCTGGAACGCGAACACGACCCCAAGTCGTGCTCTGACTGTCGGGCCATGGCAACAAAGAGTTTGCGGGAGCGGTCCCGAAAGTTGCTGGAAGCCCAGGAGTCAGCTCCGCGCCGCTCGAGTCCCGGTCAAGGAGGAAGTCAAGGGACCGGTCACGGAGTCACCACCATCGATCTTCAGGATCAAAATCCTTGGGGGCGGGTAAGTCGAGGCATTCGAAAAAGAAGTCAAAGAAGCATCGTCACCCTTTGACTTACTCTCGCCGGTCGCACAACTCAACTGAAGGTGCGGGTGGTGCCACCCCTGTGACTACTGTGGAGCCTGTGCAGTCAACCCCGTCCTACCCACTTTTTCCAGGTCCAGGAGCGACTCAAGCCCAGGTGCACGATTTTCTTTGGGCCGTCGGCCCCCGCCGGAGCGCCTTCAGGCGCCGCGGGCCCATCTAGGGGTCCTTGCTTTGTGTTGCCGGCAGCTCTGGCCCCGCACCGCCAACAACTTCGTTGCCGGCGTTGCAGGACCCCCTTGGGTCCAGGCCTGGATTCCGGTCGACCTCACAACTCCTCCGCCGGCATCGACCCCACCGGCACTGCCCGTGACGCCGTCCGGTCCCTCAGACGACGTCGGCCCCGGTACGGCGCCAGTTCGGTGTTGTTCGATTTCGATGCTGATGGGGGATTTCTATCCCTATGTCCAGTCTCCATCTTTTTGACCTGTTTATCGGGCTATGGAGGAAGGGGAGGACTGGGAGGGGTCTGAGGGCCCTCTCACACAACAGTGTGAGTTGGATTAGGACTGGGCAGAAGAGTTAGGGGATGGCAGTGGTTTTGATCAATCGCCTGACCTTGGCTTCCTCCCTCCTTCTACCGTGGCTATAGAAGAGGGTGCGACTTAGGTGTGGTTCTACGTAGGGCAGCCAAGGACCTCGAACTTCCTACGATGGCCGTGACAACTAACCTCCTCACTGAAGCGTTCCAGCAAGCTCCTTGGAGCCTCTACTGATTTTCAATGAAGCACTGACAGGCGTTCTTCTGGGCACTTGGTCCTGGCCCACCACAGGCGGGATAGGACCATCCAATTTGTGGATAGGAACGTGGCCAGGCACAGCCCCCCGGCTCTGGGCAACTCTGCTTTTCTGACCACCCACCCCACCCCACCCCAGAGAGCCTAGTTATTCAGGCCTCTACTTCCCAGAGCGCGTTCCCTACCGCCCCTCCAGATAGGGAATCCAAGAAGCTGGAGCAGTTTGGCAAGAAACTGTTTTCATGTGCCAGCTTAGGGCTGCGATCGGTGAACACTGCATTCCTCTTGTGCCGTTATTCCCACTCTGTGTGAGATAGGGGTGTGCAGGTGCTGCCTCAGTATCCAGAGGAGACCCGAACAGTGCTCTCCCAGGCTGTTGCTGAAGGGAAGGCTGCAGCAAAGTTCGCCATACGGTGTAGACTTGGCACCGCGGACACGCTAGGCAGAGCGATTTCCACGACAGTGACGCTCCATCGCTATGCCTTGCTTCGGTCTAGTGGCTTTTCGGGGGATGTCCTAATTTCCCTTATGGATTTACCCTTTGATGGCCGTCGCCTTTTTGGCAACAAAGCAGATAGTGCGCTGGAACGCTTTAAGAACTCCCGAGCTACGGCCAAGTCCTTGGACCTTTCCACCAGGCGCCCGGCACTTCTGCTTTTCGGCCCTTTTGTGGCCACGGAAGGGACGCCGACACGTTCGTTCAGGCACAGGCCTGCACAGAACCTGCCTCAGCGTGGCCCGGATGTGGTCCCCGCCGAGGCGGTGCAGGGGAGCCAGCGGGCGGGTCATTCCACTTCCACCTCCACCTCCGCAGCATCTGCCTCAAAGTCTTCCTAATAAGAGCTTTCAAGCCCATTAAACACCAGTGGGCGGCAGGATTCGCCATCACCTCCCCCACTGGCGCAATATCACTTCAGACAGGTGGGTGCCACAAATTGTCCGAAGGGGTTACTCCCTCCCCTTCAAGACTACCCCTCCAGCCATGCCACCCCAGTACCACTGCATGTCGAGGGATCATTTGGTGCTTCTCCAGCAGGAAGTCACGGCCCCCTTGGCCAAGGGGGCCATTAAGTGCGTTCCTGCGCCAGAAGTAGGTCGTGGTTGCTACTCCCACTAATTTGTGGTGCCCAAGAAGGACAAAGGCCTGCGTCCTATCTTGGACCTCAGGAACATCGACCGCTTCCTCTGAAAAGGAGAAGTTCAAGATGTTGACGCTAGCTCAGGTCCTGTCTGCCCTCGACCCTGGAGAATGGATGGTAGTCTTGGACTTGCAGGACGCTTGTTTCCACATCCCCGTCCTGTCCGCCCACCCGCATTACCTGTAGTTGCCGGTAGGCCAAGAGCACATTCAGTTTGCAGTTGTCCCCTTCGGCCTTACCAGCGCCCCTCGGGTGTTCACAAAAGTGATGGCAGTGGTCGCAGCTTATCTGCGCAGATAAGTAGTTCCAGTCTTCCCCTATCTCGACGACTAGTAGTTGAAGGTGGTCTCGACCGAAAAAGTCATCTCCCACCTCCAGTCCGGGATATTCAGGCTCTGATTCCGATCTTTCAGTCCCCATTCTGGATTTCGTTCAGGATGACCCTCCGGCTGCTGGGCCTGATGGCCTCCTGCATCCTGCTAGTGGATCATGCCCGATGGCATATGCGGCCTCTGCAGTGGGACCTGAAGTCCCAGTGGGCACAGCATCAGGGCAACCTGTCCGATCACATCCAGATCTCGAAGGGCACTGCACAACACTTGCAGTGGTGGCTAACGAATCGCGATTGGGTCAATGGCAGATCCCTTCCCGACCGGAGCATACAGTATTGACGAACGCGTCCCACCTGGGAGACGCGGAGATCAGAGCCCTCTGGTCTGCGGCAGAGTCCTGGCTCCATATCAACTTTCTGGAGCTTTGGGCAATCCGACTTGCACTGAAAGCATTCCTTCCCTCTGTCTGAGGAATTGTGGTGCAGGTTTTTACAAACAACACCACCGCCATGTGATACTGCAACAAACGGGGTGGGGTGGGGTCTTGGCCCCCGATGTCAGGAGGCTCTCCACCTCTGGACATGGCTGGAACATCAAGGCATGTCCCTGGTGGTTCAACACCTGGCAGGTTCTTTGAACGCCAGGGCGGATGAACTCAGCCACAGATGCATGTTGGATCACGAATGGCGTCTGAACTCAGAAGTGGCGCAAGGTCTCTTTCAGCAGTGGGGAGAGCCTTGGTTAGATCTATTCGCCACCGAAGATAACATGCAATGTCCTCAGTTCTGCACATTGGAATTTCCAAGGCGGAACTCGCTAGACGACAATTTTCATTGCGAGTGGAGTTGCGGTCTGTTGTTTTAATTTCCACCTATACAACTTCTGCACATGTTCCCTCCTGTTCCTTTCGTAATGCCTCAGTGGGACTTGAATCTTGTCTTAACATATCTGATGTATGCTCCCTTTGAGCCACTTCACAATTGTCATTTATTTCTCCTTACTTTAAAGACTGCTTCCATGGTAATCATCACCTCTGCCAGAAGAGTGAATGAGCTCCGGGCTCTTTCTTCTACACCACCTTTTCTCTCTGTCCATCCAGACAAAGTTGTTCTAAGGACTCATCCATCTTTTCTGCCAAATTTTGTCACTGCCTTTCACATCGGGGAGACCATCACTTTGCCCACCTTCTTTCCACCTCCTCATCCCTCGAAAGAGGAAGAGAAGCTCCACCATCTGGACCCAAAACGTGCACTCTCATTCTATCTGAACGGAACACAACTGTTCCGGGTGGATGACCAGCTCTTTGTTGGCTACGTGGGTGCCAAGGAAGGTCGGGCTGTGCACAATTAGACCATCTCTCGGTGGGTCGTTCTGTGCATAAAAGCATGCTATTCTTTGGCTAAAAAAGGGCCTCCTGTGGGGCTGCGTGCCCATTCTACCAGGGCGACGGCAGCCACTACTGCTTTGGGACGGGGAGTCCCGTTGCATGACATCTGTCAGGCATCTACATGGGCCTCACTGCACACTTATACCAAGCACTACTGCCTGGACAGCCAAGTCCGGAGAGACAGCTTCTTTGGCCGTTCTGTTCTCTGGGACTTTCTGCTGTGCTCTTGGTCCGCAGGCTCACTACCTGGGTTGGTATTGCTGGGGTATCTATTCTAAGGTAAGGAATCTATCACTAACGTTTTTCTTTCAGATGAACAAGTTACTTACCTTCGGTAACGATATAGCTGCAAGAAACATTAGTTAGTGATAGATTCCTTTCCGCCCCACCCATTCTCCCCGTTATGTAAACTGATTTCTAGGGTCAAGGTCATCCCTTTCAGGTCCCTAGTTTCATTGCATGAGTGGTCAGTTTCTTGCATAGCTCTGCGTTCCTGGCGCGGCATCTAAGTGTCCGCCGCAACGTCATCCCGGGGATCACGACTAAAGACGCGGAGCAGACCGACGCCATCTTCCGACGTGTAGGGGTACTGCTGACGAAAGCTTTCCGGATCCAATCTGACGCCTAGGGGGGAATTATAAGGTAAGGAATCTATCACGAACTAATGTTTTTTACTGATATATTGTTACCGAAGGTAAGTAACTTGTTCATTAAGTTGCTGCGATGTAAGCAGGTGATGCCTCCACCATGACCGCTTGCTCTATGCAACCGAATTCTATCATAGTTAGTAAGTACTACAATGTTTAGAATGGGAGCAGCTGAGTTATTCAGCCACGTTTCAGTCTGCATTACAAGGTCCAAGTCCTGTGCAGGGATGAGTTATGCAATGTCAGCAGCGTGTTTCACTGCCGATCTACAGTTTCAGGAGCATGGATTTGAGCTTTGTGTTTGTGTCAATTGGTGCAGATAGTGTGGTGGTGGCTTATGTGAAGTTGTTCTCATTTAATGCTCTAGAGTCTATAGTTTAGCCTCGGTTCCCGGAATGGATCAGTGGGGATTGATGCAAGTTGGATATGTTGGAGGAGTGTTCTGGATCATAGAATGGTTGGAGAGATTGGATATCCATATCGGGCAGGGAGGATCTACATCTGGATGGCCATGAAGGGTCGTTAGGATGAGGAGCGGAAGCCCAACTATGGGGTGAGTGGGTGATGTGGGCCAGAGTCCGATGATTTATGAGGGAAGATGGTCTCAAGGTACACACTTTTGATGAGAGCGAGCAAACATATGTCAATGTTTACGACATATGGTTTTGACTTTTATATTAGTGTGTTCCTAGGTAGTTACAACTTACTCTTATTCCCTTTCCCGCCCAGACCCTTGATGGTTGTGGCAACTTCTGCTGCTGTTTCCCCTCGTTGTATTCCTTTTCCTTTTTGATTTGACAGATTGCTGCTGCTGTTTCCCCCTCGTTGTATTCCTTTTCTGATTTGATTTGACAGATTGCTGCTACAACTGTTTGCTGCTTTACTTGGATTTATTGGGGCTCAGCTGAGTATTATGAACTACTCTTTATGGGCAGTTCTGTTGCTCTAATTGGGTTTTGAAGCTTTATGCTTTTTTGATTTCACACTCTAAGCCTATTCTATTTTGTGGTGGGCAGACTCTAACACCAAACCTTCACCGCAAGACATGGGCAGTGGGAAAGCTTTAGCCATCTAACGATGAGGGTTAGCATTTAATCTTTGTTTTACCAAAATATGCTAGTTGTGAAATCTATACTTAGCCTGGACAGTTTCCACAGCACAGTGGCATATCTCTTGGTGAGAGGAGTTCCTGAGTCCAACCATCAGAACAACTCACAACCCCATTGTGTAGTGACCCAGATGGAAACTTAAATTAAACTAAACACTGGTAGTAAGTATGGGATGGTTTAGAACTCAGAGCTCCTGAGGCGAAAAGCCGGGAGTTAGGTCCTTTTCTTCTTTCCTGCATTACTCTCGTAGGCCAAGAGGCAGTGAGGCAGTGAGAATTTTAAAACATTGTGATTTTGCGTTTTTGTAAATAAAATTTTAAATTGTACCTACATCTTTCATTTAAATATCTGGGCACCTTTTACTCCTATCTAAGGGCTAACCAAGGGCCGATTGAGGGCTCTACTCGGTATCAGACACCTTCCCCGGGGGTGACTACTTCGGCCGCCATCTTAGGGTGAGAGGCTGATTTGCGCACTAGTGGTCGGGCGAGTGGCGGCCCGAGCGCTACAAAATGAAGGTGTTCTCCCGTCCGCGCAGCGGGTGGGCGCAGCGGGCGCGCCGATGGCGCGCCGGAGCCAGAACGGGCCTAGGGCCAGATACTATGCCGGTGGACACTCAACATTTGACTGGTTATTCGAGGGAATACCTTATGGAGCTCCGAGATAAGGGTGATTCACTTTGTTGCCAGTTTAAACATTTTGATCCACTATATAGGACATGTACGCGATGTGCTACTTCTAGCTTGGCCAGAGACAGCGGTAGGCAGGCCTATAGCAACCTCTTCATGGCGCTTTTGAACTATAGGTCCCTTCCGAAACATGCCATCGAGATCAACCTTATGCTCCAAGAGGGGGGTCTCGATGTGCTGTTTCTCACTGAAACATGGCTCTCTTCTACCTCTGAGTTTGATATTGCTGCTGCCCTCCCGGATGGTTTCCTCATACAGTGTTTACACAGACAACAGGGGAAAGGAGGGGGTCTTGCTATAGTCTACAAAGACAAATTTAACTGCAGAATTGAAGATTGTGAAATAACAGACTCAGAGAGTGCTCGTTTCATCATCCAAATAACACCTAACAAATCTCTTTCCAGTCTTCTTATCTATCGCCCGCCGGGCTGCATAAGACAGTTCACAGGATCCCTATTAGAAACTACTTTAATGGCCGCGGCTCTGTCCTCTAATTTTTTGATTCAAGGAGATTTGAATCTTCATTTTGATGACCCAAATGACAAAGTTTCAACTGATCTCTGCTCAGATCTTAAATCACTTAAGCTAAGGCTTGTAAATAAAGAGGCAACTCATAATAAGGGTCATCTTTTAGACCCTATCTTCTCAAATTGTAATCAGCTCATCTCTACTCCCCCCCTTCCTGTACCATGGTCCGATAACTTTCTAGTCCCATTTTCCTGGAAAACAGGTATAGAGGTACAACGGGCAGCTCCGCCGCGTACTCTTGACAGGGCATGGCCCAAACTATCTTTGGAAGAGATGACTCGATCACTTGAACAAACTGCCCCTAAAATTGAACCAGACCCATTGGCCGCAGATATTAGCTTCTGTAATTGGCTGAACAATTCCCTGGATCAGGTATTACCGTTGAAAACAGTAACAAAGAAAAGTAGCACTTTTAAATCTCCATTGTATACCTCAGAGCTCAGAGACCTCAGAAAAACCTGCAAAAAATTAGAACGCAGATGGAGGAAAGACTGGGCAATTAACAGTAAAGAGGCATATCGCTCTGCTCTGAGATTATATTAAATCTCCCTGAAAAAAGCACAGGTGGCTTTTTTTGAGAATAAAATCAACTCGGCCTCCAACTCTGCGAGAGAAACTTTCAAGATAGTTAAACAACTAATTAAGGTGCCTTCCCCTGTTAATACCCTAGATTGCTCAGAAGAAAGATGCAATCAACTTGCGTACTTTTTTGACTCCAAGATAGTAAACATCCTTGAGAGTCTTCCACAGAATCTCCCTGCGCCGGATGATAACACAAATTTGGCACCCATCTCTGGCCCC
Source organism: Lissotriton vulgaris (assembly GCF_964263255.1). Taxonomy (NCBI): domain Eukaryota; kingdom Metazoa; phylum Chordata; class Amphibia; order Caudata; family Salamandridae; genus Lissotriton; species Lissotriton vulgaris. Next base: position 78,874,007 of record NC_141685.1, on the reverse strand, counting down.
CGGCTTGACTCTCTGAGCAGTATTACTAGGGAAGATTTTTGTAAAGCCCTATCTTCCATGAAAAGTGGCTCCCCGGCCGATCCTGCGCCTATGTATGTTCTTAAGATGATTGCAGACACGATTGCCCCAGTGGCAAAAGAGCTCCTAAATGCCTCCTTTTCTTGTGGGGTCGTGCCACCCAGCTGGAAACAGGCAAGGGTCAAAACCCTTTTAAAAAAAACGGGGCTTGACCCCTTGGACCTGGCCAATTTCCGCCCGATTTCACTGTTACCCGGCCTAAGTAAGATCGCTGAAAAAATGGTGAATCAGCAGCTCTCCGGATTCCTGGAAAACAATCAGCTGCTGAATAATTCTCAAACCGGCTTTCGTCCGCGGCAAGGGACGGACACAGCCCTTTTAGTGGTAGCAGAAGAGGCAAGGTGCATCTTAGATTCAGGAGGATCCGCTGTTATGATCCTCCTGGATCTAAGTGCTGCATTTGATACAGTGGATCATAAAATTCGAACGCACCGTCTCGCCAAACTGGGCGTTGCAGGAACGGCCCTTAAGTGGCTTACATCCTTTCTGAATAACCGCTCTTTCAGAGTCTAGGAAGGTGGTCTGCTGTCTAAATCTACCCCCCTCCAGTGTGGTGTCCCTCAGGGCTCTTCATTGAGCCCTACTTTGTTCAACGTTTATAAGGCCCCACTGGAGGAAGTAGTCGCCCCCTTTGGGATTAAAACAGTCACCTACGCGGACGACACCTAACTAGTCGTCTCGCTAACCCAACAAGAAGGATGTTTGGATAATCTCTCCGCCTGCCTTGTGGAGATATTTTCCTGGATGTCCAGTTCGCGGCTCAAACTCAATGGAGCGAAAACAGAGATTATGCTCCTCGGTCATCATCTTACATCTTTCCCTAAAGCCGCCTGGCCCTCCTGCCTAGGTGAGCTGCCCATACCAAAAGACGAAATTAAAAGCCTAGGGGTTTGGCTTGAGCCCGATCTGACTTTTAAGACACATGCACAGAAAGTGGCAGGGACCTGCTTCGGACTGCTCCGGTCAGTGCGGAAAGTTCTCCCTCTCTTGCCTCCCCAGTCCAGGACACTTCTGATTCAAGGGTTAATACTATCGAGGCTTGACTATAGTAACGCCCTGTTTCTGGCAGCCCCTGAAGCCACCTTTAACATTCTTCAACGGGTGCAGAATGCAGCAGCCAGGATGCTTGCAGGTACATCAAGAAGATCTTCGGCCAGACTGGCCCTGAGAGCACTCCATTGGCTGCCAATACGCGAAAGAGTCAACTGCGGCCCCTAGACTCTGGAACACTCTGCCCATTCACATAAGAACAAGTCCCACTCTTCTTCAGTTCAGAAAAAAACTGAAGACTTGGTTGTTCAATCAGTGACTTTATTCCGTATTACCGCTCCAGGGTGAAACCTAAATGCAATTTCAGCGCCGAGACGCCTAAGGGTAATTGTATGCGCTTTATAAATAGCATCAAATAAATAAATAAATAAATAAATAAATAAATCTTTAAAGCGCTATGCGTCACCCACAGGGCTCTGCAGGGCAAAGGACCTCCAATTCTCAGGAGCCTGATATGCCCGTATAAAACATCCCGGGCTCTCCGGTCGGACCGTGGTAATCTTGCAAGGGTCCCCAGAGTTATGAAGGCACGCACAGGGAGTCGCCGTTTTTCCTTAAATGCAGCAAAAAATAGGAACTCCCTCCCCAATTGGATTCGCGGAGAACCCTGTCATCTTAAGTTTCGAAAGGCACTTAAAACTATTCTTTTTCCCAAGGACTCCTAATTATTGGTTTCTTCCTCAGTTTGCTTTTTGTTCTATTTTCTGTTAGCGCTGGGACGCTTTCGGGCAGCCATGCGCTTTATAAATTTAATTTCATTCATTTCATTTCATTTCATGATAAAACTGCGCTGCAAAACAATGATCATTTCTTTTGACCCTTGGGGAGAGAACACCTAGTCTCACAATACACTAACTAAAATATGATGTAGTGAGAAAGTTATGAATCCTGAAACAAGGAGTTCTGCTCCGGGGTGTGGGTACTGCTGCTTCATCAATTTTTTTGTAGATAGTCAAATAATATCCTACTATGCCTTTGTGCCCTTAATTTCCATTATTTTAAGGAGGTGGGCGAGCCAGTGAAGGACGCCTGGCTTTTGTTCAGCACAGAGTTTACTCGGATCCTTGGGCCAAAGCAGGCCCAGCCATTTGTCTGCCTCAGGAGGCCTTCTTTAGGGTGACTGATATATATTAAAAATAGTGTTTGACTTTACCACACCTGGTGAAGGCAGAGTCGAGATCAAGCAATTTACACTTTTCTGCAGTCTGCATTGGCCGTCCTCTTGTTAGTAGTTTACTTGGGCTACTCAGCGTGGCATAAATAGTGCTTCAGGCCCTGGTGACTGCTTTAACACCCATGCCCTGGGTACCATTGATACCATGTACTAGGGACTTATAAGGGGGTTAAAGTCATTGCCAAATGAGGATGCCAATTCACATATAGCAATTTCAACCTGCTCCAGTGCACTTTCAGAGTCCTAACCAACAGTATCTGGAGCAAAACGTATGGGTGTGACCATACAAAAAGGGTACTTCCCTCCAGATGATGACGGAGGCAGTCTTGGGGCCTGCGTCCTGTGAGCCCTCTCTATATTTTACGCACGGATATAACTCTGTCTGCAATTCATGTTTTAAACCAGTCTCCCTGGTTTGTTGTCCTTCCATGCCCTTCGGCAGTCCCACTAGCCACAGATTATTTCTGCATGATTGGCCTTCTGCATCTTCCATGCAGTGTTCGACGAGTGTTGTCGGCTCATTCAGTCTTTTATGCTCATGTAATGGTGCCTGCCACATCTTGCAGGTAGGAAATGCACCCCTCTGCCTCCATCGCTCGCGAATATAAGTTTCGGCAAGTATTGACGAAGGAGTGAGACCCCTACCCCATAAATATTGTCTGTCAAGTATTTGTGTTTGCCTTTGATCACTTGGAGTACTGCTGCTGTGGAAACTGTCACTTCTTGTGGTAGTAGGGGAGGCCCTGTGCTTCTCCATCTACAGACCTGCCATGTGCCACTTGTTTGGTGTATTTATCTATCTGTCCCTGCCCCTCTGCAACCTTCCCCTTCACCATATTGGCAATCCAATAGCCAGCATGAGTATTTGCTGCTTGGGCACTCACACGTCCTCAGTCTCTGCCCCAGGGCAATTAGTTGCCTCTGTTGCGGTGCAGGGCTTGATCAATGCCACTCCCCCCACTCCTCACCTCTGTGTCTGTCAGCAAGGATTAGGCCGTCGTTATCCAGCGTCATCGCCTGGTTGGTCCTCTTCCCTTTGAGACTCCCACAGTGGGTCAGAATTGGTGTGAGGGGAAGGTTGCTTCGCGTATATAGGAAGCAAAAGACGAGAGAGGTGCCTATCCACCTCTCTTGGCAGGTATTCTTAGCCCATCTCCTCTCTCAGGGGAGCCAGCAGCAGAAAGGAAGCGAGCTGAGTTCGAGCCCCCCTGACCCCAGCTGCCGCAGCAGGAGTCCCCGTGGGATGACCACTCCTCCTCAATGTCTGTTCAATGGCCGGTGACTGTGTTTTCAGCCTCTTCTTCACTCATGGTGGGTCCAGCAGCAGGACACAGTGATTGGTGGCAGGTAGTCAGCCACTGGCAAGAGCTGATCCCTCTCCAGAGGGATGCTGAAGGATATTTGTGGCTGGCACAAAGCCGTTTAGATTGCAGCCACCAGGAAAAGATCTTTAATTAGTGTAGTGCATAGACCACTGACAAGTTTCCTATATCTGCCCATTTTGTCTTAGTAGGAGTTAGTAGTAGAGTCAGAGATGATATTTGATTGACTATGGAGGTCTTCAGGGCGCAGTTCAACTGCTGGTAATGCTGGAATTTGGAGAGGTCAAATTCCTCCCAGTGAGTTTCAAAGGTTTTGAGGGCCTCCTCAGGAAGGACCTAGCTGCTACATCTGGATCACCTGGTGTGAGACAATCTATTCCTCCTCAGTGGAGTCATTGTCCACTAGCAGGAGTAATCAGCTGTATCATCTATATGGGGACAATCTTGAAGAATCAATTCCCATGCCTGTGTGGTCTGGACTCCTCAGCCCCTTCTGTGCTTCGGCTTTTAGTATTGTTCCCTTGCATGTGGCCCATGTGATTAGTTTATTTCCCCACTCTTGGGTGTGGGTCCCCTGAGGGGTTCCAAAAGAGGGTTATCTAGCATCGTGCAAGAGCCAGGGCTATATCTGCAAATCCTGAGGAAATAATATTGGCTTTAGGTTTAGGAAATACGCCCAGGAGGCAGGCCGCTGGGTAATTGGATTTGACTGTTATGCCATTAATGTAACTTGTCTCTGTTTCCCAGCTTTTGGTCCAGTTCATTTTGTACCTGGAAAACACTTTAAAGTCTGATATGGTGGACATGAGTGCTGGCAGCTAACGTTCTGGGAAGGCTAAAGTGAGGAGTATGGAGTATGTTGTTCGCTTACAGCATATTTTCCGGTTTGCTGCCTTTTGTTTCTGTTCCCCTAATGTCTTCTGAGCAGTATATGGTGAATGTGAGGGGATCTGGGGCTATCAGGAAGAGTATGGGTAAAGGGGACATCCTAGCCTCATGCAGTTTCCAATGAGCTGCTTTCTTTTCCTTTTGCTCTTCTCCACTTCTTTTCTTGTCCGCCATCTGTTTGTTCTAATCCAAGTGCTCACTCACTTCACGTTGTCTGCATGCTCAGAATGTAGATTTCCCTAAGTGTAAAGATTCAGAAAGTCTTGAGTATTATGCATTTCATCTCTTGCTTTATCCGCATCCAAGTTAAACACAGTTACAAAATGACTACACTTCCTAAAGCCCATTGGAATACAGGACTACGGAAAACTGAACCTGGTGCACCATCCTGGCACACTAGGTCTCATTGTTAATCCTCCCGTGCATGCAGCAAGTCCTCTTCTCTGATAATGATCATTGAAAACAAGATGCGTAGGTTTTTCTGTTTTCAGTTTCCATGGGTTCAAAATGATGGTGTTTTAAAAAAAACATCAACAAGAAAAACGAATTGAGGAATACAGGTTACAGGGAGCATGAATGACATAATATATGTGACATATGTAAACAGATCATGGTTGGGCAGCATTGCCATTTACCTCAGTCTCAGAGCAAGATCTACTAAGGTAAATGTGGTGATCTGGCTGGACTGTGTCATCAGCCATGTCATATGCCCATGTCACCTGAGTCTAGAATGTGCAATGCTTTACCTGCCTGAGACATTCTATGTATCTTCAGTTACTCAGGACCTGCTACAGCTGTGACCAATAAATACTTCACTTGATATATCCAGCCTTTGGTGATCCTTTCATCATTACAGTAAAGTATGATCACAAGGCAAGGAGGACGGTGAGGACTACAAAACATGCCAATCCTAATAGCAGACAGTGCGTCAATAAAATAATAAATTATAAGGAAGTAGGTGTAAGGGGGAGGCTGCAGGGAACACATATGGGTAGATCAACAGGGGAACAGAGATCAGATGAACAGGATGATATACATCATACTTAGGTACAATTGTACAGAAGTGATGCATTCATGAGGACATAGTCCCTTCATTGTGTTCGAATATCGTTTTTTGCTCCTATGCTAAGGATATACATATCACAGTTCCCACCCATCCACTCTCCCCACTCCTCTAGTGAGTAGCATGTGTAGTGTGTTGGCCTCTAGTCCTGCACAGTGCAGGAGAGTATGCAGCTGCCTCTTGGTGTTCAGCACAGAGCCTGCTTTCCAAGACATTTATATTTGGCGCTTGAAAAGTGGGAAACGACCTTTACATTGCGGTCATTACACCATGATGCCATTACAACGTGGTCGTTACAACGACCGCGCTGTTACCACACAATGCCATTACAAGGCAGGTCATTACAACGACTTGCAGTAGATGGCGCTCTAACAAAAGGAATAGTATAGTTTACTGTTCCAACACCTTCCCTACTGTTACGTAGGCTCGAGTTGGAGTAGTAATTTATACATTTCTAATGTTAGCGCGCCATCTACTGCAAGCCGATGTAATGACTTGCATAGTAATGGCATTACGTGGTAACAAAACGGCTATTGTAACGACCGTGTTGCAATGCCACGCGATGTAATGACTCATTAACGAGTCATATTCTTGAAAAGTACTTATGCAAGGTCTGTAAACTGGTGTAAGTATTTGCCCCCTCTTTACTTTAGGGTGAAGGCCTAGCAGTCAGGATTCAGGAGTAGGTGACCATGTATGGTCTGCGATTTCCGCTATAGTGGCTGTAACTTCAAGCCATGACACCTGTAGTCATGGCTTGAGGTACTCCCACACCGTATGTTAGAAGCTGGCATCAGCCACAGTGTGGGCACTCTGGTCTCGAAACAGGAAACATGTGCTGGATACGGTGGGGGGGGAGAACTGTGGTGTGTGTAGTTAAACCGTGCGAATTGGAATTGAGGGTTCAAGGAACCCTTCGCAACAAGTTGTAGCACCCGCATGCATGACTTGAGCGGTTGCGGGAGCACAGCATTCCATCTAACCAATGCAGTCCCAGTGTGCAACTGGTGAAAGGTTAGTGGTCGGCATTTAACACACCTTCCTGTTGCCCTGTTCTTCAAACAGTCATTGAAGATTGGCTGAAGTGAGGGGCTCAGTGCAGTGTTATTGGAAGCCATTGTCCTATTGCCCAGCTCTTTATCTGAAAATACTTCTGGGCCTGCACCCGCTCTACCTCATAGAGGAGAAGCTGCTGAGGAATCATCACACATGCTCTTGGTTTCAGGCTCTTCGGTCTCAAGACGGCCATCCAAAGAGACATGCGCACTACAAACTAGTGCACAGGAAGCCCACCACTGCTGCCACTCATCAGGCCTGCCCCTGCCGGAGTCTCTGGGAGTTTTCAATGGTGCATTGAAGTGGAGTGATGCTCCATCCCGCCAATGGAGGATCTGCCCGTGAGAGACACAGGTAAGGCAGGCAATAATAAACAATAATAACCATTGCAATAACAGTATCATGTGAGCTAGAGCAAGAATGTGTTCATCAGAAGCACTTTTACGTATCCTTTGAAAGATGCAGGTGAAGAGTTAACTCGGATTTCAGATTGTAGAGAATTCCAGATTCTCAGGCAATTGCCGGAGTAGGCACGAATGTAAGTCTTCTTGAGGTTCTAGAGTCACCAGGCAGCTCCAGTTTATGTGCAATGTACCTCGGGGTGTTGGAGTGTATGGCTTTGTGTGTCATGCAGGCAATTTAACAATTTATGTGTGCCTCGTAAGGGAGTCAGTTTAGCGATTTCAAATAAGGTGTGATGTGGTTATTGCATTCAGATCCAGTAATAAGCCTTGTAGCTGAGTTAAGGGAGGCCCTAAGGGGGGGAACTTTGACCTAGGAAGGCCGCAAAGGGTTACATTTCCATAGTCCAGCCTGGAAAACACTAGGGCTTGAGCAACTGACTTGAAGTCATCAAATGCTGATGACATGTCAAGGACGCTTAAAAGGCAGGATTAAATTTGATCAAGCATTGTGTAAAACATCGTCAGCTATGTGAGTCATGGCTGATTCAGTGCTGCGTCCCTGAAGGAATCCAGATTGGTATTGATTTAAGAGTTGAAATTGCTCTGTGTTTGCATAGCTGGGTATGGGCACATTTCTAGAGGAGCTTTGAAAGAGTTGGGATGCTAGAGATAGGGCGGAAGATATGTAGATCAGAGTGGTCTGCTGTGGGTTTTTTCAGAACGGCGGTTATCTGTCCAGACTTGAGGTAGTCTGGTATGCTGCCTTGAATTAATGAATCATTTACTATTTTGGTGGGAGAAGAGAGGTTTTAATCTCAATTAAGAAATTTGAAGGAAGCGGATCGCTGAAGTGCTTTGAAGGTTTAAGTGTTGACAGGATTTTTAGTATGGTTGTTTCATCAAAGGATTTGAATGAACACCATGCAGCAATATTTTTGGGGGTGTGTGTAGGACGCTCAGGCCACACAGGTGGGTGGGGACTGACGTGTGAAAGCATCGGGGGGAGATCCAATGCAGTCTTTAAGTCACTTTCAATTTTGTTCGTCTTTCCCAGGAAGAAGGCGGCAAGTTCTTCGCAGTTAGGCTGCAGATAAGACCCAGAAAGTAGGTTGGGTTTCCTGTTAGATTGCAATTTAACGAGTTCAAACAGTTTTTAGGTCGATTCCTGGCATTGTTTAGCAGTTTCCTAAGGAAGTTTGCTTTTGAGCTATGCATGCGTTTGTTTCTTAAATGATTCTTAGAGATCTCAGGTGCTGGAGGTGTTCGAGCAAGGAAGAGAATCTCCATGACACTTCACTCAATCTTAGATTGCATCTTTCAGCGTTTAGACTACCACTGTACCAAGATGAGAGTAACATTGTGTGCTTGCTTCACGCAGAAAAAGGTAATCCATGGCTAAGGGCACCACATTTTCAGAGTGGAAAGAGGGGAGGGACCGGGGTACTGAATGCTCACGTGGGGGGAAGCTGAGGGGAGATGAGGAGAAGGGGGTATGGTCAGATGAAGGAAGGAAGGAAGGAAGGGACGGGGCAAATCATGGGGTGGCTAGAGGAAAGTTCGATGACTCCGTTCTACAAAGACAGCCCATTAAACAGCAGCATAATGACAGAAGATGTCAAGAGAGAAGGTACTCTTTCTGTTTTAGGCTATCCAGCGTTATATGCATGCGATTACTAGGTGGAAAACAGAAAATCCTGAGGAGAGGGCTCAGCTGCGAAAAATAAAAAAGGGGAAGTTGAAATACATTAGCTCAAACTAGATTATGCAATTAGGAAGATAGAATCCAGATTAGAGGAATAGTGGGGATAGCCTATTGCATTACCACACTCCTGAGGCGGAAAGCCAGGAGGCAGTTAATTTTAAAATTGTTTGTATTTCACTATTCCTGTGTTTTTAAAGTTCACGTACCCCATGGAATCTTGACGCTTTTGTTAAAGCGGACCTAGGCTGTTGTCATCTGGCGTGGAACGCTGCTCACCAGCACCTCACCCAGCCCGTAGGCCACGCCCCCTTCGGAGGCCACGCCCACCGTCCATCTCTAAAAAGGGGCACTGAATACGAGCGCTGCCATTTGCATTACCACACTCCTGAGGCGGAAAGCCGGGGGGCAGTTCATTTTAAAATTGTTTGTATTTCACTATTCCTGTGTGTTTAAAATTCACTTACCCCATGGAATCTTGACGCTTTTGTTAAAGCGGACCTAGGCTGTTGTCATCTGGCGTGGAAAGCTGCTCACCAGCGCCTCACCCAGCCCGCCGGCCACGCCCCCTTCGGAGGCCACGCCCACCGCCCATCTCTACAAAGGGGCGCTGAATACGAGCGCTGCCATTTGCATTACCACACTCCCGAGGCGGAAAGCCGGGAGGCAGTTCATTTTAAAATTGTTTGTATTTCACTATTCCTGTGTTTTTAAAGTTCACTTACCCCATGGAATCTTGACGCTTTTGTTAAAGCGGACCTAGGCTGTTGTCATCTGGCGTGGAACGCTGCTCACCAGCGTCTCGCCCAGCCCGCAGGCCACGCTCCCTTCGGAGGCCACCCCCACCGTCCAGCTATTTCTTCTGCTTTAAATTATGTGTCTCCCCCGGAAGCGCAGCGGACAAGCGCAGCGGGCGCGACGATGGCACGCCAAAGGCGCACCTAAGGAAAGCCCGTCTGCGCCCGTCCGCGACCGACCGGGACTAGGGGCTGGTCACTCTGCCTCTCTTATTCAATATTCTTCTGCGCAACTGATCGATCTCCAAGGCCCGTGGCCATTAGAAGACACTGTATCAGCCCGAATCATCAGGCTTGGCCTTTCCACACCTTGTGTTCTCTCCCACTCTTGCCCGCCTCCCCTGCCTTTGACTAGCGGCCCCACTACTTCTTTGCCTACGGGTCCCTCTTGTACATCTGTCTCCGCAATGTACCTTAATACTAGATCGGCAGTTAAACATCAGCACGATCTCTTTACGCTATTGGACTCACGCAAACCTGATCGCTAGGCGTGTACTTAAGAGAGGTAAACTGCTTGTTCTTCCTTCGTAGCTGCCAGTCGACCGGTGCATGCGCTTTGTGCACTTCAGGAATCGAGCTGCTGCTCGTTTTTAAGATAACCTTGTCTAATATTTTATTTCAGCTTAAGTTAATTTTCCCCTGTTTTTAATAGCGCTGACAGCGCCTGGCCCGTACTTGCACTCTAACTTGAGGGAAACTCACCGCTGTTTGGCGGGTCCGCTTCCCGGCGCAGTTCCGCTTTGTAGCGCCATCTTGGGTGTGGATGGTGCCGAGTCTTAGCGCTGATTGGTAGGCATAGCGCTCTAGTCGCCAGTAGGACGCTAGGCGTGTACTTAAGTGAGTCATGCTGACGCGCAGCGGATACGCGCTGCGGGGACGCCAGACTGACGCCGGAGTTACGCCAGAGTTCAGCCCGTCTGCGCCCGTCCGCGCTGAGGACGGGCTGCAGGACGTGCTGGACCCTGGGACTCCCGACTTATCCTTTTCCTCCACCCGGGATGATTTGTTTCGCAACCTGCTGTCACTGAGACCTCCTGCGCACTTCTGTCATCATCAGCTCAGACCGGAGGTACTGCTTCAGGCGCGTGCGTGTCCTTCTTGTAAACTATCTTTTAATTTTCCCAGTCAGGCTTGTAGGCATTCTGCTCCTCCTGCGTCTGTTGGTTATATCTCCCAATCCAAACAGGGCTTTTTGATCAATGCACGCTCTTTGATCAGACACGGGATCGAATTTCATGACTTTGTTAGCACGAGGCATCCGGACTGGGTCTTTGTTACCGAGACTTGGGCCTCTGACTCCTCTGGTCATGACCTTCTCTTGGCCATACCTGAAGGGTACACCTTCCTGAGGTTAGATAGAGAACGTTGTAGAGGTGGTGGAATAGCTATTCTTTTTAAATCCACACTCTCCTGTACCATAAAACCCCTATCGGTTCCTACTGACCCCTTCGAGGCCCTATATTTCTGTATTGTACATGCTCCATCGAGCTCTTTTTCTGGTATTCTACTTTATAGGCCTCCCGGTTCCAGAGTTAACTTCTGCCCAGAACTCTTTAGAATTTTGGAACCCTACTTTGGTAGACCACATCTTACCATTTTGGGGGATATTAATTTTCATTTAGAGGATATGGCCTCGAAAGATACCTCCTCCTTGCTTAATTCACTGGAGGCGTGCGGCTTTGTCCAAAGAGTTCTCTACCCGACCCATAAGGCGGGGCACACCCTTGATGGGATTTTCTCTAACGACTCCAGATTAACTGTTGGAATGCCGGTACCGATTCCATGGTCCGACCACCTAGCAGTCCCATTGTCCCTAGACATCCCCTGCTCTGAAGTTGACTTGGGCACTGGCAAAAAATACTCTAAAAGGAGCTTCAGAAATTTCACAAATGAGGCTCTTGCCCCTTTTATTCTGAACACCAATATCACATCTCAGCGGAAGGTGGATGAGTCGGCTCAAGAACTCACCGATGCTATCACCAGAGCCGCAGATGAATTAGCCCCCCCTCTCTGAAATCTGTAGTTCGACAGAAGCCAACTGCCCCTTGGTTTTCAACTGACCTGAGGCTTCTTAGACAAAAATGCAGACAGAAGGAACGAGGATGGCGTAAATCCTGGGATTCCAAAGATCGAGAAGTCTATAAGAGCCTATTACGAGAGTATAAAAATAGAGTGATTAAGGAAAAACAGGACTATTTTACCAACTTAACCTGTTCTCTAACATCTTCTAAAGAGCTCTTCAAAATTGTGGATTCACTGTGCTCTCTCCAGGTACCAGACCCTGTGGTTGCTTCACAGGAGCTATGCAACAACATATCAGACTTCTTCTACAAAAAAATAGATGATATCTACATAGCTCTGCAATCACAGAGGAAATCTCTGAGTTCTGAGGACTCTTCTCGAATTAATCGGCTGGAATCTTGGAGCAGAGACACCCCCCAGTCCCTCAAACATTTCCCTGCTCTTTCTTTGGAGGGACTTAATAGCCTGTTGGACAAAACAAAATTGTCTTCCCCATTGGACCCAGTTCCTTTGAAACAACTAAAGAACTGTAGGGATATCATTCTTCCCCCGATGCTGGAAGTAATGAATGGAGCCTTGGAACAAGGCATCTTTCCATCACTCTGGAAGAAAGCCATTGTAAAGCCGCTGCTGAAAAAGACCACCCTAGACCCCGGAGTATTGAAGAACTTCAGACCCATCTCCCTTCTGCCGGCCCCTGCCAAGATGTTGGAGACCCATTTGAACCTTCACCTTTCTAATTTCCTCGATGCCTCAGGTTTCTTGGATGGGTCACAACATGGCTTTAGAAAGCTACATAGCACGGAGTCTGCCTTGACTAAGGTCATGGATAACATCCGCAGGAAAGTTGATCGGGGTCAAACCACCGTGCTGGTGCTGCTGGACCTTACAGCAGCATTCGACACCCTGTCTCCCCTTACTTTAACATCCAGGTTAAGGGAGGCAGGGGTAGAAGGACCGGCCCTCAGTCTCCTGAGCTCCTTCTTACATCAACGAGAGCAGCGTGTCATGCTAGGTGAGTACCTCTCCCCTGCTAAGTCTTTGCAATGTGGGGTGCCACAGGGGTCGGCATTGAGCCCGACCCTGTTCAATATCTACGTGGCCCCCCTTGCAAGACTAGTAAGATCTCAGGGGATGGAGGTAGTGTCGTATGCCGACGACACGCAGATTATGGTATCCCTGACCCACTCTGTGAATGAAGCCGCGTCAAACTTTAGGTCCTGCATGCAACTTGTTGCAGAGTGGATGATTTCCAACTCCCTAAAGTTGAACGGGGACAAGACAGAGGTCCTGGTCTTTGGCAAAGACCAGGGCATGTGGTCAGGTGAGTGGTGGCCTCCTTCTTTAGGCATCTGCCCCACACCTACACAATCTGCCAGGAACCTTGGTGTCATCTTTGACACCCAGCTCTCTATGGAGCTTCAGGTCAACAGAACGGTGGCTACCTGTTGGGGCGTCATCAGGACTCTGAAAAGGATTGTCCATTATCTTTCCCCACAGGCACGGAAACAGGTGGTGATCACCCTTGTTGGCTCAAGGCTCGATTACTGTAATTCACTGTACGTCGGGGCCAACAAGGGCCTTTTGCAGCGCCTGCAGGTCATACAAAATGCGGCGGCGCGTTTCGCTCTTGCCCTCCCTTGGTTGTCATCTATGACTTTGGCGAGGAAGAATCTCCATTGGCTCCCTATTCCCTCAAGGATCACGTTCAAACTTCTCTGTCTAACATATAAGGCTTTAACTGCAGGTTCGGCTGATGCCCTTGGATCCCTACTTACTAGATATGTCCCGAACAGATGCCTACGCTCCAGTGAGCTCAACCAACTGGTAATTCCTCGAGCCAAGAAGGCTAGATGGGGGAGCAAAGCTTTTTCCATTCTTGCACCCCAGATGTGGAATTCACTCCCCCTTGAGATCAAGTCACTGCCTTCTCTTGACCTTTTCAGGAAGTCATTGAAAACTTGGCTTTTTATTAAAGCATACCAGTAAGCTCTGTTTCTGACTGCTGACAGCTAGTTATTTGATTTAGGCGCCTTGACGCCCATTGGGCTTAGCTGCGCATTACAAATGCCATTTCATTCATTCATTCATTCTTGTTCCTGACCGAGACCTGGTTTTCCGATAGCTCCCTTCCCTCCCTACTTGCAATGCTTCCCTCATCTTACTATGCCCTCCGAGTCGATCGCCCTCCCGGCAAGTCTGGAGGTGGAGTGGCTTTGATTGCTCGTAAAGAAATTATCTTTCAACCTTTAGTTTTATCCCCTCTAGGTGCGTCAGACTGTCTAGTGGCCCGTTCACTTTCCTTTACCCCCCCACTTACCTGTGTTCTTATTTACCGGCCCCGATCTTCTCCCCAATTATTTCTTCCATCCTTCCAAGACTTGTTGGCTACCCTGGCAGTTAACCACTCGTCCATTGTTGTGCTTGGGGACTTCAATTTTTGGCCCTCCGACCCAGCAGAGTGCACAGCTTCCAGGGAATTCTCAGAGTCGCTCCGCTCTATTAATTTCACTTCCGCTGTTCACGTTCCTACTCACAATCTGGGCCATACCCTCTACGAAATCTGGTACCGAGATTGTCCGGTCTCCTCTCTATCCATATCCCCCTGCACTTGGTCCGATCATTTTCTTATCTCCTTTTCCCTGTCCTTTTGTCCAGTTCCCAAACCCCCCCAGTCAAAAATATTTGGGCACGCTCTTGGAACCGCGTGGATGTAGGTTCCTTGTCTGCCGCACTCTCCGCGTCCAGCCCGGATCTTTCAGGGCTGTCATCTCTAGAACAAGCGGAATCCATCAATGCTTGGTTGCGGGACGGCTGTAATTTAGTCGCCCCTCTAAAGCGTATTTCATCTAAGCGCTCCAAAGACGCAAACCGTTGGTTCAATGATGAATTGAAGATGCAAAAACGTAATCTTCGCTGAGCGGAGCGGAGCTGGCGACAGACCTACTGCCCCACTTCAAGAAAACATTATATTACCCTTTCGGCCCTATATAAGAAAGCCATTTTGGAAATTAAAAAAGCTTATTTCTCCTCCAAAATTCAGTTTGCCGAAAATCGGCGCAAAGAAATGTTTGCCATCGTTCAAGATCTAGCATATTCTGACAGGGCCACACTCAAACCTTCCCCTTCACAGCTTCTTTGCGACTCCCTTAATTCTTTTTTTCTGGATAAAATCACCACGATCAGAGCCAACATCCCCCTCCCATCCCCTTCCATTATCAATCCTCACTGTCCCCCAGCCACTTCGCACCTGGATTCTATCCCACTTCTCACAACTGATTCCTTCTTGTCCCTCCTTCCCCTGGTTAAGTCTGGCTCCCCTTTGGATCCTTGCCCTGCTCATATCCTGAAACAGATTTACTCTTCATGCCCTTCACCACCCCTCACGTTCCTCAACAGTTCACTCTCCCAGGGTATTGTCACTTCTTCACTTAAATCCGCGGTCATTTTACCCATCCTAAAAAAACCTGGAGCCGATCCTTCGGTTTCAGCCAATTACCGCCCTATTTAACTCCTCCCTTTTCTGGCCAAGATACTGGAACGCCATGTAGTAAGAACTATGAGCTCCTTTGTGGAAAGGCACAGTGTCTTAGCCCCCAGGCAGGCCGGCTTCCGCCCTGCTCACTCTACGGAGTCCGTGGTTCTATCGATCTTGGACAACCTCAGGGAGGGTTTGGACACGAATCAGCCCCAGGCCCTGGTCCTCCTTGATCTCTCCGCCGCGTTCGACACGGTGGATCATGCCATCTTACTTTCCCGTGTCGGAGCGGCGGGAATCGGGGGTGCGGCCCTGGTCTGGTTGTCCTCCTTCCTGAGCGGACGCTTTCAAGCAGTTCGCTTGGGGGATTATTCTGCCGACTTCCGGCCTGTACAGTGCGGGGTTCCCCAAGGATCCTCCCTTTCCCCATTGTTATTCAATTTGTACCATGCCCCTCTGATTTTTGCTTTACGGCAGCTGGAGGTCTCTGTGTACAATTACGCGGATGACCTCCAGCTTATTTTTTCTTTATCCTCCTCCCCTGCTTCAATATCTAACTTCCACTCTGTTATGACCTTCATTCAGGACTGGATGAATCACAACCACCTGAAACTCAATCCTGACAAAACGGAATTGGTGTTGACAGGTGGTTGCTCCAGTCCATGGTCTTCTCTTTTTTGGCCCCCTTCTTTAGGTCCCCCACCCACCCCCTCCTCCTCTGTTAAAACTCTTGGTTTTAAACTTAATGATCAACTTTCTCTTCATTCTCAAGTCAGTGCAGCCGTATCTTCAGCTTTTCTTTCCCTCCGGACAATACGCAAAGTCTCCCGTTTTTTTTCTCCTGCTGCTCTTAAACTCATACTCCTGGCGATGGTGACGTCCCGCTTGGACTACAGCAATGCCCTTTACTGTGGCATGCCGGCGTACCTCGTGAGGCGTCTCCAATTGGTTCAGAACCAGGCGGCCCACCTCGTTTTTAACTTACCCAAATCTCATCATGTTACTCCTCTTTTTAAATCCTTACACTGGCTCCCCGTACAGCAACGTGCCCTGTTTAAACTGGGCTGTATCATTTTCAATGTTTGATCCGGTTCTGCCCCTGCATTCATTGGTTCTGCAATTCATGCTTACACCCCGTCTAGGGAATTGCGTTCATCTACCCAACAACTTTTCTTAGTCCCCCGTTTCAAACGTAAAAAATGTTCTCTACCTTGGCTCCTGTCTTTTGGAACTCTCTCCCGTTCCACCTTCGATCTTGTCCCCAGTACTCACTTTTTCGCAAAGCCCTTAAAACTTTTCTTTTTTCCCAGGCCTTCCCCGCTTAACTCTTCCTCATTTCCCTAGTCAGTCTTTCTGCCATTTGGGTTTGTAGTATTGCATAGCGCCATGAAACCGCTGGGTGTACGTGCGCTCTAGAAATATTTTTAAACTCAAACTCAAACTCATAGGATGAACAGTCGCCTAGGATGCACTTGGAAATTCGGTAGACCGAGCCAGTCTGGAAATCTAAGCAGAATTAGTAAACAACATCATTCTAAGATGGCCGCCACGTGGAAATACTTTGAAGCTATAGAACATGATAGTTCTTCTTTCATGTACATAAGAAGGACATGCTAAATCCTATGTCGATATCTATATTCCTAGAGTCTTAGAGGCGTCCCCATTTTAGATTGGGCAGGGACTTTATATGGGGAGAGGATTGATACATGATGCAGGGCCTACAAGGCCCAGATAGAGACCCTTTATGCCACAAGGGCCCCAAACACAATCAGCGCACAAAAGGCCCCCAATAACCAGGCCTTGAGACAACAGCCAGGGGAATCCTCCTGGAAAAAGAGTTAGTAGTTAGTAGTGAATGGAGCAAGGCACCTCTGTGAACAATAGGATTTGATGTATGGCACAACTTCCTGATGCCCACCTTGCTGTCTTGAGTGTTCCTGATCCATCTTTTACTCCAAGAGTTGTTTTTGTTTTAACAAAACTTTGACCATATGCATCTACCTAAAGCTGTAACTAGTATATGTGTGCTATGCGAGTGCTCATTTTTGCAAAGTTACTCTATGAACACCTTTGCTGAAATAAATAACATTGTGGCATTTTCAAAGAAACTTTTATGCAAATATCTCTGTATGGCTAAATGTGTCTTAAATATGTCTTGATAAGTTTCAACAATAGCAATAAATGAGATGCTTTTACAATCAACTAAAAATTGTATATGCACATTCCGGTTTTTTCCATATAAGTAATTTAAATCTCTTTACATCCAACAGAAAACAATCCTTGATTGCACAAAATGTTTAGGAATAATGAAGATAATACTGTAAATCTGCAAAAGCAAAGTCGGAACATTGAGTTTCAGTATTCAGGAAAACATAAGTGCCCTCAGAGGCAGCCGAACCTGAACATAAACTGACAGATCTTGGAAGTACCGTCAAGGGCAATTCGGTGTTTCTACGAGTCTCAGCTGTGCACCTCCGTGCCTCAAGATGAAGAAATTACCTCTAGAAAATGAAGGCAACACTGATCAACCACTTCTTGTGTAAACATATCCAATACCAGCTCTGATCATGAGGTGGTTACAGCAGTACTCTGCTTCCTAAAGTGATATCAGACCACCAGTCAGAGCTAGAGGTGTATTTTAAACTCTTTCAGGCCATTCCATAGCAATCAGCGAAAAGCACAGTTAAATGAAAGTTAAAGGAAATGGGGGTTCTGCTATATAAAACACAGAGTAAATTTACCAAGCCTAAAACTGCATCAGAGAACACACACAGGGGAAAAGTCATACAAATGCAATGAATGTCTGAAGAGCTTCAGCAAACACACACAGGGGAAAACCATATCATTGCAGTGAATGTGGAAGTAGTTTTACAGAAGTCATGAGTCATCAGCGAACACACAATGGGGAAAAAACATTCAAGTGCAATGAATGTGGGAAGAGATTTATATATTTATCAGACCTAAAACAGCATCAGAGAACACACACTGGAAAAAAACCATATCCTTGCAGTGAATGTCTGAAGAGCTTCAGTCTATTATCAGACCTAAAACGGCATCAGAGAACACACACTGGAGAAAAACCATATCATTGCAGTGAATGTCTGAAGCGCTTTAATCAATTATCACACCTAAAACAGCATCAGAGAACACACACCGGAGAAAAAACATATAATTGCAGTGAATGTCTGAAGACCTTTCGTCTATTATCAGACCTTAAACAGCATCAGAGAACACACACCGGAGAAAAACCATATCCTTGCAGTGAATGTCTGAAGAGCTTCAGTCTATTATCAGACCTAAAACGGCATCAGAGAACACACACTGGAGAAAAACCATATCCTTGCAGTGAATGTCTGAAGAGCTTCAGTCTATTATCAGGCCTAAAACGGCATCAGAGAACACACACTGGAGAAAAACCATATCCTTGCAGTGAATGTCTGAAGAGCTTTAGTCGATTAACAAACTTAAAACGGCATCAGAAAACACACACAGGGGAAAAACCATATCCTTGCAGTGAATGTCTGAAGAGCTTTAATCAATTATCGCACCTAAAACAGCATCAGAGAACACACACAGGGGAAAAACCATACCATTGCAGTGAATGTGGAAGTAGTTTTAGTTCCTCTTCAGGATTAATGTATCATCAACAAACACACACAGGGGAAAAACCATACCATTGCAGTGAATGTGGAAGTAGTTTTAGTGACTCATCAACATTAAAGGTTCATCAACGAACACACACTGGAGAAAAACCATACCATTGCAGTGAATGTCTGAAGAGCTTCAGTCTATTATCAGGTCTAAAACCGCATCAGAGAACACACACTGGAGAAAAACCATATCCTTGCAGTGAATGTTTGAAGAGCTTCAGTCTATTATCAGACCTAAAACGGCATCAGAAAACACACACAGGGGAAAAACCATATCATTGCAGTGAATGTCTGAAGCGCTTTAATCGATTATCACACCTAAAACAGCATCAGAGAACACACACCGGAGAAAAACCATATAATTGCAGTGAATGTCTGAAGAGCTTTAGTCAATTAACAAACTTAAAACAGCATCAGAAAACACACACAGGGGAAAAACCATACCATTGCAGTGAATGTCTGAAGAGTTTTTATAACTTATGGCAGCTAAAGCAGCATCAGAGAACACACACAGGGGGAAAACCATACCATTGCAGTGAATGTGGAAGTAGTTTTAGTTCCTCTTCAGGATTAATGTATCATCAGCGAACACACACAGGGGAAAAACCATACCATTGCAGTGAATGTGGAAGTAGTTTTAGTGACTCATCAACATTAAAGGTTCATCAACGAACACACACTGGAGAAAAACGGTATCCTTGCAGTGAATGTCTGAAGAGCTTTAGTCACTTAACAAACTTAAAACAGCATCAGAAAACACACACTGGGGAATAACCATTCCAGTGCAAAGAATGTGGGAAGAGATTTTGTCGCTTATCAGCCCTACATGGACATCAGCGAACACACACTGGAGAAAAACCATATCATGGCAGTGAACGTGCAAAAAGCTCTTGTCAGTCTTCAAACCTAAAAAAAAATCAGCGAGCACTCCATCACCATCAATGAACATGTCTATTCTGTGCTATTGTTTATTTCCCTACAGCTAGGAAAAACATGAAATATCACGAAACCCATTGGGAGACTAGCACAAAGTGGACTAAAAGTAAAGAAACCTTGTTGGTTTTTATTCTGTGAGAGAGTTTTAACGAAAGAAATCCAAGAACACCGGACCATGTTGTTGTCATTTTATGCATCATTAATTGTTCTGCGACAGTGGCCAGAGAACTGTGTAGAAAAGCAATAGTGAAAGCAGCAGCTGTCTGGGTTAACCCTTGCAGTGCATGACATTTACCTTTGAAGCTCTGATGTAGAACTAATGAGGACACAAATTCTTCAGCCATGAAAATAATGATTACGTTTTAACTGTGAAACTATGTGACAACAATTACATTGATGTTACTCTTTTGGTCTGTCCTTACGATGTAGCAACTGTTATACAATTATGTTAAAAATGAGACAGTGCATCTATATAGAAATAGGCACTGGATGAATGTGGAAGTATGCCTGTATATCTTCAGTAGGGACCATGGACCAATTATGTGCTGAATGTTGATCATCTCTGTCGCAATTGCATTGCAAATGCTTTTTTTAGGTCTCGCACCTGCGATACAGGGCGAAAGCCCTGTCGCAGCGCGAGACCTATAGCTGTCGGCTCTGCTTACAAGGAGCCAAAAGGGAGACTAGAGATGGGCATGCGCAGCCTCAGGAATCGGATCAGGTCGCGCGCGCGTTCACCATCTCCTGTCTCCCTTGAAAGCCTCCAACGCACACAGCCACACCCCCCCTGCTTTCGCACACGCATGCGCACACACACTCACAAGCGTACACACAGAGAGACACCCACACGCACACACACAAGCGCACATACACGCACGCACACATAGAGAGACACACCACAACCCCTCCACTCCACCCCACCCCCCGGTGCTGCCATGTGAGACAGGGGATGGGCACGTGCAGGAGAATCCCCCATGTGAGCGCGCACGTTCACCCAGACGCCATGCACATCTCCTGTCCCACATTGGCAGCAAGTAGATAACACACAGACACACTTGCGCGCATGCACACACACACACCCTCCGCCCTCTCCCCCCTTAACTCACGGGGCTCTTGTCTCTGCATCACCTGGCTAACACAGGGCTTCCTTTGTTCATGGGAGCCCCGCAGGGCACTCCAGCTCCTCTGCCAGCACGATGCGGGGCTCTCCCCTTAGGCATGGGAGCCCCGCAGTGCTATCCGCTGGTCTTCACCCGGGACCCCTCCTGGGAGCCAGGACTTCAGCTGCCGCACTTCGCTTTGGCGCCGGGGCTCCCTTTTCCTAACAAATAGCGCACATGCGTGGGCAGCCCCCGCCCTCTCAGTCACAGCCCGGATACTGAGCTGCTTTCTGTTTCGCTGTCAGTGATCCGGTCCCCAAGGTACGTCGGGGCTCTTGGGAGCGCGGTAAATGATATATTTCTCATTTACTCCGGCAATAAATAGCCCGGGCCTGTGTTTTCATCGCAGCCAGCCCTAGGGACTCCCCGGTAAACGAGCGCCAGCTAACTGCGCTGTAATTACAGGTTTGTGCGGATTACTTGGTAAGCGACAAAAACAAGTCTCAAAGTATTTGCATGAGACAGCGAATCCCTGCGGAAGGTGGAAAGAGTGCTGGTCGAGGATGTTTGTCAAGGTGAGGAATCAGGGCAGAAAGTCAGCTGCACAAGTGCTGCTCACAAGAAGCAGACAGGCCCGCGTCGGCTGAGGCCTTCTGACAAACCCTTTGGGCTGGGGGGCGTATTCACAAATTAAGCAATGGGCGCTATGCATGACCCTGTAGCGCCTCGCTCAACACAAGGGCCATGTAGCGCCCCCTCCACCCCAGCGCGCACTCCTCAGTCACCCCCAGGTCTCTACTCACCATCAGCTCAGGGTCTCACTCTCTCATCCCTCTACTCACCATCGCCCCTCTCCGCCTCCAGGTCCTTCCAGCCCTGTAGCGCCTCGCTCAGCATTAGGGCCACGTAGTGCCCCCTGCGGGCATCGGGATCGGCCGCAGCACCTCCACCACCAGCCCACCCCCCCGGGAACAGCAGGAGAGGCTGGGCAACAGGCGACTGTGTAGAGCCACCAAAGGGCACCCTCCGGGGGCCACTCTTCCGCGTGCTCCAGTCCTGACTCCCCTCCTTCCCATTCCAGAGAGCAGCGCAAGTTCAGCTGGGGCTCCAGGGAAGGCTGTACACACAAGGTACACACGCTACTACGGCCCGATGCCAGGCCTAAAGGCCACCAGGGAGGGGCACCGAAGCTTAAAGCGAAGAGCAATACGCAGTCCAGCCTCCTCTTGCAGACCCCAGTGCGGAGAAAAGAGCAGAGCTGTATTGGAGGGTATGGGGACCTCTGGGTAGGCATACAGAACAATTTCCAGGAGAGGCTAGTGGGGCTGGGTCAGCTGAGGGCCTCTTCTACAGCAGCCGCCTTCCTCTCATTTTCCAGTTCTGGCTGGTTAGAGAGCAGATTTACAGACAGCCAGGGATTCCTCACTGAAACCAGTTTCTACTTTTTCAGGAGGTGGTGTCTGTCAGTCTGCGTGAGCCCGAAAATAAAGGGCACATGAGGTCAAGGTCGGGGTCACCAAAGCTTACTGATGGGACTATTATATTTGTCACAGAGGGGAGCCAGGTAGCGTCGGCAGTAAATGATCTGTAAATCACTGCAGCACCAGAGCCATCAGAGGTAGCAATTTTCTCACTGACAGCCCTTTCAGTGGAGTTTTTCAGGCCCCGGTCCCTAGTTGCTTCCTTCTACCTCCTGTGCGTTTCATTGCTCAGCGAACTAATACATGTACCCACTGCAGGAATCTGTGTTAGACCCCAAAGTCACAGCGTCAAATATGTGCGTGTCTGCTCAGGTCATCAGCTTCCCAATGTCAATAATTCCTCTGTAATTCATCAGACACTGCACTTAACTATCCCCACTGCCAACCATACATATATATCAGTGTAATAAAATCCCATGTCTTCCTATAAGACAATGTATTGGAGGAAACATTTGCTCTATGTCTCAAGTCAGTACTGCTGCCCCATTCCTCCTTCCAAAGCTACTGCCCAGTTCCTTTCTCCCACATTCGCCCTATTCCTTCCCCCGGTTCCACTGTCCCATTCCTTCCCCTTAGTCATTCTGTCCTATTCCCTCCTCTCGGTACTACTGTCCCATTCCTTCCTCCCAAAGCTCCCAGTCGTTCGTTTCTCCCACATTCTGCCCTATTTCCTCTTCCCGGTGCTACTGTCCCATTCTTTCCTCCCAGTCATTCTGCCCTATTCCCTCCTCCTGGCGCTACTACCCCATTACTTCCTCCTAGTCATTCTACCCTATTCCCTCCTTGCAGGGCTACTGCCCCATTCTATCCTTGTTCTTTCTTTTAGCTCGTGTGCCTCTCACCCTGCTAAATACCTGCACCCCGACTCTCTGTTGCTCCCTTGTGTGCTTCTGTCTTTCGTATGCTTTTCTTATCGCGCTCCACTTTACTCTTTTCCATAGAGGTGATGCTTTTATTACTCCCTCTCTCCATTGCTTTACCAGACGTCGACTCTGCCCGGAAAAAGAGCTTGTAGTATCATCCGTTTCCAACACCTAGAGTGCATCTAAAGCAGCATCGATTTATTTCTCCTCAACCCGCGTACTGTAGTTCAGCACAATAGATCTCGCATTAGCAAGAGTTTAACCTATTGGCATTGTAAATGACAATGCCTCAGACTTAGGTTCTAAAAACCAAAACATAAAGAATAAAGGCATTGTCATTTACAAGTCTAATAGCTCAAACTCATGTAAATGCGAGACCTATTGCGTTGCAAATGCTTGTTTATACACTGTTGGTATAAACATATATTTTTGATAACTCATTATACTTGGTTGTTCACAATTTGTCTTTTCCTAATTCAAAGGTCCACTTTGTTCTTCTATTTCCTCATTTTTTTTTTCACACTTGTAGAACAAATGATGATCATTGTCCGAATTTCCATCTAGGAAGAAACTTGGCCCTACGCCTGGCTAGGAAAGACCCAGGCAACAACTGATCTCTGGACTGGTCGGATAGGATCTCCTTTTACTCCGAAGAAGATATCCCCTGTACCTGGCCTACCCTCGATCCTCAATTAACAGGTTGTTGCATATTCTTGCCCTCTGTCAACAGTACTCAGGTTATATCATTAACTTGGACAAGTCATTGATTTATGTCCTCAGTGGAGAGCCCCCACTTCTTCCCCCGGGCAGCAGCGCTGACATAGTCACGGGCGGTTTCCGCTATCTGGGCATTTATGTCATGGGGAACAAGGAAGTTTTCTATCAGAAGAATCTCCTGCCTCCCCTGCATCGCCTCCAGGCTGACATGCAGCACTGGAAGACACTGCCCCTTACTCCATTGGATAGAGCTGCCCTTTTTAAAATGAAGGCACTCCCCTGTTTCCTTTACGCCCTGCAGAACACGCCATATCCTGTCTCTGCCCACTACTTCCAGACGGTTGATTCTGAAGTCCACTCGCTACTATGGAATGGCGGCACGCCCGAATTGCCCTGACCAAACTTACACAAAGTTGGTATGACGGGGGTATTGCTCTCCCGGCGATTAAAGCATATTACTGGGCCTCACAATTAGTGGTCCTCAATCACTGGGCCCACCGTCCTCTTATGGATCCCGCATACAGGATGGACAGGCTTAATATGACTGCGGGCAATTACCTACGAGCATTGTATGGAGGGCTCAGGCATCTACCCAACTATACTCCGACCTCTACCACAGTTTCGATCTGGCATGCGGCAAACGCCACGTTGGGTTGTAAGGGGAAAAATACGCAGGTTACTCAATTGCTGGAATCGTGCCAATTGGGTATGCTCTCGGGTTATTCAAGGTTTGAAAAGAGGGATTTGATTGGTCTCTCCTACGGTTAGGGGCCTGTGAGCGAAAGGTGCTGTGGTTCCATTCGGCGAACTACAATTTAAATACCAACTGCATGAGGGGGAAACGTTTCGTTATCTTCAGGCATGCAGTGTATTCTGTAAGGCAATTCCCAAGGGCTCCGATCTATCTTTTGTCCTCGCCTCTGGAAAATAGGCTTCTAGATGATTATCTTCCGGATAAGGCCATCTCCCTGAAATACCGTAAAATACTTAATATTTCACCAGAGACTCTCGACAAACTACGCACAAAATGGTGCGATGACGTGCAAGACTTATGTGATGAAGATTGGAGGGAGGCCCTGGCTTCTCCCAGGGAGGTGGCTGTCCATTCCCGCTTCAAGCTCATACAGCTTAAAAATACTTCACAGGGCCTTTTATACCAGTGTGGCACTTGTTAAAATGGGTCTCTCTTATTCCCCATTCTGTCCCCGAGGCTGCTGTTCCAAGGGCACCTTCTTACACCAGTGGTGGGCCTTTCCTGTTCTTCAACAGTACTGGAGTGCGATTTTGTCCACCATGTCCCAAATATGCCATAAACCTATAGAAACCTCTCCTCAACTTTGTCTCCGACACATTTGGGACGCCACTGACCTCTCTCGAACTGAACAAACATGGGCTTCGCTGGGCTGTATAATAGCAAAACGCAACATAGCCAGACCATGGAAGGGAGGAACGGTGCCCCAACACAGGGACTGGGCGCCCGACATGGACTGGTGCATGCAGGCTGATAGAGTGGTATATGAGAGCAGGGGATGCCCAGGTAAATGGGCAAAAATATGGGGCCCCGGGAACGAAAGCAGAGATCTTCTGTGCACTCCCTTTGACGATGGTTCCCCATTTAATGTTGATAACGAGACACTTAAAGGTTTAATACCAGTATGTGACTGAAATATTATCAGTGACGCTTCTTTCTATTATATTGATTATCGGTACCTTGTGTTTATTTCACGTGATTCAACCATCTTGACAACTGCTCTCTTTTTATGTTTTTGTATTCTTTTTATATTGTTTTTCGTTGTTTCTCTCAATAAAAAAGATTTATAAAGAAAATAAAATAATGAAGGTCGCAGAGTTGCCGCCCTGTGAGAGCCAGGCCGTGCACGCAGCTTTATTTCAGAAGAGTGCAGGATCAATAAGGAAGCAGCAGCTGTGGGATAGCCAGGCCGAGCACACATCAGGAGAGTGAAGGATCAATAAGGAAGCAGCAGCTGTGGGATAGCCAGGCCGAGCACACCTCAGAAGAGTGCAGGATCAATAATGAAGGTCGCAGAGCTGCTGCTGCTGTGTGAGGCAGGCCGTGCATGCAGCTTTAGTTCAGAAGAGTGCAGGATCAATAAGGAAGCAGCAGCTGTGGGATAGCCAGGCCGAGCTCACTTCAGAAGAGTGAAGGATCAATAAGGAAGCAGCAGCTGTGTGATAGCCAGGCCGAGCACACTTCAGAAGAGTGCAGGATCAATAAGGAAGCAGCAGCTGTGTGATAGCCAGGCCGAGCACACTTCAGAAGAGTGCAGGATCAATAATGAAGGTCGCAGAGAGCTGCAGCTGTGTGATAGCCAGGCCGAGCTCACTTCAGAAGAGTGCAGGATCAATAATGAAGGTCGCAGAGCTGCAGCTGTGTGATAGCCAGGCCAAGCACACTTCAGAAGAGTGCAGGATCAATAATGAAGGTCACAGAGCTGCAGCTGTGTGATAGCCAGGCCGATTACTTCACTTCAGAAGAGAGCAGGATCAATAATGAAGGTCACGGAGCTGCAGCTGTGTGATAGCCAGGCCGAGCACACTTCAGGAGAGTGCAGGATCAATAATGAAGGTCTCAGAGCTGCTGCTGTGTGATAGCCAGGCCGAGCACACTTCAGAAGAGTGCAGGATCAATAATGAAGGTCGCAGAGCTGCAGCTGTGTGATAGCCAGGCCGAGCACACTTCAGAAGAGTGCAGGATCAATAATGAAGGTCGCAGAGCTGCAGCTGTGAGATAGCCAGGCCGAGTACTTCACTACAGAAGAGTGCAGGATCAATAATGAAGGTCACAGAGCTGCAGCTGTGTGATAGCCAGGCCGAGCACACTTCAGAAGAGTGCAGGATCAATAATGAAGGTCACAGAACTGCAGCTGTGTGATAGCCAGGCCGAGCACACTTCAGAAGAGTGCAGGATCAATAATGAAGGTCGCAGAGCTGCAGCTGTGTGATAGCCAGGCCGAGCTCACTTCAGAAGAGTGAAGGATCAATAATGAAGGTCGCAGAGCTGCAGCTGTGTGATAGCCAGGCCGCGCACACTTCAGAAGAGTGCAGGATCAATAATGAAGGTCGCAGAGCTGCAGCTGTGTGATAGCCAGGCCGAGCTCACTTCAGAAGAGTGCAGGATCAATAATGAAGGTCGCAGAGCTGCAGCTGAGTGATAGCCAGGCTGAGCACACTTCAGAAGAGTGCAGGATCAATAATGAAGGTCACAGAACTGCAGCTGTGTGATAGCCAGGCCGAGCACACTTCAGAAGAGTGCAGGATCAATAATGAAGGTCGCAGAGCTGCAGCTGTGTGATAGCCAGGCCGAGCTCACTTCAGAAGAGTGAAGGATCAATAATGAAGGTCGCAGAGCTGCAGCTGTGTGATAGCCAGGCCGCGCACACTTCAGAAGAGTGCAGGATCAATAATGAAGGTCTCAGAGCTGCAGCTGTGTGATAGCCAGGCCGAGCTCACTTCAGAAGAGTGAAGGATCAATAATGAAGGTCGCAGAGCTGCTGCAGCTGTGTGATAGCCAGGCCGAGCACACTTCAGAAGAGTGCAGGATCAATAATGAAGGTCGCAGAGCTGCAGCTGAGTGATAGCCAGGCCGAGCACACTTCAGAAGAGTGAAGGATCAATAAGGAAGCAGCAGCTGTGTGATAGCCAGGCCGAGCACACTTCAGAAGAGTGCAGGATCAATAAGGAAGCAGCAGCTGTGTGATAGCCAGGCCGAGCACACTTCAGAAGAGTGCAGGATCAATAATGAAGGTCGCAGAGAGCTGCAGCTGTGTGATAGCCAGGCCGAGCACACTTCAGAAGAGTGCAGGATCAATAATGAAGGTCGCAGAGCTGCAGCTGTGTGATAGCCAGGCCAAGCACACTTCAGAAGAGTGCAGGATCAATAATGAAGGTCACAGAGCTGCAGCTGTGTGATAGCCAGGCCGATTACTTCACTTCAGAAGAGAGCAGGATCAATAATGAAGGTCACGGAGCTGCAGCTGTGTGATAGCCAGGCCGAGCACACTTCAGGAGAGTGCAGGATCAATAATGAAGGTCTCAGAGCTGCTGCTGTGTGATAGCCAGGCCGAGCACACTTCAGAAGAGTGCAGGATCAATAATGAAGGTCACAGAACTGCAGCTGTGTGATAGCCAGGCCGAGCACACTTCAGAAGAGTGCAGGATCAATAATGAAGGTCGCAGAGCTGCAGCTGTGTGATAGCCAGGCCGAGCTCACTTCAGAAGAGTGAAGGATCAATAATGAAGGTCGCAGAGCTGCAGCTGTGTGATAGCCAGGCCGCGCACACTTCAGAAGAGTGCAGGATCAATAATGAAGGTCGCAGAGCTGCAGCTGTGTGATAGCCAGGCCGAGCTCACTTCAGAAGAGTGCAGGATCAATAATGAAGGTCGCAGAGCTGCAGCTGAGTGATAGCCAGGCTGAGCACACTTCAGAAGAGTGCAGGATCAATAATGAAGGTCACAGAACTGCAGCTGTGTGATAGCCAGGCCGAGCACACTTCAGAAGAGTGCAGGATCAATAATGAAGGTCGCAGAGCTGCAGCTGTGTGATAGCCAGGCCGAGCTCACTTCAGAAGAGTGAAGGATCAATAATGAAGGTCGCAGAGCTGCAGCTGTGTGATAGCCAGGCCGCGCACACTTCAGAAGAGTGCAGGATCAATAATGAAGGTCTCAGAGCTGCAGCTGTGTGATAGCCAGGCCGAGCTCACTTCAGAAGAGTGAAGGATCAATAATGAAGGTCGCAGAGCTGCTGCAGCTGTGTGATAGCCAGGCCGAGCACACTTCAGAAGAGTGCAGGATCAATAATGAAGGTCGCAGAGCTGCCGCAGCTGTGTGATAGCCAGGCCGAGCACACTTCAGAAGAGTGAAAGATCAATAATGAAGGTCGCAGAGCTGCTGCAGCTGTGTGATAGCCAGGCAGAATTCTAATCACCATAGATGAATTATTAACAAAGTCTCCGACCCACATGCTGTGTGATTGCCGGGCTGAGCACAGTGCTTCTCTGCAGAAAAGTGACGGATCATTAACAAAAGTCACAGAGCCTCCCAATGTCCGATAGCAAGGCCGAGCACAAAGTGAACAAAATCACCATTGTATATTTGTGGGTGACAGTTGTAAATGGCTGATGGAGCTGCATTTTGAAATGATTGTTCTGCAAAGGAAATTAAAAAAAGAGATTGATTGCACCATACTATTAAATAGTTGGAACTAATCATGACACTATAGAATGTACATAATAATTACTAGATTTTACATGTTAATAAAATTGTATGTTTTGGGATATGTAATAAAACAAAAAATAATTTGAATTTATAGTATTTGACTGCTGATTGTAAAGAATGAGATTGCTCCCCTACACTATCAAGATACTTTGTGCTGCCTGCAGGGAGTCTACAGACAACCCACAAATGATGGAGGGAATGCAGAACAAATCAAACATTCATCCACAGTCAGGAGATCTGATTTAAATCCATCGTTCTTTTGCTCATCATGCCATCCCAGCTTAGAACCAGCCATAAGCAAATCCGTCTTGGCCCTGCTCCCCATTGGGAACAGTCCAGGCTGAACTGCCGAACCAGGTCCTCTTAGAACCAGAAACGAGCATCCTGAGAACGGTTTTGGCGTATCACACTTATCAGCCAGGTCAGGTTCAATTCAGTGGCACAGTGAGCCCGGGACTCATGTCTGGCCATACCAGGAGCAAAAGACACACAAATGATGGACAGAATGAGGAACAAATCAAACATTCACACCCAGTCGAGATCTGGGTTCAATCCATCCTTCTCTAGCTCACCATGCCACCCCAATTTAGAGCCAGCCATATGCAACTCAGTATTGACGCTGCTCCTCATGGAAACAATCCAGCCCTAGCTGCCAAGGCAGGCCCTCCCTGGACTAGAAACAAGCATCCTAGGATCAGTTTCGAGGTATCACTCCTCATCAGCCAGGCTAGCCTGAATACTGTGGCACCGTGAGCCTAAAACCAAACTCCGTGCATACCCGGCATAATTAGGGTGAGTTTGCCACAGATGCAGATGAAGGGGTCCAACTTGACAGTGTGTCCCTGGACTGACAAGGTTTCTTTAGTTGGGATGGTACTAGCTCTCCTGTGTGGCTTGAAAGAGAAGTGCTACTGGTAATACAGAGATCTGTACTACACTACTTTTAATTCAGTCATTGTTACCCAACCAATGCATTATTTTTTAGGAACGATAACAATATGTCTGTCGCTTGTCAATCCCCTTGTTTATAATCCATATAAATGCCACAAAATGTTCAGTACTTGAATGTATTTTGCTACAAGAGGGATATAAATATTCAAAAAATACTTTTTTTAAAGTTTCTTATTTAGTGCAGCTTTATATACTGGGTGTTCGTCGATCGTGATACAGCCAGACCAACGATACTGTGATGGATGTGGAATGAAGGAGCCGAGTACAAAGAGTTTCTCTGAAAGCTCTGAGCACCTTAGAAGGGTGAACAGTAATAAAGCTAAGGTTACTTAAGGATTTGGTTTCATATCTAGAATGTTGGTCTACCCATGTCCCGGACTAACAGGGCATTTTACATTTATTTTATAGTACGTAAGGCTGTTTTTCAAAGCCATTGTGAGAACATATAGTGCTGAAAGTCTAGCAAAATCTATCCATGGCGCCCTGCACTGGTGTTTCTGAGTAGGACCTGCTTGAGCTTCTGTTGTATAGAAAATTCTGTGGGTTGCTCTGGGGGATAATAATTCCATAGTCGTATGGGAGCTTAACTTTAAATGTTTATTGACTGGAATGGAACTAAATGCCCTCCTGAACCTGGCCAAGATATGGGTAAGTAGGTAGTCCATACTGAAGTAAGTCTTTGTTATTGATGAGATCTGCTGAGATTCCAAGGAGAAAGTTCACGGAATCATTTTGATGTTCTTGTTGTCACTGAGTGTAGATGATTAGAACATGGATTACTGTCATCTCACTGTTTATTCGGCTCAAATATGTGTAGCGAATTGTGTTAAAATGTCCTCATTTCGTGTGCATTTTCACACCAATACTTCTGAAGTTAGTGGACCATATCTATAAATTAATACAGTTGAATACAATTACTAGAGTGGGGCTAAGTCATTTGGTAATTTTAGAGGATCAAAACATTTGCCACCAATAATTGGGAAAGTAAAATGATTATATATATATTTTTTTTGTATTCTTTTTTAGTAACAAAATGGCAAAGAACATCAGGTGACATTAGCAGATCTTGCTAGTTACATGAGTACATTTCTATACATTCAAAATAATAGACACAGAATATAGGTAAAGGATCAAGGGGACACCTGCGCTTCCACTTCCTCGAAACACATCGGGGGGGACACAAACGTCTCAGCTGTAGTGATTCCAAGCCTCCCATACCTTCCCCCACTTCACCGGACACTCCCTAGCCACATACACCGACCTCTCACTGAACATGCACCAATCCAGGTCCTCCTCCCACCTCTCGGCCCGAGGCGGCTGGCTGGCTCTCCACAACTGTGCAATATTCCGCTCAGCTACCATGCAGGCCAGCGTGACCCATTGCTTCCTATATGCAGTCAGATCCGTGGGTTCCCAAACGTTAAGAATACACCTGCGCGCTTCTGGCTGTATCTCCACCCCCAGGACGTCTTGTAGCCTATCGGGAATCTTCTCCTTCTCCCAATATGCTTGCACCCCAGAACAATACCACAGTATATGCATGAACGTTCCAAGTTCCCCACACCCCCTCCTACACCCCCCGCCCTCCGAGTGACCCATACGGACCAGACGAGGCCTGTGACATATGACCTATGGAGAATCTTTATTGTACTAATCAAAGCCTCATCTGTATCCCCACTATCCGTGGAGAGGAAACCACCTACCGCCAATCCTCATCATCCAACTCTATTCCACCCTCACCCCAGCGCGTTCTCAAGAGGACCAGCAGGCCTTCCATATGGCTAATAAGTTTCTTATATATTAATGAAATTGTTTTCTCCGGGAGGTAGCTGTCCAGCACTCGGTCCTCGAGAGGGGAGGCATCGGGAAGCGACGTATCCTTGGAGATATTCGCAAGTAGGGCATGTCCGATCTGGAGGTAGTGGTAATGTTCACGATCGTGAACATGGTATTGTTCCTTGTTAGACCCGGCCGCCTAGCGTGACCCTCCGAAGCCCAGCACACACCCTGACCCGTGCACATCCCTCACATCCTAGCCAACCCTTCCCTTTTAGGGCACACACATGCATGAACCCAGACATCCCCGTCCATGCCCTCCATTTTCACGGCTTAGCCGACCCTTCCCTCTAGGGCACACACGCACGACCCCGGACATTCCCATCCGTGCCCTCCATTTTCCCCAGCACCACGAGGCCCGTGTGCCCACCTTCGAGCACCTAAGATGGCCGCCCAGCCCCAGCGCGGCCCAGGCCTAGCGGCGCCACCCAGTCTGGAAAACAACGCGCTTCATCGAGTGAGAGAGGGAGGAGCAGTATCTCTCACACCTTCAACCTCCCCCTGGGAGATGGGTTTCGATCGCCCCTCCGGCCTCCCTGAGGGCCGGCTCCACGCCTGCTGTGTGTCTGGGACTCCTCCCGAACCGGTCCTGAAAGGATCAAAGGACGACATGGCAGGAAACCCCAACCAGCAACCCCCAGGTGACAAGACCCTGCTGGACAGACTTCGGACATCAAAGCGGAGGTGGACAATAACGAGGGGTGCTCTGGGCCTATCTGGCAGATTCAATTCTGGAACAACGAGAGCCCTGCTGACGTGATCGCGGCTCCCCTGGTAGAGAAGGACTTCTGCCGAACCCTCTGAGCCCTGCTGAGTGACTCGCGGCTCCCCTGCAACCTAGGAACATCTGAGCCCTGCTGAGTGACTCGCGGCTCCCCTGCAACTTTGGAACACCTGAGCCCTGCTGAGTGACTCGCGTCTCCCCTGAACTCGTAAGAACACCGACCTTTTGCTTGAGCCCTGCTGAGTGACTCGCGGCTCCTATGACACTCCCGGTCCGGCTGGACCCTAACGATCGCATCGTATCCCCCGGCTCGAGGATTGTGAGCTGTGCGCCGGATACGCAACTACAGGTGACCCTGATCCACAAAGACTGTCCCGCTACCCTTTACCCTACCGAGACTCTTGAGCCCTCGTGCTCCCTTGTATATATTGCAACCTGCCTGATCATAAAGATCCTTCAATATTTAGATAAAGCTCTATTCTTAAGAATCTACGGTGTGGTGTCTCTTTGTCGTGTGGTGCTTGTGCAGCGTGTACGATCCTAGATTTGAGGCTCTTCCTCCTGAGGAGTCTCTCGCCAGTGCTCGGCTACGATACTTCGAGGGTAGATCCTAGGGTGACCGGGTCCACTTCCTGGCTCCCCTGAGGTCGCCTTCTAACATTGGTGGCAAGCGTTGGGATTACAACCCATAATCTAGAGATCGTACCGTAACGGCTGACACACTACCGACAGAGACGACGGAAGAAACCACCATGAGTCTCACGGAAAACGATGCGGGTACTGCATTCCAGGTGGAACAATTGGAAGAGTACACGCACAAACAACTAAAAGAATTCTGCAAAGAATTAAGAATCGCTACCACCAGTCTCAACACAAAAGAGGACATGCAAAAGGCACTAAAGGCTTGGGTGGACTCCGGAGCACCCCGCACCGGAGGAGCGACGGAGCCGCACGACGAAGCCGGACTCCCCCAAAGAGAGAGCAGCGGCACCCCGGTACGGAGCTCCGTACCAGACGGGAGCCTATCCCCGGAAGAACTTGCAGATCGAGAAAGAAGTCGCCATCAGGAACTGGAACTGGGGAGGTTGAAAATCGAAGGCGAACTAAGACTAGCTGAAAAGAAGCTAGCCGTAGAGCAGTTACGGGTTCAAGGAGAACTCGAGGAGAAGAAGCTCCAACGGGAGCAGGAAGACCGACGACTCCAGCTGGAGCACAAGCGAAGCTTGAAAGAACTGGAACTCAAGAACCGGAGAGAAGAGACCCGACCCCCGGGGCCCGGAGAGGCCGCGCCCCTGACGGAATGAAATATTACAAGAATGATGACATTCAACAATGGTATAAGGCCTACGAGGTCGCCATGACCTCCCACCGAGTCCAGCAGAAGGATTGGGGGGCCGGGTTGTGGGACCGATTCTTGAGCGAGGGGAGAGATACCCTGCTCGACCTACCATCCTCCATGCAGACCTCCTACAGCCACATGAAGGAAGCCCTCCTCACAAGGTACGGCCTCACCCCAGAGATGTACCGCCTACGGTTCCGGGACTGTGTGAAGATTCCTGGCACCACGTGGGTGGAATATGTGAACTTTTTTAGTTGTGCGTTTGATGGGTGGATCAAGGGCAGCAAGGTCACCCCCCTAGACTAACTAGCTGACCTCATGTTGTGGGAACACCTGGCTTCGAACTGCTTTGTAGAGCTACGCCAGCACCTACTCGACAGCTCACGGATCCGAGGAAGCTGGCTGTCGAGGCAGATCGCTGGGTGAACACCCGGGTCTCCCGGGGCCCCGTAGGAGAACACTCCCGATCTAGTCAGGGTCCCCAGCGCCAGCGAGGGGGGGAACCAGGGGGACAGAGAGAATCCCAGTCCAGTACGCCCAAGGTCCAACCCCCGAACTTCCCAGCACCCCCGCCAGCTGTATCCGGTCCCCCGGTTAGACGAGCGCACCGGGTGACCATTACCTGTTTCCGTTGCCAGAAGCCTGGCCATTATGCCAATGACCCCGAGTGCCCCATGGCCCTGCGCGTCCCCGCTGCAGCGCCCCCAGCCCGACAGATGGCCAATGTCGCCCTAGGGGAAGAAATCAAGGAAGAAGGAGAATGGGAGCAGGAGCCCGTAGCCATGGCCTTAGTTTCCCTGGGAGATAGAGAGATGGTCCCCGGGAATCCCCTACCCCCCAACACGAAGAAGTATAGGCAGATTGTCACGATCAATGGCCAGCAGGCCGAAGCCATTCGCGACACCGGGGCGAGTATTACCGGTGTTCTCAGCCACTTAGTCCGGGAGGATCAGATCCTCCCCCATGTCTTTTGCCCAGTCCTTTCCGCAGACAACATTGAGAGCCTATGTCGAGTAGCCCTGGTACCCTTCGAATGGGAAGGAGTAGAAGGCAAGTTGAAGGTCGCAGTACGAACCGCCCAGCCGGTTGACTGCCTCCTGGGGAATGATTTGGAGAGTTCCCCATGGCAACAAGTTAAACGCCGGACACACTTAGGAATGATGGGCCTCCCCGAGTGGGTGTGCGCCACCACCCGATCCATGACAGCCCGACTGCCCCCTCCCGGGGAAGCCGAGGACACCCCCCTGAAGAGAACCGGATCGACCCCGTCGAGGTCCCAGATGTCTCCCCACGAGGAGAATCTGTCCCCACCGACGAACCCCTACCTTCTGACCCCCCACAAGATGTGTTCCGCTACATCTTGGCCCTCCGGAACCAAACGAGGAAGTTCCGAGAGCTAGCCGAAGCCAACCTGGAGGCGAGCCAGGAAGAAATGAACCGCTGGTACGACCAGAATGCCCCTCTGGTCGAGTTCCAGCCGGGCCAGCAGGTATGGGTCATGGCCCCAGTAAAACCGTGCGCCCTCCAGGACAAGTGGACAGGTCCCTTCAAAGTCATTGAGAGAAAGAGTCAGGTCACATACTTGGTGGACGTCCAGTCCCCCCGGGACCCCCTTCGGGTCCTGCACGTGAACCGCCTCAAGCCTCACTTCGTGCGGACGGAGTTGAGTTTTCTGTTGGCCACAGATGACGGGGCAGAGGAGGAGTCCGATCCTCTCTCCGACCTCCTATATACCAAGGAGAAGGATGGCTCCGTGGAAGGAGTGAACCTCTCTCCGGCCCTCACGCCCCAGCAGCGCGAAGACTGCCGCCAGCTCCTGGGGCAGTTCTCTGATTTTTTCTCCCTTGTCCCCAACGTCATCGACTGGTGTGTCCACGACGTGGACACCGGAGACAGCCCGCCGGTGAAGCACAGAGCCTACCGAGTCCCTGATCGAGTCCGGTCCTGCATCCAGGCCGAGGTCTCGAAGATGTTGACCTTGGGGTTGATCGAACCCTCAGACAGCCCCTGGGCCAGCCCAGTGGTGCTGGTCCCGAAAGCAGCTGCCCCCGGTGTAGCCCCGGAACTACGATTCTGCGTGGACTACCGGGGCCTCAATGAAGTCACCCGAGCAGACACTCACCACATTCCCCGAGCAGACGAGCTCATCGACCGTCTCGGGGCTGCTCGTTTTCTCAGCACCTTCGATTTGACCTGCGGGTACTGGCAAATTGCGCTCACAGAGGGAGCCAAGGAGCGTTCTGCCTTCTCAACCCCGGATGGGCACTATCGCTTTCGCGTAGTGCCCTTCGGAATGAAAAATGCCCCGGCCACTTTTCAGCGACTGGTAAACAGAGTCCGGGCCGGGCTGGAAGAGTTCAGCGCCGCATATCTGGACGATATTGCGGTTTTCAGTACCGAATGGAGTGAGCGCCTCCGGAAGCTGTTGACGGCCCTGCGCCAGGCAGGCCTCACAGTGAAAGCGAGTAAATGCCAAATTGGCCAAGGTTCGGTGGTTTACCTGGGGCACCAGGTCGGAAGTGGGCAGGTCGCCCCTCTGCAGTCTAAGATCGACGCCAACTTAGCCTGGGAACCACCCACCACTCAGACCGAGGTCCGGGCCTTCCTGGGCCTCACCGGCTACTACCGGAGATTTATCCGAGAGTACGGCAGCATTGTAGGCCCCCTCACCGAACTCACCTCCAAGAAGCACCCCAAGCGTGTGCAATGGACCCCCGCCTGCCAGGAGGCGTTCGACGCCCTGAAAAGAGCCATGTGCACCGCCCCGGTGCTCCAAGCCCCCGACTACTCCCAGGAGTTCGTGGTACAGACCGATGCCTCCGAGCACGGGATCGGAGCGGTACTCTCCCAAGTCAATGCCCAAGGCCTAGACCAGCGTGTGGCTTTCCTCAGCTGACGGCTGACGCCCAGAGAACAGAGGTGGAGCACCATCGAGCGTGAGGCATTCGCCGTAGTCTGGGCCCTCAAGAAATTACGACCTTACCTGTTCGGTACCCATTTCAGGGTCCAAACAGACCATCGCCCCCTGCGCTGGCTCATGCAGATGCGTGGAGAAAACCCCAAACTACTGCGGTGGTCAATCTCCCTCCAGGGGATGGATTTCACAGTAGAACATCGCCCAGGTGCAGATCACGCCAACACTGACGGCCTCTCTAGGTTCTTCCGCCTCAGAGAAGAGAACCCCCAAGAGGATGGGTAGTTCTCTCCGGCTTTCAGCTGGGGGGACGCGTGTTAGACCCGGCCGCCTAGCGTGGCCCTCCGAAGCCCAGCACACACCCTGACCCGTGCACATCCCTCACATCCCACGTACCCGGCCTAGCCAACCCTTCCCTTTTAGGGCACACACATGCATGAACCCGGACATCCCCATCCGTGCCCTTTATTTTCACGGCTTCGCCGACCCTTCCCTCTAGGGCACACACGCACGACCCCGGACATTCCCGTCCGTGCCCTCCATTTTCCCCAGCACCACGAGGCCCGTGTGCCCACCTTCGAGCACCTAAGATGGCCGCCCAGCCCCAGCGCGGCCCAGGCCTGGCGGCGCCACCCAGTCTGGAAAACAACGCGCTTCATCGAGTGAGAGAGGGAGGAACAGTATCTCTCACACCTTCGACCTCCCCCTGGGAGATGGGTTTCGATCCCCCCTCCGGCCTCCCTGAGGGCCGGCTCCACGCCTGCTGTGTCTCTGGGACTCCTCCCGAACCGGTCCTGAAAGGATCAAAGGACGACATGGCAGGAAACCCCAACCAGCAACCCCCAGGTGTCAAGACCCCTTCTGGACAGACTCCGGACATCAAAGCGGAGGTGGACTATAACCAGGGGTGCTCTGGGCCTATCTGGCAGATTCGATTCTGGAACGACGAGAGCCCTGCTGACATGGTTGCAGCTCCCCTGGTAGAGAAGGACTTCTGCCAAACCCTCTGAGCCCTGCTGAGTGACTCGCTGCTCCCCTGAACTCGTAAGAACACCGAACTTTTGATTGAGCCCTGCTGAGTGACTCGCGGCTCCTACAACACTCCCGGTCCGGCTGGACCCTAACGATCGCATCGTATCCCCAGGCTCGAGGATTGTGAGCTGTGCGCCGGATACGCAACTACAGGTGACCCTGATCCACAAAGACTGTCCCGCTACCCTTTACCCTACCGAGACTCTTGAGCCCTCGTGCTCCCTTGTATATATTGCAACCTGCCTGATCATAAAGATCCTTTGATATTTAGATAAAGCTCTATTTTTAAGAATCTACGGTGTGGTGTCTCTTTGTCGTGTGGTGCTTGTGCAGCGTGTACGATCCTAGATTTGAGGCTCTTCCTCCTGAGGAGTCTCTCGCCAGTGCTCGGCTACGATACTTCGAGGGTAGATCCTAGGGTGACCGGGTCCACTTCCTGGCTCCCCTGAGGTCGCCTTCTAACATTCCTGAAGTGAATTGAATGTGAGGGCTGTGCCTTTCTCCCAGATATCTTTAATCTACGTAATCCCGATGAGGTCCCACTTGTCGAACCCCCTAGATTTCCATAGGCTCCCCAACTTCTCCAAACTCCACAGCGGGGTGGACAGTGTGAGTCTCCCCTCCCACCTGAGGTGCCTATTCGTCTCGTGCCACACCTGAACGGCGTGTGCTGTTGCTCCCGCGAGGGGAAACCGACGAGGTCCAGCATAGAGCGCTCTAGTGAAATCACCACCCAGGACTTGCCAGCGGTCCATATCATACCCTGGGCCCCCAGGGGGGCCCGTATATTGCATGATTCACCCCGGCCAACTGGGAGGCCCAGTAGTATTTCTGTAGGTCCGGCAGGCCTATCCCCCTGTCATACCAGGGGAGAGTGAGTTGGGAGCACTCTATACATGGCCTGGAGGACCTCTATCTCCCTAAAGTAGGATGCAGGTACCAAATCCATCGAGTTCTGGAGCGCGTATAAAAACCGGGAAGGGCCAACATCCTAAAAAGCATTGCTCTGCCCAGAAGTGAGAGCGGAAGCGTTTTCCAGCGCGCCACATCCCTCCTTAACCTAATCAAGGGGGCGCCAAGATTATTACCATATCGTAGTTCTATTTTTTTTTTTTTTAATAGGTAAACCGTTTTCTGCTCCTGGTTTTCTTTAAAACAGATGCTAGCCGATATGCCTATTATGCTGGTTTGATATACGGCCTAGCACACTAGGTCAATGTCTGGAAGCATAGGACGAGGTCACTTTCAGAACTTGGAATTGAAACATTTAGTTGGTGTTAAATGCTAGAAAGAGCATTGCCCATCCATGGAGCCAGAGTTCCGTCCGCCATGGCATGTTTACTGTGGAAGGCTTTGGGAACCAATGACATTCAAGTAAAAAAATACAACTTCTTATCAACTTGGCTGCCTGTCCTGGTGGGTGTTCATAGAAAACTGGCTTCTCAAGCTAGACAGAGGGCACTGGGGATGTTTCTACTAATTTAAGAGATAGTTTGGTTGATAAACAAGACATCTGTCCCTATCTTTCATTGCAGTGTACAGAATAAGGAGTTCATCAATTTCTTAAACACCTAGTAGCTGACATTGAGCCGACAGATAAAATTATAACAGAGCAGCAATTTGCCAACAGTTATGTGTTTAGGTACATTTTCACTGTATTAGGGCCCTTAAAATGAAAACACAAGTTTTTTAAGAAAGCTAACGTGAGGGTGTAACTTCCCTCAGATGATCTGGACGTTCTGTAGTCATTAGCCACAGGAATGAAACCAAGTGAAACTACAGAGTTTTAGGTCAAAAAGTGACTGAATTAGCTAAAGAATGCCCATCACCCATAGATTGTAGGACGCTGCTGGTAACATATCTCTGCAGGTTTCGTTTAGCGATCGGTGGATCGAATTCTTTTAGTGAGTCTGTTTGTGTATCTTTAAATGTTTAATCAAACGTATAATCATTTTTAGACCTGGATGTGTGTAATCCCTTTGACGCACCAGTGCCTTGTTCCCTACCACTGTTTATAAATTGATTAATTGATGTTAAAATACATTTTAGTCATTGATGTTTTCTTCTGTGCTATTGTTGTATCAATTTCATGGAATATTCATTAATTCCGTAATAAATATGGTTTGATTCATTCACTCAAATTCTGTCAGCTCTTCTGTGATTTTTTATTTAGGACAATGAATGGTTAAAATGTATGTCTAGGGTGGAGGTGTTCAAACTGGGGTTGTGCCCCCTTTGGGGGTTCTCTGGTGATCCCAGGTGGGGCGCCAGGCTCTGGCCAAAAAAACATTATACTGATAACAGTGCTTTATTTTTAGCTGAAAATACTGAGCAGCAGTAAGCTGCTCTCCAATGGGCCGTCACTAACATGTTTTGTCGTTTATATCCTAGCTAGTACGTGTCAAAAGGGACGGGACTCCAAATGTTCTTCAAAACCTCCACCCCCACTTCAAATAAACTCACTGTGGGTACTTGTACCCGTTACTAGAACATTGGAATGTTGGGAGCTCCATTGAAGACAACCGAGTAGCTCCGGGCTTGTAACGGCTGGTATAAGTCCGGAGCTCCAACATTCCAATGTTTGTCTTCATGTTTCTCACTTTTTAATTTAGAACATTCTACCCTCAGTGGATGGAATATTCTAATATCCTTATAGTCTTTCTGCCTCAGGGTATGCCGGTTGTTAAAGGCCCTGAACCTGAGTTTTAGGCCCAAGCGGCAGGCCCTCGGCAGCAGGCTATTAAGCTATAGTAAGGCCTGCCTGACTAGAACAGTAAGTTGGGAAATCATGGATTTGATTGTATTTTTAAAACAGAATGTGAGAAGTTGGCCTGATATATGATGCTCACTAGTTCTATTGATCACCTTGTATCATGCCAAGCAACCCTTATGGTGTTGGTTGTAAGTCAACCTTATGGACCAGCTATCCTAGAGGTAGCATGGACAGAGCAGTCTTAGGCTAAACTCAAGAGGGCATGTGGAGCCAGCTGTTTTACCATATGCAACCCCTTTTAATATCAATTGAAAGGACACCACACAGGATATATATCGAAAATATATATGTCTTTATTTCTAAAGCAATCCCCTATACTCTTTATGAGCACAGAAGCACATACATGAAACAAGTTACTTGATTGAATATATAAATGTTGCACAAATATGGATGGGCCCGGGTGGCCCACTAAACCATATACTAAACAAGTGGTGTTAGAAGCGCGAATTGAACAGTGGTAAGGCCTAGGGCCTTGGGAATCGCTGGGGCTATACTGAGCTAACAATGGTTAGTGAGCAGGAGGCCCACGGGATGCGTGTGCAGTGATGAAAAATACACGCATGCACTCATTGGAAACAATGGGTGCGTAAAAGTCACAAAGTTAAAGATTGGGAGTCTTCCGGATGGTCTAGAACCTAACTACTTGAAACTTAGACACTAGGAGTGTTACACTACACAGGAGCACCAGAGTGCCAGCGTTACCTCATCCACAGGAAGCGGGTGCATAGGTGCCAAAGTGTGTCAGGTTTCTTCGTGGAGTTCTATGGAGCCTTGGAGAAAAGAGGTTGCAGGCGACCAGGCGAGAAGAGTTCCGGTGGATCCAAGGGTGGATCGAAGATGTTGAAGACCTGAAAGCAGAGGGGACAGAGTCTGAGTCACTAGCCGGTGACCAGGAAGGAACCAGGAAGGAACCAGGAAGGAACCAGGCGATGTCGGGATGCAAGCAGGTGATGTTGAGAAGCTTGTCTCTTCAGCCACATGGACCAGGAGGCGTCGACGACGACCAAAAGTCAGGCACGGACTGTCCCACGAAGGCTCTTGCTGTCGGCGGTGTCGGCTTCAAGATCAGAGCAAATAGGCCTTGGCAAATACAAGCCACGCAGGAAATGAAGTTGGCTTCTAATCAGACCAGCAAGGCCTGAGGGGCTGCTTCTTTTCACAGAAGCAAGGGCCAGTCTGGAGCAACAAGCCCAGCGGTGGAAAATCATAGTTTACTCGCCAAAATGGCCACTAGCCAGCGGGCAAGTGACCGGGTAGGCGCGTTGAGCAGGAAAGCGCAAAAGGGCCACACGCAGAACTCGTGGATGGTGCAGGGCTGATCTTTGCTGCAAAAGCTGCTCAGGGCTGGGGCTTCTCAAACCCCAAAGCACAGCGTCGAGGAGGCCTCGGGTGTTGCACAGAAAGAGCTTGCCCATCCATGGAGCCAGAGTTCCGTCCGCCATGGCATGTTTACTGTGGAAGGCTTTGTGAACCAATGACATTCAAGTAAAAAAATACAACTTCTTATCAACTTGGCTGCCTGTCCTGTATGACATGGTGGGTGTTCATAGAGAACTGGCTGGCCATCTTGAAAAGTCCACGACCTGCTAACTGCAGGTCGTGGACTTTTCAAGATGACCAGTCCCACGTCTCTCGTCGCCTCCACTTGTTCTCAGCTTTGCAGGGACTGTGGATCGGGCTGTTGGATATCTGGGAATCTGGTTTTTGTCGGGCTCTGGGCTCCGGCGGGAGGCGGCGGCAAAGCAAGTCGTTGATCGCTGGATGGTGCCTGCGGCTGCAGGGTGGTCACTCTTTGACCACAATGGAGATTCTTCAGTCTTCTTCTTTGGAAGTCAAGTGGTGAAGGTCCAGAGTTTCGTATCAGAGTTTCAGTCAGGATAATCTAAAGTCTTGGGACACAGCTCCTACCTATATACCAAATCTAGGGGCTGGATTACCTACTAGGTCCCTCCTATGGGTGGAACCAGGAACAGGGGTGGTTACACCCCTTTTCCTTTGTCCAGTTTCGCTCCAGATCTGGGGCTGGAGAGCCCCAGCACCGGTCTGAACTGGCATATGCACAGGACACCTTGTGTGCCCCAGGCAATGTCTAATTCTTTTCAGCCCTCCCCATCCCACTACACAAAATCCTGTCTGGGGTGGTGCTAGCACCTCCCAAGGCAGGAAACCCTTTGTCCAAGCCTCCCTCGCTGGAAGGACTCCCAGCAGCAGGAGGTCAGACTTGTGTCTGTGGTGGCAACATCCATTTTGTAATGTTGAGGCTCTGTTTAACTTTAACCGGGGTTCATGTTTGGTGCATGTTGTGTCCCTCTATAAGGGTGGAATGCTACCCCCGTCGCCAGAACTGGCGAGGGGGTAGTATTCCAAATTGTATGACACCTTACTCGACATGTTTTGATAAAGCCAATCCAAAGTTAGCAATAACCACGAGGATTATAATGCACTTAAGAGTATATGGTATGGCTATATCCTTGAACAGCTATAAAGACATGGTTCCGAAAGCTGCAGACAGGCTCAGCTCATGCTAGAGCACCATCTCACATAAAACTAAGCACTCTGCCTCCAGAATTATTAAGGCCTGCCAAATCATGGGGACAGAGAGTCACTTCTGTCGTCTCCCTCAGGGATTCAAGAATAGTCCTGGATTATTTTAAGCGAGGGTAACAGAGTTACTACAAACTTATGATGACGAAGCTTTGTCATATGTCGATGCCATCTATCTGACAGATGATGACTTGGATAGGCACTTGAACAGGGTGAACACCATTATATTGGGCTTCGCCTGTGAAGGGTATAAATTAAATTTTAAGAAATCAAATATTGCCCACCTCAATGTCCTTTTGCTACGATACAAACTTTCAAGTGAAGGCAAAAGACTGGCAGCAAACTTTCTAGAGAAATGAGCGATGCTCCAACCTCCATAAATGCTGAAAATCTTACAGTTGATTCTAGGTTTCCTGAATTTCGGAAGAACTTACATTCTAAATTACGCAGAAAGGGTAAAACCTCTGTACTCATTATTCAAACCTGATTTTAAAACAGTTAATTGGACACAAAAACACACTGAAATTTTGCGTTCATTGCAAACAGACATGTTAGCGACAAAACATTTGCAAACACGCGTAAACATACGCAACTTAGTGATCCAAATCATTCCAGGACAATGCGGATTCACGTACTTAACTTTTAACGAAGGTGAAAAAGTACCAATAGCTTACAAATCACATTTGTACACACAAGCAGAAATGAAATTCACTTCTACAGAAAAAATTCTGGCAGCTGTTCAAACTGCTGTAGCGAAAGAGAGAGCCCTCGCACAGGGTAAGCGCATTATGGTCATTACACCTGCACCTGCCTTAGAGGCAGTGACAAAAGCGAGCATTCCTAATGCTAAAGCTTTACATCCGAGATGGATACAATGTGTTAATTCTCTTGCTGCGACAGACGTTGACTATGACTATGTTTTTGAGCCTTATTTGAAAACACAAGCAT
Organism: Lissotriton vulgaris; assembly: GCF_964263255.1. Lineage (NCBI taxonomy): Eukaryota > Metazoa > Chordata > Amphibia > Caudata > Salamandridae > Lissotriton > Lissotriton vulgaris. Next base: position 78,829,933 of record NC_141685.1, on the reverse strand, counting down.
TTTTACAATACGAACAAGAATGTCCTCTGCCTACTGAAACTCTGCCTCTAGAACAGTATGAATGTATCATTTATAGTGACGGATCAGCTCAACCTGCTACGGAGGGTAAACAAGCCTATAGTGCAGCCTGCGCGACCGTTAAAGGTTGTTGGCGTGATGGCAAATTCCGACCAATGGTCTCTAAAACTCAATCTCTAAGAGATTGTACAGCTCAGCGAGCTGAACTACAAGCATTCAAGATGGCGCTTGGGAATACGGACCGCAAATTCCCTACACTCATAGTGTGCGATTTGCATTATTGTGTTCAATCTTACAATGAATACTTATAAAACTGTATTCAAAACGGTTACTAAGATGCAAAGGGTGGCACAATTAAGCAGAAGTTGCTTTGGGAACAAATAGTTCAGTTACATCAAGAACTACAAAACACTCATGTGATACATAGGCTGAGTCATCAGCGTGATGGTGTTCACCTTGCAGGGAAATCATTGGCCTTATGAAGCCGTGAAGGCAGCTGTGCAAACGGCTTCCGTAGCTGCAATCGCTCATTCAAAAACAAAAATAAACGGCAAAATAATGTTGCCTGTCAATGTTTCAAGCAAAGGCAGTGGTAAACATTACCAAAAGGGTTTCCACTCAAATACTCATACATAACTGATGCGAACAATGTTCCGTTTGCTCATATCCCTGGAGTGGGAGATAGAGTAATTTCAAAAATGAAACATAGATTAGGTCTAATCTGCAGCAGCACATGAAGGGTGTTTCCGCCACAGTGTCATTATTAAAGCAGAGACACTGGTGGCCATGCATGAGGAAACAAACCAGAAGGAAAATGCTACTTACCAGTATGCATCTGTTCTTGGCATGTAGAGCTGCAGATTACCACACTGTGCATTAGATCACCCCCTGATGTTGGGCTCGGATGATTGCATGTTGTTGTCGTATTGGAAGAAGTCTTTTGTAGTCACGAGATAGGTGACTCCTCCCTTGGACGATAGTGCGCATGGGCATCGGCTCCATCCTTAGATTGTTTTTCGCCATGATGGGAAATGATGGAGTTAGTAGAAGTAAATAGAAAGATGTCCATGCATGTGCATCTAAGTAAGATGAAAACTGGAACAGATACAGGTCCCGGGGAGGCGGGAGGGCGTGTAGTAATCTGCAGCTCTACATGCCAAGAACAGATGCATACCGTTCGAGGCATATGAGCTGCAGATACTACACTGTGCATCAATTTTGCAGCAGTGTGTCCCTAGCGGTGGTCACCTATATCTGTTGCAGTAGTTTGAAAGAGTTTTAAGGACAGCTTGGCCTACTGCAGCTTGCTGCTTGGATTGCACATCAACACAGTAGTGTTTAGTGCTGCCTTGAATATGCCTTCTAGGGGGATGTTCCCTAAGAAAGCCATAGAGGTTCCTATTTTGTGTGTGGAGTGCGCTTTAGGAGGAACTGTTAATGTACATTTTGCTTTTTGATAGCATATTTGTATACATTTGACAATCCACCTTACAATTCCACTCTTAGAGATGGGGATGCCTTTATGTGGTGGAGAGAAAGATACAAACAATTGTTTTTGTTTTTATTAAGATTTAGTCCTATCTATATAGTAGAGAAGAGCTCTTTTGACATCTAGTGTGTGTAGAGCTCTTTTTGCTACAGAGTCAGGGTTTTAGAAAAACACAGGTAACTCTACAGATTGGTTTAAATGAAAAGGAGTAATTACTTTTGGAAGGAATTTAGGATTAGTTCTCAGAACCACTTTGTTACGATGCAGCTGTAAAAAAGGTTCTTGTAGTTCGGGAAAGCTTGTATCTCACTAACTCTCCTAAGAGAGGTAATAGCAATAAGGAAAGCTGTTTTCCATGTGAGGAATTGCAGTCCACATTTGTGTAAAGGTTCAAAAGGTGGTCCCATGAGTCTTGTAAGAACAACATTTAGGTTCCACACTGGAGAAGGTGGTAACCGGGGGGAATGATTCTTTTTAATCCTTCCATAAATGCTTTAATAGCGGGTACTCTAAAAAGAGACTGATGTCTGTTTTGTAAATATGCTGCAATTGCTGCAAGGTGCAGGCGTATGGATAAATATGCCAAGTTACATCTTTGTAAATGTAAAAGGTAGCAAATGATATCCTGGATAGAAGCATCCAGGGTATCTATTTGGTTATTGTTGCAATAAATGGCAAATCTCTTCCATTTAGCAGCATAACAAGCTCTTGTAGTAGGTCTCCTGGCCTCTTTAATAATGTTCATACAGTCTGGAGGTAGGTTAAGATAACCAAACTTTAAGACTTCAGGAGCCATATCGCCAGATTCAGTTGATTTGGATCTGGATGTCTGATGTCTCCATGGTTCTGCGTTAGCAGAGATGGTGTTAGGCGTAACTTTTGGTGTGGAGCTAGAGAGAGTCCTAACAGTGCGGTGAACCACGGTTGGCGTGGCCATGTGGGAGCTACCAGGATTAACTTGAGAGACTGTTGTGTGAGCTTGCGTACTACTAGTGGTATTAGTGGTATTGGCGGAAAAGCATACGCAAATCTGCCCGACCAGTTCATCCATATCGAATTGCCCTTGGACAGCGGGTGTGGAAACCTGGTGGCGAAGGTTGGGCATTTTGCGTTTTCGTGTGTGGCGGACATATCTATGTCTGGATGCCCCCACTTGTGAAAGAATGGTTGAAGAACTTGTGGATGTAGTTCCCATTTGTGAATTTGTTGTGTCTGCCGACTCAACAGATCGGCTATCTGATTGTAAACTCCTGGAAGGTGCTCTGCCAACAGATATATGTTTTGTGGAATGGCCCATCTCCAAATGTTCTGTGCGAGCTGGGACAGTTGTAGAGATTGTGTCCCACCCCCTGTTTTTGTATATAATACATGGCTGTTATGTTGTGGTCCGGATTAAGACTGCTTTGTTTTGTACTTGCAGTTGGAATGTTTTGAGTGCTGTTGTAACTCCGAATCGAAGGACTTTGAATTGATAATGTTGTAATATAATGTAATGTAAGATACATTTCTATAGCGCTGCTACCACTCCAAGGAGCATCTTGGCGCTTGGTACCAACCCAGATGGAGTAGGTCGGTTAACTGGTTGTCCTTCTAGTACAAACCTTAGATACTTCCTGTGAGCAGGATGCATAGGAATGTGAAAGTAGGCGTTGTTTAGACCTAGTGTTGTAAGGAAATCGCCTTGTTGCAGCAGTGGGAGCACTTGTAGTAAAGTGATCATGTGAAAATGATCTGATTTTATGTAATGATTGAGGGGCCTGATGTCTAGAATTGGTCTTAGTGTCCCATCTTTCTTGGGTATTAGAAAATACAGCGAGTAAACCCCTGTTCCTTGGTGTTGTAAAGGAACTATTTCTATTGCGTCCCTTTTTCTCAAAAATTTGTTTATTAACAGTTTGCATAAGGGAAAAAGAAGAAAAAAGAAAAGTAGCGACAATCCCGCACAATATCCCACACAGGGGCTAAAATGAATCGGCGCGAGAGACAATAATTAGCAAGGGGGGCGCTTGTTCGCGCCCATATTAGCCAGTCGAACAGTAAAAGTATACTGGGCAAAGTCTCTTGCTGTGAGGAAGTTCAAAAAAAGCCAGCAAATCGTTACAGTGGCGGAAGGTGCCATGGAGGCATTGCACAACATATCAAGTCAGATTCCAAGCTGCACTGTTCATCTCTCCGCCTTCGAGCAAGAGCGGTGTCACAAAAATAAAACAAAAAACAACAACCCCCCCTTCTCTCCACCCCGCAACCGCTTGCCCCTCCCCCAGTGGTGGTAGCTGAATTGCATTCACACATTCACACAGATAATCAAATCACACTTGGTACAGGTGAAGAGCTCGCAATGTAGGTGGGCAGACCGCAGATGGCAGACCCACGGAAAGGAAGTTCTTAAAGTCACCCCGGAAAATATCGCCATGCGCTCCATACTCAATAGTTTCCACAAACATGCATGCCACACAGAGAGCGCAGGGGCTTCCTTCTTCTTCCAGGCCGCTGCCAGGGTCAGCTTAGCCGCTCCTATACAAAGCCAGAAAATCTTTTTGTCTGCCTTGGTCTGGTGTTCCAAAACTGGGTAACGGAGGCCCAGTAAGACAAAGGCCAGTGAGTCCGGGACTGGGTAACCTAGTATTTCCTTGATATGAGACAGTATCTCTTCCCAGTAGGGGCGAATGACAGGGCAGTCCCACCAGATGTGGCGGAAGTCCCCCAACAAGCCACAACCCCTCCAGCATCTATCAGAAGAGTTCGGGAAAATATTTTTCTATTTGGCCGGATACAAGTACCAGTCCATCATCGTCTTGAGATGGGCCCCTCTCAGCTCCACTTAATGATTGAGTCTAGCTATGTCATGCCAAAGTCGGGACCATTCCTCGTCGGAGATATCACGGCCAAGGTGTTCTTCACATTGACTCATATCGAGGACGAGGAGAGATGGCAGTAGAGAGCAGGAGACTTTAAATGAATGAGATCACGCCCCGCATGGAGGAGGTCCGAGAGAGAAAGGCCTCAAAGGGTGTAGGTGGCCTGGTTGCCGCGTCACGCACCTCGGGCGACAGCGCCCAGTGGAGCATTTGAGTGTGATGGAATCGCTCCGTTCGCTGAACTGCGTAGTCTCGCATGCAGTTGTCGAAAGTGAGTGGGGCGAAGCCGTGGAACACATGCATGAGAGCGAGGCAACCCCTGGTCCTCCAGGTGTCGAAAGAACCCTCTCTCGCCGCCGGGGGGAAGGCCGGATTGAAATGGATAGGGGTAAAGGGGGAAGGAAAGGACGTCCACCTCCCCGTCGTCAGAGACCGAATCCCATACCTTCAAGGTGGTGCTAGTAGGCGTACTGATGTAAGTGTTCCTATTTCTGTCCCTCTTGGGTTTCCATACTAGGTCCCAAATAGACCTGCCTGCCACACTCCTGTCCATGTGGAGCCATTGTTTCTCAGACTCAGTCTGAGTCCACTCAACCAGGACTCGGAGCTGCCCCGCCTTGTAGTACAGGTGCATATCTGGCAGACCTACCCCTCCGTTCTTTAAAGGGCGCCGAAGGGTTATGAAGGAGAATCGAGCTCGGCCCCCCTGCCAGATGTAACGCAGGATCATGGTCTTAAGGTGACGAAAGAAGTCCCCGTCCAGAACAATGGGCAGTGCTTGAAAAAGATATAAGAGTTTGGGAAGCATGGACATTTTGACCGCATGGATTTGTCCTAGCCAGGATGTAAACATAGGCTTCCACCGGGCCAGCTCGCTCTGTATCTGCACCAACAAGGGGGTAAAATTGGCGGCATAAAGTTTCTCGACACTGGAGGTCAGCTGAACTCCTAGATATTATATTGAGGAGCGGGACCAGGATAGGGGCGAGAGCGGCCGGAGGTGTTCCACCTCGGCAGGTGGGAGCGTAAGATTAAGAATGTAGGATTTACTGTGGTTGATTTTAAAACTGGCTACCTTCTCGAAGCGTGACAAGATGTCCTGTACATGAGGGAGAGAGTGTGCCGGGTCCGCCAGGGAGAAAAGCACATCGTCCGCGAAGAGGGAGATTTTATGCTGTTCCCCCGAAAAGGGGAGACTCGTATGTCCAGGTTCTCCCTCACCATCAGCGCCAGGGGTTCTATACTGAGAGCAAAAAGTAGAGGAGACAGGGGGCAACCCTGTCTTGTACCACGAGAGTGCGGAAAGAATGATGACAGATGCCCATTGACAATGACTCTAGATCGGGGACTACTATAGTTGGCCCTCAGCATGGAGATGAATTTAGAGGAAAAGTCGAAAGCCTCTAGGGTGCGGAACAAGAAGCCCCAGTCCACCCGGTTGAAGGCCTTTTCGGCATCTAGGCCCACTAGGAATGCTGGGATCTTGAATCTGTTGGCCTCTTCAATTAAGTGGATCATTCTCTTGGTGTTGTCATGGGTCTGGCGACCTGTGATGAAGCCAGATTGATCTGGGTGGGTGAGGGCTGGCATTAAGTCCTGGAGCCTAGCAGCAATGATGGATGAGTACAATTTAGCATCTATGTTAAGTAAGGCTATAGGCCTATATGATGCACATCTTGAGGGGTCCTTCCCCGCCTTAGGGATGACTGATGTTACAGCCTCCGCCATGGAGCCCGAAGTCAGGCCTGACTCCCCCATGTTAATAAACAGTTGCGTTAGGAAGTCACACAACTCCGAGGCAAAGGTCAGATAAAAGGGGGCGGTGAAGCAGTCCAGCCCTGGTGCTTTGTGAGGTTTCAGAGCTTTAATGGCAGTCAGCACTTCTTCCCTAGTGAAGGGAGCCGCAAGCAGTTCATTCCATTCTTTGGAGACCTGGGGGAGTGGGTGTGTTCCTAGATATGCAATTTGGTCCCCGGGGTCCAGAGCGTCCGCCGAGTACAAAGCAGCGTAAAAGTCGCCAAATAGCTCAGCCTTGGACGAGTCTTGGTGCATCAGGGTGCCTGATGGGTCCTGGAGGCCTCCTATATATTCTTTCTCACTCTTATCCCTGAGTTGGCGGGCCAGGTGCTTCCCCACTTTGTTCCCCTGAGAATAGGAGAGGCGTCGTAGTTTCAATAGTGTGAACTCTGCCCTGTTATTATAGTGGGCCTTGAGTTTGCCCCTGACTGCTGTCAGTGGTCTCAGTGTTATTATTATTATTATTTTTATTATAATTACGTTTCTAAAGCGCTCAGCTACCCGTAGGTTTCCCGGCGCTAAAACCAAAAGGTGAGGGGGGAAAGTCAGAAGAGAACTATTAGATGTTGAATAGCCAGGTTTTTACCTGTCTGCGGAACCTAAGGTAGTTGGATTCAGTTCGTGTCTGATGGGGGAGAGAGTTCCAGAGTGAGGGGGCCAGCCAGGCAAAAGATCGGCCACCCATTCTGGCTTTTTTAATTCTAGGAACTGAAAGTAAGTGTTGGTTAGAAGATCGTAAATTGCGAGGGGGATGGTATAGTTGTGCCAAGGGGTTGAGATAAGGTGGAGCTAGACCAGAATTTATTCTGTGAATGATGCAAAGGGCCTTAAATTTTGTCCGATTTTCAATTCGGAGCCAGTGCAGGGAGCGAAGGGCATTGGAGGTTGAGGAAATGTTAGGTAATTTGCAGAGGAGTCGCACAGCCATGTTCTGGACTGTCTGCAATTTACGCGTCACCTCTTTACTGGCTCCCAGAAGAAGGATGTTCCCGTAGTCCAGTCTCGAGGTGATAAGGGCCTGGACCACAGTTTTCTGAGTGTCCAATGGAAGCATCCAAATGATTTTTCGCAACCATTTGATGATAGTGATGCAAGTGGATGAAGTTTTGACCACATGGTTCTTCATAGATAGTTGATCGTCAAAAATGACACCGAGGTTGCGAGCTGTTTTGGATGGGGTAGGTAAAGGGCCCATTTGAACAGGCCATTGCCGAGGTCCCCATAAGGTGGTGTTGTGACCGAACAGAAGAACCTCTGTTTTTCCCCCGTTTAGTTGCAGTTTATTGTCCAACATCCAGGCTGCGATGTTGCTCAGTCCTGTACAGAGGGAAGAGGAGGGGGAGTGAGAGTCAGAGGAAAGGGAGTAGACAACCTGGGTATCATCGGCGTACGAGTAAATAGTGAGCCCAGCTTGCTCAGCAATAGTAGCCAAAGGTCTGAGGTACAAATTGAATAGCAAGGGGCTCAAGATGGAACCCTGCGGCACCCCGTACGCCGATGTGAAGGTTTGAGAAGCAGAGGACGAGGAAAAAACTTGAAAGGTGCGATCTGAAAGAAAGCTAACAAACCAGTTGAGAGCTGTGCCGATGATCCCAGATGATCTGAGGGCATTGATAAGGATGGGATGGGAAACCGTATCAAATGCGGCACTCAGATCAAGTAAAATGAGTGCCACGGTTTCCCCCTTATCAACTCGGCATCGGATGTTTTCGGAGACCCCTAGCAGAGTGGATTCAGTCGAGAAGCCACGTCTGAACCCGGATTGAGATGGATGTAATAATCCACTTGCTTCAACGTGGGTTGACAGTTGGGAGTTGATGTGTTTTTCCATGATTTTAGAAAGCACCGGAAGAAGTGAGATTGGGTGAAAATTAGATGGAATGCTAGGGTCTGCATTAGTCTTTTTTAACAGGGGCAATATCATTGCATGTTTCCATGCAGGGGATACTGAAGCTGTTTTAAGGGAGGTATTGAGAAGATCTACAATAAGTGCAAGAGAGGAATGATCCAGTCTGTTTAGTATATGGGGAGGAAGGGGGTCCAGTGGAGAACCGGATTTAATTTTGCAAATAATGTCAGAGAGAGTCGTAATGTTAAATGGCTCCCACGTATCGATCGAGAGAGAGGCAGGAGAACTGGTTTCTCGGGGAATTCTGGAATCACAGATGATCATAGGTTCAGGGGGAGTGGAAGGGATTAGTTGACCTGAAGTAAGAGACAGGTCATCTAGTGTCAGCTGTTCAGAAAGTGGGATAGGGGCGGGTAAGTAAGACAGCGAGGGAGAGGGGACAGGTTTCTCAAAATTGGAGTAGATGGTATCTATTTTGGCTATAAAAAATTCGGCCAATGAATTACATTGTGCAGTATCTAAGCATGGTGGTTTAGGTTGACATAATGCACCCAATAGACTCTGTACTACCTTAAAGAGAGCTTTAGGGCGGTTTTGTGCTTCGAGGATGGTTATGTTAACATGTTCAACTTTAGGATTTTTGCATAAAGAGTGGTATTTAGATAGAGCAGCTTTGTAGATTTGCTTGGAACCAGGATCGTATTTTATTCGCCATTTGCGCTCAAGATTTTTACAAATAGTTTTTTCTATTTTTAAGGTAGCTGTGAACCATGGTGCGGGCGGATGGTGAAGATTATGTTTTTGCATGCGTTGGGGTAGGCATGCATCTGCAGCCTTTGCTAGCCAGGCGTTAATAGCCTCAGCATCTTCAGTACAATTACCTTCCATATGAGGTCTAGTGTGCTCAAGATAGAGATTGAATTCATTCATGTCTAGTTTGTTCCAGTTTCTAGAAGGTCTGGATTCAGTAGGTTTAGGAGGGATATTGAGTTGGCGACCAATGGTAATGGTGAAGTTTACCATAAAGTGGTCAGACCATAAGATTGGTAGTGAGGTCTCACAATCGATAGTTTCTAGATTGGAGAAAATGGGGTCCAGAAGGTGTCCTGCAATAAGCGTGGGACCCGAATTATGTAGGGTGATATTTAATGCAGCCAGGTCCTGTAGAAGGTTGCTACTAATGGAGCAACAGGGATCATTAAGATGTAGGTTGAGATCACCAAGAATTGAAAAGTTAGTGGAATTCTGGATAAAAGGTGCTATGTGCTCAGGAAGAGTGGTGGCCCATGCACTCGCTGATCCGAGAGGGATTTTGTTTGTGCGCCAATTCAAGGGTGGAGAGCTCCCTTTCAAGCGCCTCCCTTTCCTCTCGTCTAAGCTTGTTAAGGGCGGATATTAGAGCTATGCATTTGCCCCTTATTGTTGCCTTAAAGGCGTCCCAAAGGTTAAAAATCGATGTATCCTCCTCCTGATTGAGTTAAAAAAAGTCGCGAAAAGCCGTGCGGAGATTTTGGCAGGATGATTTGTCCCGGGTCAGGGACATTGGGACGTACCACTTGCGATGGGGGGTCGCCCCCGGAATCCAACTCAAGCACACCGCCAGAAGACTGTGATCGGAGACGGATAGGGGGAATATTTCACTCTCCCGAATGTCTCCTCTCAGTGATTGGCTCAGAAAAATGTGGTCCAGCCGCGAGTACGTGTGGTGGACATGGGAGAAAAAAGTGTAGTCTCTGGTCTGGGGTTGGAGAGTGCGCCAGCTATGAGTAAGGCCAAGGCTCTCCATGGTGTTTTGCGTGTCTGAGGAAAAAAGGCCTGCCTCTGTTCGCTGATGAGAGCAATCTAGTTCCTTATCCCATACCAGGTTAAAGTCACCCATGACCACCAAGGTGCCTTCTACAAAGTTCTCCACCTCCCGCAACAAGCCTTGAAGGAACCCATTTTGACCTGCATTGGGAGCATACAGGACTAGAAACGTACAGAGCTTGCCAAGGAGCATTCCCTTAACCATAAGCCACCGACCCTCCCTGTCACTACGCACGCCCATAGGTTGGTATTGCAGGTTGTATCGATATAAGAGGGCCACCCCCCTGTGTTTTGTGGAGGCAGAGGATCTGTAAATAAGGGGGAACTGCTTATTCTTGAGGCTGGTTTCATCCTTTCGGGCCAGATGGGTCTCCTGGAGCCCCACTACGTCAAGATGATGATCTAGGATGTACTTCCACACTTTCTGCCTTTTCTGGGGGGAGTTAAGACCTTTCACATTCCACGTTCCCAGTGTAATAGGCATCAGGTATAAGGCCTCCTCCCCAGCTCAATCATAGGAAGAGTATAGGCAGCGCCAGACATGTCTCCCCGAGGCATCCCCCCTCGTTCCCCCCAAGAGCGCGCGATACCCAGGACATGTCCCTCCCCAAAAGGCACCCCCTCCTAGGTCGGGCGGTTGCATCTGTAAATCACCCTCTAGAGTCACCATTGCACTACATTCCTCTACAAACAAACAAACCCCACTGCTACCACCACTGCTCATCCTCCCTTCCCACCCAACCCCCGCGTCCCTCCCAAAAAATGACAAATCTCCCAAACGGGAGAACTAGAGAAGAAAACTAACCAAAACTGGCCCCATAGGGGGGGCAGCTGGACATGACCGTAAGGGTCGGGGGAAGGGAACCCAGGTAATGTCCCCCCAGAGTTCTGGGTCGGAGTAACCCTCCAGTAGGAGCAAAGGTCTCTCGATGTACCTGAGGTGGAAGAGTCCCTCCGGCACCTTGGAGCTGCATCTGGGGGTCTCAGGCCGCTGAGGAGCTGTCCGCCTCAGTCACCAATGCAACTGAAGCGACAGCTTCACCTCGCTCGTGTTGGCTAACTGCCGGATCCGGGCCCTCCACCATTGCTGAGGAGCCCACTCTCTGCCAGGCAGGGGAGCGGGATCTTCGTCTTGCTGGGGATGTACCTTCTCTGCGAGGCGAGGGTGCTTCGTCCATGCCCAGGAGGTCCTGAGCCGCCGACAAAAATCTGATCTTCACTAATCTGTTTTGCCACCGGAAAATTAGGCGGAAGGGGTGACCCCAAGAGTAGGCCACGTTATGGTCCCGTAGAAACGCTGTTACTGGTCGAAAGTCCCAGAGTTTCTGTAGCGTGGAGGCCGCCAAGTCCTGGAATAGCTGGGGGTGATGCCCCCGGAACTGTAATGGGTTAGTGTCCCTGGCCTTCCTAAGTATGCGCTCATTTAGTTGAAAGTCATGTAAGCAGACCAGGATATCAGGAGGTGGCGACCGTGCACCACGTGGCAACCCAACATGGTGTACTCTGTCCATACGGATCTCCGTAAGGTCGTTCTCCGCCAAAATCCGGAGGAAGAGGGCCTCCGCATATCCTCGCAGGTCACCCCCCTCGCCTTCCCAGGGGACTGCTCGAATCCTGATGTTGTTGCGGCAGGACCGATTCTCCAAATCCTCGCAGTGGGCCTGCAGATCCAGGTTCTGCTCCTGAAGCCTGATCATGTCCTGCTGAAGTTGGTGCACATCACGCGCCAGACATCCACTACCCGGACGCCTCGGAGGATTGATGCACACAACAGGACTTCGCCGACCTGGCAATACTAGTGTATCGGTGTTTCTCAGTAAGCCTGGCTACAACCGCACGCCTTTTTACCTTGAAATCCGGTGACAGATACTTTGTTCTCTGCATTTACCCATATGCAAACTGTACCTACCCTCCCTGTGTCACACCGTGACACCATCCAAATCCACTACACGGATTTTCCGCAAGCCGTGCACCAATCCTGAAACCCTCCCAATTCTTTCAATTTCTCTAAGCAGACTCACGCATATTCAGGCAACAGGCGTCCTATTAACACGCCTCCTTTACTCTACATGTTACAAACGCTCCAGCCCTGATGAGTCACGGCCGTTTCACACTGTGACGAAACACGTGTCGGCTTCTTTTTTCATTTATACTTTTCACATGAACGTACTACTTGGATGTACTATACACACCTCCTGTGAATAAATCTTTATAAACATCAACAAGACCCTTGAATTGGTTTTTCCATCACGGTACAAGAATACCATTACAGTTTCCACTTGGAAACAACCCAACACATTCGTGTGCATAGGACTCTGTTCATCACCCGCCAGGCTCCTTCAATGTCGCCACCCGGTCACCAATGCCATCTACATCCAGCCGCACCTCACGCAAGTCGGAGGCCAACTGGGAACATAGTTCGGAAATGTCCTCCTTGATGGCCGAGAAGAGTTCGATCATGAACGCTTTAGTTGCGTTGTCTCCTTTCGAGGGTGACTTGCTAGGGCCAGGGGGCGAAGCAGGTGAGCCTTTCCCGGGGCCATCCTTCCCAGGCTTATTTGTGTGGTTCCTGGTCGACATGGCGGAGGTTCCGAAGAGCCGGGGGCAGCAGGGTAGGAGTGCTCTCGGCAGGACGGGGTCTCAGTGCTCCAAAATGCAAACCTAGTCTCTAGGAGCGGTCTATAGATCGTTCGAGGCCCCCTCAGCTGCCAATAGTATCAGATCTCGGCCAGGGGCCCAACTGGGCCTGCAATCCTTGCTCTGTCCTGATCGAGTGGCCGGGCTCGTCGTACGAGGGGACCCCGCTGGAGCATGGGCCGGTGGGCGTTTTGAAGAGTCTTGGGCCGTAGTCGGTCTCCGCGGCACGTAGAGCCAATTTCAGTCCCGGAGGGGAGGCCAGCTGAGCCTCCCCAGGCCCCGAACATCCCCACTCCTCTCCGAAGCTACCCAACCTCGGTGGGTGCTGGCCGATCAGTTCTTCTTCTCCGTAGCGTCCCGGTCCAGTGGTCACCAGCCGATCTATTCTTCACCGGAGCTGTCCGGCCAGGCGATCTCCAGCCGAGGGCCGTGCAAGGGTCGCAGGGCGCAGCTCTCAGGACAGTCGCTGTAGAGGGTGGGAGTCTAAGGCCCTCCGGGGAGGCGATTCACGGAGATCTCCGAGGGTCTCTGGCAAGGCTGTGTAGGCCTCACGGGCCACCGCTGCGTCGCACCGTCTATCTCCGTCTCCGCTTGTCGTAGCTGAGCGGAGGAAGGACCAAAGCAAGCTGGGGCACCTCAGGCACCCCCGTGACTCAATTATCGGGGTAAAGCTAGCCCCCAAGAAGCTATACAAGGCTAAGAAGGGCTCGTGGCACTGGGGGGACTCGCAGGCACGTCTTACTCCGTCGCCATCTGGGCCACGCCCCTATTGCGTCCTTTTGAAGAAGTGACAGGACTTCTTGTTTGAGCAGAGTAAGGTGTTCTGCCGACATTGGACGCTGTCTGGGTGGTATGTGTGGAGGGGTTGCTGTAAGTTCCAGGCAGTAGCCAGACTGGATAATTTATATTACCCACTTGTCTGTTGTGATGGAATTCCAGACAGGTAGGAGCTGTGTTAATCTGCCCCCAGCAGGAGTTGAATGCTGTTGGGGAGCAGAGGAAAGTCACTGTTTTGTGTTGGAGGAGGTTCGATTATTGTTGTTACTCCGACCTTTTCCTTTGTTGTTGTTTCCTCTATATCCTCCTCTAAAATATCCTTTGTAAGAGGATGTTTGTGTGTTTGTATTGAAGGATGTTGTATTGTCTGCTCCAGACTGTTTGGAGCCTCCTCTGTAGAAGGAGCGACGAAAGGAACTTTTAGCTTTGTGTGGACTGTAAAGCTCCCATAGATTTGGCAGTGTATGTATCCTTCTTCAGCTTTTCAAGTGCGGTGTCTACCTCTGGTCCGAACAATTGTTTTTGATTAAATGGTTGATTTAAAATGGTAGTTTGCACTTCCTATTTAAATCCTGAAATGCGTAGCCACGGATGTCTTCTAAGTATGACACTAGTGTTGACAGCTCTGGATGCAGTGTCTGCCACATCAAGTGCACACTTGATTGAGGCGTTGGAAATTAGCTTGCCTTCTTGTATAAGGTCGTTTGCCTGCGCCTTATATTGGTGAGGTAGATGTTCCAGTAGATGTGGCAGAGTCCTTCTTCTTGGCAGGTCCTACTGTTGTGGGTGTTGTATCTGCCTTCCTCTTCTTGTGTGGCATAGTGGATACAGCACCTGTCTTTGGGTCAATGTAGATCTTCTTTTGCAGAGGATCAGGTTGGAAAAGTTCTTCTCCTTGTGTAACCTTTGTCGGCGCCAATATTTTCAGATCCAAACAAGGTTGCTGCTTGTCTTTAGCCTCAGGAGGTGTTACAGTGTCCTTTGGCGTAGAAGGTGTTGTTTTTGGTGTGGTAGGCTGTTTTGAGAGCTTGGGTGCATCGGAATAAGACCTTGTTGGTTTCGATACCGAAAGTGATGGCTTCGGAGTGGAAGCTGGTCTCCTCGGCTTCGAGGCGTCGGATGCTGGCTTTGCACCTTTGTCTTTAGAAGTCAACGGAGTAGAGACTTCTTTTGGTTTCGGTGCCGATGGAGCTGGTGGGATCGGCATGTGCGGCTTGCTCGGTAAGGAGCTGCAGGAAGGCTTACTTCTTTTCTTCGGAGCCGGGCTCGATGGCGGGGCTTTCGAAGTGATTTTTCGGTCTTGACTGGGCCCAGGAGTCGGAGTGTTGACCTTCGCCTTCGGTATGGGTGCTGTGTGTGGTGCAGGAGCAGTAGTACTCACGCGCTGACCCGATGGTATGGAGTCATCTGAGTCGTCTGCCTCCGATACGACGATTTGAAGATCATCGGAATCCTCTTCGAGAACGAGAGAAACCTCCTCGTCGAAGATATCCACCGGTTCCGGAGCTGGTCTCTGCATGTCGTGTTGATGGGCCCTCCGATCTCGGATGGTTTTCTTGGATCGAAAGGACGCGCAGGCTGCACTGCTGGGTTCGTCGTGTTCTGGCGATAAGCCCAGGTTACAGACCACGTGGTGGTCACTGCATGGAAACTTTGCTCCACACACGGGGCATTTCTTGAATGCCGTCCTTTCCATGAGGTGTAGGCCTCACGGCGTGGATAGGCCCAACGGCCCGCGTCGATGAACGGAATCGAGCTGATGGAGTCAAAAACGATGTTAGTCGATATCAAAGGTAGTTAGGTGATGTTTAAATACGTTTTTGCTCTTCGAAGTACTTGAAAAGTAGACGTCGAGCCGGGCCGGAAAAATTCATCCGAACCCAGTGGCCGAAAAAAACAATCTAAGGATGGAGCCGATGCCCATGCGCACTATCGTCCAAGGGAGGAGTCACCTATCTTGTGACTACAAAAGACTTCTTCCAAGACGGCAACACCATGCAATCATCCGAGCCCAACACCAGGTGGCGATCTAATGCACAGTGTAGTATCTGCAGCTCATATGACTCGAACACTATGTTTTGGAATGTGAAATATGCCAAAAGATGAAAGTCTCTACTTAAAGATCAATCAAACAAGATGGCCAAAATGGCTCCAGTCATTTCCAAAACTAACTTAAACAGCGAAGACTTCTCGATCTTATTTACAAACAAAGCCAACTCTTTGGAGAGGGAACTAAAAAAGGCTGCGGATGACATGGAAATGAAGAAGGGCCAGGGAGTTAAGGTGCTGGATGATATAGAATCAGCTGAACCCAAAAACAATGCCAGATGGTCAGATTTTACACAGGTTAGTGATTTAGACATATCAAAGATCATGGCGACCTCGAAACCTAACAATCATTACAATGATCCCCTACCGGCGAAATGCTGGTCCTCCATAAATCACCTGCTAATCCCGGCTTGGGCAAAGATTAATGCATCGTTGTCACAAGGTCAAATACCGGCCTGCTTAAAAACAGGACAAGTCATCCCGCTACAAAAAAAAACGTCTAAGAACCCCTTAGATGCAAACAATTTTAGACCGGTAACAAATATTCCCATGTTGGCCAAAATTATGGAAAAATTTGTCCAACAACAATTGAGCCTACACATCTCTGACTTCAAGCTTCTAAACGATTGCCAATCCGGTTTCCGTCCAAACCACAGTACAGAAACTGCGATTCTGCACATAGTAGATGACGCTTTGCTGGCTCTTGATCATAATGAAACATGCCTACTAATCTTACTGGACTTGTCATCAGCTTTCGACACGGTGAACCATGCCTATACACTCGATCGACTGAAAAACAGGATGGGATTTGAGGGTACAGTGCTATCCTGGTTCCGCTCCTTTCAAGAGAATAGATCACAAAAATTCACTGTCAACCAGACCCTTTCAAGCGTAACCGACAATACTATAGGAGTCCCACAAGGTTCAACGCTATCTCCATCACTCTTTAATCTATACGTAGAACCTCTTACGGAAATACTTCGAAAAGATAACATTGCTTTCCATATGTATGCTGATGACACCCAGCTATACATTAAGATTGCCTCGACTGATGATATAAAGACAATGAACCTAGCTCTAACAAGAACACTTCAATGGCTAACCAATAACCACCTAAAACTAAATGCTCAAAAACCTGAATTCCTTCTGATTACCCCTAAAAAAAGCAAAACATTGATGGCAGGATGGTCCAACCTCGTCAGTGCTCTAAAGTTCACTCCGAAGATTGTGGAGTCAACTAAATCTCTGGGTATCATTCTGGACAAAAACCTTAATATGTCTGCACATATCAACACAACGGCAAAAAACGCCATATTCTACTTGAGTTACTTACGAAAACTAAAACCTTTTTTAAATAAAGCAGACCTCAAGACAGCAATTCAATCATTGGTCATCTCAAGGATTGAATATGGTTGCACAACCTTAGCTGGACTCCCTAAGATCTCAACAGCCCCGTTGAAAGCATGTCTTAATGCAGCCACAAGACTCATAACGGGATCCAAAAAAGTCAACCATATTTCCCCCCACTTG
The DNA here is from genome assembly GCF_964263255.1 of Lissotriton vulgaris. Lineage (NCBI taxonomy): Eukaryota > Metazoa > Chordata > Amphibia > Caudata > Salamandridae > Lissotriton > Lissotriton vulgaris. The sequence goes on along the minus strand of NC_141685.1, from coordinate 78,813,123 downwards.
AAAGCTCTCAACTGGCTTCCTTTCGAAGCACAAATTCAGTTCAAGCTGGCATGCATTACCCACAAAGCAATACACAACAAGACTCCAGTCTACCTCACCCAGAAACTTACGCTGTCGGGAGGGTCACGTTCCTCCAGGAGCAAGGCTTATCTACTACTGAAACCTGCGCGCTTCCATAAGAAAAGAATGTATGACCGAGCATTCTCAGGGGCCGCACCGAGAATTTGGAACGCCCTCCCCCGACTTGAGAAGAATTCCAACCATCGCAAAATTAAAAAAAGAAGTAACATCGTTCTATATGAGGAAATTTCTCCCTTAATTCCTTAAAACTGTTCTTTATTTATTTCATCCTGCCTGGGGGGCACAATTTTCATACTACCAGCTTCACTGTACAATGTTGGTCTTTTATACCCGTTTTTATCTCATTGTTTTTAAAAAAAATGTCTAAGACTTTATGGTAATCTATCAGTGAACTTTTTAGCCCCTTGGAATGGCAATTACTGCAAACACCTATGTCTAGTAATATGTAAAGTTAAGATTGTTGTTTAAATGCTATTGTAAAGAGCTCTGACACCCTCTGCTGGGTCATGTTCACGCTATAGAAAACACCAAAAAAAATAAAAAAAATAAACATTTCAGATAAACCATTAGCTTGCGTTTACCTGTACCACTGCGGTTCCTTACAGAGGGATGGCAACTATAAATATATCATGATCGCAGTGGATTCGTGTTCAAGATTCATTTGGATGTGGCCTCGGCGCTCAGCTGACGCTCCAACTGTTATAAAAGATTTGCGAGTCTTTATCGGCCAATACGCAGTCGGCACGCTACATTCTAACCAGAGTCCTGAGTTTAGCTCTCGAGCTTACAAGGAGGCCATGGCCAATCTGGGCGTTGCATTGCGGTACTCTAGTCCATCCCATCCTGAGAGAAATTCAGTAGTGGAGAGAAAAAACCGGGACATAAAGCAATCTATAACAGCTAGGGTATTAGGTAAGCATGGGCGAATTTTGCGAATCTCGCGTTTGCGAATTTTGCGGATTTGCGAACTCGCAATCCGCAAAATCAGCGAATTCTCGCGAATTTGCGGATTTTTTTGTTTTGTTCTCGCGGGTTTCTGCCAGTTCGCGAGGGTTTTTGTACAATTTCGCAAACGCGAAATTACCTGTCGGGTCGCAAGTTTAGCGAACTTGTTGTTTCTACGTGTCCAGCCTGTTTGGGACACTCTTCTTCATCACTGCCACCCTCTGTCACCACTGCCACTCTCTGGTTCACCCATGCCACCCTCTGGCTCACCCATGCCACCCTCTGTTTCATCACAGCACCCTCTGGTTGTCCAGTGTACATTATTGTGGCAAAGCAAAGCACACCTTCCCTGCCTCAAGTGACCTGAATTAATTTGGGGCTGATTAATGTGTCACAGAATATTTTTTTAGCTGGCACCTGCTTCCTTAGTGCTTCCTGATTAGTGATCTTTTGCACTTGCTAAGTGCTTTCATTGTTGCAAAATTAGTTACAACACCTGCCCTGCCCCAACTGACAATAATGAATTAGGGGCTGATTAATGTGTCACTGGATTTGAACTTCCAGCCTGGCTCCTGCTTGTCTCCCTTAGCTGTAATTCAGGACCTTTGTGGCATATGTGTAACTATTCTGAGGGTCAGAGCAGGGTCACATAATAGTTGCAAGTAGGCAACTGAACTCTGGAGGGGCCCCTCAGGAACCACTACAGGAAATGGCTACTAATGATGAGCTTGAACTTTTGAACCTGGTAAGTAGTTTCAGTTTTGCTAAGATCGTATTTCTGCAATTTAGCGCTTATTCGCGGGGCGCGAAGTTGAACTGGGAAGCCGCGAACTCACGCGAACAGTGCGAGCAAGCCATAAAATCCGCTGCTCGCGGATTTGCGGATTTTGCGGGAAATTTGCGAATCTCGCGGATTGCGAATTTACTGAAAATCCGCAAAATCCGCGAGCGGAACGGATTTTCCGCCCATACTTAGTATTAGGATTGGGTGACGGGTAGGTCAAACATCTAATAAGTGTCCAACGTAGTCTTAACAATCTGCCAAGAAGTTCTCTAGAGGGTATCACTCCATATGAAGTCCTATTTGGGACCAGAATGTTAGTAGCGGACCTCGACTGTCAGACTTCAATGGTAGACCAAACACTCTTTGATATGAAAGATAGTTTGGCTGTCTTACAGGACTTAAATGAAATAAGAAGGAAACTAAGTAACGTGTTCCTGAAGCCAACCACCACTGAAGAGAAACTGACCGTCCCAACAAGGCCTGTCTGGATCCCAATGCTCGGTGATCTGGTAGAGAAAAGATTGTGGACAAGAAGGAATTTGGGCATTCTTACTGACAACCAGTACCTGTCCTAGCAATCCACGGATCAAGACCAGTATTACTGCCGCCCCTTGCTGGAAAAAAGGAGAACAGGTTCGTGTCTATCAACCTGGTCATACAACCTCATGTGGCCGATCATAAGCAGTAGGCCAAGTGGACTCCTCCAATGTAGCAGACGCTCAGCTCTGGCTATTATCCAAGAGGTTCAAACTGAGAGACTCACCACCTTTGAAGAATCTGCAGTGCGAAATGAAGGACTAAGCAACAGAGCTATGGAACTTGTACCTCTTGAAACCAAATAACAGTTCATCAAGAAACGCCTGTCTACAATAAAGTAGCATCTGACTACACAAATGTTACAAGTAATCCTGAGGTTCCAGCGATTTCAACGAATCCCTATGCAATCTCAACAATTGACAGAACTGCCTCTGGCTATTTCATTTACTTTGATACATTTTCCGAGGATCCAAGCGAGCCTAAAACTGCGCCAGTGAAAAGATCTTTGAAAGAACAAGCAACAGACCCTTTTCATCACCTGGAAAAGACTTATTTGGTTTCACCATGGATTGAACTTTGGATTGTGTTGGGTGTGCTTTTTCTTCTACTTTGGTTGACTCTGGTAATAACTTTGGGAATGCTGATAAATGGAAGATATGTCACAATGGACACAGCAAATAAGAACATCAACTTACTTCTCAAGCCACACAAATCATCCCATCGTGAACAGAGAGACTTGTCATCAGTGAACATCACAGCCGTTCCTATACCAGGGAGTATAGCTTGGGACAGAACTAATTATGACATGTTTGGCCCATCTGAGCTGTTGAAGATTCCACACCAGTTCAAGATTTCCTTGACTGACTTTGTTTCATCTAGTACCTTTTCTGATGATTGGGACTTTGAGACTGTTAATAATATGATGTCAGACTTTACAAATCATGAATACTTAGAAGGTTCATCAGATTTAATCACCATGGTCATCATTTATTGCACAAATCTGCAAATCCTAGAAATGTATTAATGTATAACCAAAGGGTAGCTCCAAAAAGATTTTTTAGAAAATGTCCGTACTTTTCAGGGTTCAATGTATCCAATCCGGAATCATTTTACTTTAAAAATCTAAACAAAAACAGGAATGAAAAGTATGTTAACAAATACCAAGCAAATTTATTCTACATCCTTTTATGCTCAACTGTCTTCACTAGGTTTCAAATCTTGGAAAGACAACATTGAGACAAAAACTGTCTGGGGCACAAAAGATTGGCAAGTGCAGGGGATAGAATCTTTATTTAGAGCCTGTTTCATCCCTGAGCAAATTAGGTTTTTGAATGACACTGTCCAACAGATGTCTTGTCTTGGGTTAGCAAAGATAAAAGACTTGAACAATCCGTCTATACCTACACCTACACCTACACCTGTTAGTGATAACACTTCAGAGGGGGGAGTCGACGTATATACTATTTTGCATCACAACAGAACAGATCCAGATTGGAATAAATGGTTGATCTGGCCCACAGACACAAACAACTGTCAAGATAGATTCCTGAATAAAACAAAGGGGTTCACATTCATTCGGCCAGAACCAAGATATGTTCAAAAACAGCATCCAGGAATAGGAACAACATACAGTGTAGGGAAACTTTGCCTTGATTGGATACATAGATCTACAGTTAAGGATGTAAAGCAACACTTATCTTTGCTTAAAGATGCCGCTGATCTTAGGGAATTGTTGCTAGGACGAAGAACACTGCATCATAAACGTTTTATATATGCCGGTATCTTTGCTGCTTATAATAAAACGTGGAAAATTACGCAAGCAGAGACTGCAGAACGAGTACGAGAAGTTGATCGTATTAATTTTGAAAAATCTCTCTGTGGTTGACAATGGGTTAACGACTCTGTGGTCCAGGATATATTCTTTATGTAGCATAGTGTCTTCTGCCATAGGCATCATGGAACAGGACTTGCCATCTTGGTGGACCGTCTAGCCGCGGCAGGGATAGCTGGAAACGTGTTGGGCTGGCTAAAAAGCTTTTTAGCAAATAGGTGACAAGTGGTCACCTTAGGTCAGAAGAAAAATGGCTCAGTTCAGGAGTGCCTCAGGGCTCCTGCTTGAGCCCGACACTTTTCAATGTATATATGGCCCCCCTGATTGCTCTCATATCATCCTTTAATATCAATACCATCTCGTATGCGGATGATACGCAGCTCATCCTGGTGATGGAGGATGACACCGGTGAGGCTGAAATGAAGCTCAAAAACTGCCTAAAAGCCACGTTCCAATGGATGAGCGTGAACCATCTCAAATGCAATTCAGGAAAAACGGAGATCTTGCCGTATGGAAAAGGTAATCTGTTTAACCCCATGTTATGGTGTCCGGAGGACGCCACCGTCCCCCCAAACACTGCTCTATCAGTCCGAAATTTAGGGATCAGATTTGATTCCTCTCTGACTTTTAAACAACAAGCAGTGGCCATGGCAGAAACATGTTTCGGCATCATAAAGGGGCTCAGACAATTCTTTGACCTAATACCACTTCCAGGACGAAAAATGGGTGCAGTAGCACTTATAACATCAAGCCTCGACTACTGCAACAGCCTATATGCAGGGACAAATAGGATGGTCTGCCATAAGCTGCAAATGGTGCAACATGCAGCAGCAAGACTGGTGCTGGGATGGAATAGGAGGACGTCAGCCACAGCAGCAATGGATATTTTACATTGGCTGCCGATTCATAAACAGGTTCTTTTCAAAGTTCTCCTAATTACCTTTAGGGCCTTCTATGGAAAAGGACCTAACTACATTCAGAGCATGTTCAGACACTACGCTCCCACACTTAGTTTGAGATCCCAAAAGGCTAACCTCCTCACCATCCCTAATTTCAGACTGAAAACGAGAGGAGGAAAGGCCCTGGCAGTTTTGGGTTTTCCCTACATCAAATTGCATCAGAAACAATCTTTAGAAAGACCCTCAAAACATGGATATACAATCTATCCGATACCCTATGCAAAAACCTAATTTGAATACTCAGACCATTCTTCTACCATCAGCAAGGCTCGTCATTTTCTGCCATTCCCTTCTAAAGCGCCAAGATGCTCCCTGCGCTATATAAGAGCTTTTTACATTTACATTTACTTGGTCATGTTGCAACATGGTCAGTCGCAATTACGTTCTATCATGCTAATAGGCTGGATGTTGCAAAACCTTCATTCAGGGTATGTGCTGTGACGTTTAATCAATACTACTTCACTGTTTTCAGAATTCAATATCACTGATAAACAGATCAAATTGGCACAAAGGGGAGCAGACAATACGGTGCTGAGCATTGAAAAACTGGAAAGATTGCCATTTACTGTAGCAGAAAAGCCAGTTATGGAATGGATTATAAATGGAACAATCACTCTGCCTGTTACAATTTTCTATTTTCAATATTGCCTACAACATATACCAGCAGGCACATATAAAAGGTTGGGTAAAGAATACATCAAGACATCCTGGGAATTACCGTACACATACAGATATTGGAGTGGGGGTAGTGAAGTGTTTCTTAGCGGGGAAAATTGTGAAAACGCACTAAGCGGTTCTCTCCTATGTCAGGGTATAAACTTACATGGGGCCTGCAATAGTTCTTCTAAAAACCTATCCTGCACCTGCAAGGTACACCAGCCGCAGTGATTGATCCAATTTTTGGACAACTCTCGAATGGGAGTTACCTTACGTTGAATGATCACAGCTGCTGTGGCATGTTGCCAGGATTACCATATCTAGTAACTGTGTAAGCCAGGGTCACTTGCTGTATGCAAGTATTGTTTCCTAAAACCAAGACAGCCAAGAGTCGGCACTTTGGCCTTCACTGAACATCTCTTCTATACGAATTGATACTTTAAGCAGAATGAAATCCATTCTTTTGCAAAAAACTGTGCCACTGACCTCGGCCAAAGAAACCTATGATCTGCCAAGTCGCAAGGACTTCTGCAGAGTTACATGCCCTCGTAACTACAAATTGCCCTGTACATTTCTCAGAAATGTTAAGTCGTATCTTAAACATGTATGATACGAGTGGTATTGTACATGATTGATAAAAAAATTGATTGATAAAAATTTATATTGCGCAGAACAATAACCCGCAGGTATCAAGGCGCCTAACAATAAAATCAAAAGTCTGAACCATTCATCCTTACACATAGGCCTGTAAGAAGAGGCGAGTTTTTAGGGCACTGCGAAATGTCTGTAAGGAAGGCAGGGACCTAAGGTCCAAAGGGAGATCATTCCACCATTTGGGAGCTAGAGTGGAAAAAGCCCTGCCAACCCATTTGGCTCTTCGTATACGGGGACTGACAGAAGCAATTTCCCGGAGGAACGCAGATTCCTTCCGGGAGTGTAGTGGGAGATGATAGAACCCACTCCAGAGTCACTGTTTTTTGCAATGGCTCTGTATGTCATGCACAGGACCTTGAACCGTACTCGGTATTCTACCGGAAGCCAGTGCAACGTTTTTCTGGCCAACGTGGCCGAGGAGCGTCTGGGAACATCCAGAACAAATCTGGCTGTGGCATTCTGGACTACCTGTAAGCGCTGCAGGAGGCTCTTGTTTAGCCCCGCATACAGCGCATTACAGTAGTCCAGACGTGAACCAATGAGTGTGACGGCTATTTGCTTTCTGGACTGCACAGAGAGATATTTCCTGATCCTTCGCAGAGTATGGATTAGGCCCCAATAGGTGGAGATGGTTCTACACACCTGTCTGCCCATATCCAGGGCAGGATCTATCATCACCCCAAGATTTTTTGCAGATGTTGTGGGGGAAGGGCACACTCCAAGTGAATCAGGCCACCAGCTAGATGACCAGATGTTTTCGTTCCCACCAAACACCATCACCTCAGGCTTCTCCCCATTCAGTTTAAGAGAGTTCTGAATCATCCAGTGACCAACCGCCTCCATACAAGATCTAAACTTGGAGGCGGTCTGCACATCTGAATGGGAGAGAGAGACGAGTATTTGGGTGTCATCCGCATAGGAGACTACCTCCATCCCGAAAGTTCTTATTAATCCTGCCAGTGGGGTCACATAGATGTTGAATAGGGTCGGACTAAGAGCCGACCCTTGTGGGACCCCACATAGCACAGGTCGGGATGGAGATAGAAACTCACCCATCTTGACTCTTTGTTCCCTCCCAATAAGGAAGGAGGCCAGGATATCTAGAGCTGCGCCCTTCACCCCCACATCCCTCAGGCGAGATGTAAGAACTGAGGGGGAGAGGGTGTCGAAGGCCGCAGTTAGGTCTAACAGGACCAGGAGGGTGGTCTGGCCCATATCCACTGTCGTGCGGATGTTGTCAAGCACGGCGGTGAGGGCCGACTCGGTGCTATGTTCCCTCCTGAATCCGTGCTGGGAGGAGTCAAGGCAGCCCGAGCTTTCCACAAAAGCAGCGAGATGCTTGTTCAGATGTGCCTCAAGCATCTTCGCCGGGGCAGGAAGCAGCGAGATTGGGCGGAAGTTTTTTAGGACTTCCGGGTCGAGGGAGGCCTTCTTTAGCAGGGGTTTTACTACTGCTTTCTTCCATTCCAAGGGGAAGACACCGTCTCTTATAGCTAGATTCATTATTTCTAGCAGCGGTGGCAGGAAGGTCTCCCTGCACTGCTTGATAATTTTCAAAGGGCAAGTATCCAGGGGGGAACCAGATTTGATCCTGCGGATCTAGGGGAGGAAAGGAGTCCAGGGTGCCCGATGGGGAGACATCAATGGTGAACGCATTTGTCTCAACCCGATCAGTAGGCACACTAATACAAGCTCTTTGTTTCTCAAGAGCTAGATGGATATCCAGAATTTTAGTGTGGAAAAATGAGGCAATTCTATCACATAGGTCCTGCGAAGGTGTGACGGGGTCCGTATTTTCTGGACTGTTAGCACCTTTGGAAGCAGTCCTAGTAATATTTCCAAACTTTGTGCACTCTGTGTTTGGCGGATTGCCTCTCATTTTGGGACTCGCTGCAGGAATACTATTTTTGCTCCTATGCTGCGATATGGCAAGTCATTTCACAAACGACGCCTAGTTCTCCATAGAGACAACTCTACTAGCAATGAAGTGTCGTGAGCGCATCTTCCAAATGTTGGGACTACCTCGCCTAAGAGAATGAAATACCACATGGTTTCTGTCATTCAGACCAATTTGGCAAGATTGCATCCTACCTGTTCTACGCTGCCTGCTATGCGGAGAAGAATGCTTGTTAGACACATGTTTCACACTCCCATCAGTCATGCCAATGGATGTTGGTACTTTGCTTGAACCAGTAACGGCCCATGCACTGTGTTGTCCTCAGCGGCTACCGATTCTGATAACGGCATTCATTGAGATCTCACAGGCGCAAAATGCTACTACTGTAATTCATGAATTTTTATCTTGTGTTCTGATTAACTTGGACATAATATATTTAACAATCTGTAACTTGGAAGATGTTTTTCTTTTATAAAACCGAATAAAGTTTGTTGATAATAATCACTAGGGGATTCATGTACAGGGTAGCATGGTATCACTCAAAATAACCCCAGGAGTCACAGTCCACACAATGTACATGCTTTGTTCCCCCTACTTCCAAACTTACATATACCCCAATCATCTGCCCAAACCTCTCCCTGCTGATGCCAATGTGGTCCTCCGTCATCCCACAGACCATATTTTTGGCCCCTTTGACACTGCCCATACAATACAAATGCTGCAGTTGTAAATACATATCAACTACCATTTGTTGTGTTTGAAACATTTTATTGAATAATAAAACCTAATAAACATAAGCTGATTATTAAAGCAAAACATCAGTTGTCATACACATAAGAGACAAACGTAGTACATAAAAATCAACATACTATAACACAGCAAAGTTATGTAGAGCACAATTCCTAATTTCGGGCAATCTTTAGAGTTCAACAATAGAAACGTTCATAGAGAACAGGAAAGGAAACAAAGAAGGTAGGATACAGTGATTTCATTAATGTAATGCTTCCTACATATAGAAAAACAAATACAAATTATTTTGCATAAGAAAGAAAGTCCTCACATTAAAATACTAGGAGAAATATATTGAACAGTGAACATTTCATATGTAATTAGAATTCAATTTGAATATTTTATCCTCCTAAGCATTATTTGACTCATGATTACAACCTGAATGCTTTCTGGAAAGGAACCACCTCATGGGGTTCAAAATCACATCTTTTCCAACAATAGAATTCAAATGATAAACTTGAATTTCAATTCAATTTATTGATTTAGGCCATTTTGGAGATCAACAATTTGAAATATATACAAAATCCATACACTTTTGTAAAATTGTCTCCTAAACTTGAATTCAATCCACTTTTTGATTAAACACTTTCCATTCCAGCAAGCATCACAAGACCACTTGTTGTTATCTTCCCAATTAGTGAAAATGTTTCGGCTGGCAACAACAATAAATATGTTTAGAATTTTACTTCCGAAAGCAAAAACATGCCATTTCTGAATCATGGTGCACAATAAAATGTAGGAACAGAAGGGCATATTTTGGTGTAGCATTCATTTAGGTTTGACCAGGCTTGAAACTAGAATTCCTGATTTTTTTGACATTTAAATGTCATATTTTGGAAAGAGTTCTAACAGACACAGCACAAGCTCACTGAAAAATAGATGACTGAATTGTACTTAGAGAAAATGTGCTGATAAGTAATCTCTTGATGTAAAATACAGTGGTCAGGCAATGCTTGTGGATCTAATCTATTCAGATTTTAACTCCATAGTTTATTCAATAAATTGACTGAGCATAATACTTGAAGGTCCATCTCGCAGATCAGTTCTAGTACAGTTTTAGTTGCGATAACACTAATAGAGAACATTGATAAATGGATTTAAAAAAACATGGGTGGAATTGATGCTTGGTCTAAATATAGATTATTGTCTGCAATAGAAACCAGTACAAACAGATCAAATCTAAAATCATTGAATATGTTTATTATAGTGGTTTAGAGTAAACCCAGAAGACACACATTGTTCCCGAAACTCAGAAAATGTATCTAAAGATTATGATTACATCCTATTTTATGTCCAGAGACTGCTTTAGCTGCTTTCCTGTTTAAGTGACATTTGCAATTATATTTAACAAAACATTAACGCTGGATGTCAGAAATTCTGTCTTTAAGTTTTGTTTAAAAGTTATGTGTGATGGTTTTTATTTGATCTGAAGCAACACTAACACTAAATAAGTACATGCACCGGTTATCATTCAACTAACATTATTAGCAAACTTAATTTGGAGGGAATTGGGAAAAATTGCCTCATGTTTTATTGTTAAAAAAATCCACTGGTTCAGTAATTCACAGAGTTTGCAAATGCTAAACCCCTTTTTGAAATGTACTAAGCTCATTAAACAATTCAGAATTTGGAAGGGGAATGTTAATAGTTTCCCTTCTGAATATTTAATACATTGTTAAGGTATGTATTGAGCTTTGAAACCATATGTGGACTGAAAAACAGTAACAGGAGGTAGTAACCCAAGGGGACATTTGAGAATCTGAAAGTAAAATGGGGTGCATTAAAAAATGCCTTTATTTAAAAGCTATCACAGACAAAGGAGTGTGCTGACTCTACAAGCAACCACTTTTTACCAAATGGATTATTAGTACATGAACCTCAGTATTTCCTATATTGCTGAAATGTAGTCTCTAATATTTTTGTAATGTTGTGTAAATATTTGTTCCTGCTAGTTCCCCTTTCAATATTGTCATGAAATGTACCTATTCTTTTTGTCAAACAAATTGAAATATCTTTATCACAATTTTTGGGGCATTCTAAAAAGTGTTTTCACTCTCTAGCTTGAAGCTTCCTAAGAAAAAAACTGAAGCCAGTTCCTGGTTTCTCCTAGATCATTTAGCTTGCTCACTAAAACAAGCACAATATTGATTTGAGAGAGGTGGTTATTGTAGTTATATGCACTGGGGTTAGTTTAGAAAAGACCAATTCCTTAATCTTTAGAAATAATCCTTTGAAAAGTTTATGTTCAATAATTTCAGATCATTTACTGATAAAGATATCAGATAATGATCCCCTAATTTCTTATACCTTGTGGTATCATAAATATGATAGAATTAACAGACTTCTCTTCTAGATGAATCCAGGTATGAGAAGTTATTAAATGTGGTTATCAACTTTCTGTTATTTTAACACATTTTGTCAGTGCACAGAGTATTTTCCCTACATAGATCAAAACATTTCATGCAATGGTCTGTGCTTGAACGTACAATGAAGGGGTAAAAAAGCATTTCTACCACAATCAAGAAACCCTTGGGTCAATGAGGATTACTGTTGCAAATGAAGACCTAGCTAAGATGAAATATGCCTTTAAAAGGATGATTTCCCTCACCCACCATAGTTGGCATGCTTCCTTATTGGGAATCTCCTTGCACCATGAAACAACCCACTCACTGAGAGGGAGGAGTTCAGGCATTTTTTGTTATAGAGAAAGGTATACCAAATATCACAATAATGAGCTCAGGGTAGTGGGGGCAGCAGAGTGAAAGTTAAAACTTGCTAAAGGGTATGTGGTTTCCATTATTTGTACGCCCCTGGGCCAGGATTGAAAACAGGACACTGTGGGAGAAATATATATGCACTGTTAGAGTCAATAAGAGGTCAACATGTTTCAGCCTATTAACCTTCCAAAGAGGTGTTTGCGGCATTCTTCAGGACTTAATCAAAGGTTCTGCTGCTCAATGTACTCAATCAATAACAAGCATTGCCATAGCCAATAGGTCTCGCCTTTGGGACCTTATAAGTGTTTAGCCATGACAGGAACAATATGAAATAATTACTATTAAAAAAAAGAAGACTATAAACTAACTAAGCTAGAGGTGACTTTATAACTGGTTAATCAAACGTTTTGGGAGGTTTAGTATAGATAAACAACTCCTTTTTTTCTATGGTGTGTCATAAAAAATTGATGCTCTAAATTTTGGTAAGAGTACACAACGTCAAAAAATTCAATACTGCTTTTATATCAATTTACCTTTGAAAGCTTGAAGTGAAAGACAATTCTAAGTGGCATTTGGTTATGAGTAGGCGCTAATGACTATTTCCGGATAACAATGTAATTAGCATTTTTTGTATAAGATGTGTTAAAAGTATGGGTAGGGAAAATGGCTATTTTGGCCAAAGGCTGCCCTTTCTATATGCATGCGAGATTTAATTTGTAAACAGAATCACAATTTTGTATGTGGTACACTGTAATGTTAGATTAATCTGTTTTACCCTTCTGATAAGCTAGGGATGACGATGAACCCTTTTTTTGTCCCTGGTTTTAAATGGATTCAGGTTGGAACAGACGAGGTGTTGGTTAACTTTACCTCGGAAAATGGTTGTTTCCCGCATGCTGCTTTCATGCGACTTAAATCCCTTCAGTGGAAGAGGCGGCTACATGCCTGCATATATGGCCAGATCAGTACTTGGCTGTTTCGGTTCTCCAGTGGGGCTAGAATAGAAGCTTTTAAGGGCAGGGGCTTAGCTTACCATTGGAGCAGCAGGTGCAGTGGCACCAGGTCCCAGATGCCTTAAAGGCCCACTGAACCCCGATAACTGCGGTTTGTCACAGTTCAAACAGAGGCCTGAGGGACCCACAGAACAATGATTATTGCTGTTTTCCACAGTCCAAATAAAGGGCAGAGGTCACATTCCTTTCTTGCCTTGGGGCCCAGGGCACACTGGCTAGGCCACTGGTTAAGGATGCAGTGGGGAAGAGGTGGCGAGACAGGTAGATTATCTAAACAGATCGACGATTACTTCATGCCTGGGTATTAAAGTATTTATTACAATTAAAGACTGAAGCAGGAATAGATATCATAATATAGGAAGGCCTATGTACAAATGCAGCTCGATTAGCGGCTGCCTTTAACTTCTCACTTATCACCTCTCCTAATTTACAGTTTTATATTAGATGCAGACATAAATCCTGAACTATGAATATGTTTATCTATCTTTAGGTTCAAATGACCCATCTTTTACAAATGCAAGTATCAGACAGGCGGGAACGCCTAATGGCTTTGAACTTGATAAAGCCACATTAATCACTGGTCTTGAAATGCAAATGGCAGCATTAGGCACGCAGAGGTGTATTCTATGTAATCTCATTATGTTCAGGGTACGGGGGAGTGTTTAGGACATAAAGCACGCTGATAAAAACAATTCTGCCACCATAGAAATTCAATCTTCCTTGTCCTACCCTAGTATACAAGTAGTACCACATTCTTTGTATACCTGAATTAAATAGGCACACAAAATAGAATAACATGGAAGGTGCACTGTCCCAGACTACACAACGGTGCAGTTTTCAGTGGGTGCTATCATCCCACACAGGGGGAGTACCCCAGATTATGCTGGAAAAAATATGTGGTGCCCCAATGTAGGCGCAGTGGTAAACCACCAGTCTGCTTACATAGTAAAGCGTCTGGCAGCTATTAAATGAGGTGGATGTATGTCACTACAACACATAATTTTACAATACATACCTTTACAACGCATTTTTTACAACGCAACATCCTTTACAAGGCATTCCATTACAACGCATGCCATTACAACGCATCTTTAAAAACTACCTTTACAACGCATTCCACTAAAACGCATACTACCTTTACAAGGCATACCATTACAACGCATACCATTACATTGCATGTATGGTAAGTATTGGATAGTGTAGGGTTAAAATTTACTATTCTAACTCCAGGGGGTGCAACAGTAGGGCAAATGTTGGATAGTGTAGGGGTAAAAAGTACTATTCTAACTCCAGTGGGTGCAACAGTAGGGTAAGTGTTGGATAGTGTAAGGGTACTATGTGTATGCGTTGTAATGGTATGCGTTGTAATGACATATGTTGTAGTGGTGTGCGTTGTAGTGACATGCGTTGTAATGATTGTGTTGTAATGGCATGCGTTGTAATGGATGTTGCGTTGTAAAAGTTTTGCTGTAAAGGTAGTGCATTGTAAAAGTTGTTCCCCAATGAGGTGGCACGTTTCCCCTGCAGGTGGTTGGGGTCTGTCACCATCCTGTCTGGTGGGGGGGGTATACAATCAGTGCGCCTCCTGACTGCTTGTTTGCCTTTTCGCCCGTGTCAATAATACAGGGCAGTCCTTGGAGGAGTAGTCAATTTGTATTCATGAATGACACTTGTGTTTCTCGGATATATAATCCCCCAGATGATGCCTGAACTGTTCCCCAATGGGCTATTTGTACATGGTATTGAATTGTATGGTCTTATGAGCACTGTTAATAATAAAAAAAGATTTAGTGGAGAGTTTATTGCCCTCTATGTCACTCTACTTCTAAGCCCCTAATACAGCTTGTACAGTGGTTACTGGCCTCTGCTCACATACATTATGCTTAATATAAATAGTGCACAATTTAGGCGTTTGTGTCTGCCTACAACGTAGGACCTGATACAAATAGCAGTACCTACAAGGTGGATGGTACAATTCAACAAGAGTCTAAGATACTCCAGCACAGATGAATTTGCATCAACATTACGGAGCGTCAGTCTTGATGGCAAACCAACTTAAAACTTATCAGTTTTGTGTACATTATTATCAGAGACTATACTTGCCTCTTGGATACAACTTTACAACAGAATTGTATTAATTTTTGTACAGTTGTGTGTATACAGTAAAGCAACCTACCCACCATAAATGATCTGTCTATTCATCTTTTTGGGATCTGGAGTAGCATGCTACTCGCCGAAAAGTACTTCAACACTTCAAGCAAGCGCTATATAAATGCAAAACCTTCCCTCTTCTATCCCCTCACTATCTTTTTTAACTCAACTAACAGACCAACATGTCCAGCTCTCAAATACATTTTCGATTTCCCTATACTAATTCACCACTAATCATTTTTGGATCCTGGAGTAGCGTGCAACTCGCCGAAAAAGCGCTTCTAAATTAGTCCGGGGTAGTAAGCGTTATATAAATCTAAATACATTACAATTACTGTTTACATCGGGCTGCACTAATACGAGGATAAAAGTAGGGTGGGGCTTAGAGTTTATCTGCCCAGAATGAAGCATACTACAGAAAGTGTGTGAACAGTCTATATGTTGTGCGCCTGGCAGAGAAAAACACAGCATACAATATTTATCGAAGAGTCTATTGGCTCAGTCAAGGCTTCTATTTTTAATACAATTCATGTTTGCAAGCACAAGGATAGGAAAAAAGCTTTCTAAATATACAAGAGAAATTTGGATGTGTTTGAAAAACATTCCGGCCCCCACCCATCTCCCATATACCAGGAAGGATACACTGCGAATGCAATATCTTCTGTGGAAATGTGTGCCTTTACAGGAGTTACATTTGAATTATCAAAAACATACCTCCTCCCAAAAAGAAAATGTTACTGGGCAAACTGGAAAGTAAATGTAAAGGAATAAATCGGCACTGTATCAATAATGAGGGCATTTTGGACAAACCGGGGTTAAATATTTTAGAAAGCAACAAATTGGATGAACTAGGCTACCAAGGCACAGGAATGAGGCGGGAGCCTCCAGCTCTGGGTCGTATTCCTGTAATGATGCACACGCCGCAGGGAACAGATGCAAGGGGCACACATCGTTCTCGTAAACTACCTTGACCTATATGGTGCGAAAATCTAGGCGCTTTCATTATTTGGTATTAAAACGCATAGATATAGAAGACGGACCCCATGCTCCGGACCTCAAAAGAACGGATTCTTAGGCATTCTGAAATTTTTCGTGCAAGGAGGGATTTAAAATTAACTATGTCGCCTGCAAAAGGTCAGAGGGCATGTCATGCATGATTTGGTTCCCATAACTCCTTGCAAGAAGGAGCTCGTGAATTTGAGTCTCCACAGAGCTGCTATGGGATCTCTGACTAGTCAGTTCATCTCTCCAAGCTATCACAGAATACATTTCTCCTTGGTTAATGCTTAGAAACCGGCAGACCAGGTCCATTTTTCAGGGGTTTTTCGTACTCCAATCTGCCACAGCTTCCAGGCACAGGGTGATAAAAAAACGCTTTATTAAAAGAACAAAGATCGGTCAGCAGGTTTTACAGCTTTTTGTTAAACATTGAAAAGGTCCCAAAGCAAGTGAGGGAAAGGGGAAGGTGATAAAGAGAGACAGCAAGGATAAATAAGCACATGCGCAATGTGTTCAGAGCCTCGCAGAGCAACGCATGCGGCCTGGCTCAGGCGAGACCTAAAAATGGTGTATGAACCAATATAAGTATAAAGGAGGGGTTTAATATACAAAACCCAGAAGCACTGTTTACAGTGCTTCCTACATCTCATTTACCGATTCAGTAAATACTGAATCGGTAAATGATGATTCGGTAAATACCGAATCGGTAAATAACGATTCGTTATTTACCAAATTGATAAAAAAGCCTCCTACATAGGAAAAGTCTATTACCGGTCGGTAACGGACGAAATCGGCTGTTACCGACCGGTCCTAGCCTACTTACATCTGGCCCCTAAGAGTGTGGCATGCCAATGACTGCTTCCACAACAACTTCAAGAAAATATTGTACCACCTTATAGTCCCTATTAAAGTCCACAAACAGCATTTTCATAAAGTAAACAATTGGTTTAATAAGGAATTCAGACTTTCACGTAGAAATCCTTCACAAAGGATATCTCAGAAATCAGTCTGGATGGAGAGAGGTATAAAAGGGCCCAGGATCGGGCTAAGAAAGAATGGGAGGAAGATGGCAGGAACTCAAATTGCCTTGCTCTCTTAAGAACTCCACCAGGTTTTGGGCACTTGTAAAGTGGAGGGGAGAGGTCTCTGCTTCACCTCTGCAAAATAACATTTCTCCCCAGACCTGGGTTGATCATTTCTCCAATCTTTATTCAGTCACTCCTTTTAATGAGCCGGACACTGTGTTGGGGACTGTATAAACAGACTACTCTATAGCTGTACCTGGCCCTTTCCTTGACCTGGCTGACATCCTCAGCTCTGGATGCAATAACCAGAGGTAGAGCTTCAGGATTAGACTGCATTCCAGCTTATATCCTTCTGCTAGAAGGAGATAAATTGTCTTGGTATAACCTTTTCTTAACTAATGCCATTATCAGTGGAGCCCCAGTACCAGAGTCTTGGAAGGGAGCGGACGTCATCCCAATATATAAGAAGGGGGATAGATTCCATCCAGCCAATTACAGGCTGATCAGCTTGATCAACTGTGCGAAGAACATTTCTGCCCAATTGGTTTTGAGCAAGATTGAGGAATGGACTGCAGCTAAAGCCATTGTATCCCCCTTTCAGACAGGCTTTAGGAAGAAGATATCCATGATTCATCAGGTTTACGCTACCTTCTACTTTATTGGAAGATCGTTGTGGTCGGCAGGGAAACTTGTATGTTGCCTTCATCGACCTTAAATCTGCTTTTGTCCTGGTTCCACAAAGCAGGCTATGGAAGGTTTGGGGTGATATGGGCCATCCCAGGAGGCTCTTGAGCCTATTGATCAGTCTACATGAGGGTAATTATGCACAGGTTCGCTGGAGAACGCAGGTTCAGGTGACTGAACGATTAACTATCAATTAAGGTGTTCACCAAGGCTGTGCACAGGCACCCACCCAGTTTTCTTTCTATATTAATGTTGTTCATTATCTGCCCTCCTTCTCAATTAATGCCCTGGTAGGCACAAAACGAACAAGTTACTTACCTTCAGTATTGACATATATTAGTTATAGATTCCTTAGCTTAGAATTACCCCCAGGCGTTAGACTGGATCCGAAGAAATTTTTACTGTCTGTAGGTGGCATCGGTCAACTCCACGTCTGTCATGGGCATCGTGGTCGCTGGGATGACACAGTGGTGTCTATTTAGACTCCGCTCCTGCACACTAATGTCAGTTCTGATACGACGTTCCATGCCAGAAGCGCAGAGCCATGCAAGACACTGACTCCTGGTGCACAAAACTAGGGCCCTGTAAGGGAGTCCCTATCCCTAGAAGTCAGTGTGCAGAATGGGGAGGATGGGTTGGGCGGTAGGGAATCTATAACTAATATATGTCTCTTACAGATACATCGTTACCGAAGGTAAGTAAATTGTTCATCTGAAATAGACTATACATTATAGATTCCTTACCTTAGAATAGATACCCCAGCAATACCAACCCCGGAGGAGGGTCTGCGAACTAAGTTCACACCAGGAAGTCCTGGAGAACAGAACAGCCAAAAAATCCATCTCTCTGGACTTGGCTGTCCAGGCAGTAATGCTTAGTTAACGTGTGCAGGGATGCCCACGTTGCTGTGTGACAGATGTCAAGCAGCGGAACTCCACGTCCCAAAGCAGTAGTGGCTGCCGTCCCCCTGGTAGAGTGGGTGCGCAGTCCTACTGAAGATTCCTTTTTAGCCAAAGAATAACAGATCTTAATGTATAGGACGACCCATCGAGAGGTGGTACCTTTGTGCATTGCCCGAACTTTCTTGTTGCCCACATAATCCGCAAAGAGTTGATCATCCACCCGGAAGTCTTTAGTGCAGTCAAGGTAGAAAACCCTTGTTTGTACTGATGAATTTATTTCTACATCTGACACCTTCGAACATTGTTTGAACTGTTGTTGCTCTATGGCAATACTGTTGGGTTTGGTCCATACTCATGTACAAAGGGTGGCTGTTAATGTTGTGGATATAAGAAAAGATAACATCATTTTCTATGGTTGCCATGTATGAAATGTGTATATATATTAACATGTGTATATTGATGTATGATGAATACTGTAGAATTTAAATGAATTTAAATGCAATCTCTGATTAAATTAAATATTTAAAAAAATCAGTTTGCCTTTTGTGTTATATCAAGTATTCGATCGCTAACCTGACGAGATTATGATTAAGAATTGTTTATGAGAATAAAGCCTCAAGGATCTTTGTTCTAGGAAAAGGTAGAAAGACAGCGCACGTTTTGGGTCCAGACAGTGGAATCTACCCTCCTCTTTGGAAGGGTGCAGAGGCGGGAAGAAGGTGGACAATGTGATGGTCTGACCTATGTGTAAAGAGGTAAACACTTTGGGCAGAAAAGAGGGCTTAGTACGGAGGGCTACTTTGTCTGGATGGACAGCAAGAAAGGGAGGTCCGGAAGATGAGCCTGAAGCTCACTCACCCTGCGAGCATAGGCGATGGCAAGCAAAAAAGCAGTCTTCAAAGGAGGCCAAGAGGATAATTATGTAGGGGCTCAAAGGAAGGAGTAGTTTCTTACCTGTAACTCCAGTGCTGTAGTAGGGGAATCTCTGTTATAGTCATAATCTTTTGAATAGTCCCGTCCATGTGCATGGACCCCGGAGCAATCAAAATAGTCTCTTAAGTTGTCTTCTACTGCAGTCCTGCCAAGACACTTAGGAGATAATCAAAGACAAATAATGCAGACTAAAACTACAAGGCTACATTGGCCAGCACTTAATCTTGAAGTGAAAAGGATAGCCAAATAATATTAAATTCTACACATTTTGTAAAGTTTCACATCTAGAGAAACTCCCCTTCACAAAAATCCTTTGCCATGACAGAGAGGAAGGGTTGGACAGGCAAGCCCCATAGGCTGCCATTATGTGTCTGGAAAAGGGATACCGTGCCTTTAAAGAACTCTCCAGAGACCCTCGGTATCCCAGGATGCACAGCCAAAGGCCTTTTACTTTCAGTTCTTTTTTCTGGCTCCTGCTAGCATTCGTGATCCATCATGTAACGCGCCGGAGTTTCTCCGCCCTGGCGTTCAGGGAACCTGCTAGGTGTTGAACTACCAGAGGTATGCCCTGATGTTCCAGCCATGTCCAAGGAGAAGAGCCTCTTGACATAGGGTCCACGACCCTACCCTGCCCTGTTTGTTGCAGTACCACATGGCGGTGGTGTTGTCCGTGAACACCTGCACCACTCTTCCTTGCCTTCAGTGCAAAACAAATCGCCCGGAGCTCCAGAAGGTTGATGTGGTGCCTGGACTTCGCCAGAGACCAGAGGCCTTTGATCTCTGCCATTCCCATATGACTGCCCCATCCCAGGAGTGACGCATCCGTCACTACTGTGAACTCAGGTTGGGGAAGGGAGAGGGATCTGCTGTTGACCCAATCCTGGTTCATGAACCACCACTGCAACTGACTTGCAGTCCCCTCCGAAATCTGAATGTCATCGGAAAGATTCCCCTGGTGCTGCACCCACTGGAACTTCAGGTTCCACTGCAGAGCATGTATATGCCATCTGGCATGATGTACCAGCAGGATGCAGGAGGCCCTGAGGCCCAGCAGCCTCAGGGTCATTCTCATCGAAATCCGGGATGGAGGCTGAAACATCGGTATCATAGCCCGAATATCCTGGACTTGCTGCTAGGGAGGATAGACCCAAAACTGTGCTGTGTCCCGAACCGCCCTGATGGAAAGGAGCTTATGGGAGGTAATCAGGTGCAACTTCAGCATGCTAACTGTGAACCCCAGCAAATACAGGAAGTCTGTCGTAGTCTGGAGTTGGGAGACGACCCGGGCGAGCTCGCCTTCAATAGCCAGTCGTCGAGATAGGGGAAGACTGGAACCCCTGATCTGCGCAGATGAGCTGCGATCACCGCCATCACTTTCGTGAAAACCCGGGGGGGGGGCTGATAAGGCCAAAGGGGAGCATGGTAAACTGAAAATGAGTGTGGCCTACCGTGAACCGTTGGGCAGGCAAGACGGGGATGTGAAAGTAAGTATCCTGCAAGTCCAACACTACCATCAAATCTCCAGGGTCGAAGGCAGAAAAAACCTGAGCCAAGGTTAACATCTTGAACTTCTCCTTTCGGAGGAAGCGGTTGATGTCCCTGAGGACTAAGATAGGATGCAGGCCTATGTCTTTTTGGGTACCAAGAAGTAGTGGGAGTAGCAACCCTGACCTACTTCTGGCACAGGGATGCATTTGATAGCTCCCTTGGCAAAGAGATCCATAACTTCCTGGAAGAGAAGGGCAAATGATCCTCCGACATGGGATGAAATCACCACAAACGGCATGACCCCTACGCACTCCACTGCTCGCGGAACTCCGTGTAGACCACCAGAGTTTTTTTGTCACTTTGCGGAGTTCCTCACCGAGGAACTCCACATAGGCTTAATCTTATCATGGAAAAATAAATATCAGTCATATGTTAAGAAACAAGGGCGAGTAGAAACCTTTTGGGTGTATATTTAAGACATTATTATTGTGATTTCTTTGCCAATTAGTTGATTTTTGCAAGCACTAACACTTCTCTGTGTAAAGTAAAGACCTTGAGAGTTTTGTAACTTTCAGATACTCAAATTGTGGATTCTGTTGCAATTAAAAATATTTCCAGGCCTGAAATTTCTTTGGAGGTTGCATGCGGGCAACCTAAGTTATCCTGCAAGTGTTTCCGGATGAATCCTATTGCAACTACAATATGTGCTCTCTCATGTAAAGTCAGGTTGTTAGAAGATTTCCTGCAACTCAAGATATGCCTTACTTTTCACCTCATGTGGATGCATTTCTCATGTTTAGTGAGATCTCCTTTCTGAGTAAAACGTTTCTGGCTTTCCCCTCCTGTATATGGCTTTAGTCCAGTGTGAATTCTCTTATGTGAAATGACATTGTATTCAAGACTTTGCTTGCATTTCGAGCACACATAAGGTTTTTTCCCCAGAGTGAGATCTCTCGTGAAGCATAACTCTTGTCTTTCAGATTCAAGCTTTTATGGCATAAGGATTTTCTCCAGTGTGGAGTTTCTCATGCAGCTTATCTGGCATTCAAAGCACTCATAAGGTTTTTCATCAGTATGGAGTCGCGTATGGTTAGTGAGGCTGTGCCAATCAAATAGGAATTTCTGGCATTCACAGTATTGGTAATGTTTTTTCCCTGTGTGCGTCTGCTTATGTAGAGGGAGATTGCGTTTAAAATTAATGCTTTTCTGGCATTCGGAGCACTGAATTATTTTAATGGTGTGTTTTCTTCTGGTGCTTGAAACCATCTCTACCTCGGAATCTTTTCTGACATTAAGAGCACTGATAATTTTATTCACCAGTGTGGATTCTCACATGTTTACTGAGTTGAGATTTTTGGCTGAAACATTTTTGGCATTCAGAGCACTGATAAGGCTTTTCCCCAGTGTGCGTTCTTATATGCTGAGTGAAACTGCTTTTTTCACTGAAACATCTGTGGCATTCAGAGCATTGATAAGGCTTTTCCCCAGTGTGGGTTCTTATATGCTGAGTGAGACTGCTTTTTTCACTGAAACATCTGTGGCATTCAGAGCATTGATAAGGCTTTTCCCCAGTGTGGGTTCTTATATGCTGAGTGAGACTGCTTTTTTCACTGAAACATCTGTGGCATTCAGAGCATTGATAAGGCTTTTCCCCAGTGTGGGTTCTTATATGCTGAGTGAGACTGCTTTTTTCACTGAAACATCTGTGGCATTCAGAGCATTGATAAGGCTTTTCCCCAGTGTGGGTTCTTATATGCTGAGTGAGACTGCTTTTTTCACTGAAACATCTGTGGCATTCAGAGCATTGATAAGGCTTTTCCCCAGTGTGGGTTCTTATATGCTGAGTGAGACTGATTTTTTCACTGAAACATCTGTGGCATTCAGAGCACTGATAAGGTTTTTCCCCAGTGTGGGTTCTTATATGCTGAGTGAGACTGCTTTTTTGAATGAAACATATCTGGCATTCAGAGCACTGATAAGGCTTTTCCCCAGTGTGGATTCTTATATGCTTAGTGAGACTGCTTTTTACACTGAAACATTTGTGGCATTCAGAGCACTCATAAAGTTTTTCCCCAGTGTGGGTTCTTATATGCTGAGTGAGACTGCTTTTTATACTGAAACATTTCTGGCATTCAGAGCACTGAAAAGGTTTATACCCAGTGTGGGTTCTTATATGCCAAGTGAGACTGCTTTTGTCAATGAAACATTTCTGGCATTCAGAGCACTGAAAAGATTTTTCCCCAGTGTGGGTTCTTCTATGCCAAGTGAGAATGCTTTGGTAACTGAAACATTTCTGGCATTCAGAGCACTGGTAAGGTTTTTCCCCAGTGTGGGTCCTTGTATGTATAGTAAGTGCTCTTTTGTCACTGAAACATTTCTGGCATTCAGCGCACTGATAAGGTTTTTCCACAGAGTGGGTTAATGCATGTCGATATAGACTCGTTTTGATACTAAACCTTTTCTGGCATTCAGAGCACTGATAAGGTTTTTCCACAGAGTGGGTTAATGCATGTCGATATAGACTCGCTTTGATACTAAACCTTTTCTGGCATTCAGAGCACTGATAAGGTTTTTCCCCAGTGTGGATTCTCATATGCTCAGTGAGATAAGATTTACGCCTGAAACTTTTTTGGCATACTTTGCACGGAGAGTGGTTTTCCCCAGTGTGGATTCTCATATGCTCAGTGAGATAAGATTTACGCCTGAAACTTTTTTGGCATACTTTGCACTGAGAGTGGTTTCCCCCAGTGTGCATTGTGTCAAATTCTGTGAGATAAGATTCATGGCTGTACCTTTTTTGGGACATGTAACTTTTTTCCCCAACTTAGGTTATTTTGCCTTGATTGAGGTGGTTTTGAACACTGAATTTGTTCTCACAGTCTGTGTTTTTATAAGGTGTATTCCTAGAGTTAATATCTCTACGTTTAGTTCTCTTTTGCTTATATGCCACAGTAAGAGTGAACCCGATTTTAGAGTTGGGCTTGTTTAGATAATGTTCAGCATTTATCTCTAAAAGAAATTGTGTGTAATTTTCTTAACACTTCAAGTGAGCAAAATATGTCTGAAAGCAGCCCTGTAACACCTGTTGAAATATTTCTAGCAGATAATAGTCTTTAGGTTATAGCCTATCCGGCAGCAACTTATTTTGTGACTGAAGATTTTCTCAAATCTATTTGTATAGGTTCTTAGCAATGCAGTGATAAGGTGTTAGTCTGATATTTATTAATTAAACTGATAAGTACCTTTTTGCACTGACGTAATGGCAGTAACTGAGGGCGTTAGAGCGTGCACAGTACGATTGTGGATCACGAGTCTCAGAACATCAGTTCCTTTTACCCTTTCTATGTTTGGTGTAAGGTTAAGGTTTGTAGTTCTGAAGACGAGGATTTATTTACATTACCTATAGCGCAACTGTGCTCATTTAATCAATTTTTATATTTAACAGTTTTACATATCACTCATTCACAGCAGATACTGTTGAGGCGATTTACATAGAAATACAGAACAGTACACAATAAAAAATAAACAATCTGAGATGGTCATGAACACAATAAAGTGGTGAATTTTTAAGGTTTTCACAAGAGTGAGCAGAGTGGGTCGTGGTTTTCTACCCAGAGTCAGATAGTCTCAAACTTGTGTAACTGGTTAAAAACGGTTGTTGAACAAAGGTAATTTTCCAATCTTTTGGTTGTTAACGTGTCAGCTTCGGAGTCTTCTCTCACCGTCTTTTCTTTGATGGTCTGCAGAAGAAAGCTTTTGTTATAACTTTCTTTTATGCAGTGTGTGCTTCCTCTCTGGAATTACATGATGTTTTAGATGAAGGTTATTCTGTGCACAGATTTGGCTTTGCTCTGGGTTAATGAAATGCTAAATTAGAGACTTCACTTACAGTATAGTACTTTCCTCAGCTCCCACTTCCTCGCCACACCTAGATTTTGGAAATGGTTTAAACATAGAATGCTGGATGTCCTTCAGTTTTCAAAATAATCCTTCTTATGGCACTGACTTCAGTTGCCTGGTGCTAAATCTTCCTTTCTTCGTCAGTAATTTCAATCACCTACAGTATTAAAATTAAATACTTAATACATGAAAATTTCCCAAAATATCATTTACAAGCCAAATCAATGCAGAGTTGCAGAATTTTGAAAATGTTGAGCTGTATTTCATACACAGCAGAGTGTAGAATTGTAGCCTGGGAGAACGTGGATGTAGGAGTGAGGATTTATAGAATTTTCAACATTTTATTAAGCTCACAAAGGATACATGCAACCTATGGACTTGTAACATAGAATCCCAAAGGCAGAAATTAAAGTCATATGCACTGGCACCAAACAGATATTTAAACAAGCATTTACAATGCAACGGTTTCGCCTTTGCAAAAGTTAGAGCTATTGGCATTGTAAATGACAACATTTTTATTTATGTGTTGGTTTTGAAAACATAAATAAATGGCATTGTCATTTACAATGCCAATAGCTTAATCTCTCGCAAATGCCACACACACACACCCACAGAGAGCCACACCCAGAGAGCCCCCCTCAGAGCCCCCCACACACACACCCACACAGAGCCACCCACACCGAGCCCCCCCACACACCCACACAGAGCCCCCCCCACACACCCACACAGAGCCCCCCCCACACAGACCTTCCCCACACACCCACATGGAGCCCCCCACACACCCACACAGAGCCCCCCACACACTGTGAGCCCCCCCACACACCCACACAGAGCCCCCCCAAACACTGCGAGCCCCCCCACACACTGCAAGCCCCACACACTGCGAGGCCCCCCACACACACACTGCGTTCCCCCCACACACACACTGCGAGCCCCACACACTGCAAGACCCACACACTGCTGCTGTTTACAAGGAGGGGCCGCATGTAAAGGTCAAGTTGGACACAAGCGGAAACAGTTGGAAACAGAAGAATGGTGAGATGGTTGGAAGTTGGTTCAGCTAGGGTATGGAAGGTGACACTAAAGTTACTCCTTTCCTTGTGCTCAAGATGCTTTGCACTGTGTTTAGAGCTAAGATGGACCTTGAACACGAAGCAAGAAGTGTACAAGCACCTGCACTTAGCAACAAGGCCAGGGATGTGAGACTACAGGATCACGTGATACACATAGATCTGGCAATACAGAGAAGGTTGTGAGCGAAAGGATGAAACCAGAAAATGAATGCTGTCAAACAAGAAAGCGCATCTGGTAATCCGCGACAGGCAACAGTTAAGTTTATCAGAAATTGAGGTTTCCTTTTTTTTTACTTGTCTCTACTGCTATGATTCTGGGTAAAATGTAAGAGTTGTTTTTCTACCGCTCTGAGCTCTGTTGGGGCCGCCGATCCCCAGGTCACTGCAGGCGTCAGCTCACTGCCGCCCATCGCCTGTAGAAAGTGATTTACAAGCTGCTTGAGCCAATTAGCATCTGCGTCTTACAACGGGGGGCTCACCAGGGCACCTCTGAAGTTCAAATCGGCCGGGAGGCGGCTTAAAGGTGTCCTCCAGGTGTCTGGGCCTTCTGGACAGGCAGTGTTGTCCTGCAGCTAAATCCACATGGGAGGGTCCTGTCCACCCCGAGAGCCCGGCCTGTCAATACAGCTGCTGAGCCCAATCACAACACGGCTTAGGCGGGATTTGTTTATTACTGGCGAGGTTAAGTAATTGTCACGGGATATGGAGAGCAGACAGGACTGGTTCGGGTGGGCCAAGTGGGGTGGATTCTATAGATGCCCTTTCTGGAGATAGGTGTCGACCTACATTTCTCACTTCCTAACTTCTGAGAACTTAAAAATGTGACGTATTTGTACACCATGTGCCAGTGAATTCGATGCGTGTTCTGCACAGTTGATGGTACTTTCGGCAGCCACCCTTCAGTACGTTTTTCAGGAAGCTCTACTGATTTAAGAACTAAACCTAAACGCTCTGCGTAACGGGTGACATTACCTCCAATGTACCTTATTTA
This sequence comes from Lissotriton vulgaris, assembly GCF_964263255.1. NCBI lineage: Eukaryota > Metazoa > Chordata > Amphibia > Caudata > Salamandridae > Lissotriton > Lissotriton vulgaris. The sequence continues at coordinate 78,786,113 of NC_141685.1, read as the reverse complement.
AATCTTTAAACACGTGAGTGACAACTGCACGGCTGGGACAGCAATGTTACCCTGGGCGGGGTCCAATTTAGTAAAATTGTACTTTAGAAAAACAAATTGTTGGTAAACACCATCATGAAAACTATATGTGTTTTTGAATGAAAAAACAGTTATGCATCATAAGAATGTCACCCCTGTATGTCCCTCATGTCCTTGTACATAAAGATGCTTTGGAAATTAAAGATCGTAGGTGCTACAATTTATACGAATAACTTTCTATTTTTATTTCAGAAGGAACACTTTTTTGCTTCGTGCGGACAGTGGTCACCATAGCACAGTTAAGGAGCGGAGAGTTGGTAGACGACCTTGTCGAAGAGGGCAGGGAAGGGGCAGGCCGAGGGGGTACTTTGTGGGGCCTTACATGAGGTCAACATCTTTTTCCCCTCTCTGCAGGTAGTTGTGCACCAGCCAGCTAAGAAACAGTGGACTTGTTATAGAGGAATCTAAAATAAAGTTTATTTTGCATGTAACAAGGACTGGCAGTCGTGTACTAGAAGCCCACAGTGTCGTTGCGCTTTGTTCTTTGCTAGCCCATTGTCACTTGAAATAACCGATTGGGCCATGAACTCAGTATAATTCAAATACAGATCCAGGCCCACTCGAGCCAGAGTTTTGTTTTCCTGCTGAGTTCCGCCCGTGGGGGGGCTCTATTACTCCTGGAACAGACTCGGTTTGCCTGTGGCCTCCATCTCTGCTACTCGCATCCGACAGGTGAGGACGGCTCAGTGGAGTGGTGGGGCGGTGTCCAGACGCCCTAATGAGATTTGGAAGCTGCCGAGCTTCTGAGTGGGGATGAGGTCTCAGGGCGTAATGGCCTAGCGTTTATGCAGACTCCATGTGTGGGAGGATTATTTTTTTTATTTTTTTAAGGGTTGGAAATGTCAATGGAGAAGGTACGGATGCAATATTGAGGAATAAAGATTAGAAAGGGAAAGCACCAGGGCCCTAACGTTTTAGGACTACGGATGGAGTGGGCAGAGCAAAAACCAATTTGCAGTACCTGGCAGCAAAGCTCAAACTTCTTGTCTGGCGCGAGGATGCAGAGCAGTGGTTATCGATGTAAAGGGTCCGGATGCCCCAAATTTCCTGGTACACCTACCAGGAAGGGCCACTGGTGGGGCGGAGTAGCGTGGTGGCGATCCGGCGGAAGGCAGATGTAGTGACACACAAAACCTTCTTGCGGAAGGGAAATTTTAAAGGGGAGACAAATAACCTAAAACATTCGATCTATACAAAAATACCCAACGCGCAGCTTCGGTGAATGGCAGACCCTCCCAGGGGCCCTGCGGTATGCGCCAGCCCCATCCCGGCACCAGAGGCCATCAGGCCAGCGGAAGTATGCATTTCTGAATTGCATGCTCCTCGTTTGAGAAGAGACCGATATACGAGGACTGTATACCCCGATTGATTGATTTTGTGGGGGAGCAGACACGGCCTGCCACCCTACCCCGCAGAGCAGCGGCCGCGTCTTTCGCCGCACCCCTCCCAGGTCTCACTACTCAGTCCCACCTACACGGCTCTCGCCCTGCACCCCGTCACTGTAGCCGGTGGCCAATATTAAGCCTGCAAAGAAAGAGCACCACACTCACCGCGGCCCGGATTCACCAATGCTCACGAATAATCACCGAAAGCAGCTGTAGCTTTCCATCCTCGGGCAGCCTTACGGTCGTTTTCTTACTTTCGTTCAGTTCGTCACTTCCGCTTACCTGCAAGGACAGTGACATCGCGCAGCCCACCCCAGCTCGGAGTAGGGAGCGGGTCGGGTCTGCATCCTCACAGGGAGAGCGAGCAGGCTGGTGTGACGAAGGATGCCAAGACCCAAAAAAAAATAACCCGCCCACTGCCGCATGACGTGGGCAGAAAGCCTAAAAATCGCCGGAACGCCGACGAATCTGCTCCGGCATTGACGGACAGATCTGTCTTCCAATGGCAAGCCTCCATTTATGGAGCTAGCCAATGGAAGACAGAGGCGGGACTAGGCCAACATACTGTTGACATAAGATTTCGCCTGCGTGAAACGCTGGTTGCGCAGCTTTCGACAGGCGAAACCTAAAAAGTCATTGTTACATGTAATCCACTTGCACGAAAGACAAACCATACTGTTTTGAGCAATAACTTCTTAATTTTCTTAGACAGGGTGGCCGGTTCCTCAAGGATAACTTGTTGAAGGTAGGGTAATATTTTTGCTTGGATAGATAAACAGTCTATGGATTCAAATACACGCTCATAGGGTAGGACAGAAAAGAAGGTTAGGATCAGGATAACATTTAGGAACGTGTTTTTAGTTTTAATGTAAAATGTGTTCATGCTCAAGACTGATTTCTATACAATGAACAAGATCAACTAGTAGCATCCAGGGTGATCTTTGTAGATGGATGGCGATGGTTACCACCTTCAAAAGATCCTAGAACCACACTGTTATACAAGGGGAATGGAAAGGGGAGACCACTCGGTCCCCCCGAACGTATGGCTGAGTGCCCCGCCCACCCGAGGAACCTTTGTGGGTGGGGGGCGTGACCCGACCGGTATGCCCAAAGTGGCGTGGTCGGGGCACGCCCCTGCCGCCTAAGAAGGAGGTCCTATGACTCCGGGCCCGGAAGTCCGTGTATTTCCGGGCGGGAAGGAGGATGCCGCCCCGCCCCCCGCTGGAAGCTTACAAGGCGAGGAGGTCTGAGCAGGGGTCCTCTTGTTCTCGCGCTTTGGAGGCTGCACCACTCGACGCCTGTGAGCCCTCAACAAGAGCAAGTCGCGATTTTGAGCGTGGTAATCGTGTGTCTTTCTCTTTCAGTTCCTGAGAAGCGTTTTTGGAGTCCGGAGAGCTGTGGTTAAGCGGATTTGCGGAACAAAACAAGAGCGGAGATGCCGGGGAAAAAGATCGTAAAGGGCGTTGAGATGGAGCGCTTGCTACTCACACTGGTGAACAAGGTTTCATCGATGGATAGGAGGTTTGGTAAGGTGGACCAACTGGGTCGCAACTTGGCCGAGCTACAGAGAAAGGTAGAGGCACAGGCAGGGCCCTCAGGAGGGCCGAAGAAGACTCGGGGTCCTGCCCTGCCGAATGTCACACCAGGTGGCAGAGGGAAGAGCAAGAGAGGCAAGAAAGATGCCAAGGACGCTCCGCTGCCCGAGGAGGTCCCGGTAGCACCGTCCGCACCTGTGCCCGATGGGGCCCCGGTAGCACCGACTACACCTGTAGTTCCGGTGGTGGTCCCGACTGATGGGGGCCTGCCGATCCCAGTGATTGTAACCCCACTGGAGAAGGAGCAGATACCCCCTGAGTTGGCCGCGCACCTGGCGGCGGTCCTGCCATGGCTAAAAAAGGGGGCCACGGGGTCTGCGCTGGCGGTAGAACCCGCTGAGGAAGCTAGGCAAATAATTGAGCAGCTTAATCGGGCTACGGGTGTCGGCGGGAAATGTACTTTCTCCCCCTCTGCAGGAGACACCCGCAGTGACGCCGGAGAACCAGAAGACGGCGGTTCCAGCCGGCGAAGGAGCGGTTGAACAGGGTAAGAGATCTCTCCCGATCATGGGGGATGGTGTGCTACCTTCTAGGCGGCAAAGCTTGGCGCAACATGTGCCCATGGCAACGAAGGAATTGATTTGGGGCGACAAATGTATAAACATGTTTTCTCTATTGAAGGACAACCGTGAGTTTGAATACGCTAAGAGTCAGAAAGAATGGATGCATCCCGGTGAGTGGAGAGCAAAAATGGCGGAATTCCGGGTAGAGGAATCAATAATGAATTGGGTCAGGGCTTTCTCGGTGTTCGTCGCAATTGTGGCGGAAAAATTTCCTGAATTGTTGGCGGATTTGGCATGTTATCAAAGCAGGATAACGAGTTTCCATGAAAAATACGGGGGGGATGTATGGAGAGGTTATGATACTACATTCCGAAAGGAAAAGGAATTTAACAATACATTAACGTGGGATTGTTTGGATACCGTTGCATGGCATGCTCAGTTTACCCCGGATATCGGAGGTGCCGGGGTGGGCCATCTGGTTTTAGGCCTTAGCACCAGAAGCGGGCCCAGCCCTTTCGGACACCGGATGGGGGAGACCAGCAGGCCAGAACGGGGGAAATGGCAACAAGCGCGGGGTGTGTTGGGGTTACAACAGAGGGTCGTGTCCTAAACCGCAAGGCACTTGCAGGTTCAGACACGCATGCGCAGCCTGTGGTAACACCTCACACCCCGAGGCGACGTGCCGATCAAAGAGCAACGGAGCGGGGACCAGAGGAGGGGCGAAGCAGGATGGACACGGCGGCCCATCGGGTTAACCAGACACCCGTGGACATCCTGGCGTTGACCCCCTGGCTGAGTAAGTACCCCGATCATGCGTCCGCAGGGACCCTGCAGGACGGTTTCTCTCATGGTTTTAGGATCCCGGTAGGCGACTTTAGGGGTGCCCCGGTATGCAAGAATCAATTGTCGGTAATGCAGAACCCGGCCGTGGCCGCTGAAAAAATTGCAAAAGAGCTTCGCCTGGGGCGGATTGCAGGGCACTTTGGGGATATACCGACTGAGGATTTTGTTTGTTCCCCTTTGGGGGTGGTGCCCAAGAAAGAGCTGGGCAAATTCTGGCCGATTCACAATTTGTCGTCCCCAAAGGGGGCATCTGTAAACGAGGCAATTGATGAGAACATTTGTAGTGTGCGATATGCATCTTTTGATGACGCAGTCGTCATGTTAACTCGCCTCGGACCTGGGGCATTGTTAGCAAAATCTGACATTGAATCTGCATTTTGACTATTGCCTGTACACCCTGATGATCAGCACTTGCTGGGGTTTGCGTTTCAGGGGAAGTACTATATGGATATGTGCATGCCGATGGGTTGTTCAATCTCTTGTGCTTATTTTGAAATGTTCAGCTCATTCCTGGAATGGGCATTCTCGAAGGCATCGGGACACCGGCATGTGATGCACTATCTAGACGATTTCCTATTTGTGGGCCCAGCGGGCTCTCAGGACTGTGCACGGGCATTGAAGGAATTTTGCGTGCTCATGCGTCGTTTTGGGGTCCCGTTAGCGCCAGTTAAGACGGTGGGGCCAACAACCTCCTTGGAGTTCTTGGGTATTGAGATAGACTCCGTGGAGGGTTGCTTTCGCTTGCCCGCGGAAAAAATGGCCAAATTTAGGGCTTCCTTGGTTCAATCTATTAAGAACGACAAAGTATCTTTGCACCAACTTCAGCAGACCGTGGGCCAGTTGAATTTCGCCTTGAGGGTCATCCCGATGGCCCGCCCTTTCTCACGGTCCATCGCGCAGGCCATGGTGGACCTCAAGGAAGGCCACCATCGGACAAGGCTGTCGGCCAAGGTTCGCCAGGACATGCTCATTTGGCTGGCATTCTTGGCGGACTTCAATGGCCGAGTAGTCTGGAGCAGGCCTCCGGCCACGTCGGCAGAGTTGGGTTTATGGACAGACTCTGCGGGCAGCACAGGTTTTGGCGCAATCCTGGGTAACCGCTGGTCGGCACAGAAATGGCCCACGTGGTGGGAGACGAGTGGGCTGACAAGCAACATTGGGTTTTTGGAACTATTCCCGATATGGGTAGCATTGTGTGCTTGGGCAGGTGAGTTTCGGGACCGATCAGTTGTATTTTGGTCCGATAACATGACTGTGGTTGAATGCATTAATCAGCAGGCGGCGCGCTGCAAATGGATACTCCGGTTGTTGAAGGAGATTGTACTGACATGCTTGAGATTAAATGTCCAATTCAGGGCGAAACATGTACCGGGTGTACTAAATACTGCGGCTGATGCACTCTCTCGTTTCAAAATGCGGCCTTCAGGGAGTGTTTACCTTCAGCGGAGCAAATGGCGGCACCATTTCCCGAGGCGCTATGGCAAATCGGCGCCCCAGACTACAGAACCTCGTGGCAGCCAGTCTAGTGTCCAGGACGAGGAAAGAGTACGAAGGGGCGTTGCGCGCTTACTGTGCCTTTTTGGGTCCAGATTGGGAGAGCAGATGGGGTCAGGAGGAGTCTTTTACCCAATTTTTGGTGGCACTTTACGAGGAAGGCCGGTCGGCGGCGACCGCTAATCGGTATAAGGCCGCCATATCATTCATGGCACAGCTCCAGGGGATCAGAGACCCCACACATTCCTTTGTAGTCAGGAAAGCGCTGCGGGGTTGGCGTCGCTTGGAGGGGCGCAAGCTTGATAACAGGCATCCGATTGGATTTGAAAGATTGTCGGTCTTATTGGTTAAGTTGAGGGAGACATGTACCTCGCCTAACAAGGTGATCTTGTTCAGGGCTGTATTTACACTAGCATTCTATGGGGCGCTGCGAATAAGCGAGCTCGTGGCTGCCAATAAGAAAGATGTAAATGGGGGCTTGCGCAGGAATCACATTCAAGTGAAGGGGGATACAGTGTTGATCACGATTGCCAGGTCGAAGACAGATCAGGAGGCAAGGGGGAGCAGCATAGTATTACAACTTGCTCCGGGTGGTCACTGTTGTCCAGTGAAGCACGTCGAGGCTTACTTGAAGCAGAGAGAGGCGACGTGGGGGGGGGGCCTTGCTACGACATGCGGACGGCTCCCGCTAACGAAATTCCAGTTTCAGAAAGTGCTGACAATCACGATTGCAGCGGCGGGGTTGAACGCGGGTGATTTTGGAACGCATTCGTTCAGAATAGGGGCCGCTACACAGGCAACGGCCAGGGGTATGCAGGCAGACAATGTGAAACAGTTGGGGAGATGGTCATCGGACTGTTTCAAGCGTTATGTGCGATTGCATATGTTATGATTGTGTTAGAAACACACTCACGCTGCCTGTCTTTTTGTTTGGATTACAGTTTCACGAGCCTGTGACGCGGGGCGGAAATTGGGGTCGATCCAGGATCAGCGAACAAGCACTTCGCGGGCTACGATGAGAAGTCGATCGGTATGGGTCGTGGGCCACTCATACGTGAGGCGGGCTGGAGAGATATTCAGGGCAGGTGATGCGATTCACACACCTGATAATTTATGGTATAACATATCTTTTCATGGGAAAGGAGGTCTGGGTATCAACCAGTTGCAAGATTTTGTCGAAGATCTGTTAGGGCGGCACAGGTCACCGCCATCCATTGTGGTAATACATGTAGGGGGCAATGATTTGGTAAAATTGGGTAGGCGGGCATTGATAGAGCGCATCCTACACACAGTTAGTTGGATGGCGAAAACACTCCCGGGTTCAACGATAGCATGGTCACACATAGTCCCCAGGAAGGTATGGAGGGGGGTTTGTCAATTACAGCATTGAATAACTCAGTTTGGAGGGTCAACAACAAGATGGATAAACTGTTTCGGTCTAAACACCTCCAGGTCTGGGCGGCTCACCTGGAGGCTCCATGCTCCTCTCCTGATTTACCTGCAAACTTTGCAAGGACTGTAATCTAACGTAATGGCATTGAATGGCATTGAATGGAACCGAAACGGAATAGAATTGAATTGAATCGAATTGGGCACTTAATGGTTGCGGCTAGAGCACATAAGCGCTAAACAATTTTTCAACCTTCAAACCTTCAATCTTTTAAACACAAACCTGCGCTGGTGGTTCTCCTTTCTCATAGCACGCTGATGTTCCGGTTCCCTGACCCGGCCTGGCTGCTCCGGCGGTTGCTCCGTGACTTGCTCAGCAGCTCCGGGATAGGTTGGATTGGTCTCAGTCTTAGCCAGCGAGTGACTGCCGGCGTTTTGCGGTTCAAGGGAATGTCTCCCAAGAACCCGAATCCGTCGCGTTCGACGAGGAACAGCAAGCAGGCGGCAGCGGCTCCCTCCGCTACTGCCGCCCCAGGAATCACTGCAGCAGCAGCGGCAGCAGCGGCAGCGCCATCTCCGCCCATTGCGGAGGCTGTGACCGAGGGCGCCTCACCAGAAGACAGCAGGGGTCCCGCTTTGCTCGGCGGAAAGAAAGCTGCAGCTGCCGCATCACTTGCATCACTTGCAGAGCCAGAGCCGGCTGTCACCACTAAGAAGCAGAATCCGGTGGAAGATTTGGCCAAAGACAAACAGGTACTGAGATCGCTTACCCCGCTAGTAGGGACACAAACTAAAGGCTCTAAGGGCTCTAAGGACTCTACTCCTAAAACAGCTAAAACGGGGCCTAAATTGACTGTCAAAACGGGGGGGCCTGCTGGAGAAACAGTTTCACACCCTCTAATAAAAGCTGTTATAAACCCCAACGCAACTCAGGAGGGGGGCCAAGTAGCAATGCCTGACACTAACGCTGATATCGATTCTGAAGGACTCTTTATTAATTCCTCGGTTGTACAGCCATCTATAATGGGGGTCAGCAATGGTGACAGTATTGGTGACACTGAACAGCCGCTACTCAAGGGAGGTGACCCTGCCATTCTAGCTCCCGCACCACAGCCCGATCCCATAAGTGCCACTCAGTCAGCACCCTGTGATCCGCGGCCAACCAGTATGGAAGGACCTAACTCCGGCTGTGTGGGAATACCATCAGAAGCCCACAGGGAGGAAGATGAATGCGGGGCTCAAAATGAGCATACAGTGCCTACAGTGGATATTGAGTTGGACTCTTATGAGGACTATGAGGTAGAGACTGAGACTGAGGATGACTTTATTGATAACAGGGCTAACCCTCTTGTGGGGGGGTTTGTCTCTAAGATTAAGGCTAAGGGCAAACAAAAAGCAAGGAGAGGTAGCTTGGCTGGTGCTATCTCCAAATGGTCAAAACCTAGTAATAACCAAGCTTTAAGGAAGAACTTGCCGGAAAAAAGCCCACTTAGAAAATGGATTGAAGCGAAGGGCTTGGTCAAAACCATGGCGCTAAGGCTCTCAGGAGCAAGCCCCACAGACTCTATACCTGTACTGGTCAATCCGGACAAAAGCATCTTAATCGACCCTGTTAATCTGCCTCCTGAGGACTTGACAGAGGAAGAACAGCCTCAGGTGCAGGGGAATCTGCCTGTTTCACCTGATGTTCTGGAACCAGCACAGGCCCACGCAAGCGACGCTTTGCATTCTAACATCAATTTAGCTGCCCAAACAACAGGCAATACCAGCTTCCCCTTTCCACGCGGATCAACCTCCGGTCTTGCTCTAGCCTCTTCTTCACCTGTTATGGTTAAAAACAGGGGCAACCCATCAGATGAGGGATCATTGAGACAAGACTCAAGACCGGAAACAGTCAACTCTTCCCCTCTGGACGAAATACTAAAGATACTGAGCAAGCAGCTGAGTAACCAATGTGCAGAAGCACAGGAGTACTATCTCCAACTTAGGGAGGATAATAATAAGATGCAATCCTCTCTATGCGAGCTTACCTCTAAAATTGGGGGGATCTCGCAGGAAACCACGGAACTACAGCAACGGGTGGTTGAGGTGGAGGAGTCTACCACTAAAATGACAGTTGCGGTTGAAAAGCATGATGACCAGCTGACTGCACTACAGTTAAAAGTCGAGGATTTGGAAAACAGGCAGAGACGATCTAATCTAAGACTATTTGGCATACCGGAGAGATCCGAGGGCTCAGACCCGAGGGCGTACATTGTAGGAGTACTCCAGAAAGCTTTCCCTGATCTGGCAGATTGGGACTGGGACTCGCAAATCCAGCGGGCCCACCGTCTTCCCTTGTTTCAAAGAAACAGAGAGAATCAGTTTCCACGCCCCTTTTTAATCTATTTTGGCAACTTTCTTTTGCGCCAGGCGGTCTGGCAGAGAGCTCGCCCTAACTCTCCAGTAGCTGTAGGGGAGTTCTCACTTTTTGCACGATCAGACCTAAGCAGGGATACCATGGATAGGAGGTGGCAGCTCCGTAAATTGATGGACCCCATTAAGTCTCACAGAGGGCAGGTGTTCCTTCAAGAACCCGCCCGCCTTAAGGTTATTAGAAGCGGGCGGACACATTTCTTTAATGATGCTAAGGAGGCAGAATCTTACCTCTCTAGTATCAGCTCTAGCCAGAGCCAGACCTAAAATAATTACAATTGGCCCAAAGGGTGGTGATTAATCTATCAAAATAAAGAATACACACACATCATTTTTCTAAGTTACAGGACTTAGCTTAGAGGGTTTAATAGAGGGCTACACCTCAGTATATGATAAATGTTCACTTAGTTCCATCCTTAATGATCTCTTACTTATTATGCACAATGATGTTTGACAAGGGGGGGGGGGCAGGAGCCTCTCAGGGTGATCCACCACAAGAGCTGCCTCTCCAACGGCAGCTGTAGCTAGAGGGTGGTTCTTCCCCGGCTGGGGTGAGAGCCAGGGGGGTGGGAGGGGGTGGGCCCCCGTCTCCGCAGGTTGGGGGATCAGGGTGGTGGGGGGGGGGAGGGGGGAAATCACTTAAAATTTGTTTGCAGGCTGACAGGGGAGAACAAGACGAAGAATCTGATAAAGACATCAAAACACTGATTATTGAATGGTTTATTGGCTGTGCTAGTTGTTTGAGGGCCCAAGACTTATTATTTGACTATTTGAAGTTGGGTCTGAATTTTTTGCTACCTTATAAATGCATGTAATAAAATGTCTAGCTTGGAATGTAGCGGGGCTCAATAGTAAAAAAAAAAAAAAAAAAAAAAGGAAAGGAGGTCTGGGTATCAACCAGTTGCAAGATTTTGTCGAAGATCTGTTAGGGCGGCACAGGTCACCGCCATCCATTGTGGTAATACATGTAGGGGGCAATGATTTGGTAAAATTGGGTAGGCGGGCATTGATAGAGCGCATCCTACAGACAGTTAGTTGGCTGGCGAAAACACTCCCGGGTTCAACGATAGCATGGTCACACATAGTCCCCAGGAAGGTATGGAGGGGGGGTTTGTCAATTACAGCATTGAATAACTCAGTTAAGAGGGTCAACAACAAGATGGATAAACTGTTTCGGTCTAAACACCTCCAGAGTATTCCTCATGGGTGCATATGGGGGGATCGCTGTTATTCACAGGATGGGGTGCACTTGTCCAGGGAGGGGAATGATATTTGGATTGGAGACATAATAGCATGGCTAGTGGGCTTGAAGAGACACGACCTATAGGAGCTTTTGGGGGGGCCATATAGTCGGTCAACTATCCGGCCTGTGGCGGGAAGGTCATGATCGGTGAGCAGAGATTTCAACGGAGCATCTGAACCAATCAAACAGTCACACCCAGTCAACAGATCTGGATTTAATCCATCACTTTTCTTTAGCACACTCTGCCACCCCAGTTCAGACATGGCCATATGCAAATCAGTCTGCCCCTGTGCCTCATGGGAACAGTCCAGCCCGAACTGCCAAGCCATGCCTTCCCTGGACCGGAAACAAGCTTCCGGGGACCGGTTTCTCGCATTTCAGCCGTCTTCGGCCCGGCTTGCTTGAATCCAGTGGCAAAGTGAGCAAGGGACTCACGTCTGAGCATACCCTGCCACACTTTATGTATGAGAGTTAGAGCAGAATTTTATTTTAGGGAGAATGGGCGGCCTGTTGAATCAGCTTGCGTGCTATAGGGTGAATTCAAGGCAGTGATTTGAGGCCAGACACAAGCCTTGATTGGGAGAATGTCGAAGGAACGTAAATTGAAGTGCGAGGCTCAGGACAAGGAATGTGCTTTCCTGGAGGTTCGCTTGGTAAGTGGGGAATCAAGTTTCTCTCCCATTACACCATCAACTGAAGCAGCACACATTAAGAGCACTAATGGAAAATAGTGTGCACTCATGCGCTGGCTACCCAGCATTGTCTCTATGATGTCGGTGAGAAAGCCAATGAGTTGCTTACATGGTTAGAGAGACAAGACAAAGGACGGAACTGGATCCTTGAGGACACAGACAACAAGGGGACGGAAATACTGGGAGAGACTTCCTGAAAGACCTGACCCTGCAATGCTAACAAATAAGGCCCTAGACGCACTAGACCAAGACCTGACAGGCTAAATAAATAAGCAACGGGACCTGATGAGCTCCCGTTAGAATTATATAAAATCATGATGGATAAAATCAGGGAGTACCTTCAGAGTATGTTTCAGACTGACTGAAAATAAAGATGTCTCCCGGAGGACCAAAGAACGTCTGAGGTGGCGGTCATCCCAAAAAGGACGAACCAGCAACTGAGTGTGGGTCTTAAAGACTTATCTCCCCGCTTAATATTGAGACTAAGGTACTTGCGAACACCCTGGCGATCTGCCTGCGGACAGTAATTGCAACAGTGGTACATCCTGATCAATCAGGCTTTATACTACACCAGGGAACGCGCTTTAATCTCCGACACCTTAATGGAGTACCATATGCAATAGGGGATTCCTTTGCTGAACCAGTGGCGCTGCTGTTAAGCTCTTGTTTGTATTTGTATTGGTTATTTGTAGAGCGCAACTATTGCTCCGGAAGGAGCATCCTGGCGCTAATAAGACAAAGTGCATACAATTACAGGTACAGAGTTAAATGGTTGTCATTACATACTCATCTGGAAGATTGAAGATCCAGGTTTTCAGAAGCTTCCTAAACTGGTTTTCCTGAGTCAGCAGTCTAAGGTGTTTGGGCATTGCATTCCAGGCCTTGGATGATAGGAAGGTTAGGGTCTTACCCCCCTTGGTTTTATAGTTGAATTTGGCCAATTTAATTAGATTTTCTCCTGCGGATCGTAATGTCCTAGTAGGATTGTAATGGGGGAAACGCCTAATGAGATACTTCGGGCCGGCGTCATTGAATGCTCGAAAGGCGACAATCAAGATTGTAAATAAAATCCTCTTGTGAAGAGGCAGCCAATGTAAAGTCTTTAAGGCAGCTGACGCTGAGGATTTCCTTGGCAGTTTAAGAACAAGTCTGGCCGCTGCGTGTTGTACGCTCTGGAGTTTTTTTAGTGTGGTTTTCTTAACGCCGGCCATCAAGCCATTGCAGTAATCCAAACGTGCGAGGATTAGAGCCACAGTGACAGCTTTTCGTGAGTCGATGGGCAGGAAGTCGAAAAATTTCTTTAAGGATTTGATAATACTAAAGAAGCTTCCTGCAACATTCCTCACATGTTGGTCAATTGAAAGCTCGGTGTCAAATAAGACCCCTAGATTTCTTGCTGATACCACAGTTTGTGGGGGAGCAGGAGAGTCTTCAGGCCACCATTTGCTGGGACAAAAATGCTGGGACTTTCCCATAGGAAGAATCTCTGTTTTATTTACATTGCATTTAAGATGGTTTTTATCCATCCAGAGAAACACATCCTTCACACAGTTCTTGAGGTTTTGTTCAGCATTGGTAGAACTCTTCTCAAGAGGTACAATGAGCTGAGTATCATCGGCATACGATGTTACAAGTATGCCGTATGATTCAATGAGGGAGATAAGAGGAACCATGTAAATATTGAACAGGAGTGGGCTCAGAATAGAGCCATGAGGGACTCCTGACAATACCTTTTTTTCCTTAGAAAGGAAAGGACCTAATGCAATTGTTTGTGATCTCTCCGTCAGAAATGAGATGATCCATGTCAATACTACCCCCGAGATTCCAATATCTCTAAGTCTCCCTATCAATATTGTATGGGAGATGGTGTTGAACGCCGCTGTGAGGTCTAATAAAATTAGAACAGCGTTCTTTCCTTGGTCCTGCAAGATTTTTATGGAGTCAGTGAGTTCAATCAGGGCGGTTTCTGTGGAATGGTTCGGCCTAAAACCAGATTGTTGAGGATGCAGGATATTGTTGGTCTCTACGTATCTTTTTAGTTCTTTGTATACCATCTGTTCTGTAATCTTGCCCACAACTGGGAGAAGTGAAATTGGGCGTAGATTGGCCAACTCTGTGGGGGATTTATTGGGTTTTTTCATCAGTGGTTTTACGACTGCCTGTTTCCATTGGCATGGGACTATACCTGTATTAAGAGAGGTATTTACAATCTTGTTTATCAAAGGATTGACCACTTCGATTGCCTGATGAAGAATTCGTGGGGGGCACAAATTGGAAGGGGCACCTGATTTGCAAGCAAGAATTACTTCCCTGGTTTGGGTTAGTGACACTGGTGTAAAGATGCTAAGGCTACCAGCTGCATTTTCTCCCAGGAGAGACGGGATTGAGGGCTGATAGACTTGAAGAACTGGAAAATCCTTTTGTATGAGGTCAATCTTTTCCACAAAGAAATCTGCAATTTGATTGCAAAGTTCTAAGGAGGGTGGAATTTCCGGCTGTAGGGTTTTTGGATGCGTAAAGGTCTTTACGATGGAAAATAATGTTTTTTGTTTTTGTTTTGCTTCCTTTATGGCGTTAGTGTAATACTCCTTCTTAGCGATTTTAATAGAGGCTAGATATATTTTCCTCTGTTGGACATAAAGGATTCTGTGGGCAGGATCGTAGGTTTTACACCAATTGCGTTCACCTTTCTTACATAATAGGTGGAGCGCTGCCAGTTCTGGTGTGAACCAGGGGGCATTCCTCTTTCCTCTTTTTTCCATTCTATGGGGATGTTTCGGTGAACGCGTTTTGTAATCTCTTGCTGCATCCAGCTGTGAAAGTGTATTGAATCTTGTTCAGCATTGCCGGACAAGTTGGGAGTCTGAGTTTGTATTATGGGTTGAAGTTTAAAACTGTCTTCGACCTTGGTCCAGTTTATATTATTTTCTGACTGTTGACTCAATTTCAATGAGTTTGGGAGGCGTGACGTTCTGATGCTAAAGGGAATCAGACTATGATCTGTCCAAATTTGTGGGATGGGTGTGTGGATGTTCAGAAGGGGAAAATTCGTGCATATCCCGTCCAGGATATGGCCTGCTTGATGTGTCTGTTTCGTTACCTTTTGTTGTAAATTGAAAATCTCCAGGGTTTGGTGGCAATTAAGCACCTGAGTGTCTAGTTTAGATTCCAAATGTAAATTGAAATCTCCCAGAAGTGTGAAATGAGGGTAACCGAGAAGGAGCTGACCTAGGGAATCGCTCAGTGATTCTAAAAACTTAGTTGTAGTACCTGGGGGCGGTAAATTAGCCCTCCTGAAAAGGAGGTGGTGTCATTTAGCTTGATGGAGAAACCAAGCCCCTCTGTACCTTTCAGAGGTTCTAAATTGAAAGTGTGACGTTAGCCATGTCTCAGTTATGAGAAGGCAATCCAGGTCCTGCTCAAGAATAAGGTCATTAATGTCCTGACTATGGCCACACATGGAACGGGCATTCATCAGCCCACCTTTAAAATTTAAAGTGTCGGCAGAAGTGGTGGTGAGCGGAGCTGTAGTCTCAACTGGGGGCTCGAGGGAGGTCCATTTGCAGTGTTTACAAGAAAAAGGTCCCTCAATCTTACTCATATCCATGTTACAAGCACAAATATTTGTATTATTGAGAGTACGAAGGTCGCTTGCCTGATACAGAAGAGAGGGGTGTGAAGGACCAGAGTGTCCTGCGCCTGTCGCGTCCTTGGCGTGGATGGGCGCAGACGGGCTGCCTATGGCGCGCCTTCGGCGCGCCGCCGTCGCGCCCGCTGCGCCCGCCCGCTGCGCGGACGGGAGGTGTTGTCCTTCATATAGTGGTGGAGGAGGGTGGGAGGCGTCGCAAGACTGGAGTGCTGCCCTTCGTTCTCCCCAAGATGGCGTCCGTCCCTGAGTTCGATCGCATCAGCTGTAAATCGTTGTGCGAGGACCAGGGATCGAGTTGGTGCAAGAGCGCGGGTGAGTGCAATGTTTTAAAAGGAAATTAAATCTTCCAGCAGAACACACAATAATAAAAACAATTTAGTCCGTTTTTAAAAAGTGCTAGCCTAACCCCCGGCTTTCCGCCTCAGGGGATAATTTAAATGCACAGTGAAATGTTGTGCGGAGAGTAAGAGGCCACTTTTATACCTGGGAGGGCGGGAGGCATCGCAAGACTGGAGCGCTGCCCTTCGTTCTCCCCAAGATGGCGTCCGTCCCTGAGTTCGATCGCATCAGCTGTAAATCGCTGTGCGAGGACCAGGGATCGAGTTGGTGCAAGAGCGCGGGTGAGTGCAATGTTTTAAAAGGAAATTAAATCTTCCAGCAGAACACACAATAATAAAAACAATTTAGTCCGTTTTTAAAAAGTGCTAGCCTAACCCCCGGCTTTCCGCCTCAGGGGATAATTTAAATGCACAGTGAAATGTTGTGCGCAGAGTAAGAGGCCACTTTTATACCTGGGAGGGCGGGAGGCATCGCAAGACTGGAGCGCTGCCCTTCGTTCTCCCCAAGATGGCGTCCGTCCCTGAGTTCGATCGCATCAGCTGTAAATCACTGTGCGAGGACCAGGGATCGAGTTGGTGCAAGAGCGCGGGTGAGTGCAATGTTTTAAAAGGAAATTAAATCTTCCAGCAGAACACACAATAATAAAAACAATTTAGTCAGTTTTTAAAAAGTGCTAGCCTAACTCCCGGCTTTCCGCCTCAGGGGATAATTTAAATGCACAGTGAAATGGCCCCTCTAGCGCGCATGCGCCTCAATAATACTGTCTACCGAGTCTTTGCCGTCCGACAGGGATGTTCCTTGTCTCCTCTGCTCTTCACACATGTTTTGGTTCACCAGGACCTCTCATATGGGATATTCCTGTTGATCAGGATATAATATCAACTGGAAGATGTCCTTAATATTCCTGCTGGTGGCAGGGATCCTGCGGCTGCACTCTAGGTGCACAGTTCAAGTGGCACTACATGGCTTTAAATATTTGGTTGTGTTCATTACAAGAGAGCACAGGCAGGAACATACTCCCGAAATTAGACCGTCTTCGCTGGGATGCCCCACACTTGCGGACGCTCCCGCTCTCCTTACTGGGCCGGGTGGCCCTATTTAAAGTGATGACCCTCCAGGGTCTCCTGTACATTGTGCAAAAAATGTCCTTTAAGATCCCACCAGACATTTTTTTTCAAAAGTTAGTGTGGGAACTTCGGCTCCTGTTGTGGGATGGCGGCGTGTCACGCTGAGTAAGTTGCAGAGGGGTTTATTAAGGTGGACCAGCGGTCCGGAGCATTCGCAAGTATTACTGGGCCTCACAGCTGGTGGCAGTCAACAACTGGGTTTTTGCGGACTGTGAGGATCCTGCTTACCGGGTAGATAGATTGGCCATGGGCAAGAGAGGTTACCCAACCCAGGTGCTGTATCAAAGAAAGTATGAGTGCACCATACCTACTCATACCCAAACAGTGGTAAGGGTGTGGAGAGAGGCTACCAAGTATTTAGGCCGAGAAGGTAAGCTGACTGAAATTACTCCACTGTATGATGGTGATCTCATAAGTGCAGTGGGAGGATTGCAGGGCTTCACAAAATGGGGATTGATTAGCTTAGAACGGCCAGGTGATGTGTGGAGGGGACAGGCGCTTGTGTCCATCACGATCCTACAACAAAAGTATAAATTAGGTGACTAAAAACAGTTCTGGCATTTGCAGGTGGCCACGCTCTGCAAAGTCACATCCGGGAAGGGGGGCAGTTGCCTGATGCATCCCCACTGGAGGACCAGCTACTAATTGATCTCCTGACCGAAAAAGCAATGTCAACCATCTATAAGAAGTTGATACAATTCTCTGGATGCCTTGGGGACGCGGAGAGCTGTGCGGGAGAGGGATCTAGGCACGCTTGGTGATGGCGATTGGGTTGAGGCCATTCAGGGTGTCAGGGAGTTGGCAATTAGAACCCATTTTTGTCTAATTTAACTACAGATACTAATACTGCCAAATCAATGACCCTGTTTACATTTACATGTGTGGTGGGTTCTTCGGTGGAGCTGTGTGGTGGATGCATCTGTGGAGCTGTGTGGTGGGTGCCTCTGTGGAGCTGTGTGGTGGGTGCCTCTGTGGAGCTTTGTGGTGGGTGCCTTGGTGGAGCTGTGTGGTGGGTGCATCGGTGGAGCTGTGTGGTGGGTACATCGGTGGAGCTGTGTGGTGGGTGCCTCGGTGGAGCTGTGTGGTGGGTGCATCGGTGGAGCTGTGTGGTTGGGTTATCAGTGGAGCTCTGTGGTGGGTGCATCGGTGGAGCTGTGGCGGTGGGGCTGTGTGGTGGTTGCATCAGTGGAGCTGTGTGGTGGGTGCATCGGTGGAGCTGAGTCGTTGGAGCTGTGTGGTGGTTGCATCAGTGGAGCTGTGTGGTGGGTACATCGGTGGAGCTGTGTCGGTGGAGCTGTGTGGTGGGTGCATCAGTGGAGCTGGGTGGTGGGTGCATCGGTGGAGCTGGGTGGTGGGTGCATCGGTGGAGCTGTGTGGTGGGTGCATCTGTGGAGCTGTGTGGTGGGTGCATCGGTGGAGCTGGGTGGTGGGTGCATCTGTGGAGCTGTGTGGTGGGTGAATCTGTGGAGCTGTGTGGTGGGTGCATCGGTGGAGCTGTGTCGGTGGAGCTGTGTGGTGGGTGCCTCTGTGGAGCTGTGTGGTGGGTGGCTCGGTCGAGCTGTGTGGTGGGTGCCTCGGTCGAGCTGTGTGGTGGGTGCCTCGGTCGAGCTGTGTGGTGGGTGCATCGTTGGAGCTGTGTGGTGGGTGCATTGGTGGAGCTGTGTCGGTGGAGCTGTGTGGTGGGTGCCTCTGTGGAGCTGTGTGGTGGGTGCCTCGGTCGAGCTGTGTGGTGGGTGCCTCGGTCGAGCTGTGTGGTGGGTGCATCGGTGGAGCTGTGTGGTGGGTGCATCGGTGGAGCTGTGTGGTGGGTGCCTCTGTGGAGCTGTGTGGTGGGTGCATCGGTGGAGCTGTGTGGTGGGTGCATCAGTGGAGCTGTGTGGTGGGTGTTTCGGTGGAGCTGTGTGGTGGGTGCATCGGTGGAGCTGTGTGGTGGGTGTACTGTGGAGCTGTGTGGTACGGGCATCTGTGGAGCTCTGTGGTGGGTGCATCGGTGGAGCTGTGTCGGTGGAGCTGTGTGGTGGTTACATCAGTGAAGCTGTGTGGTAGGTGCATTGGTGGAGCTGTGTCGGTGGAGCTGTGTGGTGGTTGCATCAGTGGAGCTGTGTGGTGGGTGCATCGGTGGAGCTGTGTCTGTGGAGCTGTGTGGTGGGTGCCTCGGTGGAGCTGTGTGGTGGGTGCATCGGTGGAGATGTGTGATGGGTGCATCAGTGGAGCTGTGTGGCGGGTGCATTGGTGGAGCTGTGTCGGTGGAGCTGTGTGGTGGGTGCATCGCTGGAGCTGTGTGGTGGGTGCATCGCTGGAGCTGTGTGGTGGGTGCATCGCTGGAGCTGTGTGGTGGGTGTCTCGGTGGAGCTGTGTGGTGGGTGCGTTGGTGGAGCTGTGTGGTGGGTGCGTCGGTGGAGCTGTGTGGTGGGTGCGTTGGTGGAGCTGTGTAGTGGGTGCATCGGTGGAGCTGTGTGGTGGGTGCGTCGGTGGAGCTGTGTGGTGGGTGCGTCAGTGGAGCTGTGTGGTGGGTGCGTCGGTGGAGCTGTGTGGTGGGTGTGTCGGTGGAGCTGTGTGGTGGGTGCATCGGTGGAGCTGTCTGGTGGGGGCATCTGTGGAGCTGTGTGGTGGTTGCGTCAGTGGAGCTGTGTGGTGGGTGCGTCGGTGGAGCTGTGTGGTGGGTGCATCGGTGGAGCTGGGTGGGGGGTGCCTCGGTGGAGCTGTGTGGTGGGTGCGTCGGTGGAGCTGTGTGGTGGGTGCGCCGGTGGAGCTGTGTGGTGGGTGCCTCAGTGGAGCTGTGTGGTGGGTGCATCGGTGGAGCTGTGTGGTGGGTGCTTCGTTGGAGCTGTGTGGTGGGTGCATCGGTGGAGCTGTGTGGTGGGTGCCTCGGTGGAGCTGTGTGGTGGGTGCTTCAGTGGAGCTGTGTGGTGGGTGCTTCGGTGGAGCTGTGTGGTGGGTTCTTCGGTGGAGCTGTGTGGTGGATGCATCTGTGGAGCTGTGTGGTGGGTGCCTCTGTGGAGCTGTGTGGTGGGTGCCTCTGTGAAGCTTTGTGGTGGGTGCCTTGGTGGAGCTGTGTGGTGGGTGCATCGGTGGAGTTGTGTGGTGGGTACATCGGTGGAGCTGTGTGGTGGGTGCATCGGTGGAGCTGTGTGGTGGGTGCCTCGGTGGAGCTGTGTGGTGGGTGCATCGGTGGAGCTGTGTGGTTGGGTTATCAGTGGAGCTCTGTGGTGGGTGCATCGGTGGAGCTGTGGCGGTGGGGCTGTGTGGTGGTTGCATCAGTGGAGCTGTGTGGTGGGTGCATCGGTGGAGCTGAGTCGTTGGAGCTGTGTGGTGGTTGCATCAGTGGAGCTGTGTGGTGGGTACATCGGTGGAGCTGTGTCGGTGGAGCTATGTGGTGGGTGCATCAGTGGAGCTGTGTGGTGGGTGCATCGCTGGAGCTGTGTGGTGGGTGCATCGCTGGAGCTGTGTGGTGGGTGCATCGCTGGAGCTGTGTGGTGGGTGTCTCGGTGGAGCTGTGTGGTGGGTGCGTCGGTGGAGCTGTGTGGTGGGTGCGTCGGTGGAGCTGTGTGGTGGGTGCGTTGGTGGAGCTGTGTAGTGGGTGCGTCGGTGGAGCTGTGTGGTGGGTGCGTCGGTGGAGCTGTGTGGTGGGTGCGGCAGTGGAGCTGTGTGGTGGGTGCGTCGGTGGAGCTGTGTGGTGGGTGTGTCGGTGGAGCTGTGTGGTGGGTGCATCGGTGGAGCTGTGTGGTGGGGGCATCTGTGGAGCTGTGTGGTGGTTGCGTCAGTGGAGCTGTGTGGTGGGTGCGTCGGTGGAGCTGTGTGGTGGGTGCATCGGTGGAGCTGGGTGGGGGGTGCCTCGGTGGAGCTGTGTGGTGGGTGCGTCGGTGGAGCTGTGTGGTGGGTGCGCCGGTGGAGCTGTGTGGTGGGTGCCTCAGTGGAGCTGTGTGGTGGGTGCATCGGTGGAGCTGTGTGGTGGGTGCTTCGTTGGAGCTGTGTGGTGGGTGCATCGGTGGAGCTGTGTGGTGGGTGCCTCGGTGGAGCTGTGTGGTGGGTGCTTCGGTGGAGCTGTGTGGTGGGTGCTTCGGTGGAGCTGTGTGGTGGGTTCTTCGGTGGAGCTGTGTGGTGGATGCATCTGTGGAGCTGTGTGGTGGGTGCCTCTGTGGAGCTGTGTGGTGGGTGCCTCTGTGGAGCTTTGTGGTGGGTGCCTTGGTGGAGCTGTGTGGTGGGTGCATCGTGGAGCTGTGTGGTGGGTACATCGGTGGAGCTGGGTGGTGGGTGCATCGGTGGAGCTGTGTGGTGGGTGCCTCGGTGGAGCTGTGTGGTGGGTGCATCGGTGGAGCTGTGTGGTTGGGTTATCAGTGGAGCTCTGTGGTGGGTGCATCGGTGGAGCTGTGGCGGTGGGGCTGTGTGGTGGTTGCATCAGTGGAGCTGTGTGGTGGGTGCATCGGTGGAGCTGAGTCGTTGGAGCTGTGTGGTGGTTGCATCAGTGGAGCTGTGTGGTGGGTACATCGGTGGAGCTGTGTCGGTGGAGCTATGTGGTGGGTGCATCAGTGGAGCTGGGTGGTGGGTGCATCGGTGGAGCTGGGTGGTGGGTGCATCGGTGGAGCTGTGTGGTGGGTGCATCTGTGGAGCTGTGTGGTGGGTGCATCGGTGGAGCTGGGTGGTGGGTGCATCTGTGGAGCTGTGTGGTGGGTGAATCTGTGGAGCTGTGTGGTGGGTGCATCTGTGGAGCTGAGTGGTGGGTGCATCTGTGGAGCTGTGTGGTGGGTGCATCTGTGGAGCTGTGTGGTGGGTGCATCGGTGGAGCTGTGTGGTGGGTGCATCGGTGGAGCTGTGTGGTGGGTGCATCGGTGGAGCTGTGTCGGTGGAGCTGTGTGGTGGGTGCCTCTGTGGAGCTTTGTGGTGGGTGGCTCGGTCGAGCTGTGTGGTGGGTGCCTCGGTCGAGCTGTGTGGTGGGTGCCTCGGTCGAGCTGTGTGGTGGGTGCATCGTTGGAGCTGTGTGGTGGGTGCATTGGTGGAGCTGTGTCGGTGGAGCTGTGTGGTGGGTGCCTCTGTGGAGCTGTGTGGTGGGTGCCTCGGTCGAGCTGTGTGGTGGGTGCCTCGGTCGAGCTGTGTGGTGGGTGCATCGGTGGAGCTGTGTGGTGGGTGCATCGGTGGAGCTGTGTGGTGGGTGCCTCTGTGGAGCTGTGTGGTGGGTGCATCGGTGGAGCTGTGTGGTGGGTGCATTGGTGGAGCTGTGTGGTGGGTGCATCAGTGGAGCTGTGTGGTGGGTGCATCGGTGGAGCTGTGTGGTGGGTGCATCGGTGGAGCTGTGTGGTGGGTGCATCAGTGGAGCTGTGAGGTGGGTGCATCAGTGGAGCTGTGTGGTGGGTGCATCGGTGGAGCTGTGTGGTGGGTGTATCGGTGGAGCTGTGTGGTGGGTGCATCGGTGGAGCTGTGTGGTGGGTGCATCGGTGGAGCTGTGTGGTGGGTGCATCGGTGGAGCTGTGTGGTGGGTGCATCGGTGGAGCTGTGTGGTGGGTGTTTCGGTGGAGCTGTGTGGTGGGTGCATCGGTGGAGCTGTGTGGTGGGTGTACTGTGGAGCTGTGTGGTGTGGGCATCTGTGGAGCTCTGTGGTGGGTGCATCGGTGGAGCTGTGTCGGTGGAGCTGTGTGGTGGTTGCATCAGTGGAGCTGTGTGGTAGGTGCATTGGTGGAGCTGTGTCGGTGGAGCTGTGGTGGTTGCATCAGTGGAGCTGTGTGGTGGGTGCATCGGTGGAGCTGTGTCTGTGGAGCTGTGTGGTGGGTGCCTCGGTGGAGCTGTGTGGTGGGTGCATCGGTGGAGATGTGTGATGGGTGCATCAGTGGAGCTGTGTGGTGGGTGCATTGGTGGAGCTGTGTCGGTGGAGCTGTGTGGTGGGTGCATCGCTGGAGCTGTGTGGTGGGTGCATCGCTGGAGCTGTGTGGTGGGTGCATCGGTGGAGCTGTGTGGTGGGTGCCTTGGTGAAGTTGTGTGGTGGGTGTCTCGGTGGAGCTGTGTGGTGGGTGCGTCGGTGGAGCTGTGTGGTGGGTGCGTCGGTGGAGCTGTGTGGTGGGTGCGTTGGTGGAGCTGTGTAGTAGGTGCGTCGGTGGAGCTGTGTGGTGGGTGCGTCGGTGGAGCTGTGTGGTGGGTGCGTCAGTGGAGCTGTGTGGTGGGTGCATCGGTGGAGCTGTGTGGTGGGTGTGTCAGTGGAGCTGTGTGGTGGGTGCATCGGTGGAGCTGTGTGGTGGGGGCATCTGTGGAGCTGTGTGGTGGTTGCGTCAGTGGAGCTATGTGGTGGGTGCGTCGGTGGAGCTGTGTGGTGGGTGCATCGGTGGAGCTGGGTGGGGGGTGCCTCGGTGGAGCTGTGTGGTGGGTGCGTCGGTGGAGCTGTGTGGTGGGTGCGCCGGTGGAGCTGTGTGGTGGGTGCCTCAGTGGAGCTGTGTGGTGGGTGCATCGGTGGAGCTGTGTGGTGGGTGCATCGGTGGAGCTGTGTGGTGGGTGCATCGGTGGAGCTGTGTGGTGGGTGCATTGGTTGAGCTGTGTCTGTGGAGCTGTGTGGTGGGTCCCTCTGTGGAGCTGTGTGGTGGGTGCCTCTGTGAAGCTGTGTGGTGGGTGCATCGGTGTAGCTGTATGGTGGGTGTCTCGGTGGAGCTGTGTGGTGGGGGCATCTGTGGAGCTGTGTGGTGGTTGCGTCAGTGGAGCTGTGTGGTGGGTGCGTCAGTGGAGCTGTGTGGTGGGTGCATCGGTGGAGCTGGGTGGGGGGTGCCTCGGTGGAGCTGTGTGGTGGGTGCGTCGGTGGAGCTGTGTGGTGGGTGCGTCGGTGGAGCTGTGTGGTGGGTGCTTCGTTGGAGCTGTGTGGTGGGTGCATCGGTGGAGCTGTGTGGTGGGTGCATCGGTGGAGCTGTGTGGTGGGTGCATCGGTGGAGCTGTGTGGTGGGTGCATTGGTTGAGCTGTGTCGGTGGAGCTGTGTGGTGGGTCCCTCTGTGGAGCTGTGTGGTGGGTGCCTCTGTGAAGCTGTGTGGTGGGTGCATCGGTGTAGCTGTATGGTGGGTGTCTCGGTGGAGCTGTGTGGTGGGTGCATCGGTGGAGTTGTGTGGTGGGTGCATCGTTGGAGCTGTGTGGTGGGTGCATTGGTGGAGCTGTGTCGGTGGAGCTGTGTGGTGGGTGCCTCTGTGGAGCTGTGTGGTGGGTGCCTCTGTAAAGCTGTGTGGTGGGTGCCTCTGTGGAGCTGTGTGGTGGGTGCCTCTGTGGAGCTGTGTGGTGGGTGCATCGGTGGAGCTGTGTGGTGGGTGCATCGGTGGCGCTGTGTGGTGGGTGCATCGGTGGAGCTGTGTGGTGGGTGCATCGGTGGAGCTGTGTGGTGGGTGCATCGGTGGAGCTGTGTGGTGGGTGCATCGGTGGAGCTGTGTGGTGGGTGCATCGGTGGAGCTGTGTAGTGGGTGCCTCGGTGGAGTTGTGGGGTGGGTGCATCAGTAGAGCTGTGGGGTGGGTGCATCGGTGGAGCTGTGTGGTGGGTGCATCGGTGGAGCTGTATGGTGGGTGCCTCGGTGGAGCTGTGTGGTTGGTGCATCGGTGGAGCTGTGTGGTGGGTGCATCGGTGGAGCTTTGTGGTGGGTGCATTGGTGGAGCTGTGTCGGTGGAGCTGTGTGGTGGGTGCGTCGGTGGAGCTGTGTGGTGGGTGCGTCGGTGGAGCTGTGTGGTGGGTGCATCGGTGGAGCTGTGTGGTAGGGGCATCTGTGGAGCTGTGTGGTGGTTGCATCAGTGGAGCTGTGTGGTGGGTGCATCGGTGGAGCTGTGTCGGTGGAGCCGTGTGGTGGTTGCATCAGTGGAGCTGTGTGGTGGGTGCATCGGTGGAGCTGGGTGGGGGGTGCATCGTTGGAGCTGTGTGGTGGGTGCATTGGTGGAGCTGTGTCGGTGGAGCTGTGTGGTGGGTGCATCGTTGGAGCTGTGTGGTGGGTGCATTGGTGGAGCTGTGTCGGTGGAGCTGTGTGGTGGGTGCCTCTGTGGAGCTGTGTGGTGGGTGCCTCTGTGGAGCTGTGTGGTGGGTGCCTCTGTGGAGCTGTGTGGTGGGTGCATCGGTGGAGCTATGTGGTGGGTGCATCAGTGGAGCTGTGTGGTGGGTGCCTCGGTGGAGTTGTGGGGTGGGTGCCTCGGTAGAGCTGTGTGGTGGGTGCATCGGTGGAGCTGTGTGGTGGGTGCATCGGTTGAGCTGTGTGGTGGGTGCCTCGGTGGAGCTGTGTGGTGGGTGCATCGGTGGAGCTGTGTGGTGGGTGCATCGGTGGAGCTGTGTGGTGGGTGCATTGGTGGAGCTGTGTCGGTGGAGCTGTGTGGTGGGTGCATCTGTGGAGCTGTGTGGTGGGTGCATCTGTGGAGCTGTGTGGTGGGTGCATCGGTGGAGCTGTGTGGTGGGTGCCTCGGTGGAGCTATGTGGTGGGTGCCTCGGTGGAGCTGTGTGGTGGGTGCCTCGGTGGAGCTGTGTGGTGGGTGCATCGGTGGAGCTGTGTGGTGAGTGCATCGGTGGAGCTGTGTGGTGGGTGCATCGGTGGAGCTGTGTGGTGGGTGCATCGGTGGAGCTGTGTGGTGGGTGCCTCTGTGGAGCTGTGTGGTGGGTGCCTCGGTGGAGCTGTGTGGTGGGTGCGTCGGTGGAGCTGTGTGGTGGGTGCGTCGGTGGAGCTGTGTGGTGGGTGCGTGGGTGGAGCTGTGTGGTGGGGGCATCTGTGGAGCTCTGTGGTGGGTGCATCGGTGGAGCTGTGTCAGTGGAGCTGTGTGGTGGTTGCATCAGTGGAGCTGTGTGGTGGGTGCATCGGTGGAGCTGTGTCGGTGGAGCTGTGTGGTGGTTGCATCGGTGGAGCTGTGTGGTGGGTGCATCGGTGGAGCTGTGTGGTGGGTGCATCGGTGGAGCTGTGTGGTGGGTGCATCGGTGGAGCTGTATGGTGGGTGCCTCGGTCGAGCTGTGTGGTGGGTGAATCGGTGGAGCTGTGTGGTGGGTGAATCGGTGGAGCTGTGTGGTGGGTGCATCGGTGGAGCTGTGTGGTGGGTGCATCGGTGGAGCTGTGTGGTGGGTGCATCGGTGGAGCTGTGGAGCTGTGTGGTGGAGCTGTGTGGTGGGTGGCACTTTTTATAAATCATTAGTAAAAAGAGATCAATGAATTTCAACTAAAACCCATATATAGTAGAAGAGGAGAAAGCTCTAGTAACGGGATGCAGGATGAATGTATTCCTTTGAAGCAAATCGCCAGCAGGTGAAAGGTGAATAATAGCAATCGGCATTATGGGGTGGGGAATTCCTATCTCCCGACGCCCGAGACATCTAGATTTCTTAGGAGGGCAAGAGGTTTTAATTTGCATTTTGTCCAAAGGACAAGTAGACAGTTTAATGGTGCTGGGGCCTGCACTTTAATTTCCCCAGAGCAGAACAACAACGGAGATATAGCAGAGCTCAAAGTTGCAGCCAGCTCCATAAGCTTGTGTGGCCCCCAGGCCCGCCCCTGTTCCTTTTATTTTTTTTAGCATGAGACAAACATCTGCTTCTGCAGCTCCAGAACACTCACAGCACTGGCATGAAAGAGGCTGCCTTATCTGCCTCGTGGCCCCTTGCTCTGACTTGAACTCTATGACCCCTGCGTTTTAATCTCTGCTCCACTCTTGGGCCTCATACGGCCCCAAGAGCAGTGCTTTCTCTTCTCATGCACCGCCCTCTCTGACAGCCTGGACCTGCTCCCCTTGGCCTCTCGTTTTCTTAGTCATTCAGGGCTTACATTA
This sequence comes from Lissotriton vulgaris, assembly GCF_964263255.1. Taxonomy (NCBI): domain Eukaryota; kingdom Metazoa; phylum Chordata; class Amphibia; order Caudata; family Salamandridae; genus Lissotriton; species Lissotriton vulgaris. Next base: position 78,759,619 of record NC_141685.1, on the reverse strand, counting down.
AAGCTCATAAGTTTCTCCATGAGGCTTTCATGCAGGCCTAAGGCCACCCCCATTCTGTCCTTGAACTAGGCCTCTCATCTCACTTTGTGCATACAGCAGGGGCATTTTGAACACACTTCCATAGCAACTACAGCAGCTGTGAAGTTCTTAATGGGCCTCTTCAGTCTACAGGTCTGCACACAAAGGCCCATAATGGTTTTGAAAGGGGTGGGTGGATGAGTGATAGGGTGGTTTAATAGATGCATTGATGAATGAGTGAAAGGGTGGATGGATAGATGCATGTATGAATGAGTGAAAGGTTGGATGGATAGGTGCATGGATGAATGGGTGGAGTGAAAGGGTGGATGGATAGATGCATGAATGAGTGAAATGATGGATGTCAGGAAGGATGCATGAAAGAATGGATGGGCAAGGGTGAAAGGATGGCTGGATGGATGGGGAAGTGGATGGATGGGGTGAAAGTGGATGGATGAGTGAAAGGATGGATGGCTGAATGAAAGGGGGATTAATGGGTGAGAGATAGAGTAGATGAATGGATGGACGGCCGAGTGAGTGGGTGGATGAATCCGTGGGTGGGTAGGTGCCTAGCTGGGAGGAACGGTGGATGGATGGATGGATGGATGGATGGATGGGTGGATAGTTGAGTGTAAAGGTGGATGGAGGGATTAGTGAAAGGGTGGATGGAGGGATTAGTGAAAGGGTGGATGGATATATGAGCGAAATGGAAGATGGATGGGGTAAAAGGGTGGATGGATGAGCTAAAGCATAAATGGAGGAAGTGAAAGGGTGGAAGGATATACGAGTGAAAAGGAGGATGGATGTATGAGCAAAAGGATGGATGGAGGGATGAGTGAAAGGGTGGATGAATATGAGCGAAAAGGAGGATGTGTGGGATGAAAGGATGGATGGATGAGCAAAAGGATGGATGAGCGAGAGGAAGGCTGGATTGATGAGTTTGCTAGATAGGTTTGGAGATGGAAGGATAGGTATGAACAGGGGCTTCGTGAACACCCCACTTTAGCAGCTACTGTAGAGGTGGAGCTCTTGATGGGCCTCTTCTGTCTGCAGCTCGACAGACAAAGGCTCATAATTAATGTGAAAGGGTGGGTGTGAGTGAAAGGATGGATGAATGTGTGGGTGAAAGGATGAGTGAGTGTAAGTGTTGCTGCCTAAATGCATGGATGAATGAGTGACAGGGATGGTTGAGTGACGGGGATAGTGGATAGACAAAGGATGTTATAATGAAGGAAAAGGTGAATGGATGGATGGGTTACAGGGTGTATGGATTAGGGAGCGAAAGGATGGATGAGTGTAAAGGATAAATGGATGAGTGGAAAGATGGATTGATTGGATTGATGGATTGGTAGATGGGTGGGTGGGTGGATGAGTGAAAGAGTGGATGGATGAGTGAAAGGATGGATGGATAAGTGAAAGGATGGATGGATGGATGGATGGATGGATGGATGGATAGATGGATGGAGGGAATGGGTGGCTGTATGGATGAGCGAAAGGATGGACAGATGGCTGAAATGGTTAGGTTTGGAGATGGATGGGTAGGTTTGGATATTGATGAGCGGATGGACTGACAAATCAACAGATGGACAAACATATTGGTGAAAGGCTAATGGATGAAAGAATGAATGGATGACCATGTAAAGATGAAATGCTAGATATCAGTGGGTGAAAGGATGAATGGATGGATGCTTAGATGGAAGAGACAGAGCAATTCTGGAGAGGACTCCAGTGACTTTTTTCGCTTGCTTGGTGGCATAAGAGCTTTGGATCAAAGTGGGGGGTATTTCAATTTTCTGGTTACTCACTTGGCCTGCCCTATGCTCCTTTCTCTACCTGGGGATTATCAGGTAGGTGTGGTGCTGTTCGCCAGCACGTTCTTACTAGACAGCCAGTATTTGGTCTCATAAAGGCCTCATTGCCATAGAAATTCCTGGTACTGAACAAAACTACTTTGTAAAAGAGCAGAATGTCACACACAATGAAGCCAGCCTATAGATAGGATGAGAAAGCATTTAAATAAAAACAAAAAGTCTTGGTTAACTCAGATTGAATTAGGGGCTCAAATGTTAAAGTAAGTCACAAAAGTACACCCAGGATATATGTCCTTATATTATTGCAGATTTACGTTTTTCATGAATTCACATGAATTTCCTTAAGTAGGCCAGGAAACCGTAATTCTAGAAAATATTTGTGAATTGCATTTTAGCATGAGCAAAGATGAATGTTCCTCAGTGGAAATCAGAGTGTTTACAAGTTCACTTTTCCTCGAACCACATTTTTCCCAGCCCTGGAAGAAACTTTACTTCTGCCGTTGTCAGGGGTAGTAAATTTCCAACCTTTCTCAGTATGGGAAAAGATTAGAGAAAAGCTAGTGAAACCCCCCCAAAAGTCAAATCCTTTTATAGTATTAGCCTGACATTACCCAGAGAGGCTACTATCAGAGCTCTTCTATATTGAGATGGCTGCCATTATTTTACGGCGCACTATGTGGCACCAAAGGGACAAGTGGATTTTGTTACAGGACAAGTAGATTTATGAAGCTACTTGTCCCTTGGACAAGTAAATATTTCATTAAATTCCACACCCCTGAAATTGATAAAACGAAAATGCCAGCAAAAGACTTTATAAAATTCTGTGTGGCCCTGATAAAATAATTAGAGCGTTTAATTATATTATTACCAACAACGATTATTGTTACAAGAGCAGCATGGGAGATGGTTAGGCTGCAATCTACACAAGCCCTTGGCATTGCTGTGGTGGGAAGGGGGCGGGGAGAGGCAAGAAGGGAAGAATAGGGGCCGGGAGCAGCAGCCTTTGATGTGCCGGACGGCCGGCCATGCAGTGAATAATTAGGGGAGGAGAAATGCCGGCTGGGGGAAGCTTGAGAAGCCTGAGGAGGCTGGTGGCGATGTGCACGCGCTTCGGCGGGCACTTCAACAAATCGCCGAGTTAGGTAAACTCTGTTTAAGCTGCAGTATAGCTCGCCAGCTATGCGCAAGCGCATCAGCAGGCGAGCCCTAAAAATGATTGACTGAATTGATTTTCTATTTTTATAGTATCAACGTGTTACATAGAAAATACAGAATTCCTGAGGAAGGCATACTGCCGAAACGCGTTGAAGGGGAATTCGTTATGTATTCAATTAAATGACTTATTAATTTTATGTAATCTGTTTGTATCTACAACTCATAAATGTGTACATAATCATGTTTAAATGAAAAATGATGCACTGTTTAAAGACAAAAAAGTAATTTATAAAAAAAAAGATATAAAAATGAGAATATTTTTTGACACAATGACTAAAAATAAAACAAAATAGAGAAATATATCATGAAAATATATAGTAGTATTTGATTGATTTGTTCAACGTCTAATTGTGTGGTTTAAATACATGCACGTAACCCGGTGTACATTTCAGGTTTTCTAAAAAGTAAAGTTTCCTTGCCAGGGTTTATTCTTTGAGGCAGGGGCCCCCTTCTTCCACATACATTATACTCACGGCAGGTCTGTGAGGAGTTAGATATAGATAAATCCATTGGATCATTGACTATAGAAATTATTGAATCATAAAGGGACCCTCTGTGTTCACCGGGTGGTTTAGTCTGTTGGACTTGTAGACTTTAGTTGCAAAAACAAAAATTTGTGTTTACATTTTTTAACGATCTCACTTTTTAAATATAAAGTATTTATTTAAGCTCTAGAATTATGACCAAATGACCAACTTTTGGCTTTTCGGATTAATAATATGCCGACATGGTAGGAAGCACTGTGTCCTTTGGTGAATCTGCCACTACGGGACAGGACAAAAATGATGATGTGGTCACTTTATTGGGGTTAAGAAAAAAACTCAAAAGTATCGAACAACATGGACACTTCATGCTTCAATATTTAAAAGTGAGAGTAATTCCACAGGGTCTTAGGGTTCGTAATATCCCAGGCCTTTTTATACACATCAGGGAGTTTCTGGAGCGCTGGGCCTTAATATCCAACCAGTGCTCCAGAGACTACATGATGTTAATTGTGGAAACATCTAAAGGCATATTACAGCAATTAGCCAAAGAAATAGCAGATCTAGAAGAAAAAATCAAGAGTTCAGGGATAGTGGAAGATGTAAAGAAGAAGCTAGATGATATAGAAAAAGACTTAAATTCTTACTATGACTATTTAATAAAAAGAAAAACTGAGAAGTTACAAAAAGATATTAAGTTTTAAAAAAAAGAAACAGTATACCCTTACTTATCGGACAATTTCTTTACCAATACTGAGGGCCCAACTGAAAATTGGGGTAATAGATCAAACCAATATGGAAAAAGAATAAATACTTTTTCCGAATCATCTGGCTCAGACGGTGATGGAGCATATTACGAAGGTAGTTATCAGAATGCTAGACCTAATGCCAGATATCAAAATAGGCCACCTTTTTTAGATCAGCGCCAGATGAGACGGGGCAACTGGAGGCCGCAATATCAACCATGCTTCCAGAATGCCCCACAACAGGATTTCAACCAATTCCCAGCACATCAGCCAATGATGTACAATCAGTATTTGGAAACAAGAAACAACCGATATTGGAGAAATTAGAACTACTACCAATATTTAATCTTAGCAAGAAAAACTTAACATCAGATACAATCTCAGTTTTAACCAAAGTTCTTACATTTGCTCCCCATTCGGGTTTGAATAAGTTTGACTTATTCAGAGACCAACAAACCTTCCTTCGGAAGGTCAGATTAAAGTTCTTCTATCAAGGACAGGAATACCTTACAGAGGAGGTGAATCGATCTGGGTTAAGACCCAAATCACTGTTCATACCTACAGTAGATCAATTGCTCCCCAGGTCGCTATATTCGAACAAGCCATTAGTGAGAAATTCACTAATATAACCAATTTCACTCCCAAAACACCATTCAACCTGACATCCGTTCAATATAAGGCTTTGAATGACATCAAACAAGATAAGAACATCACAGTGAAGGCATGTGATAAGGGAGGTGGTATTGTAGTGTATTATACATTGGGCTACATTGCCAAAATGGAAGAAATGTTGAGCGATACCAGATTTTATGCCCCAATAACAAGAGACTCCACCGCACATAGGTGTTTACAGTTCACCAACGGCCCATTGTTAGTATCATTGTATGCAGACGACACGATTTTGTATGTATGCAACCCCCAGACTAATTTGGATCCCCTTATCCCGGAAATTCTCCGCTTTGGCATACATTCCGGACTGGGAATTGTTAGACCTGGCACCATTAGTGTGGGTCTCCCTTCCATTTTTGCTGATGCCTCATGTGTTTTCCTGGTGTTAGATGCTTTGGGCACTGTGCCACTGCTGTCCAGTGCCACAGTGCGAGTGCTCCCTACTGTAAATTGATGTATTGATTAGTGGTTCCATGATTGGATATTTGGTTTACTTGTCAGACCCTAGTACAGTGCACGGAGTGTGCCCAGGGCGTGTAAATCCAAATGCTGCTAGTTGGCTTGTAGCACTGGTTGTGCCACCCACAGAGGCGGCCTTGGAAAATGTGTCTAAGGTCTGCCATTGCAGAGCCTGCGTGAAGTCTGGTACTGTCATGCTGACTGGGCAAGTGCACCCATCTGCCAGTCCCTAAACCTTCCCTATTCTTCATATTAGTCACCCCTATGGTAGGCCCAAGGGCAGGGTGCATTGTAAGTATAAGGTAGGACAAGCCCTGATGTGCGTGGCATGTCCTAATAGTGAATTACAGCCATTTTCGTTTTTCACTATTGCAAGGCTACCTGCTCTCCATAGGCTAGAATGGGCTGCTAGATTGTTACATGTTTATGATCCCAGCAGACCCAGAGAACATGGTAGAAATTCGAGTTTAGTATGTCTGGACTCAGAATAATAAAATACATCTTTTAGTAAAGTTTATTTTAATATTCTCTGTTTGCAAATACCACTTTTAGAAAGTAGGTATTTGCTTGCCTAACCATTTAAGCCCGCCTCTGCTAGGTTGTGTATTCCTTGTCTGGGTTTGTGTGTGACAGGACTGGGGAATTCCAGGAGACAGGCTGCGGCTGCCCGGTGGAGAATAGGGAGATCTCATCCAAGATTCGAGGGAGGAGTTGCACCTGGGACCTGAATAGGGCTAGGCCTTCCCTCTACAATGCCGGCTCCACCCTATGTGGTGTGTCTGATGTCTCTGCTCTGGACACTGAAAGAAGAGAAGGAAGACTGTCAACAAAGTGCTCCTGGACTGTACTTGCCTTCCACAATGCTGGCTCCACCTCCTGTGGGGCGTCTGATGTGCCTGCCCTGTGCTGTGAAAGGAAAGGAGAAGTCTGGTAAACAGAGTGCTTCAGAACTGGCTCGAACTGGGCACAGGCTCCTCTGTGCGTGGCATGTCCTAATAGTGAATTACAGCCATTTTCGTTTTTCCCTATTGCAAGGCTACCTGTTCTCCAGAGGCTAGAATGAGCTGCTGGATTGTTACATGTTTATGATCACAGCAGACCCAGAGAACATGGTAGAAATTCGAGTTTAGTATGTCTGGGCTCAGAATAATAAAATACATCTTTTAGTAAAGTTCATTTTAATATTCTGAGTTTGCAAATACCACTTTTAGAAAGTAGGTATTTGCTTGCCTGACCATTTGAGCCCGCCTCTGCTAGGTTGTGTATTCCTTGTCTGGGTTTGTTTGTGACAGGACTGGGGAATTCCAGGAGACAGGCTGGGGCTGCCTAGGGGTGAATAGGGAGATCTGCATCTAAGATGGGAGGGAGGAGTTGCACCTGAGACCTGAATAGGGCTGGGCATTCCCTCTACAATGCCGGCTCCACCCTATGTGGTGTGTCTGATATCTCTGCCCTGCACACTGAAAGAAGAGAAGGAAGACTGTCAACAAAGTGCTCATGGACTGTACTTGCCTTCCACAATGCTGGCTCCACCTCCTGTGGGGCGTCTGATGTGCCTGCCCTGTGCTGTGAAAGGAAAGGAGACGTCTGGTAAACAGAGCGCTTCAGAACAGGCTCGAACTGGGCACAGGCTCCTCTCCCTTCAGAGAACAAAGGATTTTGGGGTATAAGTATTGGGTGAGCCCATGAAATTAGATTACTCCTGGAATTGACAAGATGAAACCTCTGCTGAGGAGAAGGAACCTGAAGAAACTGAGGAGAGACTATTCCCAAGCTGAAGTGCTGCTTGGGGGATTGGCCTGCAGTGGTTGCCTGAACTGCCTAGAGAGGAGGAAAGACTTTGTGGACTTTACCTTTATTTTCAAATTGTGCAAAAAGATCTCCAAGTGCTTGGAAGAGAGCTTGCCCCCTGACCGAAGTCCCAGGACCAGTGGACTTCACCAGCCTTTGTGAATTGCTGCTGGAAACAAGTGGCTACATAGGTAGGGAGCTGTGACCGGCTCTCCCGACCGGCCCGGTGTCCTGTTGGCACCACACTGAGCAATGTCCGCCTCGAACAACGCAAGGTCTGCGCTCACCGACGCCGTCAACGAGCCGTAGCCTGCACCACGACTGGAAGGACACCGCAACGTGCAACGCCTCGCTACACCGAATCAAACTGGTCTGACCGACACGGTCACTGCTACTGACTTCGAGTCCTGGGACCGCACCGGAGTTGGGCACCGCCTGCACACTTTGCGACGCACCGCCTGACTTGCACCGCTGCCCGGATTGATCGACGCCAGCTTCCGAACTCCGGCTCCAACGCCGCACCGTAAAGCTGGAATCACCGCAACGAGCAACGTTCGCCCCGAACAATGCAAGCTCTGAGCTCACCGACGCCGCCAACGAGCCGTAGCCTGCACCGTGACGGAAGGGACACCATGACCTGCAACGCTTTCTTTTTGTACACTGAAACGATCCCCGGAACCGGCTCGCAAATCCGTGCCGGCCGCCCCAAGGAAAAGGTACTGTGTTTGAGTCTGTCGACATTTGAGTAGGCCCGGACTTCCGTGGTCCGCTGGATTTGTTAGACTCTGTTCTTTCAGCACGCTGTAGCCGGACGAGGCTACCAACTCGCACAGAACGTTGATTTACACTTTCTTAACCAGAACTCTTGAAATTGAATAGAACTGTGGATTCTTTTCTTCGTTTATTGGTCTTGTGGTAACTCTATATAAAGTATACGTATTTTTGATATAAAACCTTGTGTGGTGTCCATTTGTAGTGTTGTCACTGGGTTACTGTATGTGGTCACAACTGCTTAACTTACATCGCCTTGACAGCTCGCGCCACGCAACCTAGAGGGTGAGCAGGGGTTATTTTGACAGAGTAACTCCCTTTCCCTGACTAGAGGAGACGGTCCCTGCTTGTCACAAGTACCTACCTGTACCAACCAGAGACCCCTGATTCTAACATCGGTAGGCAGCGGAAAGGATCCAAATTTGCATTTGTGACTCATGTACAGTGATTGGTGAACACTACTTAGTGAGTGCAGACCATAACGCAACCACGTACTTTTGATACTTGCTTTTGCCATTTTTTAATCATGGGTGGTTCAGTCAGAGTGGAGGAGACAGCCTCCGTTGCATCTGATGACTGTGATTGGGAGGAAGAGAAATTAGAAAGCTACACCAACAAGCAGCTCAAGAGCTTTTGAAAAAAGTCTAAAATTTCGACATCAGGAATCACCAAAAAGGAGCAATACCACAAGGCGCTGAGGGCCTGGATTGAGGCAAGAAATGCCACTGGTGATTTAGGGGAGTTTGAGGAGGCAGAGCAGCGGCTTGATGGGCCACTGGTTCTTGAGAGGAGGGGCGCGCCCTCCCCAGTGGGTAGCAGTGTTTCTGCCCGAGACCTGTCCCCAGAAGAGTTGGCAGACAGGAAAGAAAACAGGATGCATGAAATGAAGATGGCCAAGCTCAAATTGAATGGGCAACTGGAGCTAGAAAGCAAGACAATGGCTCTAGAGGAAAAGAGATTACAGATGGAGCACGACAAAGTTTTGAGGGAGTTGGATCTGAAAGCCAGGAGCCTAGAGATTACTCCCTCTGGGGGCAGCACGCCATCAGTGCCTGTGGAAGGTAGAGTGTACATCCCCAAAGATGTGGTGAAGGAGTTTTTTAAGAATGATGATATTGGACAGTGGTTCAGAGCCTATGAGGTAGCCATGTCTTCCCACCGGGTCCCTGAGAGAGAATGGGGAGCGGGGTTGTGGGGGAGGTTCCTTAGTGAGGGGCGGAATACACTGTTGGACTTGCCTTCTGAAGTCCATAATTCCTATAGCCACATGGGATGTATGATGTTACTACGCGATCAAAATGATCGCGGTACATCACAACGCAGCTTTTACAACGCAAGTCGTTACCACGACTTGCGCTGTAGGGTGCTGGACTTAGGAATAGTATGATTTATTATTCCAACTCCAGCCTACGTACAGTAGGGAAGGTGTTGGAAAAGTAAATCACACTATTCCTTAGTCTAGAGCGCCCTCCAGTGCAAGTCGTGGTAACGACTTGCGTTGTAAAATCTGCGTTGTGAGGGTATTGCAGTGTTTTGACCGCGTAGTAAAGGTTGTTTCCCAGCCACATGAAAGAGGCACTAATTACTAGGTATGCTTTGACTTCTGAGCTCTATAGGCAGAGGTTCAGGAAGTGCAAGAAAATAGAAGGTAGTACTTGGGTAGAGTATGTCACTTTTTTTTGCAGAGCATTTGATGGTTGGGTAAAGGGCAGCAAAGTTAATGATTTTCAAGGTCTCTTGGATTTAATTGCATGGGAGCACTTGTCTGATAATTGTTTTCGAGAGCTGCACCAGCACCTGATTGATAGCAAGCTGACTAACCCTAGGAAGCTTGCTGAGGAGGCGGACCGCTGGGTCAGTACCAGGGTCCACAAGAGTCATATGGGAGACTCAGCCAAAGGTGGGCAGGGTCCCCAGCAGAAGAGTGGGGGGGGACAAGGGTAAACAGAGGGAGTTCCACAGAGGGCCCCAAAGTAATTCCAAAGGAACCCAGGGAAAGGTTCCCAGCCTCCCCCTGAGAGAAAGCCAGTGGTCCCGACAGGTAATCCTGTTCCACAGGGACCCCTGAAATGTTACCGATGTGGGGACCTGGGTCATAAGGCGAATGATACCAGGTGCCGCCTGTTTGGTAAACCAGCACCCACTGGTGCTCCGCCCCGGCAGGTGGCTAGTGTAGCCTTTGGGGAGGAGGTAGAAGTCCAAGGTGGGTGAGGGCCCGCAGAGATGTCCCAGAGAACCAACTGCCCAACAACATTAAGAAATATGGGCAGTGGGTGAGCGTCAATAGCCAAAAGGTGGAGGCTCTTAGAGACACATGAGTCAGTGTGACAGCTGTCAGGTGTCACCTGGTGTCTTAAGAGCAGGTTATCCCACATGCATTCTGCTGAGTTGTTAAAGCCGACAACACAGAGAGTCATTGTCCAATGGCTCAGGTTCCCTTTGAGTGGGAGGGGGTCTCTGTTACTCTTCAGGTAGCTGTGAGGCCCGCCATGCCTGTTGACTGTTTTTTGGGGAACTCACCTTGGGAGAAGGTGGAGAAGAGTGTAGGAGAGTAGGGTCTGCAATCCTATGATCACCCAGATTTTTTGCTTTTGTTTCACTGGTTTACGACTTTCTCTGGCTGTGGGCCTACCAATCAGACCCACAGCCTGGCTGTTCTCTTTCTAAATTACGATATGTACCCTAGGTGCATTTACCAATTGGTACTGGGCCACCTTATTAGACCCTGTAACCCGGGGCATAGGTGTACCCAGGGCCGCCAGGGGCTGCAGCATGTATTATGCCACCCCTGGCTGGCCTCCTAAATTTGACACAACTGGCTGCATGACAGCTGGGGCGAAGTCGTGTAATCACCCTTTGCTTTAGGTATAGTAGCTCTATATCTAACCCTACAATGGACACCCGAGTTCCTATCAGTCACTCCTATGGCAGGCCTTGACAATCCTGAAGGCAGAGTGCATGGGCTCGCGTGAACTGTGTTCTGGCCCGAGCCGAGCCGGTTGCAGCTTGCGGAGAAAAGACCCAATGGCTGTTCCATGATAACGCGTACCACATCGTTAACTTCGGTGTCGCGTTATCAAGACATGTCGAGTAAGGTGTCATACGAATCGGGGTGCTGCCCTCTCACCAACCCTGGCGACGAGGTTAGCATCCCGCCCTTCTAGAGGGACACGACATGTACGTAACTGTGAACCCCGGTTAAAGTTAACGAAAGCCTCAGCTCCACAAAATGGATGCTGCCACCACAGACACGAGTCTGACCTCCTGCTGCTGGGAGTCCTTCCAGCGAGGAGCGCTTGGACAAAGGGTTTCCTGTCGAGGGCGGTGTTCGCACCGTCCCAGACAGGGTTTGTGTATTCTGGGTAGGTAGGGCTTTTGCGAGAAGGTGACTGCGGAGTGGCACCCCGGTGCTCACTACGCATCTGCCGGTTAGAACCAGTTCCAGGGGCGACAGCCCTGGCCTGGGGAAAGTCCGGCAGGGGAGAGGGGTGTAACTACCCCCCTTCCGGGTCCCACCCTTAGGGCAGGACCTAGTCATGTACCCACCCCTTTCTTTAGGATAAAGGCCGGAGCGGGGACCCTTCCAAATTAGATCATCTTTGAATCAAGAATACTTTCTACGAAAGGACTTCAAGACTCTTCTCAAGATTTCTCCCTTGTGGCTAAGGAGTAGTCACCCTGCATCAGCGGGCACCATCTAAGAACTCTGCGGTTTGCTGTAAGTCCTTCCTCAAGGAATCCGACGGCCCAGCTCGACGAGAACCGGCTTCCCTGGCACCTCTGACCTCTACCCACGTCATCAGCTCAGCTGTGATCGGTGGGTGCGACGAGACCTCGAGGGACCGGCCATCATCAGAACCTGCACGCTCTTAAAAACCAGCACGACCATCGAGGTAACTCTCTGGTGAGTGCTCTGGGGTCCGAGAAGCCCCGACCCTGAGCCGCTCCAGCACCGAAGTGCAGTCTCCCAGCATCTCCACGATCTGCGTGGGGCCCTTCTGCTCGCTGCTCAGCACGTTGTCTGGTCACTAGCCGCTGGCTTGTGTCCTTCTGTGACGACATCCGAGAATCAACACTGCCGGTCTGGTTGCTCCAGACTGGCCCTTGCTTCCATCTTCCCGAGAAGCACCCCGGACCCTCCTGGTCCACTCAAGACGCCGACAGCGACATCCGTCGTGGGACAGCTCGCACCTCCACCGTGGTCGCCGACAACGCCTCCTGGTCCGTGAGACTGCAGAGCCTAGCGTCGCCCACTCACCTGGTCGAGGTGACGGCCAACCGGTGCCTTCCTGGTACCCTCTGACTACTGGCTAGTAGTACGAACTTGGTCCCCTCTGCTTTCAGGTTTCATCAATCTCCGATCCAGGCTTGGATCTCTACGAACTATTCATCACTGGTCGCCGGCCAGCAACTCCTTTTCTTCCGGCTCCTGGCTCGTCAGCGAAGACCCCGACGCCTGTAAGACTTGTGCAGCCGCAGCCCTCGTGGCTAGGTAACTCGGCATTTCGGTGCCTGCATAGCCTCCTTACTCTAGGGTCCCGAGTCCCTCGCTTCCGACTGGCCTTAACCTTTCCGTGTCCTAGGACACTTGTCTTTAAACTGTGCACTTGAAGTATTTGCTAAAGAGATTTGGTTTGTGCTTAGTACCCTGTCCTCATAAAGAGTACAGGGCTGTTGTGATTCTTAATAAATATATTGTTTATTTTCATAACACTTGTGTGGTGTCCTTTCACTGGGTGTTCAAGGGGTACAGGTGTGGTAAACAGCTGGCTTAACACGCCCTCTCGAGTCTTTAGCCTTAGACTGCTCGTATCCACGCTACTAGGATAGCTGGTCTATAGGTTGACTTACAACCAAACACCATAAGGGTCGTTGGAACGATACATAGCGGTCGCTAGAATAGCGAACGTTGCATATCGGGCCAACTTCTCACATTGGTGAGCAGCGGTTGGGATTTGAGCTTGCTGTTGTTTTACCACACGTATCCTAAGAATATCTTGTTGAAAGATCGCACAAGTACTGTTAGTACATATAACTAAAAGCTTAGAATACTCTGAGTTCTACTGAACCAGCTGTTGTAGCTCCTCAAGGCTTAGCACACCTTGGCTACAACTCTTAGCAAGGGAACAGTAGGAAAACACATAGTGTAGGTAGGTGCATCACTTACACCACACTAGAAACAGTATGTCGGGCCAAGGAGGAAACTCTGAGTCTCCCCTTGTGTCAGCTGACCCTCCACAGGTCATCCCTTCAGGATATACTGTGCTGAGCTTCAAGGAGTTAAGACGACTGTGTCACTCCAGGAAGATTCAGCAGGGGTCTAACCCCACAACGTCCTTTCTGATTGGTCTCTTGGAGACTTATGATGCCAGGAGAGCTGAGAAACTTCGTAGCTCTTCTAATCCAGAAGGAGACATGCCTCCCCTCGAGGGAACCCGAGACGATCCTGACCTCATTCACCTCGCAACCGAGAACGAGGATGTGGAGGAGGATGAGGATGAAGATCTCTCTGGGGACGAGGCAGATAAGGGACAGGTAGAAGTCGTCAGACTAACACGGTCCAACTTAAGCAAACACGATAGTGGTACTGGGGGAACCCCGGCGCTACTATCGGGTCCGCTTAACATGGGGAATGGACGAGCCAGATCTCTGTCAAGAGGCTCTGGCAGATCCCTTCATACCAACGGCTCTCACAACTCTTCTCAAAGAGGGATGACGTCCCCTCAGAGGAGAGTGTACGAAGCGAAGGAAAGGGCAGCTAATCTGCGGATCGAAAGGGAAGAACTTGCCCTGGCCAAGGAAAAGCTTGCTTTTGCTAGAGAGCAACAGTTAAGTGGGGCAATCCTCACTGGTGGCAGCAATGTACCTAGTAATAGGGAAAAGAGTTTTGATACGAAACACCTTGGGAAGATAGTGCCCCCCTTTAAACAAGGGGACGACATCCACAAATGGATTACTGCTTTGGAGAGGGCCTGCACTGTGCAAGGTGTTCCCCAGAGTCAGTGGGCGGCTATCTTGTGGCTCTCCTTTGAAGGTAAAGGAAGAGACAAGCTCCTCACCACAAGGGTGGAGGACGCTAACAATTACCAAGTCTTGAAGAATACACTCGTTGAAGGGTTCGGCCTAACCACTGAGCAGTACAGGGTGCTGTTCAGGGATACCCAGAAAACGCAGTCTCAAGATTGGTCTGATTTTGTCGATTGTGCCACTAAGGCTTTTGAGGGCTGGTTGCTGGGCAGTAAGGTTACTGATTACAAAGGATTGTATAATTTGATGATGAGAGAACAAATTTTAAACAATTGTCAGAACCAGTTGTTGCATCAGCATCTTGTCGACTCGGATCTGACCTCTCCCCAAGAATTGGGACAGAAGGCAGACAAATGGGTTCGTACGAGAGTTAAACAGAACCAGGGCCAGAATCAAGGTGGTCAGAAGAAAGCAGACCAGAAGGGTAAAGATTCTAAGGGGGAACAAAATGACCAGAAGTCTTCGACAGGTCCCCAACAACCCAAAGAGGGTGGGGGTCAGGCTCCCCAAAAGAAGAAAGAAGGCCAATCCAAACGATGGTGCCAGTACTGTAAAAGTAAATCTCACTGGTTTAGTGAGTGCACCAAGAAAGGAGGAGGGCAGACTCCTGCCACTGCAGCCCCTAAGGCACCTGTGCCCCCTAGTACAGTCAGCAGTGGTAGTGCGCCTCCCAAGGGTTTAGTAGGGTTAACCCTGGGTTCTGAGGGGCGTGACAACTTAGTTGGCACACTCACTCAGGCTGTCCTTGTCAGTACAGGGGACGCGGACGTGTCCCCTGACGTAAGCCCCAATACGCTGGGCAAATACCGACAGACGCCTTTCATAAATGGAAAGATGGCTCAGGCCTATAGGGACACTTGTGCCAGCGTCACCATGGTGACGCCTAACTTCGTGGACCCTGGACAGATCATGCCAGGTACAGAATTCCTGGTGACCAATGCAAGCAATGTCACTACCAATCACAGTATGGCAATTGTAGCTTTCTCCTGGGGAGGGGTAACTGGCCAAAAGAAGGTTGTAGTTAGTCCAGACCTCCCAGTGGATTGTTTGTTGGGCAATGATTTGGAGTCGTCACAATGGTCAGAAGTGGAGCACCGGACTCACATGGAAATGTTAGGTTTGCCAGCACATGTGTTCGCTGTGACTAGGTCACAGGTCAGGAAATGCCCCACTGAACAGGTGCTGGATCCTGGAACAACGGACCAGACACCTCCCAAGAAAAAGAGCAGTAGGGTTAAGGCTGCGCCTTCCCCCTTGCCCCAGGTCGAGGATCAAGTCTCAGAGGAGGCTGACCTACAGGAATTGAGGGAAACTGAGCCGAGGGAGTTCGAACTTGATCAAGTTGAATTCTTGGGCTCAGGGGGACCCTCAAGGGAAGACCTGGGGAAGGACCAGTTAGACTGCCCTTCTCTTGAACCCCTCAGACAGCAGGCTGCTGCTGAGGCTGCTGGGAACGCCACAGGTACCCACAAGGTATACTGGGAAGATGGGCTCCTGTACACTGAGTCAAGAGACCCCAAGCCTGGCATGACCAGGAGGCTGGTCGTACCCTTGTCTCAGCGTGGTTTCCTACTTACCTTGGCCCACGAGATTCCCTTAGCAGGTCACCTAGGCCAGACGAAAACGTGGGACAGGCTTGTCTCGCACTTTCACTGGCCGCACATGAACGAAGATACCAAAGAGTTTTGCCGCTCCTGTGTCACTTGCCAAGCCAGTGGTAAGTCAGGTGGCACGACAAAGGCCCCCCTTATACCAATGCCTGTGGTGGGGGTGCCCTTTGAACGGGTGGGGATCGACATCGTCGGTCCCATGGAACCACCGACAGCATCAGGGCACAAGTTTATACTGGTGGTAGTGGATCATGCCACCAGGTATCCTGAAGCTATTCCCCTTAGGACCACTACAGCACCTGTTGTGGCAAGAGCCCTAGTTGGAGTATTCTCCAGAGTGGGCTTCCCTAAGGAGGTCGTCTCCGACAGAGGTGCAAACTTTATGTCGAGCTACTTAACTGCTATGTGGAAGGAATGTGGTGTCAACTACAAGTTCACTACACCCTATCATCCACAATGCAATGGGCTTGTTGAGAGATTCAACAGGACCCTAAAAGGGATGATTCATGGACTACCGGAAAAGCTTCGGCGTAGATGGGACGTCCTGATCCCCTGCCTCTTGTTCGCTTACAGAGAAGTCCCACAGAAAGGGGTTGGCTACAGCCCTTTTGAACTTTTGTACGGGCATCCTGTAAGAGGACCCCTGTGTTTGGTGAAGGAAGGATGGGAGAGACCTCTCAAAAAGCCTGCAGCCAACATAGTGGACTATGTGCTTGGCCTCCGCTCGCGGATGGCTGAGTATATGGAAAAGGCATCTGAAAACCTTAAGGCCAGCCAAGAACTCCAAAAAGCTTGGCATGACCAAAAGGCTGTCTTGACTGTTTACCAGCCCGGACAGAAGGTGTGGGTGTTGGAGCCAGTGGCCCCAGCAGCACTCAAGGACAAATGGTCCGGGCCCCACACCATCCTGGAGAAAAAGGGAGAGGTCACTTACCTGGTCGACCTGGGAACTCCCCGGAGCCCCCACAGGGTGCTTCATGTCAACAGGCTAAAAGCATATGTCGACAGGAAGGACATGAGTTTGCTCATGGCCCTAGATGAGGGACAGGAAGAGGAGAGTGACCCTCTCCCCGACCTGCTCTCTCAGAATCCTGACGATGGCTCGGTAGATGGTGTTGTCTTTTGAGGCAGCCTCTCCGAACATCAACAGAGCGACTGTAAACAGGTTCTTCAGTCGTTCCGACATCTGTTTTCTCTGACACCCAGTCAGACCGATTGGTGCACCCATGAGGTCGACACTGGTGACAGCTTGCCCGTAAAGAGTAAAATCTACAGGCAGCCTGATCACGTTAGAGACTGCATCAAAAGTGAAGTGCAGAAAATGTTGGAGCTGGGAGTCATTGAACCCTCGGATAGCCCTTGGGCTAGTCCCGTAGTTCTAGTGCCGAAACCTCACACCCAGGGTGGTAAGAGAGAGATGAGGTTTTGCGTAGACTACAGGGGTCTCAATGCAGTCACTAAGACTGACGCCCACCCAATACCAAGGGCAGACGAGCTTATCGATAGATTGGCTTCGGCCAACTACTTAAGTACGTTTGACCTGACAGCTGGGTATTGGCAAATCAGGTTAGCTGAGGACGCCAAGCCTAAAACCGCATTTTCAACCCCTGGTGGGCATTATCAGTTCGTGGTGATGCCCTTTGGTCTGAAGAATGCACCTGCCACCTTCCAACGGTTGGTGAATCACGTCCTTACTGGGCTGGATGACTTCTGTGCGGCGTATCTTGACGATATTGCTGTCTTTAGCTCCACCTGGGAGGATCACCTGGTCCACCTGCGGAAGACGTTAGAGGCACTGCAAGCAGCAGGTCTCACTATCAAGGCCACCAAGTGCCAGATAGGGCAGACACAGGTTGTATACCTGGGCCACCTTGTCGGTGGAGGCCAGGTTCAGCCACTGGAGAGCAAGATACAGTCAATCAGGGACTGGGCTCCTCCAACCACCCAGACTCAGGTTCGAGCTTTCTTGGGCCTGACTGGTTACTACCGGAAGTTTGTCAGGAACTATGGTTCCATCGTGACACCATTAGATGAACTGACAAGTAAGAAAATGCCAAAAAAGGTTCAGTGGACAGCGAGCTGTCAAAAAGCATTCGATGACCTAAAGCAGGCCATGTGCACGGCGCCTATCCTCAAGAGTCCGGACTACTCCAAACCATTCATTGTCCAAACAGATGCTTCTGAGTTGGGTGTGGGAGCTGTTCTTTCTCAACTGAATTTTGATGGTCAAGACCAGCCCATTGCTTTTATAAGCAGACGGCTGACCCCTAGAGAGAAGAATTGGTCAGCTATTGAGAGGGAGGCCTTTGCTGTGGTTTGGGCCCTGAAGAAGCTGAGGCCATACTTGTTTGGCACTCACTTCAAGATTCAGACCGACCATAAGCCCCTCTTGTGGCTAAATCAGATGAAGGGTGAAAACCCCAAACTGCTTAGGTGGTCCATTTCCCTACAGCGGATGGACTTCGCAGTGGAACATAGACCTGGTACTGATCATGGCAATGCCGATGGGCTCTCCAGATATTTCCACTTAGAACAAGAAGACTCACCTGGTCAAGGTTAGCTAGTTGTTCCGACGTTTGGGGGGGGGTCATGTAGGAGAGTAGGGTCTGCAATCCTATGATCACCCAGATTTTTTGCTTTTGTTTCACTGGTTTACGACTTTCTCTGGCTGTGGGCCTACCAATCAGACCCACAGCCTGGCTGTTCTCTTTCTAAATTACGATATGTACCCTAGGTGCATTTACCAATTGGTACTGGGCCACCTTATTAGACCCTGTAACCCGGGGCATAGGTGTACCCAGGGCCGCCAGGGGCTGCAGCATGTATTATGCCACCCCTGGCTGGCCTCCTAAATTTGACACAACTGGCTGCATGACAGCTGGGGCGAAGTCGTGTAATCACCCTTTGCTTTAGGTATAGTAGCTCTATATCTAACCCTACAATGGACACCCGAGTTCCTATCAGTCACTCCTATGGCAGGCCTTGACAATCCTGAAGGCAGAGTGCATGGGCTCGCGTGAACTGTGTTCTGGCCCGAGCCGAGCCGGTTGCAGCTTGAGGAGAAAAGACCCAATGGCTGTTCCATGATAACGCGTACCACATCGGTAACTTCGGTGTCGCGTTATCAAGACATGTCGAGTAAGGTGTCATACGAATCGGGGTGCTGCCCTCTCACCAACCCTGGCGACGAGGTTAGCATCCCGCCCTTCTAGAGGGACACGACATGTACGTAACTGTGAACCCCGGTTAAAGTTAACGAAAGCCTCAGCTCCACAAAATGGATGCTGCCACCACAGACACGAGTCTGACCTCCTGCTGCTGGGAGTCCTTCCAGCGAGGAGCGCTTGGACAAAGGGTTTCCTGTCGAGGGCGGTGTTCGCACCGTCCCAGACAGGGTTTGTGTATTCTGGGTAGGTAGGGCTTTTGCGAGAAGGTGACTGCGGAGTGGCACCCCGGTGCTCACTACGCATCTGCCGGTTAGAACCAGTTCCAGGGACGACAGCCCTGGCCTGGGGAAAGTCCGGCAGGGGAGAGGGGTGTAACTACCCCCCTTCCGGGTCCCACCCTTAGGGCAGGACCTAGTCATGTACCCACCCCTTTCTTTAGGATAAAGGCCGGAGCGGGGACCCTTCCAAATTAGATCATCTTTGAATCAAGAATACTTTCTACGAAAGGACTTCAAGACTCTTCTCAAGATTTCTCCCTTGTGGCTAAGGAGTAGTCACCCTGCATCAGCGGGCACCATCTAAGAACTCTGCGGTTTGCTGTAAGTCCTTCCTCAAGGAATCCGACGGCCCAGCTCGACGAGAACCGGCTTCCCTGGCACCTCTGACCTCTACCCACGTCATCAGCTCAGCTGTGATCGGTGGGTGCGACGAGACCTCGAGGGACCGGCCATCATCAGAACCTGCACGCTCTTAAAAACCAGCACGACCATCGAGGTAACTCTCTGGTGAGTGCTCTGGGGTCCGAGAAGCCCCGACCCTGAGCCGCTCCAGCACCGAAGTGCAGTCTCCCAGCATCTCCACGATCTGCGTGGGGCCCTTCTGCTCGCTGCTCAGCACGTTGTCTGGTCACTAGCCGCTGGCTTGTGTCCTTCTGTGACGACATCCGAGAATCAACACTGCCGGTCTGGTTGCTCCAGACTGGCCCTTGCTTCCATCTTCCCGAGAAGCACCCCGGACCCTCCTGGTCCACTCAAGACGCCGACAGCGACATCCGTCGTGGGACAGCTCGCACCTCCACCGTGGTCGCCGACAACGCCTCCTGGTCCGTGAGACTGCAGAGCCTAGCGTCGCCAACTCACCTGGTCGAGGTGACGGCCAACCGGTGCCTTCCTGGTACCCTCTGACTACTGGCTAGTAGTACGAACTTGGTCCCCTCTGCTTTCAGGTTTAATCAATCTCCGATCCAGGCTTGGATCTCTACGAACTATTCATCACTGGTCGCCGGCCAGCAACTCCTTTTCTTCCGGCTCCTGGCTCGTCAGCGAAGACCCCGACGCCTGTAAGACTTGTGCAGCCGCAGCCCTCGTGGCTAGGTAACTCGGCATTTCGGTGCCTGCATAGCCTCCTTACTCTAGGGTCCCGAGTCCCTCGCTTCCGACTGGCCTTAACCTTTCCGTGTCCTAGGACACTTGTCTTTAAACTGTGCACTTGAAGTATTTGCTAAAGAGATTTGGTTTGTGCTTAGTACCCTGTCCTCATAAAGAGTACAGGGCTGTTGTGATTCTTAATAAATATATTGTTTATTTTCATAACACTTGTGTGGTGTCCTTTCACTGGGTGTTCAAGGGGTACAGGTGTGGTAAACAGCTGGCTTAACACGCCCTCTCGAGTCTTTAGCCTTAGACTGCTCGTATCCACGCTACTAGGATAGCTGGTCTATAGGTTGACTTACAACCAAACACCATAAGGGTCGTTGGAACGATACATAGCGGTCGCTAGAATAGCGAACGTTGCATATCGGGCCAACTTCTCACAAAGAGTACTTACCTGAGGATGGTGGGTCTGCCTGACTGGGCATGCGTGACCACCCGGTCAATGGCAGCCAGTAGGAGTGCTCAAGAGGACCTGGAGCCTGAGAGGGAGGCCCAGCAACCTGCCTTGGAAAGAAATGGCAGGGGGCGCAGGAAACAGGCCCCTGAAGTTCCCACGGCAAGGGAGGAGGTAGACCCTGAGGGGGATCCCCATGAGCCTACCGGGGAACAGGTACCTGAACTGGGGGACCTGCCTGAGCTGACCCATTGGCAGCAAGAAGGAGACCCCTCCAGGGAGGAATTCTGCAAGGAGAAGAGAGAATGCCCTTCTCTTGAGGGCTTGCGGTAGCAGGCTGCAAGCCAGGCAGCAGGTAAGCAGTCCGGATCACATTGGATATTTTGGGAGAATGGTCGCCTGTATAGCGAGCCTAAGGTTGCTAAACCTGGGTCAGCCCGTGTGCTGGTGGTACCCCAGCGCTTCAGAGCCTTCCTACTGGGGCTGGCTCATGATGTGCCATTTGGGGCAGGACAAGACCTTTGAGAGGCTTGTCACCCACTTTCATTGGCACCAAATGCGCAAGAGTTCAGACACTCATTGCAGGGACCTGTCAGACTTGCCAGGCAAGTGGAAAGAGTGGAAGGAAGCAGAAGGCTCCTCTCCAGCCATTCCCTGGGGTCAGTACCCCCTTTGAGCGGGTGGGGATTGACATTGTGGGGCCACTGGACCCCAAGACAGCCATAGGCAACATGTACATCCTGGTCTTGGTGGACCATGCCACCCGGTACCTGGAAGCCATACCTCTGAGGACAGTGACGGCCCCCGTGGTGAGACAAGCACTGATGGGAATTTTCTCATGAGTAGGATTCCCTCAAGAGGTTGTGTCTGACCGGGGAACCAACTTCATTTCTAAGTACATGAAGTCCCTGTGGCAGGAATGTGGGGTAACCTACAAGTTCACCACTCCTTACCACCCCCAAGGAAACGGGTTGGTTGAAAGGTTCAACCGAACCCTGAAGGGCATGATAATGGGTCTTGAGGAACCCATGAGGCGTAAGTGGGATGTCCTCGTACCATGCCTGTTGTTTGCGTACCGGGAGGTGCCACAGAAATCTCTAGGGTTCAGTCCTTTTGAGACAGAAGTACTGTAACGGGGTTCCTGGGTGCACCTTCCCCAATTAGCAGTTTAGAACCACCGTCCTCCGTATCAGTCTGAGCAACACTCTGGCTATCTGGGATCTGTGGAAAATGTAACTTTGACATTTTTCGTTTAGCAAATCGTCTTATCCTTTTTTGTTTCTTCTTCCTATTTTCCACTTTGCAGTTTGTTGCAAGCCCTCCCCTCTTCCCTGCTTTCGTTCCCAAGTTCGCCAAAGAGTTTGAAGGTTGGGCCTGTGGGGCAGGTGGAGTTGGGGCCTCCCCCTTTGTCCCTCCCCCACCTTTTTGCCCAACGTAACCCTCGATTTTCTCTCCTTTCTCAGTGGCTCCACTGGCCCCCCTTTTCCCCTTCATGAACAAAGGATAAAGTTTTAGTGGGACATGTCCCAAAGGAAGGCCCACTGCAGCTTCCTCAAAGAGTGGGCTTAAACAAAGCTCTTCATTCTCAAGATTACAGGAAGATTCAATTTGGGACATTGAGAAGAGAGGTGTACCTGCTTGAACAGACACATCTCTCTGCTCTACACGGGGAACAAGTAAAAGGGGACTAACATCAGTTCGTTCGTCCAATCGCACGGGTATAATAGAGGGGGGAATAATGGTGCCCAATTTATTTACTTTTTGTACTTCAAACAACATTACGGAAATCATTTCAAGCATATGATCTGAACTAAAAACAGATTTCTCCAATAAAGACAAAATAGAACTTAAAAGTCTTTCAATGCAGACAAAGTATTCCGAAAACATACCATCCCTCTCATTACCCAGCTTTGGTTGTGAGCAAGGCAAAAATACATCATGAACATCATGAGCATCATTGACGGGCTCCACAGAATTACCATTCAGGGGACTTGTACTACAATATAATAGGGGCAAAAATAGGGGGGAGGGGGGAGTTTACAATGCAAGTGTTCTTCTCCTTTGGACTGCTCATTGAATACCCGTTCTTCACAGGGCTCTCCACAGGGTGTACGTTGATGGCTCCCCACTCCCTTGTTTGAGCTTCAATGTCAATGTCTGGGAGTGTAAAGTCTTCCCTTAAATTGGGTTTTTCACAAAATGAAGCCTTTTCCACCATTACAACAATAGCCTTCCCGGCATCCTCCCGAATTCCTCCAACACACCCATGTGCACCCTCTTCACTGAGCACCTTGCCGATGTTACCCTCCATAGGGGCAACATATGCACCCGCGTTCTTACTGGACGATTTTTTCCTGCTCAATGAAGTGGATTGCTGATTCTGCTGGTTAAGAGGATGATCCGAGCTCATGACTACGAGCAAAGCAACGTCCAATGCAACAAGTATACTAACAGCAGGAAACTCCATTTCTGATGGATTCGAAGGGATATAAAGGCTATGTTGTGACTGTTGGGACCGTTGGATTGAATGATTACCACATGGGCCAGGACCCAAATTTGTCCTTGAAGATATGTCCGGTAAGGCAGGCCTAACAGCCACCCCAGCATGTACACGTTGTGGGTTGGGACGTGTCCGCATCGTACCCCACACTGGGAAGCATTGGAATCTGAGCTTACGGGCATCCTGGGTTGGGAGGTGCCACACAAGCCCCTAAATCTACTCCTGGGGGTTATGGACGGCCTAGACGGATCAAGGGCAGACATGCTCCTCCTGGGTACTGCCATCATAGTAGCCAAACGGGATATCGCTACACCTTGACCAACTCATAAGATCTGAACATACATTGTGCAGATGTGACGGTTTGTTATTCGTCCCTGAGGCGAAGCAGCTATCAATAGATCATGAACAAGGGCGGCCTGACTAAGGTCTCGGCTTGGGAACAAGAATGCTTTTTGCTATAAATAAACAAGCATTTCTGGTTTGGGGCAGAGGAGCACTTGTGTCATTGCAAGGTCACTCCATACCAAAACCTTAACCCAGCTGCTTGCCAATCACTCTGCGAGGAGGGATGTCCAACCTGTGAGCAAGACGGGTGTCAGCTAACCCCTGTAGCAAACAATGGGATAGAGGATAAGGAGTACCATGCCATCCCTTCATATATTTCTCCCCTCCTGTATTCACAGTCCCCTTTTACCAGTTGGCCGCTTTGCTGTCAGCAAGAAGTGGAGAGAGGGGAGAGGGGAATCGGATGGCGGCCACTTTAAGCCAGAGCTGAGGACGGATGTCAGAGGATATATGCTTCAAGAAGGTTGGAAGCGCGTCGGGTTAGTCAGTAGTTGGTCCAGCTACACGCAGCACGGGAACGCGAGGCGGAGAAACCACGAGTGTGGGGAGTGAGGCCATATAGCCAGGACCTGTCCCCAAAAGAAGTCGACGGAAGAACCAATGGATGTCGGTTGTATACCCAAAACCATCCTATATACAGAAGAAATGGGTTCTGGCTTCTACGCAAGTCTCACACTCAATGGAAAAAACGTGAAGCCTTATTGGATTCGGGTTGTAGGCAGGCCGTCGTACAGAGCACACTGGTGAAAGACTTTCAGATCTACCCGGAGAAAAAGACACCCATCTGCTGCGTTCATGGAGACATCAGAACATATCCAATAGCCAAAATCCCCATCAAGTTACCCAATGTCAGTACTCTACTGGTTAGAGTGGGATTATTGGACAACCTACACAAACAACTCATTTTGGGCACAGACAATCCAGAATACATCTTGTTGCTCAAAAGCACACCGAGGGAGACTTCTACACCCCCTTGTATGCTGCTCACACAAGCCCCCTGGCTTTCGGACCGGTCATTTCAGTATGCTCAATTCCAAGACCCCACCCTCCAGAATGCCTGACAACAAGAGAATAACCCAGTGATACCGTCCTCATTTCCCTTATTCATCATCAAAAACAATTTACTACCGGATAGGAAAACAAGACGTTCCCCCACAGTTAGTGGTTCCCCAGAGATTTCCCGATCAAATATAATTTTTTGCCCATTCATACCTGCTAGTAGGTCACAGTGGGCCTGCAAAAACAAACCAGACTGTGTTGAGATATTTTTATTGGCCAGGGATATTTGCCAATGTAGATAAATACTGCAGGGAGTGTGAAATATGTCAGAAGAAGAACCCCTATAAACTCCCTCTACCAAGAATCCCTTACAACCTCTACCAATCGTCAATAACGCTTTTGAGAGGATAAGTATGGATTTAGTGGGTCCTCTTCCAAAATCAAAAAAAGGATATATCTATATACTGGTTATTGTTGATTACGCAACTCGATACCCAGAAGTATTTCCCCTATGAACACCAAGCACGAAAATTATCAGTGAAAAGTTACTAGAAAGGTTTTCGAGGGTAGGATTACCTGAGAGATTTTGACAGACCAGGGAACCCCCTTTGTTTCTCGTTTAATGAAACAAGTCTGTAAAACCTTGAATATTACCCAAATAAGAACATCGGCCTATTACCCTCAGACAGATGGTCTGTGCCAGCGATATAATGCCACCTTAAAGCAAACCATGAAGAAAATGCTAACACCGAAGGGAAAGAATGGGACATGTTGTTGCCCCTCGCCCTCTTTGTTTTTAGAAGCCAGGTTTAGAGAAGCTTGGGTTGTTCTCCCTTTGAACATCTTTACGGGAGACAGCCACAAACCTTGCTAGAAATGACAAGAGAAGCGTGGGAACAAGAGAAACAAGAAGACACGCAAAACCTTCTAGAATACACCCAAAGCCTAAGAAACAGCATACAGAAACCGTGAGATTTTGCTCACGACAACCTAGAAAAAACTCAAAGAAGTCAGCAGATGTCTTAGAATAAAGGAAAGTGGTGGCAACAGTTACAGGTCCATGACTGAGTGCTCCTACTCCTACCTTCCTCTATACCCCATAAACGGGCAGAATGGAAGGGACCATTTGAAGTTGTTTAAAGGATAGGCCTTACTACTTCCCCTTTATGCCTTTCCTCAACTAAAACCCAGGTATACTACATAAATCTGCTAAGGAAATGGTTGGGACCCCTCCCCAAAGACACCCATTACGTGTTGTCTGACTCAAAACCCATTCATTCAACAGTGACTCAATTGCCCATAAACAAACATCTAACAGAGGAACAAAGAGTGTCTCTTCAGGCCCTCTTAGAGTCCTTCTCCTCCATTTTTTCCGACCTCCCGGGAAAAACAACAATAGTCGAGCATGCAATTGTTACCCCACCAAACAAAGCAATAAAACAACGCCCCTACAGAATACCAGCCACTAGGAGGGACTTAGTTGCTGCCGAAATAGAGAGCATGTTACAGCTAGGAGTCATAAAACCTTCCAGCAGTAACTGGTCGCCCCCCCTTGTCATAGTTCAGAAACTGGATGGTTCCATCCGTTTTTGTATAGACTTCCGAGCAGTCAATGCCATCTCAGAATTTGACTCATACCCATTACCAAGAGTCTATGAGCTAATCGTGAAATTAGGCGTAGCCCGATATATAACCACACTCGATCTTACAAAAGGCTATTGGCAGGTACCACTTAAACAGGAAGAGCAAGAAAAAAACGCCTTTCGCACCCCTAATGGGTTATACGAGTTTACTGTACTGCCTATTCAGTTACATGGAGCACCGGCAATGTTCTAAAGACTTATGAACAAAGTTCTTTCCCAACAGCAAGAGTACTCCTTAACCTACATAGACGATATCATAATATTTAGCCCTAACTGGGAACAACATCTCGTCCATTGTGGGAAGGTATTCCAAGCACTTAGGACTGCAGGGCCCCACATGAACTTCAAAAAGTCCAGGATAGGATTCACCAAAGTCAAATATTTGAGCTATCTATTGGGGGATGTGGCTATCGCTCCCCAACAAGAGAAAGTTAGAGCAGTCTTAGACACCCCCTTCCCTACCACCAAAAAAGGCATTAGATCCCTTTTGGGCTTACTAGGCTACCACCGCCGGATTATATCCAATTATTCTGAAATAGCAGCACCACTAACCGACCTACTGAAGAAAGAGAAAAGGAACAAAGACCTGGTAAATCCCCCACAAGCCGCCAGAAAGGCATTCCACGAGCTCAAGCGAGCCTTAACGTCCAGTCCTATCCTTATTTTACACAATTTGAGGGAACCCTTTATCCTACAAACAGATGCCTCGGAAGTAGGTCTGGGGGCCGTTCTTTCCCAACACACAAAAGGAGGCCTTGAGCGTCCGGTCCTCTTTATCAGCCATAAATTATTTCCAAGGGAGAAGAAATATTCTACGGTTGAGAAAGAGTGCTTAGCTATAAAATGGAGAAGTTACACTATTATCTGGAGGGATCTCCTCTTGTCCTGTATACTGATCACGCCCCCCTCTTAACAAAGGGAATAATCCCAGTGTCCTCAGGTGGTTAAAAATAAAAATAAAAAAATCTGTATTTGTAAAGCACAAACTACTCACCCTTACGGGTCTCGAGGCGATGGGGGCCGTCGTGGAAATTAAGTGAGCTATTGCCCAGAGTCACATGGTGCTGAGCTGCCACATAACATAACATAACATAACATAGCTGAGCTGCCACCGGAGCCCGGGATGGATCTGTGAACCCTGTGCTCCGAAGTCAGCTGCCCTGGCCGCTGCACCACATCTCTTTACCATGAGATGGCATTGACTACTCATTTGAGGTTCGTCATAGAAAATGGTCTGATAACGGCAATGCTGGCTTTCTTTCACACATCCCTCATTTCCACGAACGGGAAACGCCTGGGGGTGGGGTGTGTCAGGTAGCCCCTGTGGTAGACGATGGGATAGAGGATAAGGAGTTCCATGCCATCCCTTCATATATTTCTCCCCTCCTATATTCACAGTCCCCTTTTACCAGTTGACCGCCTTGCTGTCATCAAGAAGTGGAGAGAGGGGAACCGGCAGGCGGCCCCTTTAAGCCGGAGCTGAGGACGGACATCAGAGGATACACGCTTCAAGAAGGTGGGGGGGAGCGCGTCAGGTTGGTCAGTAGTTGGTCCAGCTACACACAGCACGGGAATGCAAGGCGGAGAAACCAGCGGGGGAAGACCAGAAAGACGGAGATTATCTAACAGCCTTCTTCCGAGAGAGAAAACCTGAGCCCAGGGGAGGTCACAGCTTGTCAGCGAGCGGAACACCCGAACCTGGCAGAGGAGGGAAAGTTGAAACGGAAGGAGACCAGACTTCAGTGAAGGACGCGGAGTCACCACACCACCGCCCCGGAGGGACGTGGCTCTTCCAAGTGCATGGGCGTCTATGGGGCTTTTGGAAAGGGGCTGAGTCAAAGAGGGACGAGAGGGGAGGCTGAGGGGTGAAAGGGACCCAGGGAAAAGGAAATAGGTGAGATGTAAAAGAAAGACAAGAGCAGTAATCATCGGCTACTCTTTTTCTTTTGGTTGCTCCAACCTCTACCCCTTCCCTTCACATTTATGCATAGCTATTATTTATCCCTCACATCCTCCCTTGATTAAACCATACAGCAAAAACACTTACCTGAGTGTTTTCCTTCTGTCCGAGAGACTACAGCGGCCGAGGCTCACCTAAGGGACTGAAGAGGAAGACCCTGTGGGAAAGAAGAATATAACAGAGAATCAATCATTGTGATTTCCTGTAATACTAATACAAAGTGCATACCAAGAAATTATTTAATGCAGTGAGCTCCTTCTTGACCGACTCTTCTACAACGGGGAGCTACATACTTTCCCTACAGGGAATGGGAGACAGACACACAGAGACCAACGGACACACACACGGGAAAGCATAGTAGGAAAATGCTATATACAGTTTTTATATGCTTGCATATGTACATTGTTTTAGAAAGATGGTGGAACTATTGATTTTGTTCAATGTGCTTATTTTGCTAATTAGTTTTATCTGCTTCTATTATCATTGCAGCACATACATTCTATACAAGAATTACAATGGTTCAATAAATAATAAAAATGCTAATATTATATTATTTTAATTTGATATCGCCCAAGAATTACCCCTAAGCAGAAACTACTTTAAGGAGAAATTTAGGATTAGTATGTAGAACCACTCTATCTTTGTGAAGTTGAAAGAAAGGCTCTTGTATAGTTAATACCTGAAGTTCATCAACTCTCCTTAGTGAGGTTATCATTATGGGGAAAGCAACTTTCCATGATAGGAATTGTAACTGACATTTGTGCATTGATTCAAAAGGCGGGCCCATTAGCCTTGGAAGAACTATGTTTAAGTTCCACTCTGGAGCAGGGGGAACACTTGGCGGTATAGCCCTTTTTAATCCTTCCATGAAGGCTTTAATCACTGGTACTCTGAAGAGAGATAGGTGTTGTCTATTTTGCAAGTATGCAGCTACGACTCCCAGGTGTAAACAAATGGATGTGTAAGTTAATCTACATTGCTGTAAATGCAACAGATAACAAATGATGTTCTGCACAAACGCATCAAGATAATTGATATTGTTGTTGTTACAATAGGAAACAAAACGTTTCCATTTGCTGCATAACATGCTCTAGTAGTAGGCTTTCTAGCTTCCTTGAGAATATTCATACAGTCTGGTTGTAGTTGTAAATAACCAAACTCTATGACTTCAGGAGCCAAATCGCCAGGTTGAGTTCTCTGGGAATTGGATGTCTGCTTTCTCCATGGCTCTGAGTAAGGAGACTAGATGTGAGATGTAGCTTTTGATGTGGAACCACTGAGAGTTCTAAGGTTGAGAGTACCAACGTTGACGAGAACATGTGGGGGCTATCAAGATCAGTGAGGGACATTTGTCTGAGCTTCCGAACTAAAAATGGAATTAGCAGGGGAGGCGGAAAAGCGTAAGCAAATGTCCCTGACCAAATCGTCAAGCGGGGGCTGAGAAAAAAGGGGGGGTCCCAAAACGCGTTTTCTCCATGTTAATTTCCATAGGAAATTTTACGACAAGCTACAGACCGAACTGCTGAACGGAATTACCCGAAATTTGGCAAAAATGTAGAGCTTGGTTCAGAACGCAAACTTTTTTTAAATGGTGTAAATCCGTTCAGTAGTTATTGAGAAAATCAAAAAATAAGAGTAAAAAAATCAATTTCCCATAGGAAAATTTGTGCAAGGCTACAGCCGAAACTACTGAATGGAATTACCCCAAATTTGGCAAAAAGGTAGTGCTTAGGTCAGAAAGCAACCTTTTTAGGTCTCACCTGAGCCAGCGCATGCCCTGCACTGGTGAAACTTTTAGTAAGTGGGCTTCAGAAAATTCTACCACTGTTGCCTAGAGCTTGCGGTTAAGCGCTCGGGCGCGCGCTCACGAGCAGAGGAGCGACCTGGCTTTTCTCTCTCCTCATGGGTCATCAGCTACGAGAGCATTCTTTCCCATTCCTGAAGATGATAGCTTCCTTTTCATTTGCCTATATATCCCTACCTCTCTTCTACCCATCTACCTCTACTTCTACTCTACCTCTCTTCTACCCCTCTACCTCTCTTCTATCTGTCTACTTCTACACTACCTCTCCACCTCTCTTCATCCCTCTACCTCTCTTCGATCCCGCTACCTCTCCTCTATCCCTCTACCTCTCTTCTACCCCTCTACCTCTACTCTACCTCTCTTCTACCCCTCTACCTCTCTTCTATCCCTCTATCTCTCTTCTATCCCTCTACCCCTCTACCTCTCTTCTACTCTTCTATCCCTCTACCTCTCTTCTAGCCCTCTACCTTTCCTCTACTCCTCTATCTCTCCTCTACACTTCTACCTCTACTCTACCTCTCTTCTACCCCTCTACCTCTCTTCTACCCCTCTAACCCACTTCTACCTCTCTAACACTCTTCTACCCCTCTACACCTCTACTACCCCTCTACCCATCTAATACCCCTCTTCTTCCCCTCTACACCTCTTGTACCCCTGTACTACCCCTCTACCCTACTATCCCTCTAACATGCTATCCCTCTATTACCCCTCTACCTCTCTTCTACCCCTCTTCCTCTACTCTACCTCTTTTCTACCCCTCTACCTCTCTTCTACCCTCTACATGTACTCTACCTATATTCTACCCCTCTACCTCTTTTCTACCCTTCTACCTCTCTTCTACCCCTCTACATGTACTCTACCTCTCTTCTACCTCTCTACCTCTCTTCTACCCCTCTACTCCTACTCTACCTCTCTTCTACCCCTCTTCTACCCCTCTACCCCTCTTCTATCCTTCTACCCATCTACCCCTCTACCTCTCTTCTACCCCTCTACCTCTACTCTACCTCTCTATCCCTCGACCTCTCTTCTACCCTTCTACCCCTCTACCCCTCTTATACCCCTCTACACCGCTACCCTTTTTCTACCCCTCTAATACCCTTCTTCTACCCCCTTCTACTCCTCTACCCCCCTTCTACAGCTCTACCCCTCTTCTACCCCGCTAACCCTCCAATAACCCTCCACCCCTTTTCTACTCTTCTACCTCTCCTATACCCCTCTACTACCCCTCTTCTACCTCTACACTACCTCTCTTCTACCCCTCAACCTCTACTCTACCTCTCTTGTACCATTCTACCTCTCTTCTACCCCTCTACCTCTCTTCTATCCCTCTACCTCTACTCTATCTCTCTTCTAACCCTCTACCCCTCTTCTAACCCTCTACCCCTCTTCTACCCCTCTACCCCTCTTCTACCCCTCTACCTCTCTTCTACCCCTCTACCCTTCTCCTACCCCTCTACTATACCTCAACCCCTTAACTACCCCTTTACTACCGCTCTCCTACCACTCTACCGCTCCACTACCCCTCTTCTACCACTCTACCCCTTTTCTACCCCTCTACCCCTCCTCTACCACTCTACTAGCCCTCTACCCCACTACTACCCCTCATCTACCCCTCTAGTACCCCCCACTACCCCTCTACTATCCCGCAACCCCTCTACTACTGCTCTACAATGCTCTACTACCCCTCTACCTCTCTTCTACCCCTCTACCCTCTACTACCCCTCTTCTATCCCTCTACTCCTCTTATACCCCTCTACTACACCTCAACCCCTTACCACCCATCTACCACTGCTCGCCTACCCCTCTACTACCTCTCTTCTACCGCTCTACCCCTTTTCTACCCTTGCACCCCTCTTCTACCCCTGTACCCCTCTTCTACCCCTCTACTACCCCTCTTTTACCCCTCTTCTACCCCACTACCTCTCTTCTACCACACTACCTCTCTTCTACCCCTCTACCTCTACTCTACCTCTCTTCTACCCCTCTACCTCTCTTCTACACCTCTACCTCTCTTCTACCCCTCTACCTCTCTTCTACCTCTCTACCCCTCTTCTACCCCCTACACCGCTACACCTCTACCCTTCTACCACCGCTCAAACCTACTACCCCTGTAACCTACTACCCCTCTACCTCTCTTCTACCCCTCTTATCTCTTTTACCCCTCTACCTCTATTCTACCTCTCTTCTACCACTCTACCTATCTTCTACCCCTCTACCTCTCTTCTATCCCTCTACCTGTCTTCTATCCCTCAACATCTCTTCTACTCTTCTACCACTCTACCTTTTTTCTACCCCTCTACCACCCCTCTTCCCATCTACTACCCCTCTTCTAACCTTCTACCCCTCTACTACCCCTCTACTACCCTTCTACCTCTCTACCATCCCTCTTCTACCCCTCTACCCCTCCTCTACACCTACCCTTCTTTTACCCCTCTACTTCTCTTGTACCCCTCTACTTCTCTCCTACCCCTCTTCTACCCCACTACCTCTCTTCTACCACACTACCTCTCTTCTACCCCTCTACGTCTACTCTACCTCTCTTCTACCCCTCTACCTCTTTTCTACGCCTCTACCTCTCTTCTACCCTTCTACCTCTCTTCTGCCCCTCTACCTCTCTTCTACCCCTCTTCTATACCTCTACCCCTCTTCTACACCTCTACACCTCTTCTACCCCTCTACAACCGCTCTATCCCTCTACTATCCCTCTACTACCCCTCTACCCCTCTTCTAACCCTCTACACCTCTTACCTTTCTTCTACCCTTCTATTACCCCTCTACTACCCCTCTACCTCTCTACTACCCTTCAACTCCTCTTCTACCTGATTCTATTAGGGCCCAGAACCATTTTATTTAGTGATGTCCATCTGCACACTTTCCTGCATCTTGTAGTAAATTGAATATTGACAAACAGAAGTGTTATTTCCAGAAACAGTGAGTTCTGCAGCTTGTCTGTGTATCTTTGATCTGCACCTCACTGACTCCTCACATTCCTCTCGAGAGAAGATCCTGCCTCTTACTCATTAGTGAGGTTTCAGTAACTGTTTCTATCATGTGTTCATGTTTCATTGACTTGTATTAAGAGAAAAGTGTGTAAAAATACATTGTGTAGCATTAGCATTATATACTCAAATTGCTTTAGGGTGGATGCTCTCGTCCATTGCAAAGATAATTGTCACTTGTTAGTTTGCTGGGCCTTTTTCTATTTTTGCATTAAATGTATTCAATGTAATCTGCCTGTTACTAAATGACTGACTTGAATTGCATCTTGCTGATGTGAGCTGCGGAATTGCTCGGTGTATTGTGTCTGCCATGATTTTGTTCCTCAATAAAGGTTTTTGAAAACTTAAAAAAAAAAGAAAAAAATATTTTTTTCCATTAAATGTATGATAGATTTGTTGGCCTCCCAGTGTGCTGTGTTTTATTTTACATATCACAAGAGATGACGAGGAAAATGACAGTCCAATATACACATTCTTCATATAAATCAACTCACAGTATACTGTTCTGGAGGTTAAGCCCCACAGACATTATCTCTAACTGAACGCAGGCACTCTAGGAAGCATGTGCTTTTCAAACCAGTTGCCCTCTGATGCGGCACTATTGGATAAGTCAAAATGTCCTGAATTTTAGGAGGGTTACCGTATCTAGTGCACTCTGTTAGACAGTGCTCACCTGTGGTAGTAAGATGGTAATAGGCACCTTATCACCTATGCACGGTGCAGGGCTTTGAGTTACAGAGCTCCTCACGCTGTGGAGAAGATTAGGTCCTATTTACCCATTTTCCCATATTTGGTCATGATGAAATGCCAACAGATTGCTACATGACTACACAGGGCATGAACAAAGTTGACCTGAAGTATATACCCCAGCTTACCAGCAGGTCCATAGGTTATTGACACTTTCACACAGTGATAGGGGCCATTAGTTCCTCATTTTCTCTGCCACTGTTTTTAATCTCAACATGGACCAGGAAGATCACATGAACTATATTGCAGCAACTGGCCGATAGTTGATCTTATATTCATACTTTCACCAATCTCACATCTTATGACACAACATCCTCTGTCCTACTATGCTCATCCCGAGTACTTAATAAAAGATCTCCGACAAAGTGTCCTCTTGTGGTGCCCGCCAGGCATTGTAGCGCCGGCCTGGTGAGGAGTATAGCCCATTGATGAAGCATGTCACCTTCAGGTGAGTGAACGCAATTGTCTTAAAAACACATGCTTCCTAGGGTGTCTGCGTTCAGTTACAGATAATGTCTCTGGGACTGAACCTCTGGAACAGTATACTGTGATTTGATTGCCCCTCTGACCTACCGGTCATTTCCGCCTGCCCAGTGACCTGCTTGTTGCTGCCTTCTTTGACGGACTTCGCCCCATCCACATTGCGGAGCGCTGGACTGTCGGGACTCCAGTTCCCAGGAGGCAGCGCGCTCTCACGACATTTCCATCGGGCCAACGAGGATAAATTAGCGTCGGGGCTCCTGCGGCGCAGGACAAGGGCGGGCCCGTCAAAGGCCGGAGGAGGCCGGGTAGCGCCACCCCCCTTGAGTCTGAAACAGGACACCTCCCATAGGGACGGACGCTAGACCCAGAGTGGCAGTAAGTAAACGGCCGGATACACATTGTGGACACGTCCTCCAGTGAATGAGTGGAAGTAATAGCTGATTACATCAGTTTTAGCAGTTAGGGAGGCAGCGCCTTGTGCTTTGTGGACTCCATTTAATTTTTAGTGCCTTTCGTACTGTATGTAACGTAGGACATGACCATAGTTCTATAGCACATCTGTGCTGTAACCGGTGGGAGTATCGAACACCGCTCAGTAAGCGGAAGGTGATTCCTGGGGTAGGGGCGGGGTTAAGGGGACCCTTGATGCATTTCTTCAAAGGGCAGAATCACTATTAGTCCACGAAATTCAGCTTACAGAAAAAAGATTGTCGCTAGATACACTGCTCGAACATAAGCGATCATCAATGGGCCCCATAGCAAGGTCTAAAACACCAAGTAAAAGTATCCTCCAAGGTCCATCAAAGCAGGATAGTGGCAGCATCACTAGTGCTATGGCTCATGTTCCCCATATGACACAGGAGGGTAGCTCACTTATGTACCCTGATGACCCACTTATAACGGATTCTGACCCTGACCGGTCTCACATTAGTATTGAAGAGGTGGAGAAGAATTCCAGCACGTCCACTCCAGTGATTGACAGGCCAGAACAAGGGCCATCAGAGTTGGTAGCCTCTAGGGCCAACTCAGGTATTGGAACCATAGTAAGGGGGGTGGAGAAGTGATCACAAGATTAAAAGGTGCAATAAAAGACACATCTACTACGCAGTTGGTATCACCTCTAGCTGACACAAAGACCCGGGGCACACGATCGGGGGGAGGGGGCCGATTGTTTCAAAGCCAAAATCAAAACAGAAGGGTGCCGTAAAGATCAGCAGAGTGAACACTGCCGTGGGACCCATTTATAGCACGCAATGTTCAAACTGTGGGAAGATGGGGAGCGTACAAGGAATGGAAGATCTATTAAGGTCAAACTTAGAGCTCCTTTTTTCCACCCATTTGGGACCGGTGCGCGAGAGAATTAAGGTTATTGAGGAAAAACTATCTCGGCTATGCGATCAGGGGAATAGTGTGCCAGGTAGAATTAGGGGACCGGAGATGGGGGGAGCAGAAGCCACATCATACTCAAAGCCCACAACTAGTTATGAGGGTCAAGGAGGGGGGCACCGCGAAGGCGGGCAGTTGGGCAAAGACAGTGAGGGCACCAACAAGGGTGCCTTGGTGGGTAAAACGAACGGGACTACCCTGAGCATAAACAGAATGGGGTCATCTAATACGGTTTGTCCTGACACAGCCCAGAGGGGCTCGGAGGGAAGAAGGGCAATAGTTAGTGATGAGGAGTTAACAATAGCGGACGCTGTGCAGAGCACTAGGGGTTTACCGACATTGGATCTCCCCCCACCCTCAAGCCCCTACACAGTGGCCCTTGTAGGGGTTCCTACTAACGGGGTGAGAGGGAGGAATCCCCGCGCACTCTAATTAACAAGACAGCACGTTGGCAAGTCAAAAACACGGCTTTCAATATCACACAACACAGACATATTCTGATGGCAAGGAGGGTAGCTTGAATCGGAAGTAGCAGAAAGAGCTTTGCAGGAGATTGTGTGATTTTGAATTTCAGATATTCAGAGTTAGTCAATGAGCTCCTCCATAGTCAATCCAGGGGTCAATACCAAGGGGATGGAGGGTCCAGTATCAGACGGCTCCCCTTGGCTTCTTTCTATAGGGATATGGCCCGTAGGAATATGCAAGGTGACCATAGGAGGAATAGGATTGCATCAGACGGCGGGGACCAGCTAGTTTCACTCATTAACCGATTTGCACCTCTTGACTGTGCTTCAGCCCTAAATGAAATAGATTGACTGGTGGGGGGGTTGAAAGACGAGAATAGCGCGAGTGGGGAGGGGTCACCCATAATAGGAGACAATGAAGGTCCAGGGAGCACACAGTCAGATGATTCCAATGTCAATGTGAGAGTTATAGAGCCCGGTGGGAGAAATGTGGAGAAAGATGCAGGGAATTTGGGTGAAGTTCCTGTAATGCCCACTAACCCTACAACTGTCACGGCAGGCAGTCAAATAGTGGGAGAGATTAAGATCATATCCTGGAATGTAGCGGGCTTAGCCTCAAAAATCAAAACTGGCTAACGTATATTAAGAAACATCAAATAATCCTCCTGCAAGAAACATGGGAGGTACATAGTAACACCCAGGCAATAAAAGGCTACAAAATGTTTTTCGTCCCAGCACGTAAGTCAGCGCCGGGGAGGGCAAAGGGGGGGTCTGACTATTTATGTCGATCTCAGACTCTCAGCAAGGTGGAGTGAACTTAGACGGGCTTCGGACTGCACACGGGGACTCACATATCGTAAAAAGGGTTTTAATGTAACTGTTGTAAATTTCTATAATGCCATTACTCCAGGACAAACTCTCCAAAGCCTAAATGAATTAGGGGCTTGGCTGGCAGGCATGGAGGAGCAAGGGGCACTGTGCTCCCAGCTAGTATTAGCAGGGGATTTCAATTGTCACCCATGCCCCTTCCTAAGAATAAATGAGGGGAACTGGTCGGCTTGCCCGACTGTAGAGGGGTGGCACCTGAATCACACACGGGAAGGAGGAGCGCTGAATAAGATCCTGGGCAGGCATGCCCTAACATATACCATGGATTTGATTGGTGGGGAGGGCAATAGCACGGTCACCCCTACTTTCAAAGGCAGGGTGAAGGGCACTATAATTGATTTTATTTTCGTTACACCCATGTTAAAGTGTCAGGTTACAAAGTTTGAGATAGAGGTTAGCATTTTCAGCGACCATAACCCGCTTCTCCTGTGCATCAGAGATCCAAATGCGGAACTTCTATCACAACGTAGGGGGGTCAGAGGTTTGGTTAAAGCCACTGACCATGGTAGGGGACTAAGGTGGGTCAACAAGGACAGTGAGGCATTTTACAGAATCTTACTGACACAGGCCGAGTCCAATGTTTGGAAGTGTTTGGACTTGGAGGTTGAGGGGGCAGACCTGATCAAGGCATTTGAGGGAGCGGCCAAACAAATAGATGGCTTACTTAGGGGCAGGAAGATCAACATGGAACACAGTGCACCAAGGTGGTTAGATCATGACTGCACCCTCGCCTTGAGGGATCTGAAATCGGCTCTGAAATGCGTACCTAGGGACAGAGGGAAGGTATCAAGCTGCAGGGCTAGATACAATAAAACACTAAGATGCCGCAGACCCGTATTGCAGAACCAGGCATGGGAAAACTTGAGAGAAGCGGCCAAGACAAAGGACTCGGCTGCTTTTTGGAGAGTTGTTAAAGAACCATGCTTTCAGGATTCAAATTAACCCAAGCTGGCCTGCCACATCCTCCCAGAAACCTGGCTTGAGCATTACAAGGGCCTGTATAACCATGGTAGCATTGAGAACTGGAAAGTGTGAACCCACCCCAGATTACCTTTTCCTTGGGAGAAATAAAGGCGGGGATTGAGGGGCTAACCCGTAATAAGGCGCCAGGACCTGATGGGATTCCACCAGATCTCCTCTTAAGCCAGAAAGAACTCTGGGTGCCCATACTCACCAGAGTAATAAATACCGCAGTGCAAACAATGATGCCAATATCCTGGTCTACGGCCACAATAGTCCCCATATTTAATAAAGGGGACAGAAATAGCCCTCAATGCTATCGGCCTATTTCATTAATTGATGTTACCGTGAAAGTGCTATGTAGGGCCATTCTTAACCGATTGATTGATTGGGCGGAGTAACATAAGATCATTACGGATACCCAGTATGGGTTTAGGTACGGCCACTCCACCACAGATCAATGGCTTAATTTATATCTCCTGGCAGCCAAGTACACCGTAGCCAGTGAGGGGACGGTGTACATGGCTTTCATGGACCTCAGCGCGGCATTTAATCGAGTAAATCGGAAGAAATTGTGGGGACTATTGGGGGCCTTGGGAGTTGACCCTGGTCTGGTAAATATATTACGGACACTGCATCAGAATACTTCTGCCCAGGTCAGATATGATAAGGAGGGAAAAGTCACAGACCACGTCCCATGCTCAAGGGGAGTGAGGCGGGGATGTATTTTGGCCCCCTTCCTCTTTACTTTATATATAAATGGTTTGACCCAGGCGCTGGTAGCTCTAGGGGTGGACTGCCCGCAGATAGGTAGGAGAGGGATACCGTTGTTACTGTATGCAGATGACGCGGTACTCTTGGCCCGCACTGCGCGTGGACTGCAGCGCCTCATAGATGGCTTTGTCCATTTTATGGATAGCTTAGATTTGTCTCCGAACCTCACCAAATCAAATGTTATGGAGGTAGGGAAAGGACCATCCAGCAAAACTAAGTATACAATAGGCACACAGGGACTGGAAAAGGTCAAGTCATTTTCATATCTGGGGATTGTGTTCGACAGTCGCCTTAGTTTTAAAACCCTTGTGGAGGAGCAATGCAATAAACTAATTAACTCAACAGGGGCAACTATGAATTTTGCAAAGAGGCGAGGCCAATGGGCTCCGGAACAAATCCTGAACCTCTACAGTTATGTAAGCTGTGCCAAAGTTTTATATGGGAGTGAGGCCTGGGGCTTTATAGACCCGCTTAAGTTACAAATAGAAGGAAACAAATATTGGAGGCGGGTACTGAAAGTCCCACAAAGCATTTCCTCCTACATGGTTCATGAGGAATTGGGTATAACCCATCTGTGCGATAGGCTGCAATGGAAGCCCCTCGCATGCTGGATTGAGGTATAGACAAACCCAGAGGAGGCGTTAAGTCAACAAATAATATCAGACTGCATTGCGCGGGCACGAGGTTACAATATTCCTTGGATTAGACACATCAAGGAAAACCTGTTACCCATGGGTTTTGTTGAATATTTTACCCACCCGACCAAATTTCTATCTAAGGATAAGGGCCGTATTAAGTCCGAATTTTTAAACAGAGCCAAGTCAAATAGGGAAGCAAGAGAGCTGACTAAGCCATCAGTAAGAACTCATCAGTTAACAAAGTTGTGCCTGGTCATGGAACCTTATTTGTGTCTTATTTACAATCCTCAAAACAGATTTCTCATGACTCGTTTCAGGCTAGATTTGTTACACCATACTTTGGCGGTTCCAGCAGGGTATACAAAGCATTTGGAGAGTAAGGGCTCCTGTGGCTGCGACCAACGGTCTCCACAGGATACGCTCCATTTGGTCCTAGCATGCCCATTTTACGCTTACCCTAGGCGACTATTTTTAAAAGGTATTTTAAGGAAGGCCAAGTTCAAACAAGTTAAGGTGGTCCTACTGTTTCTGAAATTGTCAGTAGAACCTTTAACGCTTTTCTGTGTAGTAAATTTTCTAAGATTAGCGATGAAACTCAGAACCAGTAGAGGGGAGGAATAATGGTCCTGTGTGTTCAATATTTGCTCTGATTTGCACTATACTATGGATGAAACATTTTTAACCGGGTACCTCCTTGTCATTTCTATAAGATGATCCCCGTGCCAAATCATTTATATTTTATGTATTGTTGTTAAACAGGTTTTTAGTATGGTTTTTATAATGTATGAGATATTGTTTTTTAACACTGTACTTTTATGGTATTGCTTTATGCCGAATAAAGTATATTTTGAATTGAATTGATTGTGTTTTATTTTAACGAATGTACATAGCAGATATTGGTGCTTGCTTGTTTCACAAAAATGATCGGATACCTGCCTCGGAGCGCACTTCTTACAGACGAGTATGGGGTTATCATGTTGCTGATACAAGCTCCTTACCTGTGTGAGTTATCGGGAATGATGCAGGGGGCAGACCCAAACCAGCCACACATGGAGATCAATGACAAATACTGAAGAATTAACTGAGCTTCCAAGCTGGTGACCATTACTTAATTGACCCTGAAAATAAAAGACACATTTTTAGTATCCTGGTGACTCATGACCATAAAAAACAAAGATTATAAATTCAATGTTGTGTCAAATACTTAAAAAATGGAACTGGATGTGCTGAATCCGATGTTGTCCTAGGTCATGCGTGACACCTTACACCAATATTGCTTATTGGACTTGTAGTTTTGTTTTCCTCATTAAAAGGATGGGCTCTAAAGTCCCAGTGTTCTAAGCGATGTTGGTTAAAATCAGAGGCCTGAAGGAGGGTGAAGCATGACATGGCTCTGCTTAGCAGTGAGATGAATGACAGTTCCCCAGCCTTTCCATTCTTTGGCAGATAGAGGTTCGTTGGCTGTTCATATTTTTTTGCAACGACAAAGAAACTTTTATTGTAGCTTCTGTCAACTGAAGAGATAAAACCCCTGGGCATGTTTAATTAACTACTGACAAACATGAACAATCAAGAACATGAGTTTCTGGAAAACTATCAAGCACCCAATCAGAATCAGCTGCCCTTCACACCCAGGAATTCTTGAGGTTTGGCTTTGGAGAGGATGAATTGCACGTGGTATAAGCAGTGGCGGTTGGTGCATAGGAGCGAATGGGGCATTGCCCCACTAGCCCCGGGAGTCGGGACGGGGAGGAAGACAAGAGAGACACGTACCACATGCATGCAATGCAGCAGCGTCAAATCAATGAACTGCTCACTGCCCCGTGTGTCGCAAATTAAATTCAGTCGTCAGTCTGACTCTGACTGTTTTGTATTTTTTCGTCAAGGGATGGACGATGACGAGGGCACAGCAGGTCAGAGACCTCCTGCGCATGTGCTGGCCGGGGCGAGGAATATTGCTCGCCCCGGAAGCACATGCGGAAAGAGTGATGTCACTATGAAGGGAGTGGCGTAATAAAGGGGAACAAAAGGGGGTGGTGATGGACGGAGCATCTGAACCAATCAAACACTCAAACCCAGTCAACAGATCTGGGTTTAATCCATCACCGTTCTTTAGCCCACTCTGCCACCCCAGTTCAGACATAGCCATATGCAAATCAGTCTGACCCTGTGCCTCATGGGAACAGTCCAGCCCGAACTGCCAAGCCATGCCTTCCCTGGACCAGAAACAAGCTTCCTAGGACCGGTTTCTGGCATTTCAGCTGAACAAAGCGGTCCATCGCCACCCTCTTTTGTACCGCTTTGTTCGCCATAAGTTGTCAGGTTTGCTCGCAGGTGAATCCCTTGCTCACTTTGCCACTGGATTCCAGCAAACCTGGCTGAAGACGGCTGAAATGCCTGATACCGGTCCTAGGAAGCTTGTATCTGGAGCGGAGACACCCGCGAGCAGCAGGTTAACAGCAGCAGCATGTGCGCACTTCTCTTCTGCTGCATTGTTTTCCTGCCCCGAGGAAAGGGATGGCTTACTTAATTAAACTACAGTAGATGAAGCTTCATTTTGCATACGTTATGCCACTTGATTAGTAAAAGAAAGAAATGAAATACCGCTATTCCAAATGTTGGCAGGTGTAGCTGTGACGTTAAATAGGAGCTGTGTTGATGTGTATGACTGTTTTTGTATCAATACATCTGTCTCCCATTCCATGTTTGCATTGAGTAAAAGACAGCCTGTTTCTGCTTACCAATCTATGTACAAGCATTTGTAATGCAATAGGTCTCGCAATTACACGAGTTTAAGCTATTGGTATTGTAAATGACAATGCCTTTTATTTATGTTTTAAAAACGAGTGAAAAATAAAAGGCATTGTTATTTGTAATGTCAATAGCTCAAACTTGTGTAAATGCGAGACCTATTGCATTGCAAATGATTGTTTTGTAAAAGCGCCCCATACTGCTCTTTCACTTTAATGCCGACCCACCCCTTTCTTTGGAGACGGCTCGTCTGAGAAAAGGGGCCCGGCCAAC
Source organism: Lissotriton vulgaris (assembly GCF_964263255.1). Taxonomy (NCBI): domain Eukaryota; kingdom Metazoa; phylum Chordata; class Amphibia; order Caudata; family Salamandridae; genus Lissotriton; species Lissotriton vulgaris. Next base: position 78,717,415 of record NC_141685.1, on the reverse strand, counting down.
ATTAAAGTTACTGCGCTGCATGGGCGTTTTTACAAACAGGCATTTGCAATGCAATAGGTGTCGCATTTACAAAACTCTGGTAAATGCGAGACCTATTGCATTGCAAATGCTAGTTTCAATTTACCATGAGCAATATCGACCTTTTTAAAACAAACTCTTTTCCATGTGCACCTTTTGCATTTTCGTGCTAAAGCAATACATATATTTTTGATAAAACAAAGAGGGTGGCACATAACTCAGCAGGCCACAGGTTGGTCATCTAGACTCAAATGTGCAAATGGCAGGTCAATACACATGTCCAGCGCTTACAAATCCAAGGGCGTGAACACACATCTTTCTCTGGGTTGGGGCAATGCACCAGTGAGAAAAGACCAGGTAGAATGTACTACTTTTCACAGTTCTCCCATTAGAATCTAAATAATGTTGATAACTATGCAGTGTAAGCATCTTGTAGAGTTAAGCACTTAAAGGAAATAGGCCCCAGAGCTGTGAACACTTCACAACTAATGTGCTTGCACCATTTGCTTTGTGGAAACATCGAGCTGTAAGAAATAACACTAGAATCAGTTCCTATTGTAAACATTGTGTTACATTGAGCAGAAAATGAGAAGACCGAATGCACTCAACTATACCTCGAACAAGAAGCCAGGGGCTTTGAAATTCCGTTTAACTGTATCCACTCTTCAAACACCCGCCATGGGGCCCCCTGAGCAACCAGAAACTTAGACACCTTCCTTGTCCCAGACCCACCTGGACACCCAGGGAGCTGTCAATAGCGCCTGTGACAAACAACCTATCAGCGCGGGTTAGAGGCTTGGCATGAACTGCGCATGCGCTGGACACAGACACATCCGAAGATTGCCTTTTGATTAACAACTGCGCATGCGCGGGGAACTTACACTACGTTCTAACTGCGCCGCACCCGAGCGAGGGTTACTGGGGAGGGGGGGTCTTAAACAACTGCGCATGCGCGGCGGTCAGATACTGCTCGTGGGCCTAGTATTAACAGCTGCGCATGCGCGGAGAATTGACACTGCTTTCAGGCCTTATATTAACAGTTGCGCATGCGCGGAGATTTGACAGCGCTTTCAGGCCTTATATTAACAGCTGCGCATGCGCGGAGGACAGATAACGTCCCCTGCATCGGAGCACGAGAAGTCATCGAATGAAGTGCATTGGAAGAAATAAATATCAGACATTCCTATATTTTGAACAACGAGAAGCTCTAAACATATTTTGAAATAATGGGAAACTACTGAAAGGAAAGGTCACTAACCTACAACCTCTTTCTAATATAACTACATTTTTAAACTAATGGCGGCAAAGAGGACACCTGAGAAGGAAGTTTGATGGGGCTGAGAGACACTTGCTTAGCTTGACAAGACCTCACTCGTGGATCAACACTGTGCAGCAGAGGCCAGTGCGTCAAGAAATATAGACGGGCCAGTTACTCTGAATCACTTTTGCAAATGTGGGCTCTGTACAATTATACAAATCTCAATCTCAGCTGCACAGAGAGTGTTATTATTGGGGCAGAAAAGAATGATGCTTCATTTCAACCGCGCTATTCTAAAACACAGACTCTTATTTCCTCTGCAAACTGCGTAATAATTAATTGCCCGTCAATTGTCAAGGTACGAAATTGTGGCTAACATGAGGCTTTACCAACAAGCATTTACAATGCAATAGGTCTCGGGTGAATTAAGTTTGAGCTATTGGCATTGCTAAATATTGCAACTGCAACAAAAGTCTATAAATTGTAGGCCAAATAAAATGTGTATTTATTTTTGTAGCAATGGTGGCATGCTGCGCTTTAGATGAATATGTTTAAAAGTAAAATGCGCCATACTGCGATTGCTACAATAGTTAATTGTGGATGCGTTAACAATTGATGTGTGCACTGATGACTGGTGGTGTATGTGCCTGGTGGAAGCGTGCACTGCCGGCTGGTGTTGTGTGTGCCTGGTGGAAGCGTGCACTGACGGCTGGTGGTGTGTGTGCCTGATAAAAGCGTGCACTGACGGCCGGTGGTGTGTGTCCGATGAATGCATTCACTGGCGAATGGTGGTGTGTGTGTGCTTGATGAAAGCGTGCACTGATGGCTGGTGGTGTTTGTGCCTAGTGAAAGTGTGCACTGACGGCTGGTGGTGTGTGTCTGATGAATGCATTCACTGACGAACGGCTGGTGGTGTTTGTGTCCCGTGAAAGCGTGCACTGATGACTGATGGTGTCTGTGCTTGGTGAAAGTGTGCACTGACGGTGTGGTTCTGTTTGTGGTTGTGTGTGTGTGGTTGTATGTGTGGTTGTATGTGTGGTTGTGTGTGTGGTTTTGTGTGTGGTTGTGTGTGTGGTTGTGCGTGTATGTGTGGTTGTGTGTGTGTGGTGGTGTGTGGCTGTGTGTGTGGTTGTGTGTGTGTGTGGTTGTGTGTGCGTGGCTGTGTGTGTGGGGCGGGTGAGGGGGCAGATAAGCGTAATGTTGTCAGCTCTGAGGAGCACACAGTTTATGCTCATATTCTGAAGCATGTGCTTCCAGACTCCCTGCTCCCCCTTCACGGTCGGTCCAAGTTATACCTTGCACTGCTGTTAAGCCTCAATAAATCCCAGGCACACTTCCGCTTTGCATCTATCGCCACAGGGAAGAAGCAGTGTACCAGTACATTGATTAATTGGCTGGCTGATGAGACCCTCCTGTGAAATCTAAAGCATTTAATAAAATAACCCTCTTGTTAGCTCTTAAAGTGACCCTCACATTATATCCTCAAATTACCTTCACGTGAGATAATAAAGTGACCCTCCGGTGAGACCCGAGAGTTAGCCTTTGAGATCCAAGGGTGATTATACCTGAGACGCCTTATACCTGAGACGCCAAAAGAAACTGCTGTGACATGTCCAGGAACCAAATAAATTACCCAACTGTATTTACAACAAGCCATGTAAGGAACATCGTGAACAGATGTTTGTGACGGACCCTCGCGAAGTTTGCTTACTGTGCCCGGTGGCGGAGCACAGTTCTATGGCTGCATCGACTGCGCTCAGTTGAATCTGAAGGTCATGCAGTTTGATTACTGTGCCTGGCGGCGGAGCACAGTTCTAGGGCTGCATCGACTGCGCTCAGTTGAATCTGAAGGTCATGCAGTTTGCTTACTGTGCCTGGCGGCGGAGCACAGTTCTAGGGCTGCATCGACTGCGCTCAGTTGAATCTGAAGGTCATGCAGTTTGCTTACTGTGCCTGGCGGCGGAGCACAGTTCTAGGGCCTGCATCGACTGTGCTCAGTTGAATCTGAAGGTCATGCAGTTTGCTTAGTGTTCCTGGAGGCGGAGCACAACTCTAGGGCCTGCATCGACTGCGCTCAGTTAAATCTGAAGGTCATGCAGGACTGTGAGGTGAAGTTCCATCTTGGGATACAGACTGGCAGAGAGTAGAGACACTCAGAATAGAGACACACCAGGGGTGGGACACAGGGAATACAATCAGGGACATCTTGACAGAAGCAGAGATTAGCACACACAGTGACAACATACTCAGGAAATAGAGAAATGAACAAACTAATCGGCAGGCCGGTGCCTCCAAGGCCAGTCGAATCTTCGCTCATCCCCTGGCCCAGGGAGGTCATATGCACCTGTGCACTTCAGTGCGGCTCATAAAGGGCACTGGATGGCTCGGCGCCTATACAGGGCACTGCAGAACACGGACCCAGGCAGATCTATGCACCTTTACGCAGCACATAAAGGACACAGGGCAATCACCCAGGCCCTGGCCCAGGGAGGGGATATGCACCTTTGCACTTCAGTGCGGCTCATAAAGGGCACTGGATGGCTCAGCGCCTATACAGGGCACTGCAGAACACAGACCCAGGCAGATCTATGCACCTGTACGCAGCACATAAAGGACACAGGGCAATCACCCAGGCCCTGGCCCAGGGAGGGGATATGCACCTGTGCACTTCAGGGTGGGTAAAATGGCAATTGAGGTCTCAGAGCTCATACAGGGCACTGCAGAACAGAACACTACAAAATGTAGTTTGAAAACAGTAATTTGTAAGCACTAACATGCATAATGTACAGCAAGATGTACTGCGTACCAATTCGTTGGTTAACTGTAACATCTTTTGTTGCAGTGCTTTCAAGTCCTAAGTGTAGTTTGCCGTGCATAAAACAAATTATTTCTCTCTCACACACACTTTTCATATATTTTGGATTCTGGAACTGTTGCCACATTCCTTTAACCATCTGCTGATATTTCGAATCAGTTTTCTCGGATTTTCTCACTGTTCACTGTGCTGCTACTTTTATGTATGTGTGTTGCAAACACTCATGTCAGCGTCTGCTCCACCACTAACGTAGCTTCCTGCTGCTGCTGCGGTGTCTGTTCATACTTTCGTTTTAGTGTTTTCTGGCACTTACCCTCAGGAGCCTGCAGCTGATTGTCATTTTAATTTCTGCTACATCATTTCTGTGTCTGCAGTGCTGATACTTTCCACTCTGTATTTATCCAACTTCAATGAAATTGATTATAATTAATTTCGATTCTGTGTATGTGGATAGCCTCCTTTCAGCATTTAATAAACTTTTATTTCCTTGTTTACTCCTGTTTAGGTCGAGCCTAGACGAAAGCAAAGCGAAGCTTTGCTGTCTAGGGCTCGACAACTTATGTGATCACTTTTGGGGGAATGTGGACAGCAGACTGTCATGAGCTTCTCCTGCCGGAGATTTGACCTCGTGAACGCGCACGCTTTCGCGTTGGTGAACAGGCACGCACGCAGGCACACACACGCGTGCACATGCACGCAGGCACACACACTCACACACGCGCGCAGGCAGGCATGCACACACACACACAGGCACACACATACAGGCATACTCACCCGTTCCCCGCCCTCCCCTTACCAGGCTCGCACCACTGTGGCCAGCGTGTCCAGGTCTTCCAGCCGGTACTGCGGCTGCTCCTCTGGAAGCGGCGGAGGCGGCTCCTGCAGTGAGGTAGGTGGGTACCAGGCTGCCTCCTCTCCTTGCTGTTTGCCAGTGCTGCTCGCCGGGCCGCCCGGCGCTCTAGCCGCCCCAGCCTCCATCGGTGGGGATCCCCCCTTACAGCCGCTGTCCTGGCCACGGAGTCCCCCGTCGGACGCTGCCCCGCAGGCCGGAACACAGCACTAGGAGCCCGGGGCTTCTGCACCACATTACCTCGGCTCACAGGGAAGGCATGTGGATCTCGCCGGGGGACAGAAGCTCCAAACGGAGACAGCGCACCTACAGCCGGCAGCGGCGCCCAGCTACACACAGAGCGGCGCGGAACACACTCCCCTGCCCACTCAATAACTAGTAGTCAATACCAAACGCCCTAGGTCTCAGTACAGGCTCTATTGGCTGCGGCACGTTCCCACTCCTCCCAGCCCGGATACCACACTCGCTTTTTTTTTTTTTCATTCACGTCCGCCAATGCTTTTTATTTTTTTTTCCGTGCATGGATTACTCTTTAATAATGCTGTGCTGGACAGGCTGCCCTCTGGTGCGTGGGTATTGTCAGGGCGGGCTTTGGAACGTAACTATTGCGTGTTTTGTTCATCTGGCTTTGGCAATGGTGGCCGCGAAGTGCGATGCAAATATAAACAATCGGCTTTGCGCAATGGGGATAGTTTGTTTACTTTTGAGTGACAGTAGGGGGGAGGAAGTGAAGTTCCAATGCCTAAATACAGAACACCAGGCATTGATGGGTGCGACGTGATGGATTTGTAGAAGGAAAAACCACAACAGCTGCTTCTCTGAGGGAAGGAGGGGTCTGATCCAGCAACTCACACTGCAACAGGTGATCTATCACTCAGTGTTGTGGAGTAGAAGTGTAGTAAGGGAAAACACACAGAGGAGACTGTTTGAAATATTGCAGTATGCACAACATATTTGAGTGCTGGTGGAAAAAAATGCCTTTCTGTAAAAAAGGTAATTCCAGAAACCTATTCACAATGCCATTGAACCCCTGTGACGCCTCAAGGACAGCAAAGCTTAAGTCGTAGTTTTTTCTTACGAATAACATCAGAGATGTGAAACCTCACTCTAAAACTCCCTGCTGAGAGAGGACGGGTCAATTTGTCTCTGCATGTGACGTGTTCGATTAGAAACTCGCACATCAGAGATGCAGAGTTTGCAGCCTCATAACGTAGCGCCCATTCAGCGATGTTTTTGAAAGAGCGAACCCGGGTCTGGAAATCTGTTCAGGATGGGCACCTGCGATAAAACTCCCAAACTTCAGGAGTTCCGGTTTGATAGTTGAACGGAAAGACTTCCGGCTTGACTGTACATATGTTCTGCAGGCGCAGTTGTAGCTAACTTTTATGGAGCAATTCTTCATTTAAAAAATAATTTCCTTTAATGTAACCAGGGGCGGGCAGGGGCAGAAAATAGTCCCGGGCAGCAAAAAAAAAAATGTCTCACTTCGTGAATTAGATTACTAAACAAGCATTTGCAGTGCAATCAGTCTCATTTGCGAGAGTTTGAGCTATTGGCATTGTAAATGACAATGCCTTTTATTTATATGTTTTGAAAAGCTGCAGAGGGTGCGTAAACATGCACTTTTTACTTCTAGTCCTTGCTTATGAGAAGCAAGGCTGGCAGTAAAAGAGGTGCAGTTATTGCCAGCCTTGCATCTTGTAAGTAAGGACTATAGGTACAAAGTTAGCCCTCGCAAGTTTTCAAAACACCACAAATAAAATGCATTGTCATTTACAAATCCAATAGCTCAAACTCTCGCAAATGCGAGACCTATTGCATTGCAAATGCTTGTTTTATTTCAGTGTCTGCTGACACGGGTTATTCTACTTAATACCACAACGTTTACTTCAGTGTGCACTGACAACTTGCCGCCAGTGTCTGCAATCACTAAATATATATTTTTTTATATGTTGGATTGCTCGGTGTGCAATTTCTTAAAAGCGCTTCTTAAAACTCCACACAAACCCCGAGAAAAGGACTCTGGCTGAGGGTGTCCTATGTTAGCATTTAGGGGAAAGCAGTCGATTATGTTAAGGGGCAAAGCTTAATTTGTAGTTCGGTGAACAGTTATTGTATGTTTTTATTCTGATTATTATATTTCTATTCTGATTCTTCGTATATGGGAAGAGGTGTGGCGCCGTGGCCAGGGCGACTGACTTTGGGCGCTGGGGATCACGGTTTGATCCCTGGCTCCGGCGGCAGGTGTCTGTCCAGCACCATGACTCTAGGCAATAGCTCGCTTAATCTTCCCAACGGGCCCCAGCTCCAAGATACCCCTTTGGGGGTGATTTGTGCTCTATACAAGTACTGGATTTATTTTATTTTATGTGACTTGAGTTTGTGAAAAAAACTATTTGTATGTCACACTGCCTCTCAGCTAATGGATAGGCCCGATTCTGTTGCATTCATTAAAAGTTGTTTTTGCGTGCACTACGGAGCAAAATGTGAATGATAAATATTTGCTTCTGCGCGTGAGAGCACGCCTTGAAGAAGCAGCTGTTTTGTTTCGAGGCGCCCACGGCCGCCCCGAAGGGGTGGGCCACGAGCTACTCACAGGAAGTCGTTTGGACAGCCTATCCTTGGCCCTAGTGAGTGTGTGATCATAGTGTGGTCTATAGGGCATGAGTGAGGCAGGGCCCTTCACAAGAGAGTGAGTGTGTGATCATAGTGTGGTCTGTAGGGCATGAGTGAGGCGGGGGCCCTTCACGAGAGAGTGAGTGTGTGATCATAGTGTGGTCTGTAGGGCATGAGTGAGGCGGGGGCCCTCCACGAGAGGGTGAGTGTGTGATCATAGTGTGGTCTGTAGGGCATGAGTGAGGCGGGGCCCTTCACGAGAGGGTGAGTGTGTGATCATAGTGTGTTTTGTAGGGCATGAGTGAGGCAGGGGCCCTTCACGAGAGGGTGAGTGTGTGATCATAGTATGGTCTGTGGGGCATGAGTGAGGCAGGGGCCCTTTACGAGAGGGTGAGTGTGTGATCATAGTGTGGTCTGTGGGGCATGAGTGAGGCGGGGGCCCTTCACGAGAGGGTGAGTGTGTGATCATAGTGTGGTCTGTAGGGCATGAATGAGGCAGGGGCCCTTCAAGAGAGGGTGAGAGGGTGAGTGTGTGACCACCTCGGGTTCATGACTGTTGCACATTGCGGTGACTCTGACTAAACATTTGTGAGGGCATGTGAATGAGCTAGGACGAGACATGTGGACGTAGGAATAATGTGGCGCAGGGTCTTACAAAGTGACGCATCTACCTAGATGCGTCACTTTGTAAATATGACTGAGTAAGGTGCATTTTTTACAGCACTGGTGCGTCACAAAAAGTGACGCTCCGGTTGCGTTAAAGTGACGCATGGCCACATAAATGAGGCCTTCAGTCTTCTACTCATGCGTCATATTAAATTTATGACGTATTATGTTGGAAGTTCTTACAGATACGTCAGTATTTCAGACGTATCTGTAAGCGCAAAAGTGATGCATTGCTGGAGTGTGCCTCAAAAATGAAGCAACTCCAGCAATGCATCCTTTCACATGGGGCCAGGCATGCGCGGCGGTCAGATACTGCTCGTGGGCCTAGTATTAACAGCTGCGCATGCGCGGAGAATTGACAGAGCTTTCAGGCCTTATATTAACAGCTGCGCATGCGCGGAGGACAGATAACGTCCCCTGCATCGGAGCACGAGAAGTCATCGAATGAAGTGCATTGGAAGAAATAAATATCAGACATTCCTATATTTTGAACAACGAGAAGCTCTAAACATATTTTGAAATAATGGGAAACTACTGAAATGAAAGGTCACTAACCTACAACCTCTTTCTAATATAACTACATTTTTAAACTAATGGCGGCAAAGAGGACACCTGAGAAGGAAGTTTGATGGGGCTGAGAGACACTTGCTTAGCTTGACAAGACCTCACTCGTGGATCAACACTGTGCAGCAGACAAAAAGGAAGTTTTAGAGGCCAGTGCGTCAAGAAATATAGACGCGCCAGTTACTCTGAATCACTTTTGCAAATGTGGGCTCTGTACAATTATACAAATCTCAATCTCAGCTGCACAGAGAGTGTTATTATTGGTGCAGAAAAGAATGATGCTTCATTTCAACCGCGCTATTCTAAAACACAGACTCTTATTTCCTCTGCAAACTGCGTAATAATTCATTGCCCGTCAATTGTCAAGGTAAGAAATTGTGGCCAACATGAGGCTTTACTAACAAGCATTTACAATGCAATAGGTCTCGGGTGAATTAAGTTTGAGCTATTGGCATTGCTAAATATTGCAACTGCAACAAAAGTCTATAAATTGTAGGCCAAATAAAATGTGTATTTATTTTTGTAGCAATGGTGGCATGCTGCGCTTTAGATGAATATGTTTAAAAGTAAAATGCGCCATACTGCGATTGCTACAATAGTTAATTGTGGATGCGTTAACAATTGATGTGTGCACTGATGACTGGTGGTGTATGTGCCTGGTGGAAGCGTGCACTGCCGGCTGGTGTTGTGTGTGCCTGGTGGAAGCGTGCACTGACAGCTGGTGGTGTGTGTGCCTGATAAAAGCGTGCACTGACGGCCGGTGGTGTGTGTCCGATGAATGCATTCACTGGCGAATGGTGGTGTGTGTGTGTGCTTGATGAAAGCGTGCACTGACGGCTGGTGGTGTTTGTGCCTAGTGAAAGCGTGCACTGACGGCTGGTGGTGTGTGTCTGATGAATGCATTCACTGACGAACTGTGGTGTGTGTGTGTTTGGTGAAAGCGTGCACTGACGGCTGGTGGTGTTTGTGTCCCGTGAAAGCGTGCACTGATGACTGATGGTGTCTGTGCTTGGTGAAAGTGTGCACTGACGGTGTGGTTCTGTTTGTGGTTGTGTGTGTGTGGTTGTGTGTGGTTGTATGTGTGGTTGTGTGTGTGGTTTTGTGTGTGGTTGTGTGTGTGGTTGTGCGTGTATGTGTGGTTGTGTGTGTGTGGTGGTGTGTGGCTGTGTGTGTGGTTGTGTGTGTGTGTGGTTGTGTGTGCGTGGCTGTGTGTGTGGGGCGGGTGAGGGGGCATATAAGCGTAATGTTGTCAGCTCTGAGGAGCACACAGTTTATGCTCATATTCTGAAGCATGTGCTTCCAGACTCCCTGCTCCCCCTTCACGGTCGGTCCAAGTTATACCTTGCACTGCTGTTAAGCCTCAATAAATCCCAGGCACACTTCCGCTTTGCATCTATCGCCACAGGGAAGAAGCAGTGTACCAGTACATTGATTAATTGGCTGGCTGATGAGACCCTCCTGTGAAATCTAAAGCATTTAATAAAATAACCCTCTTGTTAGCTCTTAAAGTGACCCTCACATTATATCCTCAAATTACCTTCACGTGAGATAATAAAGTGACCCTCCGGTGAGACCCGAGAGTTAGCCTTTGAGATCCAAGGGTGATTATACCTGAGACGCCTTATACCTGAGACGCCAAAAGAAACTGCTGTGACGTGTCCAGGAACCAAATAAATTACCCAACTGTATTTACAACAAGCCATGTAAGAAACATCGTGAACAGATGTTTGTGACGGACCCTCGCGAAGTTTGCTTACTGTGCCCGGTGGCGGAGCACAGTTCTATGGCTGCATCGACTGCGCTCAGTTGAATCTGAAGGTCATGCAGTTTGCTTACTGTGCCTGGCGGCGGAGCACAGTTCTAGGGCTGCATCGACTGCGCTCAGTTGAATCTGAAGGTCATGCAGTTTGCTTACTGTGCCTGGCGGCGGAGCCCAGTTCTAGGGCTGCATCGACTGCGCTCAGTTGAATCTGAAGGTCATGCAGTTTGCTTACTGTGCCTGGCGGCGGAGCACAGTTCTAGGGCCTGCATCGACTGTGCTCAGTTGAATCTGAAGTGAAAATTGCAAAAAACACAGTTGATGGACAGAATGTAGAACAATGTCATACATTCACCCCAGTACAAGGATCTGGGCCTCAATCCATCATTTTTTTGCACTCCACACCACCCTGGGTAGACACTGGCTATATGCAAATCAGCTCTGACCCTGTGCCTCATGGGCACAGTCCAGTCTGAACTACCAAGCCATGTCTTTCCCAGACCGGAATCAAGCATCCAAGGACCGGTTTCTGGCTATCAGCCTTCATCAGCCTGGATAGCTTGACTCCAGTGGTGTGGAGAGCCTGGGACTCACGTCTGAGTATACCCAGCACACTCGGGGTGAAAATTGCAAAAAACACAGTTGATGGACAGAATGTAGAACAATGTCATACATTCACCCCAGTACAAGGATCTGGGCCTAAATCCATCATTTTCTTGCACTCCACACCACCCTGGGTTAGACACTGGCTATATGCAAATCAGCTCTGACCCTGTGCCTCATGGGAAAAGTCCAGTCTGAACTACCAAGCCATGTCTTTCCCAGACCGGAATCAAGCATCCAAGGACCGGTTTCTGGCTATCAGCCTTCATCAGCCTGGATAGCTTGACTCCAGTGGAGTGGAGAGTCTGGGACTCACGTCTGAGTATACCCAGCACACTCGGGGTGAAAATTGCAAAAAACACAGTTGATGGACAGAATGTAGAACAATGTCATACATTCACCCCAGTACAAGGATCTGGGCCTAAATCCATCATTTCTTTGCACTCCACACCACCCTGGGTTAGACACTGGCTATATGCAAATCAGCTCTGACCCTGTGCCTCATGGGAACAGTCCAGTCTGAACTACCAAGCCATGTCTTTCCCAGACCGGAATCAAGCATCCAAGGACCAGTTTCTGGCTATCAGCCTTCATCAGCCTGGATAGCTTGACTCCAGTGGTGTGGAGAGCCTGGGACTCACGTCTGAGTATACCCAGCAGACTCGGGGTGAAAATTGCAAAAAACACAGTTGATGGACAGAATGTAGAACAATGTCATACATTCACCCCAGTACAAGGATCTGGGCCTAAATCCATCATTATTTTGCACTCCACACCACCCTGGGTTAGACACTGGCTATATGCAAATCAGCTCTGACCCTGTGCCTCATGGGAACAGTCCAGTCTGAACTACCAAGCCATGTCTTTCCCAGACCGGAATCAAGCATCCAAGGACCGGTTTCTGGCTATCAGCCTTCATCAGCCTGGATAGCTTGACTCCAGTGGTGTGGAGAGCCTGGGACTCACGTCTGAGTATACCCAGCACACTCGGGGTGAAAATTGCAAAAAACATAGTTGATGGACAGAATGTAGAACAATGTCATACATTCACCCCAGACATTGATCTACATTCTGTCCATCAAATTGTTTTTTGTAATTTTCTCCCTGAGTGTACTGGGGTAGCTCAGACGTGGGTCCCAGAGCCTCCACACCACTGGAGTCAAGCTAGCCGGGCTGATGAGAGGTGTTACCTCGAAACCGGTCCGGTCCTCGGATGCTTGATTCCGATCTGGGAAAGATATGGCTGTTGTAGTTCGGACTGGACTGTTCCCATGGGGCACAGGGTCAGAGCTGATTTGCATAAAGCCATTATCTGACCCAGGGTGGTGTGGAGTGCAAAAAACGATGGATTTAGGCCCAGATCCTTGTACTGGGGTGAATGTAAGACATTGATCTACATTCTGTCCATCAAATTGTTTTTTGTAATTTTCTCCCTGAGTGTACTGGGGTAGCTCAGACGTGGGTCCCAGAGCCTCCACACCACTGGAGTCAAGCTAGCCGGGCTGATGAGAGGTGTTACCTCGAAACCGGTCCGGTCCTCGGATGCTTGATTCCGATCTGGGAAAGATATGGCTGCTGTAGTTCGGACTGGACTGTTCCCATGGGGCACAGGGTCAGAGCTGATTTGCATAAAGCCATTATCTGACCCAGGGTGGTGTGGAGTGCAAAAAACGATGGATTTAGGCCCAGATCCTTGTACTGGGGTGAATGTAAGACATGGATCTACATTCTGTCCATCAAATTGTTTTTTGTAATTTTCTCCCTGAGTGTACTGGGGTAGCTCAGACGTGGGTCCCAGAGCCTCCACACCACTGGAGTCAAGCTAGCCGGGCTGATGAGAGGTGTTACCTCGAAACCGGTCCGGTCCTTGGATGCTTGATTCCGATCTGGGAAAGATATGGCTGTTGTAGTTCGGACTGGACTGTTCCCATGGGGCACAGGGTCAGAGCTGATTTGCATAAAGCCATTATCTGACCCAGGGTGGTGTGGAGTGCAAAAAACGATGGATTTAGGCCCAGATCCTTGTACTGGGGTGAATGTAAGACATTGATCTACATTCTGTCCATCAAATTGTTTTTTGTAATTTTCTCCCTGAGTGTACTGGGGTAGCTCAGACGTGGGTCCCAGAGCCTCCACACCACTGGAGTCAAGCTAGCCGGGCTGATGAGAGGTGTTACCTCGAAACCGGTCTGGTCCTCGGATGCTTGGTTCCGATCTGGGAAAGATATGGCTGTTGCAGTTCGGACTGGACTGTTCCCATGGGGCACAGGGTCAGAGCTGATTTGCATAAAGCCATTATCTGACCCAGGGTGGTGTGGAGTGCAAAAAACGATGGATTTAGGCCCAGATCCTTGTACTGGGGTGAATGTAAGACATTGATCTACATTCTGTCCATCAAATAGTTTTTTGTAATTTTCTCCCTGAGTGTACTGGGGTAGCTCAGACGTGGGTCCCAGAGCCTCCACACCACTGGAGTCAAGCTAGCCGGGCTGATGAGAGGTGTTACCTCGAAACCGGTCCGGTCCTCGGATGCTTGATTCCGATCTGGGAAAGATGTGGCTGTTGTAGTTCGGACTGGACTGTTCCCATGGGGCCCAGGGTCAGAGCTGATTTGCATAAAGCCATTATCTGACCCAGGGTGGTGTGGAGTGCAAAAAACGATGGATTTAGGCCCAGATCCTTGTACTGGGGTGAATGTAAGACATTGATCTACATTCTGTCCATCAAATTGTTTTTTGTAATTTTCTCCCTGAGTGTACTGGGGTAGCTCAGACGTGGGTCCCAGAGCCTCCACACCACTGGAGTCAAGCTAGCCGGGCTGATGAGAGGTGTTACCTCGAAACCGGTCCGGTCCTCGGATGCTTGATTCCGATCTGGGAAAGATATGGCTGTTGTAGTTCAGACTGGACTGTTCCCATGGGGCACAGGGTCAGAGCTGATTTGCATAAAGCCATTATCTGACCCAGGGTGGTGTAGAGTGCAAAAAACGATGGATTTAGGCCCAGATCCTTGTACTGGGGTGAATGTAAGACATTGATCTACATTCTGTCCATCAAATTGTTTTTTGTAATTTTCTCCCTGAGTGTACTGGGGTAGCTCAGACGTGGGTCCCAGAGCCTCCACACCACTGGAGTCAAGCTAGCCGGGCTGATGAGAGGTGTTACCTCGAAACTGGTCCGGTCCTCGGATGCTTGATTCCGATCTGGGAAAGATATGGCTGTTGTAGTTCGGACTGGACTGTTCCCATGGGGCACAGGGTCAGAGCTGATTTGCATAAAGCCATTATCTGACCCAGGGTGGTGTGGAGTGCAAAAAATGATGGATTTAGGCCCAGATCCTTGTACTGGGGTGAATGTAAGACATTGATCTACATTCTGTCCATCAAATTGTTTTTTGTAATTTTCTCCCTGAGTGTACTGGGGTAGCTCAGACGTGGGTCCCAGAGCTTCCACACCACTGGAGTCAAGCTAGCCGGGCTGATGAGAGGTGTTACCTCGAAACCGGTCCGGTCCTCGGATGCTTGATTCCGATCTGGGAAAGATACGGCTGTTGTAGTTCGGACTGGACTGTTCCCATGGGGCACAGGGTCAGAGCTGATTTGCATAAAGCCATTATCTGCCCCAGGGTGGTGTGGAGTGCAAAAAACGATGGATTTAGGCCCAGATCCTTGTACTGGGGTGAATGTAAGACATTGATCTACATTCTGTCCATCAAATTGTGTTTTTGTAATTTTCTCCCTGAGTGTACTGGGGTAGCTCAGACGTGGGTCCCAGAGCCTCCACACCACTGGAGTCAAGCTAGCCGGGCTGATGAGAGGTGTTACCTCAAAACCGGTCCGGTCCTCGGATGCTTGATTCCGATCTGGGAAAGATATGGCTGTTGTAGTTCGGACTGGACTGTTCCCATGGGGCACAGGGTCAGAGCTGATTTGCATAAAGCCATTATCTGACCCAGGGTGGTGTGGAGTGCAAAAAACGATGGATTTAGGCCCAGATCCTTGTACTGGGGTGAATGTAAGACATTGATCTACATTCTGTCCATCAAATTGTTTTTTGTAATTTTCTCCCTGAGTGTACTGGGGTAGCTCAGACGTGGGTCCCAGAGCCTCCACACCACTGGAGTCAAGCTAGCCGGGCTGATGAGAGGTGTTACCTCGAAACCGGTCCGGTCCTCGGATGCTTGATTCCGATCTGGGAAAGATATGGCTGTTGTAGTTCAGACTGGACTGTTCCCATGGGGCACAGGGTCAGAGCTGATTTGCATAAAGCCATTATCTGACCCAGGGTGGTGTAGAGTGCAAAAAACGATGGATTTAGGCCCAGATCCTTGTACTGGGGTGAATGTAAGACATTGATCTACATTCTGTCCATCAAATTGTTTTTTGTAATTTTCTCCCTGAGTGTACTGGGGTAGCTCAGACGTGGGTCCCAGAGCCTCCACACCACTGGAGTCAAGCTAGCCGGGCTGATGAGAGGTGTTACCTCGAAACCGGTCCGGTCCTCGGATGCTTGATTCCGATCTGGGAAAGATATGGCTGTTGTAGTTCGGACTGGACTGTTCCCATGGGGCACAGGGTCAGAGCTGATTTGCATAAAGCCATTATCTGACCCAGGGTGGTGTGGAGTGCAAAAAATGATGGATTTAGGCCCAGATCCTTGTACTGGGGTGAATGTAAGACATTGATCTACATTCTGTCCATCAAATTGTTTTTTGTAATTTTCTCCCTGAGTGTACTGGGGTAGCTCAGACGTGGGTCCCAGAGCTTCCACACCACTGGAGTCAAGCTAGCCGGGCTGATGAGAGGTGTTACCTCGAAACCGGTCCGGTCCTCGGATGCTTGATTCCGATCTGGGAAAGATATGGCTGTTGTAGTTCGGACTGGACTGTTCCCATGGGGCACAGGGTCAGAGCTGATTTGCATAAAGCCATTATCTGACCCAGGGTGGTGTGGAGTGCAAAAAACGATGGATTTAGGCCCAGATCCTTGTACTGGGGTGAATGTAAGACATTGATCTACATTCTGTCCATCAAATTGTGTTTTTGTAATTTTCTCCCTGAGTGTACTGGGGTAGCTCAGACGTGGGTCCCAGAGCCTCCACACCACTGGAGTCAAGCTAGCCGGGCTGATGAGAGGTGTTACCTCAAAACCGGTCCGGTCCTCGGATGCTTGATTCCGATCTGGGAAAGATATGGCTGTTGTAGTTCAGACTGGACTGTTCCCATGGGGCACAGGGTCAGAGCTGATTTGCATAAAGCCATTATCTGACCCAGGGTGGTGTGGAGTGCAAAAAACGATGGATTTAGGCCCAGATCCTTGTACTGGGGTGAATGTAAGACATTGATCTACATTCTGTCCATCAAATTGTTTTTTGTAATTTTCTCCCTGAGTGTACTGGGGTAGCTCAGACGTGGGTCCCAGAGCCTCCACACCACTGGAGTCAAGCTAGCCGGGCTGATGAGAGGTGTTACCTCGAAACCGGTCCGGTCCTCGGATGCTTGATTCCGATCTGGGAAAGATATGGCTGTTGTAGTTCGGACTGGACTGTTCCCATGGGGCACAGGGTCAGAGCTGATTTGCATAAAGCCATTATCTGACCCAGGGTGGTGTGGAGTGCAAAAAACGATGGATTTAGGCCCAGATCCTTGTACTGGGGTGAATGTAAGACATTGATCTACATTCTGTCCATCAAATTGTTTTTTGTAATTTTCTCCCTGAGTGTACTGGGGTAGCTCAGACGTGGGTCCCAGAGCCTCCACACCACTGGAGTCAAGCTAGCCGGGCTGATGAGAGGTGTTACCTCGAAACCGGTCCGGTCCTCGGATGCTTGATTCCGATCTGGGAAAGATATGGCTGTTGTAGTTCGGACTGGACTGTTCCCATGGGGCACAGGGTCAGAGCTGATTTGCATAAAGCCATTATCTGACCCAGGGTGGTGTGGAGTGCAAAAAACGATGGATTTAGGCCCAGATCCTTGTACTGGGGTGAATGTAAGACATTGATCTACATTCTGTCCATCAAATTGTTTTTTGTAATTTTCTCCCTGAGTGTACTGGGGTAGCTCAGACGTGGGTCCCAGAGCCTCCACACCACTGGAGTCAAGCTAGCCGGGCTGATGAGAGGTGTTACCTCGAAACTGGTCCGGTCCTCGGATGCTTGATTACGATCTGGGAAAGATATGGCTGTTGTAGTTCGGACTGGACTGTTCCCATGGGGCACAGGGTCAGAGCTGATTTGCATAAAGCCATTATCTGACCCAGGGTGGTGTGGAGTGCAAAAAACGATGGATTTAGGCCCAGATCCTTGTACTGGGGTGAATTTAAGACATTGATCTACATTCTGTCCATCAAATTGTTTTTTGTAATTTTCTCCCTGAGTGTACTGGGGTAGCTCAGACGTGGGTCCCAGAGCCTCCACACCACTGGAGTCAAGCTAGCCGGGCTGATGAGAGGTGTTACCTCGAAACCGGTCCGGTCCTCGGATGCTTGATTCCGATCTGGGAAAGATATGGCTGTTGTAGTTCGGACTGGACTGTTCCCATGGGGCACAGGGTCAGAGCTGATTTGCATAAAGCCATTATCTGACCCAGGGTGGTGTGGAGTGCAAACAACGATGTATTTAGGCCCTGATCCTTGTACTGGGGTGAATGTAAGACATTGATCTACATTCTGTCCATCAAATTGTTTTTTGTAATTTTCTCCCTGAGTGTACTGGGGTAGCTCAGACGTGGGTCCCAGAGCCTCCACACCACTGGAGTCGAGCTAGCCGGGCTGATGAGAGGTGTTACCTCGAAACCGGTCCGGTCCTCGGATGCTTGATTCCGATCTGGGAAAGATATGGCTGTTGTAGTTCGGACTGGACTGTTCCCATGGGGCACAGGGTCAGAGCTGATTTGCATAAAGCCATTATCTGACCCAGGGTGGTGTGGAGTGCAAACAACGATGGATTTAGGCCCTGATCCTTGTACTGGGGTGAATGTAAGACATTGATCTACATTCTGTCCATCAA
Source organism: Lissotriton vulgaris (assembly GCF_964263255.1). Taxonomy (NCBI): domain Eukaryota; kingdom Metazoa; phylum Chordata; class Amphibia; order Caudata; family Salamandridae; genus Lissotriton; species Lissotriton vulgaris. The sequence continues at coordinate 78,699,260 of NC_141685.1, read as the reverse complement.
ATTGTTTTTTGTAACTTCTCCCTGAGTGTACTGGGGTAGCTCAGACGTGGGTCCCAGAGCCTCCACACCACTGGAGTCAAGCTAGCCGGGCTGATGAGAGGTGTTACCTCGAAACCGGTCCGGTCCTCGGATGCTTGATTCCGATCTGGGAAAGATATGGCTGTTGCAGTTCGGACTGGACTGTTCCCATGGGGCACAGGGTCAGAGCTGATTTGCATAAAGCCATTATCTGACCCAGGGTGGTGTGGAGTGCAAAATACGATGGATTTAGGCCCAGATCCTTGTACTGGGGTGAATGTAAGACATTGATCTACATTCTGTCCATCAAATTGTTTTTTGTAATTTTCTCCCTGAGTGTACTGGGGTAGCTCAGACGTGGGTCCCAGAGCCTCCACACCACTGGAGTCAAGCTAGCCGGGCTGATGAGAGGTGTTACCTCGAAACCGGTCCGGTCCTCGGATGCTTGATTCCGATCTGGGAAAGATGTGGCTGTTGTAGTTCGGACTGGACTGTTCCCATGGGGCCCAGGGTCAGAGCTGATTTGCATAAAGCCATTATCTGACCCAGGGTGGTGTGGAGTGCAAAAAACGATGGATTTAGGCCCAGATCCTTGTACTGGGGTGAATGTAAGACATTGATCTACATTCTGTCCATCAAATTGTTTTTTGTAATTTTCTCCCTGAGTGTACTGGGGTAGCTCAGACGTGGGTCCCAGAGCCTCCACACCACTGGAGTCAAGCTAGCCGGGCTGATGAGAGGTGTTACCTCGAAACCGGTCCGGTCCTCGGATGCTTGATTCCGATCTGGGAAAGATATGGCTGTTGTAGTTTGGACTGGACTGTTCCCATGGGGCACAGGGTCAGAGCTGATTTGCATAAAGCCATTATCTGACCCAGGGTGGTGTGGAGTGCAAAAAACGATGGATTTAGGCCCAGATCCTTGTACTGGGGTGAATGTAAGACATTGATCTACATTCTGTCCATCAAATTGTTTTTTGTAATTTTCTCCCTGAGTGTACTGGGGTAGCTCAGACGTGGGTCCCAGAGCCTCCACACCACTGGAGTCAAGCTAGCCGGGCTGATGAGAGGTGTTACCTCGAAACCGGTCCGGTCCTCGGATGCTTGATTCCGATCTGGGAAAGATATGGCTGTTGTAGTTCGGACTGGACTGTTCCCATGGGGCACAGGGTCAGAGCTGATTTGCATAAAGCCATTATCTGACCCAGGGTGGTGTGGAGTGCAAAAAACGATGGATTTAGGCCCAGATCCTTGTACTGGGGTGAATGTAAGACATTGATCTACATTCTGTCCATCAAATTGTGTTTTTGTAATTTTCTCCCTGAGTGTACTGGGGTAGCTCAGACGTGGGTCCCAGAGCCTCCACACCACTGGAGTCAAGCTAGCCGGGCTGATGAGAGGTGTTACCTCGAAACCGGTCCGGTCCTCGGATGCTTGATTCCGATCTGGGAAAGATATGGCTGTTGTAGTTCAGACTGGACTGTTCCCATGGGGCACAGGGTCAGAGCTGATTTGCATAAAGCCATTATCTGACCCAGGGTGGTGTGGAGTGCAAAAAACGATGGATTTAGGCCCAGATCCTTGTACTGGGGTGAATGTAAGACATTGATCTACATTCTGTCCATCAAATTGTTTTTTGTAATTTTCTCCCTGAGTGTACTGGGGTAGCTCAGACGTGGGTCCCAGAGCCTCCACACCACTGGAGTCAAGCTAGCCGGGCTGATGAGAGGTGTTACCTCGAAACCGGTCCTCGGATGCTTGATTCCGATCTGGGAAAGATATGGCTGTTGTAGTTCGGACTGGACTGTTCCCATGGGGCACAGGGTCAGAGCTGATTTGCATAAAGCCATTATCTGACCCAGGGTGGTGTGGAGTGCAAAAAACGATGGATTTAGGCCCAGATCCTTGTACTGGGGTGAATGTAAGACATTGATCTACATTCTGTCTATCAAATTGTTTTTTGTAATTTTCTCCCTGAGTGTACTGGGGTAGCTCAGACGTGGGTCCCAGAGCCTCCACACCACTGGAGTCAAGCTAGCCGGGCTGATGAGAGGTGTTACCTCGAAACCGGTCCGGTCCTTGGATGCTTGATTCCGATCTGGGAAAGATATGGCTGTTGTAGTTCGGACTGGACTGTTCCCATGGGGCACAGGGTCAGAGCTGATTTGCATAAAGCCATTATCTGACCCAGGGTGGTGTGGAGTGCAAAAAACGATGGATTTAGGCCCAGATCCTTGTACTGGGGTGAATGTAAGACATTGATCTACATTCTGTCCATCAAATTGTTTTTTGTAATTTTCTCCCTGAGTGTACTGGGGTAGCTCAAACGTGGGTCCCAGAGCCTCCACACCACTGGAGTCAAGCTAGCCGGGCTCATGAGAGGTGTTACCTCGAAACCGGTCCGGTCCTCGGATGCTTGATTCCGATCTGGGAAAGATATGGCTGTTGTAGTTCGGACTGGACTGTTCCCATGGGGCACAGGGTCAGAGCTGATTTGCATAAAGCCATTATCTGACCCAGGGGGGTGTGGAGTGCAAAAAACGATGGATTTAGGCCCAGATCCTTGTACTGGGGTGAATTTAAGACATTGATCTACATTCTGTCCATCAAATTGTTTTTTGTAATTTTCTCCCTGAGTGTACTGGGGTAGCTCAGACGTGGGTCCCAGAGCCTCCACACCACTGGAGTCAAGCTAGCCGGGCTGATGAGAGGTGTTACCTCGAAACCGGTCCGGTCCTCGGATGCTTGCTTCCGATCTGGGAAAGATATGGCTGTTGTAGTTCGGACTGGACTGTTCCCATGGGGCACAGGGTCAGAGCTGATTTGCATAAAGCCATTATCTGACCCAGGGGTGTGTGGAGTGCAAACAACGATGGATTTAGGCCCTGATCCTTGTACTGGGGTGAATGTAAGACATTGATCTACATTCTGTCCATCAAATTGTTTTTTGTAATTTTCTCCCTGAGTGTACTGGGGTAGCTCAGACGTGGGTCCCAGAGCCTCCACACCACTGGAGTCAAGCTAGCCGGGCTGATGAGAGGTGTTACCTCGAAACCGGTCCGGTCCTCGGATGCTTGATTCCGATCTGGGAAAGATATGGCTGTTGTAGTTCGGACTGGACTGTTCCCATGGGGCACAGGGTCAGAGCTGATTTGCATAAAGCCATTATCTGACCCAGGGTGGTGTGGAGTGCAAAAAACGATGGATTTAGGCCCAGATCCTTGTACTGGGGTGAATGTAAGACATTGATCTACATTCTGTCCATCAAATTGTTTTTTGTAATTTTCTCCCTGAGTGTACTGGGGTAGCTCAGACGTGGGTCCCAGAGCCTCCACACCACTGGAGTCAAGCTAGCCGGGCTGATGAGAGGTGTTACCTCAAAACCGGTCCGGTCCTCGGATGCTTGATTCCGATCTGGGAAAGATGTGGCTGTTGTAGTTCGGACTGGACTGTTCCCATGGGGCACAGGGTCAGAGCTGATTTGCATAAAGCCATTATCTGACCCAGGGTGGTGTGGAGTGCAAAAAACGATGGATTTAGGCCCAGATCCTTGTACTGGAGTGAATGTAAGACATTGATCTACATTCTGTCCATCAAATTGTTTTTTGTAATTTTCTCCCTGAGTGTACTGGGGTAATTCAGACGTGGGTCCCAGAGCCTCCACACCACTGGAGTCAAGCTAGCCGGGCTGATGAGAGGTGTTACCTCGAAACCGGTCCGGTCCTCGGATGCTTGATTCCGATCTGGGAAAGATATGGCTGTTGTAGTTCGGACTGGACTGTTCCCATGGGGCACAGGGTCAGAGCTGATTTGCATAAAGCCATTATCTGACCCAGGGTGTTGTGGAGTGCAAAAAACGATGGATTTAGGCCCAGATCCTTGTACTGGGGTGAATGTAAGACATTGATCTACATTCTGTCCATCAAATTGTTTTTTGTAATTTTCTCCCTGAGTGTACTGGGGTAGCTCAGACGTGGGTCCCAGAGCCTCCACACCACTGGAGTCAAGCTAGCCGGGCTGATGAGAGGTGTTACCTCGAAACCGGTCCGGTCCTCGGATGCTTGATTCCGATCTGGGAAAGATATGGCTGTTGTAGTTTGGACTGGACTGTTCCCATGGGGCACAGGGTCAGAGCTGATTTGCATAAAGCCATTATCGGACCCAGGGTGGTGTGGAGTGCAAAAAACGATGGATTTAGGCCCAGATCCTTGTACTGGGGTGAATGTAAGACATTGATCTACATTCTGTCCATCAAATTGTTTTTTGTAATTTTCTCCCTGAGTGTACTGGGGTAGCTCAGACGTGGGTCCCAGAGCTTCCAGACCACTGGAGTCAAGCTAGCCGGGCTGATGAGAGTTGTTACCTCGAAACCGGTCCGGTCCTCGGATGCTTGATTCCGATCTGGGAAAGATATGGCTGTTGTAGTTCAGACTGGACTGTTCCCATGGGGCACAGGGTCAGAGCTGATTTGCATAAAGCCATTATCTGACCCAGGGTGGTGTGGAGTGCAAAAAACGATGGATTTAGGCCCAGATCCTTGTACTGGGGTGAATGTAAGACATTGATCTACATTCTGTCCATCAAATTGTTTTTTGTAATTTTCTCCCTGAGTGTACTGGGGTAGCTCAGACGTGGGTCCCAGAGCCTCCACACCACTGGAGTCAAGCTAGCCGGGCTGATGAGAGGTGTTACCTCGAAACCGGTCCTCGGATGCTTGATTCCGATCTGGGAAAGATATGGCTGTTGTAGTTCGGACTGGACTGTTCCCATGGGGCACAGGGTCAGAGCTGATTTGCATAAAGCCATTATCTGACCCAGGGTGGTGTGGAGTGCAAAAAACGATGGATTTAGGCCCAGATCCTTGTACTGGGGTGAATGTAAGACATTGATCTACATTCTGTCCATCAAATTGTTTTTTGTAATTTTCTCCCTGAGTGTACTGGGGTAGCTCAGACGTGGGTCCCAGAGCCTCCACACCACTGGAGTCAAGCTAGCCGGGCTGATGAGAGGTGTTACCTCGAAACCGGTCCGGTCCTCGGATGCTTGATTCCGATCTGGGAAAGATATGGCTGTTGTAGTTCGGACTGGACTGTTCCCATGGGGCACAGGGTCAGAGCTGATTTGCATAAAGCCATTATCTGACCCAGGGTGGTGTGGAGTGCAAAAAACGATGGATTTAGGCCCAGATCCTTGTACTGGGGTGAATGTAAGACATTGATCTACATTCTGTCCATCAAATTGTTTTTTGTAATTTTCTCCCTGAGTGTACTGGGGTAGCTCAAACGTGGGTCCCAGAGCCTCCACACCACTGGAGTCAAGCTAGCCGGGCTGATGAGAGGTGTTACCTCGAAACCGGTCCGGTCCTCGGATGCTTGATTCCGATCTGGGAAAGATATGGCTGTTGTAGTTCGGACTGGACTGTTCCCATGGGGCACAGGGTCAGAGCTGATTTGCATAAAGCCATTATCTGACCCAGGGGGGTGTGGAGTGCAAAAAACAATGGATTTAGGCCCAGATCCTTGTACTGGGGTGAATTTAAGACATTGATCTACATTCTGTCCATCAAATTGTTTTTTGTAATTTTCTCCCTGAGTGTACTGGGGTAGCTCAGACGTGGGTCCCAGAGCCTCCACACCACTGGAGTCAAGCTAGCCGGGCTGATGAGGGGTGTTACCTCGAAACCGGTCCGGTCCTCGGATGCTTGATTCCGATCTGGGAAAGATATGGCTGTTGTAGTTCGGACTGGACTGTTCCCATGGGGCACAGGGTCAGAGCTGATTTGCATAAAGCCATTATCTGACCCAGGGGTGTGTGGAGTGCAAACAACGATGGATTTAGGCCCTGATCCTTGTACTGGGGTGAATGTAAGACATTGATCTACATTCTGTCCATCAAATTGTTTTTTGTAATTTTCTCCCTGAGTGTACTGGGGTAGCTCAGACGTGGGTCCCAGAGCCTCCACACCACTGGAGTCAAGCTAGCCGGGCTGATGAGAGGTGTTACCTCGAAACCGGTCCGGTCCTCGGATGCTTGATTCCGATCTGGGAAAGATATGGCTGTTGTAGTTCGGACTGGACTGTTCCCATGGGGCACAGGGTCAGAGCTGATTTGCATGAAGCCATTATCTGACCCAGGGTGGTGTGGAGTGCAAAAAACGATGGATTTAGGCCCAGATCCTTGTACTGGGGTGAATGTAAGACATTGATCTACATTCTGTCCATCAAATTGTTTTTTGTAATTTTCTCCCTGAGTGTACTGGGGTAGCTCAGGTCCCAGAGCCTCCACACCACTGGAGTCAAGCTAGCCGGGCTGATGAGAGGTGTTACCTCAAAACCGGTCCGGTCCTCGGATGCTTGATTCCGATCTGGGAAAGATGTGGCTGTTGTAGTTCGGACTGGACTGTTCCCATGGGGCACAGGGTCAGAGCTGATTTGCATAAAGCCATTATCTGACCCAGGGTGGTGTGGAGTGCAAAAAACGATGGATTTAGGCCCAGATCCTTGTACTGGAGTGAATGTAAGACATTGATCTACATTCTGTCCATCAAATTGTTTTTTGTAATTTTCTCCCTGAGTGTACTGGGGTAGCTCAGACGTGGGTCCCAGAGCCTCCACACCACTGGAGTCAAGCTAGCCGGGCTAATGAGAGGTGTTACCTCGAAACCGGTCCGGTCCTCGGATGCTTGATTCCGATCTGGGAAAGATATGGCTGTTGTAGTTCGGACTGGACTGTTCCCATGGGGCACAGGGTCAGAGCTGATTTGCATAAAGCCATTATCTGACCCAGGGTGGTGTGGAGTGCAAAAAACGATGGATTTAGGCCCAGATCCTTGTACTGGGGTGAATGTAAGACATTGATCTACATTCTGTCCATCAAATTGTTTTTTGTAATTTTCTCCCTGAGTGTACTGGGGTAGCTCAGACGTGGGTCCCAGAGCCTCCACACCACTGGAGTCAAGCTAGCCGGGCTGATGAGAGGTGTTACCTCGAAACCGGTCCGGTCCTCGGATGCTTGATTCCGATCTGGGAAAGATATGGCTGTTGTAGTTCGGACTGGACTGTTCCCATGGGGCACAGGGTCAGAGCTGATTTGCATAAAGCCATTATCTGACCCAGGGTGGTGTGGAGTGCAAAAAACGATGGATTTAGGCCCAGATCCTTGTACTGGGGTGAATGTAAGACATTGATCTACATTCTGTCCATCAAATTGTTTTTTGTAATTTTCTCCCTGAGTGTACTGGGGTAGCTCAGACGTGGGTCCCAGAGCTTCCAGACCACTGGAGTCAAGCTAGCCGGGCTGATGAGAGGTGTTACCTCGAAACCGGTCCGGTCCTCGGATGCTTGATTCCGATCTGGGAAAGATATGGCTGTTGTAGTTCAGACTGGACTGTTCCCATGGGGCACAGGGTCAGAGCTGATTTGCATAAAGCCATTATCTGACCCAGGGTGGTGTGGAGTGCAAAAAACGATGGATTTAGGCCCAGATCCTTGTACTGGGGTGAATGTAAGACATTGATCTACATTCTGTCCATCAAATTGTTTTTTGTAATTTTCTCCCTGAGTGTACTGGGGTAGCTCAGACGTGGGTCCCAGAGCCTCCACACCACTGGAGTCAAGCTAGCCGGGCTGATGAGAGGTGTTACCTCGAAACCGGTCCTCGGATGCTTGATTCCGATCTGGGAAAGATATGGCTGTTGTAGTTCGGACTGGACTGTTCCCATGGGGCACAGGGTCAGAGCTGATTTGCATAAAGCCATTATCTGACCCAGGGTGGTGTGGAGTGCAAAAAACGATGGATTTAGGCCCAGATCCTTGTACTGGGGTGAATGTAAGACATTGATCTACATTCTGTCCATCAAATTGTTTTTTGTAATTTTCTCCCTGAGTGTACTGGGGTAGCTCAGACGTGGGTCCCAGAGCCTCCACACCACTGGAGTCAAGCTAGCCGGGCTGATGAGAGGTGTTACCTCGAAACCGGTCCGGTCCTCGGATGCTTGATTCCGATCTGGGAAAGATATGGCTGTTGTAGTTCGGACTGGACTGTTCCCATGGGGCACAGGGTCAGAGCTGATTTGCATAAAGCCATTATCTGACCCAGGGTGGTGTGGAGTGCAAAAAACGATGGATTTAGGCCCAGATCCTTGTACTGGGGTGAATGTAAGACATTGATCTACATTCTGTCCATCAAATTGTTTTTTGTAATTTTCTCCCTGAGTGTACTGGGGTAGCTCAAACTTGGGTCCCAGAGCCTCCACACCACTGGAGTCAAGCTAGCCGGGCTGATGAGAGGTGTTACCTCGAAACCGGTCCGGTCCTCGGATGCTTGATTCCGATCTGGGAAAGATATGGCTGTTGTAGTTCGGACTGGACTGTTCCCATGGGGCACAGGGTCAGAGCTGATTTGCATAAAGCCATTATCTGACCCAGGGGTGTGTGGAGTGCAAACAACGATGGATTTAGGCCCTGATCCTTGTACTGGGGTGAATGTAAGACATTGATCTACATTCTGTCCATCAAATTGTTTTTTGTAATTTTCTCCCTGAGTGTACTGGGGTAGCTCAGACGTGGGTCCCAGAGCCTCCACACCACTGGAGTCAAGCTAGCCGGGCTGATGAGAGGTGTTACCTCGAAACCGGTCCTCGGATGCTTGATTCCGATCTGGGAAAGATATGGCTGTTGTAGTTCGGACTGGACTGTTCCCATGGGGCACAGGGTCAGAGCTGATTTGCATAAAGCCATTATCTGACCCAGGGTGGTGTGGAGTGCAAAAAACGATGGATTTAGGCCCAGATCCTTGTACTGGGGTGAATGTAAGACATTGATCTACATTCTGTCCATCAAATTGTTTTTTGTAATTTTCTCCCTGAGTGTACTGGGGTAGCTCAGACGTGGGTCCCAGAGCCTCCACACCACTGGAGTCAAGCTAGCCGGGCTGATGAGAGGTGTTACCTCGAAACCGGTCCGGTCCTCGGATGCTTGATTCCGATCTGGGAAAGATATGGCTGTTGTAGTTCGGACTGGACTGTTCCCATGGGGCACAGGGTCAGAGCTGATTTGCATAAAGCCATTATCTGACCCAGGGTGGTGTGGAGTGCAAAAAACGATGGATTTAGGCCCAGATCCTTGTACTGGGGTGAATGTAAGACATTGATCTACATTCTGTCCATCAAATTGTTTTTTGTAATTTTCTCCCTGAGTGTACTGGGGTAGCTCAAACTTGGGTCCCAGAGCCTCCACACCACTGGAGTCAAGCTAGCCGGGCTGATGAGAGGTGTTACCTCGAAACCGGTCCGGTCCTCGGATGCTTGATTCCGATCTGGGAAAGATATGGCTGTTGTAGTTCGGACTGGACTGTTCCCATGGGGCACAGGGTCAGAGCTGATTTGCATAAAGCCATTATCTGACCCAGGGGTGTGTGGAGTGCAAACAACGATGGATTTAGGCCCTGATCCTTGTACTGGGGTGAATGTAAGACATTGATCTACATTCTGTCCATCAAATTGTTTTTTGTAATTTTCTCCCTGAGTGTACTGGGGTAGCTCAGACGTGGGTCCCAGAGCCTCCACACCACTGGAGTCAAGCTAGCCGGGCTGATGAGAGGTGTTACCTCGAAACCGGTCCGGTCCTCGGATGCTTGATTCCGATCTGGGAAAGATATGGCTGTTGTAGTTCGGACTGGACTGTTCCCATGGGGCACAGGGTCAGAGCTGATTTGCATAAAGCCATTATCTGACCCAGGGTGGTGTGGAGTGCAAAAAACGATGGATTTAGGCCCAGATCCTTGTACTGGGGTGAATGTAAGACATTGATCTACATTCTGTCCATCAAATTGTTTTTTGTAATTTTCTCCCTGAGTGTACTGGGGTAGCTCAGACGTGGGTCCCAGAGCCTCCACACCACTGGAGTCAAGCTAGCCGGGCTGATGAGAGGTGTTACCTCAAAACCGGTCCGGTCCTCGGATGCTTGATTCCGATCTGGGAAAGATGTGGCTGTTGTAGTTCGGACTGGACTGTTCCCATGGGGCACAGGGTCAGAGCTGATTTGCATAAAGCCATTATCTGACCCAGGGTGGTGTGGAGTGCAAAAAACGATGGATTTAGGCCCAGATCCTTGTACTGGAGTGAATGTAAGACATTGATCTACATTCTGTCCATCAAATTGTTTTTTGTAATTTTCTCCCTGAGTGTACTGGGGTAGCTCAGACGTGGGTCCCAGAGCCTCCACACCACTGGAGTCAAGCTAGCCGGGCTGATGAGAGGTGTTACCTCGAAACCGGTCCGGTCCTCGGATGCTTGATTCCGATCTGGGAAAGATATGGCTGTTGTAGTTCGGACTGGACTGTTCCCATGGGGCACAGGGTCAGAGCTGATTTGCATAAAGCCATTATCTGACCCAGGGTGGTGTGGAGTGCAGAAAACGATGGATTTAGGCCCAGATCCTTGTACTGGGGTGAATGTAAGACATTGATCTACATTCTGTCCATCAAATTGTGTTTTTGTAATTTTCTCCCTGAGTGTACTGGGGTAGCTCAGACGTGGGTCCCAGAGCCTCCACACCACTGGAGTCAAGCTAGCCGGGCTGATGAGAGGTGTTACCTCGAAACCGGTCCGGTCCTCGGATGCTTGATTCCGATCTGGGAAAGATATGGCTGTTGTAGTTCAGACTGGACTGTTCCCATGGGGCACAGGGTCAGAGCTGATTTGCATAAAGCCATTATCTGACCCAGGGTGGTGTGGAGTGCAAAAAACGATGGATTTAGGCCCAGATCCTTGTACTGGGGTGAATGTAAGACATTGATCTACATTCTGTCCATCAAATTGTTTTTTGTAATTTTCTCCCTGAGTGTACTGGGGTAGCTCAGACGTGGGTCCCAGAGCCTCCACACCACTGGAGTCAAAGTAGCCGGGCTGATGAGAGGTGTTACCTCGAAACCGGTCCGGTCCTCGGATGCTTGATTCCGATCTGGGAAAGATATGGCTGTTGTAGTTCGGACTGGACTGTTCCCATGGGGCACAGGGTCAGAGCTGATTTGCATAAAGCCATTATCTGACCCAGGGTGGTGTGGAGTGCAAAAAACGATGGATTTAGGCCCAGATCCTTGTACTGGGGTGAATGTAAGACATTGATCTACATTCTGTCCATCAAATTGTTTTTTGTAATTTTCTCCCTGAGTGTACTGGGGTAGCTCAGACGTGGGTCCCAGAGCCTCCACACCACTGGAGTCAAGCTAGCCGGGCTGATGAGAGGTGTTACCTCGAAACCGGCCCGGTCCTCGGATGCTTGATTCCGATCTGGGAAAGATATGGCTGTTGTAGTTCGGACTGGACTGTTCCCATGGGGCACAGGGTCAGAGCTGATTTGCACAAAGCCATTATCTGACCCAGGGTGGTGTGGAGTGCAAAAAATGATGGATTTAGGCCCAGATCCTTGTACTGGGGTGAATGTAAGACATTGATCTACATTCTGTCCATCAAATTGTTTTTTGTAATTTTCTCCCTGAGTGTACTGGGGTAGCTCAGACGTGGGTCCCAGAGCCTCCACACCACTGGAGTCAAGCTAGCCGGGCTGATGAGAGGTGTTACCTCGAAACCGGTCCGGTCCTCGGATGCTTGATTCCGATCTGGGAAAGATATGGCTGTTGTAGTTCGGACTGGACTGTTCCCATGGGGCACAGGGTCAGAGCTGATTTGCATAAAGCCATTATCTGACCCAGGGTGGTGTGGAGTGCAAAAAACGATGGATTTAGGCCCAGATCCTTGTACTGGGGTGAATGTAAGACATTGATCTACATTCTGTCCATCAAATAGTTTTTTGTAATTTTCTCCCTGAGTGTACTGGGGTAGCTCAGACGTGGGTCCCAGAGCCTCCACACCACTGGAGTCAAGCTAGCCGGGCTGATGAGAGGTGTTACCTCGAAACCGGTCCGGTCCTCGGATGCTTGATTCCGATCTGGGAAAGATATGGCTGTTGTAGTTCGGACTGGGCTGTTCCCATGGGGCACAGGGTCAGAGCTGATTTGCATAAAGCCATTATCTGACCCAGGGTGGTGTGGAGTGCAAAAAACGATGGATTTAGGCCCAGATCCTTGTACTGGGGTGAATGTAAGACATTGATCTACATTCTGTCCATCAAATTGTTTTTTGTAATTTTCTCCCTGAGTGTACTGGGGTAGCTCAGACGTGGGTCCCAGAGCCTCCACACCACTGGAGTCAAGCTAGCCGGGCTGATGAGAGGTGTTACCTCGAAACCGGTCCGGTCCTCGGATGCTTGATTCCGATCTGGGAAAAATATGGCTGTTGTAGTTCGGACTGGACTGTTCCCATGGGGCACAGGGTCAGAGCTGATTTGCATAAAGCCATTATCTGACCCAGGGTGGTGTGGAGTGCAAAAAATGATGGATTTAGGCCCAGATCCTTGTACTGGGGTGAATGTAAGACATTGATCTACATTCTGTCCATCAAATTGTTTTTTGTAATTTTCTCCCTGAGTGTACTGGGGTAGCTCAGACGTGGGTCCCAGAGCCTCCACACCACTGGAGTCAAGCTAGCCGGGCTGATGAGAGGTGTTACCTCGAAACCGGTCCGGTCCTCGGATGCTTGATTCCGATCTGGGAAAGATATGGCTGTTGTAGTTCGGACTGGACTGTTCCCATGGGGCACAGGGTCAGAGCTGATTTGCATAAAGCCATTATCTGACCCAGGGTGGTGTGGAGTGCAAAAAAAGATGGATTTAGGCCCAGATCCTTGTACTGGGGTGAATGTAAGACATTGATCTACATTCTGTCCATCAAATTGTTTTTTGTAATTTTCTCCCTGAGTGTACTGGGGTAGCTCAGACGTGGGTCCCAGAGCCTCCACACCACTGGAGTCAAGCTAGCCGGGCTGATGAGAGGTGTTACCTCGAAACCGGTCCGGTCCTCGGATGCTTGATTCCGATATGGGAAAGATATGGCTGTTGTAGTTCGGACTGGACTGTTCCCATGGGGCACAGGGTCAGAGCTGATTTGCATAAAGCCAATATCTGACCCAGGGTGGTGTGGAGTGCAAAAAACGATGGATTTAGGCCCAGATCCTTGTACTGGGGTGAATGTAAGACATTGATCTACATTCTGTCCATCAAATTGTTTTTTGTAATTTTCTCCCTGAGTGTACTGGGGTAGCTCAGACGTGGGTCCCAGAGCTTCCACACCACTGGAGTCAAGCTAGCCGGGCTGATGAGAGGTGTTACCTCGAAACCGGTCCGGTCCTCGGATGCTTGATTCCGATCTGGGAAAGATATGGCTGTTGTAGTTCGGACTGGACTGTTCCCATGGGGCACAGGGTCAGAGCTGATTTGCATAAAGCCATTATCTGACCCAGGGTGGTGTGGAGTGCAAAAAACGATGGATTTAGGCCCAGATCCTTGTACTGGGGTGAATGTAAGACATTGATCTACATTCTGTCCATCAAATTGTGTTTTTGTAATTTTCTCCCTGAGTGTACTGGGGTAGCTCAGACGTGGGTCCCAGAGCCTCCACACCACTGGAGTCAAGCTAGCCGGGCTGATGAGAGGTGTTACCTCGAAACCGGTCCGGTCCTCGGATGCTTGATTCCAATCTGGGAAAGATATGGCTGTTGTAGTTCAGACTGGACTGTTCCCATGGGGCACAGGGTCAGAGCTGATTTGCATAAAGCCATTATCTGACCCAGGGTGGTGTGGAGTGCAAAAAACGATGGATTTAGGCCCAGATCCTTGTACTGGGGTGAATGTAAGACATTGATCTACATTCTGTCCATCAAATTGTTTTTTGTAATTTTCTCCCTGAGTGTACTGGGGTAGCTCAGACGTGGGTCCCAGAGCCTCCACACCACTGGAGTCAAGCTAGCCGGGCTGATGAGAGGTGTTACCTCGAAACCGGTCCGGTCCTCGGATGCTTGATTCCGATCTGGGAAAGATATGGCTGTTGTAGTTCGGACTGGACTGTTCCCATGGGGCACAGGGTCAGAGCTGATTTGCATAAAGCCATTATCTGACCCAGGGTGGTGTGGAGTGCAAAAAACGATGGATTTAGGCCCAGATCCTTGTACTGGGGTGAATGTAAGACATTGATCTACATTCTGTCCATCAAATTGTTTTTTGTAATTTTCTCCCTGAGTGTACTGGGGTAGCTCAGACGTGGGTCCCAGAGCCTCCACACCACTGGAGTCAAGCTAGCCGGGCTGATGAGAGGTGTTACCTCGAAACCGGTCCGGTCCTCGGATGCTTGATTCCGATCTGGGAAAGATATGGCTGTTGTAGTTCGGACTGGACTGTTCCCATGGGGCACAGGGTCAGAGCTGATTTGCATAAAGCCATTATCTGACCCAGGGTGGTGTGGAGTGCAAAAAACGATGGATTTAGGCCCAGATCCTTGTACTGGGGTGAATGTAAGACATTGATCTACATTCTGTCCATCAAATTGTTTTTTGTAATTTTCTCCCTGAGTGTACTGGGGTAGCTCAGACGTGGGTCCCAGAGCCTCCACACCACTGGAGTCAAGCTAGCCGGGCTGATGAGAGGTGTTACCTCGAAACCGGTCCGGTCCTCGGATGCTTGATTCCAATCTGGGAAAGATATGGCTGTTGTAGTTCGGACTGGACTGTTCCCATGGGGCACAGGGTCAGAGCTGATTTGCATAAAGCCATTATCTGACCCAGGGTGGTGTGGAGTGCAAAAAACGATGGATTTAGGCCCAGATCCTTGTACTGGGGTGAATTTAAGACATTGATCTACATTCTGTCCATCAAATTGTTTTTTGTAATTTTCTCCCTGAGTGTACTGGGGTAGCTCAGACGTGGGTCCCAGAGCCTCCACACCACTGGAGTCAAGCTAGCCGGGCTGATGAGAGGTGTTACCTCGAAACTGGTCCGGTCCTCGGATGCTTGATTCCGATCTGGGAAAGATATGGCTGTTGTAGTTCGGACTGGACTGTTCCCATGGGGCACAGGGTCAGAGCTGATTTGCATAAAGCCATTATCTGACCCAGGGTGGTGTGGAGTGCAAACAACGATGTATTTAGGCCCTGATCCTTGTACTGGGGTGAATGTAAGACATTGATCTACATTCTGTCCATCAAATTGTTTTTTGTAATTTTCTCCCTGAGTGTACTGGGGTAGCTCAGACGTGGGTCCCAGAGCCTCCACACCACTGGAGTCAAGCTAGCCGGGCTGAAGAGAGGTGTTACCTCGAAACCAGTCCGGTCCTCGGATGCTTGATTCCGATCTGGGAAAGATATGGCTGTTGTAGTTCGGACTGGACTGTTCCCATGGGGCACAGGGTCAGAGCTGATTTGCATAAAGCCATTATCTGACCCAGGGTGGTGTGGAGTGCAAACAACGATGGATTTAGGCCCTGATCCTTGTACTGGGGTGAATGTAAGACATTGATCTACATTCTGTCCATCAAATTGTTTTTTGTAACTTTCTCCCTGAGTGTACTGGGGTAGCTCAGACGAGGGTCCCAGAGCCTCCACACCACTGGAGTCAAGCTAGCCGGGCTGATGAGAGGTGTTACCTCGAAACCGGTCCGGTCCTCGGATGCTTGATTCCGATCTGGGAAAGATATGGCTGTTGCAGTTCGGACTGGACTGTTCCCATGGGGCACAGGGTCAGAGCTGATTTGCATAAAGCCATTATCTGACCCAGGGTGGTGTGGAGTGCAAAAAACGATGGATTTAGGCCCAGATCCTTGTACTGGGGTGAATGTAAGACATTGATCTACATTCTGTCCATCAAATTGTTTTTTGTAATTTTCTCCCTGAGTGTACTGGGGTAGCTCAGACGTGGGTCCCAGAGCCTCCACACCACTGGAGTCAAGCTAGCCGGGCTGATGAGAGGTGTTACCTCGAAACCGGTCCGGTCCTCGGATGCTTGATTCCGATCTGGGAAAGATGTGGCTGTTGTAGTTCGGACTGGACTGTTCCCATGGGGCCCAGGGTCAGAGCTGATTTGCATAAAGCCATTATCTGACCCAGGGTGGTGTGGAGTGCAAAAAACGATGGATTTAGGCCCAGATCCTTGTACTGGGGTGAATGTAAGACATTGATCTACATTCTGTCCATCAAATTGTTTTTTGTAATTTTCTCCCTGAGTGTACTGGGGTAGCTCAGACGTGGGTCCCAGAGCCTCCACACCACTGGAGTCAAGCTAGCCGGGCTGATGAGAGGTGTTACCTCTAAACCGGTCCGGTCCTCGGATGCTTGATTCCGATCTGGGAAAGATATGGCTGTTGTAGTTCGGACTGGACTGTTCCCATGGGGCACAGGGTCAGAGCTGATTTGCATAAAGCCATTATCTGACCCAGGGTGGTGTGGAGTGCAAAAAACGATGGATTTAGGCCCAGATCCTTGTACTGGGGTGAATGTAAGACATTGATCTACATTCTGTCCATCAAATTGTTTTTTGTAATTTTCTCCCTGAGTGTACTGGGGTAGCTCAGACGTGGGTCCCAGAGCCTCCACACCACTGGAGTCAAGCTAGCCGGGCTGATGAGAGGTGTTACCTCGAAACCGGTCCGGTCCTCGGATGCTTGATTCCGATCTGGGAAAGATATGGCTGTTGTAGTTCGGACTGGACTGTTCCCATGGGGCACAGGGTCAGAGCTGATTTGCATAAAGCCATTATCTGACCCAGGGTGGTGTGGAGTGCAAAAAATGATGGATTTAGGCCCAGATCCTTGTACTGGGGTGAATGTAAGACATTGATCTACATTCTGTCCATCAAATTGTGTTTTTGTAATTTTCTCCCTGAGTGTACTGGGGTAGCTCAGACGTGGGTCCCAGAGCCTCCACACCACTGGAGTCAAGCTAGCCGGGCTGATGAGAGGTGTTACCTCGAAACCGGTCCGGTCCTCGGATGCTTGATTCCGATCTGGGAAAGATATGGCTGTTGTAGTTCAGGCTGGACTGTTCCCATGGGGCACAGGGTCAGAGCTGATTTGCATAAAGCCATTATCTGACCCAGGGTGGTGTGGAGTGCAAAAAACGATGGATTTAGGCCCAGATCCTTGTACTGGGGTGAATGTAAGACATTGATCTACATTCTGTCCATCAAATTGTTTTTTGTAATTTTCTCCCTGAGTGTACTGGGGTAGCTCAGACGTGGGTCCCAGAGCCTCCACACCACTGGAGTCAAGCTAGCCGGGCTGATGAGAGGTGTTACCTCGAAACCGGTCCGGTCCTCGGATGCTTGATTCCGATCTGGGAAAGATATGGCTGTTGTAGTTCGGACTGGACTGTTCCCATGGGGCACAGGGTCAGAGCTGATTTGCATAAAGCCATTATCTGACCCAGGGTGGTGTGGAGTGCAAAAAACGATGGATTTAGGCCCAGATCCTTGTACTGGGGTGAATGTAAGACATTGATCTACATTCTGTCCATCAAATTGTTTTTTGTAATTTTCTCCCTGAGTTTACTGGGGTAGCTCAGACGTGGGTCCCAGAGCCTCCACACCACTGGAGTCAAGCTAGCCGGGCTGATGAGAGGTGTTATCTCGAAACCGGTCCGGTCCTCGGATGCTTGATTCCGATCTGGGAAAGATATGGCTGTTGTAGTTCGGACTGGACTGTTCCCATGGGGCACAGGGTCAGAGCTGATTTGCATAAAGCCATTATCTGACCCAGGGTGGTGTGGAGTGCAAAAAACAATGGATTTAGGCCCAGATCCTTGTACTGGGGTGAATGTAAGACATTGATCTACATTCTGTCCATCAAATTGTTTTTTGTAATTTTCTCCCTGAGTGTACTGGGGTAGCTCAGACGTGGGTCCCAGAGCCTCCACACCACTGGAGTCAAGCTAGCCGGGCTGATGAGAGGTGTTACCTCGAAACCGGTCCGGTCCTCGGATGCTTGATTCCGATCTGGGAAAGATATGGCTGTTGTAGTTCGGACTGGACTGTTCCCATGGGGCACAGGGTCAGAGCTGATTTGCATAAAGCCATTATCTGACCCAGGGTGGTGTGGAGTGCAAAAAACGATGGATTTAGGCCCAGATCCTTGTACTGGGGTGAATTTAAGACATTGATCTACATTCTGTCCATCTAATTGTTTTTTGTAATTTTCTCCCTGAGTGTACTGGGGTAGCTCAGACGTGGGTCCCAGAGCCTCCACACCACTGGAGTCAAGCTAGCTGGGCTGATGAGAGGTGTTACCTCGAAACCGGTCCGGTCCTCGGATGCTTGATTCCGATCTGGGAAAGATATGGCTGTTGTAGTTCGGACTGGACTGTTCCCATGGGGCACAGGGTCAGAGCTGATTTGCATAAAGCCATTATCTGACCCAGGGTGGTGTGGAGTGCAAACAACGATGGATTTAGGCCCTGATCCTTGTACTGGGGTGAATGTAAGACATTGATCTACATTCTGTCCATCAAATTTTTTTTGTAATTTTCTCCCTGAGTGTACTGGGGTAGCTCAGACGTGGGTCCCAGAGCCTCCACACCACTGGAGTCAAGCTAGCCGGGCTGATGAGAGGTGTTACCTCGAAACCGGTCCGGTCCTCGGATGCTTGATTCCGATCTGGGAAAGATATGGCTGTTGTAGTTCGGACTGGACTGTTCCCATGGGGCACAGGGTCAGAGCTGATTTGCATAAAGCCATTATCTGACCCAGGGTGGTGTGGAGTGCAAAAAACGATGGATTTAGGCCCAGATCCTTGTACTGGGGTGAATGTAAGACATTGATCTACATTCTGTCCATCAAATTGTTTTTTGTAATTTTCTCCCTGAGTGTACTGGGGTAGCTCAGACGTGGGTCCCAGAGCCTCCACACCACTGGAGTCAAGCTAGCCGGGCTGATGAGAGGTGTTACCTCGAAACCGGTCCGGTCCTCGGATGCTTGATTCCGATCTGGGAAAGATGTGGCTGTTGTAGTTCGGACTGGACTGTTCCCATGGGGCACAGGGTCAGAGCTGATTTGCATAAAGCCATTATCTGACCCAGGGTGGTGTGGAGTGCAAAAAACGATGGATTTAGGCCCAGATCCTTGTACTGGAGTGAATGTAAGACATTGATCTACATTCTGTCCATCAAATTGTTTTTTGTAATTTTCTCCCTGAGTGTACTGGGGTAGCTCAGACGTGGGTCCCAGAGCCTCCACACCACTGGAGTCAAGCTAGCCGGGCTGATGAGAGGTGTTACCTCGAAACCGGTCCGGTCCTCGGATGCTTGATTCCGATCTGGGAAAGATGTGGCTGTTGTAGTTCGGACTGGACTGTTCCCATGGGGCACAGGGTCAGAGCTGATTTGCATAAAGCCATTATCTGACCCAGGGTGGTGTGGAGTGCAAAAAACGATGGATTTAGGCCCAGATCCTTGTACTGGGGTGAATGTTAGACATTGATCTACATTCTGTCCATCAAATTGTTTTTTGTAATTTTCTCCCTGAGTGTACTGGGGTAGCTCAGACGTGGGTCCCAGAGCCTCCACACCACTGGAGTCAAGCTAGCCGGGCTGATGAGAGGTGTTACCTCGAAACCGGTCCGGTCCTCGGATGCTTGATTCCGATCTGGGAAAGATATGGCTGTTGTAGTTCGGACTGGACTGTTCCCATGAGGCACAGGGTCAGAGCTGATTTGCATAAAGCCATTATCTGACCCAGGGTGGTGTGGAGTGCAAAAAACGATGGATTTAGGCCCAGATCCTTGTACTGGGGTGAATGTAAGACATTGATCTACATTCTGTCCATAAAATTGTTTTTTGTAATTTTCTCCCTGAGTGTACTGGGGTAGCTCAGACGTGGGTCCCAGAGCTTCCAGACCACTGGAGTCAAGCTAGCCGGGCTGATGAGAGGTGTTACCTCGAAACTGGTCCGGTCCTCGGATGCTTGATTCCGATCTGGGAAAGATATGGCTGTTGTAGTTCGGACTGGACTGTTCCCATGGGGCACAGGGTCAGAGCTGATTTGCATAAAGCCATTATCTGACCCAGGGTGGTGTGGAGTGCAGAAAACGATGGATTTAGGCCCAGATCCTTGTACTGGGGTGAATGTAAGACATTGATCTACATTCTGTCCATCAAATTGTGTTTTTGTAATTTTCTCCCTGAGTGTACTGGGGTAGCTCAGACGTGGGTCCCAGAGCCTCCACACCACTGGAGTCAAGCTAGCCGGGCTGATGAGAGGTGTTACCTCGAAACCGGTCCGGTCCTCGGATGCTTGATTCCGATCTGGGAAAGATATGGCTGTTGTAGTTCAGACTGGACTGTTCCCATGGGGCACAGGGTCAGAGCTGATTTGCATAAAGCCATTATCTGACCCAGGGTGGTGTGGAGTGCAAAAAACGATGGATTTAGGCCCAGATCCTTGTACTGGGGTGAATGTAAGACATTGATCTACATTCTGTCCATCAAATTGTTTTTTGTAATTTTCTCCCTGAGTGTACTGGGGTAGCTCAGACGTGGGTCCCAGAGCTTCCAGACCACTGGAGTCAAGCTAGCCGGGCTGATGAGAGGTGTTACCTCGAAACCGGTCCGGTCCTCGGATGCTTGATTCCGATCTGGGAAAGATATGGCTGTTGTAGTTCGGACTGGACTGTTCCCATGGGGCACAGGGTCAGAGCTGATTTGCATAAAGCCATTATCTGACCCAGGGTGGTGTGGAGTGCAGAAAACGTTGGATTTAGGCCCAGATCCTTGTACTGGGGTGAATGTAAGACATTGATCTACATTCTGTCCATCAAATTGTGTTTTTGTAATTTCTCCCTGAGTGTACTGGGGTAGCTCAGACGTGGGTCCCAGAGCCTCCACACCACTGGAGTCAAGCTAGCCGGGCTGATGAGAGGTGTTACCTCGAAACCGGTCCGGTCCTCGGATGCTTGATTCCGATCTGGGAAAGATATGGCTGTTGTAGTTCAGACTGGACTGTTCCCATGGGGCACAGGGTCAGAGCTGATTTGCATAAAGCCATTATCTGACCCAGGGTGGTGTGGAGTGCAAAAAATGATGGATTTAGGCCCAGATCCTTGTACTGGGGTGAATGTAAGACATTGATCTACATTCTGTCCATCAAATTGTTTTTTGTAATTTTCTCCCTGAGTGTACTGGGGTAGCTCAGACGTGGGTCCCAGAGCCTCCACACCACTGGAGTCAAGCTAGCCGGGCTGATTAGAGGTGTTACCTCGAAACCGGTCCGGTCCTCGGATGCTTGATTCCGATCTGGGAAAGATATGGCTGTTGTAGTTCGGACTGGACTGTTCCCATGGGGCACAGGGTCAGAGCTGATTTGCATAAAGCCATTATCTGACCCAGGGTGGTGTGGAGTGCAAAAAACGATGGATTTAGGCCCAGATCCTTGTACTGGGGTGAATGTAAGACATTGATCTACATTCTGTCCATCAAATTATTTTTTGTAATTTTCTCCCTGAGTGTACTGGGGTAGCTCAGACGTGGGTCCCAGAGCCTCCACACCACTGGAGTCAAGCTAGCCGGGCTGATGAGAGGTGTTACCTCGAAACCGGTCCGGTCCTCGGATGCTTGATTCCGATCTGGGAAAGATATGGCTGTTGTAGTTCGGACTGGACTGTTCCCATGGGGCACAGGGTCAGAGCTGATTTGCATAAAGCCATTATCTGACCCAGGGTGGTGTGGAGTGCAAAAAATGATGGATTTAGGCCCAGATCCTTGTACTGGGGTGAATGTAAGACATTGATCTACATTCTGTCCATCAAATTGTTTTTTGTAATTTTCTCCCTGAGTGTACTGGGGTAGCTCAGACGTGGGTCCCAGAGCCTCCACACCACTGGAGTCAAGCTAGCCGGGCTGATGAGAGGTGTTACCTCGAAACCGGTCCGGTCCTCGGATGCTTGATTCCGATCTGGGAAAGATATGGCTGTTGTAGTTCGGACTGGACTGTTCCCATGGGGCACAGGGTCAGAGCTGATTTGCATAAAGCCATTATCTGACCCAGGGTGGTGTGGAGTGCAAAAAACGATGGATTTAGGCCCAGATCCTTGTACTGGAGTGAATGTAAGACATTGATCTACATTCTGTCCATCAAATTGTTTTTTGTAATTTTCTCCCTGAGTGTACTGGGGTAGCTCAGACGTGGGTCCCAGAGCCTCCACACCACTGGAGTCAAGCTAGCCGGGCTGATGAGAGGTGTTACCTCGAAACCGGTCCGGTCCTCGGATGCTTGATTCCGATCTGGGAAAGATGTGGCTGTTGTAGTTCGGACTGGACTGTTCCCATGGGGCACAGGGTCAGAGCTGATTTGCATAAAGCCATTATCTGACCCAGGGTGGTGTGGAGTGCAAAAAACGATGGATTTAGGCCCAGATCCTTGTACTGGGGTGAATGTTAGACATTGATCTACATTCTGTCCATCAAATTGTTTTTTGTAATTTTCTCCCTGAGTGTACTGGGGTAGCTCAGACGTGGGTCCCAGAGCCTCCACACCACTGGAGTCAAGCTAGCCGGGCTGATGAGAGGTGTTACCTCGAAACCGGTCCGGTCCTCGGATGCTTGATTCCGATCTGGGAAAGATATGGCTGTTGTAGTTCGGACTGGACTGTTCCCATGGGGCACAGGGTCAGAGCTGATTTGCATAAAGCCATTATCTGACCCAGGGTGGTGTGGAGTGCAAAAAACGATGGATTTAGGCCCAGATCCTTGTACTGGGGTGAATGTAAGACATTGATCTACATTCTGTCCATAAAATTGTTTTTTGTAATTTTCTCCCTGAGTGTACTGGGGTAGCTCAGACGTGGGTCCCAGAGCTTCCAGACCACTGGAGTCAAGCTAGCCGGGCTGATGAGAGGTGTTACCTCGAAACCGGTCCGGTCCTCGGATGCTTGATTCCGATCTGGGAAAGATATGGCTGTTGTAGTTCGGACTGGACTGTTCCCATGGGGCACAGGGTCAGAGCTGATTTGCATAAAGCCATTATCTGACCCAGGGTGGTGTGGAGTGCAGAAAACGATGGATTTAGGCCCAGATCCTTGTACTGGGGTGAATGTAAGACATTGATCTACATTCTGTCCATCAAATTGTGTTTTTGTAATTTTCTCCCTGAGTGTACTGGGGTAGCTCAGACGTGGGTCCCAGAGCCTCCACACCACTGGAGTCAAGCTAGCCGGGCTGATGAGAGGTGTTACCTCGAAACCGGTCCGGTCCTCGGATGCTTGATTCCGATCTGGGAAAGATATGGCTGTTGTAGTTCAGACTGGACTGTTCCCATGGGGCACAGGGTCAGAGCTGATTTGCATAAAGCCATTATCTGACCCAGGGTGGTGTGGAGTGCAAAAAACGATGGATTTAGGCCCAGATCCTTGTACTGGGGTGAATGTAAGACATTGATCTACATTCTGTCCATCAAATTGTTTTTTGTAATTTTCTCCCTGAGTGTACTGGGGTAGCTCAGACGTGGGTCCCAGAGCTTCCAGACCACTGGAGTCAAGCTAGCCGGGCTGATGAGAGGTGTTACCTCGAAACCGGTCCGGTCCTCGGATGCTTGATTCCGATCTGGGAAAGATATGGCTGTTGTAGTTCGGACTGGACTGTTCCCATGGGGCACAGGGTCAGAGCTGATTTGCATAAAGCCATTATCTGACCCAGGGTGGTGTGGAGTGCAGAAAACGATGGATTTAGGCCCAGATCCTTGTACTGGGGTGAATGTAAGACATTGATCTACATTCTGTCCATCAAATTGTGTTTTTGTAATTTCTCCCTGAGTGTACTGGGGTAGCTCAGACGTGGGTCCCAGAGCCTCCACACCACTGGAGTCAAGCTAGCCGGGCTGATGAGAGGTGTTACCTCGAAACCGGTCCGGTCCTCGGATGCTTGATTCCGATCTGGGAAAGATATGGCTGTTGTAGTTCAGACTGGACTGTTCCCATGGGGCACAGGGTCAGAGCTGATTTGCATAAAGCCATTATCTGACCCAGGGTGGTGTGGAGTGCAAAAAATGATGGATTTAGGCCCAGATCCTTGTACTGGGGTGAATGTAAGACATTGATCTACATTCTGTCCATCAAATTGTTTTTTGTAATTTTCTCCCTGAGTGTACTGGGGTAGCTCAGACGTGGGTCCCAGAGCCTCCACACCACTGGAGTCAAGCTAGCCGGGCTGATGAGAGGTGTTACCTCGAAACCGGTCCGGTCCTCGGATGCTTGATTCCGATCTGGGAAAGATATGGCTGTTGTAGTTCGGACTGGACTGTTCCCATGGGGCACAGGGTCAGAGCTGATTTGCATAAAGCCATTATCTGACCCAGGGTGGTGTGGAGTGCAAAAAACGATGGATTTAGGCCCAGATCCTTGTACTGGGGTGAATGTAAGACATTGATCTACATTCTGTCCATCAAATTGTTTTTTGTAATTTTCTCCCTGAGTTTACTGGGGTAGCTCAGACGTGGGTCCCAGAGCCTCCACACCACTGGAGTCAAGCTAGCCGGGCTGATGAGAGGTGTTACCTCGAAACCGGTCCGGTCCTCGGATGCTTGATTCCGATCTGGGAAAGATATGGCTGTTGTAGTTCGGACTGGACTGTTCCCATGGGGCACAGGGTCAGAGCTGATTTGCATAAAGCCATTATCTGACCCAGGGTGGTGTGGAGTGCAAAAAATGATGGATTTAGGCCC
Source organism: Lissotriton vulgaris (assembly GCF_964263255.1). Lineage (NCBI taxonomy): Eukaryota > Metazoa > Chordata > Amphibia > Caudata > Salamandridae > Lissotriton > Lissotriton vulgaris. The sequence goes on along the minus strand of NC_141685.1, from coordinate 78,674,660 downwards.
AGATCCTTGTACTGGGGTGAATGTAAGACATTGATCTACATTCTGTCCATCAAATTGTTTTTTGTAATTTTCTCCCTGAGTGTACTGGGGTAGCTCAGACGTGGGTCCCAGAGCCTCCACACCACTGGAGTCAAGCTAGCCGGGCTGATGAGAGGTGTTACCTCGAAACCGGTCCGGTCCTCGGATGCTTGATTCCGATCTGGGAAAGATATGGCTGTTGTAGTTCGGACTGGACTGTTCCCATGGGGCACAGGGTCAGAGCTGATTTGCATAAAGCCATTATCTGACCCAGGGTGGTGTGGAGTGCAAAAAACGATGGATTTAGGCCCAGATCCTTGTACTGGGGTGAATGTAAGACATTGATCTACATTCTGTCCATCAAATAGTTTTTTGTAATTTTCTCCCTGAGTGTACTGGGGTAGCTCAGACGTGGGTCCCAGAGCCTCCACACCACTGGAGTCAAGCTAGCCGGGCTGATGAGAGGTGTTACCTCGAAACCGGTCCGGTCCTCGGATGCTTGATTCCGATCTGGGAAAGATATGGCTGTTGTAGTTCGGACTGGGCTGTTCCCATGGGGCACAGGGTCAGAGCTGATTTGCATAAAGCCATTATCTGACCCAGGGTGGTGTGGAGTGCAAAAAACGATGGATTTAGGCCCAGATCCTTGTACTGGGGTGAATGTAAGACATTGATCTACATTCTGTCCATCAAATTGTTTTTTGTAATTTTCTCCCTGAGTGTACTGTGGTAGCTCAGACGTGGGTTCCAGAGCCTCCACACCACTGGAGTCAAGCTAGCCGGGCTGATGAGAGGTGTTACCTCGAAACCGGTCCGGTCCTCGGATGCTTGATTCCGATCTGGGAAAGATATGGCTGTTGTAGTTCGGACTGGACTGTTCCCATGGGGCACAGGGTCAGAGCTGATTTGCATAAAGCCATTATCTGACCCAGGGTGGTGTGGAGTGCAAAAAATGATGGATTTAGGCCCAGATCCTTGTACTGGGGTGAATGTAAGACATTGATCTACATTCTGTCCATCAAATAGTTTTTTGTAATTTTCTCCCTGAGTGTACTGGGGTAGCTCAGACGTGGGTCCCAGAGCCTCCACACCACTGGAGTCAAGCTAGCCGGGCTGATGAGAGGTGTTACCTCGAAACCGGTCCGGTCCTCGGATGCTTGATTCCGATCTGGGAAAGATATGGCTGTTGTAGTTCGGACTGGACTGTTCCCATGGGGCACAGGGTCAGAGCTGATTTGCATAAAGCCATTATCTGACCCAGGGTGGTGTGGAGTGCAAAAAACGATGGATTTAGGCCCAGATCCTTGTACTGGGGTGAATGTAAGACATTGATCTACATTCTGTCCATCAAATTGTTTTTTGTAATTTTCTCCCTGAGTGTACTGGGGTAGCTCAGACGTGGGTCCCAGAGCCTCCACACCACTGGAGTCAAGCTAGCCGGGCTGATGAGAGGTGTTACCTCGAAACCGGTCCGGTCCTCGGATGCTTGATTCCGATCTGGGAAAGATATGGCTGTTGTAGTTCGGACTGGACTGTTCCCATGGGGCACAGGGTCAGAGCTGATTTGCATAAAGCCATTATCTGACCCAGGGTGGTGTGGAGTGCAAAAAATGATGGATTTAGGCCCAGATCCTTGTACTGGGGTGAATGTAAGACATTGATCTACATTCTGTCCATCAAATTGTTTTTTGTAATTTTCTCCCTGAGTGTACTGGGGTAGCTCAGACGTGGGTCCCAGAGCCTCCACACCACTGGAGTCAAGCTAGCCGGGCTGATGGGAGGTGTTACCTCGAAACCGGTCCGGTCCTCGGATGCTTGATTCCGATCTGGGAAAGATATGGCTGTTGTAGTTCGGACTGGACTGTTCCCATGGGGCACAGGGTCAGAGCTGATTTGCATAAAGCCATTATCTGACCCAGGGTGGTGTGGAGTGCAAAAAACGATGGATTTAGGCCCAGATCCTTGTACTGGGGTGAATGTAAGACATTGATCTACATTCTGTCCATCAAATTGTTTTTTGTAATTTTCTCCCTGAGTGTACTGGGGTAGCTCAGACGTGGGTCCCAGAGCTTCCACACCACTGGAGTCAAGCTAGCCGGGCTGATGAGAGGTGTTACCTCGAAACCGGTCCGGTCCTCGGATGCTTGATTCCGATCTGGGAAAGATATGGCTGTTGTAGTTCGGACTGGACTGTTCCCATGGGGCACAGGGTCAGAGCTGATTTGCATAAAGCCAATATCTGACCCAGGGTGGTGTGGAGTGCAAAAAACAATGGATTTAGGCCCAGATCCTTGTACTGGGGTGAATGTAAGACATTGATCTACATTCTGTCCATCAAATTGTTTTTTGTAATTTTCTCCCTGAGTGTACTGGGGTAGCTCAGACGTGGGTCCCAGAGCCTCCACACCACTGGAGTCAAGCTAGCCGGGCTGATGAGCGGTGTTACCTCGAAACCGGTCCGGTCCTCGGATGCTTGATTCCGATCTGGGAAAGATATGGCTGTTGTAGTTCGGACTGGACTGTTCCCATGGGGCACAGGGTCAGAGCTGATTTGCATAAAGCCATTATCTGACCCAGGGTGGTGTGGAGTGCAAAAAACGATGGATTTAGGCCCAGATCCTTGTACTGGGGTGAATGTAAGACATTGATCTACATTCTGTCCATCAAATTGTTTTTTGTAATTTTCTCCCTGAGTGTACTGGGGTAGCTCAGACGTGGGTCCCAGAGCATCCACACCACTGGAGTCAAGCTAGCCGGGCTGATGAGAGGTGTTACCTCGAAACCGGTCCGGTCCTCGGATGCTTGATTCCGATCTGGGAAAGATATGGCTGTTGTAGTTCGGACTGGACTGTTCCCATGGGGCACAGGGTCAGAGCTGATTTGCATAAAGCCATTATCTGACCCAGGGTGGTGTGGAGTGCAAAAAACGATGGATTTAGGCCCAGATCCTTGTACTGGGGTGAATGTAAGACATTGATCTACATTCTGTCCATCAAATTGTTTTTTGTAATTTTCTCCCTGAGTGTACTGGGGTAGCTCAGACGTGGGTCCCAGAGCCTCCACACCACTGGAGTCAAGCTAGCCGGGCTGATGAGAGGTGTTACCTCGAAACCGGTCCGGTCCTCGGATGCTTGATTCCGATCTGGGAAAGATATGGCTGTTGTAGTTCGGACTGGACTGTTCCCATGGGGCACAGGGTCAGAGCTGATTTGCATAAAGCCATTATCTGACCCAGGGTGGTGTGGAGTGCAAAAAACGATGGATTTAGGCCCAGATCCTTGTACTGGGGTGAATGTAAGACATTGATCTACATTCTGTCCATCAAATTGTTTTTTGTAATTTTCTCCCTGAGTGTACTGGGGTAGCTCAGACGTGGGTCCCAGAGCCTCCACACCACTGGAGTCAAGCTAGCCGGGCTGATGAGAGGTGTTACCTCGAAACCGGTCCGGTCCTCGGATGCTTGATTCCGATCTGAGAAAGATATGGCTGTTGTAGTTCGGACTGGACTGTTCCCATGGGGCACAGGGTCAGAGCTGATTTGCATAAAGCCATTATCTGACCCAGGGTGGTGTGGAGTGCAAAAAACGATGGATTTAGGCCCAGATCCTTGTACTGGGGTGAATGTAAGACATTGATCTACATTCTGTCCATCAAATTGTTTTTTGTAATTTTCTCCCTGAGTGTACTGGGGTAGCTCAGACGTGGGTCCCAGAGCCTCCACACCACTGGAGTCAAGCTAGCCGGGCTGATGAGAGGTGTTACCTCGAAACCGGTCCGGTCCTCGGATGCTTGATTCCGATCTGGGAAAGATATGGCTGTTGTAGTTCGGACTGGACTGTTCCCATGGGGCACAGGGTCAGAGCTGATTTGCATAAAGCCATTATCTGACCCAGGGTCGTGTGGAGTGCAAAAAACGATGGATTTAGGCCCAGATCCTTGTACTGGGGTGAATGTAAGACATTGATCTACATTCTGTCCATCAAATAGTTTTTTGTAATTTCCTCCAGTTGAATCTGAAGGTCATGCAGTTTGCTTAGTGTTCCTGGAGGCGGAGCACAACTCTAGGGCCTGCATCGACTGCGCTCAGTTAAATCTGAAGGTCATGCAGGACTGTGAGGTGAAGTTCCATCTTGGGATACAGACTGGCAGAGAGTAGAGACACTCAGAATAGAGACACACCAGGGGTGGGACACAGGGAATACAATCAGAGACATCTTGACAGAAGCAGAGATTAGCACACACAGTGACAACACACTCAGGAAATAGAGAAATGAACAAACTAATCGGCAGGCTGGTGCCTCCAAGGCCAGTCGAATCTTCGCTCATCCCCTGGCCCAGGGAGGTCATATGCACCTGTGCACTTCAGTGCGGCTCATAAAGGGCACTGGATGGCTCGGCGCCTATACAGGGCACTGCAGAACACGGACCCAGGCAGATCTATGCACCTTTACGCAGCACATAAAGGACACAGGGCAATCACCCAGGCCCTGGCCCAGGGAGGAGATATGCACCTTTGCACTTCAGTGCGGCTCCTAAAGGGCACTGGTTGGCTCAGCGCCTATACAGGGCACTGCAGAACACAGACCCAGGCAGATCTATGCACCTGTACGCAGCACATAAAGGACACAGGGCAATCACCCAGGCCCTGGCCCAGGGAGGGGATATGCACCTGTGCACTTCAGGGTGGGTCAAATGGCAATTGAGGTCTCAGAGCTCATACAGGGCACTGCAGAACAGAACACTACAAAATGTAGTTTGAAAACAGTAATTTGTAAGCACTAACATGCATAATGTACAGCAAGATGTACTGCGTACCAATTCGTTGGTTAACTGTAACATCTTTTGTTGCAGTGCTTTCAAGTCCTAAGTGTAGTTTGCCGTGCATAAAACAAATTATTTCTCTCTCACACACACTTTTCATATATTTTGGATTCTGGAACTGTTGCCACATTCCTTTAACCATCTGCTGATATTTCGAATCAGTTTTCTCGGATTTTCTCACTGTTCACTGTGCTGCTACTTTTATGTATGTGTGTTGCACACACTCATGTCAGCGTCTGCTCCACCACTAACGTAGCTTCCTGCTGCTGCTGCGGTGTCTGTTCATACTTTCGTTTTAGTGTTTTCTGGCACTTACCCTCAGGAGCCTGCAGCTGATTGTCATTTTAATTTCTGCTACATCATTTCTGTGTCTGCAGTGCTGATACTTTCCACTCTGTATTTATCCAACTTCAATGAAATTGATTATAATTAATTTCGATTCTGTGTATGTGGATAGCCTCCTTTCAGCATTTAATAAACTTTTATTTCCTTGTTTACTCCTGTTTAGGTCGAGCCTAGACGAAAGCAAAGCGAAGCTTTGCTGTCTAGGGCTCGACAACTTATGTGATCACTTTTGGGGGAATGTGGACAGCAGACTGTCATGAGCTTCTCCTGCCGGAGATTTGACCTCGTGAACGCGCACGCTTTCGCGTTGGTGAACAGGCACGCACGCAGGCACACACACGCGCGCACATGCACGCAGGCACACACACTCACACATGCGCGCAGGCAGGCATGCACACACACACACAGGCACACACATACAGGCATACTCACCCGTTCCCCGCCCTCCCCTTACCAGGCTCGCACCACTGTGGCCAGCGTGTCCAGGTCTTCCAGCCGGTACTGCAGCTGCTCCTCTGGAAGCGGCGGAGGCGGCTCCTGCAGTGAGGTAGGTGGGTACCAGACTGCCTCCTCTCCTTGCTGTTTGCCAGTGCTGCTCGCCGGGCCGCCCGGCGCTCTAGCCGCCCCAGCCTCCATCGGCGGGGATCCCCCCTTACAGCCGCTGTCCTGGCCACGGAGTCCCCCGTCGGACGCTGCCCCGCAGGCCGGAACACAGCACTAGGAGCCCGGGGCTTCTGCACCACATTACCTCGGCTCACAGGGAAGACATGTGGATCTCGCCGGGGGACAGAAGCTCCAAACGGAAACAGCGCACCTACAGCCGGCAGCGGCGCCCAGCTACACACAGAGCGGCGCGGAACACACTCCCCTGCCCACTCAATAACTAGTAGCCAATACCAAACGCCCTAGGTCTCAGTACAGGCTCTATTGGCTGCGGCACGTTCCCACTCCTCCCAGCCCGGATACCACACTCGCTTTTTTTTTTTTCATTCACGTCCGCCAATGCTTTTTATTTTTTTTTCCGTGCATGGATTACTCTTTAATAATGCTGTGCTGGACAGGCTGCCCTCTGGTGCGTGGGTATTGTCAGGGCGTGCTTTGGAACGTGTTTTGTTCATCTGGCTTTGGCAATGGCGGCCGCGAAGTGCGATGCAAATATAAACAATCGGCTTTGCGCAATGGGGATAGTTTGTTTACTTTTGAGTGACAGTAGGGGGGAGGAAGTGAAGTTCCAATGCCTAAATACAGAACACCAGGCATTGATGGGTGCGACGTGATGGATTTGTAGAAGGAAAAACCACAACAGCTGCTTCTCTGAGGGAAGGAGGGGTCTGATCCAGAAACTCACACTGCAACAGGTGATCTATCACTCAGTGTTGTGGAGTAGAAGTGTAGTAAGGGAAAACACACAGAGGAGACTGTTTGAAATATTGCAGTATGCACAACATATTTGAGTGCTGGTGGAAAAAAATGCCTTTCTGTAAAAAAGGTAATTCCAGAAACCTATTCACAATGCCATTGAACCCCTGTGACGCCTCAAGGACAGCAAAGCTTAAGTCGTAGTTTTTTCTTACGAATAACATCAGAGATGTGAAACCTCACTCTAAAACTCCCTGCTGAGAGAGGACGGGTCAATTTGTCTCTGCGTGTGACGTGTTCGATTAGAAACTTGCACATCAAAGATGCAGAGTTTGCAGCCTCATAACGTAGCGCCCATTCAGCGATGTTTTTGAAAGAGCGAACCCGGGTCTGGAAATCTGTTCAGGATGGGCACCTGCGATAAAACTCCCAAACTTCAGGAGTTCCGGTTTGATAGTTGAACGGAAAGACTTCCGGCTTGACTGTACATATGTTCTGCAGGCGCAGTTGTAGCTAACTTTTATGGAGCAATTCTTCATTTAAAAAATAATTTCCTTTAATGTAACCAGGGGCGGGCAGGGGCAGAAAATAGTCCCGGGCAGCAAAAAAAAAATGTCTCACTTCGTGAATTAGATTACTAAACAAGCATTTGCAGTGCAATCAGTCTCATTTGCGAGAGTTTGAGCTATTGGCATTGTAAATGACAATGCCTTTTATTTATATGTTTTGAAAAGCTGCAGAGGGTGCGTAAACATGCACTTTTTACTTCTAGTCCTTGCTTATGAGAAGCAAGGCTGGCAGTAAAAGAGGTGCAGTTATTGCCAGCCTTGCATCTTGTAAGTAAGGACTATAGGTACAAAGTTAGCCCTCGCAAGTTTTCAAAACACCACAAATAAAATGCATTGTCATTTACAAATCCAATAGCTCAAACTCTCGCAAATGCGAGACCTATTGCATTGCAAATGCTTGTTTTATTTCAGTGTCTGCTGACACGGGTTATTCTACTTAATACCACAACGTTTACTTCAGTGTGCACTGACAACTTGCCGCCAGTGTCTGCAATCACTAAATTTATATGTTTTTTATATGTTGGATTGCTCGGTGTGCAATTTCTTAAAAGCGCTTCTTAAAACTCCACGCAAACCCCGAGAAAAGGACTCTGGCTGAGGGTGTCCTATGTTAGCATTTAGGGGAAAGCAGTCGATTATGTTAAGGGGCAAAGCTTAATTTGTAGTTCGTGAACAGTTATTGTATGTTTTTATTCTGATTATTATATTTCTATTCTGATTCTTCGTATATGGAAAGAGGTGTGGCGCCGTGGCCAGGGCGACTGACGTTGGGCGCTGGGGATCACGGTTTGATCCCTGGCTCCGGCGGCAGGTGTCTGTCCAGCACCATGACTCTAGGCAATAGCTCGCTTAATCTTCCCAACGGGCCCCAGCTCCAAGATACCCCTTCGGGGGTGATTTGTGCTCTATACAAGTACTGGATTTATTTTATTTTATTTGACTTGAGTTTGTGAAAAAAACTATTTGTATGTCACACTGCCTCTCAGCTAATGAATAGGCCCGATTCTGTTGCATTCATTAAAAGTTGTTTTGCGTGCACTACGGAGCAAAATGTGAATGATAAATATTTGCTTCTGCGCGTGAGAGCATGCCTTGAAGAAGCAGCTGTTTTGTTTCGAGGCGCCCACGGCGGCCCGAAGGGGTGGGCCACGAGCTACTCACAGGAAGTCGTTTGGACGGACTATCCTTGGCCCTAGTGAGTGTGTGATCATAGTGTGGTCTGCAGGGCATGAGTGAGGCAGGGCCCTTCACGAGAGAGTGAGTGTGTGATCATAGTGTGGTCTGTGGTGCATGAGTGAGGCAGGGGCCCTTCACGAGAGGGTGAGTGTGTGATCATAGTGTGGTCTGTAGGGCATGAGTGAGGCGGGGGCCCTCCACGAGAGGGTGAGTGTGTGATCATAGTGTGGTCTGTAGGGCATGAGTGAGGCGGGGCCCTTCACGAGAGGGTGAGTGTGTGATCATAGTGTGGTCTGTAGGGCATGAGTGAGGCGGGGCCCTTCACGAGAGGGTGAGTGTGTGATCATAGTGTGGTCTGTGGGGCATGAGTGAGGCGGGGGCCCTTCACGAGAGGGTGAGTGTGTGATCATAGTGTGGTCTGTAGGGCATGAGTGAGGCAGGGGCCCTTCAAGAGAGGGTGAGTGTGTGACCACCTCGGGTTCATGACTGTTGCACATTGCGGTGACTCTGACTAGACATTTGTGAGGGCATGTGAATGAGCTAGGACGAGACATGTGGACGTAGGAATAATGTGGCGCAGGGTCTTACAAAGTGACGCATCAACCTAGATGCGTCACTTTGTAAATATGACTGAATAAGGTGCATTTTTTACAGCACTGGTGCGTCACAAAAAGTGACGCTCCGGTGGCGTTAAAGTGACGCATGGCCTCATAAATGAGGCCTTCAGTCTTCTACTCATGCGTCATATTAAATTTATGACGTATTATGTTGGAAGTTCTTACAGATACGTCAGTATTTCAGACGTATCTGTAAGCGCAAAAGTGATGCATTGCTGGAGTGTGTCTCAAAAATGAAGCAACTCCAGCAATGCATCCTTTCACATGGGGCCAGGCCCCATGTGAAAGGGCCTGCACGCCTGCTGTGAAACAGGCGTAATATTTGGAAGCAACAGCGTCATAAAAGTGACGCAGTGATATCTCATAGATTTCACTGCGTCACCTCTACGACCCTTTCTTGCTTCAATACGTCCCTTTTGCATACATTACACCAGACGTAGGAATAATGTGGCGCAGGGGCTTACAAAGTGACGCATCTACCTAGATGCGTCACTTTGTAAATATGACTGAATAAGGTGCATTTTTTACAGCACTGGTGCGTCACAAAAAGTGACGCTCCGGTGGCGTTAAAGTGACGCATGGCCTCATAAATGAGGCCTTCAGTCTTCTACTCATGCGTCATATTAAATTTATGACGTATTATGTTGGAAGTTCTTACAGATACGTCAGTATTTCAGACGTATCTGTAAGCGCAAAAGTGATGCATTGCTGGAGTGTGTCACAAAAATGATGCAACTCCAGCAATGCATCCTTTCACATAGGGCCAGGCCCATGTGAAAGGGCCTGCATCAGTCTTATGCCTGCTGTGATACAGGCGTAAGATTTGGACGCAACAGCGTCATAAAAGTGACGCAGTGATATCTCATAGATTTCACTGCGACACCTCTATGACCCTTTCTTGCGTCAATACGTCCCTTTTGCATCCTTTACACCTCACGTAGGTATAATGTGGCGCAGGGTCTTACAAAGTGACGCATCTACCTAGATGCGTCACTTTGTAAATATGACTGAATAAGGTGCATTTTTTACTGTACTGATGCGTCACAAAAAGTGACACCCTGGTGGCGTTAAAGTGACGCTTGGCCTCATAAATGAGGCCTTCAGTCTTCAACTCCAGCAATGCATCTTTTCTTACCCTTCCACACCCCCGTTCCTTTTCAACATTTTCTTTGAATATCAACATTCCCTATATTCACTCTCCTTCTCCTTACTTTCCTTCCCAACACTCACCTTCTTTCAGTCTCCCTACTTCACTTCCTTTCTCCTCTCATACCTTTCTGTTCTTTCTTACTCATTTTCCTTTCCATTATCAATGCACTCCACTTCACTTACTCTTTTTCATTTTTTTAAGAATATAGCTCTTTGATGAGAATTGGAGGTAGTTCTGAAAATAACTTTTGTTTTCTTTTTTTTTTTAAGAACAGAAACAAAAACAGGGAATGGAAACTGCTCAACAGAAGCAAAAAAACAAACAAAATTAGGGCTGGGAACGGCAGTGATGGTTCTCCAATGCTCAAACCATGAGCAGGACACTTTGCTCCCCATAGGTAAGGAGTTGTTCGCAGTATCTGCATTTCAGGACACCTTTGTTTTATGCAGGTTGAATATTTGGAACCAGCTCCTGCGATCGCCCCCTCACAGAAGTAGTTGCTCCTCCGGTGGATGTAGAGGCCCCATCACTGGGAACCTCTTGTGCCAGAGCCCTGACACTTTCCCGGGCAAAATTCTGGGGGTGCCTCCTCTCCACATGGCGTATCATTGTGAAGTTCCCAAAAGAATATTTCTTTTTGGGGTCACCCCGTGACAGGACTTTTTTGCAGATCCTGCACTCCACTTTTGGAGCATTCACCTTTTTCTGGTCAGCTGGTATTGAAAAAAATTTCCAAATGAAATGCTCCTTCACCTTTGGCTGAGGAGGCTCTTCATCGATGAATTCATGCTCATCTTCACTGCTGGATGGTCTGGCAGCCATGATTAACCCAGAAAGATGCAAGAGCAAAAAGGCAGGTCTTTCAGTCACAAAAGTGAAAGAAGAAGTGAAGGAAATGGGTGGGGATTTCATTCTTTGTAAAAAAAACTGTTAGCAACCAATGAAAAGTGTTATTTTAAGGTCACATGACTTGACGCGCAGACGCTGCGCGCACCGGAGCGCTTCCGGGGGCACATACGCGGCGCGAACGTAGGCGCTTCCAGGGCGCTGTCGCGGCACAAACGAAGGGCGCTTCCGGGGGCGCTTACGCGGCGCGCCAAAGTGACGTTTTGATAGTTTCATGGAAATGGAAAATCATTTTCATTTCCTTATTAAAAAAAACTGATTTTATATGTATGGTACTAAATGTCTTGCGTTATTATTTACTTTTTATACATACATTTTTTTTTCACGAACGAAAGTAGCGCTCTGGGTGCGCTTTCCGGAGAGCTTACCGGAGCGTGCACCCAGAGCGCCCCAGGAAAAAATGATAAAAAAACAAAAATAAAAAATAAAAAATTAATCCTTACACAAAACAGCAAATTTATAAAAAAATTGTAGGTTAGAAACTCGATATAGAAAGGAATTAGCATTTAATAAACCTATTAAAGTCACTGAAAAAACCATAGGTTTCACAGCAGTTATAGTTAGGAATTAGCATTTAAAAAAACCTATTAAATTCACTGAAAAAAACATAGGTTTCACACCAGTTATAGTTAGCTGGAAATTTTACTGACATAAAACCATTGAATTTCCCACGTTATAGTTGGTTGGACTCACTATAACTTGCGCGCCTGCAATGCACTATTGATGACGTCACATATTACATCACTCATGACATGGTCAGTGACATCACTCATGACATCACTGATGACACCATCCTTGTGACAGACTGACAGACCTCCTTTCAGTGTAATGTAACCCTTGAAACACATATTCAAAAATAGAAACTAACATTTTCAAAAAAATGGAGATACCCATACCAGTTACAACAACCAATTCAGTAATTCCACCATCTATATACACATCCTCTCATTCAGCAACAGTTCTATATAGTCACTCATACATATACTCACTCATAATATATAGTGATACACATATACATCCTGTTACACACCGACAGTCATCCAAAAGTTACTCACACACATACTCACACATGCAAATAAACTATTGAACATCCATTTATTTGCATATACAACTATACACACACTAGCACATTACTTCTAAGGAAACTTACACATACTTACTCTCTTAAACAATCACTTATCGAAACACATACTTATTTAAACAGGAACTCTTTCAATCTCTCACTCTCACATATACTCACTTATATACATCAATACTCACATATACTAGATTAAAACATATGTAGTTACTCATAAAGACACTAGTGAGGCAGGCATTCACTCACTAACACACACATATACACACTCATCCACCCATACAGTCCTGCACATATGCTGTCTTCAAAACACATACAAACAGTGTCAGTCTCCAACCTATGCAGCCACTTATACACAAAGTGAAACACTGATACATATATTTAAATATTTAAAAATTGCTCGCTAATATATGTATTCACTAAGATACACTTTATAAGCCAGTTAACCAATCAATATTTTATTAAAAAAAACATCCATTTACACACTTATTTAAACATTTATTCTTCCATCAACCTTTACAAATACATATATAAAACATATTTATTTTTCAGAAAGACACACATTCACTGGATGGTGTCATCAGTGATGTCATGAGTGATGTCACTGATCATGTCATGAGTGATGTAATATGTGACGTCATCAGCAGTGCATTACAGGCGCGCAAGTTATAGTGAGTCCAACTAACTATAACGTGGGAATTTCAATGGTTTTATGTCAGTAAAATTTCCAGCTAACTATAACTGGTGTGAAACCTATGGTTTTTTCAGTGAATTTAATAGGTTTTTTAAATGTGAATTCCTAAATGCTAATTCCTAACTATAACTGGTGTGAAACCTATGGTTTTTTCAGTGAATATATATATAAAGGACGAGGAAGAGGCAAAAGAGCAACCTCGAACTGGAACAGTTGCAACAGGAAGAAGAATTGATGTTCACCAAAGACAGCAGGCCTGCTGCCTTAACTGTTGTGAACATTACAGATAAACACCTCACGGACACTGAACATGAACTTTTGGAACTGGGCTTAACATTCTGCCCTAGTAACAACATGGAGTTCACTCAGACTAAAATTGATCTTTTCCGATTTACGAGGAAAATGAAACTTCATAAATACTTCAAAATGAGACCGCATACGAAAGATACAACCAAACAGGGGACTAGATTGACAGCTACAGATGCTCTGAGTGACAGGGATCTGCCAGGATTGGAAGCCTTGAACTATCTAAGAATGGAGCAAGAAGGAAATCCTCATAATACCATGAATGAGGATATGGTACAACGAGCCCTGTTACAAGGCATTGAACAAGAAAGGGAGGAAACTCAGTTTAAGCCAAAATCCACCTTTGTTCCTCAATCGCCATGGGATGCGATTGACGCCTTTACAGAGGCTATGACCCTGGATTTGATTAACTATAGGAAGAGTATGACTCCTATTAGCCACAACATCACAGAATCACAAAGGAGACCCCTGCGAGATCTTATGGAGGATAATAAGATTGTTATAACATCCTCTGACAAGGGGGGCAATGTGGTACTGTTAACTAGTGAATACTACCAACAGGAGGCTATGAGACAGTTATCAGACCACAAATACTATTCTCCAACTTCCAGCAAGATCTATGAGGAGAGCATCGTGAACTACGACGAGATGATTCGGAAATGGTATAATTTACAAATGCTGGGGAAGGACGAACACCTATTTCTACGGAGCAACAGTCCTATGATTCCGACGTTCTACCATCTTTTTAAGCTCCACAAGAACTCTACATCACCACCAGGACGCCCCATTGTTGCGTCTATTTATGGACTAACTGAAAACATGTCCAAGTTCGTGGACTCTGTTCTTTTCCCCCTTGTTACTACCCTGGATTCTTATATCCAGGACACAAAACACTTTTTGAACATAATTGAAGATATGAGCTGGGAATCCGATTATCTATTCATGGTGATGGATATCACCTGTCTCTATACTAACATTGACCACCAACATGGCCTGAATGCTGTCAGACATTTTTTGGATAAGCGCCAATTGCGCTTTACACAGCATAACATCATGATTCTCGATTTTGTACAGTTCTGCTTAAATAATAACATATTTTTGTTTGGTGAACAACTGTACAGGCAAATCTCTGGCACGGCGATGGGCACCTGCTTCGCCCCCAGCTATGCAAACCTTTTTGTTGACTGGTGGGAGGAGCAGGTGCCCTGGAGCTGGAAGAAGGGACAAGAGCATGGCAGGGTGGTACATTGGTACCGCTACATAGATGATCTTTTCATCGTGTGGCAGGGGATGACTGTAAGTGCAGAAAAGTACATCGAGGATTTGAATAACAACTGCTACAATCTACACCTCTCGGGAACAATTAGCCGAGTGGCAGACGACTATTTGGACCTGAGGGTGTATATTGATGAGGGCCTGGTACATACATCCCTGTACAGAAAAGAAACGGCAGGGAATTCAATTCTATTCGCTAAAAGCAGTCACCCACCCAAGCTTATCAGAAGTATCCCTTATGGGGAACTTCTCAGACTCCGTAGAAACAGTACACAAGAACGGGAGTTTGAGAAAGCAGCCCATGAATGTCTGGAACGTTTCCGACTAAGGGGCTATGATGATTCCCTATTACAGAGTACACTTAAGAGAGTCATAAAGATTCCCAGGATTGAATTGCTGAAAAAGAAACAGACAGAAAATGAGTTGCCAACCAAGACCACCAACACAGAGAATAGTAGATTTAGGATGATAACACCCTATTCTTCTGGAGCCAATCACCTTAAGGCCATGATGCGAAAAAACTGGCACATCCTACGTACAGACAGCGTGTTGAGGGAAGATTTGCCTCCTTATCCTCTAGTGACATTCAGTAAGGGCAGATCGCTGGGGGATATGTTGGTACATAGCCATTTTAACAAACCCATCATCAAACCGAATACACTGAAGGACATGAGTGGGTTTTACCCATGTGGCCGCTGTAAAGCGTGTGCAGCCAGTAAAAGAGTCCTTCGATACGAGAACCAGATGACGGGTAGATCTATGGCTATTCAGAAATTCTTGACCTGCAGTACTGTCTATGCAGTTTATTGCCTGGTATGCCCGTGTGGCCTCCGCTACATCGGGAGTACCATCAACCAACTAAAATTGAGGGTGCTAGAGCATCTCAGGGCCATTGATAAGGTTGACCCTTCCTACCCGGTAGCTCTCCATTTCTCTGAGTACCATAACAAAGATCGCAGCAAATTACAATACTTTGGGCTGGATTGCATACCCAATAACATCAGGGGCGGAGACAGGTTAAGACGACTCAGACGATTAGAATCGAGATATATCATCGATTTAGCGACTAAGTATCCGGGAGGTCTTAACAGCGGGGAGGAATTGGCCGTCCACCTAGGGAAATGATCTACCTAGGGGAGATATTGGCACTCAGGTTAATGTATCTGTTCAGCAGTCAATGTTAGAAACAAGTCTGTAGCACGATCTCAGAACAGGAATGTATATGACATAGGAAAATTAATTTTTGCTATAGGTTCACACAGTCTATTCATCACCTTATGTATATTTGCCTACATATGTACACATTTATATATATATTGGAGCACTATTGTTCTTCTCTTCTATAGTTCTTTAATTGTCTGAAACCTTTCCCCTTTTCTCTTTTCCCCTCTCTATTCCTTTTCCTTTCTTTTTTACTCTATTCCTTTTTCTCTTTTTATTAACTTTGCTTAATCTTTTTTGTCTTATATGGAAGATAAGAATGTGGGGGTATTTGTTTAACCCCGCTTGACAGAGATAAGACGTATTATGGCTATCGTCTATTTTATCCTAGGCTCTCAAGATAACATGAAGTAAAGATATATGAGTCAGGTTAGCCATTTAATGTATATATATTTCTCTGTGCATTTTGTGTGCGTATATATGTATATATTTATTAGTATATTTGCTCTTTTTGATTACCATGCTGATTTAAGCTTCACTCTTATAGGGACAGACTAATAATGAAGGGACCTATGCCGATCCACGGCTAGATGTTGTCACACTATATAATTTGTATAATTATTATTTTTGCATTTACCACTTGTTTTTCTAACCGATACACGGTTTGATTTCTTTACTTGAAGGGTAATTGTATGTGTTAATGTGCACATCTTATCCACTACAAGATGGTGCCTATATTAGACCTAGGGTTAGTCCTTCACCTATGTCTGTCACCATTAAGGAGCTTTAAAATCGAATCATGTGCCTAGTGTCTAAATAAAAAAGACCGCTGTTAATCTCACCACCCCCGGAGGGAAAGGACCTTTGAGCGTTATATATATATATATATATATATATATATATATATATATATATATATATATATATATATATATATATATATATATATATATATATATATATATATATATATATATATATATATATATATATATATATATATATATATATTACCTACTGGCGTTCGCCAGTAGGTATATATAGTTAGGATAAATTCCCTATGGGACTTTTGAAAATTCTATGTCTAATAACTTTGGCGTTTGTGGATGGAATCGGCTGAAATTTTCAGGAAAATGGCACATTTTGTTTCTGAGCAGCTCCTGAAAATTTGGTGGGGTTTCGTCAAGGGGGGGCTGAGAAAAAAGGGGGGTCCCAAAACGCGTTTTTTGCATTGAGTTTTCCATAGGGCGGTTGGACTCACTTTTAGCTCGAACGGCTGAATGGATTTGCACGAAACTTGGCAAAATTGTAGGGACTGTTAGCCCGATGTGCCTTTGCTAGGTCTCAATATATGTGCTCCAGTAGTTTTTGAGAAATTAACGTTCAAACCAAGATATATATCTGTAACAGCGCTCTGGGCAGCGATCCGGTCCGCTTACTTTTCGCTTATCGGAACTTTGCGCGCAGAAAGCTGATTGGCTCTCCGGTGTCTGTCAACATTCTAAACAGTCCGGAGCGGACGCCATCTTGTCTCTCGGTAGGATCGAGAGAGAAGAAGAGGTGGAAAACGAAGGGGGAATTTAATGAAAGGGGGCAAGGTATCCCCCTCTTGACCTCCTAGGAATGTTGTTGGGGTTATTAAAGGGTCCCGTGGGGAAAATAAAAAAAATAATGATTTTTCACGGTAGAAGCGCGGCCGCGAACTGGTAGCGAAACGGGAATTCGCCATTTTGTGCTTCGTAAATTAAATTACTAGTTATAAGTGGGTACGGGAGACGTATCCTAATCCCCTATGTTTCCTGAGGGTGGGTGAGGAGGCTGATATATGTTGATACATCTCTTCCAGCGGCTGTGCGTGAGCTTTTTTTTTTTTTTTGCTGCGTGACAGTCCGGAGCGGCCGCCATCTTGTCTCTCGGTAGGATCGAGAGAGAAGAAAAGGTGAAAAACTAAGGGGGAATTTAATGAAAGGGGGCAAGGTATCCCCCTCTTGACCCCCTAGGAATGTTGTTGGGGTTATTAAAGGGTCCCGTGGGGAAAATAAAAAAAAAATGATTTTTCACGGTAGAAGCGCTTCACGGGCCGCGAACTGGGCCGCAAACTGGTAGCGAAACGGGAATTCGCCATTTTGTGCTTCGTTAATTAAAGTACTAGGTATAAGGGGGTGCGGGAGACATATCCTAATCCCCTATGTTTCCTGAGGGTGGCTGAGGAGGCTGATATATGTTGATATATCTCTTCCAGCGGCTGCGCCATCTTGCCTTTTTTCGAATGCCACAATTTTGTCGTGCACGGCAGCCATTTTAGATGCCAGGCTGGTCCCAGGCTATCACCTACCCCTGCGGATGTAGTTTATGGCCCCAGCTGTAGAGAATTCAGACATGCCAATCCTCCTGATTCAGGCGTGTGAGTACTGATTTCAGTGCTAGTCTCCCGCCTCCCGATTTCTGCAAGCAAAAACCCGGGGGCATATTACGAACAACTAGCGATAATTTTTGTCTATAACTTGTTTAGAGACAAAAATTATCGCCGCACATCGGCGATTTTTATCGCAGATAAACCTTGCTATTATCGCAGAAAAGTCAGCGATATTCATGTATTATCGAGCAAATGCTCTTAGCCATGTTATCCACCTCCCATTGGATAACATGGCTAAGAACTGCTCAGGGCAGGTGTTAGATTTTGGAGATATTCGCGCTTAGCGCGAATATCTCCAAAAGTTGGTAATAGAAGGTAGCGATGTTAGGGACTGTTTCCAGTCGCTAACATCTTGGCACGCCACTTTGCATGTCATTAGTGATAAGTATCACTGACATGCAAAGCGGGGCCCAAGATGGTCGCTATCTCCTTTTAGCTGTCACTAACTGGTGTTAGCGACAGCTTGATAATAGGGAAATAATTTTATCTCCGCTTTCATGGTTTTTAAAGCCAAAAAAGCGGAGATAAACCCCCTTGATAATATGCCCCACGATTCCTTGGGGGTTTCAGCTGACAGGGCTTGGTATTGTGTTACATGGTAATTTTTCCATGAAACGTCAGAGGGTCGATGTAGGGGTTCTAGAAGAGGTGATAAACCATTTAAGCCTCATGAACAAGCGCATGGTCTTTTAAAGATTTGTGAAGTACTCGGGGCGGCGGTGTGTGTGTGCCCTCTTTCAGGAGCGGGCGGGGGGGCACTGCCAGCAACTTGCCAGGTCAGGTAGTGTTCAACACGTGCATCACCCTTTCTCTGCCTGCTATTGCGCTCCATGCTTCGGAAAGGTAAGAAAAAGAACGTGCATTTGAGTTTGAAATGTCCGATCCTGCAGCAGCACACTTCCAAAGCCCACACATGACAATAACCCGATTCAAGGCCCCATTCACCCGTTTTTCAAAAAATAGATAACACTCCAACAAATTAAGGTTATAAAACTTTATTAACTTTTAACGATAATGAACAGAACAAAAACTAAAAACATTTAAACATTTATTAACACAAAAAGCAACAATGGTTAGAAGCTGTCTTTTGTGCGAATAGTCCCAAGGCAGCACAACGTGCAGAGTTCTGGACGGCACCCAGGTGATGTCGCCTGGGTGCCGCACTGGTTTAGGGATCCTACAATGCTGCTCCGAAAATTGGCGTGGGGCGTCCCGGGTGGGGCGGGGGGAGGCCTCGTCAGTAGCGGTCTGCTGTGCGAATAGTCCCAAGGCAGCACAACGTGCAGAGTTCTGGACGGCACCCAGGTGATGTCGCCTGGGTGCCGCACTGGTTTAGGGATCCTACAATGCAGCACAGAAAAACAGCGTGGGGCGTCCCGGGTGGTGCGGGGGGAGGCCAAGTCAGTAGCGGTCTGTGTCCAGTGTCACATGGCTGACACAACATGTACGACAGGCACCCAGGTGATGTCCAGTAAACTGCCGCACTGGTTTTGGTATCCTACAATGCTGCTCCGAAAATTGGCGTGCGGCGGCCCGGGGGGGGGGGGGGGGGGAGGCGGCGTGAACGGGTCTCCCCAGGTGGCGGCCATCTAGCTGAGTTGCGCTCGCTCTTGCGGCCACTGCGTCTCGCTCACCATGTTGTGGAGTTGCTCCCACTCTTGCAGTGCAGCGATAGGCGGCTGCCACATGGCTGTCAAAATGGCGGACGGCTCTTCGGTTTTGGGCCTGGTCCACTGAAATGGCCCTGGGACACCTTGGAAGTCGGACGCTTGCCTGCTAGGGCTTGGGCTCCATTCTCGAAAAGCGTCCCCTCAGCCGTGAAGATTGTATAAAAGTCTTGGGGGCCCCCGACTCCCGCAGGCTTCCGGTGGGGAGCGGCTGCCATGATTGCTCGCGGAAT
Source organism: Lissotriton vulgaris (assembly GCF_964263255.1). NCBI lineage: Eukaryota > Metazoa > Chordata > Amphibia > Caudata > Salamandridae > Lissotriton > Lissotriton vulgaris. Next base: position 78,654,872 of record NC_141685.1, on the reverse strand, counting down.
GACCACGACGGAGCCACGAGATGGTGGTGCTCTCATGCTGACGCCAGCTTCAGTCTGAATGATCCAGAAACAAGGTGGGGCTTTCATCGTTTGGGAAAAAAAAATGTTCTAAACCAATGAAAAGTGTTATTTTTAGGTCATATGACCAAGCCTTCCATCTTTAGGAAACCAAAAGTAAAATGAACCAATGAAAAGTTTTATAAACAAGTCACATGACCTGTTATGCGACATAGGGCTACAAAAAGCGTAGAAAATCCGTTGGCACGTGAGGCGGCGTCAGTAGCGGACCGATGTGCGAATAGGCCGAAGGCAGCACAACGCGCCGAGATCCGGATGGCACCGAGGTGGTGTCCAGCAAATTGCCGCACTGGTGTGGCCATCCTACAATGCTGCGCCGAAAGACGGCGTGTCCAGCTGAATTGCGGTCACTGTTGCGGTACAGTGACTCGAACGCGCCGAGATCCGGATGGCGCCGAGGTGGTGTCCAGCAAATTGCCGCACTGGTGTGGCCATCCTACAATGCTGCGCCGAAAGACGGCGTGTCCAGCTGAGTTCCGGTTACTCTTCCGGCACAGTGACTCAAACGCGCTGAGATCCGGATGGCACCGAGGTGGTGTCCAGCAAGTGGCTGCACTGGTGTGGCCATCCTACAATGCTGCGCCGGAAGTCGGCGTGGGGTGCCCCGTTGGTTTATGAGGTGATGTCAGTAGCGGACTGATGTGTGAATAGGTCGGAACCAGCACAAGGCGCCCTGCACTGTTGAGCCTTTTTCAATGTCTGTTTTTTGTTCTTTCCCCTCCATCAAAAACAAAACAAAAATACAAGGCGCCAAGATCCGAATGGCAAGTCCTGGATGTTGAGTGCCTCAGTTGAGATTTCTGAGAAGTGCTTGTAGAACTGTCTGAAGCTTATTTGCACCTGCTGCAGCTTCACTAGGTCCGGCGGAACTTGTTGCCTTTTCCTTTGTGCTTCTTTTCCTACAATGCGTTTCTTCTGAAGACACGACCAGGTCCCTGAATGTGTGCAGGGGGACGCTATTGAATGAATGAACGCGCCGAGATCTGGATGGCACCGAGGTGGTGTCCAGCAAATTGCCGCACTGGTGTGGCCATCCTACAATGCTGCGCCGAAAGTCGGCGTGGGGTGCCCCGTTGGTTTATGAGGTGATGTCAGTAGCGGACCGATGTGTGAATAGGTCGGAACCAGCACAAGGCGCCCTGCACTGTTGAGCCTTTTTCAATGTCTGTTTTTTGTTCTTTCCCCTCCATCAAAAACAAAACAAAAATACAAGGCGCCAAGATCCGAATGGCAAGTCCTGGATGTTGAGTGCCTCAGTTGAGAGTTCTGAGCAGTGCTTGTAAGACTGTCTGAAGCTTATTTGCACCTGCTGCAGCTTCACTAGGTCCGGCGGAACTTTTTTCCTGTTCCTTTCTGCTTCTTTTCCTACAATGCGTTTCATCTGAAGACACGACCAGGTCCCTGAATGTGTGCAGGGGGACGCTATTGATTGAATGAAAATGGCGGCTTGACACAAAGCTGACTCAAGCGTTACTGTTGGTGCTATACAGACAAAAATTGGTTTTCAGTTTGTACATTCTTCAGGTTTTTTTTTCCATCCAAGTCTGATTGAGAGTTTGTAGAAAAATGGCTTCAGATTTTCCACATACTACTCTTCAACATTCTTCCTAAATGTAACAATGTGAAACTCACTAGGAGAACGGCTGTTTCTGTTTCCTTTCAAAATGCTGCCACCAATATTTTCTGAATGGAAGACACCATCTTGTAACATAAAGGGCCGAAAGGGGTTCTGGTCTGGCCGATGGTTGGTGGAGACATTTTGACTATATCTTGGACCTGCCCGGCCTCGCCCAAAATGGCGCCGGTATAAATGGGACTCGTAACTCTTTGCCCGCAAATGTATATCTAGAAAATGTTATTGTAAGTGGCCCTGTCGTATTTTAATTACAAAATGTACGTCCACCGATTCCGCAACTGTTAGACACCTTTGTTCTTGTCACCTAATGGCCCGCTCGTTACGTTCTTCTACAGTGTAAATGTCTCCTCATCATATACGATTTGAGTTTGCTCCGTGGCCGGCCCACGTGGTTATAGGCCCGTATTTGTATACTGACATTTTCACAATAAAGGTTTTTAAAACAAAACACGGTAGTAGTATTTTCATTTGTAAAGTTTTTACTTTTAGTGACTGTTTTCGAATCAGTAAAAGGCAAGTGAAATAAAGCAGTCCAATTACATGACGGATAAAAGGTATAATATGTAGGAACGCAGTAGAGATAAATGGTGAAGGGCAGTTGTGTTTTTCATGTCTGCAACATAAAGTGATCGATAAGAATCTGATAATCAGGCGTATCGGCGACTAAGACAGCAGGCTGAATCTCTTTTACTCAACGGCTCCGTCATGGAAGGAAGAAACGCCCTTTTTCTCGAAAAAGGAATATATTTTACTTGCAAGACAGTTGTAAATTTTCCGGGAAAGTACATTAGCTTGGAATATTATAACATATGTTTGAAAAAAAAATATTGTTCGAAAATAATAAAAAGCGTAATTTTTAGGTCATATGACCAAGCTTTTCATCATTAAATTAACAAAAGTAAAATGAACCAATGAAAAGTTTTATTAACAAGTCACATGACCTGTTATGCTTACGTTACGCGCTGCGCGCCGCGCCTCGGATCACTTCCGGGTGCGCTAACGCGGCGTGTCATAAAACGCATTACGCGACAACGTAGGTCAAGAATATAGTCTAAATGTCTCCACCAACCAGCGTTCAGAACACAAACCCCTTTCAGCAGTCCAAAAAGTTCTGTTAAATGACAACAGAGGGGACAGGCAACAAGAACCATCAGTCAAAGAGGGGAGGGCAAGTTCTTCTCTTCCGGGTCATGTTGGGGCGCTACCGGAACTGATCGAATTGGTAGTCTACAGTGTTTCTGGATGTTTCAGACTAAAGCTGGCGTCAGCATAAGACCACTACCATCTCGTAGCTCCGTCGTGGCCATTCCACGAGCAATCATGGCAGCCGCTCCCCACCAGAAGCCTGCGGGAGTCGGAGGCCCCCAAGACTTTTGTAGAATCTTCACGGCTGAGGGGACGCTTTTCGAGAATGGGACCAAAGCCCTAGCAGACAAGCGTCCGAGTTCCAAGGTGTCCCAGGGCCATTTTAGTGGACCAGGCCCAAAACCGAAGAGCCGGCCGCCATTTTGAGAGTCCTGTGGCAGCCGCCTATCGCTGCACCGCAAGAGCGGGCGCATCTCAACTACATGGTGAGCGAGACGCTGTAGTCGCAAGAGCGGGCGGAAAACAGCTGAATGGCGGAAGAGGCACAGTGTAGCAAAAGCGGGCGGAATGGCAACTAAAACGATAAAGGGGCGCCCCACTACAGCTTGTCTTCAGGTCAAACGGATTGTGGGACAAGGTCCAGAATTGAAGAGTCATCAAAAGGCAAAAAGTACCGCCGGACCCCGGGAGCCGGCCGCCTATGTCGGGGGCGATCTCAGGCTACACCAGTGCTATAAGACTTGGGGAGGGTGTCGGAGCCAAGCGTCTTCTCCGAGTCCATGGCCATCACAGCGCCCCTCAGGGGCCTCCGTCAAGCTGTTTAGGAAGGTAACATATCACATTGTTTTCTAATGCAGTCAGGTCCACAAACGACACTCACTTACTTTGAGAATAGTGAAGCTGCAGTAGGTGGAAATAAGCTTCAGACAGTGTTACAAGCGCTGCTCAGAACTCTTAACTATGGCACCCAACATCTAGAACTTATGCTATTTGAGAATGGTAGTGACATCGAAGCATCTCAGGGACCAAAACCATTAACGTACTTTCACGTATGAAAATCTTACTTGGGGAGGGGGCAGGAGCGAAGCGCCCCCTCCCAGTCAGCGCCACCACACCGTATGTTGAAAATCTGAAGCCATCGTTCTACAAAGTCAACCAAACTTGGATTGAAAAATCTAGAAAAATGTACAAACTGAAAACCAGTTTTGGTCTGCATAGCATCAGTAGCAACGCTTGAGTCAGCTTTATGTCAAGCCGCCATTTTGATTCAACAAAGCACAGGCATTGAAAAAGGCTGAAATTCAGAACTCTAAACTATGGCACCCAACATCCAGGAGCTTGCTATCTGGATCTTGGAGCCTTGTGCTGTTTTCGATCTATTCACACATCGGTCCACTACTGACATCATCTTATAAACCAACGTTATGTAAATAGTTTTTTAATAAAATGTTTTACCCTGTTTCTTTGCTGGTGTGTTGTCTATATTTTTAATATTTGCATAGGGTTTGTCATTATTTTGTGCGGGATGGGTGATGGAGCCGAGCTGTCTTGCAGCCCTCATGGTGTGGAGCTCAGTTCATCTCACTATTTTCGTATTTCTCAAGAAGGGTTGTTCCTAATATTTCTATTTTAGCGAGGTCAAAAAGAGATCCAATTAGTGGCCTACTGATTTTGCTCGATTACTTTTATTTTTTTACACGATTTTTCACTATCTGCAAAGACTAAACAGAGTATTGCGACTTTGTGCTTGTTTGTAAATAGAGAATGATCCAAAGAGAACCAATTCTAAAACAGTAAATGCTTGGACAACAATCAATCAAATGGAGAGACAAGGAGGTACGACGGATTACAATGGGGGTAAAGGCCTGCGTTAACTACCCTTCTGTATCTGCAAAGAGAGAGTACTACTAAGGCAAAAGAGGGGAGGGGGGGGCAGCGTTCAAAGCACATCAGCGTGCATAAATACGAAAATGTTTTTATCTATCACATACTTGACATTTTAAAGCTTTTCATATTTGCTATTAAAAAACCAATGAAATTCACAGAAAAAACCATAGGTTATAGTGGATATATAGTTAGGAATTTGCATTTACAAAACCTTGAAAATTCAATGAAAAAACCATAGGTTATAGGCCATATATAGTTAGGAATTAGCATTTACAAAACCTTATTTTACTCGCATAAAACCATTGAAATTCCATATATAGTTAGCTAACTATAAGCGCTAACTATATATCGCGCACCCGCAATCCACTGCTGATGATGTCACATATTACATCATTCATGACATGGTCAGTGACATCACTGATGACATCACTGATGACATCTGAAATGACATCACTGATGACAACTCAAATGACATCACTGATGACATCTCAAATGACATCACTGATGACATCACTGATGACAACTCAAATGACATCACTGATGACATCTCATTTGTCATCACTGATCACATCACTTATGTGATAATACAATGAACCTCTTCAGACTCTAATATAACCTTACATACACTCAGTATAAACAGACACTCACAGACTGTCACTCATCCATGGAGTTACTCACACACCTAGTCAGTCATGCAAAGAATCAATCACACCTCCATTTCCTCAACTATAAAGTTATACACATCTTACTTATTCAAACATATAATAACACATATTTATTCTCTTATATAATCCCTGATACAAGCTCACAGTGATCGATACAGCCACTCACACATTCACTGGCTCTTATGTTCAGTTATTTATATATCTCAACTCTCACATGTATTGTGTTTTACATACGTACTTACTTGCACATGTAGCAATGAGAAATCCATTCACTCACCAACACACCCATGCATAGTCAACCGCCCATATAGCTGTTTCCACATGCACTCTTGAACTCATACTCCTAGTGAATCAACTGCTTACACATCTATGCACAGAGTCACGCACCTCCCAGCCACCCACACACACACTCAGCCTCCCATTGAAATACTTGGGCAACCAATCAATAACCCATATGGCCACTCTTATAGCTACTGATCAACACATGCAGCAGCTTACACAACAACAAACATACTGATGCACAAATTAAGACAGTTTAGTCACTAACCCATGCACTCAGTGAGACACATTTAATCACTCACTCATACAGTCAGTCATGCACCTACTAAATTCTTCATACAGACAGTTATACATCCACTCATTCTTCAATATGTAAAACATATTTAAACTTTACAGACACATACAATCACTGGATGCTGTGATCAGTGATGTCATCAGTGATGTCATTTCAGATGTCATCAGTGATGTCATCAGTGATGTCACTGACCATGTCATGAATGATGTAATATGTGACATCATCAGCAGTGGATTGCGGGTGCGCGATATATAGTTAGCGCTTATAGTTAGCTAACTATATATGGAATTTCAATGGTTTTATGCGAGTAAAATAAGGTTTTGTAAATGCTAATTCCTAACTATATATGGCCTATAACCTATGGTTTTTTCATTGAATATATATATATATATATATATATATATATATTCACTGAAAAAAACCATAGGTTTGACACATGTTATAGTTAGCTGGACATTTCACTCATATAAAACCAATTAAATTCCCCCGTTATAGTTACTTCAGCTAACTATAACTCGCGCGCCCGCAATGCACTGCTGATGATGTCACACATCACATCACTCATGACATCATCTATTAAATGGGTTAGTTTTGAAAATTACATATATTTTATATATGTAGATCAGAAATTTGGTTGAAAAAAAATTGTAGTATATAAGTGTATAAACGGTTGCTTTTTGGGTGACAAATAGATTCTATAACTGACTGATTAAATATATCTTAATGAGTACATGTGTTACTGAGTAATATTTAAATATATACCTATCTGTGTCTGTCTATCAGTTTCTATTTTAGTGGCTAAATGTGTTGATAAGTAGCTTTATCACTGATACATTATATCTATATAGGTTATTGTTTCTTTATTATTACCAAAAGTGTCTCAGTGTCTAAGTGTTAATATGCTACATTAGGAGATTTTACATATTCCATACATGCAAGAGTCAGTGACATACTATTCCTATATGTTGTAGGCAGCATATGTCAGATACTAGATATTATCAGTGATATCAAGAGTAATGTCACTAACCATGTGATGAGTGATGTAATATGTAACATCATCAGCAGTGCATTGCTGGTGCGCGAGTTATAGTTAGCTGAAGTAACTATAACGGGGGAATTTCATTGGTTTTATATGAGTGAAATGTCCAGCTAACTATAACATGTGTCAAACCTATGGTTTTTTCAGTGAATTTCATAGGTTTTTCAAATGCTACTTCCTAACTATAACGTGTGTAAAACCTATGGTTTTTTTAGTGAATTTAATAGGTTTTTTAAATGCTACTTCCTAACTATAACGTGTGTAAAACCTATGGTTTTTTCAGTGAATTTCATAGGTTTTTTGAATGCTAGTTCCTAACTATAACGGATATACCTAAAATGAATATCGCCATACCAATCTTACGTGCGCGACCGAGTGCGCGCACCCACCTCTATATTTCGTGAAAGCTTTGCAATTTGAACCTAATGAATTTCTTCATAGATCAATGAAAGAACTTATAGTACGTTAAAGACACTGAACCTAGGCTTCTTTTTTTTCATATAAACCTTTTAATTAAATGGAGCCGAATATCTTTTTAATCTTTCGTGCGTGACTGGATGTACACACCTTGATATTTTTTTAAAAAATATAAAAGGTTTTATAGTTTAACAACTGTATACTTAAATCGAGCTCTAAAGATATGTAAAATCCGTATGTGTTTGAATTGACTCCTTTTCACGTTTTCAAACTTCGCTGAAGAAGATCGCTACTTCCAAATCACGTACGTGACTAGATACTGTCACCGCGTACACGTCCTGAGAAGCGCATGTGAAGTCATGTGACTTGAAAAGAACACTTCCAATTGGTTCTTAGTAGTTTCTATTCTGGAATTTACACGCAGCACTCCACCCACTTCCCTCAGTATCTTTTCTACTCTCAAGAGAGAACAACGTCCAACATTTTTCCGAAGACTTTGCTGAAATGGCTGCCACTCCGCATTCATCTTCCGAATCTGAAGAAAATGAGCGACTACCTTTAAGAAGAAAAAAGGAATCTTTCATTTGGCAATTTTTCACTTATCCTGAAGATGAAAAGAAAGTGAATGCGCCAAAAGTAACCTGCACAATATGCAAATCGGAGCTCTCAAGAGGAAATCCAACAAAAAAATATTCCTTTTCCATACATACCATGAAGCGGCATGTCAAACAAAGGCACCCTATAGAGTTTGCAAAGGCATCGACAAGAGCTCTGGCCACGCTATTACCATCAGAAGTGGCCAGCACATCTTCTGCAGGACGACCTGTATCTCCATCGAGTGTTGAGATGGACTTGAGACCATATCTTGCGAAGGTGCATATGAAATGCAACGACTGTGGAGAAATTCTTCTATACGGAGAGCAGAGCCTTATTCTAATTAAACTCAAAATTGAGAGTCATAAATGCTCCGAGAAAAGATAAATTTCTTCATTTCATTTTGATGGTATGACATACTTAAAAATGTCGTTGCAAGTTTAAAAAAATCAAAAGCAACATAACACTTGTTTCCAAAAAAAAAAAAAAAAAGTTCTTTTCAGAACTAACTCTTTGTACCAAAACGAGCTCCAAGAGCATAATATAAAGGCAGTTTATCGCCGCTTTTTTTTGTGCGCGACCGGGTGCGCGCACCCACCTATATATTTTGTGGGAGGTTTGCGATTTGAAGCTATTGAATTTCTCCATCGACCCATCAAAGAACTTATAGTACGTGAAAAAGACTAAACCTAGGCTTATTTTTTGTTATTATCAAAATTTTAATTAAATATAACCGAATGTCTTTTTAAACTTTCGTGCGTGACTGGATGTACGAACCTATGTATTTTTTTTAAGAAATATAAAAGGTTTTATAGTTTATTAATTGTATGCTTGAATCGAGCTTAGAAGATATACAAAATCCGGATTTGTTTGGATTTACTTCTTTTTACGTTTTAAAACTACGCTGAATTAGACCGCTACTTCCAAATGACGTACGTGACCAGATACTGTCACCGCGTACACATCCTAAGACGTGCATGTGAAGTCATGTGACTTAAAAACCAACACTTCCAATTGGTTCTTAGTAGTTTCTATTCTCCAATTTACACGGAACACTTCACACACTTCCCTGGAGAAAAAGTTTATCGGAAAACTTTTAAACCCTCCTCTTATCAAACATTCGACATCGTTAACATAACAGTGTAGTAAATAAAACTAGATCCACCCCGTCCCTTAATTACAAGGGACACATTACTGTGTGAAAACAACTTTTGTTTTCACGCGATAATGTGAAATACTGAGCCTGTTACAGGATTTTCTTTCACATATATGTTCCCATTCATCTTCAAGCACTAACACCATGGAAAATACCACCGATAGCGGTGATATTTTTTAACGCCGAGAACGGGCGATTTTTATCGCTTAGAGCCCTTGCTATTATAAAGGTTTATCTCCTAAGTCTCTGATTCTCCAACTGTGCAACGCGGCTCCCCTGTATGTCGTAATGAGGTGCTAGGGGCGCCGCGCACACTCTACTGTGACTAAGCATCCATAAATTCCACGGACATCTCTACCCTGCTATCTGCAATTGTAAACATCAAAAGGAGCTGCGCTGCGCCCCTTGGAGAGGCCTCACTCCCACTGCTACAGCGGCTTGGCAGTCGCCAAGATCCACAAGAACAGCGTCTCGGATCCATTGAACTTCTGTGACGGTCTCAATGAAAATAAGCACTGAAGAATATTCAAGTATGTAGTAGTCCTCCTGCTACAGCATACAGAATGCATTCTGTTAGGTATAAAAAAGGGAAACACCCACGCCACAATCATACAGAACACTTCCTGTAAAGAAGCCTGTGATTAACTTTAAAACATAAGGTTAACCTTTTTTCACTCTCTCATCAATGTTAAAGATAAGTATTTATAATACTATATTAAACAATGCCATGGTTCTTGCTTTTTTAATTGAAGAATCTTGCAATCATTCACAAATCCAATATTGATGCCTTCTTTTTCGTGAGAAAAATCTTGCAACATTATAAATCTACATAGAATAACAGAAAAAACATAACACTGCAAAGGCCGAAAACTCTACTAAATGCAGATTTGTAACATATAGGGCAGATTTATGTTAACTACTTCATACACAGATATCCACCCATGGTGTGCCACATTTAAAATGAGGCGCACCATGGCACAAAGACAGCATACATGCGTAACATATCTGTGCAGAAAAAATAATACATTACTAGAGTTGTATGGCAAATGTAATGCAGCTACAGCAAGGCTCACCGGTGCACTTTGGGGCATATTATCAAGCAATAGGGATAATTATCGCTATTGCTTGGTTAGAGACAAAAATTTACCGCAGCGATGCGGCGATTTTTACCGCAAATAAACCTTGGTATTAACAAGGTTTAACGCAAATGCGGTAAAAATCGTTGCAAAGCATGAATATCGCTGAAAAGTCAGCATTATTCATGCAATAGCGAGCTAATGCTGTTAGCCATGTTATCCACCTCCCATTGGATAACATGGCTAAGAACTGCTCAGGGCAGGTGTTAGCTTTTAGAGATATTCCCGCTTAGCGCAAATATCTCCAAAAGCTAGTAATAGGAGATAGCGATGTTAGCGACTGTTTTCAGTCGCTAACATCTTGGCACGCCCACTTTGCATCTCATTAGTGATAAATATAACTGACATGCAAAGTGGGGCCCAAGATGGTCGCTATCTCCTACTAGCTGTCGCTAACTGGTGTTAGCGGCAGCTAGGTAATAGGGAGATAATTTTATCTCTGCTTTCTTGGCTTTTAAAGCCAAAAAACAGAGATAAACCCCCTTGATAATATACCCCTATATTCAAATTGCTGCGTCAAGACCTATGCCTGCTTCAAGCACATGCACAGTTTTGAAACAGCATGGGCCTGAAAGTCACTGAGTAAAATCTCATGGATTACAGTCAGCCACTTTCAAGACGCATTACTTCAGAGGAACACTTCTTTATGATACAGGGCTTTAGAATGTCACATATCTCCTAGATTCATTAATGTTGTATATATGATACATTATTTCCACTGTCATTATAAAAAATAAAGTGACGAAATTCTAGCGCAAAGAGACGCAACGTCAACATAAAGCTGCCACAATCTGTTTTAAAGTACCCTTTAAATTACAACCAACACTCTCTTTATAGAGACCCCTCAAGTTTTTGTAACAGCTGTTAAATCCTTCCATACTCATCACAAAGCCGCTCCATCACGAGCATTGCCTCAGCTGTCCTCAGGACGGACGACATTTGTAATGGACTTGCCGCTGTGCTTGCGCAACACTAACATTGCGCTTCCACGACACGTTCTTTTGACTAAGCAGAACCATGACGTAACCACTCTATCATGAACACACCTCAACCATGGCTCGGAAAGGAGTAGCTCTATCATGACCATACAAGTACCACTCAGCCCCCCAGCCCCCTAATCCTGAGGCAGAATTACCACTGCAACACAGGATTTAAAGTCCTGCAAAGAACACCATGTAACATTTAGTATCATTTTCCACCAATATTTTCATATATCAGTATTGCTAAACTCACTCACTGAAATGTCGCTCATTTTATTAAATCACTTTTAAAGCATGCCATATAACAATGCACCCAATCCTATGTGGAAGTGTTTATATAAAACATGACATTGCTTTAACGAGGATAGACAAAGAAATAACACAATGATGTAAAAGTTTCTTTATTTTATATACTTACCTAAAAAAATAAAAAAATAAAGTATATTTCTTTTTAAAACGTAGTACCTGAGGAAGAAAATTAAAAATAAGATTATAAAGTACATTTTATTAAAGAAAAAACAATAGGAGACAATAAGAGAGACGCAGAGAAAACTCTCGGATATAATTAGTTGAACTTACCTTATAAATATAATATCTGTGGAGGACAGTAAAAAAAAAATCTGTTATAATACATATTTCTGAATGCAATGTAACAAAATAAGTCAAACAACATATTAAATGGTTTATTTTTGCTGTCCTCAGAATACATTGATAAGAGTGATTTCAATATTAATCATCATATAACAGCGGGGAAAAAAAACACAATCAAAATGATTGTGTTTAAAAAACCCATACAAAATCTGCATACATATTATAAATACCTGAAAAAAACATGTCTTAAATGTTTTCCTCAAATTCGCAATTTCTTGAGTAAGCACACTACATCTTCCACAGTTACAAACTAATTAAAGTATACCACTTATTTTTCAAGATATCTCAACAAAGTCCCGTGCAAGTATCTCCTATAAAAAATCTATTTGAAGGACACAGTTTCTTCTCTCATACCTTTCCGCGTGGCCAAATTGTATAAGCTAACTCATTATCTTTTAAATACCTCTCCCAAAAACTTGCGTCCATATAAGTTTTAAAATAATTATCTAAAGTACTCATTTTCTTCTCTCATATTTTTCCACGTGGCCAAATACTATGAGTTAAGTACTTTTTTTCTGAAATTATTTAATCTTAGTCTTATCTATTGTTTTCTGAACCTTTACAATTAAAATTTGTAACATGTTTTATACCATCAAACATTAAGTAAATTTGTACCTAATGTTATCACTATGCCAAACACAAATTTCATTTATAGATTTGTACACCCTCAGTCACATGATATTTGTAAACTAGTAAGTTTCAGATCTTTACAGTATACATCTTCCTACAGCAAGTCATTCTACTGAAATTTGGGTTCCAAAAATAACAGATAAGAGTTAGTTAAGGCAAAAGGCAAACGTTTTTTGAAAGTCAATTGGCTATCATTGCAAAGCGTCCAGCCACTAGCACACTTCAAATAAGCTGTATAATGTCCTGATGATGTAGAAGGCCCTTCATGAAAAATAATGGCTACAGTTACAAATGTTCTTCTAGAAATAGAAACTTGAGAAGCCACAACATTTTTAATTAAAGTTGACAATTTACTCCCATCAGCTCTGCATCGTTGAAACATTAAAATTACATATTGTCCGTATCTATGGAGAAATAAAGTTGATAACATTTCAGACTTGCATTGAGAACAGACCATGTTCTGATGCGCATCTTTAACTAGTTTATTAAAAGGCACTTCTTTGCAGTCTGGTAATGTCAAATATAAAAATCTTTCACTGTGTATCTCAGTACTACTTAAAAATGAGCAATTATCACACTTATGTTCCCATTTATAAGAAAGGCCAAAAAGACTATCAATATCTACACCTTCATCTTCCAAAACTGTAAACATATACATGATAAATTCCTGACAATCTTGCTGAATATTCTGAGAAAATTGATTTACTCCTGCACATATGTCTAAAACATTCCTTAGTTCTGAAACACTTGCTACTTCACTATCACCACTACTACATATTTCAAATATAGAATTTAAAGAATAGCAAAATGTTTGCTCCTGATTTTCTATAATCTGTTCCTTAACATTTTTCAGAAAGAAAACAACATTAACTACTACATTTGCATAGCAGTTGACACCAGACCTATTTTCAAACTTAAATCCAACAATCTCTTCAATACTAACAGTTTTGCTACGGCTACCGACAACAGCTACATCTTTTTTCGTCGTTTCTCGACTACCTCAGCAGATTTGTCCTCATTTTTCCTTTTCTGACCAACTATACGCCTTTCAATTAAAGGATATTGAGGTAAACTTGGAGCATATTCTCTTCTTAACCTATTATACTCCTTCACACAATTTAAATCTGCACTAATCTTTGTCTTATCATAATCAATTAGATAAAGTCCACATAAAGTTCTAACTCGCAATAAAGCAACATACGCCATACCCTCTTTGAATACAATGCTTCCAATATTATCAAAGCACAATCTACACTTAAACCTTGAGATTTATGTATAGTCACTGCATATGCCAAACAAATTGGAAATTGCTTACGACGGACATATAAGTCTTTCACAAGCAAAAAACGAGTTGAACATCGACTAATTTGTTGAACTTCCTCAATTCCATCAAATTTTATTCTCAAAAATTCAATCTCATCTCTATTTGTATAATTGACAAAACCAACAACATTACCCATTGCTCCATTTACCAATCCTCTTTCTACATGTAAATTTCTCCTTAAAATTATCCGACAATTTAAACATACCGTACATACAGATTTTTCTCTAAACCAGCAGTTTTAGATATAGTTTTTTGAAGAGAATTCAATTTTAACTTCAACTTTTCAGACAAAACAATAGTACTACCTTCATGCTCTATTCTATCTTTAGCTTCCAGTTTCTTAATTTCTTGATTTTCTAAATTCAACATTTTCTCATTAAAAACTGAACATTCTTTCAGAGTTGGCATCAAGCATATCACTGACTTATCTGCTACCTCTTTACTATATATTTTCTCAGGTACATTATCTTCATTAGGAAACAGCTTGGAAAGTAATCGGGTTCGTAGAGTGTGTTTCGCATCTTCAGTTAGTTTTCCAATCCTAATATCTTGAAGAATATTTCCATATTTAGTATCCTTTGCCTGTCGCATATTTTGAATCAGTTCAGTATATTTGAAATGTGACCATATATTTACATTTCCAATACTGCCCAGGCACTTTCTGGTCTCCTCATGTGTAACAGTTTCAAATACAGGTTGTCCTTTCACAGGAGTTAGCTGCAGTAGATCTCCAAAAACTATGACATGTTTACCTCCAAATAACATATCATATTCTGTCTTAAGTGTCTGTTGCATTCTTAAATGCACAAAAGCAAGCATTAAATTGGATACCATGCTTACTTCATCAATAATAAGAAGTTTCATTTTTTTAAGGACTCTAGAAACTTCAAAACAAGCTTCTCCAGATAGCTTCTGATAATTTAATTTATTTTCATGTTCAACTGGCAGCATCAGTAAACGATGTAAAGTAACACCTTTAATATTATGTGCTGCCAATCCAGTTGGAGCAGTAACAACACACGACAGTGTTGACTGAGTTGTTTGCTGTAAATATGTAGTAATTCCTTTAATTAGGAAACTTTTACCAGTCCCAGCTTCTCCACTTACATATAATCGAATAGGTTCAAATGACATACATGAGCAATCTTTTCTCTCATTACGAAAGCCATGCTCAATGTGCTCTGTCACTTCATCATATATCTGTCTTTGCTCAACATTAAACTGCTTCTTTAATTCTTCTAAGTCGATTACTTCCTCTTGACCGTGCTGCATTGCTCTTTCCACCTCATCCATGGCGGTGGCTGCTTCATTTTGGATAATTGGTTGTCCCAGTGGATCTTGACTTAATGAAGCCGAACTTTGACTACCTTGTGAATGGAAAGGGTCGACCACTCGGTCCCCCCGAACGTATGGTAGGGGGCCCGGATCCCCCCGGGAAACCATTTTGGGCGGGGGGCGTGTCACGGCTGGTATGCCCAAAGCGGCGTAGCCGGGGCGCGCCTTTTCCCACCCAAGAGGGGTTGTCCTAGACACCTACACCGTTGGCCACGCCCTGTAGGCGTACCGGAGGAGGGTACACGCCCTCCCGAAGAGGAATAAAGAGAGCTGGAATCCGAAGAAGCATCCTCTTGTTCCTGTGCTTGGAAGCTGCACCCACTCGTTGCACGTGAGCCCTCGACGGAACAAGGAGCAATTTTGAGAACTTGAAATTGTTGTGTTTCTCTTTCAGGACTTCGAGCCTAAGGGTCCAGGACCGTGTTGAGCAACAGGGATCAAATATCCGTTAAACAATGCCTGGCAAGAAGGCGGGAAAGAAGTCTGGGACTGATCAGATGCTTCGCATGCTGATAAAAGATATGGCGAGTATAAAGAAGCAGATGGCGGCAATGAACAATACGGGTAAACCGAAGAAGGTTATAGGCCCGGCATTGCCGGGAGTTGTCCCCGCGGGGAGGGGTAAAAGGGTCAGGAATAGGACGGCAGGGGAGGAGGTCCCGGTTCCCGAGTTACCCCCGGCAAGCCCGGTCATTCCAGTCGAGGCCCCGGTACCGATCCCAGACGCGGGTCAACCGATTCCGGTTGTTGTTACGCCCGCCAGCGAGGAGGACATGCCTCCCGAATTAGCCGCCCAGTTAGCCGCATGGCTTGGCAGAAAGACGGGGGGTGCTACGGCACCGGGAGACACGGCCAAAGAGGCCAAGTTACTAATGCAGCAGTTGCGGTACGTATCCTTCGATGATGCCATCGCCATGTTGAATCGCCTGGGGCCCGGAGCGCTGATGGCGAAGTCAGATATCGAGTCAGCGTTCCGGTTGCTCCCGGTACACCCACGGGATCAGCGTCTGTTCCAAGGACGTTACTACATGGATAGATGTATGCCAATGGGTTGCTCCATCTCTTGTGCTTATTTTGAGAAATTCAGTTGTTTTCTGCAATGGGCGTTCACCAAAGCCACTGGCCATACCCAGGTTATGCATTACCTAGATGATTTTTTATTCTTGGGGGCAGCCGGCGACACACAATGTGCGCAGGCGTTACGAGAATTTTGCACTCTCATGAAGCGGTTCGGGGTGCCATTGGCACCAGGTAAGACGGTTGGACCATCTACTTCACTCGAGTTTCTTGGAATTGAGCTCGATTCTGTGGAGGGATGTTTCCGTTAGCCAGTGGGGAAAGTAGCGAAGTTCAGGGCTTCCCTGGAACTGTGCATTAGCAAAGAGAAAGTTACTCTCCATCAGTTACAACAAGCAGTAGGCCAGCTTAACTTTGCCCTAAGAGTGATACCAATGGCCCGCCCCTTTTCCCGCTCTATTGCACAAGCCATGGTTGGTCTCAAGGAAGGACACCATCGCACGAGACTGTCTGCAGAGGTTCGCCAGGACATGCGCATATGGTTGGCATTTCTGGCGGATTTCAACGGTCGAGTGGTCCTCGGACGAGCTGGGTTTGTGGACCGACTCGGCGGGGAGCGTGGGATTTGGCGCCATCTTTGGTAATCGATGGTCGGCGCAAACATGGCCGACGTGGTGGCACACCAGCGGTCTCACAGGTAACATTGGGTTTCTCGAGTTCCCCATTTTTGTGGCTCTGAAGGCATGGCCGGATGAGTTCCGAGATCGCTCCGTGGTGTTTTGGTCCGATAAAATGACTGTAGTTGAATGTATAAATAATCAGGCAGCACGCTGCAAGTGGATATTGAGATTACTGAAGGAAATTGTACTACTTTGCATGAGACTGAACGTACAATTCAGGGCGAAGCATGTGCCAGGTGTACTGAACCAGGCGGCTGATGCACTCTCTCGTTCACACATGCAGGCTTTCAGGGGTTATCTACCTTCCGCGGACCTAGCGGCGGCACCATTTCCCGAAGCACTCTGGCTACTCGGTGCCCCGGATTACAAGACCTCGTGGCAGCAAGCCTAGCCCCCAGGACAAGGAAGGCATACGAAGGAGCGTTTCGTTCCTATTGTGCATTTTTGGGTCGGGCAGGAGGGGACAATTGGGGTCAGGAGGAGTATGTCCTGAAGTTTCTAGTAGCACTGCACAGTGCAGGCCGATCAGCGGCAACGGCCAATAGGCACCGGGCCGCCATTTCATTCATGGCGCAGGCGCATGGCATCAAGGACCCCACATCATCCTTTTTGGTAAAGAAGGCCCTTCGTGGTTGGCAACGCCTTGAGGGTCGTAGAGTAGACGAAAGGCACCCGATTGGGTTAGAAAGGTTGTCCCTGCTGATGTCGATACTCCCCACGACATGTTCCTCCCAGTTCGAGGCAGTGCTGTTCCGGGCCGCTTTCGCATTAGCGTTCCATGGGGCTATGCGGGTGAGCGAGCTGGTTGCAAGAAATAAGAATGATGTGGAGGGGGGTCTGTGTCGGGATCACATTCTGATCAAGGGTGATTCAATGGTGGTCACAATAGCCAGGTCCAAGACCGACCAGGGTGCTATGGGAGACAGTATTGTTGTCCAGCGCATGCGAGGGTCCCCCATGTGCCCGGTGAAGTGCTTTGAGGAATATTTGGCGCGAAGGGCGGATGCATGGGGGGGGAAGCCTGCTGAGACACATCGACGCCACCCCACTGACAAGGTTTCAGTTTCAGAGGGTGCTAACAATGGCAATCGCAGCGGCGGGCTTGGATCCGGGCGATTTCGGGACCCATTCCTTTAGGATAGGGGAGGCTACAGCCAGGGGTCAGAGTGTTGAGAAGGTGAAACAACTGGGACGATGGTCCTCGAACTGTTATAAGAGGTATGTGCGGTTGCACATGTTGTGAAGTCAATGTTATGCACTCACGCTTCTTGTCTTCTGTTTGGTTTACAGTTTCGCGAGCATGCTATGCGGGGCGGACTGTGCAGTCGACCCGGCACCTGGGGACCAGCGGTCAGAGATCACCGGCTGAGGAAAGAGTGGTGTGGGTCGTGGGCCACTCATACGTGAGGCGGGCCGGGGACATATTCAAAGCAGGTGACGTGATTCACGCAGCTGGGGAATACGGGTACAGGGTGACCTTCCACGGAAGGGGCAGGCTCTGTATTGACCAGTTTCAATGTTTTGTCGAGGAACTGTTAGGGCGGAAAAGGTCACCGCCGTCTGTAATCATAGTACACATGGGGGGCAGTGACTTGGTGACACTCGGTCGGCGAGTACTACTCGAGCGAGTTCTATCCACTGTTAGCTGGCTGGCGAGAAGGATCCCGGGGTGCACGATAGCATGGTCCCACATGATTCCCAGGAAGGTGTGGCGGGGGGGGCCTCTCTGTGTCAGCACTGAACCATTCAGTAAAAAAGGTCAATAACAAACTTGGTAGGTTGTTTCGCTCGGCGCAGTTGCACTGTATTCCGCATGGATGTATTCGGGGGATCACATGTATCTCGAGGATGGGGTCCATTTGTCCCCGGAGGGGAATGTCTTACTCATAGGAGACTTCATAGCATGGTTAAGGGGTTTGTAAAAGCATGACCTTTAGTAGGAGTTTGTGGGGGGGCCGGATAGCCGGTCAACTATCCGGCCTGTGGCGGTAAGGTCATGATCGGTTAGCAGTAATTTCAAGGTCCCTAGAGGGGGGGGCGCCACCCATTATGGATGGGAGCGCCCGGGGGGAGGCGGCCATTGGCCCCTCACACGGGGAGGCGGCACCCACTAAGTATGGGTCGCCTAAGGGAAGGCGGTCATAGGCCCCTTCCAGGGGAGGAGGCGGCTGGATGCCCCTCCTATGAATTTCCCGGGGCCCGGATATCCGCGACGGCGGATGTGATAGACAGTGTGGGGTGGGAGGGGGGTCCACGCTACCTCCTTACAGACACCTCACACGAGTCCTCGGACGACGGTTAAGATGGCGTCGAGTTAATAGGGGGCCCCCGCAAAGACAAGGGAAATTGGAGTTGGCACAGAGGTACAGTCCTCTGCGCGCCCGCCCTCACATCGTGAGGGGGAGAGTTCTGGTAGTAGGGATCTGACACCGGTTGCGACCTTGCCGTTGGCCCGTAATGCTAGGATGTACAATTTTAATTTAGAAAGTATGCATTTGCAGGATGTTAGACTCGGCTAGGAAAACCTTTGTACTAGAGATTTGTTAAGGTTAGCCAATGAACATGTCTTCATCGAAATGTAATAAATGAAAATTGTACATGATATGAAACTGTTATTTTTAATGTTTTAATTTTGTTTCATATTTTAATAAATACGGCCGGGAGGGTAACTCCCTCCCGCCTTCCAAAAGTTCAGAACTGCGTCCGTCTTCCCATCCTTGGGGATTGTGTTGGGAGGGGGTGACAGGCATCCCGGCCATACTATCTCTAGCAATCTCCGCTGCAATTGTCGCTTCTTGCTCTATTTCATCATTCAACATTTGGAGATAATTACTAAAAACAGGACATTCAATATTAATTTTAGATGCGTTGAATGAATCTTCATAACTATCAAAGTCTCCAAGTAGTTCCTCTTCTCTACGCCATGGTTTAAAGAGTTGCAAAAGAGCAAAATAGTAAAATTCTCTTTTGTCAGGTGTTTCGCAACTCAGTTTCCGATAATTTATCAAGTGTCCTTTTCTTTGTTTCACCAGACATCCTTCATGTCCAATTACAGCGTGTACACCTTTATCAATGTTCTCCGTAACATTCCTTTTAAAAGTATAATTTTGAAGTATTTCATACAGACAAACGTTTTCAAGCAGAGTACTTCTATTTGGATAGTATGTATCCAACATATTTGTTTTCAAAATGTCTGTACTGTTTGGTTCTTTCTGGGCTAAATATTCAATTTCTTGCACAGGTTTCAGAACACGGTTTCGTGTTTCTGCTAGGCCCAAACTCACCCAGAGAATAGTCCTTGATTTAGCATAAAGACTTGCTGATGATAATCTGTCACAACATTCATATGCTCCAATTTCTCGATGAGACAGCATCTTCAAACTGTACGTATACAATTTCTTGCTTAGGCTCTTTTCATGAGAAATGTCTTCCCACATCTCCTTCAATTCCGTCTTTTCAGATTTCGTAATGTAAGACGTTACATATCGAGCCACAGCAATAGAATTGTCTGCAACATATTGTATGTCCATGTTAGCATTCCACATGGACAAAATCACTGGGTTATAGTCATTTATATATTTGGATTCTTCACCTCTTCTTAAATTGTACGTATTTTTAGGTGACCTCCTTCTGATATTATGTCGCAAACATGACATCAAATTGTTGACTCTTCCTTTTGAAAGTACCGGTCGTGCAAATCCAAAGCGACATTTGGTGTAGAATTTGCTCTTTGATTTGAATTTTCGCCGACAATATTTTCCACAAAGATGACTTTGAAAATGTAACACTTTTCCTCTTAAGTCCTTATCAGTTGTACCATTAGGTATGTCACAAGTGGCATACTGTTCAATAAAAGACAGTACAGTCTCATCCGAGTCTATTCCAAATTTAGGAGCATCCTTGATCCATAACAGCATATGAATATGAGGAGCACCTCTTGCTTGATATTCTTTTCTCCAAAAGAAATCCAGTACTTCACCAAGAGGCGGATTTTTCTTGTTTGTAATGAAAGACATCATAGCTTCAAATCTATGATTAAAATATCTGCAAACATTAACTGGATCTAATGAACACAGTTCTCCAGGTGTCTTGTAGTTTATGTTTTCTATGTTTGCATTCGCCTCCCGAAGAAATTCAAGTAAATCTTCCCAAGCATACTCTGCACAGCTTAGAGTTAAAAACCATGTTGGTGCGCCTAAGTTTCTAAGCATGCACTTCAAATCTCCATGACGACGGTACCAATACTCATTAGTACCCTGCTGACAAGCCATTAAATTAATTAGATGTGAATCCAAAACACTATCTTTCTGTTGCACTTTATCCATAAATTCCTTTGCTGAAATATTTTGCAGATGTACACCACTTTTTAAGATATGATTTACTGCATAAGACAGACCAGATAAGTCACTCTCAAACAGAAGATGAAACAAATATGGAATGCATTGGCGAAACCTCGGATCTTCTGCATATAATCTTGTTGTCCGGTACTCAGATGCAGGAATCTGCATAGGTCGATCATCATATCGTGTACCTTCACCTGTAGGAAATAACTGTGGAAAACAACGACCTTCCAAACTTTCTTCCCACACACTAATAGGATTTCCTTTCGCCTTTTTCATCTGAAATAATTCAATAGCATTCCCTATTGCTTCTTTGGAATGCAGTGGATGAACACTGTAATGTTCATAAATTTCTTCAGTTCTGGATACATCAACTTTTTCAATTTGTCCACTAGACAAATCACTATCCTCTTCTTCACTTACATCTTCTTGTTCTACGTATACATCTTTGTAGTACTTATTGTTTTGCACTAAATACAACGTTGCCTTTTTCACTTTCCTAACATCCACTAAATCTTGCCAGATTTTCTTACTCTTTGTAGGTACACCATTAACTAGAATAACTAGAGGTTCCTCTTCTACATTTTCAACACCAATTGTTTCCATATTTTTTTTTAAATCAAGTGGCAAATACACAACTCTACCCTTTAATCCTCTTTGTAAATCTGAAGGATTTAATTTACCAGTCTTAGGCTCCATACGAACAATAGCCTGAAAAGGATGTACACATTGAATCAGAATAGTCTCATAAATATTTAAATCCATCAATTCTGATGGAATATTTATCAACTCTAGATTATTATGAACAGCTCTAGCAGGCATTTTATTTTCATTTAATTTATTATAACAATATTTACAAACACGTTGCTCAAAACCCAAATCAAAATAGTTTTCCACCAACAAATAAGTTGCAAAATCTTTCCATTGACCATTACTTTCATCTTCACTTTTTAAATATAAATCAACTAACCTAGTTTGACTTTTGTAATGAATGCGTCGACAACAGACACAAGAAAAATTTGGTTTCTCACCTGCAATTACCTTAAACTTTATTAGTTCCTGTTCAAAATTTTCAATATTAACATTTCCAACATTTTCTAACACATTTCCTTCTATAATTATATCAGTTTCTGCATTATCTTCCTCTGGACGAAAATAACTTACCTCAATTTCTGCACAAATCTTCTTAACATCTAATTCACATCCATGCAAAAGAGCACTATTTAACTGTTTAAGTTTAAGTGCTGGACTTTTTGCATAGTACAACTTTCTCACTAATTTTCTCATTTTAGTATGATGCACTGCTAACATCCTGAAGTGATGAAACACACTCTGGCATATTTTTTTAGAAAGACAAGCCAGAGAATGGCCTTGCAGACCTATTTTTTCTCGCACTCTGCATTGATCTAATTCTTGCAACATTTTAATTTTTTTTTTAGACTTTCTTTAGTGTACTTACGTAAGAAATTGCGAAAGAAATCAATTGAATCCTGTCGTACACTACAAATGCTACTACAATTAAAACCACAGATTCATTTCCTAATAGAATACAGATAATAACAGAAAATCTCTGAACAAAGTAGTAAATCCTGTAGTGAATGTTTGTTCTAAATTTATCACACTCCATATCTGTTTTAACATTATAGACAGTTTTTTATTCTAATTTTTAAAGCATACAAACAGTACACTTTTTTCAAGAACTATCGGTCATCGTAGGTATTTTAATCATTTTTACTACAATCTCTTTTACACTTCATGAGAACATATCTTATCACTCTCATTAAGCACATCATCGACGAATATATCAAGAAAACTGTTCTCACGAATGCTTTGCTATCAAATTTTTTTTATTTATTTAAAATTTCATAATTTAGAAGAACTTCCAACATTAGTTCATCAGGGACTTCTTCAAGTCCATTGTCCTCATCTCCTTCTACCATCTCTAAATAAGCTGAATCTAAAGATATGTCTATGAAATCATTATTTTCATCTGTTTCCTCTTGAAACACTGCGTCTAAAATTTCCTCCATCAGTTCATTAATGATGTCAAAATGAATTTCATTGTCTTCTGACCAATTCTCCATAACTAGACTGTTTTTATTCTTCTGTATCCTTTTAAAAAAATATAGAGACTAAATTATATCTTTTTTCATAAGTGTATAACTGAAAAGTACATTTACTCATTTTTAAACTACATATATTTTTATAATCTCTAACTTATTAACTCTATATATTGTAAGATACAACATTCCTCTTGTTTTGAAAAAGAAATTAGCAATATAACCCTAAACATTTACACTGATCTTTTTTTTCCATTAAATAATTACTGTTGTTAAAAGACATTTCACTGTAAAATTTATTTTTAGATTTTCTAGATATCTGAAATATTTATTACCTGTACAATAATTTTTAGAGACCCATTTTTTCAGTTCATCACTACAAAGTGCAATATAAATTTATGCACTCTGAAGAAAACAACCACCCCCAACCAACTCTGCAAAGAAACTGGAACAAAATCACCATCGACCAGATCTCCTCATCGCTCCTTCTTAACACCCCAGCCCACTCCTCTAACCCAGACCAAGCCGCCGCTAACTTCACCCTATGGTTATCCAACACCGCCGACACCTTAGCACCACTGAAAAAACGCCAAAGCAAACCTGGCAACAAGAAGGCCTCATGGTTCAACGATGATCTCAAGAAGTCCAAGAAACTCTGCCGCTCCCTTGAAAAGGCCTGGAAAAAAGACCCAACCACCAGCACCAAGGACGCCTTCAAAAACGCCACTCGCACTCACCACCAACTAATCCGAAAGGCCAAGAAAACAGCATTCAAGGATCGACTTGACAACAACGCCCACAACAGCAAGGAACTTTTCAACTTCGTCAAGGAATTTTCCAATCCCTCGGCCAACTCCAACGACATCACCCCCTCTCAAGCCCTCTGCGACTCCCTAGCCTCATTCTTCCACAACAAGATTGCAGACATCCACAACAGCTTCGACAACCAACCCGGAGACCAACCCTCCCAACCATATGCTGAACACTCTACCCCCGCGAACACCCTTAACGACTGGAAGCCAATCTCCACTGAGGACACCATCCGCCTGATGAACTCCATCCACTCAGGATCCCCCACAGACCCATGTCCTCACTACATCTTCAACAAAGCAGACTCCGTCATAGCACCGCACCTCCGAGACGTCATCAACTGCTCCTTCAACTCCGCCACCTTCCCGGAAAACTGGAAACACGCTGAACTCACGCCCTTCTGAAAAACCCCACAGCGGACCCCACCGAACTAAAAAATTACCGCCCCATTTCACTCCTTCCATTCCCGACCAAAGTAATCGAGAAAGCTGTCAACAACCAGCTCGCCGCTTTCCTCGAAGCCAACAAATCCCTCGACTCCTCACAATCTGGCTTCCGAGCAAAACACAGCACCGAAACCGCCCTCATCGCAGCAACAGACGACATTCGAACCCTACTGGACAATGGAGACACAGTCGCCCTCATCCTCCTCGACCTCTCTGCAGCATTCGACACAGTCTGCCACAGCACCCTTTTACAACGCCTCAGTAACATCGGAATACAAGGAAAAGCACTTGAATGGATCACCTCGTTCCTCACCGGAAGAACCCAGAGAGTCCGCCTCCCACCATTCAAGTCCGAGGCCACTGAAGTCATCTGCGGCGTACCACAAGGATCTTCACTCAGCCCCACCCTCTTCAACGTATACATGAGCCCCCTCGCGGCCATCGCCCGCCAACACAACCTCAACATTATCTCTTACGCGGATGACACTCAACTAATCCTTTCTCTCACCAAGGACCCCAACACCGCCAAAACTAACCTACACGAAGGAATGAAAGAAGTTGCTGAATGGATGAAACACAGCCGTCTGAAACTGAACTCAGATAAAACTGAAGTCCTCATCCTAGGTACATCCCCCTCTGCATGGGACGACTCTTGGTGGCCGGAAGCCCTTGGAAAAGCACCCATCCCAACAGACCACGCACGGAACCTAGGCGTTATCCTGGATTCCTCACTTTCAATGAACAGACAAGTCAGCGCCGTATCCTAATCCTGCTTCAATATTCTTCGCATGCTCAAAAAAACATTTCGCTGGATCCCCACCGAAACCAGGAAAACAGTCACCCATGCCCTGGTCACGAGCCGACTGGACTACGGAAACACCCTCTACGCAGGTACTACCGCTAAACTCCAGAAGAAACTCCAACAAATCCAAAACGCCTCTGCCAGGATCATATTAGACATCCCACGCAACGAACACATCTCTGGTCACCTGAAAGACCTCCACTGGCTACCCGTCAATAAGAGAATCACTTTCCGCCTGCTAACCCACGCACACAAATCACTCTACGACATCGGACCAGAATGCCTCAACTCAAGACTGTCCTTCTACACCCCCTCCCGCCAACTACGTTCTTCCAGCCAAGCCCTCGCCACTGTACCTCGCATCAACAAGACCACCATGGGAGGCAGATCCTTCTCATACCTGGCCGCTAAAACATGGAACTCACTCCCCACTTACCTTCGCCTTACCCAGAACCACCTAGCATTCAGAAAACAACTTAAAACGTGGATATTTGACAAGTAATCTTCCTCCCCTTCCTAAGCGCCTTGAGACCCTCTGGGTAGGTAGTGCGCTATATAAATTTTCTGACTTGACTTGACTATACAAACCATAGCATTCACTTAACAGATTACTACTTCCCACAGAGACAGTTCCATTTATGTTTCAACAGCATACTCACCATGTAAATGTCATAGCATATGCAAAATGTCATACTAACCATGAAGAACCACCTCATAATAAAGCTCTGCATTAATATGTAAAAAAGTGCCTATACATAGTATAATCACAGATATGCAGAAAAGATGACCATCACATTTAGAACCATATCATAATACCTCTCTGTAAATAAAGGTGAAACACTGCCAAACATAATACAACAAGATTTCAAAAATAATGAGCACTTCACAAGAATTAATTAAAGGAAACCTGAAAGAATTATACTCCAATGATTTGTAAATCTCAACTCCTTCCAAAAGAACACATGCACCAAGCTCATTAAAAGATAATTTGAACTGTCAATGGAGAACATCTCAAAATACATATCTAGTATAAGCAGAGAGAACCACATGTGAAAAATTAAAGATAAAATCATGTTCCGAACATTTAAAAAAATATTCTTTATTATTTTCATCACCACCCACAGAAATTGCCAAAGCAAAAAGGTAACTCACCTGAAAAAAAGAATATATTCCCTCAAATTGTATAATTCAAAAAGCAGGTTGTTGCTTTCAGGCACCAAACACTCTAAGAAAGGAAATAATATTTTTTTTTAACTTATTACAAACTTATTTCCTACACAATATACAGTCATTATAGCATTGAACAAGCATAACTGATAAGTTCCCCAAAATCCTCTGCATTAAAACAAAATACAAAATTTCTCATTTATAAAAGCATTGCGCCACAGATATGTCACTTTTTCCCATGTTAAAATTGATGCACCTGCAATAGTAGGCCTTCATAACTAAAAGCCCAAGTCACAAAAAAATAAAGGCCTTATTTATGAAGACCTTGCGCCGCCAGTGCGTCACTTTTAACATGGGAAAAAGTGACGCACCGGTGGCGCAAGGCCTTCATAAATAAGGCCCCATGTCCATAGACAAAAAATACAGGGCCAGCATTAGACATATGCAAGCAGTACACTTGCACAGGACCACCAAACCCCAAGGGCCACCATGTTAATATTTATCCTTAATATAATAATCCTCTGAGAATGGATACATATTTGCGTGGCAGCCCATACCAGAAATTTGGCGTCCTCTGACTCTGATCCACTACCAAACACCCTGACCCCCCCCCTCCCCTCTTCACTGAACTCCGCACTCCACCCCGCCCGGACCCCCTGTTACAAACCCCTTACCTACCCTCCCTGCCCAAGGCCACCATGAGCCTAGAACCGCCCCTGGTAAATTTATAACACACAGCATTACTAAAACTCAAAGAATAGGCGACAGGCACATAAACTAAATAGTACATAAAGACACATATTTTTTACATAATCCCATTGAAAAACATGTAGTAATTTTTTTTAATCTATCATGCATCTGGCCCTCCAGAACCGCTTTGAAAACTCCTGCTTTAAACCTTTACATTTCATTTTTAAACCATACACTTTCAATTACATTTTTTATTTAATTACAATTCCTGTAATGTTACACACCTTTTCAAAAATACACCAGTCCCTGTTATTATAACGATTTTTTTTCATTCTTCATCAGTGATACTTTCTTAACATATAATGAAAATCACTATAACTTTTTAAACGACAAAGCTAACGCGGTAAAAATAACTCTCCATTTGCTTTCCTTTAAGAATGTAGATTATCTACCCCACGCATGCGATCCTTGATATTTGCATTTGGCAGTGAATACCGACCTTGAATCGGAAGACATGAACAACAGCTCCATTGTCATATTTAGAACTTAACGTAGCATCTGCTCACACACATATCTTTCACTTAGCTAATATTCACAGAGAACAGCATTTGTGTAAAAAAAAAAATTGACCTTCCTTTACAATTTGCTCAAATGACTCGCTTATTTTTTAACGCATCCTCCGCTTAAAGACAGGCTATTTTCTTGATAACTACTAAGCAATATTTAAGTGACTACTCTGCTAGAAAATTTATCAAGTCATTGTGCTACTCTTCACTCCATAGCCGGCGACCTATTTCTGTGGAGTTCTTGTTGAACTGGCAGTGCTGCGTCGTTTCCCTTACCATCTTGGTAAATTCGAAATGGATGTCCCTCCTATCTTCGCAAACGAGCCGGACCACTTAGAACTATTTTGACAGAGAATGCTTCTCTACTACGGCACCTTAGCACTCTCGACTTTGAATACTTCATATCGATTATCATTTCGATATTCGTATTTCACCTGTGTGCAGCCTGTATTTCATTGCCTGAGCTGTGATTTCATGTGGGCCCTGGACTTATGTCTCTGCAACTTGGTACCTCCTGAAGCGAATTACAATCACCTCATGAATCCGTTAATTGATCATGAACAGCTTTGTTACAACAGAGGGTTTATGGCCTTTGCAGCGATACAAGGAGTTCTGGGTCATTGGAATATATTCGCAGCGGCGCAAGATTTCCTAACAGAGAGCTACATCGAAAACCCACCGAGCTGTCCTCTGATGGTAAAAGAGACTCCGATAATAACAGATCATGAATGCTGCTTTCCTCTTTTCAATTGGATGGCTGACATGTTTTCAGATGATAACAGTGATTTCCTGTTAGAAGCACTTGCTGCCTACTTTGCCTACACAATGGACGGATAACTCTTTCCTAACAGAGAGCTACATCGAAAACCCACCGAGCTGTCCTCTGATGCTAAAAGAGGCTCCGATAATAACAGATCATGAATGCTGCTTTCCTCTTTTCAATTGGATGGCTGACATGTTTTCAGATGATAACAGTGATTTCCTGTTAGAACCACTTGCTGCCTACTTTGCCTACACAATGGACGGATAACTCTTTCCTAACAGAGAGCTACATCGAAAACCCACCGAGCTGTCCTCTGATGGTAAAAGAGGCTCCGATAATAACAAATCATGAATACTGCTTTTCTCTTTTCAATAGGATGGCTGACATGTTTTTAAATGATAACAGTGATTTCCTGTTAGAAGCAGAAGCTACCTACTTTGCCTACACAATGCTTCGATAACTCTTATGCAAGCCATTGACGTCCTCATTTCCTTTTGCCTCCCTATATTCTTTTGTATATTTTCTTAACAAGAACAGACCTATTGGCTTTACTAACAGTGGACATTATGATTTCGTGCTGGTTAAATTTTGGTCTTTTATGTGGACAACATTTTTTTCTTCAGCTACTCGATTTTCAACTTTATTTTTTTTTAAACTCTAATCTCAACAATTCTATTGCATATCTTATTTTATGTTATTTCAAACGTACTCGAAGCAAAACTCGCTAATATATGCTACATGTGCCCTGATTAATGTGTAAATATAGAACGAGTTTTTTATACCATTCGCCATTTCGCCTTTCAACTGCTTATTTCCGCCTCACACGCCTCTGCTCCTTTAATTTTCCATAAAAATATATTTTTTTAAATACATAAGAGAAAAATATGTTATTTCAATAATATTTCCTTTGTTTTTCGTGCTGTATTTCAAATGCAATACTGCAACCTTCAAAAGATATCTCAATACAGTAGTTCTTCTCAACAGTGATTTGCGAACCATCCAACAGATTACATACATGCACCTCTCGCCATTTTGTCGCTTTTGGCGCCTTTCTTTCCCCTCACACAGTAACATAACACAAACTAGATAGTGCTTCGCGACCTTTAGTAGGAGTTTGTGGGGGGGCCGGATAGCCGGTCAACTATCCGGCCTGTGGCGGTAAGGTCATGATCGGTGAGCAGTAATTTCAAGGTCCCTAGAGGGGGGGCACCACCCATTATGGATGGGAGCACCCGGGGGGAGGCGGCCATTGGCCCCTCACACGGGGAGGCGGCACCCACTAAGTATGGGTCGCCTAAGGGAAGGCGGTCATAGGCCCCTTCCAGGGGAGGAGGCGGCTGGATGCCCCTCCTATGAATTTCCCGGGGCCCGGATATCCGCGACGGCGGATGTGATAGACAGTGTGGGGTGGGAGGGGGGTCCACGCTACCTCCTTACAGACACCTCACACGAGTCCTCGGACGACGGTTAAGATGGCGTCGAGTTAATAGGGGGCCCCCGCAAAGACAAGGGAAATTGGAGTTGGCACAGAGGTACAGTCCTCTGCGCGCCCGCCCTCACATCGTGAGGGGGAGAGTTCTGGTAGTAGGGATCTGACACCGGTTGCGACCTTGCCGTTGGCCCGTAATGCTAGGATGTACAATTTTAATTTAGAAAGTATGCATTTGCAGGATGTTAGACTCGGCTAGGAAAACCTTTGTACTAGAGATTTGTTAAGGTTAGCCAATGAACGTGTCTTCATCGAAATGTAATAAATGAAAATTGTACATGATATGAAACTGTTATTTTTAATGTTTTAATTTTGTTTCATATTTTAATAAATACGGCCGGGAGGGTAACTCCCTCCCGCCTTCCAAAAGTTCAGAACTGCGTCCGTCTTCCCATCCTTGGGGATTGTGTTGGGAGGGGGTGACAGGCATCCCGGCCATACTATCTCTAGCAATCTCCGCTGCAATTGTCGCTTCTTGCTCTATTTCATCATTCAACATTTGGAGATAATTACTAAAAACAGGACATTCAATATTACTTTTAGATGCGTTGAATGAATCTTCATAACTATCAAAGTCTCCAAGTAGTTCCTCTTCTCTACGCCATGGTTTAAAGAGTTGCAAAAGAGCAAAATAGTAAAATTCTCTTTTGTCAGGTGTTTCACAACTCAGTTTCCGATAATTTATCAAGTGTCCTTTTCTTTGTTTCACCAGACATCCTTCATGTCCAATTACAGCGTGTACACCTTTATCAATGTTCTCCGTAACATTCCTTTTAAAAGTATAATTTTGAAGTATTTCATACAGACCAATGTTTTCAAGCAGAGTACTTCTATTTGGATAGTATGTATCCAACATATTTGTTTTCAAAATGTCTGTACTGTTTGGTTCTTTCTGGGCTAAATATTCAATTTCTTGCACAGGTTTCAGAACACGGTTTCGTGTTTCTGCTAGGCCCAAACTCACCCAGAGAATAGTCCTTGATTTAGCATAAAGACTTGCTGATGATAATCGGTCACAACATTCATATGCTCCAATTTCTCGATGAGACAGCATCTTCAAACTGTACGTATACAATTTCTTGCTTCGGCTCTTTTCATGAGAAATGTCTTCCCACATCTCCTTCAATTCCGTCTTTTCAGATTTCGTAATGTAAGACGTTACATATCGAGCCACAGCAATAGAATTGTCTGCAACATATTGTATGTCCATGTTAGCATTCCACATGGACAAAATAACTGGGTTATAGTCATTTATATATTTGGATTCTTCACCTCTTCTTAAATTGTACGTATTTTTAGGTGACCTCCTTCTGATATTATGTCGCAAACATGACATCAAATTGTTGACTCTTCCTTTTGAAAGTACCGGTCGTGCAAATCCAAAGCGACATTTGGTGTAGAATTTGCTCTTTGATTTGAATTTTCGCCGACAATATTTTCCACAAAGATGACTTTGAAAATGTAACACTTTTCCTCTTAAGTCCTTATCAGTTGTACCATTAGGTATGTCACAAGTGGCATACTGTTCAATAAAAGACAGTACAGTCTCATCCGAGTCTATTCCAAATTTAGGAGCATCCTTGATCCATAACAGCATATGAATATGAGGAGCACCTCTTGCTTGATATTCTTTTCTCCAAAAGAAATCCAGTACTTCACCAAGAGGCGGATTTTTCTTGTTTGTAATGAAAGACATCATAGCTTCAAATCTATGATTAAAATATCTGCAAACATTAACTGGATCTAATGAACACAGTTCTCCAGGTGTCTTGTAGTTTATGTTTTCTATGTTTGCATTCGCCTCCCGAAGAAATTCAAGTAAATCTTCCCAAGCATACTCTGCACAGCTTAGAGTTAAAAACCATGTTGGTGCGCCTAAGTTTCTAAGCATGCACTTCAAATCTCCATGACGACGGTACCAATACTCATTAGTGCCCTGCTGACAAGCCATTAAATTAATTAGATGTGAATCCAAAACACTATCTTTCTGTTGCACTTTATCCATAAATTCCTTTGCTGAAATATTTTGCAGATGTACACCACTTTTTAAGATATGATTTACTCCATAAGACAGACCAGATAAGTCACTCTCAAACAGAAGATGAAACAAATATGGAATGCATTGGCGAAACCTCGGATCTTCTGCATATAATCTTGTTGTCCGGTACTCAGATGCAGGAATCTGCATAGGTCGATCATCATATCGTGTACCTTCACCTGTAGGAAATAACTGTGGAAAACAACGACCTTCCAAACTTTCTTCCCACACACTAATAGGATTTCCTTTCGCCTTTTTCATCTGAAATAATTCAATAGCATTCCCTATTGCTTCTTTGGAATGCAGTGGATGAACACTGTAATGTTCATAAATTTCTTCAGTTCTGGATACATCAACTTTTTCAATTTGTCCACTAGACAAATCACTATCCTCTTCTTCACTTACATCTTCTTGTTCTAC
This sequence comes from Lissotriton vulgaris, assembly GCF_964263255.1. Classification (NCBI taxonomy): domain Eukaryota; kingdom Metazoa; phylum Chordata; class Amphibia; order Caudata; family Salamandridae; genus Lissotriton; species Lissotriton vulgaris. The sequence goes on along the minus strand of NC_141685.1, from coordinate 78,622,396 downwards.
GTATACATCTTTGTAGTACTTATTGTTTTGCACTAAATACAACGTTGCCTTTTTCACTTTCCTAACATCCACTAAATCTTGCCAGATTTTCTTACTCTTTGTAGGTACACCATTAACTAGAATAACTAGAGGTTCCTCTTCTACATTTTCAACACCAATTGTTTCCATATTTTTTTTTAAATCAAGTGGCAAATACACAACTCTACCCTTTAATCCTCTTTGTAAATCTGAAGGATTTAATTTACCAGTCTTAGGCTCCATACGAACAATAGCCTGAAAAGGATGTACACATTGAATCAGAATAGTCTCATAAATATTTAAATCCATCAATTCTGATGGAATATTTATCAACTCTAGATTATTATGAACAGCTCTAGCAGGCATTTTATTTTCATTTAATTTATTATAACAATATTTACAAACACCTTGCTCAAAACCCAAATCAAAATAGTTTTCCACCAACAAATAAGTTGCAAAATCTTTCCATTGACCATTACTTTCATCTTCACTTTTTAAATATAAATCAACTAACCTAGTTTGACTTTTGTAATGAATGCGTCGACAACAGACACAAGAAAAATTTGGTTTCTCACCTGCAATTACCTTAAACTTTATTAGTTCCTGTTCAAAATTTTCAATATTAACATTTCCAACATTTTCTAACACATTTCCTTCTATAATTATATCAGTTTCTGCATTATCTTCCTCTGGACCAAAATAACTTACCTCAATTTCTGCACAAATCTTCTTAACATCTAATTCACATCCATGCAAAAGAGCACTATTTAACTGTTTAAGTTTAAGTGCTGGACTTTTTGCATAGTACAACTTTCTCACTAATTTTCTCATTTTAGTATGATGCACTGCTAACATCCTGAAGTGATGAAACACACTCTGGCATTTTTTTTTAGAAAGACAAGCCAGAGAATGGCCTAGCAGACCTATTTTTTCTCGCACTCTGCATTGATCTAATTCTTGCAACATTTTAATTTTTTTTTTAGACTTTCTTTAGTGTACTTACGTAAGAAATTGCGAAAGAAATCAATTGAATCCTGCCGTACACTACAAATGCTACTACAATTAAAACCACAGATTCATTTCCTAATAGAATACAGATAATAACAGAAAATCTCTGAACAAAGTAGTAAATCCTGTAGTGAATGTTTGTTCTAAATTTATCACACTCCATATCTGTTTTAACATTATAGACAGTTTTTTATTCTAATTTTTAAAGCATACAAACAGTACACTTTTTTCAAGAACTATCGGTCATCGTAGGTGTTTTAATCATTTTTACTACAATCTCTTTTACACTTCATGAGAACATATCTTATCACTCTCATTAAGCACATCATCGACAAATATATCAAGAAAACTGTTCTCACGAATGCTTTGCTATCAAATTTTTTTTATTTATTCAAAATTTCATAATTTAGAAGAACTTCCAACATTAGTTCATCAGGGACTTCTTCAAGTCCATTGTCCTCATCTCCTTCTACCATCTCTAAATAAGCTGAATCTAAAGATATGTCTATGAAATCATTATTTTCATCTGTTTCCTCTTGAAACACCGCGTCTAAAATTTCCTCCATCAGTTCATTAATGATGTCAAAATGAATTTCATTGTCTTCTGACCAATTCTCCATAACTAGACTGTTTTTATTCTTCTGTATCCTTTTAAAAAAATATAGAGACTAAATTATATCTTTTTTCATAAGTGTATAACTGAAAAGTACATTTACTCATTTTTAAACTACATATATTTTTATAATCTCTAACTTATTAACTCTATATATTGTAAGATACAACATTCCTCTTGTTTTGAAAAAGAAATTAGCAATATAACCCTAAACATTTACACTGATCTTTTTTTTCCATTAAATAATTACTGTTGTTAAAAGACATTTCACTGTAAAATTTATTTTTAGATTTTCTAGATATCTGAAATATTTATTACCTGTACAATAATTTTTAGAGACCCATTTTTTCAGTTCATCACTACAAAGTGCAATATAAATTTATGCACTCTGAAGAAAACAACCACCCCCAACCAACTCTGCAAAGAAACTGGAACAAAATCACCATCGACCAGATCTCCTCATCGCTCCTTCTTAACACCCCAGCCCACTCCTCTAACCCAGACCAAGCCGCCGCTAACTTCACCCTATGGTTATCCAACACCGCCGACACTTTAGCACCTGACAAAAAAAAGCCAAAGCAAACCTGGCAACAAGAAGGCCTCATGGTTCAACGATGATCTCAAGAAGTCCAAGAAACTCTGCCGCTCCCTTGAAAAGGCCTGGAAAAAAGACCCAACCACCAGCACCAAGGACGCCTTCAAAAACGCCACTCGCACTCACCACCAACTAATCCGAAAGGCCAAGAAAACAGCATTCAAGGATCGACTTGACAACAACGCCCACAACAGCAAGGAACTTTTCAACTTCGTCAAGGAATTTTCCAATCCCTCGGCCAACTCCAACGACATCACCCCCTCTCAAGCCCTCTGCGACTCCCTAGCCTCATTCTTCCACAACAAGATTGCAGACATCCACAACAGCTTCGACAACCAACCCGGAGACCAACCCTCCCAACCATATGCTGAACACTCTCCCCCCGCGAACACCCTTAACGACTGGAAGCCAATCTCCACTGAGGACACCATCCGCCTGATGAACTCCATCCACTCAGGATCCCCCACAGACCCATGTCCTCACTACATCTTCAACAAAGCAGACTCCGTCATAGAACCGCACCTCCGAGACGTCATCAACTGCTCCTTCAACTCCGCCACCTTCCCGGAAAACTGGAAACACGCTGAACTCACCGCCCTTCTGAAAAAACCCACAGCGGACCCCACCGAACTCAAAAATTACCGCCCCATTTCACTCCTTCCATTCCCGACCAAAGTAATCGAGAAAGCTGTCAACAACCAGCTCGCCGCTTTCCTCGAAGCCAACAAATCCCTCGACTCCTCACAATCTGGCTTCCGAGCAAAACACAGCACCGAAACCGCCCTCATCGCAGCAACAGACGACATTCGAACCCTACTGGACAATGGAGACACAGTCGCCCTCATCCTCCTCGACCTCTCTGCAGCATTCGACACAGTCTGCCACAGCACCCTTTTACAACGCCTCAGTAACATCGGAATACAAGGAAAAGCACTTGAATGGATCACCTCGTTCCTCACCGGAAGAACCCAGAGAGTCCGCCTCCCACCATTCAAGTCCGAGGCCACTGAAGTCATCTGCGGCGTACCACAAGCATCTTCACTCAGCCCCACCCTCTTCAACGTATACATGAGCCCCCTCGCGGCCATCGCCCGCCAACACAACCTCAACATTATCTCTTACGCGGATGACACTCAACTAATCCTTTCTCTCACCAAGGACCCCAACACCGCCAAAACTAACCTACACGAAGGAATGAAAGAAGTTGCTGAATGGATGAAACACAGCCGTCTGAAACTGAACTCAGATAAAACTGAAGTCCTCATCCTAGGTACATCCCCCTCTGCATGGGACGACTCTTGGTGGCCGGAAGCCCTTGGAAAAGCACCCATCCCAACAGACCACGCACGGAACCTAGGCGTTATCCTGGATTCCTCACTTTCAATGAACAGACAAGTCAGCGCCGTATCCTAATCCTGCTTCAACATTCTTCGCATGCTCAAAAAAACATTTCGCTGGATCCCCACCGAAACCAGGAAAACAGTCACCCATGCCCTGGTCACGAGCCGACTGGACTACGGAAACACCCTCTACGCAGGTACTACCGCTAAACTCCAGAAGAAACTCCAACAAATCCAAAACGCCTCTGCCAGGATCATATTAGACATCCCACGCAACGAACACATCTCTGGTCACCTGAAAGACCTCCACTGGCTACCCGTCAATAAGAGAATCACTTTCCGCCTGCTAACCCACGCACACAAATCACTCTACGACATCGGACCAGAATGCCTCAACTCAAGACTGTCCTTCTACACCCCCTCCCGCCAACTACGTTCTTCCAGCCAAGCCCTCGCCACTGTACCTCGCATCAACAAGACCACCATGGGAGGCAGATCCTTCTCATACCTGGCCGCTAAAACATGGAACTCACTCCCCACTTACCTTTGCCTTACCCAGAACCACCTAGCATTCAGAAAACAACTTAAAACGTGGATATTTGACAAGTAATCTTCCTCCCCTTCTTAAGCGCCTTGAGACCCTCTGGGTAGGTAGTGCGCTATATAAATTTTCTGACTTGACTTGACTATACAAACCATAGCATTCACTTAACAGATTACTACTTCCCACAGAGACAGTTCCATTTATGTTTCAACAGCATACTCACCATGTAAATGTCATAGCATATGCAAAATGTCATACTAACCATGAAGAACCACCTCATAATAAAGCTCTGCATTAATATGTAAAAAAGTGCCTATACATAGTATAATCACAGATATGCAGAAAAGATGACCATCACATTTAGAACCATATCATAATACCTCTCTGTAAATAAAGGTGAAACACTGCCAAACATAATACAACAAGATTTCAAAAATAATGAGCACTTCACAAGAATTAATTAAAGGAAACCTGAAAGAATTATACTCCAATGATTTGTAAATCTCAACTCCTTCCAAAAGAACACATGCACCAAGCTCATTAAAAGATAATTTGAACTGTCAATGGAGAACATCTCAAAATACATATCTAGTATAAGCAGAGAGAACCACATGTGAAAAATTAAAGATAAAATCATGTTCCAAACATTTAAAAAAATATTCTTTATTATTTTCATCACCACCCACAGAAATTGCCAAAGCAAAAAAGTAACTCACCTGAAAAAAAGAATATATTCCCTCAAATTGTATAATTCAAAAAGCAGGTTGTTGCTTTCAGGCACCAAACACTCTAAGAAAGGAAATAATATTTTTTTTAACTTATTACAAACTTATTTCCTACACAATATACAGTCATTATAGCATTGAACAAGCATAACTGATAAGTTCCCCAAAATCCTCTGCATTAAAACAAAATACAAAATTTCTCATTTATAAAAGCATTGCGCCACAGATATGTCACTTTTTCCCATGTTAAAATTGATGCACCTGCAATAGTAGGCCTTCATAACTAAAAGCCCAAGTCACAAAAAAATAAAGGCCTTATTTATGAAGACCTTGCGCCGCCAGTGCGTCACTTTTAACATGGGAAAAAGTGACGCACCGGTGGCGCAAGGCCTTCATAAATAAGGCCCCATGTCCATAGACAAAAAATACAGGGCCAGCATTAGACATATGCAAGCAGTACACTTGCACAGGACCACCAAACCCCAAGGGCCACCATGTTAATATATATCCTTAATATAATAATCCTCTGAGAATGGATACATATTTGCGTGGCAGCCCATACCAGAAATTTGTCGTCCTCTGACTCTGATCCACTACCAAACACCCTGACCCCCCCCCCCCTCTTCACTGAACTCCGCACTCCACCCCGCCCGGACCCCCTGTTACAAACCCCTTACCTACCCTCCCTGCCCAAGGCCACCATGAGCCTAGAACCGCCCCTGGTAAATTTATAACACACAGCATTACTAAAACTCAAAGAATAGGCGACAGGCACATAAACTAAATAGTACATAAAGACACATATTTTTTACATAATCCCATTGAAAAACATGTAGTAATTTTTTTTAATCTATCATGCATCTGGCCCTCCAGAACCGCTTTGAAAACTCCTGCTTTAAACCTTTACATTTCATTTTTAAACCATACACTTTCAATTACATTTTTTATTTAATTACAATTCCTGTAATGTTACACACCTTTTCAAAAATACACCAGTCCCTGTTATTATAACGATTTTTTTTCATTCTTCATCAGTGATACTTTCTTAACATATAATGAAAATCACTATAACTTTTTAAACGACAAAGCTAACGCGGTAAAAATAACTCTCCATTTGCTTTCCTTTAAGAATGTAGATTATCTACCCCACGCATGCGATCGTTGATATTTGCATTTGGCAGCGAATACCGACCTTGAATCGGAAGACATGAACAACAGCTCTATTGTCACATTTAGAACTTAACGTAGCATCTGCTCACACACATATCTTTCACTTAGCTAATATTCACAGAGAACAGCATTTGTGTAAAAAAAAATTGACCTTCCTTTACAATTTGCTCAAATGACTCGCTTATTTTTTAACGCATCCTCCACTTCAAGACAGGCTATTTTTTTGATAACTACTAAGCAATATTTAAGTGACTACTCTGCTAGAAAATTTATCAAGTCATTGTGCTACTCTTCACTCCATAGCCGGCGACCTATTTCTGTGGAGTTCTTGTTGAACTGGCAGTGCTGCGTCGTTTCCCTTACCATCTTGGTAAATTCGAAATGGATGTCCCTCCTATCTTCGCAAACGAGCCGGACCACTTAGAACTATTTTGACAGAGAATGCTTCTCTACTACGGCACCTTAGCACTCTCGACTTTGAATACTTCATATCGATTATCATTTCGATATTCGTATTTCACCTGTGTGCAGCCTGTATTTCATTGCCTGAGCTGTGATTTCATGTGGGCCCTGGACTTATGTCTCTGCAACTTGGTACCTCCTGAAGCGAATTACAATCACCTCATGAATCCGTTAATTGATCATGAACAGCTTTGTTACAACAGAGGGTTTATGGCCTTTGCAGCGATACAAGGAGTTCTGGGTCATTGGAATATATTCGCAGCGGCGCAAGATTTCCTAACAGAGAGCTACATCGAAAACCCACCGAGCTGTCCTCTGATGGTAAAAGAGACTCCGATAATAACAGATCATGAATGCTGCTTTCCTCTTTTCAATTGGATGGCTGACATGTTTTCAGATGATAACAGTGATTTCCTGTTAGAAGCACTTGCTGCCTACTTTGCCTACACAATGGACGGATAACTCTTTCCTAACAGAGAGCTACATCGAAAACCCACCGAGCTGTCCTCTGATGCTAAAAGAGGCTCCGATAATAACAGATCATGAATGCTGCTTTCCTCTTTTCAATTGGATGGCTGACATGTTTTCAGATGATAACAGTGATTTCCTGTTAGAACCACTTGCTGCCTACTTTGCCTACACAATGGACGGATAACTCTTTCCTAACAGAGAGCTACATCGAAAACCCACCGAGCTGTCCTCTGATGGTAAAAGAGGCTCCGATAATAACAAATCATGAATACTGCTTTTCTCTTTTCAATAGGATGGCTGACATGTTTTTAAATGATAACAGTGATTTCCTGTTAGAAGCAGAAGCTACCTACTTTGCCTACACAATGCTTCGATAACTCTTATGCAAGCCATTGACGTCCTCATTTCCTTTTGCCTCCCTATATTCTTTTGTATATTTTCTTAACAAGAACAGACCTATTGGCTTTACTAACAGTGGACATTATGATTTCGTGCTGGTTAAATTTTGGTCTTTTATGTGGACAACATTTTTTTCTTCAGCTACTCGATTTTCAACTTTATTTTTTTTAAACTCTAATCTCAACAATTCTATTGCATATCTTATTTTATGTTATTTCAAACGTACTCGAAGCAAAACTCGCTAATATATGCTACATGTGCCCTGATTAATGTGTAAATATAGAACGAGTTTTTTATACCATTCGCCATTTCCCCTTTCAACTGCTTATTTCCGCCTCACACGCCTCTGCTCCTTTAATTTTCCATAAAAATATATTTTTTTAAATACATAAGAGAAAAATATGTTATTTCAATAATATTTCCTTTGTTTTTCGTGCTGTATTTCAAATGCAATACTGCAACCTTCAAAAGATATCTCAATACAGTAGTTCTTCTCAACAGTGATTTGCGAACCATCCAACAGATTACATACATGCACCTCTCGCCATTTTGTCGCTTTTGGCGCCTTTCTTTCCCCTCACACAGTAACATAACACAAACTAGATAGTGCTTCGCATGTAGACAGCTGATTGATAAAGTGATGATGTATAACCACTAGCATTTTCATATATCGTTCCTAAACTCCTCTCGCCATTTTGTCGCTTTTGGCGCCTTTTTTTCCCCTCAGACAGTAACATAACACAAACTAGATAGTGCTTCGCATGTAGACAGCTGATTGATAAAGTGATGATGTATAACCACTAGCATTTTCATATATCGTTCCTAAACTGAAAGGCCAGAGACCTTCTTCCATTTATTAAAATATAATATACTTCCTTATAAGAGTGTACAATTAATTTTGCGAAACTAGATTCATTTTTCTTCAACTATAGCGTTTGTATTCCATGTACTACTGACTATAACGATTACTTTGTTTTTTGCAATGTCTGTACTCATATTACATAATGATTTGCCTTCAAAACACAGCATTTCTGAATAAACATTTCAAATATACACGTTCTCTCTTTTAATCCATAATCTCAACTGAAATGATTATATATTGAAAGACTATTCATGTGTTCCACGTAACCTCAGCTGTACTAACTTAATGTTTTCTTTTGTCGACCTCACTTACTAATACTACAACCCGCAAGCCTATAACGGCCCGTGAACTCTTTCTTAGTAGGTCGCGCACCGTACAGACAGTTGTACCTCTGTTAAAAAAAATTTTATTACTGTTACCAAGCACCGCCACAGTTCCGCTTGACTCAGAGTTAATCACTGCTCCCACGCTTCTACACGCTTCCCACGCTATGTCGTATTTCACTCCTTATCACGCTTTCATCTCCACAATAACAAACAGTTCTCCTCCAGACACCAGAGAACAGACTACAGATGCAGAGGCACCAACAAGTGAAATACGACATACCCTCTGCTCTGTGAAAGCAACCAAGCGGTAATTCTGAAAGAAAACATTCAGTAGTGCTTCAAAAAAGCAATGCAATTATATAATTATTTTTTAGAAAACGTTCCAACTACTTTGATAGGACTATCTGTGTGTGCCTCCACAGCAAACTTCCTCAGCCCAGACTGAAGGCAGACACAGACAGACACACACACACAATAACATAACACAGGGCAACGGAGACGGAAAACAGAACGGACATGAAGATGCAGTCAAACAGCAGGACTGAGAGAGATATTTTTATACTCCGTTTGCTACCTCAATTTACGAACACATTTACTGCACAAATCTGTGTACAACCTCATGGTCAAAACTTTTCATTTTATTTCACTTGACCACCTCCCTTTCTCACTCCACCAGTGCAAACCGCGACCAGAAACCGCACTATAATTTTGTCGTCTAACAGAAACTTTGTGAATACCTTAATCATTACCACTTTGGCCCCCTTGCCCCTCCCTACCACCCCACCCCCACCAGTGCAGGCCACGGCCACCAACCACCCTGAAATTTTGTCGACTGACAAAAAGTTTACGAATTCATTAACCATTAGCATTTTTTGACGACGGTATCACTAGTAATTTACCATTTCTCTCTCTTTCTGCATTATCTGTCTCTCTGCTAATATCATTTTTTCACTTCATGAACAACTTCTCTCATTATATATAAACGCTTCAAAATCTCACAAATAATTACTCTCTATATTAAAAATAATTTATACTGCGTATTCAACATTTAAATGAAAAAATTAGTTTTAGAAATACAACACATTATGACAGCCAAAAATTAGTTTTCTTTCAGGCTACGAGGAAAATCAATCAATGTTTGTGACTGAACTATATTTTACGGTACATGATAAAACAAACTGTTACAGACTTACCTTTACCAATGCTTTGTACGATGTACAACAGTGACAGACACAAAACAGATATTCGTTTGACGGAACTCTCTATTAAGCTTCTATCACTGCAACCAAAATTCAATGGCACAGATATCCAGTCAATACAGACTCATATAACTCTCTTCAGCCAATCACATTTTGTCACGCAAAATTGTAAAATCAAATTTACATTTCAATTGGTTGTCCTTCACAATATATATATTTTTTTAAATTTTTGTAAACCTTTATTGTGCATTAATAGAAGAACAAATACGGGCCCACAACCATCAGGCCGGCCACGACACTGTAAAAGCACAAATGCGAGCAATACAGTTTCTCAGTAGCACATCAACACGAAGGGACATTCCATTAACGTTACACCGGAGATCAACATGTTACCAAGAAATAGGAGCATTGAAGGTTAATTTTTTAAGGGTTTTTCGTTCCAATATAAAATAATTAAAGAATAGTAAGTCAAGGAGAGCTGAGTCCGTGCAATCGCTACACAATATATGGCTGAGATACCCGCCACCCCCTCTCAACACAATCCCCGAAAGGAGGGAAACCGGAAACAGTTCTTGAAGTTTTTGGAAGTGGGAGGGAGTGACCCTCCCGGCCGTATTTATTAAAACAAAATTAAAAACATTAAACGTTTCATGTTATGTACAATTTCATTACCACATTGCGATGTTTGGCTAACTTTAACATATTCTCTAATACAGAGGTCTCCTAGCCGAACTAGCATCCTACAAAACATTTTCTAGAAATATTGAAATTGTACATCCTAACGTTTAAGGGCCAACGGCAAGGTCATAACCGGTGTCAAGATCCCTAACCAGACTTACCCCTCCCACTTGGGAGGGGCGACAGCACGGAGGCTTACCTCAAGTGCAACTACTACCAATTTCCCTTGACTTGACGGGGGCACTTAAGAACTCGACGCCAGTTAAAGGTCGTTCGAATACTCGTGTGAGGTATCTAGAAGGTATCGTAGACCTCCCCCCAACCCCACACAACTTACCGCATCTGCCGTCGCAGATGTCACTGGCCCCGGGAAATTCCACAGGAGGGGGCTGTAACCCCTCCTACACAGGAAGGGGCCTTGACCGCCTTTCCTTTACTTCCGGCGACCCATCCTTAGAAGGGACCGCCTCCCCATTGAGGGGCCAATGGCCACCTCACCCGAGCGCTCCCATCCGTGTTGGGTGACGCCCACTCATAGGGATCTTCTAATTAGTGCTCACCGATCATGACCTTACCGCCACAGGTCCGGATAGTTGACCGGCTATCCGGACCCCCCACAAAACTCCTACCTAAAGGTCATGTTTTAACGTTTTTAACCAAGCTAAGAAGTCTCCTATGAGTAACTCATTCCCCACCCGCGACAAATGCACACCATCCCCCAAATACATACTGTCATCGTTAATACAACTATGCGAGATAGAATGCAATGTCTTGGAACGGAACAACCTACTCACTTTGTTATTAAGTTTTCTAACAGAATGATTCAAAGCAGGAATCGAAATAGCCCCCCGCCACACTTTTCGTGGGATCATATGAGACCACGCAATTATGCACCCCGGAACTTTCCTCGCTAACCAACTTACAGTGGAAAGCATTGCCTCTAGGAGAAGTCGTCTACCGGTGGTGACCAAATCATTGCCCCCTAAATGTACTATGACTATAGACGGCGGTGACCTCGTCCGCCCTAACAAACCCTCAAAGAATGCTTGAAACTGGTCAATACAGAGACCGCCTCTTCCGTAGAAGGACACTCTGTACCCGTATTCCCCAGGTACGTGAATCATGTCACCTGCTTCGAATACGTCTGCGGCACGCCTCACGTATGAGTGGCCCACGACCCACACCTCCTTTCTCACAGCCGGTGATGTCTGACCGCTGGCCTGGTGTTGGGTCGACTGCATAGTCCGCCCTGCCTCGTAGGCTTGCGCAACTGAAAACCAAACAAAAGACAAGAAGCGTGAGTACATTATTACAGCTTCACAACATGTGCAATCGCACATATCTCTTATAACAATTGGAGGACCAACGCCCCACTCGTTTTACTTGTTCAACATTAAGACCCCTGGCTGTAGCTTCAGTGGCAGCCCCTATTCGAAAGGAATGGGTCCCGAATTCGCCCGGGTCCAAGCCCGCTGCGGTAATGGACATCGCAAGCACCCGCTGAAACTGAAACCTCGTCAGTGGGGTGGCGTCTGCGTGTCTCAACAATGTCCCCCCCCATGATGCCACCCTTCGTGCTAGGTAATCTTCTAAACACTGTACCGGACACATGGAGGACCCGGGGATCCTGCGAATGATCGTGCAGTCCCCTATCCCATCTTGGTCGGTCTTGGACCTGACAAAGGAGACAATCATCGCTTCACCCCTGATCTGAACGTGTTCCCGGCACAAACCCCCCACCACATCCTGTTTGTTCCTTGCAACCAGCTCACTTATCCTCATCGCCCCGTGAAATGCCAGCGTAAATGCAGCCCGGAACAAACACGTCTCGAAATGAGACGAGCATGTGGTAGGGAGTGTGGCCAGCAACTGGGACAACCTATCCAGACCTATCGTTCGTCTCTCATCTACTCTGCGACCCTCCAGGCGTTGCCACCCACGCAGCGCCTTCTGTACCACAAAAGACGCTGTCGGGTCCTGGATGTTATGGGCCCTGGCAACAAAGGAAATGGCAGCACGATGCCTTTGGGCCGTAGCCACCGACTTCCCAGCCCTACGCAGGGACATGAGAAAATGTACTACCCACTCCTCCTGACCCCAAAGCCCCTCTCTCTCAGTCCCCAAAAAGGCTAAATAGGCCCGAAACGCCCCTTCATATGCCTTCCTCGTCCTTGGTGCTAGACTCTCTCCCACGAGGTGACGAAGTTCGGGGCACCGAGAGACCAGAGAGCTTCGGGGAAGGGTGCCGGCTCTGGGTCCGCTGAGGGAAGGAAACCCGAGAAAGCCTGCATTTGAAAACGAGACAGTGCATCAGCCGCCTGATTCATCACCCCTGGGACATGTTTTGCTCTGAATATCACGTTCAGTTGCATACACAGTAAGACAATTTCTTTGAGCAGCCTTAAAATCAGTTTACAACGGGCTGCCTGACTATTGATGCATTCTACAACGGTCATATTGTCAGACCAAAACACGACAGAATGATCTTTGAACCCTTCGGGCCAAGTTCTCAGGGCCACCAGAATGGGAAACAGTTCAAGGAAAGCAATATTACTCGTCAGCCCCTCTTCATGCCACCATGAGGGCCACCTTTGTGCCGACCATTTTGTGCCGAAGATGGCGCCAAAGCCTATGCTTCCCGCTGAATCTGTCCATAGACCAAGCTCTTCAGAGGACACGGCTGGCTTGTTCCAGACGACTCGACCATTGAAGTCCGCCAAAAATGCTAACCAAATACGCATGTCCTGGCGGACCTCAGCCGATAGTCTCGTGCGATGATGACCCTCCTTTAGGCCAACCATCGCTTGGGCAATTGAACGGGAAAAGGGGCGGGCCATTGGGATCACCCTTAGGGCAAAATTCAACTTCCCCACCAATTGTTGCAACTGATTCAGCGTAACCTTAGATGCATTTATACATACTTGCAGGGCTGCCCTGAATTTCGACACTTTGGTAGCTGGTAAACGAAAACAACCCTCACTAGAGTCCAACTCGATCCCCAAAAACTCGAGGCAAGTCGTGGGACCCACAGTTTTACCTGGTGCCAATGGCACGCCAAATTGACCCATTAACACACAAAATTCAGCCAAGGCCTGGGCGCATTCATGATTTCCGGCGGGCCCAAGGAACAGAAAGTCATCAAGGTAATGCATTACATTTCGGAAACCCGTCTTCTTCGTGAACACCCATTGCAGGAAAGTACTGAATTTCTCGAAATATGCACAGGATATAGAGCATCCCATCGGCATACACCTATCCAAGTAATATGATCCCTGAAACATGAATCCCAGAAGACGCTGGTCGTCTGGGTGTACCGGGAGCAACCGGAACGCTGACTCGATATCTGATTTCGCCATCAACGTCCCGGGCCCCAGGCGATTCAAAATGGCCACTGCCTCATCAAATGATGCGTACCGCACCGAACATTCCTCTGGATTAATTGCATCGTTCACCGAAAGACCATGTGGAGCTGACAGATTATGAATTAATCGAAACTCACCTGGGTCCTTCTTGGGGACCACCCCTAACGGAGAACAGACAAAATACGGTACCGGGGGTACACTAAACGGGCCGGCGACCCGTCCCCGGCTAACCTCTTTCTGAATCTTATCTTGCACTACAGATGTATGCTGCAAGTACGATCTGGGTATTCACTGAGCCAGGGAATCATTGCCAAGGTATCAATCGGGGTTGGTAAAGGCGCCCCTCGGACTATATTAGACCTGTTTGGCGCCTCCTCTACCCCCATTCTCACCCGTTCTGGCTCTGCACGAGGACTCAGGATGGGACGACCCAACAAAAATGGCTTCCCGGGGGGATCGAGGTACTCTGCCATACGTTCGGGGGGACCGAGTGGTCGCCCCTTTCCAAAAGCAGGCAACATCATTACGTGAAGACCAACAGTGGAAGCTACCATCCCCCAGGCAGTATGGCGGTTCAGAAAGATAAACAACAGGATCGTCACCCAACCAGTGTGCTCAATGTACGCCGCCACCCACCCCCTACAAATCCCATTCACGGACCCAAGACAGAAATAAGAGAAGAAAAGCGCATAAGAATACAGAGAAAAATAGGCCCATAGAAACGAAAAATGGAAAAACTAAGTCCCCAACCCCCCACCCCCCACCCTACACGCATGCGGAGGCTACGGCCTACCCCCCCCCCCAGCAGTGTGCCTGTCGCCCAATAAAGAACCCGAAATATAGGTACAAAGGAAAGGAAGGAAAGAAATAGAAAACATTTTAATACCAGAGGAGGGCCAAATCCCGAGTCTCCCGGACTCCCCAGCCATAAAATACACCCATCCCCATATGTAAAGCAAAAATAGAGATCATCAAGTACAGGAGAAAATGGGGAGAGTCATCTCACAGCACATCAGCACGCATTGAGGAAGCGCCCCATCCTGAGTCACCACCCGCCAATCAAGTACAATTTGTAGAGAGGAATCCCCTAGCCCTGGCCAGTTCGCAAGCGTATCCCAGAACATGGCTCTCGAAGAGGTTCCGCCCCAAACAGAACAAAGAGGCAAAATGGCCGCACTCGGCAGAAAAGAGATGCCCAAAAACAAAATGGACATCGCCAGTCCCAAACAGTTCCATCGATCCAAAGGAGTGGCGTTTCCAGATTAACACTACGTTGCCAAGTACAATGTAACGATGTCGTTGCTTGAAAGGCGTAGGCAGCCAAGAGACCCAGTTGCTGCGCCAGCGGCGCCATGAATACCGTGGGCGAGGTTGCAAACTTCAGCGGGGATAAAGACACTGTATCAGCGCTGGGGTAGTCAGACAGCAGTCCACATACAGTATCACCGCCAGAAAGTCGCTCCATTGTGCACTCTCGCGGCAACAATGTATCACGGTCAGGGCACGGTGGGGGCTGAACGACGCAGCGAGGAAAGTAGGCTGGCGATATATATCCTGATCCGAGTGCAGCTCCGTCAAGCTTCTCTCCTAACCCTCGAGTGCCCTCACGCCATTCTTCTCTCAGTTCAGCAAGAGCGGCGAGAACAGAGGCGCAGGTTAATGCAGACTGGTCTTCCCTTGCATCCGCATTTCGAGGCGCGGCACACTGTCCCACACTCCACTCGAGTCCGCGCAGGGCGTCCCAGACAGGAGCCGAGGTGCAACCCACCATCACCCCAGAGGAGCCAGCCGCCATTGCCATTTCGTCAGGGGGGTGCACAGGGGCGCTCAGGCGAAGTTAGCGCTGAGTTGCTGGGATCCAATTCACCGGGACAGTCTGAGCCCGCAATAGTGGGTGGCACACAGCGAAAGATCCCCCCCCCCCGTTCGGCTCAGGGCAGAGGTGAACTTAAAGGCGAGCCACGGCAGCCGGATCAACGCTATTACGGGGGAAGCACAGCACGGCTCACCTTCAGCGTCCCACAAGTAGAGATCAGCAGAATAGACTCCCAACCGGTCGGTATTCACACTCCGCTCAATGGGCCAGTTCAAATTCCCTTGCCGCAAGGAGCTTGGTGCAGGATGCCCGCTCCGCCCCAGATCGATCGACCCACGTAGCTCCAGCAGTATCCGGCGGTGCACAACAACTCGGGTCCCGGTTCCAGGGCTAGGGAAAATGCCGGCAGACCAACTCGACGATATCTCAGGCTAGCAGACAGGCAGGGACACTGGAGGAACACCAACAGAAACAGCGCACTTTCTCCAATATCCCGCTGTTGCGCTATCGCAGGATTGAAGACAGGATATCTGTGCGGGAAACAAAGGCTCGGGGAGCCGGGAGACTACACGTCCGTCTCTGCCGCCATCTTGGCTCCTCATGCTTCACAATATTTTTAATCTCACGTAAAAGTCACCCATCACCCACTGCCATCTCTGGCTGTTTCCATGGTAACACCTCATTCTGCACCTGGCTGAAGGCACAGGTCAAAAGTTCATATCTCAACGTTCTACAGCAAACTAAGAAGACTGTTTTCCCTCCAGAAACTCCTGCCAATCCACAGCTCTGTTACATGTCATTTTCTTCACACCCAATAGTACTTTTCGTTTAACATAAACGACCGCCAGTAGGTAATATGTATATATATATTCACTGAAAAAAACATAGGTTATAGACCATATATAGTTAGGGATTAGCATTTAAAAAACCTTATTTTATTTGCACAAAACCATTGAAATTCCATATATAGTTAGTTGCACTAACTATATATCGCGGACCCGCAATCCACTGCTAATGATGTCACATATTACATCATTCATGACATGGTCAGTGACATCACTGATGACATCACTGATGACATCTCAAATGACATCACTGATGACATCACTGATGACAACACCCAGTGACTGTATGTTTCTGTAAAGTTAAAATATGTCTTACATATTGAAGAATGAGTGGATGTATAAGTGTCTGGATGAAGGATTTAGTAGGTGCATGACTGACTGTATGAGAGAATGATTAAATGTGTCTCACTGAGTGCATGGGTTGGTGATTAAAGTGTCTTAATTTGGCAATCATTATTTATGTTCTTCTGTAAACTGCTGCATGTTTAAATCAGTAGCTATATCAGTAACTATATGGGTTATTGAATGGTTGCCCAAGTATTTGTATGGGAGACTGAGTATGTGTGTGGGTGGCTGGGAGGTGTATAACTCTGTGCATAGATGTGTGAGCAGTTGATTCCCTAGGTGTATGGCTTCAAAAGTGCATGTAGAAACAGCTGTATGGACAGTTGACTGTGTGCATGAGTATATTGGTGAGTGAATGGATATCTCAGTTCTACATGTCAAAGTAAGTACATATGTAAAACACACTCCATGTGAGAGTTGACATATATAAATAACTGAACATAAGAGCCAGTGAATGTGAGAGTGGCTGTATGAATCATTGTGAACTTGTATCAGTGATTGTATAAGAGAGTAAATATGTGTTAGTATATGTTTGAATAAGTAAGGTGTGTATAACTGTATAGTTGAGGAAATGGAGGTGTGATTGATTCTTTGCATGACTGACTAGGTGTGTGAGTAACTCCATGGATGTGTGACAGTCTGTGAGTGCCTGTTTACACTGAGTGTATCTAAGGTTATATTAGAGTCTGAAGATGTATTATCACATAAATGATATCATCAGTGATGTAATCAGTAATGTCAAATGAGATGTCAGTGATGTCATCAGTGATGTCATTTGAGATCTCATCAGTGATGTCATCAGTGATGTCATTTGAGATGTCATCAGTGATGTCATCAGTGATGTCACTGACCATGTCATGAATGATGTAATATGTGACATCATTAGCAGTGGATTGCGGGTCCGCGATATATAGTTAGTGCAACTAACTATATATGGAATTTCAATGGTTTTGTGCAAATAAAATAAGGTTTTTTAAATGCTAATCCCTAACTATATATGGTCTATAACCTATGGTTTTTTCAGTGAATTTTCAAGGTTTTGTAAATGCAAATTCCTAACTATATATGGTCTATAACCTATGGTTTTTTCTGTGAATTTCATTGGTTTTTTAAAAGCTAATATCTATAGCTGTAAAATATATTCTTTATTAAGTGACGTATCACGTAGCCCGTGAGACGCCTCATGATGCATCGCATAACCGTGACGTATCGTCTCTGCAGCGCAAACCAAACCCAAAACGTAAGTGCGCCAAAACACGCTTAAAGATATATATATATTTTTTTAACCTTAATTAGACAAAATCCACACGTGCACATATCACAAACGTTCAAAAAACACAATATGTCGGACTCCCGTTACGCTGCCGGTTAGCTGCCCGGTTAACGTACCAGAAAGCACCTTTACCGCGAAAAATCGCATTTTTTTTTTCACCCCCCCAGGGAACTTTAATAGCCCCCTCATCAATCCTAGGGGTTCAGGAGGGGTCTGCCTTACCCCTTTCATTCATTTACACCTTTTTTCCACCTCTTGTCTCTCGATCCCACAGAGAGACAAGATGGCGGCCGCTCCAGACTGTTTACAAAGATAACAGCCAATCAGCTTCTCCTCAGACTCCCGTTACACTGCCGGTTAGCTGCCCGGTTCGCGTACCAAGACGCGTCTCTACGGCGAAAAAATCGGAATTTTTTTTTTTTTTTTTGGGCCCAGCGTGGCTCTATAATATCCCCTCATCAATCCTAGGGGGTCAGAAGGGGTCTAACTTGCCCCTTTCCTTCATTTCCCCCTTTGTTTTGGCCTCCTCTTGTCTCTCGATCCTACCGAGAGACAAGATGGGGGCCGCTCCGAACTGTTTACAATGTTGACAGCCAATCAACTACTCGTCAGACTCCCGTTACACTGCCGGTTAGCTTCCCGGTTAGCTGCCCGGTTCGCGTACCAAGACGCGTCTCTACGGCGAAAAAAACAGAATTTTTTTTTTTTTTTTTTTGGGCCCAGCGTGGCTCTATAATATCCCCTCATCAATCCTAGGGGGTCAGAAGGGGTCTACCTTGCCCCCTTTCCTTCATTTCCTCCTTTGTTTTGGCCTCCTCTTGTCTCTCGATCCTACCGAGAGACAAGATGGCGGCTGCACCGGACTGTTTAGAATGTTGACAGACACCGGAGAGCCAATCAGCTTCGCTTCGCAAAGTTCCGATAAGCGAAAAGTACGCGAACCGGATCGCTGCCCGGAGCGCTGTTACAGATATATATCTTGATTTAAACGTTAATTTCTCAAAATCCACTGAAGCACATATATTGAGACCTAGCAAAGGCACATCGGGCTAACAGTCCCTACAATTTTGCCAAGTTTCGTGCAAATCCATTCAGCCGTTCGAGCTAAAAGTGAGTCCAACCGCCCTATGGAAAACTCAATGTTAAAAACGCGTTTTAGGACCCCCCTTTTTTCTCAGCCCCCCCTTGACGAAACCCCCCCAAATTTCCAGGAGCTGCTCAGAAACAAAAAGTGCCATTTTCCTGAAAATTTCAGCCGATTCCGTCCTCAAACGCCAAAGTTATTAGACATAGAATTTTCAGAAATCCCATAGGGAAAAAATCCTAACTATATATACCTACTGGCGACCGCCAGTAGGTAATATATATATATATATATATATATATATATATATATATATATTCATATTCACTCACCCAAACATCTGTTTCCACATACAGTCTTAACCTCATATACCTACTAAATCAACTATTTATACATCTTTTCACAGTCACACACGTCCCACCCAACCACACACACATTCATTCACTATCCCATACAAATAATCATTTAACTAATTAATAACTAATGTAGACTTTCACTGGTTCCTGGGGTATCCAGAGGAGGGGTGGCTCTCCATCCTTCTGGCTTCCCTGGTGTGGGTATCCTGGTTCCTAGGGTATCCAGAGGAGGGGTGGCTCTCCATCCTTCTGGCTTCCCTGGTGTAGGTATCCTGGTTCCTAAGGTATCCAGAGGAGGGGTGGCTCTCCATCCTTCTGGCTTCCCTGGTGTGGGTATCCTGGTTCCTGGGGTATCCAGAGGAGGGGTGGCTCTCCATCCTTCTGGCTTCCCTGGTGTAGGTATCCTGGTTCCTAAGGTATCCAGAGGAGGGGTGGCTCTCCATCCTTCTGGCTTCCCTGGTGTGGGTATCCTGGTTCCTGGGGTATCCAGAGGAGGGGTGGCTCTCCATCCTTCTGGCTTCCCTGGTGCAGGTATCCTGGTTCCTAAGATATCCAGAGGAGGGGTGGCTCTCCATCCTTCTGGCTTCCCTGGTGTGGGTATCCTGGTTCCTGGGGTATCCAGAGGAGGGGTGGCTCTCCATCCTTCTGGCTTCCCTGGTGTAGGTATCCTGGTTCCTAAGGTATCCAGAGGAGGGGTGGCTCTCCATCCTTCTGGCTTCCCTGGTGTAGGTATCCTGGTTCCTGGGGTATCCAGAGGAGGGGTGGCTCTCCATCCTTCTGGCTTCCCTGGTGCAGGTATCCTGGTTCCTAAGGTATCCGGAGGAGGGGTGGCTCTCCATCCTTCTGGCTTCCCTGGAGTAGGTATCCTGGTTTCTAAGGTATCCAGAGAAGGGGTGGCTCTCCATCCTTCTGGCTTCCCTGGTGTGGGTATCCTGGTTCCTAAGGTATCCAGAGGAGGGGTGGCTCACCATCCTTCTGGCTTCCCTGGTGCGGTTATCCTGGTTCCTAAGGTATCCAGAGGAGGGGTGGCTGTCCATCCTTCTGGCTTCCCTGGTGCGGGTATCCTGGTTCCTAAGGTATCCAGAGGAGGGGTGGCTCTCCATCCTTCTGGCTTCCCTGGTGTGAGTATCCTGGTTCCTAAGGTATCCAGAGGAGGGGTGGCTCTCCATCCTTCTGGCTTCCCTGGTGTGGTTATCCTGGTTCCTGGGGTATCCAGAGGAGGGGTGGCTCTCCATCCTTCTGGCTTTCCTGGTGCGGGTATCCTGGTTCCTAAGGTATCCAGAGGAGGGGTGGCTCTCCATCCTTCTGGCTTCCCTGGTGCGGGTATCCTGGTTCCTGAGGTATCCAGAGGAGGGGTGGCTCTCTATCCTTCTGGCTTCCCTGGTGTGGGTATCCTGGTTCCTAAGGTATCCAGAGGAGGGGTGGCTCTCCATCCTTCTGGCTTCCCTGGTGTAGGTATCCTGGTTCCTGGGGTATCCAGAGGAGGGGTGGCTCTCCATCCTTGTGGCTTCCCTGGTGCAGGTATCCTGGTTCCTAAGGTATCCAGAGGAGGGGTGGCTCTCCATCCTTCTGGCTTCCCTGGTGCGGGTATCCTGGTTCCTGGGGTATCCAGAGGAGGGGTGGCTCTCCATCCTTCTGGCTTCCCTGGTGTGGGTATCCTGGTTCCTGGGGTATCCAGAGGAGGGGTGGCTCTCCATACTTGTGGCATCCCTGGTGTGGGTATCCTGGTTCCTGGGGTATCCAGAGGAGGGGTGGCTCTCCATACTTCTGGCTTCTCTGGTGTAGGTATCCTGGTTCCTAAGGTATCTAGAGGATGGGTGTCTCTCCATCCTTCTGGCTTCCCTGGTGTAGGTATCCTGGTTCCTGGGGTATCCAGAGGAGGGGTGGCTCTCCATCCTTCTGGCTTCCCTGGTGTGGGTATCCGGGTTCCTAAGGTATCCAGAGGAGGGGTGGCTTTCCATCCTTCTGGCTTCCCTGGTGTGGGTATCCTGGTTCCTGGGGTATCCAGAGGAGGGGTGGCTCTCCATCCTTCTGGCTTCCCTGGTGTGGGTATCCTGGTTCCTGTGGTATCCAGAGGAGGGGTGGCTCTCCATCCTTCTGGCTTCCCTGGTGTAGGTATCCTGGTTCCTAAGGTATGCAGAGGAGGGGTGGCTCTCCATCCTTCTGGCTTCCCTGGTGTGGGTATCCTGGTTCCTGGGGTATCCAGAGGAGGGGTGGCTCTCCATCCTTCTGGCTTCCCTGGAGTGGGTATCCTGGTTCCTGTGGTATCCAGAGGAGGGGTGGCTCTCCATCCTTCTGGCTTCCCTGGTGTAGGTATCCTGGTTCCTAAGGTATCCAGAGGAGGGGTGGCTCTCCATCCTTCTGGCTTCCCTGGTGCAGGTATCCTGGTTCCTGGGGTATCCAGAGGAGGGGTGGTTCTCCATCCTTCTGGCTTTCCTGGTGCGGGTATCCTGGTTCCTAGGGTATCCAGAGGAGGGGTGGCTCTCCATCCTTCTGGCTTCCCTGGTGTGGGTATCCTGGTTCCTAAGGTATCCAGAGGAGGGGTGGCTCTCCATCCTTCTGGCTTCCCTGGTGTGGGTATCCTGGTACCTAAGGTATCCAGAGGAGGGGTGGCTCTCCATCCTTCTGGCTTCCCTGGTGCGGGTATCCTGGTTCCTGGGGTATCCAGAGGAGGGGTGGCTCTCCATCCTTCTGGCTTCCCTGGTGTAGGTATCCTGGTTCCTGGGGTATCCAGAGGAGGGGTGGCTCTCCATCCTTCTGGCTTCCCTGGTGTGGGTATCCTGGTTCCTGGGGTATCCAGAGGAGGGGTGGCTCTCCATCCTTCTGGCTTCCCTCGTGCGGGTATCCTGGTTCCTGGGGTATCCAGAGGAGGGGTGGTTCTCCATCCTTCTGGCTTCCCTGGTGTAGGTATCCTGGTTCCTAAGGTATCCAGAGGAGGGGTGGCTCTCCATCCTTCTGGCTTCCCTGGTGCAGGTATCTTGGTTCCCAAGGTATCCAGAGGAGGGGTGGCTCTCCATCCTTCTGGCTTCCCTGGTGTGGGTATCCTGGTTCCTGGGGTATGCAGAGGAGGGGTGGCTCTCCATCCTTCTGGCTTCCCTGGTGTAGGTATCCTGGTTCCTGGGGTATCCAGAGGAGGGGTGGCTCTCCATCCTTCTGGCTTCCCTGGTGTGGGTATCCTGGTTCCTTAGGTATCCAGAGGAGGGGTGGCTCTCCATCCTTCTGGCTTCCCTGGTGTGGGTATCCTGGTTCCTGGGGTATGCAGAGGAGGGGTGGCTCTCCATCCTTCTGGCTTCCCTGGTGTAGGTATCCTGGTTCCTGGGGTATCCAGAGGAGGGGTGGCTCTCCATCCTTCTGGCTTCCCTGGTGCGGGTATCCTGGTTCCTGGGGTATCCAGAGGAGGTGTGGCTCTCCATCCTTCTGGCTTCCCTGGTGTGGTTATCCTGGTTCCTGGGGTATCCAGAGGAGGGGTGGCTCTCCATCCTTCTTGCTTCCCTGGTGTAGGTAACCTGGTTCCTAAGGTATCCAGAGGAGGGGTGGCTCTCCATCCTTCAGGCTTCCCTGGTGCAGGTATCCTGGTTCCTGGGGTATCCAGAGGAGGGGTGGCTCTCCATCCTTCTGGCTTCCCTGGTGTAGGTATCCTGGTTCCTAAGGTATCCAGAGGAGGGGTGGCTCTCCATCCTTCTGGCTTCCCTGGTGTGGGTATCCTGGTTCCTGGGGTATCCAGAGGAGGGGTGGCTCTCCATCCTTCTAGCTTCCCTGGTGTAGGTATCCTGGTTCCTAAGGTATCCAGAGGAGGTGTGGCTCTCCATCCTTCTGGCTTCCCTGGTGTAGGTATCCTGGTTCCTGGGGTATCCAGAGGAGCGGTGGCTCTCCATCCTTCTGGCTTCCCTGGTGTGGGTATCCTGGTTCCTGGGGTATCCAGAGGAGGGGTGGCTCTCCATCCTTCTGGCTTCCCTGGTGTGGGTATCCTGGTTCCTGGGGTATCTAGAGGAGGGGTGGGTCTCCATCCTTCTGGCTTCCCTGGTGTGGGTATCCTGGTTCCTGGGGTATCCAGAGGAGGGGTGGCTCTCCATCCTTCTGGCTTCCCTGGTGTAGGTATCCTGGTTCATAAGGTATCCAGAGGAGGGGTGGCTCTCCATCCTTCTGGCTTCCCTGGTGTGGGTATCCTGGTTCCTTAGGTATCCAGAGGAGGGGTTGCTATCCATCCTTCTGGCTTCCCGGGTGTGGGTATCCTGGTTCCTAAGGTATCCAGAGGAGGGGTGGCTCTCCATCCTTCTGGCTTCCCTGGTGCGGGTATCCTGGTTCCTGGGGTATCCAGAGGAGGGGTGGCTCTCCATCCTTCTGGCTTCCCTGGTGTGGGTATCCTGGTTCCTGGGGTATCCAGAGGAGGGGTGGCTCTCCATCCTTCTGGCTTCCCTGGTGTAGGTATCCTGGTTCCTAATGTATCAAGAGGAGGGGTGGCTCCCCATCCTTCTGGCTTCCCTGGTGTAGGTATCCTGGTTCATAAGGTATCCAGAGGAGGGGTGGCTCTCCATCCTTCTGGCTTCCTTGGTGTGGGTAACCTGGTTCCTGGGGTATGCAGAGGAGGGGTGGCTCTCCATCCTTCTGGCTTCCTTGGTGTGGGTAACCTGGTTCCTGGGGTATCCAGAGGAGGGGTGGCTCTCCATCCTTCTGGCTTCCCTGGTGTGGGTATCCTGGTTCCTGGGGTATCCAGAGGAGGGGTGGCTTTCCATCCTTCTGGCTTCCCTGGTGTGGGTATCCTGGTTCCTGGGGTATCCAGAGGAGGGGTGGCTCTCCATCCTTCTGGCTTCCCTGGTGTAGGTATCCTGGTTCCTAAGGTATGCAGAGGAGGGGTGGCTCTCCATCCTTCTGGCTTCCCTGGTGTGGGTATCCTGGTTCCTGGGGTATCCAGAGGAGGGGTGGCTCTCCATCCTTCTGGCTTCCCTGGTGTAGGTATCCTGGTTCCTGGGGTATCCAGAGGAGGGGTGGCTCTCCATCCTTCTGGCTTCCCTGGTGTAGGTATCCTGGTTCCTGGGGTATCCAGAGGAGGGGTGGCTCTCCATCCTTCTGGCTTCCCTGGTGTAGGTATCCTGGTTCCTGGGGTATCCAGAGGAGGGGTGGCTCTCCATCCTTCTGGCTTCCCTGGTGTAGGTATCCTAGTTCCTGGGGTATCTAGAGGAGGGTGGCTCTCCATCCTTCTGGCTACCCTGGTGTGGGTATCCTGGTTCCTAAGGTATCCAGAGGAGGGGTGGCTCTCCATCCTTCTGGCTTCCTTGGTGTAGGTATCCTGGTTCCTGGGGTATCCAGAGGAGGGGTGGCTCTCCATACTTCTGGCTTCTCTGGTGTAGGTATCCTGGTTCCTAAGGTATCTAGAGGATGGGTGTCTCTCCATCCTTCTGGCTTCCCTGGTGTAGGTATCCTGGTTCCTGGGGTATCCAGAGGAGGGGTGGCTCTCCATCCTTCTGGCTTCCCAGGTGTGGGTATCCTGGTTCCTAAGGTATCCAGAGGAGGGGTGGCTCTCCATCCTTCTGGCTTCCCTGGTGTGGGTATCCTGGTTCCTAAGGTATCCAGAGGAGGGGTGGCTCTCCATCCTTCTGGCTTCCCTGGTGTGGGTATCCTGGTTCCTAAGGTATCCAGAGGAGGGGTGGCTCTCCATCCTTCTGGCTTCCCTGGTGTGGGTATCCTGGTTCCTGGGGTATCCAGAGGAGGGGTGGCTCTCCATCCTTCTGGTCTCCCTGGTGTGGTTATCCTGGTTCCTGGGGTATCCAGAGGAGGGGTGGCTCTCCATCCTTCTGGCTTCCCTGGAGTAGGTATCCTGGTTTCTAAGGTATCCAGAGAAGGGGTGGCTCTCCATCCTCCTGACTTCCCTGGTGCAGGTATCCTGGTTCCTAAGGTATCCAGAGGAGGGGTGGCTCTCCATCCTTCTGGCTTCCCTGGTGCAGGTATCTTGGTTCCCAAGGTATGCAGAGGAGGGGTGGCTCTCCATCCTTCTGGCTTCCCTGGTGCGGGTATCCTGGTTCCTGGGGTATCCAGAGGAGGGGTGGCTCTCCATCCTTCTGGCTTCCCTGGTGTAGGTATCCTGGTTCCTAAGGTATCCAGAGGAGGGGTGGCTCTCCATCCTTCAGGCTTCCCTGGTGCAGGTATCCTGGTTCCTGGGGTATCCAGAGGAGGGGTGTCTCTCCATCCTTCTGGCTTCCCTGGTGTGGGTATCCTGGTTCCTGGGGTATCCAGAGGAGGGGTGGCTCTCCATCCTTCTAGCTTCCCTGGTGTAGGTATCCTGGTTCCTAAGGTATCCAGAGGAGGTGTGGCTCTCCATCCTTCTGGCTTCCCTGGTGTAGGTATCCTGGTTCCTGGGGTATCCAGAGGAGCGGTGGCTCTCCATCCTTCTGGCTTCCCTGGTGCGGGTATCCTGGTTCCTGGGGTATCCAGAGGAGGGGTGGCTCTCCATCCTTCTGGCTTCCCTGGTGTGGGTATCCTGGTTCCTGGGGTATCCAGAGGAGGGGTGGCTCTCCATCCTTCTGGCTTCCCTGGTGTAGGTATCCTGGTTCCTAATGTATCAAGAGGAGGGGTGGCTCCCCATCCTTCTGGCTTCCCTGGTGTAGGTATCCTGGTTCATAAGGTATCCAGAGGAGGGGTGGCTCTCCATCCTTCTGGCTTCCCTGGTGTTGGTATCCTGGTTCCTAAGGTATCCAGAGGAGGGGTGGCTCTCCATCCTTCTGGCTTCCCTGGTGTGGGTAACCTGGTTCCTGGGGTATCCAGAGGAGGGGTGGCTTTCCATCCTTCTGGCTTCCCTGGTGTGGGTATCCTGGTTCCTGGGGTATCCAGAGGAGGGGTGGCTCTCCATCCTTCTGGCTTCCCTGGTGCGGGTATCCTGGTTCCTAAGGTATCCAGAGGAGGGGTGGCTCTCCATCCTTCTGGCTTCCCTGGTGCAGGTATCCTGGTTCCTAAGGTATCCAGAGGAGGTGTGGCTCTCCATCCTTCTGGCTTCCCTGGTGTGGTTATCCTGGTTCCTGGGGTATCCAGAGGAGGGGTGGCTCTCCATCCTTCTGGCTTCCCTGGAGTAGGTATCCTGGTTTCTAAGGTATCCAGAGAAGGGGTGGCTCTCCATCCTTCTGGCTTCCCTGGTGTGGGTATCCTGGTTCCTGTGGTATCCAGAGGAGGGGTGGCTCTCCATCCTTCTTGCTTCCCTGGTGTAGGTAACCTGGTTCCTAAGGTATCCAGAGGAGGGGTGGCTCTCCATCCTTCTAGCTTCCCTGGTGCAGGTATCCTGGTTCCCGGGGTATCCAGAGGAGGGGTGGCTCTCCATCCTTCTGGCTTCCCTGGTGTGGGTATCCTGGTTCCTGTGGTATCCAGAGGAGGGGTGGCTCTCCATCCTTCTTGCTTCCCTGGTGTAGGTAACCTGGTTCCTAAGGTATCCAGAGGAGGGGTGGCTCTCCATCCTTCTAGCTTCCCTGGTGCAGGTATCCTGGTTCCCGGGGTATCCAGAGGAGGGGTGGCTCTCCATCCTTCTGGCTTCCCTGGTGTAGGTATCCTGGTTCCTAAGGTATCCAGAGGAGGGGTGGCTCTCCATCCTTCTGGCTTCCCTGGTGTAGGTATCCTGGTTCCTAAGGTATCCAGAGGAGGGGTGGCTCTCCATCCTTCTGGCTTCCCTGGTGCGGGTATCCTGGTTCCTGGGGTATCCAGAGGAGGGGTGGCTCTCCATCCTTCTGGCTTCCCTGGTGTGGGTATCCTGGTTCCTAAGGAATCAAGAGGAGGGGTGGCTCTCCATCCTTCTGGCTTCCCTGGTGCGGGTATCCTGGTTCCTGGGGTATCCAGAGGAGGGGTGGCTCTCCATCCTTCTGGCTTCCCTGGTGTAGGTATCCTGGTTCCTAAGGTATGCAGAGGAGGGGTGGCTCTCCATCCTTCTGGCTTCCCTGGTGTAGGTATCCTGGTTCCTAAGGTATCCAGAGGAGGGGTGGCTCTCCATCCTTCTGGCTTCCCTGGTGTGGGTATCCTGGTTCCTAAGGTATCCAGAGGAGGGGTGGCTCTCCATCCTTCTGACTTCCCTGGTGTAGAGGTGAGGCCTGTCAAGTTGGTGCAGAGGAGGTGAGGGGTGCAGAGAAGGTGCGGCCTGTCCAGGGGCAGCGGAGCTGATGCCTGTCCAGAGATGCAGAGGAGGTGAGGGGTGCAGAGAAGGTGAGGCCTGTCCAGGGGGTGAAAAGGAGGTGAGGCCTGTCCAGGGGGTGCATATGAGGTGAGGGGTGCAGAGGAGGTGAGGCCTGTCCTGTCCAGGGGGTGCAGAGGAAATGAGGCCTGTTCAAGGGTGCAGGGGAGGTGAGGGGTGCAGAGGAGGTGAGGGGTGCAGAGGAGGAGAAGCTGTCCAGAGATGGAGAGGAGGTGATGCCTGTCCAGGGGTGCACAGGAGGTGAGGGGTGCAGAGGAGGTGAGGCCTGTCTAGGGGGTGTAGAGGAGGGGAGGACTGTCCAGGGGGTGCAGAGGATGTGAGGCCTGTCCAGGGTTGCAGATGACATGATTGATGCAGAGGAGGTGAGGCCTGTCCAGAGGTGCAGAGGAGGTGAGGCCTGTCCAAGGGGAGCAGAGGAGGTGAGGCCTGTCCAGGGATGGAGAGGAGGTGACGCCTGTTCAGGGGTGCAGAGGAGGTGAGGGGTGCAGAGGAGGTGAGGCCTGTCTAAGGGGTGTAGAGGAGGGGAGGACTGTCCAGGGGGTGCAGAGGATGTGAGGCCTGTCCTATGGCCCTGATCCTACTAGATCTGAGCGCTGCGTTCGACTCTGTAGCTCATTCCATCCTGCTACAGTGTCTGAACAAAGGAGGGGTAGGAGGCGCAGCCCTAAAATGGATCCAGTCGTTTCTATCTGGACGTGGTTTCCAAGTCAGGCTAGGTGACTGTTACTCAGAGCGAGTGGCTCTCGACCAGGGGGTCCCGCAGGGCTCGTCCCTGAGCCCTACACTTTTTAATCTTTATGTTGCTCCGGTTGCCACTATAGTAGAAAGTCACGGCCTGCGCATGGTATCGTACGCTGACGACACGCAGCTCGTCATCTCCCTATCGCGAGCGCCCGGTCTATCGGCAGACATCTTCAGAGCATGCATGCAAGATCTTGCTGCCTGGATGTCTGCCAACTGTCTCAAGCTCAACGGAGGCAAGACTGAGGTGCTGGTGGTAGGGGGAGACCGAGCAGCCTGGACGTCAGAGTGGTGGCCACCCTGCCTAGGACCCACACCAATCCCATGCCAGGAGGCGAGGAATCTCGGTGTTTGGTTCGACTCTAACCTCACCTTCGGACCTCAGGTCAACCGTGTGATCGGCTCATGCTTTGGGACTCTTAAGACCCTCAGGAAGGTCTTGGAGTTCCTCCCCATCAAAGCCCGCCAAACACTTGTGCACGCCTTAGTCACCTCCAAAATGGACTACGGCAACCTGCTCTACTTGGGGACCCTCGAGAAGAACTTAAACCCCCTGCAGGTTTTACAAAATGCCGCAGCTCGGCTGGTCCTCAGACGGTCCAGAAGATCAGCTTCAAAATCCGCGCTTCAAACACTACACTGGCTCCCGGTGAGAAACAGATTGAAATTCAAAGCACTATGCACATGTCACCGGATCATCAACGGCAGGGCTCCCCTTCCCTTGCAGGACCTTCTGACACAATATGAGCCTGTGCTTTCTCTTAGATCATCTGGCACGGGACGCTTGGCCATTCCAAAGGTGTCCAAAGCCAGGATGGGTGGCAGGTCCTTTAGGTACCTGGCAGCGTCCAGCTGGAATGAACTCCCTGTGGCGCTTCGCCTGGAACCCTCAGAGTCCACTTTCAGAGCTAAACTGAAAACACTTCTCTACTCCCAATAGTGTACCATCTTCCACCTCCCATGCCTGCACTAGGATCTCAGCGCGGGGACACGCCGTCGGCGTCACCATGCGCTCTACAAATCTCCCATTATTTATTATTATTATAGAGGAGATGATTGGTGCAGAGGAGGTGAGGTCTGTCCAGAGGTGCAGAGGAGGGGAGGCCTGTCCAGGGGTCAGAGTAGGTGAGGCTGTCCAGAGAGATGCTGAGGAGGTGAGACCTGTCTAGGGGGTGCAGAGGAGGTGAGGCCTGTCCAGGGGGTGCCATGGATGTCTTATCCATGGGGATAGGGGGTGGGTGTAGCGTAGGTGAGGCGTTGCCTACCAAAGCTGGTATAGAGGAGGTGAAACCTGTCATGTGCTGAGGGGTGCAAAGGAGGTGGGGCTGTGTAGATGGGTGCAGAGGAGGTGTGGCCTGTGCTGTGCTTGGGGTAGTTCAAAGGAGGTGGGGCCTGTCCAGGGGGTGAAGTGGAGGGAATGCCTGTCTTTTGCTTGGTTGGTTTCAGAGGAGGTGGGGCCTGTCTAGGAAGGGTGCAGAGGACATGAGGCCTGTCCAGGATGAGTGGAGAGGAGGTGAAGCCTTTCCTGTCCAGGGGGGTGCAAAGCAGGTGAGGCCTGTTCAGTGGGTGGGGAGGAAGGGATGTGTTTCTTGTACTGGGAGTTCAGAGGAGGTGAAGCCTGTCCTGAAGAGGTGAAGAGATGGTGAGGACTGTCCGGGGGCTGCAGAGGAGGTGAGGCCTGTCCAGGGGTGCAGTGGAAGTGATGCCTATCCAGAGGTGCAGAGCAGGTGAGGCCCGTCCAGGGGTGCTTGGCTGTGAGCAGGCAGGCTTAACTTCAGAGACAGGTATGTAACACATTTAAAAACACCAATCCAGTAAATAATTGAGGCACAACCCACAATAAAAATCCAACACCCATTTATAAAAACCCCAAAAGGTTGCCAGAGATGTGATTTTCTAAAGATTAAATACTTTCTAGTGCTCAGAAACCAATAGAGCCACTTATGTACATTTGGTCGCCTCTGACTGGGACAAGGTCAAAGTTTGAGGCTGACGAGATAGATCCCTGGTTGGATACACTAAGTGGGACGCCCCGGCCAAGATTTTACATTTACAGTAGGAACCTTTTCTGGAGGATTTCTCACCAGACGTCGTGCAACCTCCTCCAGCAGACCAGATTCAGTGAGGGTTCGCCGGATTGCCTTTCTGTGAGAGTCCCGTCTCCCTTTCTCACAAAAGTTCACCAAACTTTTCTAAACATCTGAAACTTCTTTCTGAAGTTACTCTTGATGGTCCAAAGTGCCCAAAACACAATCCAGGGGCCTGGAATTGCCAAAATGGTCCTTGAAAGGCTAGGATTACAATTCCCATAATGCACCTAGACAACACCCTTAAAAGTCAACTGGATTCACCCAGGCAGGGGGCTCTTGGGGGAGTTGATGCAGGTGCGCTCTGTTAACCTGTAGCTTGCACGGAGCCCACTCTTTATTCTTTTTGAAAAAAGGTACATTTAAAGGGCTGTAGTTCAGATAATGCAGCAAGCGCAGTCAGCCAGAATGCCAGTCCTTATGGTTCAAATCAATTGTT
Source organism: Lissotriton vulgaris (assembly GCF_964263255.1). Lineage (NCBI taxonomy): Eukaryota > Metazoa > Chordata > Amphibia > Caudata > Salamandridae > Lissotriton > Lissotriton vulgaris. Next base: position 78,591,474 of record NC_141685.1, on the reverse strand, counting down.
AAGCTTGGCAGTCCTTCTTCTGTTTTCATTTTCAAGCAGCAGAGCTGAGAGGCTCTACCCCTCTCAGATACTTATTCAGTGTTCTTTGGGGTCGTACAGGAGGGCACTCTTGTCCAATGAGGTGCAGGGCAACACCCCAGTGCATGGCCATTTCCTCCAAAGTGTGGGGTAATGGTTTCCCAGAAAGCAATATTTCTCCAAAATTCAATTTGGCTGAAGTCTCTGCAGAGAGACATGAGCTGGCTAAACCACCCTCCAGGATGGCTCATCTCCATATTCTCTTCTGGCTGTCCCCTCCTTCTTTTGAAGATCATGGTTTACAACTCTTCCCCCTTCCTCTGGCACTCCTATGCAGCAGAACTCTCTCGTCCCCGAATGGTTCTTCACCCCAGGTGAGCGAGAGCGGGGTCTGTAGCCTGGTGCTCAGCAGGCCTAGCTCACCCTCTGGTCCCCAGCAGGCCCCGGCTCACATCCTGGTTTCCACCAGGCCACGGGTCACCTCCTGGTCCCCACCAGGGCCCTGATCACATCCTCGTCCACACCAGGCCACGGGACATGCTCTACTCCTCACTGGGCTCATACGCTGGTCTTCAGGAGGCCCCGGCTCACATTCTGGTCCTCACCAGGTCCCGACTCACATCCTGGTCCCCACCAGGCCTCACCTCACACACAGCGCATCATCAGGCCCTGGCTCACACGCTGCTCCCAACTAGGGCCCGGCACTCATACGGGTCCCCACCAGGCCCCTGCTTATGTCCCAGTCTTCACCAGGCCCCAGCTCAAGCCCTGGTTCTTTCCAGGTCCCAGCTTATGCTCTGATCTGCTCTGGTCCTCCCCAGACCTGGCTCACATGCTGGCCCCTCACCAGCCCCGGTTCTCATCCTGTTCCTCCCCAGGCCCTGGCACATGCCCTCGTCTTCACCAGACCCAGACTCATTCTCTGGTCCATCTCATGCCCTGGCTTAATGCCTTAGTCATCCCCTGGCACCAGCTCAGCTTCCTGGACCTACTCAAGCCCCGACTCAGTGGGCGCCGGCTCAGTGCTCTGGCCCCCCCAGGTGATGGCTCAGTGCCCTGGCCCCCCCAGGCTATGGCTCAGTGCCCTGGTCCCCCCAGGCCCCAGCTCAGTGCTCTGGCCCCTCCTGGCCATGGCTCAGTGCCCTGGTCCTCCCTAGTCCCAGGCTCAGCATCCTGGTCCATACCAGGCCATGCAAGAGTGAAAGAGCAATCAATGCATCCTGGTCCATATCAGGCCTTTCAAGGGAGTGGAAGAGATAAGAACACAGCTGTACTGCCCTCTCTACCATGTCACTGAAGAGAGAGCAGCTGTGTTGCCTGGTAGGAAGTGCCATTGAGGCAGTCCTCGCAAGTCTTTTATCTATGTCTTCTCTTGTAGTTTGCCTGATGTCATCTCTGACTGTAGCGACACTAGGTCCATTGTAATGTGATGTCATTTCCTATAATGCCATGGACAGCATTAGGCTTAAAGAGATGTGCTGCCATTCCCAGGGATGTTGAGGTCCTAATCCCAGCCACGGGTCATTATATCGCAATAGACCGCCTTCCCCCACAGACCACATGCGGCTTCCTGGCCCAGATACAAGGTAGATCCAGATAACGGCCACTAACGTGTACCGCCACCTACAATGACAATAAAAGGGACCGCGTGCTTCTAAAGCTCAAGGCTCATTGATCCTGGGCACAACGCGTGTAAAAACCCGTATTATGAGTGATTCCGTACCCCGCACTACAGACCTGCAGGAGCCATCCAAGCACTTCCCTCGAGTCCTCACTGTGCACTGTGCCTTATAGACACAAACGGTGATGTATCCTTCGTAGACTTTACTCAATGTGAGGTTTTGTAATCGGGTTCACTACGCTGTATTGATGCACATAAGGGTGACAGCAAGGGGAGAACATTACATTCTTCAAATCTCTACAAAGTTAATCCACTTGCAACATAACTGGCGAGGGAAAGCGCCCCTCACTCTGTCTAGGATTGCGGTTGCTGCTTGAACAGGGCTCGCACCCCAGTCAACCAAAACCCCAATTTCTAACAGTGGGATTATGTAGCGAATGAGAAGCAACATAACAAGGTCAGGTTAAAAAGACCATTAACCATTGGCTGGATACAAGGTTGAGTTTACGAGACAAAACATGGAGGGGGGAGGTTACAGAAGCAGCGGGTGATTTTACTTTGATTACTGATGACTTAGACAAAAGGAAAATAAATGCTATAAGAAATGAACAACAACAAGGATGACAAAAAAAAAAGAGATGGGAGAGAAGGAGCGGGGTTATGAAGAAGAACTTCTAAATGATTTGTTGGTTGAGAGAGACCGCCACTACATAATGATGCTCGTATGGAAATGCAAACGGTGGAGAAAGGAGCAGATGAGGGAAACGTAAGGATAGATGAAGCAGGACGTAGCTCAGTTACCCCAGTTCAGCAAACTAAAGAGATTGATATTTTAAGATTAAAAATTTAATTAGAAGATATTATAAATGTTACGATTGTCTCAGAGATGACAATGTGGTATGATAAGAATTGAAATATTTGAATTTGGAAACATCAAAATGTGCATGTGACACTTATGAGAAACTTGAGGTTCAATCAAAAGAGCATAATGTGAATTCAGCAACATGAAGTGTGACAATTGTACCATTAAGAACACATCTGAGAGAACTAATGAATACAATAAGAGATTGGGATGATGTGAAGAAATAAAAAAGAAATGGACAACGAAGGGGAGAAAATCACAAAGGAAAAATATAGAAATAGGGGTTGCTGACGAATTGGGTTCAGAGATGGAAACAGTTGTTGGAAAACAATTTCCTTTTAGAAGTGCGTGGAGGAGCGTATGTGTATGTGCCGTGGTCGAGAGCTGATCTTTTTACATTCACAACAAATTTCCACAAGCTTAGAAGGAACCAGAAGAGTGGTGCTCGGAGGTGAAGAAGATTGTAACTGGTTTGACTAGACCTCTGTGACCGTCCTGACTCATCAGAAGCGGTCACTCCTCCTCACGCTTCTCTCCGACCTGCATACTGGTATCGTGACTACAAGACCACTGCCTGCATTGAATTGCGCTTGAAATACTGGTTAATTTACCCTCGAAAGCCAGATCGCCACATAGCGCTTCATTACCTGCTAAATTGTGCTGATTAGCATATTAGCGTAGCGCTAGTCTCAATTGTGCTGATTAGCATATTAGCGTAGCGCTAGTCTCCCATAGAGCGCTGCAACACTCTGCTTTCTTTGTGCTGCCTGCATTTAACTTTGTGCCTGATTGTGTCTTGTGCCGGTCCCACTAGCATTGTCATAGCGTTTTACACACTTTGTGCCCCAACCCTGCATTGATTTTGGCTGACTGCCATCTTGTTTTGGTTGTTGTTGTTGTTTTGCCTTCCCTCCCCGGCTCTCCACCCCGTCTCCTGCCTCCCAGCTGCTCCGCCCTCGCCCCTCCCCTCCACTTTCCGCATATGACAGATGCATTTGCGTGCAGCGTTCACGCGCAGCGGTCGCGCCCCATGCGTGTCGAAGGTGCGCCAAAGGTAAGCCCGTCTACGCCCGTCCGCGCCTGGACCGCACCCAGCGCCAGACTCCCTGTTCCCCGCAAACCGCACTCATCCCACATAACGTAGGATGCCGCCACCCTCCTAGCCCTTAACCCCAGACGCACATCACAATATTACGAAGCTGCCCCAGGACACACCCATGGACCCTTCGCCTGCCACTCCTGCAATTTCGCCTGTATCAAGACCCCCACCAAATTCACTAACTCCAAACACAGCTCCGACCCGAACTACCTGAAGTGCATCCTGCTAAACACCCGCTCGATCCACAGACACGCCACTGAACTCTGGGACCTACTCGACACTGCTTCACCGGACATCGCCTTCCTTACAGAAACCTGGATGAACGCCTCTTCAGCGCCCGACATCGCCAAAGCCATCCCGGACGCTTTCAAGATCATCCAAAAAGACCGCACCAACCAAACAGGAGGAGGCATCGCCATCGTCCATAAGAACACCATCAGAATCACGACCAGCCTCGACGATAACCTTACAACCGCCGAACACCTCCACTTTCAGATCCACACCGACCCCAGAACCACACTTAGAGGCACCCTCATCTACAGACCACCAGGAACCCGTAAACAATTCAGCGAAGACATCACTGACTTCATCAGCCCACATGCCCTTGCCTCCGAGAACTACATTCTACTGGGAGACCTCAACTTCCACCTGGAAAAGAAAAACGACAGCAACACCACCACCCTTCTGGACAACCTGGCCAATCTTGGTCTCAAACAACTTGTTGACACCCCCACCCATATAGCCGGACATACGCTCGACCCAATCTTCACCTCCAGCAAGCACATCTCCTTCGATCACACCACAGCTCTCCATTGGACGGACCACAGCTGTGTTCACTTCAGCTACAAAACTACCTCGACCCACAATCCCCCACAACCTATTCCACGAAGAAACTGGAACAAAATCACCACCGACCAACTCCTCACATCGCTCAAACAAATCCCTCCCGCCCTCTCATCGAACCCAAACCAAGCGGCCACCAAACTCAAACAATGGATCACTCACAGCGCTAATGAACTAGCACCCTTGAAAAACCACCAAACCAAACAGGGTAGCAAAAAGGCCCCCTGGTTCAACGAGGACCTTAAGAAATCCAAGAAACTATGCCGTACTCTCGAGAAAACATGGAGCAAAAACCCAACCACTGACAACCTGACCACCTTCAAGACAGCCACCCGCAAACACCACCAATTGATCCGATCCACCAAGAAGTCAGCATTCAAGGATCGACTCGACAACAACGCCCAAAACAGCAAGGAGCTATTCAACATCGTCAAAGAATTTACCAACCCCACCACAGCCTCAAACGACATTACTCCCTCCCAAGTACTCTGTGACTCGTTATCCTCTTTCTTCTACAACAAAATCGCCGACATACATAACAGCTTTGAGAACATTTCTAAAGAACAGTTCACTCCATCCACCTCCGAACCTAAACCGCCCTCCAACATCCTTAACGCCTGGAACCAAATCACCACTGAAGACACCATCCGCCTAATGAACTCCATCCATTCAGGCTCGCCAACCGACCCCTGTCCCCACCACATCTTCAACAAAGCAGACTCCATCATCGCACCGCATCTCCGTGATGTCATCAACTGCTCCTTCAACTCCGCTACCTTCCCAGAAAGCTGAAAACACGCCGAACTCAATGCCCTCTTGAAGAAACCCACAGCGGACCCCTCTGAACTTAAGAACTACCGCCCCATCTCCCTCCTCCCATTCCCTGCCAAAGTCATTGAGAAAGCTGTCAATAGACAGCTCGCCGCCTTCCTTGAATCCAACAACTCCCTCGACTCCTCACAGTCCGGCTTTCGGGCAAAACACAGCACCGAAACCGCCCTTATTGCAGCGACAGACGACATCCGAACACTACCATACAACGGAGAAACAGTTGCCCTCATCCTACTCGACCTTTCCGCCGCCTTTGACACAGTCTGTCATAGCACCCTCATACAACGCCTCAGCAGCATCGGCATACAAGGAAAAGCCTTGGACTGGATCATCTCGTTCCTCGCCGGGAGAACCCAGAGAGTCCGACTCCCCCCATTCATATCAGAGGCCACCGAAGTCATCTGCGGAGTACCACAAGGATCATCACTCAGTCCCACCCTCTTCAACATTTACATGAGTCCCCTCGCATCCATCGCGCGACAACACAACCTTAACATCATCTCTTAAGCTGACGACACCCAGCTGATCCTTTCCCTTACCAAAGACCCAAACACCGCCAAAACCAATCTTCATGAAGGCATGAAAGAAGTAGCCGAATGGATGAAAAACAGCCGCCTAAAACTTAACTCAGACAAAACGGAAGTCCTCATCCTAGGATCATCCCCCTCTGCCTGGGACGACTCATGGTGGCCATCGGCCCTGAGCACGGCACCCATACCCACAGACCACGCACGTAACCTAGGCTTCATCCTAGACTCCTCCCTCTCGATGACCAGACAAGTCAACGCCGTCTTATCATCTTGCTTCAATGTACTTCGTATGCTCAAAAAAATCTTTCGTTGGATCCCCACCGAAACAAGAAAGACTGTCACCCACGCACTGGTCACCAGCCGACTGGACTATGGAAACACCCTCTACGCCGGAACCACATCCAAATTACAGAAAAAACTCCAACGCATCCAAAACGCATCAGCCAGACTCATATTGGACATCCCGCGCCAAGCTCACATTACCGGTCACCTGAAAGACCTCCTCTGGCTTCCCGTCAACAAGAGAATAACGTTCCGTCTCCTCACCCACGCACATAAGACCCTCTACAAACTAGGACCCGAATGCCTCAACACACGACTGTCCTTCTACACACCGGCCCACCAACTAAGATCCTCCAATCAAGCCCTCGCCGCAGTTCCGCGCATTCACAGATCCACCATGGGAGGAAGATCCTTCTCCTACTTGGCGGCCAAAACCTGGAATTCTCTCCCCACTCACCTCCGCCTTACCCAGAACCACATTTCCTTCAGGAAGGAACTTAAAACCTGGCTATTCGATAAATAATGCCCCCCTCCCCCAAGCGCCTTGAGACCCTCTGGGTGAGTAGTGCGCTATACAAATTCCTGAACTTGAACTTGTTTGAAGGTGCTGTGGATGGGTTTGAATCTGGTCTTTAAAACTATTGTCCGAAGAGATTTCTGTAATGAGTTAAATTTGGTTGTAAACTGGCCAGTTGAAGAGCCACAGAGTGAAGCGCCCCAAAGTAACCCAAGATTCTTTGCAAAAGTATAAAGAGTTAATCATTTAATTTAAAGACAAAGGTTTAAGAAAGTCTATTGATCAAAAATAATGAGAGTGGCACAAGTTAGTGCTGATTTACACAATATAGCAAAGTCGAAGACCGGACGAAAGTGGTTTAGTGTCTGCCTTTCTTTTAGTGTTGCATCCAGAAATGTTTTTTCTCAAGGTATTGGTATTACTAACCATGACAATAGAAATACCTAAAATAATAATAATGTGCAGAATAAGACACGCCCCTTGCCATGCTTGCAGCAAACTGGGAAACAGGAATATGATTCAGATGGCACAGAATGGAATGTCACAGCCAATGGTCCCAGCCCAACTGGCCTCTGTGCCGAGCATGCAGAATCAAAGGCTGTTAAATCGGAGCATGCCTTCAGTCCCGATGGCCCCACAGCCCAATACAGAATAGAATGTCAAATTCTTACCAAATTTAGGATTTCAACAAAATCCTTTAGTGGTTAATAAGGATTTTCCACAACTTGCATCTACACTTGGAGTTTCTACTGGACTGAATCAGACACAATGACGGTGCCTGAGACGGGAGAAGGATTGCATGCTTGGTGCAGTCCTAGAGGTCACTCAGAGTGACTCTTTTGTAGAAGAAGTAAATGGGAATCCAGCATCACTTGTAATCAATAAATGTGCCTCCCGTTCCACAGTCAGACTGACGGGAGCTCCCAACCCACCCCTCTTGGGAAAGGAGTCCAAGTTGTAGGCATTTCTAATAAACAACTAATAAGCTGCCAGCAAATGTTCCCGTACAAATTGGGTCAATGATGAATGGCCACAAACTTAAACTGTGATTTAAGAGCCGGTTATTATGTTAGGGAATTACCTTGTAAAATGTCTTGTGTCATTTACTGTACACCGGATGGTGTTGGTATACAAACACAATGAGTAGACTCTATATTACATTCGGCGGCTCAAGAGTTAATTTGTTTCCAGGCTTTACATAAGAGTATTTAACTCCAGATTTAAATTCCATGAAAAATAAAGAGGCTTGGGATTTTACAGGAAAGAATTCTGGATTGATTGGAAGTGCAGTTAACAGCCGCAAGCAGGACCACAGTGGTTAATTGTTGAACATTCACAACAATAGCTGTGAAAGGAGGCTGAAGTCGGCCGATGGTTCTCCCTGGGCTTGGCTAAACTGCTTTTCATCATTCAGGTGAGTCGAGAGATGCAGGAGATGAGCAGAACCCCCCCTCTTCCCTCTGAGACGCCAGTGACACTGCGAGCTCTGGGAGGAGGAAGGGTGGAGGCTCCTGTGTGCCCTGCTGCAGGCTCTATCTTCTACCTTCTCCTGCCCAATCCATATATTTAGGAGAGGCAGAGGAAATAGCAAGGAAGAGGCAGTGTATAAGGACATTGTAATGTTGAGAGCAGCGGGCCTATATCAGGTTTTAGAGGCTGCTGCTGCTCCGTTGCCTTCCGTGGATCTCAACACTCCGATGTTCTAAGCTTTGTCTCGTAAAGGATTTATTCCAACTCCTAGTCCTTGGGTCACCATCCTATATGGCTCATAAGACACTGACCCTCCACATCATCCCTCTAGATTATTTATTGATAAAAAGCGCCAACACATTGATGCCTTGCTGCTTCCATTGCTCAGCATTCAAACTCTGCATCAGCTTGAGCTTGAATTGCAGTTTCTCCGAGAGCATTTTTTCAATGAATCTAAGAGTGTGGTTGACTGATTTATGAAGTGTGAGCAGAATTATGTACAAGGACTTTAACATACCTTTCCAAATAAGATTGTTTTGATTTGCAAGTTTCATGAGCTGTAAATGGAAAGATGGGGGTTATGAAGACATGGACTGGGTTGTTAGGGTCTCTTCTCTGAGACTGTGGGTGCACTCCATATTCACAGACACCTTTTCCATCAAGTGATCATGGTTCTTGGTGAACCAAAACATTTTTTTATTCATTAACCATAGTTGCTTCACAATGGCCTCCAGAGAACAAGAGATTCTTTTGTTTTGGAAGTTCTGGACGGTTATTTTTAAAATGTGATGAAGTGTGATTGTCGTCTGATGCAAAATTATTTCTTTACTTCCTTTCAAGGTTTTCTGGGATGGCCAGGCAGTGCAGCGTGTCTGCCAACCTCGGGGGAACAAAAAATAAAAGAATTGTCAGGTAGGGATTCCTATAACTCTATGTTTCCTTTTCCCCTGTTTCTTCTTTCTCTATTCCCTTTCTTGATCTCTGTTTTTTTGTCTCTTCACTTCAACATTTGGCTCCCTCTGTGCACTATTCTTGTTGTTTTCAAACTTCTAATAATCACCTGATGGAGCCACATTCTTCCTGGTACATGTTGGGGGTGTAGTGCAGGTCTGGTTCCTTTGTAGGTCAGTTTAGCCCAGCAGTCCCTTAACTATTATCACATTTGTCTCCTCTTCTACACCATGTGATAATGGTTCACCCTGATTAGAGGTGCCACGCTGTTGCGCTGCTACTGAGTTTAGAAAGTGACTGTGATTTTAAAAAAAATTGAATCATTGTGTGCATTCTAATGGGGGAATATCTTTGAAAACTATTTTAATTGCTTACTTTTGTGGGATTACTGCATTCTGTCCAGGCACTCTTCCGCTTTTTTCTTCATTTCGGGGTGGGGGGGGGGGGAGGTCTTGTGGTTCTCCTTTTCCGGTCCACCACGTCTCGCCAATTGTGCGGAGGGAAATGAGTGTTTCACTCTTGCTGCTCTACTCCACTTCCTGTCCCAGATCGATGTGCAGCGCTCTAGTTGTTCCTGACCTTTCCAGCTATTTAATCTGCATGCCGGGCAGGACATGCAGCGGATAGTGGTTCACCCTGATTAGAGGTGCCATGCTGTTGTGCTGCTACTGCGTTTAGAAAGTGACTGAACGCCAGATCTAAGATTACATTTACCGCAAAATGTAATGATTTTGTCTCCTTCTGTAGGCCTGATTGGGTATTTATCACTGAAACCTGTGCCAGAGAGTGTTCAGGTCCTGACCTGGCGGAGCCCATCTGTGGTATCTTCCTTCCTGGGGGGGGAAGTCTTGCTACACCATTGCACCTTCGCCCCTGCAATCACCTTGGAACGCACCGCTAGTGACGTCATTTAGAATGTCACAGCTGTGAAGGTTCCAGGGTGAGCACCGAGACGAGAAGACGAGTTTGAAGAGCGTGCAGTCAGCTGTGGCTGGGGTCGTTGTCTTTTCTACACTGCTTGTGACAATAAACGCCTATTTTATTTCAACTGTGACCGGTGTCCTTCAGATTATTCAGCCCACTACACTGGCGACGAGGACGGGACTACGGGCGAAAATGGAAAGAAAGGCGCGACCCCAACACGCAAATAAGTAAAACACGAGGCTGAACAATCGGCAGGAAAAACTAAGTAGCACCTGGCACTCTCAATACGTATACCAGTATTGTAAACTCACCGGGAGATGAAACGTTAGTGCTGGTGCCCTGGGACGTCGCTGTCGAGTGTCGGAGGTCCTGACTACCTTTGCTGGGTCCGTGGAGCTGCAGTCTGGCGCGAAGTGCGGAGACAAAATCCAAACGAGTGACCGGTGGTGCACTGTGGGTAAAGACCAGGTCAAAGCCCAGCCATCTCCTGCGTGCCCCGGTGAGTGCCACCGCAGGCCACAGAGGGTTTGTTTCCTTCCAGCGTTGGGTGAAGGAGTAGCGGACGTCAGTGCTCCACTCGTGAGGCAGTACGCAGCGGGAAACTAATTGAGGCAATGGCATTTGGTGAGCGGATGGCCGGAGACCCATCTGGTGAGGCAGCCCTTTGCAGCCGCGAGGTGTGAGGACAGTGACAGTGCGCGCTGATGAGAGTGAAGAGCTGACAGCGGGGACCGACATCTTAGGAGTCGTAAAGGTTCGCAGAGACTGTGTGGATTCTGTGAAACACCTCCAGGACGTCGCGGCAGGGCAGGGTGCCTGGCAAGAGCCTGCGTGGGACTTCGCCCTAGTAGCAAGCGCATTAGAATTGTGGTGCGGTTGTGAGGCAGCTGAGGCGAATCTAAAAACAGTACACCTCACATTCAGTGAATGTAGCCTGTGGTGGCTGGGGAGGTCGCTTCACTGGTCCCCAGCAAGTCCTGTTGTCTGAGGGGTTCTAGAACTGCGGTAGAGAAGAGGAATACAGAATTATTGTGAGAAAGACCCTTTCAGACAAAGTGTTGAGTATGGGACAGCGCCATCTAGGGGGCCCCAGGAAGAATTTAGTTAAATCTGTCACCTTGTGTAAATAACTGGTTTACGGAGAAGGAGGATTCAGGGTTACACCCTAGTGTTTTTTTGTTTTGTTTGTATACTAGCATTGTGATTCCGTACACCGTACCAATACACTACCCAGGTAGAATCCAACCTATAGTAATTGTAGTCGCAAAAGGAGTACCCTGCCAGCCTAGTATAAACCATGCAAAATGTCAGGCCCCCCCTTTCTTTTTAAACAGTCCAGGGGAACCCACACTTAAGTGGAGAAAATGGAAGAAGGTCTTCCAGAACTATGCTGTTGTGTGTGGACCAAACTTAGGCCTAGAAAGGAAGGTAACTGTGTTAATGCACTACAGGGAGCGGAAGGGCAGGAAGTGTTAGAACACCTTCCGGAATTAAGTGCTAACAAAGCGAGGGGATTAAATGAATTTGAAATAAGTCTAAAAAAGTTTGACTTACATTACCTTCCCAAACCGAGCACCATCATGGAGCAATGCCATTTTGGCAAAAGAGGGCAAAAAGAGGGGGAAACCATAGAGGAATTTGTCTCAGATTTACGCAAGCTGGCAGCTCCATGCACGTTTGGGGGAGCATGTGGGGAGAGGATCAGGGACCAGTTTGTGTTGACGTGCAGGATTGAGCGGGTTTGAGAAGAGTTGTGGTTAAAAGATGACCCGCCTCTAGGTGAGGAAATCATTGTGGCTAAACAAGTAGAGCACATGATGTAATGTGTTAGTGAATTTAAGCAAGACAGCGAAAGTAAGGTCAAAGTGAGTGAAGTGACAGCGGGAAGTGACTGTGTGTTGGCAGTAAAGGATCAGAAGACAGAGCAGAGGGAGACAAAAGTGGGTTGGAGTTTTAGAGAAAACTGCTACAGGTTTGGTAAGCAAGGGAATATGGCAAGTGACAAAGATTGTCCTGCTTTGAAATCTACATGTAGCAAGTGCGGTAAAAAAGGTCACTTCAGGCAATGCTGCAGGAGCAGTCCTATTTACAGGAGGCAAGGTAAAGACAAGACCACACAGGTGTGTGATGAAATTGTCCTGCAAGTACAAAGCGAACAGGTTAGCAAGCTCAAAGACACAATATGGGTGGAAGAGACAGGAGTAGAGGCGATGTTTGACTCATGTTCCAAGATAACGATAATAAACGCAAAAGAATTTGAGAAAGTGGCTAGAGGGAAGCTTACATTAATGAAAATGGATGTAAGGCCGGGAGGCTACGGGGGACAACCCATCAACATGAAAGGATACTTTTGGGGCACTGTAGGCTACAAGGACAGACTGACAGTCGTAAAGATTTACGTATCCAAAGAGGGTGACAACATACTGGGGTGGCAAGCCGAAAAAGAATTAGGCATATATCTCGACCCTAACAGAACGCAGATATTAGTGCAGGAACTAGGTGAGATGTTGGGGAAGATATAAGAAGACTTTAAAGAAGTGTTCAGTGGGGAACTAGAATGCCTAAAAAACTATTCCCACAGGATAAAATTGAAGGAGAATGCAGCGCCAGTCGTAGCAAGAGTCAGAAACCTTCCCATAGCTATTCAGGAGGCAGTGAGGGAAGAATTGAAGAAACTGTGCAACCTAGGGGTCATCGAACTGGTGGAGGCTACAGAATGGCTGGCGCCCATCGTCTCAGCAAGAAAAAAAGATGGATCAGTCCGACTATGCATCGACCTCAGGGCTCTAAACAAAGAGGTCATTGTTGACAAGTTCCCACTCCCAAATATCTTGCAAATGATGAGCATGTTGGCGGGAGCAAAACTATTTTCAACGCTTGACTTGACCTTGGCCTACTTTCAGGTTAAGCTTCATGAAGTCTCGCAAGAACTAACGGTGTTTGTCACACTGATGGGAGCCTACAAATTCAAATGAATGCCGTTCGACCTAGTCTCGGATGCAGCGGTATTTCAGAGAATCATGAGCAGTATCCTTAGGGGCATCCCAGGGGTCTTGTGCTATCAGGACGACGTGCTTATCTTTGGCGTAAACAACAAGCAACATGAGACCAGATTGAGGCAAGTACTGGAGAGATTCAGAGAGCAGGGTCTCACAGTGAAGAAAGAAAAGTGCAGAATTGGCTGTGGAGAGATAGTCTTCTTAGGGCACAAGGTGACAGCAGAGGGAATTTGCCCCAAGGCTGAACTCCAAAACACCATAACCAGCCAATAATCCTCCCAAGATCAAAGAAGAGATAAAATCATTTATGGGACTGCTGGAGTTCTACAGCAAGTTTGTACAGAATTTTGCTGGCAGAACTTATGCTATACGCCTTTTGCCAAAGAAGGGCGTAAGGTTCAGTTGGAGCGAAGAGTCCTAGAAAGAATTTGAAGACGTAAAAAAGCACTAGCTGAAGCTCCAAGCCTCAAATCATTCATACCGAAGAGGAAGACGGTATTGACAACGGACGTGAGCTCAAAAGGCCTGGGAGCAGTTCTCATGCAGGTGGGAGAGCGTGGAGAAGAAACTATAGCTTTCGCGTCAAGATACCTTCGTAAGGCTGAGGTAAACTACTCGGTGATAGAGAAGGAGGCACTAGCAGTACACTGGGCAATGAACAAATTCCGAGACTTTCTCTGGGAAACCGAGTTCAATCTGAGAACAGACCACAAGCCGTTAGTCGAAATGTTCAACAGGAAAGGGCTTGACGCGATTTCGAGTAGAATCAGGCGCTGGGTCGTAAACCTGCAGGAGTACACCTTCAATGTCGAATATGTGCCAGGAACAAGGAATCTTGCAGCCAACTGTCTCTCACGCCTCAAAGGAGAAACGAAAGAGGAAGTGGATGTAGGCGAGGTAGATGATGACGACAAAGACGAGATGCAAGCTGAAAAAGTGTGTGTAATCACCCAGGGGGCCGTTGGAGAGGAAAGCTGGAAGGAGGCCCTGAGAAGTGATGAGCTTTTGAAGGAGGTGTGTGAAAGGGTCAAAGAAACGTGGAAAGACAAAGACAAACAGAGTGAGACGCTACGTCCGTTCTGGATGGTCAGGATCGAATTGTCAATCAAAGATTAGGGTCTGTTCCGGGGCACAAGATTAATTCCACCTGGAACACTGAGAGAGTGCCTAGTCGATTTGGCCCATGAAGGACACCTGGGGATCACAAAGACTAAACAGAGGGCAGACTACTGGTGGCCCAACATGGATAATGAAATCGAGAGGAAAATAAGAGACTGCATACCGTGTTCAACCAGCGACAAAGTGTTGAAGCAGCACACACCTCCCATGCAGTGTAGGCCACCCCCGGTGGGTCCTTGGGTAGAGGTGGCATTGGACATTGTAGGCCCTCTGTCGGGTGAGCTTCGCACCCCTTACATTTTGGTGCTTATGGATCTCTATTCAAGGTGGCCAGAGGTGAAGATGGTGTCTGAGATGACTACTAAGGTGGTCATCGAATTTCTGCAAGAACTATTCCTCAGGGAAGGTCTACATAGCAGCCTGTTGACCGACAATGGAGTGCAACTCTGCTCAAAGGAGATGAAAGAATTCCTCGAGAAAAATGGGATCAAACACAGGCGCTGCACACTGTACCACCCTGAGACCAATGGGATGGTCAAGCGGTTCAACAAAACCCTCAAGGAGAGCATCCAGTTAGCTAGGGCCAGTGGGTTAAATTGGAAGGAGGAGGTAGGGCAACGCTTCGAGTCCGACCGGCTGATCCCCCATCAGACAACTGGTGTCACGCCCTTTGAACTACTCCGGGCGAGAAGACCCAACACGAAGTTAGCACCGGGGTGGATGGAGTGGCACAAAGGGTGGACGGGACACTCCAGAGAGACATTAAGGCAGGACAGGGAACGTAAAGCTATGTTGGAGAGGAAGATCAGGTTTGACAAACTACACTCCGTCAAAGAGGCAGGGTTCAAGGTAGGAGATGTGTTTAAAATCAAAGCACCGACAGGCAGGGCAAGCTGGTCCAAATTCACTAAGCCCACAAAAATTGTGAAATTGTTCAAAAATGCTGTTAAAACACAGGAGGGGAAAATTTGGAACCTAGGAAGAGTTGTAAGTTATCATACCTCTCAAGAGGACAAGGACAATAGAGCTGAGAGAGAGGACAATTCCCTGATGAGGGGTGACCTGCCCGAGAGGGGGTGTACTGGGGAATCCTACCCTTTCCTCAAGGCTAGCCACAGGGTGGTTAATCACCCGAAGTACCTGGAGCAATATGTTACCGAGTAGTTTGCAACTATATTCACCTATTTTCTATTGCCTGTTGTATTCTTGCATTGTGTAGAGGAGGGGGAGGTGTGGTATCTTCCTCCCCGGGGGGGAAGTCTTGCCACACCATTGCACCTTGACCCCTGCAATCACCTTGGAACACATCGCTAGTGACGTCATTTAGAATGTCACAGCTGTGAAGGTTCCAGGGTGAGCGCTGAGGCGAGGAGATGAGTTTAAAGAGCGTGCAGTCAGCTGTGGCTGGGGTCGTTGTCTTTTCTACACTGCTTGTGACAATAAACGCCTATTTTATTTCAACTGTGACCGGTGTTCTTCAGGTTATTCAGCCCATTACACCATCCCTTCAGGGTATGCTCTGTCCAGACTTGATAGGGAAGGAAGGATGGGGGGGCGGAGGGGGGTTGGGACTACTTTATAAAGACACCTTCTCGTGCTTCACTGAGGTCCTCACCTCTTCCTCAGATGCCTATCAGGCCCTATTCTTCTCCTTGAAGATCCTACCCATTGGTAGTTTTGTTCCCCTACCCAGAGGAACTTCAGCAATTGAATTGAGCCTTATTTGGCTAGATCCAATGTCACTCTTTTGGGTGATTTTAACTTCCATTTGGATAAAACACTGAGCTTTGGAAACTATGGACTCCTGCGGCCTTACTCAACTGGTGAGGATCCCCTCTCATACGGCAGGACACATTCTGGACGGGATCTTTTCGAATGATCCTAGGATAGAGGTGAATAATCCCATTCCATTTTTCCTGGGAATTGCAGAATCCCACCCAGATCCTAATTTTAAGAACAGGGTGGAGATGAAGAGAAACCTTAGCCACATAAATAAGGAGGGTCTTCTAATTAAGCTTAGCAATTATTTCTGTCTCCCCCACCTGGATGTTAACTCAATTTATGATGATTTTTCTAACCGGATCTTCGCGGCTATGGACTCTCTTGCCCCTCTTCAGGAACATTATGTGGCCAGAAAACGCCCTTCGGCGCCCTGGTTCACCGAAAGGTTGAGAAACCTTAGGCAGGTATGCCGACAGCAGGAAAGAATATGGCGCAGTAAGCGTATCCCAGCCGAAAGGGACCTGCATAAACTCAGATTGAAGAAATATAGGCCAGCTATTACTGAGGAAAAGGTTATCTATTGTTCCAAGATGACAGAATCCATCAAATCCCAGAGGGAACTCTTCACTGTGATTAATTCCCTCCTAGCCCCCTCGGCCTCTGCCAACACCGAGGTCTCCCAGGAGCTACGTGATAAAAAGGCATGCTTTTTTATGACAAAATCAAGGACAAATATTCCTCCCTGGAGATATCCAATGTCGGAGGGTCAAAGGCCGATTGTCCTTCGGATTCTCTGGTAGCTCCTCCAAAGGATTGCCGTTTGAGCACCTTTCCCTCTATACTTCAAGAAGACAAGGAGCGGATGATAAGTGGAGTTTGACTGGCTCCCCTATGGAGCCCTGTCCCCTGAAGATCCTGAAACTAAGAATGGAGGCTATTGTTCCATCTTTGACCATAGTTCTTAATGTCGTTATTACTTCTGGCCAGTATCCCACTGCCTGCTAAAGAATCCCTCTCTGGATCTGGCAGAGCTAAAGAACTACAGTTTCATTTCCTGTTGCCCTTCCCAGCTAAAATCTTTGAGAAACACCTGATCCTCCATCCTAGCACCTATCTGGAGGACCATCAGTTGCTCGATGGCTCGCAACATGAGTTCAGAAGTGAGCACAGTACAGAGACGGCATTAACCGTTGTTTTTAACAACATTCGACAATAGGTCGATGCAGGACACACCACCTTACTGACCCTTCTGGACCTAACGGCAGCCTTCGATACCATCTCTCCCCTTAGATTGGCTGGGAGGCTCCGGGAAATAGGGATTGAGTGCTCCGCCCTTAATTTGCTTACATCTTTCCTTACGGAACAGGCTCAAAGAGTTCGATGGGTCGATTCCTTTCTGCTCCTAAATGGCTGTTCTGTGGAGTTCCCCAGGGATCCTCTTTGAGCCCCACCCTTTTAACCATTATGTAGCCCCGCTTGCCATGTTGCGTGCTTATCTAGGTTCCTGATCGATACTGTGACCTTATGCCCCTATTCGGCTATAAATCCCTTTATTCCCTATATTGGCATAACCGTTCAAATGCGATTTTCTGTAAAGTCATCTCTGGCCTCACACGAACAGAGCCACATTCCAGCATGACTCTCTGCTACTTCCTTTGCGACCAATTAGTGCAATGACAGAGCAGCAGTCACTATCTGATATTCCTAGATAACACTCCGAGTTCTTCAACAAGATAAAAACTCAGCAAACCTGGAAATCCCCGCTTGCTATGTTTTGATTAGTAATGGAACTCTAATGAGCAACTGATAACTGCCACTTCCTAGTGACATCTTTAATTGACGTCTTATGTCCAGCAAACTTGCGTCAAACCCGGCACCTGTCAGGTATAAATATTACCAACGTTGCCTTAAGCAATGTGCGTTGCCTGTTGCTGATGCCAGCTGCCTGCATGACCCTGTGTTGGTAAAAACTAGCACTCTGTCGCTGCAGCCTGCTATCCTGTGGTGGTGAAGCTGCTGATTACCATTATCGCCGCTACAGCGCGACCTATGGTGCAGTACGCTTGAGGAGCCGTGCAGCCGTCCTCTGCGAAGACATCCAGCCCAGCTGCCCGCGGACGCTGTCACCCCTCCTTCCTCGACGCGCTGAGAGAAGCCGCTGCCTTTCTCGTGCAGAGAAATCCAGTCCCGGCGCTTCCGGTTTACCCTCGCGGGTGACTGGGATATCGAGAGAGACCCCTGAAGGAGATACCAATCCTCCATCATTCTATTCAGAGGTATGGTGTTGACTAAACCCTTAGACGAGAATTCTTGAAACAAACCTTGGCAAAACCAACTTAACTTAAGCTACTTACTTACTCCCCTTCTCACGTGTTAGGCTTAGGTCAGGCACACTGGGGTAGGCTTAGTTAGAAGCACCAGTTGAGTATGTTAGCCTAATGTATATATGACTGTATATATGTTTTATTACTTTTAAACCATTGTATGGCTAAGAAACCATATCAATGCTTTTACAGTTCTATTTCGCAATTCTTATCTTACTGTACGTACTTTTTATAATAACAGTTATTGCAATTGTGGCAATACATTTCTCTTGTATGAGAAGAAAGACTGTTCAATAAATGTTACCCTTTATTGATACACGCCCGTCTCTCTATTCTCTACATACTGTGAAAGTAAACTGCACTAGACTGACTGAGTGAAATCTATGTCTATTGTTTCACACGACCCTAGAGATCGACTCTTGATCTGAGGAGCAAAGTTGTCATGTTGCACGGTTGTTGGAAAACTGAATCCCTTCTTGTCTGTGCCAAGGAAGCTGATCACTTCCTATGCAGAGAAGAAAGTTTCCAGTGACCTCTGAGCTAGTTGGTAACACAACCTAATTAAGTTTAGCATAGTCAGTGGAGGCCTGGAATATAAGCAGTTCCACGTCGATACTACTGTTTATGTTATTCCAATGCGCAGGGCCTAGTGGGAAACTAGGAACTACACTACATGGCGCCCTAACGTTTGGTAAGGCGATAAACTAACGCAAGACTTGTAGAGTAACTCAGTCGTGCATATTTCACACCCCTTTCTCCCGTAAATACTCCAATAGACGTCTGGAGTGGGTGAAAGGTTAAAATCCGCCCGACCTTAGTAGGAAGAGATTCCTATGTAAAGCTCTGGTTTATTCAACGTTGAAGGATACAGTGTTCCAAAATATTGTGCATCTAATCTTTGTCTCCTTGGAGACCTACTCTGCGAAACCTGCATTTTTTCAATGCCAGGAGAAAATAACGGAGCCCCTGGGGCCGCAGTAGATGCGACTCAGCAAGGTCCCGAATACACAGACCCGGGTGCTATTATCATCCCGGTCCAGTTAAGAAGATCTATAACTTTAAAACTTATAGAACACGGACTGACACCTCAGGGTGGTACAGTAATTTTCGTGATAGAGGCTCACGAGTATCGGCAGACAGAGGTATTCTATTCATGGATAAACTTTCCAGCGGTAAACGCTATAACACAAGAGTTTCACTATTACAAAATAGAGGAACCTCCGGGAGAGTACGCTCCTTTCGAGGAGATTGAAATCCCACTTAAATTTCAAGAGCACCTGCTCTGGTTTAATGGCGCCCTAAAACACAATGATCACATAACCAGGCTCGGTCCACTAGGTAGACCAGGAGCCACGTGGCCGGTTCTAGCCAGCTACACACCACATCCTGACATTACAAGAATGTCTAGAGAAGAGCTGTTAGAACAGCTAAACACATTAATAAAAATAATGTAATACGGACTGCAACAGTCCAGCCAGCTGTTAATTCACACCAGCTGACCCCTCATCAGGGGAACACAAATAAAATTACACCACAGAACATACAGTCATGTCTTGGTAAAACACCCATAAAACGGGAACAAATTCCTTTCTGGTTAGCCCAGAAAATCACTCAAATAGAGGCAGTATTTCCTGATACTACCCCTATGGAGAAACACAGAATCTTGACCATCTGCCTTCCTATGGGAATCGCACCACACGTGGAGGACTGCGACACTTGGGGTACAGTCTTTGCTCCCATTTACACAAAAACACACGGTGTTCCGTCTATGGCGGTAATACCAGAAGTGCTAAAACAGATTCAAAATGAATTCGGTCCAGAGCCCGCTTTAAATCTAGGTATGAAATTACTGAAAGACTTCAAGCAGGTCACGGATATATTATTAGCCAACGTAAAGGGAGAAGCAGCATCTGTGGCGATCCGCCAGAAGTTGAGGGAAACAGATATAAAAGATCCTGTTGAGCTAGCAAAAATCATAGAAAAATGCTATGAAGAATTAGGTAGAGACAGCTTGGGTGGAAAACCAGTAAAGCCCCAACTGCTCGAAAATCCTGAAAAATTATTTATTAAAAATAATTTAAATACTCCTAAAAAGAGCTGGGATGGAAATAAACAATCCACTCCCAAGGAAAAAGTATTCCAGTCCAGAGGAAGGTCTCCTCGACGGAGGGAAAGAACTCCGACTCGAGAACGCCAGTCTCCCCAGAGGGAGCCCTTTGAGAAAAGATATAACCTTAGAAATAGGGATAATCTAAAAAAACCTGATAGATATCAAAGTATTGATACACGTCCCTCTCGATCTCTTCCACAGAATTCGGAAAGAAGAGGACGGTCAGACCCAGGAGAGCACACCAAGTCCAAAGACAAGGAACCTGCTCAAAATAAGAAATCTCAATTTCAGAAAAAGAAGGTAGCCAGTATTAGAGTAATCAACCATGCCGAAAATACTGAGGACACAGTTGAAAAACGGGGAGTGGGCATTGACAATGGTGGACAGTGCAGCAGAGATCAGTATAGCGCGCAAGATCTTGATGAGTCATCTGGAGACAGTGGACACGAATGATTACATTCAGGTTGAAACTGCCGACACCAGACTTAGCGAGCCCCATAAAATATACGAAATAACATTGCGTATAGAGGGTGATAAGACTAGGAAAATTAAGGGTCTATTTTGGGATAAGCTCTCAAAAGGCTATGATATTCTGTTAGCTGAAAAAGATTGGCCCCCGGAGTTTGTCAGGGAGTGCCCTCGTGGCGAAGAAGTGATTATGCCTGCCTTCTCGAATCACATTCCGATTCACAAAAAATACACATATGCAAGGAAATGGGCAGTAGCCCAGGCACCTGCATTGTATAAAAATCATGTAGGATGGGATGAGGATTCACCGCCTCACAAAATCCAATTAAAAAGTGAACCAACTGCCCAACGGCAGTATCCTATAAAGCAAGAAGCTTAAAAACAGGTCAGGGAGATCTTAGATCAACTTGAGTACCAGGGGGTGATTGAAACATGCACCTCTCAAATGAACAATCCTTTGTTTCCTGTCTCCAAGCCAGACAATTCGTATCGTCTAGTTTTGGACTACAGACACCTTAATACATGTTGCAAAACGTTTGCAGTACAAAACTCGCATAGTGCAGCCCTAATGAATAATATAGTTAGGAAAAAATACAAAACGACATTAGACATTTCTAATGGTTTCTTTTGTCAAAACATTGCACCGGAAAGCAGATATTTGACCGCTTTCTCCGCATTTGGGTCGCAGAAAAAATTCTGTCGACTCCCACAGGGGTTCAAGAACAGCCCAGGACTATTCTCAGCTAGGGTAACAGAGTTACTACAAATCTATGATGATGAAGCATTGTCTTACGTAGATGATATTTATCTCACAGACGACGACTTGGATACTCATTTGAAAAGAGTGAACACCATTATACTTGGGTTCGCAGCAGAGGGTTACAAATTCAACTTTAAAAAGTCCCGAATTGCCCATCTGACAGTACTGTTTTTAGGGTACGAATTATCAAGTGAAGGGAAAAGCCTAGCGGACAACTTCTTAGAGAAGTGCGCTGTACTCCAAGCTCCAAAAACGCTGAAGAATTTACAATCAATACTAGGTTTTCTGAATTTCGGAAGAACTTACATCCTAAATTACGCAGAGAGGGTTAAACCTCTCTACGAACTAATTAAACCTGATTTTAAACAAATCAATTGGACTCAAAAACACACAGAAATTTTGAGATCACTGCAAACAGACATGTTAGCAAAAACAAAATTAGATACACGTGACAACACACGTGATCTTGTAATCCGAGTCATCCCAGGAAGATGCGGATTCACGTACCTAACCTCTAATGAGGGAGAAAAGGTACCAATAGCATACAAATCACATTTGTACACAAAGGCTGAAATAAAATTCAGTTCAACTGAGAAAATTCTAACTGCGGTTCAGACTGCTGTAGCGAAAGAAAGGCCCCTAGCACAAGGTAAACGAATAATAATCGTAACTCCTATACCGGCTTTAGAAGCGGTAACTAAAGCAAGCATTCCTAATGCTAAAGCTTTGCATCCGAGATGGATTCAGTGGGTTAATTCTCTTGCTGCAACAGACGTAGTTTACGAATTTGATCCTAACCTAAAAACACAGGAATTTTTACAATATGAATATGAATGTCCTCTGCCAATTGAAATCCTGCCTCTCGAAGAATACGGAAGTATTATATATACTGACGGATCAGCACAACCCGCAGTTGGGGGTAAGCAAGCTTACAGTGCTGCGTGCGCGATTGTTAAAGGTCGCTGGCACAAAGGAAAATTTAGACCATTGGTCACTAAAACACAATCTCTAGGAGATTGCTCGGCTCAACGAGCTGAATTAGTAGCATTAAAGATGGCGCTAGAAAATACCGATCGCGAATTCCCCACACTAATAGTGTGCGATTCTTTTTATTGCGTACAATCTTATAATGAATACTTGCAGAATTGGGTGGAAAATGGTTTCAAAGATGCAAAAGGTGGCACAATAAAGCATAAAATGCTTTGGGAACAGGTAGTTCTTTTACAGAAAGAACTACAAAAGACTCACGTGATACATACACTGAGTCATCAACGTGATGGCGTTCACGTTGCAGGGAATTCATTGGCTGATGAAGCCGCGAAGGCAGCTGTGCAAACGGCTTCCGTAGCTGCGATAACTCGGTCACAAACAAAAATAGACAGCGAAATTCTACAAGCTGTCAGTACGTCAGTAAAAAATGATAAGAAAACACTCCCGAAAGGCTTTCCTAAAAAGTACTTGTACTTAACGGATACAAATAACGTTCCTTTTGCTCGAATCCCTGGAGTGGGGGATAGAGTAATTCCAAACAGGGAACACAGACTAGGACTAATAAAAGCGGCACACGAAGGGCTTGCTTCTGCACACGCTGGCGTTTCCGCAACAGTATCACTATTAAAACAGAGATATTGGTGGCCTCGCTTGAGAATACAAACTAAAAAGTATGTATTAGAATCCGACATATGCCAAAGGATAAAAGTATCAACAGTAAAACGACCAGCGCAGACACCCCTTCTCATCTCGGATAAACCATTTGCATGCGTTTACCTGGACCACTGTGGTCCCCTACAAAGGGACGGTAACTATAGATATATCATGGTAGCAGTGGATTCCTGTACGAGGTTCATATGGATGTGGCCCCAGCGCTCGGCTGACGCTAGAACGGTTATAAAAGATTTGCGAGTCTTTATCGGCACATACGCAATTACCACGTTCCATTCCGACCAGGGTCCTGCTTTCAGCTCTCGAGCCTATAAGGAGGCCATGGCCGGCATGGGAATTGGGTTGCGGTATTCTTGTCCGTCGCATCCCGAAGGGAATAGTGTGGTAGAAAGAAAAAACCGTGACATAAAGCAATCTATAACGGCGAAGGTATTAGGTTCAGGCGCTGGGTGGTTCAAACATTTAATAAGTGTCCAGACTAGTCTTAACAACATGCCAAGAAATTCTCTAAAAGGTTTCAGCCCATACGAACTATTGTTCGGAATTAGAATGAACGTTCAGGACCTCGATAGTCAGATGTCAGTGGTACAAGAAGAAACAAAGCACTTTGATGTAAAGGATCGTTTGGCTGTTTTACAGGAACTGAATGAAACAAGAAAATCATTAAGCAACATAAAGTTAAAGTAACAGCCAAGTACCACTGACGAGGCACCACCCGCAACAGCCCCAGCAAGGCCTGTCTGGATTCCAAAGATTGGGGATCTAGTCAGAGAAAAGATCGCGGTTAAGAAGGAATTTGGGCCTTCTTACAGAAAAGCAGTACCTGTCTTGGCAGTCACCGGAACAAGATCAGTTGTGCTACCGCCCCTTGCTGGTAAAAAGGAGAACAGAGTCGTGTCCATCGATCTGGTAAAACCACAAGCATGTGGCCTATAATCAACAGTAGGCCCAGTGGACTCCCAAGAAACAACAGAATACCCAAACTTGCAACAATCCAAGAGGTTCAAACTGAAAGACTCATCACATTCGATCAGCCTGCAGTGCACAATGAAGGACTATGCAATAATGCCATGGAACTCGTGCCTCTTGAAACACAGATTGAAACAGTTCGTCAAGAAACAACACCAGTCTACAATGATGTGGCATCAGAATGTGCTACCAAGAGACAGATTGAAAGAACAATCCCATCAATTGACAGAACTGCCTCTGGTTATTTCATCAACTTCGACAACTTCTCTGAAGATTTAAACGACCCCGAAGTGATGTCAGAAACAAAAAAGTATTCTAAAGAAAATACAACAGGACTCCTTCAACAAATCAAAGAACTATATCTGGATTCACCGTTGATTGAGCATTGGATAATCTCAGGGGTATTCATACTCCTACTATGCCTAATTTTAGTTTTAATTTTAGGAAAGTTCATTACAATTGAATGGACACAGCAAGTCAGAACATCAACCTAGTCCTGAAACCACACAGATCATCCCACGTGAAGAAAAGAGAACTGTCAGCAGTGAATGTCACAGCAATTCCAATACCTGGTGGGGTAGTATGGGAGAAAACAGACTATGAGATCTATGGTCCGGTCGAAATCCTGAAGTATCCTCATCAACTAAAGGTTTCCTTAAGTGACTTTGCTACACCTAGTACATTCTCTGATGATTGGGACTTTAACAGTATTAATGACATGATGTCTGATTTAGTAATGTCAGCTAGATTCACAGATCATGATTATTTACAAGGTTCATCTAGTTATGAGCAGTTATTCTGTTACACCCACTATGGGGATCATTACTTGCATAAATCTGCACAGCCTAGAAATGTTTTTATGTATAATCAATGGGAACATTGTTCTACACCACCTAAAAGCAGTTTTAAAGCATTTTTTGAGAAATTCAAATACTTCTCAGGCTTTAACACAAGTGATGCAGAAACGTTTTATTACAAACTGTTAGATAAAACAGGAATGAAAACAATGCTGACACATTCTAAATTGATATATTCAGAAGCATTTTATGACAAAATGATGACATTTGGTTTTGATTATTGGAAAAATAATATTGAAACGAAAACAATTTGGGGTACAAAAGATTGGCAGGTGCAAGGCATTGAAGCACTATTTAGAACCTGCATGATACCAGAACAAATGTTATTTTTAAATGACACTGTACACCAAACATCTTGTCTTGGCCTAGCTAAGAACAAAGACCTTAAAACACCGTCTATACCAAAGCCAATAGCTGAGAATGCAACTGCAGATAATGAGTTAGACGTGTCACACATTTTACATTTCAACAGAACACATCCTGATTGGAAAAAGTGGTTAATCTGGCCTACAGACACAAATAGCTGTCAAGATAGGTTCCTGAATAAAACACAGGGTTTAAAAATGACCAGATTAGAATGGAAATTACCATACACTCATTCTTGCTATAGTGACAGCGACAAAAATGTATTTCTTAGTGGTGACAACTGTAAACACTCACTAAGCGGTATACTTTTGTGTCAGGGTATTAATTTACACGGAGCATGTGATGGAAATTCAAACAACCTTTCATGCCACCAGCTAGTCACACCTGCAACTCAGATAGAGCCCTTCTTTATGCAACTTTCGAACGGGAGTTACATTCTAAGAACGGATCACAGGTGCTGTGGCCTCGCGCCAGGGACGAGTTATCTAGTACAAGTAACGTCCATGGTCAAATGTTGCATGCAAGCATTGTTTCCGAGCGGGCCTCCAGACATAGTGACTCCCATCTGGCCTCGTCTGAATTTCTATTCTATACGAATTGATACATTAAGCAAAATGAAATCTGTGCTTTTACAGACAACAGTGCCTATAACGTCATCTAAAGAGACGTATGATCTTCTAGTCGCAAGGACGGCTACTGAGGTCCATGACCTTTTATCAACAAATTGCCCCGTGCATTTCGTAGAAATGTTGAGCCAACTCCTTAACATGTCTAGTGCAACAAGCATCCCAGGCATATTTAAGACAGTCTTTACGGGACTGCTAACACCCTTCCAGGCAATTTTGGGAATCTTTCCTAATTTTGTGCACTCCATGTTTGGTGGTATACCACTATTTTTGGGACTCATCGCAGGGATTCTATTTTTGATCCTCCTGCTACGTTATGGCAAGCCTCGCCTCAGACATAGCTCCCATGGGAATGGAAGAAACAATCCTAGCAATGCGCTACAGGGACAGGATAACTAACGTCCTTGGATTGGCCAGGCTGAGAGATCTAAACATGACCTGGTTCCTCTTATTCAGACCGATATGGCAAAATTGCATTTTACCTGTGCTACGGTGTATGCTTTGCGGCGATGAATGCGTGTTGGACATCTGTCTTTCACTTCCATCAGCAGTACCAATGGACGTCGATACTTTGCTCAGTCCAATAACGGCTCACACATTGTGTTGTCCCCAGCGGCTACCAATCCTGATGACGGCATTCGTGGAGACTCCTGTACTACAGCCAAGTGGTAACAGTGGAGCGAGTGACAAAAGCAACATCATCCAGGTACAACGTTCTGTGAGCATTGCTGGTCCTGCCTTCGATGACAGCAATCATTCTCACACCTGCCAAGTTTCAGCGCTATCTAATTTGGTTGAACTATCACCTGATTTTGTAGACCAATTCTTTGCGAGCCTGTCTGATACGATGTTCTCACCCACAGAGAAACAATAACTTTTTTAGAAGCTTTTCCGACACACAGCGTTCCCATGAACTCTGAATTCGGCCTTCAGTTTTGATCAACAAAAACTGCCAGGAGCTTTGGTAAACTGATTTTTCTTTGAATTGGACAATTTTTCAAATATTGACCTTTTCTTTTTTGGCACGAACAATTCTTTGCTTAACGTAAAAACTATTCTTAGAGAACAGAAGCTTCACACTTCTATTTCTAAACACATCTAGAGACATAACAACATGACACCAGCCTCTAGCACACATGTTATTACAATGCATTTTTATGTGATGATTTATCTCGCATTTCTTCTGTCAGAGATACTTCATGTGTAATTCCCTTTGCATAATCGTTCATTGATTTCATATGCAATAATTTTTTGAATGATTACTATGCTTTAAAAAAACGTACAGTACCTAAATTCCATGTATTACAAGTACGCCTATTTCGAATGCATTTATGTATTTTGGGGTGGGCAATGTTACACATGCATCTAATTGCTTAGTTTTAGTAATTTTGATGGACATGAAAACGTGGAGTGGGTGTTGCGTGCTTATCTAGGTTCCTGATCGATACTGTGACCTTATGCCCCTATTCGGCTATAAATCCCTTTATTCCCTATATTGGCATAACCGTTCAAGTGCGATTTTCTGTAAAGTCATCTCTGGCCTCACACGAACAGAGCCACATTCCAGCATGACTCTCTGCTACTTCCTTTGCGACCAATTAGTGCAATGACAGAGCAGCAGTCACTATCTGATATTCCTAGATAACACTCCGAGTTCTTCAACAAGATAAACACTCAGCAAACCTGGAAATCCCCGCTTGCTATGTTTTGATTAGTAATGGAACTCTAATGAGCAACTGATAACTGCCACTTCCTAGTGACATCTTTAATTGACGTCTTATGTCCAGCAAACTTGCGTCAAACCCGGCACCTGTCAGGTATAAATATTACCAACGTTGCCTTAAGCAATGTGCGTTGCCTGTTGCTGATGCCAGCTGCCTGCATGACCCTGTGTTGGTAAAAACTAGCACTCTGTCGCTGCAGCCTGCTATCCTGTGGTGGTGAAGCTGCTGATTACCATTATCGCCGCTACAGCGCGACCTATGGTGCAGTACGCTTGAGGAGCCGTGCAGCCGTCCTCTGCGAAGACATCCAGCCCAGCTGCCCGCGGACGCTGTCCTCCCTCCTTCCTCGACGCGCTGAGAGAAGCCGCTGCCTTTCTCGTGCAGAGAAATCCAGTCCCGGCGCTTCCGGATTACCCTCGCGGGTGACTGGGATATCGAGAGAGACCCCTGAAGGAGATACCAATCCTCCATCATTCTATTCAGAGGTATGGTGTTGACTAAACCCTTAGACGAGAATTCTTGAAACAAACCTTGGCAAAACCAACTTAACTTAAGCTACTTACTTACTCCCCTTCTCACGTGTTAGGCTTAGGTCAGGCACACTGGGGTAGGCTTAGTTAGAAGCACCAGTTGAGTATGTTAGCCTAATGTATATATGACTGTATATATGTTTTATTACTTTTAAACCATTGTATGGCTAAGAAACCATATCAATGCTTTTACAGTTCTATTTCGCAATTCTTATCTTACTGTACGTACTTTTTATAATAACAGTTATTGCAATTGTGGCAATACATTTCTCTTGTATGAGAAGAAAGACTGTTCAATAAATGTTACCCTTTATTGATACACGCCCGTCTCTCTATTCTCTACATACTGTGAAAGTAAACTGCACTAGACTGACTGAGTGAAATCTATGTCTATTGTTTCACACGACCCTAGAGATCGACTCTTGATCTGAGGAGCAAAGTTGTCATGTTGCACGGTTGTTGGAAAACTGAATCCCTTCTTGTCTGTGCCAAGGAAGCTGATCACTTCCTATGCAGAGAAGAAGGTTTCCAGTGACCTCTGAGCTAGTTGGTAACACAACCTAATTAAGTTTAGCATAGTCAGTGGAGGCCTGGAATATAAGCAGTTCCACGTCGATACTACTGTTTATGTTATTCCAATGCGCAGGGCCTAGTGGGAAACTAGGAACTACACTACAGCCAGGGTTGTAAGATCTTTTGGCCTAGAAGTGTTATCCTATGCTGATGACACTCAGATCATGATTACCATCACTGAGAGTGTTGAATCTTCAGCAGCAAATTTTAAAAGCTGCATGCGGGACGTATCTGCATGGATGGTAGAGAACTATCGAAGACTCAATGATTAAACCCAGAAAGCCAGTTGGGGCTGCCTAGTAGATTGCAATTTAACTAGTTCAAACAGTTTTTAGGTCTATTCCTGGCATTGTTTAGCTATTTCCTAAAGTCGTTTGCTTTTGAGCTATGTATGTGTTTGTTGTAAATGATTCTTAGAGATCTCACTTGCTGGAGGTGTTCAAGCGAGGAGAAGAATCTCCATGATCCTTCACTCAATCTTAGATTGCATCTTTCAGCGTTTACACTACCATTGTACCAAGGTTTTGAGTTTTAGCTGGAGGGGTGCCATAGAGTCTAGAATGTTTGTCATTGAATTAGTGTAATGATCAGTAAGGTTCTGGACATCTGGCATGTCTTCGGGAGGGGGAAGGATATAATTGCTGATTGATGTAAGTTCATTCAGGTTTATGTTTCAAAGGTTCTTTTTCCAGTGTCTGTTTTCTTTTATTTGAACCTTTTATTAGGATAGCGATTCAGCCATGAGCAAAGTGATGCAGTGATGGTCTGTCCAATCACATGGAATGATAGATTCAAGTTGAATGGAATTAGCTTTAGAGATAATTAGATCCAATGTCGCTTCCAGGTTCTGGGTAGGACTTTCGCATATTTGGATCAAGTTTAGGTCAGCTATGAAGGTTTTTAGGCTAATCACTGATTGGTCATAGGGTCATTCCAGTAGAGGTTGAAGTCACCAAGGAAGATTTGGGTGCAGTATACACCAGAGTTGTGTCTGATGATTTCCTTAATTTGTTCAATAGATGGGAGGTTATCTCTTGGAGGGTGGTAAAACGCATATAGTTTGTATCGAGGCCTATCTGTACTCAGGATATCGATGCATAGATATTCACACGAGATGAGAGTAACATTTTGTGCTTGCTTCATTGAGAGATTATTGCAGAGAGTACAGGGGTTACCTTCACCAGGTCTGTTTCGTCTATCTAATCTGATGATGTCGTATCTGGGCGGTGCTAGAAAGTCGAACGATGGTGTGAAGGAGTAATTTAGCCAATTTTCAGTCAGGACTATAAGGTCAAGCTCATAAGTACATTTCAGGTGGGGTATGGCGACAGCGGAGGCAATCTGAGTGATGGGAATTTGCTTGAAGTAGGAATTGGTACCTGCTCTGAGATTGAGCCTAGCATCTCTATGTGGATTTGACTGAAGGAGGAGGGAGTAAATATTGTTGTCCGATTGAGTATCTTTCATCCTGATGTGATGAGTGATTCTTTTTAATCTTCTCATGGAGCCCCTGGCAAACGCATTGACCTCGGCGAACATTCTATATCACCTATATGCGGACGATGCCCAACTGTATATTAAAATCTCCTCACCAGAAGACTTCCTCGCCCTCAACGCTATTCCACAGAATACTCAATGTTGGCTCACTGGCAACCACCTCTTGCTTAACACCAAAATAACGGAATTCCTCCTCATCTCCCCACCCAATCACACACCCAAGATAGACTTAGAAGGACATTCCTTTGATTGCGCTCCGCACATCATTGACTCCGCGAAGTCCCTGGGAGTCACCATGGACAAACACCTGAACATGCAGGCACAAATCACTAATGCCACCAAGGGAGCTAATCACCAGATGAGTATACTAAGGAAACTTAAACCCTTCCTCCCACAGACCGACTTAAAAATGGCAATACAAGCCCAAGTGCTACCAAGATTAGACTATGGAAGCACCACTCTATGCGTTATCCCCAAATACTGGCCGACCCACTGAGGGCATCGCTTAGCGCTGCGGACAAACTGGTATCAGGAACTAAAAGAAAAAACTACATCTCTCTGACCTTGAAAGTTCTGAACTGGCTGCCCTACGAGGCAAGAATACACCTAAAGATAGCTTGCATGACCCATAAAGCCCTGCACAGCAATACCCCCAGTTACTTAGCTCTAAAGCTAGTGCGATCGGGAGGATGCAGACAACTGCGTAGTGTGCGCTCACTACTACTGAAACCACAATTCTACCATAAAAAGAGAACAGGCTGCAGAGCATTCCCAGGGATTGCACCAAAGATTTGGAACTCCCTACCTCCAGGGGTACGTGGAATCTCTTCCTTTACCTCCTTCAAAAAAGAAGTAAAAAGGCTTCTAATAAACAATTTCACATCCTAAGACTTTAATTCTATCTTGACCTCTAGTCACCTGTGCGATCCATATATTATTGCCTACATCTTTTGAATTGAAGGCGAATACCGATTGTATGTTTACTACTTCAACCACCTAATGGTAAATAACTGTGTATTGTGAAGCGTTCTGATTAAGCATGGGCTGAAAATTTGTTCCGCTCGCAATATTTGCGGATTTTCCGCAATTTCGCAATCTGCAAATCTCGCGAAATCGCTGTAAAATCCGCAAATCCACGAGTGGGACGAATTTTCAGCCAAGCACTTACAGGGTTACAGCAGCAGGTGTAAAAGTTGAAGCTAATTTTTTGTAACCTTTTACAAAAGGGTTACAAAGAAATTAACTTCAACTTGGGCACCTGTTGCTGTAAGCCTGTAAGTGCTTCCTGGCGCCTCGTTGCCTACTTGCAACTATTCTCTGACCCTGCTCTTACCCTTGAAGCAGGGTCAGAGAATAGTTACAAGTAGGCAATGAGGCGCCTGTCATGAAAATTAAACCTCAACAGGAAGCACTGACAGATATAAAAACAAGCATTTGCAATGCAATAGGTCTCGCATTAGGAAAGTTTGAGCTATTGGTCTTGTAAATGACAATTTTTTTTATTTATGTGTTGGTTTTGAAAATTGCTAAATTAATAGCTTTGTCATTTACAATGCCAATAGTTATAACTTTCGCATATGTGACACCTATAGCATTTGTAATGCAACATGTTTTGTATTTACGTGACTTAGATGTATTGATATTACAAATTACAATGGCTTTTAATTTTTTTAAATAATTAATACTTAAATAAAAGTGATTTTAATTTATAATGGCAATAGCTTAAACTTTTGTAAATAACTTTTGTGAAGATTAGGTTCAGTGTATTTTATTGTGACGAAAATCCAAGAACAGAAGTGAAATATTAACATCTTTTGTGACATTTGTAATAAAGCTTGAAACATTGAGAGAACATATTTGAACCAGTTGTTGTTGAATGGTTGCGCTGATTGATGCTAGGGTGGCGCTGAGTGGCGCTGTGGTGGTGCTGAGTGGTGCTGTGCTGATGCTGAGTGGTGGTGTGGTGGTGCTGAGTAATACTGGGATGGTGCTGAGTGATGCTGGGGTGGTGCTGAGTGGTGCTGTGGTGTTGCTGAGTGATACTGTGGTTGTGCTGAGTGATGCTGTAGTGGTGCTGAGTGATAATGTGGTGGTGCAGAGTGATGCTGTGGTGATGCTGAGTGATGCTGTGGTGGCGCTGAGTGGTGCTGTGGTGGTGCTGATTGGTGCTGTGGTGGTGCTGAGTGATGCTGTGGTGGTGGTGAGTGATGCTGTCGTAGTGCTGAGTGGTGCTGTGGTGGTGCTGAGTGATAATGTGGTGTCGCTGAGTGATGCTGTGGTGACACTGAGTGATGCTGTGGTGGCGCTGAGTGGTGCTGTGGTGGTGCTGAGTGGTGCTGTGGTGGTGCTGAGTGATGCTGTGGTGGTGCTGTGGTGGTGCTGAGTGATGCTATGGTGGTGCTGAGTGATGCTGTGGTGGTACTGAGTGGTGCTGCGGTGGTGCTGAATGATAATGTGGTAGTGCTGAGTGATGCTGTGGTGGTGCTGATGGATGCTTTGGTGGCACTGAGTGGTGCTGTGGTGGTGCTGAGTGATGCTGTGGTGGTGCTGTGGTGGTGCTGAATGATAATGTGGTGGTGCTGAGTGATGCTGGGGTAGCGCTGAGTGATGATGTGGTAATGCAGAGAGCAGAAAGGCACAAAAAGCAGTCTAACAAAGGGCAGAAGGGCAGAAAAACAAGGGAAAAACGAGTCTAACAGAGGGCAGAAGGGCACAAAAAACCAGTCTAACAGAGGACAGAAGGGCAGAAAAACATCGGAAAAAGGGAAAAACGAGTCTAACAGAGGGCAGAAGGGCACAAAAAACGAGTCTAACAGGGGGCAGAAAGGCACAAAAACGAGTGTAACAGAGGGCAGGTGGTGCTGAATGATAATGTGGTGGTGCTGAGTGATGCTGTGGTGGTGCTGAGTGATGCTTTGGTGGCACTGAGTGGTGCTGTGGTGGTGCTGAGTGATGCTGTGGTGGTGCTGTGGTGGTGCTGAGTGATAATGTGGTGGTGCTGAGTGATAAAGTGGTGGTGCTGAGTGATGCTGGGGTAGCGCTGAGTGATGATGTGGTGATGCAGAGGGCAGAAAGGCACCAAAAGCAGTCTAACAAAGGGCAGAAGGGCAGAAAAACAAGGGAAAAACGAGTCTAACAGAGGGCAGAAGGGCACAAAAAACCAGTCTAACAGAGGACAGAAGGGCAGAAAAACAAGGGAAAAACGAGTCTAACAGAGGGCAGAAGGGCACAAAAAACCAGTCTAACAGAGGACAGAAGGGCAGAAAAACAAGGGAAAAAGGGAAAAACGAGTCTAACAGAGGGCAGAAGGGCACAAAAAACAAGTCTAACAGGGGGCAGAAAGGCACAAAAATGAGTCTAACAGAGGGCAGGTGGTGCTGAATGATAATGTGGTGGTGCTGAGTGATGCTGTGGTGGTGCTGAGTGATGCTTTGGTGGCACTGAGTGGTGCTGTGGTGGTGCTGAGTGATGCTGTGGTGGTGCTGTGGTGGTGCTGAGTGATAATGTGGTGGTGCTGAGTGATGCTGGGGTAGCGCTGAGTGATGATGTGGTGATGCAGAGGGCAGAAAGGCACAAAAAGCAGTCTAACAAAGGGCAGAAGGGCAGAAAAACAAGGGAAAATGAGTCTAACGGAGGGCAGAAGGGCACAAAAAACCAGTCTAACAGAGGACAGAAGGGCAGAAAAACAAGGGAAAAAGGGAAAAACGAGTGTAACAGAGGGCAGAAGGGCACAAAAAACGCGTCTAACAGGGGGCAGAAAGGCACAAAAACAAGTCTAACAGAGTGCAGAATGGCACAAAAAACGAGTCTAACCTAGGGCAGAAGGGCACAAAAACAAGGGAATAACAGAGGGCAGAAAGGCACAAAAAAACGAGTCTAACAGAGGGCAGAAGGGCAGAAAAACAAGGGAAAAACGAGTCTAACAGAGGACAGAAGGGCAAAAAAACCAAGTCTAACAGGGGGCAGAAGGGCAGAAAAACAAGGGAAAAACGAGTCTAACGGAGGGCAGAAGGGCAAAAAAACAATGGAAAAACGAGTCTAACAGAGGGCAGAAGGGCACAAAAAACGAGTCTAACAGGGGGCAGAAGGGCAGAAAAACAAGGGAAAAACGAGTCTAACAGAGGGCAGAAGGGCACAAAAAACAAGTCTAACAGGGGGCAGAAGGGCAGAAAAACAAGGGAAAACGAGTCTAACAGAGGGCAGAAGGGCAGAAAAACAAGGGAAAAACGAGTCTAACAGAGGGCAGAAGGGCACAAAAAACGAGTCTAACAGGGGGCAGAATGAATCCCGCCCTGGGTGTTTGTCCACGAAGAAGCCACCTTTTTGTGCAATACCTTTACTCAACTGGAGTACTTTCTACTGTCTAATCAGTAAGTGCTCCCTCGTTGACTAAATGTATATGGGCAGATTTACAATAACTGGTGCATCCCCAGTAATGCGCCAGTTATTGTGCGCCGCAGCTCCGCCACCCATGGTGCGCAGCATTTACAATGTGGCGCACCATGTGGCAAAAACGGCACAGATGAGTCACGCATCTGTGCCGTAAAAGCAGCACATTGCTGGAGCTGCGTTGCAAGGGCGACGCAGCTCCAGCAATACTCTGAGGGTCCCTATTTCCTCAATGCTGCGTCAAGACTTGTGCCTGCTTCAAGCAGGCGCAAGGTTTTGACGCAGCATTGGCCTAAAAGTGACTGAGTGAAATCTTGTAGATTTCACTCAGCCACTTTTAGGAGGCGTTCCTGCGCAGAAACGCCCTCCCCTGCGCCGGAACGCCTCCTGATGGCCCAGGGCTTTACAACGTGATGCATCTCTCAGAGGTGTCACTTGTTAATACCCAGCACCATGGCGCATCTTTTGTGCTGCCGCTGCATCACAAAAGTGACGCAACTGCGGCGCAAAAGAGGCGCAAGCGGCTTGTACATCTGCCCGATAGTGCTTTTACTACACTGTAGCTACGTAAAGGGCCAGAAGATGTGTCTCCAGTGACCATGTGTGCCTGGGCCTGTGTTACAGGCACACATGGTCACTGGAGACACATCTTCTGGCCCTTTACGCAGCTGCAATGTAGTAAAAGCACTATACATTTACCCAATGAGGGAGCACTTACTGGATTAGCCAGTAGAAAGTACTCCAGGGCAAATCACTAAAAAATCAGTTATTTCGCGGGAAAATTCACGAATTTGCAGATTTTTTGTGCGATTTCGCAGGGAAATCCGCAAATTCGCAAATTTCGTCCATGCTTAGTTCTGATTCCCTCGCGGATCATTCTTTGTTGACTACTAGTCACCTATGCTATCCATACACTACTATCTACTATTGTAAAGTGCTCTGATACCCTCGTGGGTCTTATTCGCGCTTTATAAAACTAAGTAAAATAAATGTTCAGAGGTAAGGGCCAGAGATGAGGTGAAGGTGTTAGTATCGAGTCAGTGTGTTTCAGTGGTCGCTGCTCTGGGGGTGTGATGAGGGCTCAGGTTATTATGATGAAAAATGTTGGTTGAAACAAGCTGCAAGGGTGATGGTAAATGAATGCTGTTGGGTAATCTGATGAAGGTGGATAGGGAGGAGGGGAAAGGGGTGGAGCAATACACGTAGTGGGGAGAGAGGAGGATACAGAACGAGGTACCTGTGGGATGACTAAAGGGCTAGGATGAGCTTGGGTCAGGGAGGAAACTTATTCATCACAGAGAGTTTGATGAGAGGAAAATGTAATCAAGTAATTCTAGGCTGCGTTTAGATGCTTGGATGAGGATAATCCCATTATTATAAAGGGAGATGATAGCCTCTGCTCGGCCAACAATAGAGGAAGTTGCAGAGAGTCTGAGACTGTGTGGGGCTTTAGTGGATGCAGTGATCCAGAGCAGAGAGCAAAGGGCTTTCCTTCATTGTGCTGGTCTTTTAATGCAAAAGATAAGGGGCCATATGTAGGTAATCTCTATTTACTGATTCTTAAATACCGAATTTTACCGATTCTGTATTTAAGAATCAATAAATAGTATGTAGGTAAAAATTCTGTAAATTTGACAGAATTGGTAATATTCGGTATTACCGATTTGGTATTTACAGATTCAGTAATTGCAATTCATTCCTATCGGCCTGGAGGCCCATAGGAATGAATGGGAAGCCATTCACTATTTCCGATTTGGTAAATACTGAATCGGTAATAGGCGGAGCATATTCAAGGGTGGCAGGGTGTCACATTGACACCCTGTTGCATCCCTGAATCGTGCATTTGTGCACATGTGGTGCACATACATGCCCTACGGACTTTTAAAAAGCACAAAATTGCTTTCTTAAAGGTATTCAATATTTACCACCAACTTGTAGTTGGTGGTAAATAGCGTATCCTTAAATAAAAAATGCACTCACTTGAGTGGTCCCTACATAGGAGTTAAGGATTCGGTAATTTACCGATTCTGTATTTTAAGAATTCGGTAATTTACCGGTAATTAACTGATTCCTTAAATTACCGATTCGGTAAATTACCCAATCCTTAAGGCAGCTACCTACATTAGAAAAAGCTAAATACCGGTCGGTAACAGGAAATTTACCGATTTTCGGCCGTTGCCGACCGGTATTAAGCTACCTACATATGGCCCAGGGTCACTCATGGTATCGTCTTCATTCGTGAAGACATAGGGGGTGGAAATAAGGGTTCATGGGAGAAATCTGAGAAGCCTGTGTTTGAAGTTTTTGAACACGCTATTAAGCTACCTACATATGGCCCAAAGTCACTTATGATAGCGCCTTTATTCGTGAAGACATAGGGGGTGGAAATAAGAGTTCATGGGAGAAATTTGAGAAGCCTGTGTTTGAAGTTCTTGAACACGCTTTTAGTTTATGGGGTATATGATAGTGTAGGAATTTCAGCCGTCTGGAACAAGTTTGGAGTCCAGTGATCTTCGAGAAAGGGAATCCATGGCTAAAGGCACTAAATTTCTATAGTGGAAAGAGGGGAGGGACCGGAGTACTACATGCTCACGTGGGGGGAAGCTTAGGGGAGTTGAGGAGAAGGGGGTATGGTCAGATGAAGGAAGGAAGGAAGGAAGGGATGGAGCAAATCATGGGGTGGCTGGAGGAAAGTTCCATGACTCCGTTCTACAAAGACAGCCCATTAAACAAAGACAGCCCATTAAACAACAGCATAATGACAGAAGATGCCAAGAGAGAAGAAGGTACTCTTTCTTTTGTGGGCTTCCCAGCGTTATATGCATGCGATTACTAGGTGGAAAACAGCAAATCCTGAAGAGAGGGCCCAGCTGCAAATATATAAAAAAGGGAAGTTGAAATACATTAGGTCAAACTAGATTATGCAATTAGGAAGATAGAATCCAGAAGAGAGGGATAGGGGGGATAGGATGAACAGTGGACTAGGATGCACTTGGAAATTCGACCCAGCCAATCTGGAAATGTAAGCAGAATTAGTAAACAACAACATTCTAAGATGGCCTCCACCTTAGAAATACTTTAAAGCTACAGAACATGATGGTCCTTCTTTCATGTCCACAAGAAGGACATGCTAAGTTCTTTGTCAATATCTAGATTCCTAGGGTCTTAGAGGTGCCAACATTTTAGAATCAAACAATTTTATTTAGCAGACATATAGCAGTGAACACAGCTAGGCTGCCTACATCCACAGGCCGGCAGAGCGTAGTTAAATAGCACAAAAACACAGCCATAGGGTCTACAACCTGGAGGGCGACCCGGCGAAGGTGGGCTAACAGCCAGGCGGTGCAACCATGTAGGGAGTCGATGCTGCTTTTTATCAAAACCAGAGAAAAGAAAAACAGTCCAAAGGAAACCAAGCCCTCCCACCCCACCCAACACCCAACCGACCCTGACCCCCCTCCCACCCACCCCCCCACCCTCTCCGCATCAGCATAGTTCAGGCAGCCAACAAAGTTCTAGTGTCCAGGGACCCCACCGCCCTCCGTAAGCAAGCCAGGGACACTCACGCTGTTGCCCCCGGTGGTTCCAAGGGAATGAGTTGCAATATCTGAAGGAATTTGGGGCATGTAACCTCTCGCAAGTCCAGAGACAGCAGGTGTATGAAGGGTGCCCAAAGCTTAGCATATGTGTCCCCCTTACCATCCACACACAGGGAAAGCTGCTCCATGCCCAGTAGCAACCAAAGGCGCCTAATCCAATCCCTTGGGTCAGGGGCGTCAGGCGAGCGCCACCGCGAGAGAATCACCAGGCGCGCCGCCAGAAGAGCCAAAGCAATCTGTCTACCTCGTGGGGAGCGTAAGGGAAACGCCTTAGGGTGAGGCAGGCCCAGCAACACATGTTCCGGAGCCCTGGGAAAGGTGATACCAAAAGCATTGTCTATATCATCTAGAACTTCTCGCCAGTAGCGCACCAATTTGGGACAGTGCCAGAGCAGGTGGGATAGAGTGCCTGTCGCGCCGCAGCCCCTCCAGCAAAGACTCGAGCACTTGGGGTCCCACCCATGGAGCCTCGCCGGCGTGTGGTACCAGTAAGTAACAATTTTAAAAGCCGCTTTAGCTCCCGCCACATTGGCTGCAGTGTGGTGCGCGCGATAGTGTATCTTGCCCCATTCCTTACTCGTCAGGGGGCGGCCCAACTCCGTCTCCCATCTAACGTGCGCCTTGGCGCGCTGCGGGTGTTGGCGTTTCATAATGAAGGCATAGAGTTCGGAGATAAGTCTGCGATCATCCTTCTTGAAGGCTACCCAGCGCTCCAAGGGCGTCATCGGACGGGACATGTCAGCTATATTATCAGGAAGCGTCACCCAATGAGCGACCTGCGAGTAGTGGAAGGCGTCGGCAGCGGTCAACTCAAAGTACTCCCGGCGAAGAGTGGAGAACGGTATCAACCCCTCCGGTTGGAAGAGGTGACCCATCCTCTTAGAGCCCAGCTCCCTTCAGCGCTGGAAAACCGGCGGGGCGCATCCCGGGGGGAAGTCCGGATTGTCAACTATAGGCGTCAGCGGAGATGGGAAAGTAGTCCAGCCGCGCCTGTACGCTAGACGGTCCCACACCGCCAGCGTCGGCGAGGTCACCGGGGAAGAATAAAGGCCCCAGGACCTGTGTTTACGCGGGAGCCAGAGCTCGCGCCAGATGTTACGCCCTGCCACCGTCTGATCCATGAAGAGCCAGTGCTTGCTGGACATGGGTCTGTTCCATTCCAGAATGAAGCGCAGGCACGCAGCCTGGTAGTACTACTCCACGCACGGGAAATTAAGTCCGCCTTCATCACGCGGCGCCATAAGGCGGTCGATAGCGATACGGGGGCGCTTGTGGTTCCACAAAAACGTGGTCAGCAACCGCTGGAGCTTTCGCAAGGACCCCGGGGGGGGGACGCAAAGGTAACATCTGGAGTAGATAAAGGAAGCGAGGGAGGATTGTCATCTTTATCGCAGCAAGGCGGCCAAACCAGGCCAGCTGCAGCCGGGACCAGTCAGAGACAGACTTAGCTGTTTGGTCAAGGAGGAGCGTGTAGTTGAGAGCAACCGTTTGAGTGAGCATGGGCGCCAACTGGATCCCCAGGTACGGGATGGCCGTCGGGACCCATTGGAACGCGAAGTCAGCCCTGAGGTCTCGGACCTCCTCCTCCGGCACCGAGAGATTCAGGATTTGGGACTTTGAGAAGTTGACCTTGAAGCCGGCCACCAAGCCGAAGTCCTCCAGCTCCCGGGAGAGATGTCTCAGAGAGGAGCGTGGATGTGTGAGGGACAGAATGACATCGTCCGCGTAGAGGCTCACCTTATGCTCCTCCGCCCCAAAGCGCACCCCCTGCACGTCTGCGTTGTCCCGGAGGCGCTGCGTGAAAGGCTCCATATAGAGCGCAAATAACAGGGGCGAGAGAGGGCACCCCTGTCTAGTCCCCCGTGTAATCGGAAAATATGCAGACCTGCAGCCGTTCACTCGGACAGTGGCCCGAGGGGAGGCGTAGAGGCAACGGACCCAGCTGACAAACGGGTCCCCCAGACCGAACTTACGTAAGACCGCGAACATATACGACCAATCGACCCGGTCGAATGCCTTCTCGGCATCAATGGAAAGAAAGCAAGCTTGTGTACGCGACCGGTGAACTAAGTCCATCAGGTGCATAAGCCGCTTGGTGTTCTCGCCACCCTGGCGCGTCGGTACAAAGCCCACCTGGTCAGGTTCGATGATACCGTCCATAAACGGGCTGAGACGGGCAGCCAGGATGCCAGAGAACAACTTCATATCAATGTTTAGAAGTGAAATGGGGCGGTACGAGCCGCATTCCTGGGCGTCCTTACCTGCCTTATGAATAACAGTGACCACAGCCTCGGCCATGGACGGCGTCACGTTCCCCGAGTCCCGAAAAGAGTTAAAGAGACGCGCCAGGAAGGGGGCCAGGGCAGCACAGAACTTCTTGT
The DNA here is from genome assembly GCF_964263255.1 of Lissotriton vulgaris. Lineage (NCBI taxonomy): Eukaryota > Metazoa > Chordata > Amphibia > Caudata > Salamandridae > Lissotriton > Lissotriton vulgaris. The sequence goes on along the minus strand of NC_141685.1, from coordinate 78,550,851 downwards.
AGAAGGCGGCTGTGAAGCCGTCAGGGCTAGGTGATTTAGCCACCTTCAGGCGCGCAATCGCCGAGATGACCTCTTCGACGCGTATCTCTGCGTCGAGAGACGCTGCCGAACTCTGGGAAAGGGGAGTAATGGCACAGGACTCCAGGTATGCTTGGACCCTGTCCGGCTCCGGGGGGTCAGAGGAATAAAGTGCACGATAAAAACGCTGGAAGCTGTCCGCGATGTGCGCGTCGGCCACCTGGACCACCCCGTGTTCGTCCCTGACGGCCGAGACCATCGTCTGTTGTGTTTGGGCCCTCAGACGGTGCGCTAGCATCTTGCCCCCTTTATCGCCACTAAGATAAAATTTGTGGCGCAGGCGCAAGAGCGCGTATTCAGCCCTATCAAGGTCTAGGTGTTTCAGCATGCGCCTCTTCGTCTCCAGTTCCCTCCAGACCCTCTGCGCCCCAGTCCGTTTGTATATCGCTTCCAGCCCGCGAACGTCCCGCTCGAGTTCCTCGCGTTTCTCCTTGCGCGTCTTCGCCAAAGAAGCCGAAATCGCGATACATTTGCCCCGCACAACCAGCTTAAGTGCCTCCCACACCGAGCTAAGAGACATACCGTCGGTATTGTTGGTGGCAAAATATTGCTTGATTGTGTCCTGCAAACGGTCTACAACAGAGGCAGAGTTAAGCAAGGAGTCACGCAAGCTCCAGCCCCCGCGCGCCTGCTTTCCGGACCCCCCCGACAGCACAACCGAAATAAGCGCATGGTCAGAGAGGGAGCGCAGCGCAATCTCCGCAGAGGAAAGCTGGGGAAGCAGGGAAGTGGAAGCGAGGAAGTGATCAAGGCGCGTGTAGGACTTATGCGCTGCAGAGTAGTAGGTAAAATCGCGCTCTACCGGGTGCAAATGGCGCCACACATCATGGAGTAATCCCTCCTGTAGCCAAAGCAGACCCCCCTTGGAAATAGCGCCAGACGAGTGGGAGCGCGCCTCGGACCTGTCAAGTGCCGGATCCATCACCATGTTCAGATCACCTCCCACCAGGACCCATGGATCAGGAGAGGCCAACACATCCGCAAGCGCTGAGGTCAAAAAGGGTTCTTGCTGCACATTGGGGGCATAGAGGGAGCCTACCGTGAAGTGGGATTCACCCTATTGAATCCTAACCGCTAAGAAACGCCCCTTGATGCAAACCACCTGGGACAGTACCTCACAATGCGCCTTCGCGCTAATCAGTATCACCACCCCCTGCCTCTTCGTGCCACAGGAGGACCATAGCTGAATGGGGAAGCGCCTGTCCTTCATCCGTCTCGTGTCTTTGGCGAGGAGATGTGTCTCCTGTAGGAGACAGATGTCGCCATCCGACCCCTCCAGTAGGGACAGGATCGCCGCTCGTTTGACAGGGCTGTTGAGACCACGAACATTTAAGCTAACAACCTTCAAATCCTTCCCCATCTAGAGGGCAAGATAAGTACCCCGCTAAGGGAAACCAGCGGCTGATGCGGAGCACCCCCCCCTCCCGTCCCCCAACTACCCCCTGACCCTCCCTGGCCCAACCCCCCCTCGCCCAACCCCCCAACAACAACAAGATCCCGACAAGGCCCCCTATGAAAGGAACATCAAAGGGGAACAAAAGTCTGTCAGTGGAGTCCCAAGGGCTGGGGGCATGGACTTACTCCCACCAGCCACCCAGATCCTGATACAGGACAATATACACGGGGAACGTGTCAGTACATTACCCATCAGTGTCCAGTGGACGGGTCCCCCCACCGCCTGCCAGAACTTGCAGAGGGAAAATGTTCGGCCATCCCGCTCAGAACCCTCCGGGTGTCACGGTAACCTTCGCCACTGAGGCCACCGCTGCATCTCGTTCCTGCAGGCTGACGGACAGGTCTGGGTCCGAGGGTTTAGACGATTTGCCCACGGTGTGCCATTCCTCGGAGCGACGACGAGACCTCGAAGAGGGCGACGAGGGCTCAGCGGCATGGTCTGTGCTCTCCATTCCCAACAGCTCACGGGCGACCTCCACAGAGCGCACCTGGACCAGCTTCCCCTTCCATCGAAAGACCAGCCGGAAGGGGTGCCCCCAAGAGTAGGGGACACCCTGCTCCTTCAGGAAAGCCGTGACTGGCCGGAAGCCCCGCCGCTTGGCCAAGGTGGAGGCTGCCAAGTCCTGGTAGAGCACAGGGCGATGCTCACGGAACAAGAGGGGGTTATGCTCACGGGCTTTTTTCAAGATCCTTTCTTTGAGCTGAAAGTTATGTACGCACACCAGGATGTCGGGGGTGCGTTGGCTCCTCGTGGCAGGCCGACCCTGTGGACCCTGTCCAACTGAATCTCGCCGAGTTCTTCGTCCTGCAGGACGTGGCGAAACAGGCCGTCATCATACTCGCGCAGGTCCAACCCCTCGCCTTTCCAAGGGACCTCGCGAATACGAATGTTATTGCGCCTGGATCTGTTCTCTAAATCCTCAGCATGCGTCTGCAGGTCGAGGTGTTGCTCAGTAAGGCGGAGTATATCCTGCTGGAGCCTGTGGATGTCCCCAGCCGTCTCCAAGTCGTGCTCCTCGAGGGTCGCCACCCTCTCCCCGATGGCATCGACGTCTCTGCGGACCTCCCGGAGGTCCGAGGCTAGTTGCGCCCGGAACTCCTGTATATCCTTCTTAATGGCTGCAAAAAGTTCACGCATGAAGGCCTTGGTGGCCGGCGCCTCACTCTCTTCCGGCGCCGCCGCCTTGTCTGCCGCCACAGACGTCCGCAGTGGTGAGCCCCTCTGCGTGCCCTCCTTCAGGGCCTTCTCCTTCTCCTTGTCCTTCTTAGTCCTGTTGGCCGTCATGGCGGCGGCGTCTCCCCCAGACACCAAAGCGCGCCTCTTCTCGACAGTTGAGTGGGCCGCAGCCGCAGGGTACCCGGTGCTCCCCGCCACAGGGCAATTGCCGGGGGTATGGATCACTAGCTTCGCTGCTCCAGGCAAGGGCTCACCACCAGAAGGCTCCGGCCAGGTGCACCCCAGCAGCCACTCCGTAAGCTGAAGGTGCAGGGGGGAAGGGGTGTCGTACGCTCTCGTCCCCACACGCTGCTTTCGCGCCCCTACCACCGCCGACCCAGGCGGGAGAGGGGGAGGGGATGCAAGATGGCACAGCGCGAACCTCTTCACAGGACAACACCGGCCAAGCCGTGGGCTCACAACGGCTCTGTCAGCTCGATCTCCGTCGCACCAGTTCTCAGTGTGGCGATGGCTCCGTCCACCAGCGTGAGCGCGAAGTCGGGGGCCTCCGGGGGAGTGCGGGGACTGAGGCCGCAACCGACAGTCACGCACCGCCAGGTACCTCCGTCGGGCGCTGGGGCAGCCTTCCGCGCCCGCCGACTGCGGGCGGGCCCCTGCCGCGAGGCGGCGCAACAGCAATGGCGCCCGGCGCGAAACACCGCCAAAGTAGGCCTCCGAGCCGGACCCACAGTAGACGCCTGCCGGCGACGCGCACCACGCCCTCCAGGCGCCGCGCCGATCCAACTGCCACGAGGCGTCGCGCCCGTTTCCCCGGGACTTGGGAGCTGGCGACTGCACCGGCGGCTGCCTGACTGTCCCCGGGTGACCAGCGGTGATTTCTGGGCGATGGCAGGGCCCTCTGCAAGGCTAAAACAACGCGGTAGGGAAGCGGCGGCGGAGGGACCAAGAAAGACGTCTTACTCCGCCGCCATCATGGCCACGCCCCCCGGTGCCAACATTTTAGATTGCAAAAAACACAGTTGATGAGCTGATTTGCATATAGCCAGTGTCTAACCCAGGGTGGTGTGGAGTGCAAAGAAAACGATAGATTTAGGCCCAGATCCTTGTACTGGGATGAATGTATGACATTGTTCTACATTCTGTCCATCAACTGTGTTTTTTGCAATTTTCACCCCGAGTGTGCTGGGTATACTCAGACGTGAGTCCCAGGCTCTCCACACCACTGGAGTCAAGCTATCCAGGCTGATGAAGGCTGATAGCCAGAAACCGGTCCTTGGATGCTTGATTCCGGTCTGGGAAAGACATGGCTTGGTAGTTCGGACTGGACTGTTCCCATGAGGCACAGGGTCAGAGCTGATTTGCATATAGCCAGTGTCTAACCCAGGGTGGTGTGGAGTGCAAAAAACCTATGGAATTACGCCCAGATCCTTGTACTGGGGTGAATGTATGACATTGTTCTACATTCTGTCCATCAACTGTGTTTTTTGCAATTTTCACCCCGAGTGTGCTGGGTATACTCAGACGTGAGTCCCAGGCTCTCCACTACACTGGAGTCAAGCTATCCAGGCTGATGAAGGCTGATAGCCAGAAACCGGTCCTTGGATGCTTGATTCTGCCAGACCCCCTGGCCCCCGCAATTCCCAGCCCACCCACATTACATACGACGCCGCAACCCTCACTGCCCTCAACCCCGGCCGTCCACCAAATTGCTACCAAGCTGCACCGGGACACATCCATGGACCCTTCACTTGCCTCTCTTACAAGTTCGACTGCACCAAGACCCACACCAAATCCACAAACACCAAACAGAAATCCAACACTACCCACCTGAAGTGCATCCTGCTCAACACCCGCTCGTTTCACAGACACGCCATCGACCTTTGGAATCTACTAGACACCATTTCTCCAGACGTCGCCTTTCTAACAGAAACATGGATAAACGCCTCTTCAGCTCCAGACATCACCATAGCCATCCCGGACGGCTACAAGATCATCCGAAAAGACCGCACCAACCAAATAGGAGGAGGCATCGCTATCGTCCATAAGAACACCATCCGCCTCTCAACCAGCTCAGACGACAACCTTACTATCGCCGAACATCTTCACTTCCAAATCCACACCGACCCCAAGACCACACTCAGAGGCACCCTCCTCTACAGGCCCTCAGGACCCCGTACTCAATTCAGTAAAGTCATCACTGACTTCATCACCCCACACGCCCTCCCTTCCGAGGAATACATTCTACTGGGAGACCTCAAATTCCACCTGGAAAAGAGCAACAACAGCAACACCACCACCCTTCTGGACAATCTCGCCAACCTCGGACTCAAACAACTTGTAAACACCCCCACCCACTACGCAGGACACACACTCGACCCTATCTTCACCTCCAGCAAGCACATCTCCTTCAATCACACCACAGCTCTTCATTGGACGGACCACAGCTGCGTTCACTTTGACTACAAAAAGACCACAACCCACAACCACCCTCAACCAACTCTGCGAAGAAACTGGAACAAAATCACCATCGACCAGATCTCTATATCGCTTCTTCAAAACCCCCCTGCCTATTCGTCGAACCCTAACCAAGCAGCCATCAACCTCACACAATGGCTAACCCACAGCGCCGACAACCTAGCACCCCTGAAATACATCACATCAAGCTAGGCAGCAAAAATGCCCCTTGGTTCAACGATGACCTTAAGAAATCAAAGAAACTCTGTCGTTCCCTTGAGAAAGCCTGGAAAAAAGATCCAAACACCAGCACCAGAGACGCTTTCAAAAACGCCACCCGGAAACATCACCAACTTATCCGGTCAGCCAAGAAATCCGCATTCAAAGACCGACTAGACAACAACGCCCACAACAGCAAGGAACTATTCAACATCGTCAAAGAGTTTACCAACCCCACTGCCAACTTCAACCACATCACTCCCTCTCAAATCCTTTGTGACTCCCTAGCCTCATTCTTCCACGACAAAATCGCAGACATCCATAACAGCTGCGACAACCAACCCGGAGACCATCCCACACAACCTACCTCCGAAGCTAAACCCCTCCTGAACATCCTTTATGACTGGAACCTAATCTCCACTGAGGACACCATTCGCCTGATGAACTCCATCCACTCAGGATCCCCCACAGACCCATGTCCCCACCACATCTTCAACAAAGCAGACTCCATCATCGCACCCCACCTCCGAGACGTCATCAACTGCTCCCTCAACTCCGCCACCTTCCCGGAAATTTGGAAACACGCCAAACTCAGCGCCCTTCTGAAAAAACCCACAGCAGACCCCACCGAACTCAAAAACTACCGCCCCATCTCGCTCCTACCATTCCCAGCCAAAGTCATTGAGAAAGCCGTCAACAACCAGCTCGCCGCCTTCCTTGAAACCAATAGATCCCTCGACCCCTCACAGTCCGGCTTCCGAGCCAAACACAGCACCGAACCACCCTCATCGCAGCTACAGACGACATTCGAACACTACTGGACAACGGAGACACAGTCGCCCTCATCCTCCTTGACCTCTCCGCAGCCTTTGACACAGTCTGTCATAGCACCCTTACACAACGCCTCAACAACATCGGAATTCAAGGAAAAGCTCTGGACTGGATCACCTCGTTCCTTGCCGGAAGAACTCAGAGAGTCCGCCTCCCACCGTTTAAGTCAGAGGCCGCCGAAGTCATCTGTGGCGTGCCACAAGGATCATCACTCAGTCCTACCCTCTTCAACGTATACATGAGCCCCCTCGCAGCCATCGCACGCCAACACAACCTCAACATCATCTCCTACGCTGATGACACTCAAATGATCCTCTCACTCACCAAAGACCCAAACACCGCCAAAACAAACCTACATGAAGGGATGCAAGAAGTAGCCGAATGGATGAAGCACAGCTGTCTAAAACGGAACTCGGACAAGACTGAAGTCCTCATCTTAGGTACTTCCCCTTCCGCCTGGGACGACTCTTGGTGGCCAGCGGCCCTAGGAAAAGCACCCATCCCAACGGACCACGCACAAAACCTGGGCGTCATCCTGGACTCCTCACTCTCGATGACCAGACAAGTCAACGCCGTTTCATCATCATGCTTCAACATTCTTCGCATGCTCAAAAAAACATTTAGCTGGATCCCCACCGAAACTAGAAAAACTGTCACCCACGCACTGGTTACAAGCCGATTGGACTACGGAAACACCCTGTATGCCGGTATCACGGCAAAACTTCAGAAAAAACTCCAACGCATCCAAAACGCTTCAGCCAGACTCATACTAGACATCCCGCGCAAAGACCACATTTCCGGTCACCTGAAAGACCTCCACTGGCTCCCCGTCAATAGGAGGATAACGTTCCGCCTCCTCACCCACGCACACAAAGCCCTCTACGAACTTGGACCCGAATGCCTCAACTCGCGACTATCCTTCTACACCCCCTCCCGCCAGCTACCTTCTTCCAACCAAGCCCTCGCTGCTGTTCCACGCATCAACAAAACCACCATGGGAGGAAGATCCTTCTCCTACTTAGCGGCTAAGACCTGGAACTCCATTCCCATTCACCTCCGCCTTACCCAAAACCACCTAGCCTTCAGAAAACAGCTTAAAACCTGGATATTCGACAAGTAATCCTCCACCCTTCTTCAAGCGCCTTGAGACCCTCTGTGTATGTAGTGCGCTTTATAAATCAATTGAATTGAATTGAATTGAATTGGCTTGGTAGTTCGGACTGGACTGTTCCCATGAGGCACAGGGTCAGAGCTGATTTTCATATAGCCAGTGTCTAACCCAGGGTGGTGTGGAGTACAAAAAAATGATGGATTTAGGCCCAGATCCTTGTACTGGGGTGAATGTATGACATTGTTCTACATTCTGTCCATCAACTGTGTTTTTTGCAATTGTCACCCCGAGTGTGCTGGGTATACTCAGACGTGAGTCCCAGGCTCGACACACAACTGGAGTCAAGCTATCAAGGCTGATGAAGGCTGATAGCCAGAAACCGGTCCTTGGATGCTTGATTCCGGTCTGGGAAAGACATGGCTTGGTAGTTCGACTGAACTGTTCCCATGAGGCACAGGGTCAGAGCTGATTTGCATATAGCCAGTGTCTAACCCTGGGTGGTGTGGGGTGCAAAAAAACGATGGATTTAGGCCCAGATCCTTGTACTGGGGTGAATGTATGACATTGTTCTACATTCTGACCATCAACTGTGTTTTTGGCAATTTTCACCCCGAGTGTGCTGGGTATACTCAGACGTGAGGCCCAGGCTCTCCACACCACTGGAGTCAAGCTATCCAGGCTGATGAAGGCTGATAGCCAGAATCCGGTCCTTTGGATGCTTGATTCCGGTCTGGGAAAGACATGGCTTGGTGGTTCGGACTGGACTGTTCCCATGAGGCACAGGGTCAGAGCTGATTTGCATATAGCCAGTGTCTAACCCAGGGTGGTGTTTAGTGCAAAAAAACGATGGATTTAGGCCCAGATCCTTGTACTGGGGTGAATGTATGACATTGTTCTACATTCTGTCCATCAACTGTGTTTTAAACATTTTAGATTGGGCAGGGACTTTATATGGGGAGAGGGTCGATACATGATGCAGGTTCTACAAGGCTCAGATAGAGCCCCTTTACGCCACAAGGGCCCCAAACACAATCAGCGCACAAAAGGCCCCTATAATAAAGCCTTGAGACAACAGTGAGGGAAATCCTCCTAAAACAAGAGTTAGTAGTTAGTAGTGAATGAAACCAGGCACCTCAGTGAATAATAGCATTTGATGCATGGCACAACATTCTGATATCCACCTTGCTGTCTTGAGTCTTCCTGACCCTTCTCTTACTCTAAGAGCTGTTCTTGTTTTATCAAAACCTTGACCATATGCATTTACCTAAAGCTTTAACTAGTATATGCGTGCTATGCGAGCGCCCTTTTTTAGCTAAATTACTCTATGACCCCTTTGCTGAAATAAATAAGATGTGGCGTATTCAAAGGAACCGTTATGCAAATATCTCTGTATGGTTAAATGTGTCTTAAATATGTCTTCATAAGTTTCAACAATAGTAATAAATGAGATGCTTTAACAATCAATTAAAAATTGTATATGCACATTCTGGTATTTTCCATTTAAGTAATTTAAATCTTTTTACATCCGACAGAAAACAATCCTTGATTGCACAAAATGTTTAGGAATAATGAAGATAATACTGTAAATCTGCAAAAGCAAAGTCCGAAACATTGAGTTCCAGTATTCAGGAAAACATAAGTGCCGACAGAGGCAGCTGAACCTGAACATAAACTGACAGATCTTTGAAGTACCGTCAAGGGCAATTCGGTGATTCTACGAGTCTCAGCTGTCACCTCCGTGCCTCAAGATGAAGAAATTACCCCCTAGAAAATTAAGGCAACACTGATCAACCACTTTTTGTGTAAACATGTCCAATACCAGCTCTGATCATGAGGAGGTCACAGCAGTACTTTGCTTCCTAAAGTGAGATCAGGCCACCATTCAGTGCTAAAGGTGTATTGAATGGATCTTTCAGGCCATTCCACAGCAACCAGCGAAAACCACAGTTAACTGAAAGTTAAAAGAAATGGGGGTTCTGCTATATAAAACACAGAGTATATTTACCAAGACTAAAACTGCATCAGAGAACACACACAGAAAAGCCATACAAATGCAATGAATGTCTGAAGTGCTTTAGTCAATTATCAGGCCTAAACAAGCATCAGCGAACACACACAGGGGAAAAACCCATATCATTGCAGTGAATGTGGAAGTAGTTTTATGGAATTATCAAAACTCATGAGTCATCAGCGAACACACACTGGGGAAAAACCATTCAAGTGCAATGAATGTGGGAAGAGCTTTATATATTTATCAGGCCTAAAACGGCATCAGAGAACACACACAGGGGAAAAAACATATCCTTGCAGTGAATGTCCGAAGAGCTTTAGTCTATTGTCAGGCCTAAAACAACATCAGAGAACACACACAGGAGAAAAACCATATCATTGCAGTGAATGTCTGAAGAGCTTTAGTCAATTAGCACACCTAAAACAGCATCAGAGAACACATACTGGAGAAAAACCATATCCTTGCAGTGAATGTGGAAGTAGTTTTAGTTCCTCTTCAGGATTAATGTATCATCAACAAACACACACAGGGGAAAAAACATATTATTGCAGTGAATGTGGAAGTAGTTTTATAGAATTATCAAAACTCATGAGTCATCAGCGAACACACACTGGGGAAAAACCATTCAAGTGCAATGAATGTGGGAAGAGCTTTATAAATGTATTACCCCTAAAACTGCATCAGAGAACCCACACAGGCGAAAAACCATATCCTTGCAGTGAATGTGGAAGTAGTTTTAGTTCATCTTCAGGATTAATATATCATCAACAAACACACACAGGGGAAAAACCATATCATTGCAGTGAATGTCTGAAGAGCTTTTGTAGATTATGGTACCTAAAGGAGCATCAGAAAACACACACTGGGGAAAAACCATTCCAGTGCAATGAATGTGGGAAGAGGTTTTGTCTCTCATCAGTCCTACATAGACATCAGCGAACACACACGGGAGAAAAACCATACCATTGCAGTGAATGTGGAAAGAGCTTTAGTCGATTATCACACCTAAAACTCCATCAGAGAACACACACAGGGGAAAAACCATATCATTGCAGTGAATGTGGACGTAGTTTTATTACATCTTCAACATTAAGGATTCATCAGCGAACACACACTGGAGAAAAACCATACCATTGCAGTGAATGTGGGAATAGCTTTTGTCAATTAACAAACCTAAAACAGCATCAGCGAGCACACACTGGGGAAAAACTGTAGTGCGGCCCCTAGTGTCACGCTATTATTTGCTAAAGTTAGCCTGAGGTAGCAACCATTTTATCTACGTGTCTTTTTATTTTTGCGCACAACACTCTGTATCTTCTTGTGCAAAATACCTTTGTGCCCACATGAGCTCATATTGTTATAGTTTGCTCATTGCGTACAAGGGCGATAAACAAGCCACTGTGCGTTCCACTTCTGGTCAATCCGCACTACCTAGACATAACATTAGGCACTTCTTTGCACGATTGAGATATGCTTGCATTTTACTAACACGCAGCAGCTTTCTCGAGACAGACGGAAGACTAGAGCCTTGCTGAACCTATGATGTAACCTTACTTCTACGTTCTAAGATGAGGGGTTCCCCAGAATTGGCCCAGAGATCTTCTTTTATATAATATACATATTCCTACCAGGGGAGGGTGGTCTAGGCGCTATGGCCATAATATCCACTGGTCATTCAGAATGATCTCTCCCTTCTTATTTTATGGTATTGTAACTTTGATAATTGTTTTTATCTTATGTATTATTCTTCTGGTGCTAGCTCATTGACTGCATCATAGAACTACGCACAGAGTTTGTTAGTTGAAAAATAAACACTTTAAACTTTACATAGACTCTGCATTGTTTGGTGTGGACAAGCACGGGTGAGTGAGCAAAAGGGTGTGCATTGCTACGACGACTCTGAGAGGTCGGGAGTTCCGTGTTCTGGGTTTGTCTAAGCATTAGGGTTCTTCGGATAGTCTGGGGAGCTAATGAGACACTATAGCTAGTCGGTCGAGGGATTGTGGGTTCTTAGGTGTCAGTGCAGTACAACCAATCTTGCACTAACGGCCCATTTTCTTGTGCATAGTTCTATACATCAGCGAAGACACACAGGAGAAAAGCCATATCATGGCAGTGAAAGTGCAAAAAGCTTTTATCAATCTTCAAACCTAAAAAAAATCAGCGACCATTCCGGCATCAACTTAAGTGTCTATTCTGTGCTATTGTTTATTTCCCTACAGCTAGGAAAAACAGGAAATATCAGGAACCCATTGGGAGACTAGCACAAAGTGGCCTAAAGGTAAAGAAACATTCTTGGTTTTTATTCTGTGAGAAAGAAATCCAAGCACATTACAAAACCTCGCATTTCATTTTTAGTGTTTCAGACTAGCCCAGTTTCTTTCCAGATGGCAAGAGATAACGCAGGATCCTTGGGTTTTGGAAACTGTAGTTGGATACAGGATAGATTTTATCTGTGTGCCAGTTCAGGAAAGGGTTCCAAAGGTGTTAAGGTTTTCAGAAGAGATGGAAAAATTAGTAGCATATCTCTTTTATTGCCGCCCAAACACAGCAGCAACAATATCTTAGAACTTAGAATACTTTAAAACATTCCAGAACTTAGAACATGTATAAGTCCCCATGAGCAGCAAACATCTTCCTCTTTTGTGACTGCGAAAAAACAATAAATAATAAGCTCCAAATTTCCTCTGTCTCCAAACTTCTCCAGACTCCATTTCCAAACTTCCTTTTTCCAACTCGAACACAACGTCAACGTTTCGACCCTATAAGATGGTGCTGGCTTTATCTCATTGATCGCCAGATCGTGAAGGAGAGAGACGTTCCTTGATCTTATCCTGAAGTGATCGCACAAGCGGCACTTAACCGAAATCTTCCATTTTTCTCCACCGGCTAGTGGAGAAATTTTACGCATTTACTGCACAAGATACTGGGATTGAACCCTTGGTCGTGGATGGTGTTGGCTGACACATCCCCACCCTCCTGCCTATATAGAAATAGGTCCTGAAAGATTCAAAACCAACAGGTTGTCCACCTGCTTTTTAGTCCTTATGAAGACCCGACACGGTTGCGATAAAGCCAGCACCATCTTATAGGGTCGAAACGTCAACGTTGTGCTACTAATCAGTCCATACCAAGTTTCAACGACAATAGGAGAAAACATATGTACTTGTTGAAACAAATTGATGTTGAATTTTGGACTGATCTTTATTTGTTTTTATGTATTTGTGTATCCACACACAGTCAACATCACTTGTCACTATTATTCACCTAAGCACGTATCTGTTATTTGTACGTTTATGCTAATTTTGATTTGGACAACCCATTCCCATGTTTACCAATGCTATATCTAGATTTTCTAAAAATAAAGAATATTTTGGATTAAATCCAAAATGGTGTGTGTTTCTTCCTTCTTTCCCCTTTTCTCCCTCAACAAGTAATTCTGTTCCAGGGTGATTATGTATTTCTAAAAAAACTTTGTGAAATACATTGATAGTTTTGCCTACCATTTAGATTTACAAAGAAATTGACTTTTCACCCAACAGAGCCATTGTTTTTGTATAATCTTGGAACCCAGGTTCTGAGGGTCACTGGGCCACCCCATTATAGTTTGAAGTTTAAAACAGTGGCACAGTTAGCCCAGGACCCAAGTCTGGGTATACCCGGCACACAAATGATGGACGGAACGAGGAACAAATCAAACATTGACTCCCAGTCAAGAAATCTGGGTTCAATCCATTGTACTTTTGCACACCATGGCACACCAATTTAGAGCCAGCCATATGCAAATCAGTCTTGAACCTACTCCTCATGGAAACAATCCAGCCCTAGCTGCCAAGGCAGGTCCTCCCTGGACTAGAAACAAGCATCCTAGGATCAGTTTTGAGGTATCACTCCTCATCAGCCAGGCTAGCTTGAATACCATAGGTAGATACATAAATAGTGGTCAGAATCTATCTATTCGCTGCAACATCCAATGTATTACATGCGTCTAATTAGGTATAAATCAACAATATTTCATCCATAGTGTGCATACATTTTTATTCATTATTATAGCACATAGTCAGCTAGGTACTCAATATTAATCAATAAGTACCAGGGTTGATGAATTACCAATTATTCAAACGAAAAAATAAGTAGCTCAATTATTTCATTGAATCACATCAATGCCTGAGGACACAGGTCTCATTCGAGAGCACATCTCATTCGAGAGCATATATACAAAACTTCATATGCAGAAAACATCACAAATAATATCTGAATAATAACATTTCAACGCGCTCAAAGTGATGGAAAGAGGAAGTAGTTAGGTGGGATAGGTGTGATGGGAAGGAAGTGAGGACTGGGTAAAGGTTGTTGTGACCATGAAACAATCACAGTGATATATAATACGGCCTTTACAGTCTACATTTAGATCAGTAGTTCCAATACACTCTTTTGCCTAGGATCTGTTTTACTCTGTTAATTACTCCTATGGTTAGAGAATAGGTATGTTCTGGTCTACGTTTCGACCCCCTGTTTAAAGGGTTGGTTGAATCCTCATGCTGGGGTCTTCTTCAGGACAAGGAGAGACAAGAGCGCTTTGTATTAGGCCGTTCAGTGGCCATTGTGGTTGGACCATCGTTAGTTCATTTTTCAAGAGATAATCCTAGGACATAAGGCTTTCCAATCCATTCATTGATAGTTCTGGTTATACATCAGTCCCACAAGGACCGACGTTGGTGCGGGAAAGAATCTCGCAACCCTCGGGGTTCTCCCAGCAGCAGACTCAAGCTCAGTCCCAACATCGCTCCTCTCTGCTGTGCTTGAATACCATGGCACAGTGAGCATGAGACCAATATCTGTTCTGACCTCCAATGTTCCAATGTTTGTCTTCATGTTTCTTCCTTTTTAATTTAGAACATTCTACCCTCAGTGGATGGAATATTCTAGTAGCCTTTCAGTCTTTCTGTCTCAGGGTATACCGGTTGTTAAAGATCCTGAACCTGAGTTTTAGGCCCGAGCCACAGGTCCTCGGCAGCAGGCTATTAAGCTGTAGTAAGGCCTGTCTGACTAGAACAGTATGTTGAGCAATCATGCATTTGATTGCATTTTTAAAACAGAACTTAACTGCATTGCTTAAATAAGTCTAGACATATTTAAACATTGACAATTTAATAGAATATTTGTGAAAAATTCTAAGGGGCGCCCTATGATTGCTGGGAGGAAGGGGGTGTGGTATTAAAAGGTTTTAAGACCACTGGTCTAGTGTGTTCCTCATCGAAGAGGTGTGAGGGGCCTGATGTAACACTGTTGGTTAGCCGAATCTTAAAGGGGAGAGCACAGAGACTTAAAGCCGATGGATTTCAATGTCGGATCTGTTTATCACCACTTAATCATCCTCACTGATCACAATAAGTGACTGGATCAGGCCCCTCCTACTATGTCCTGATGCGCTGCCAGCTGGGAATATTCAGCATAGGTTTGTAAATCAAGGTTTGTGATGTAAAACATGAAAGTAATAGAAACATGTAAACTTTACAAGGAAACGGTGATGGTGATCAACACTGTTAGTACTACTGGCAAGAGTGTGTATATTTATCTGCTAACAGTGCCCCACCATGGAAAAGGTCAGCCATACAATGACTCTTTCCCTGTCAAACCCAACCTATTCTAGACTCTCTCCAGCAGGACCTGCAGATGGCTGGCGAGTGAACACTAAGCATTCTCCCACAAACCCAACCTATTCTAAACTCTCTCCAGCAGGACCTGCAGACGGGTGGCGAGTGAACACTAAGCACTCTCTCACAAACTCAACCTATCCTAAGCTCTCTCAATCAGGACCTGCAGACGGCTGGTGAGTGAACACTAAGCACTCTCTCACAAACCCAACCTATTCTAAGCTCTCTCCAGCAGGACCTGCAGACGGCTGGCGAGTGAACACTAAGCATTCTCCCACAAACCCAACCTATTCTAAACTCTCTCCAGCAGGACCTGCAGACGGGTGGCGAGTGAACACTAAGCACTCTCTCACAAACCCAACCTATTCTAAGCTCTCTCAATCAGGACCTGCAGACGGCTGGTGAGTGAACACTAAGCACTCTCTCACAAACCCAACCTATTCTTAACTCTCTCCAGTAGGACCTGCAGTCGGCTGGTGAATAAACACTAAGCACTCTCCCACAAACCCAACCTATTCTAAGCTCTCTCCAGCGGAACCTGCAGATGGCTGGCGAGTGAACACTGAGCACTCTCCCACAAACCCAACCTATTCTAAGCTCTCTCCAGCAGGACCTGCAGACGGCTGGTGAGTGAACACTAAGCACTCTCCCACAAACCCAACCTATTCTTAACTCTCTCCAGCGGAACATGCAGATGGCTGGCGAATGAACACTGAGCACTCTCTCACAACCCCAACCTATTCTAAGCGCTCTCCAGCAGGACCTGCAGACGGCTGGTGAGTGAACACTAAGCACTCTCACAAACCCAACCTATTCTTAACTCTCTCCAGCAGGACCTGCAGTCAGCTGGTGAGTAAACACTAAGCACTCTCCCACAAACCCAGCATATTCTTAACTCTCTCCGGCGGAACCTGCAGATGGCTGGTGAGTGAACACTGAGCACTCTCTCACAAACCCAACCTATTCTAAGCTCTCTCAAGCAGGACCTGCAGACGGCTGGTGAGTGAACACTAAGCACTCTCTCACAAACCCAACCTATTCTAAACTCTCTCCAGCAGGACCTGCAGACGGCTGGCAGGTGAACACTAAGCACTCTCTCACAAACCCAACCTATTCTAAGCTCTCTCAATCAGGACCTGCAGACGACTGGTGAGTGAACACTAAGCACTCTCTCACAAACCCAACCTATTCTAGACTTTCTCCAGCAGGACCTGCAGTCAGCTGGTGAGTAAACACTAAGCACTCTCCCACAAACCCAGCCTATTCTTAACTCTCTGCAGCGGAACCTGCAGATGGCTGGTGAGTGAACACTGAGCACTCTCTCACAAACCCAACCTATTCTAAGCTCTCTCAAGCAGGACCTGCAGACGGCTGGTGAGTGAACACTAAGCACTCTCGCACAACCCAACCTATTCTAAACTTTCTCCAGCAGGACCTGCAGTCGGCTGGTGAGTGAACACTAAGCACTCTCTCACAAACCCAACCTATTCTTAACTCTCTCCAGAAGGACCTGCAGATGGCTGGCGAGTGAACACTAAGTACTCTCTCACAAACCCAACCTATTCTAGACTCTCTCCAGCAGGACCTGCAGAAGGCTGGCGAGTGAACACTAAGCACTCTTTCACAAACCCAACCTATTCTTAACTCCCTCCAGAAGGACCTGCAGATGACTGGTGAGTGAACACTAAGCACTCTCTCACAAACCCAAGCTATTGTAGACTCTCTCCAGCAGGACCTGCAGACGGCTGGCGAGTGAACACTAAGCACTCTCTCACAAACCCAACCTATTGTAGACTCTCTCCAGCAGGACCTGTAGACGACTTGCAAGTGAACACTGAGCACTCTCTCACGTACACAACCTATTCTAGACTCTCTCCAGCAGGACCTGCAGACGGCTGGTGAGTGAACACTAAGCACTCTCTCACAAACCCAACCTATTCTTAACTCTCTCCAGCAGGACCTGCAGACGACTGGCGAGTGAATACTAAGCACTCTCTCACAAACCCAACCTATTCTAAGCTCTCTCCAGCAGGACCTGCGGACGTCTGGTAAGTGAACACTAAGCACTCTCTCACAAACCCAACCTATTCTAAGCTCTCTCCAGCAGGACCTGCAGACGGCTGTTGAGTGAACACTAAGCACTCTCTCACAAACCCAACCTATTCTTAACTCTCTCCAGCAGGACCTGCAGTCGGCTGGTGAGTAAACACTAAGCACTCTCCCACAAGCCCAACCTTTTCTTAACTCTCTCCAGCGGAACCTGCAGATGGCTGGCGAGTGAACACTGAGCACTCTCTCACAAACCCAACCTATACTTAACTCTCTCCAGCGGAACCTGCAGATGGCTGGCGAGTGAACACTAAGCACTCTCTCACAAACCCAACCTATTCTACACTCTCTCCAGCAGGACCTGTAGACGGCTGGTGAATGAACACTAAGCACTCGCTCACAAACCCAACCTATTCTAGACTCTCTCCAACAGAACCTGCAGACGGCTGGCGAGTGAACACTAAGCACTCTCTCACAAACCCAACCTATTCTTAACTCTCTCCAGAAGGACCTGCAGACGGCTGGTAAGTGAACACTAAGCACTCTCTCACAAACCCAACCTATTCTTAACTCTCTCCAGCAGGACCTGCAGACGACTGGCGAGTGAATACTAAGCACTCTCTCACAAACCCAACCTATTCTTAACTCTCTCCAGCGGTGTTAGAATTGGGGGTCTCTGATTGGCGTAAGTATTCACTTGTGACAAGCAGGGACCCTCTCCTCTAAGTTAGGGCGCAGGATGACCCCTTCAGAATTATTATTATAAAAATTTTTTATAAAGCGCGTAGTCACCCGGAGGTATCCCAGCACTAAGATCCCTACGTCTGCGGGTCCGGGGGCAAGGAGAGGGGGGGGAGGTGGGGGAAGACAGAGTTCAGGGAGGACAGAGTTATTGGGGGAAAAGATGAGTTTTCAGCCGTTTCCTGAAACGTAAGTAGTTTGGTTCTGTTCCCAGGTCGCGGGGGAATGCGTTCCAGAGGCGTGCGGTGTGGACCGAGAAGTGTCTTCCACCCAAGCGTGCTTTCTTGAATCTGGGGATGATGATAAGAGACTCCTTGTCCGATCGGAGGGATCTTGAGGCTTTATAAGGTCTAATAAATTTTCTTAGAATAGGGGGGCCTTGATTTTGCAGCAGTTTGTGCGCCAGGCAGAGGGCTTTGAATTTCACTCGTTCCCTCACTGGAAGCCAGTGAAGGAGCTTCAATGCTGGTTTGGCTGAAGCTCTGGCAGGAGTGTTAGTGAGGATCCGGGCAGCGACATTTTGGATTCTCTGTAACTTGTTCAGAGTTGCCTCGGGGGCGCCCATGTAGATAGAGGTGCTATAATCAAGCCTGGAAAGTATCAAAACATTACAAGACCTCTGTTAACGTTTTAGCTTTGGCCACAAGATGTGAAACAATGGCAAGTGTTCTTCTCAATTTGTAAATTTTTTCTTCTCTGTAGTCCTTGATTGTCTTAAACTACTTTTACACACTGTGGGCACCTTATCCAGGCACTGGGGCACGGACCGTACCGGCTGTATGCTTAACGAACTTCCCTGCGCGTCGTACGGGCCGGGTAGCGAAGTCCTGCTGACTCTCACACTTCCCACGGTATGCCACGTACAGCGCTGCTGATGTTAGAGGTGGGTACGAGTCGTACTGGGCTGTTGCGACTCGTACGCTCATGGGAAGAGGGGGGGAAGCTTTCCTGGGTACGCGCCGAATTCTACCAGTGGTCCAGGCGGCAGATCGGCGTACTGGGCACGCTGGGGGCCCACAGTGAATAATGGGGAAATAAAACGTTGCGGGCCCTGAGCCCGTAGTGTGCAGTTCGTCCTGGGAAATGCGCGACGTCTGCTCCTGGGCCAGGCAGGCGGACGCGTCATAGAACGCTTCTGAGGTCAGACGTACCTTGGGGTCTGTGGACAGCGGGTGGCTTCCAGATGGCGGGGCGCGGCACGGAGACCTCCAATACAGGCTGTAGAGGTGGCGAGTCCTTTGGTTATGCGTCGCGGCCTCTTCCTGAGATCAGAGGGCACATAGGGGCAGCCGGGTACGATCACAGCGCACGGGCGGCCATCCAGGCTATCGATGTGCGCTTGGGGAGACCAGGATTCTGGCGTGAGGGGGTAGACAAGCACTCCAAGTCCTCCAGTAACGAACAGTGGCAGAGGAGCAGGTGGCCTGACCTGAGGGGCAGAGAGCGGCTCTGGGCAGAGCGAGGCTCTCAACGGTTGAAAGGGCAGGCAAGCTCTCGAGTGACATACTTCTAGGAGGGGGCGAGGGGGGCGCAGTCTTGCCTCCGGCGGGAGGAAACACACGGCTCAATCGCAGATGAGCCAAGGCACAGAGAACCCACTAGTCCTGGGGTTCAGGTCAGGGGGCAAGCTCAATCAAGCCCTTGGAGAATGTTTCAAGCACAAGTCAGCAAAGTACTCTTTAGGTCTCTTCCCCTCCTTCCTCAGCAAGGCAGACAGCAGGCCAGTCCTTCCAGCTTCTTCTTCTTCCTTCTAGTTGGGCAGAGGTTCGTTGTGGGAAACAGGGTCTAGTTACTTGGGAGCAGGGCTCCTATAGGTATACTCAGTTTCTTTTGTTCTTTCAGGCCAGGGGGGCATTTGCATAGCCTATTTCAGTTTTGAAGCACTCTGTTGTGCTGTTTATGGCTTTTCCTTTCAGTGTGAGGTGCAGGCACATCGGACGCTCCGCAGGAGGTGGAGCCAGCATTGTGATGACAGGGGAAGCCAGGAGTACTCTGTTGACAGTCCTCCCTCTTCCTGGGCCAGGTGTCGGGCTGAGTCATCAGTCGCTCCCCAGGAGGTGAAGCCAGCATTGTGGTGTCAGAGCACAGCCCTATTCAGAGTCCAGGGGCACTCCCACTTCCCACTAAGGGGTAATCCTTTCATTCACCACCTGTCATCCCCCAGCCCTGTCACTCACACAACCCAGACAGCAGATACACATCCTAGCAGAGGCGGGCTGAAATGCATAGGCAAGCAAATGCTAGCTTTCTAAAAGTGATTCAGAAAGGGGGGTGGTGATGAACAGAGTGTCTGAATTAAGTAGACCACTCTTACCCAGTCCAAAGATTAGGGCTTGATCCATCACCGTTTTTTAGCTCACTGCACCATCCCAGCTCAGAACTTGGCTATATGCAAATTAGTCTGACCCTGGCCCAGTGCATCATGGGAATAGGGCAGACCAAACTACCAAGCCAATTCTTATACTGGGAAGGAAACAAGCTTCCGGGGACTGGTTTCTGGCATTTCAGCCGTCTTCGGCCCGGCTTGCTTGAATCCTGATGGTGCAATGAGAAAGGGACTCACATCTGAGTATACCCTTCCACGCTTATGGTGGACAAAAATGATTCAGAAAGGGGGGTGGTGATGAACAGAGTGTCTGAATTAAGCAGACCACTCTTACCCAGTCCAAAGATCAGGGCTTGATCCATCACCGTTTTTTAGCTCACTGCACCACCCCAGCTCAGAACTTGGCTATATGCAAATTAGTCTGACCCTGGCCCAGTGCATCATGGGAACAGGGCAGACCAAACTACCAAGCCAATTCTTATACTGGGAAGGAAACAAGCTTCCGGGGACCGGTTTCTGGCATTTCAGCCGTCTTCGGCCTGGCTTGCTTGAATCCTGATGGTGCAATGAGCAAGAGACTCACATCTGAGTATACCCTTCCACGCTTATGGTGGACAAAAATGATTCAGAAAAGGGGGTGGTGATGAACAGAGTGTCTGAATTAAGCAGACCACTCTTACCCAGTCCAAAGATCAGGGCTTGATCCATCACTGTTTTTTAGCTCACTGCACCATCCCAGCTCAGAACTTGGCTATATGCAAATTAGTCTGACCCTGGCCCAGTCCATCATGGGAACAGGGCAGACCAAATTACCAAGCCAATTCTTATACTGGGAAGGAAACAAGCTTCCGGGGACCGGTTTCTGGCATTTCAGCCGTCTTCGGCCGGCTTGCTTGAATCCTGATGGTGCAATGAGCAAGGGACTCACATCTGAGTATACCCTTCCACGCTTATGGTGGACAAAAATGATTCAGAAAGGGGGGTGGTGATGAACAGAGTGTCTGAATTAAGCAGACCACTCTTACCCAGTCCAAAGATCAGGGCTTGATCCATCACCGTTTTTTAGCTCACTGCACCATCCCAGCTCAGAACTTGGCTATATGCAAATTAGTCTGACCCTTGCCCAGTGCATCATGGGAATAGGGCAGACCAAACTACCAAGCCAATTCTTATACTGGGAAGGAAACAAGCTTCCAGGGACCGGTTTCTGGCATTTCAGCCGTCTTCGGCCCGGCTTGCTTGAATCCTGATGGTGCAATGAGCAAGGGACTCACATCTGAGTATACCCTTCCACGCTTATGGTGGACAAAAATGATTCAGAAAGGGGGGTGGTGATGAACAGAGTGTCTGAATTAAGCAGACCACTCTAACCCAATCCAAAGATCAGGGCTTGATCCATCACCGTTTTTTAGCTCACTGCACCATCCCAGCTCAGAACTTGGCTATATGCAAATTAGTCTGACCCTGGCCCAGTGCATCATGGGAACAGGGCAGACCAAACTACCAAGCCAATTCTTATACTGGGAAGGAAACAAGCTTCCGGGGACCGGTTTCTTGCATTTCAGCCGTCTTCGGCCCGGCTTGCATGAATCCTGATGGTGCAATGAGCAAGGGACTCACATCTGTGTATACCCTTCCACGCTTATGGTGGACAAAAATGATTCAGAAAGGGGGTGGTGATGAACTCTTACCCAGTCCAAAGATCAGGGCTTGATCCATCACAGTTTTTTAGCTCACTGCACCATCCCAGCTCAGAACTTGGCTATATGCAAATTAGTCTGACCCTGGCCCAGTGCATCATGGGAACAGGGCAGACCAAACTACCAAGCCAATTCTTATACTGGGAAGGAAACAAGCTTCCGGGGACCGGTTTCTGGCATTTCAGCCGTCTTCGGCCCGGCTTGCTTGAATCCTGATGGTGCAATGAGCAAGGGACTCACATCTGAGTATACCCTTCCATGCTTATGGTGGACAAAAATGATTCAGAAAAGGGGGTGGTGATGAACAGAGTGTCTGAATTAAGCAGACCACTCTTACCCAGTCCAAAGATCAGGGCTTGATCCATCACTGTTTTTTAGCTCACTGCACCATCCCAGCTCAGAACTTGGCTATATGCAAATTAGTCTGACCCTGGCCCAGTGCATCATGGGAACAGGGCAGACCAAACTACCAAGCCAATTCTTATACTGGGAA
This sequence comes from Lissotriton vulgaris, assembly GCF_964263255.1. Taxonomy (NCBI): domain Eukaryota; kingdom Metazoa; phylum Chordata; class Amphibia; order Caudata; family Salamandridae; genus Lissotriton; species Lissotriton vulgaris. The sequence goes on along the minus strand of NC_141685.1, from coordinate 78,528,549 downwards.
GGAAACAAGCTTCCGGGGACCGGTTTCTGGCATTTCAGCCGTCTTCGGCCAGCTTGCTTGAATCCTGATGGTGCAATGAGCAAGGGACTCACATCTGAGTATACCCTTCCACGCTTATGGTGGACAAAAATGATTCAGAAAGGGGGGTGGTGATGAACAGAGTGTCTGAATTAAGCAGACCACTCTTACCCAGTCCAAAGATCAGGGCTTGATCCATCACCGTTTTTTAGCTCACTGCACCATCCCAGCTCAGAACTTGGCTATATGCAAATTAGTCTGACCCTTGCCCAGTGCATCATGGGAATAGGGCAGACCAAACTACCAAGCCAATTCTTATACTGGGAAGGAAACAAGCTTCCAGGGACCGGTTTCTGGCATTTCAGCCGTCTTCGGCCCGGCTTGCTTGAATCCTGATGGTGCAATGAGCAAGGGACTCACATCTGAGTATACCCTTCCACGCTTATGGTGGACAAAAATGATTCAGAAAGGGGGGTGGTGATGAACAGAGTGTCTGAATTAAGCAGACCACTCTAACCCAATCCAAAGATCAGGGCTTGATCCATCACCGTTTTTTAGCTCACTGCACCATCCCAGCTCAGAACTTGGCTATATGCAAATTAGTCTGACCCTGGCCCAGTGCATCATGGGAACAGGGCAGACCAAACTACCAAGCCAATTCTTATACTGGGAAGGAAACAAGCTTCCGGGGACCGGTTTCTTGCATTTCAGCCGTCTTCGGCCCGGCTTGCATGAATCCTGATGGTGCAATGAGCAAGGGACTAACATCTGAGTATACCCTTCCACGCTTATGGTGGACAAAAATGATTCAGAAAGGGGGGTGGTGATGAACTCTTACCCAGTCCAAAGATCAGGGCTTGATCCATCACCGTTTTTTAGCTCACTGCACCATCCCAGCTCAGAACTTGGCTATATGCAAATTAGTCTGACCCTGGCCCAGTGCATCATGGGAACAGGGCAGACCAAACTACCAAGCCAATTCTTATACTGGGAAGGAAACAAGCTTCCGGGGACCGGTTTCTGGCATTTCAGCCGTCTTCGGCCCGGCTTGCTTGAATCCTGATGGTGCAATGAGCAAGGGACTCACATCTGAGTATACCCTTGCATGCTTATGGTGGACAAAAATGATTCAGAAAGGGGGGTGGTGATGAACAGAGTGTCTGAAATAAGCAGACCACTCTTACCCAGTCCAAAGATCAGGGTTGATCCATCACCGTTTTTTAGCTCACTGCACCATCCCAGCTCAGAACTTGGCTATATGCAAATTAGTCTGACCCTGGCCCAGTGCATCATGGGAACAGGGCAGACCAAACTACCAAGCCAATTCTTATACTGGGAAGGAAACAAGCTTCCGGGGACTGGTTTCTGGCATTTCAGCCGTCTTCGGCCTGGCTTGCTTGAATCCTGATGGTGCAATGAGCAAGAGACTCACATCTGAGTATACCCTTCCACGCTTATGGTGGACAAAAATGATTCAGAAAGGGGGGTGGTGATGAACAGAGTGTCTGAATTAAGCAGACCACTCTTACCCAGTCCAAAGATCAGGGCTTGATCCATCACCGTTTTTTAGCTCACTGCACCATCCCAGCTCAGAACTTGGCTATATGCAAATTAGTCTGACCCTGGCCCAGTGCATCATGGGAACAGGGCAGACCAAACTACCAAGCCAATTCTTATACTGGGAAGGAAACAAGCTTCCGGGTACCGGTTTCTGGCATTTCAGCCGTCCTCGGCCCGGCTTGCTTGAATCCTGATGGTGCAATGAGCAAGGGACTCACATCTGAGTATACCCTTCCACGCTTATGGTGGACAAAAATGATTCAGAAAGGGGGGTGGTGATGAACAGAGTGTCTGAATTAAGCAGACCACTCTTACCCAGTCCAAAGATCAGGGCTTGATCCATCACCGTTTTTTAGCTCACTGCACCATCCCAGCTCAGAACTTGGCTATATGCAAATTAGTCTGACCATTGCCCAGTGCATCATGGGAACAGGGCAGACCAAACTACCAAGCCAATTCTTATACTGGGAAGGAAACAAGCTTCCGGGGACCGGTTTCTGGCATTTCAGCCGTCTTCGGCCCGGCTTGCTTGAATCCGGATGGTGCAATGAGCAAGGGACTCACATCTGAGTATACCCTTCCACGCTTATGGTGGACAAAAATGATTCAGAAAGGGGGGTGGTGATGAACAGAGTGTCTGAATTAAGCAGACCACTCTTACCCAGTCCAAAGATCAGGGCTTGATCCATCACCGTTTTTTAGCTCACTGCACCATCCCAGCTCAGAACTTGGCTATATGCAAATTAGTCTGACCCTGGCCCAGTGCATCATGGGAACAGGGCAGACCAAACTACCAAGCCAATTCTTATACTGGGAAGGAAACAAGCTTCCGGGGACCGGTTTCTGGCATTTCAGCCATCTTCGGCCCGGCTTGCTTGAATCCTGATGGTGCAATGAGCAAGGGACTCACATCTGAGTATACCCTTCCACCCCCTTTTCAGAATCGTTTTTGGCCACTATAGGTGTGGCAGGGTATACTCAGACATGAGTCCCTTTCTCACTGCACCATCAGGATTCAAACAAGCCGGGCCGAAAACGGCTGAAATGCCAGAAACCGGTCCCCGGTAGCTTGTCTCCTTTCTGGTGAAGAATTGGCTTGGTAGTTTAGTCTGCCCTGTTCCCATGATGCACTGGGCCAGGGACAGACTGATTTGCATATAGCCAGGTTCTGAGCTTGGATGGTGTGGTGCAGTGAGATAAATAATGGTGATGGATCAAGCCCTGATCTTTGGACTGGGTAAGAGTGGTCTGCTTAATTCAGACACTCTGTTCATCACCACCCCCTTTTCTGAATCGTTTTTGGCCACTATAGGTGTGGCAGGGTATACTCAGACATGAGTCCCTTTCTCACTGCACCATCAGGATTCAAGCAAGCCGGGCCAAAGACGGCTGAAATGCCAGAAACTGGTCCCCGGTAGCTTGTCTCCTTTCTGGTGAAGAATTGGCTTGGTAGTTTAGTCTGCCCTGTTCCCATGATGCACTGGGCCAGGGACAGACTGATTTGCATATAGCCAGGTTCTGAGCTGGGATGGTGCAGTGAGATAAATAACGGTGATGGATCAAGCCCTGATCTTTGGACTGGGTAAGAGTGGTCTGCTTAATTCAGACACTCTGTTCATCACCACCCCCTTTTCTGAATCGTTTTTGGCCACTATAGGTGTGGCAGGGTATACTCAGACATGAGTCCCTTTCTCACTGCACCATCAGGATTCAAGCAAGCCAGGCCGAAGACGGCTGAAATGCCAGAAACCGGTCCCCGGTAGCTTGTCTCCTTTGTGGTGAAGAATTGGCTTGGTAGTTTAGTCTGCCCTGTTCCCATGATGCACTGGGCCAGGGACAGACTGATTTGCATATAGCCAGGTTCTGAGCTGGGATGGTGCAGTGAGATAAATAACGGTGATGGATCAAGCCCTGATCTTTGGACTGGGTAAGAGTGGTCTGCTTAATTCAGACACTTTGTTCATCACCACCCCCTTTTCTGAATCGTTTTTGGCCACTATAGGTGTGGCAGGGTATACTCAGACATGAGTCCCTTTCTCACTGCACCATCAGGATTCAAGCAAGCCGGGCCGAAGACGGCTGAAATGCCAGAAACCGGTCCTCGGTAGCTTTTCTCCTTTCTGGTGAAGAATTGGCTTGGTAGTTTAGTCTGCCCTGTTCCCATGATGCACTGGGCCAGGGACAGACTGATTTGCATATAGCCAGGTTCTGAGCTGGGATGGTGCAGTGAGATAAATAACGGTGATGGATCAAGCCCTGATCTTTGGACTGGGTAAGAGTGGTCTGCTTAATTCAGAAACTCTGTTCATCACCACCCCCTTTTCTGAATCGTTTTTGGCCACTATAGGTGTGGCAGGGTATACTCAGACATAAGTCCCTTTCTCACTGCACCATCAGGATTCAAGCAAGCCGGGCCGAAGACGGCTGAAATGCCAGAAACCAGTCCCCGGTAGCTTGTCTCCTTTCTGGTGAAGAATTGGCTTGGTAGATTAGTCTGCCCTGTTCCCATGATGCACTGGGCCAGGGACAGACTGATTTGCATATAGCCAGGTTCTGAGCTGGGATGGTGCAGTGAGATAAATAACGGTGATGGATCAAGCCCTGATCTTTGGACTGGGTAAGAGTGGTCTGCTTAATTCAGACACTCTGGTCATCACCACCCCCTTTTCTGAATCATTTTTGGCCACTATAGGTGTGGCAGGGTATACTCAGACATGAGTCCCTTTCTCACTGCACCATCAGGATTCAAGCAAGCCGGCTGAAATGCCAGAAACCGGTCCCCGGTAGCTTGTCTCCTTTCTGGTGAAGAATTGGCTTGGTAGTTTAGTCTGCCCTGTTCCCATGATGCACTGGGCCAGGGACAGACTGATTTGCATATAGCCAGGTTCTGAGCTGGGATGGTGCAGTGAGATAAATAACGGTGGTGGATCAAGCCCTGATCTTTGGACTGGGTAAGAGTGGTCTACTTAATTCAGAAACTCTGTTCATCACCACCCCCTTTTCTGAATCGTTTTTGGCCACTATAGGTGTGGCAGGGTATACTCAGACATGAGTCCCTTTCTCACTGCACCATCAGGATTCAAGCAAGCCGGGCCGAAGACGGCTGAAATGCCAGAAACTGGTCCCCGGTAGCTTGTCTCCTTTCTGGTGAAAAATTGGCTTGGTAGTTTAGTCTGCCCTGTTCCCATGATGCACTGGGCCAGGGACAGACTGATTTGCATATAGCCAGGTTCTGAGCTGGGATGGTGCAGTGAGATAAATAACGGTGATGGATCAAGCCCTGATCTTTGGACTGGGTAAGAGTGGTCTGCTTAATTCAGACACTCTGGTCATCACCACCCCCTTTTCTGAATCATTTTTGGCCACTATAGGTGTGGCAGGGTATACTCAGACATGAGTCCCTTTCTCACTGCACCATCAGGATTTAAGCAAGCCGGGCCGAAGACGGCTGAAATGCCAGAAACCGGTCCCCGGTAGCTTGTCTCCTTTCTGGTGAAGAATTGGCTTGGTAGTTTAGTCTGCCCTGTTCCCATGATGCATTGGGCCAGGGACAGACTGATTTGCATATAGCCAGGTTCTGAGCTGGGATGGTGCAGTGAAATAAATAACGGTGATGGATCAAGCCCGGATCTTTGGACTGGGTAAGAGTGGTCTGCTTAATTCAGACACTCTGGTCATCACCACCCCCTTTTCTGAATCATTTTTGGCCACTATAGGTGTGGCAGGGTATACTCAGACATGAGTCCCTTTCTCACTGCACCATCAGGATTCAAGCAAGCCGGGCCGAAGACGGCTGAAATGCCAGAAACCGGTCCCCTGTAGCTTGTCTCCTTTCTGGTGAAGAATTGGCTTGGTAGTTTAGTCTACCCTGTTCCCATGATGCACTGGGCCAGGGACAGACTGATTTGCATATAGCCAGGTTCTGAGCTGGGATGGTGTTGTGAGATAAATAACGGTGATGGATCAAGCCCTGATCTTTGGACTGGGTAAGAGTGGTCCGCTTAATTCAGACACTCTGTTCATCACCACCCCCTTTTCTGAATCGTTTTTGGCCACTATAGGTGTGGCAGGGTATACTCAGACATGAGTCCCTTTCTCACTGCACCATCAGGATTCAAGCAAGCCGGGCCGAAGACGGCTGAAATGCCAGAAACCGGTCCCCTGTAGCTTGTCTCCTTTCTGGTGAAGAATTGGCTTGGTAGTTTAGTCTACCCTGTTCCCATGATGCACTGGGCCAGGGACAGACTGATTTGCATATAGCCAGGTTCTGAGCTGGGATGGTGCAGTGAGATAAATAACGGTGATGGATCAAGCCCTGATCTTTGGACTGGGTAAGAGTGGTCTGCCTAATTCAGACACTCTGTTCATCACCACCCCCTTTTCTGAATAGCTTTCTAAAAGTAGCATTTGCAAACACAGGATATTAAAATAAACTTTACTAAAATAAGTATTTTATTATTCTGAGTTCAGGCATACTAAACTTGACTTTCTACCATGTTCCCTGATCCTGCTGGGATTATAGGGTGTAATAATTCCAGCAGCCCATCTTGGCCTAAGAGAACAGGTAGCCTTACAATAGTGAAAAATGAAATTGGCTGTAATTCACTATTAGGACATGCCACGCACACCAGGGCTTGTCCTAACCTACACTTACAATGCACCCTGCCCTAGGGCCTACCATAGGGGTAACTAATATGAAGCAAAGGGAAGGTTTTGAGGCTGGCAAGTGTGTGCACTTGCCCAGCCAGCATGACAGTACCAGACTGCACACAGGGTCTGCAATGGCAGACCCTAGACACATTTTAGAAGGCTGCTTCTGTGGGTGACACAGCCAGCACTGCAGGCCCACGAGCAGTATTGGCATTTACAAGCCCTGGCACTCCTGGTGCACTTTACCGGGGACTGACAGTAAATCCAATGAGCCAATCACGGAAATCAATCACATATACATTTTATATTGGGAGCACTTGCACTGCAGCACTGATTGGCCGTGGCGCAGCGCCCTGAGCAGCGAGTACCAGCAAAAACATCTGAGGCACATCAGCAAAAAGTGGAAGAGAGACTCACGCCAAGGTGCCAGGTCTAACACGTGTCCCCTCCAGCTGAAATGTGGGGAGAACTACCCTTCCCCAGGGAGTTCCTCATCACTAAGGCGGAAAAACCTGGACAGACCGTCAGCATTAGCGTGATCTGTGCCACGTCGGTGTTCTACCGTGAAGTTCATACCCTGTAGGGAGATGGACCACCTCAACAGTTTTGGGTTCTCACCCCTCATTTGCATCAACCATCTGAGGGGCCTGTGGTCTGTCTGAACCCGGAAGTGAGACCCAAACAAGTAGGATCTTAGCTTCTTCAATGCCCAGACCACAGCAAAAGCTTCTCGCTCTATTGCACTCCACTTCTGTTCCCGTGGAAGTAACCTCCTACTGATGAAGGCTACAGGTTGGTCCCAGCCCTCTTCAGTCATTTGTGAGAGAACAGCCCCCACACCATCCTCTGAGGCGTCTGTTTGCACTAGAAATTCCTTGGAGAAATCAGGGGCCAGGAGCACGGGCGCCGTGCACATGGCAGTTTTCAGGGTGTCAAAAGCCTTCTGACAGGTGTCAGTCCAGATCACTTTCCTGGGCTGCTTCTTAGAAGTCACCTCTGTCAAGGGGCAACAATGGTGCCATATCCCTTGACAAACCTCCTGTAGTACCCAGTGAGCCCCAGGAAGGCTCTCACTGCAGTGTGGGTCTTGGGGGGCTCCCAAGCCAGGATGGTCTCAATCTTGGGCTGTAAGGGCCACCTTGCCACTCCCCACTTGGTGTCCCAAGTATACCACTGAGCCCTGCCCGATCTGGCACTTGCTTGACTTGATCGTGAGGCCTGCCTTGCGCAGTGCCATCAACACTTCCCAGAGGTGTCGCAGGTGTTCTTCCCATGTGCTGCTGAACACTGCAATGTCATCCAGGTAGGCGGCACTGAACTCAGCCAGTCCCGCCAACACCTGGTTGACCAGTCTCTGGAAGGTGGCAGGGGCATTCTTCATTCCAAATGGCATAACCCGGAACCGGAAATGCCCATCTGGTGTGGAGAATGCTGACCTCTCTTTTGCCACATCAGTCAAGGCGATCTGCCAGTACCCAGACGTCAAATCAAACGTGCTGAGGAACTGTGCAGCCCCTAGCCGATCAATGAGCTCATAGCTCTGGGGATGGGGTGTGCGTCAGTCTTGGTGACTGAATTGAGTCCTCTGTAGTCCACACAGAACCGGAGTTTAGGTGTGGCTCCCGTCGCGGCAGCCTTTGGGACCAAGACCACTGGGCTGGCCCAAGGACTGCTGGATGACTCAACCACCCCTAGAGCAAGCATTTTGGAGACCTCCTCCTTGATGCAGGCTCTGACCCTGTCAGTTACCCTGTAGGCCTTGTGCCTCACAGGTAAGCTGCCTCCTGTGTCCACATCATGGACGCACCAACTTGTGACACCAGGAACCAGGGAGAACAGATCTGGAAACTGCCCCAGCAATTGGTGGCAGTTATCCTGTTGCTCAGGCGTCAGGGTGGGTGAGAGGTGAACTCCATCCACTGACCCATCTTTCTCAGAGGCTACCAAGAGGTCAGGAAGATGCTCAGTCTCCTCCTCCATCCCATCATCAGTTGCCAAGAGCATGCCGACTTCGGACCTCTCCAAGTGAGGCTTAAGGCAGTTAACATGTAGGACCCTCAACGGGTTCCTGGGAGACTGTATGTCCACCAAGTAGGTGACAGGACTCTTGCGCTCCACAACCTCAAATAGACCTTTCCGCTTATCCTGAAGTGCACAAGGCTCCACTGGGGCCAAGACCCACACCTTTTGTCCAGGTTGAAGCTCTACCAGAGTGGCATTCTGGTCGTACCACCGCTTCATCTCTTCCTGGCTGGCTTCCAGATTTGCCTCAGCAAGTTGCCTGAATCGCCTGGTCTTGTTTCTGAAGGTCAGCATGTAACTGTATACATTCTGGGGAGGTTTCCTGGGAGATTGCTCCCAGCCTTCCTTTACCAAACTCAGAGGTCCTCTCACTAGGTGGCCATACAGCAGTACAAAGGGGCTGAACCCTAGGGGCTTCTGTGGCACCTCACGGTATGCAAAGAGAAGGCATGGCAAGAGGACGTCCCACTTACGCCTCATTGGACCTTCCAGGCCCATGATCATGCCTTTTAGGGTTCGATTGAATCTCTCAACCAACCCATTTCCTTGGGGGTGGTAAGGGGTGGTGAACTTGTATGTTACACAACACTCTTGCCAAAGGGATTTCATATACTTGGATATACAATTGGTGCCCCTATCACTCACCACCTCTAGAGGGAATCCCACTCGTGAGTTCAAGTTCAAGTTCAAGTTCAGGAATTTGTATAGCGCACTACTCACCCAGAGGGTCTCAAGGCGCTTGAGGGAGGGTGGGTGCATTACTTATAGAATAGCCAGGTTTTTAGTTGCTTTCTGAAGGAGAGGTGGTTCTGTGTAAGTCGGAGATGAGTGGGGAGAGAATTCCAGGTTTTGGCCGCTAAGTAGGAGAAGGATCTTCCTCCCATGGTGGATCTGTGGATGCGCGGAATTGCGGCGAGGGCTTGATTGGATGATCGTAGTTGGCGGGTGGGTGTGTAGAAGGACAGTCGTGTGTTGAGGCATTCGGGTCGTAGAGGGCCTTGTGTGCGTCGGTGAGGAAACGGAACGTTATTCTCTTGTTGACGGGGAGCCAGTGGATATATAGCCTGTAAGCCACTCCTATGGAAGGCCTCATCAATCCTGGAGGCAGAGTGCGTGGTTTTATGTGAGATGGAGCTCTGGCATGAGCTGAGCCTTTCTGCAGCTGTCGGGAACAACTCCCTGAGCTGATCCGGGATAATGCCATACCATATACTCTTAAGCGCCTTATAATCCTCGCGGTTATATAACAACTTTGGTTTGGCTTTATCAAAACATGTCGTGTAAGGTGTCATACGAATTGGAATACTACCCCCTCGCCAGTTCTGGCGACGGGGGTAGCATTCCACCCTTCTAGAGGGATAAGACATGTTACTTTACTGAAACGCGGTTGATTTAAAATGAGCCTCAGATCCACAAAATGGATGCCTCTGCCACAGACACGGGTCTGGCCTCCTGCTGCTGACCGAAACTCAGCATATGGTGGCCTGGACAAAGGGTTTCCTGTCGCAGGGCGGTGTTAAACCACCCCAGACAGGAGATAGTGGATTGTAGTAGGGAGGTTTCAAAGAAACCAGACACTGCCTGGGGAGCACAAGGCTGCCCCTTGCATAATCCGGCCAAACCGGTTCTGGGGCCTCCCAGCCCCTGTCCCAGCGCGGCCTGGATCAAAGGAAAGGGGTGTAACCACCCCCTTCCTGGGTCCCACCCTTAGGAGGGGACCTAGCAGGATGTCCAGCCCACCAGATTCGAATAAGAGTGGGAGCAGTGCCAATGCAACTCAGATCATCCTGAGGAAACATAAGAAACGAATTCTGGACCCTTCGACATTCTATTCAAGATAGAAGATGGAAGAATCTCCCTTGTGGTCAAGGAGTGACCACCCTGTGCAAACAGGTACCAACCAGCCCTTGACCCTTGCTTTGTTGCAGTTCCCGCCGGAACTCGAGCGACAGAGATCGACGAGATCATGCTTGCCTGCCTTCTCCCAGCCCGATCCACAGTCCCTGCAGAGCTGAGACCAGTGGAGGCGACCGGAAGCGTGGGGCACGCCATCTTAAAAAGGCCACGAGACGCTGACCGTGCAGCCCACGAGTGACCCTCGAAGCTGTACACCAGGGTTTGAGAAGCCCCCACCCCGAGCTACACTTGCACCAAAGCTACCCCCTCCACACTCGACGAGTGCTGCGTGGGGCCCTTCTGCTTGTGTTGGCTCGACGCGTTGGCCCGGTCACTTGCCAGCTGGCTTGTGGCCCCTGTGCCGACGAAAACTTGAATACGACTCGCTTTTCTGGTTGCTCCAGATCTTCACCAGCTCCTGTGAAAAGGAGCCCCCACTCTGACCCTCCTGGTTCGAGTGATAAGCAATCTCCGGGTTCCGCGTGGATTGCTTTTGCCAAGTGCTGTTTGCTGCAATCTTGAAGCCGACGGTGCTGACGGCGAGAGCCTACGTGGGACAGATCGTGACCTGCTCCTGGATGTCGCAGATGCCCCAGAGCCCACGTGACAGCGGAGAGAAGCCTATCAACAACCACCTGATTGCGCCCGACATTGCCTGGTTCCGTCCTGGTTCCACCCTGGTCACTGCTGAGTGACCCAGACTCTGTCCCCTCTGCTTTCAGGTACTTTTCTACTTCGATCCACCCTTGGATCGCACCGGACACTTCTGCTTCACATCGCCTGCAGCTGCAACAGCTTCAAGCACCAAGAGCCTGCGTGTCAAAACCCGACGCCACTTCGACCCTGTGCACCCACGGCCTGTGGGTGAGGTAACATTGCAACGTCGGTGTTCCCACACTGGTACACACCTCTAGGGTCTGTGTCTTGAGTTTTGTTCCTCTAGGTTCAGCGGAAGTATCTTTAAACTCACTTTGTGTAACTTTTACGCACCATTGACATTGCACTGGTGCAAGCCGCACTTTCCGTGCTGCACCAGAGTCCCGTGGGCTACTCCCGACTTCAGCATTGCTAGTCCTGACTGCTCCCAGCGATTCCCTAGGCCCTAGGCCTAACCACTGTTCGATTGGTATCTCTTATACCACTTTTTTAGTATATGGTTGGAGTGGCCACCGGCCCTCATCCAAAATTGTGCAACTTTGTATGTTATACTGTGCTTTTGATTTAACGCTTGTGCCCCTTTCCTCATAAAGAGTACTGGGGAGTAATTTAGAAATAAATACATATATTTTTATAATATATACTTGTGTGGTGTCCTTTCATTTGATTACAGGATTGTATGTGGTAAAACAGCTCGCTTAACACAACCTCTTAAGTTAAGCCTTTAAGGCTGCTTAGTCCATGCTACCTCTAGGATAGCTTGTCTAACAAGGTTGACTTACAACCAGACATCTTTGGGGTTTGTTTGGACTGATACCAAGTGGTTCCAGAATTGGAAACACTACATATCAGGCCAACTTCTCACAAGATCCTTCAGGTGACCGGAAATGTGAGCATGACGGGGAATGTCCAGTATGAATCTGGTTGAGGCGTTTTGGATGCGTTAGAGTTTTTTCTGTAGTTTGGCTGTGGTCCCGGCGTAAAGGGTATTTCCATAATAAAATCGGCTGGTGACCAGTGCGTGGGTGACTGTCTTTCTTGTTTTGGTGGGGAACCGATTCTTGGATCGGTAGGGAGGAGTCTAGGATGAAGCCCAGGTTACGTGCGTGATCTGTAGGTATGGGTGCTGTACCCAGGGCCGGTGGCCACCATGAGTCATCTCAGGTAGAGGGGGATGATCCTAAGATGAGGACTTCCGTTTTGTCCGAGTTAAGTTTTAAGTTTTAAACGGCTGTTCTTCATCCATTCGGCTACTTCTTTCATTCCTTCGTGTAGATTGGTTTTGGCGGTGTTTGGGTCTTTGGTGAGGGAGGGATGGCTTCAGGGTACCGGGTGGCATGGTCCACCAAGACCAGGATGAACCTGTTGCCCATGGCTGTCTTGGGGTCCAGAGGCCCTACAATGTCAATACCCACGGGCTGAAATGGAGTACTGACCACGGGGAAGGGTTGCAGAGGAGCCTTGTGCTTCCCTCCGCTCTTACCACTTGCCTGGCAAGTCTGACAGGTCCTACAGTAAGCATCTGAGCTCCTGTGCATTTGGGGGCCAATAAAAGTGGGTGACAAGCCTGTCATAGGTCTTGTCCATCCCCAAATGGCCTGCTGAAGGCACATCATGAGCCAGCCCCAGTAGGAAGGCTCTGAATTTCTGGGGTACCACCAGCACACGGGCTGACCCAGGTTCAGCAGCCTTAGGCTCTGAATACAGGAGGTCATTCTCCCAGTACACATAATGTGTTCCAGACTGAACACCATTGGCCTGGTCTGCAGCCTGCTGCCGCATACCCACGAGAGAAGAGCATTCTTTCTGCTCCCTGCAGAATTCCTCCCTGGAGGGGCCTCCTTCTCGCTGCCAATGGGTCTGCTCAGGCAGGTCTCCCAGTTCAGCAATCTGTTCCCCTCAAGGTCTGCTTACTCCTGGACGGTGTGAACTCCGGGGGGCGGTTTCCCGCGCCCCCTGCGCCTTCTCTCTATATTTCTTAGTGTTAGCGGGGAGGTAGTTCTCAGGGACCATTTCACTGTCTCCTAAAGAGACTAGGGTCATCTGGACAGGATCTCCACCCCTTGGGACTGCTACTTCCTCCCCGAAATTATCACTAGCCATTTGCCGGGGTGGAGCACCAGTGGGTGCTGGTTTACCAAACAGGCGATACTTAGGGTCAGTGGCAATGTGACCCGGGTCACCACATCTGTAACAATTGTCTGCTTCGGGGGTGGGGGAGGCTAAGAACATTTCCCCTGGTTCCCTTGGGGGTTACTTTGGGGGCCTTTATGGAACCCTTTCTGTTTACCCCTGTCCCCCCCACTCTTCTGCTGGGGACCCTGCCCACCTCTGGCTGAGTCTCCCACTGGACCCTTGTGGACCCTGGTGCTGAGCCAGAGGTCTGCCTCCTCAGCAAGCTTCCTCGGGTTGGACAGCCTGCTGTCAATCAGGTGCTGGCGTAGCTCAGGAAAACAATTAAGCGACTAGTGCTCCCAGGCCATTAAATCAAGAAGCCCTTGAAAATCATTCACTTTACTACCCTCTACCCATCCATCCAGTGCTCTGCGGAAAAGGTTACATACTCCACACACTTACTCCCAGGAAGCTTAGTACAACCCCTGAACCTCTGTCTATACATTTCAGGAGTTAACCCAAACCTGGTCATTAAGGCATCTTTCATGCGGGAATAGGAATTGTGTTCTGCAGGGGGCAATTCTAGTAGGGTGTCCCGCCCTTCGCTAAGGAACCTCCCCCACAACCCCACAACCCCGCTCCCCAATCCTTGTCAGGGACCCGGTGGGAGGACATGGCTACTTCATAAGCCCTAAACCACTGCCCTATGTCATCCGCCTTAAAGTATTCCTTTACTGCATCTTTGGGTATGTACACCCTGGACTCTACCTGCACCGGTGTTGTGCTGCCACCCGGAGGAGTTGTTTCCAAACTTTTCGCTTTCAGCTCCAACTCCTTCAATCTCATGTCATGATCCATTTGGCGTTGTTGCGCTTCCATTGCCAATTTTTGCTTCTCCATTTCCATTTGTCCAGTTAACTTTGCCATCTCAATTGCATGTGCCCTGTCTGCTGCCCTGTCTGCCAGCTCCTCTGGTGACAGGCCTCTGCTGGGATCCACAATGCCATCTGGTGGTATGACTTCCACCGCATTCTGTGGCTCTCTTGACTCCTTCCAGGCTCTCAGCGCCTTGATGTATTGGGCTTTCTTTTTGCACCCTGTGTGTGCAACTCTGAACTTTTGGCAGTAGCCTCTCAATTGCTCTACTGTGTAGCCCTCCAGTCCTCTGTGTTCCCAATCTACATCTTCAATTCCAGAGATCTCAGAGGGTGCTCTTCCAGCAGGGAGTGAGCCAGGCATGGCTTTAAAAGAGTTCTTAACAAAATTAAAAAAACAGAAATCTGTGGCTGCGTTATAGGTCTGCTCTCACTATGTGGTGATCAATAATTCACTGTATGTTAACTACAAATGCAAATTCGCAAATCCTCACTGCTGCCAGCAATGTTAGAATTGGGGGTCTCTGGTTGGCGCAAGTATTCACTTGTGACAAGCAGGGACCCTCTACTCTAAGTCAGGGCGCAGAATGACCCCTTCAGAATTACCCTTGCTCACCCTCTAGGTGCGTGGCGTGAGCAGCCAAGGCTGATCTTCAGGCGTTAATGGTTAAGCATTTGTAGGTACACACAGTAAATACATTAATCCCCCCCACAAATGGACACCAGTCATTGGTTATGTGAAAATATGAATACTTTATGTAAAAATATATATATATCTATGCAGGCAAAATATTACAAACCTATGTTAACATTTTAGCTTTGGCCACAAGATGTGAAACAATGGCAAGTGTTCTTCTCAATTTGTAAATTTGCTTCTCTGTAGTCCTTGTTTGTCTTAATATACTTTTACACACTGAGGGCACCTTATCCAGGCACAGGGGCAGGGACCGTACCGGCTGTATGCTTAACGAACCTCCCTGCGCGTCGTACGGGCCGGGGAGCGAAGTTCTGCTGACTCTCACGCTTCCTGCGGTACGCCGCGTACAGCGCTGCTGATGTTAGAGGCGGGTACGAGTCGTACTGGGCTGTTGCGACTCGTACGCTTATGCGAAGAGGGGGGGAAGCGTTCCCGGGTACTCGCTGAATTCTACCAGCGGTCCTGGTAGCAGATTGGCGTACCGGGCACGGTGGGGGCGCATAGTGAATAACGGGGAAAGAAAACATTGCGGGCCCGAGCCCGTAGTGTGCAGTTCGTCCTGGGAAATGCGCGACACCCGCTCCTGGGCCAGGCAGGCGGACGCGTCGTAGAGCGCTTCTGAGGTCAGACGTACCTTGGGGTCTGTGGACAGCGGGTGGCTTCCAGATGGCGGGGCGCGGCACAGAGACCTCCAATACGGGCTGTAGAGGTGGCGAGTCCTTTGGTTATGCGGCGCGGCCTCTTTCTGAGGTCAGAGGGCACAGCGGGGCGGCCGGGTGCGATCACAGCGCATGGGCAGCCGTCCAGGTAGTACCTGAAAATTCTGAATACTTCTCAGGGATCTTACCAATAAGTACTTCATTCAGAAGCAGCAAAGAAATCAACAGAGAATCTGAAATATGAAAATACATCTTTATTACAATTAATTGTGAGGCTACGTCGCCCAGTCACACCTAAAGCAACTGAATGAGGCAGTCTCCTGAATGGTCTCCGCACAGACCTTTTATACCGTTTATCATGCCCTAGGCAAACATTCCTTGTTTTACAGTAGATAATTCACATATTTCCAACACAAAGAAAAAGCAGAGTCATGATGACAAGTCCATATTTCAGTTTGTCCAGTTTATAATTAACTATCCGGCAAGGTCCAGTGTTTCCATCAGATATCGACGGACCCCTAATAAAAACGGGCACCTCCTCCTTGTAAAACAGATCATAAAGAAAGAAACAGAGACAGGTGTGTGTAAGATTAGACATAGTTTGTATGTGATGAAAAGGTTTACGACATGTGCACCTGGATGCTAATCTCATTCGGCCACTGGGATGGGAACTGCCTGAACAGGTTTGGCTTGAGGCAGTGGAGTCAGCTCGCCCAGGTCACAGAGGAGTCAGCAAAGGTGTATGTGTCCTTTCAGATCGAATTCAGCCTTAGTTATTTGACTATGTGAGGGCAATCACAAAATGGCTGCCGCTCACAAAATGGAACCCAAGGGTTCAAGACGGAAACTACGATTTCAGGGTGATTTCATCACTCGATCATGACGCAAATGCTTAGGTATAGTATCCCAATCATTACCGGTCTGCCGATACCAAAACCGTCATGATACGATGATATTTTTGACACGAGTGTAGAGCTTCGGTACCACAAAATAGCAGGGTCCAGAATTTTTAGTACCACAGACCCTCCTTTTGCCCTTACATAGGCAATAACCTATACTCATGTTAATCTGAGTCCAGGTCTATATTCATAAAGTCATTAAGATGTTGCTGTAGCATCATCCTATTACTTAGTTCATCTCTTGATACAGGTTTCCTTACACATGATGTAGCTCAGAGGCCACATATTGCAGGAGCACACTGTACACACAGACAGAACAGGAAAAGAATGGCTGAGATCATCCCAATGACTATCAGAATCTTCCATCCCCAGGCAGATATCAGTTCCCAGAACCACCCCATAAGCTTGCAACTCATCTCTAGGAATCGTTCTGTACGAGTCAATTGTTCTGCTCATATTTGCAATTCCTTCTACTAATGCTTTGTTGCTTGAGTTCCTTACTGTGGAACGTGGGGGATATGGTTCGATGGCAAACATGAACACTGCCTGAAATGCCCACAAAGAACCATAGTAGCTGAATGGTAGGACCAAGTATGGGATACCCTTATCTGTCGTATGTGGCATAAGACCACACACCCAGCGGTTAGTTGTGTTTACTACTAATTGGCGTAACAGTTGAACAAAAGAGTTATTAATGAACTCTAATCTTCTAGGGGACTCATGTTCAGGCAGAGGGTGAAAAGAGTGCAAGGAAGCAGTAGGAGGAGGTGTAGGCTTTGTAGTGGGTGCGAATGTCACTTGAAAAGTGAAGCAGACATATCCAGTTTAAAAACATCATCACACCAAGCAACATGAAAATACAAAATATCAAAGATCTTTTCTTTGTCAATAATATACACATTTTGTCTTTAAAGTTCGTTTGTTTGGCAGGTCTCTCAATCTCAGAAAACTCCATCCTCTCTAATTTGCTTCCCGCGGTGGTAGGTTGTTTCTGCTGAAGAGTGCTTCTGTTCAGTCCAGGGTAATTCCCTTAGACCAACCAGAACTGTCGACCTAACCGTCTCCAGCTGCACTCCAAAGACTGTGGCAACCGCGACCCTAGCAGCAGAACCGGATGGCGGTTCGAAAAACAAAAATGAGCAAGTTCCCTGGATGAGAGCGCTGCGCAATCAAAAAGTAAAAAGAGAATTTTTTTTATTTGTCCATAGTTATAGTTCTTGGCCATCAAATCCGCTTCCATTGTCTTTTTCTATCGAGCTGGGCCTCTTCGATTCAGGCCTTTTCATGAGAAAAAGTACTGCTTAGTTGGAGTGCCCTCCTGGCAAACACCCACAGCTCATTTGAAAGTCTCAATGTCTCAAAACAATGCACCAGTGTCTCTTCTTTGTGGCAGACACTACAAATGATGTGCTCTTCATTGATCAAGGGCCAAAGCATCTTGTGCAGATCCAAGCACTACTGAGAAACAACCTTTCAAGATCAGCAGCACTTTCAGACTCCAACACTCATTATTTAGTGTCAGAGGACGCTCAAGCTGCTCTCCCATGGACGCCAGAATGTAGTGTTGTGTATCAAGAGGGAGAGTGAGGACCAGATAGCTAGCCCGTATCCCCGTTTTATATATAATTTAATCAAAAAGAGACTAGCTGAGGTAGGGGGGGTTTGTTTAAACAGAATTCTAGTTTAAAGGTATTAGTGACTCAATTTTGTTTTGTCAGAAGGTTGTGGCACCTGGTAGGTGTGCTCACGAAGTCCTCACCCACCAACCTAGTTGGTGGCATGCTTCATCATCGGGCCCACCCAGTGACACCTAACGTGTCCCGGGTGTGCTACGACACCTGGTGACAGCGGAGCAGGTATATCACTGTGTGTGCGGTGAAGGATGTTTTGAATGTGAGTTAAAACGGCTTGGCGGGGGTCCCGGTACCCGAAGGTAGAACAGACTTTAATACCTGGGCCTCCGTCAGCGGTTAAAAATAAGGCAGGTGGACGTTAGAGGCGAGTTACAACCTCCCACGTCCTTGGTAGGTCAACATGTTTCAGCCAGTGCCTTATGAATATGCTGGCTTTCTTCAGGACAATTAAAAAGTGTGTGTAATTAAAACTAGTGGACCTGTGATACAGACTATGTGTCTACACACCCTAAAGTGTATCTATGTGTGAGAGGGGGGATTCCCTTCTCAAGACCACGCTAGTTTTAAGGATTATTTCTTCAAGGTTATTGAAGAGGCAAAGTGGTTGATCAGGATTACTGACCAGAGCCTGCTGTGGACCTGTAGTGCCTCCTTCGCAGAACCGGTGCTGCGAAGGAGGCACTATATTTTTAACCGCTGACGGAGGCCCAGGTATTAAAGTCTGTTCTACCTTCGGGTACTGGGACCCCCGCCAAGCCTTTTTAACTCACATTCAAAACATCCTTCACCGCACACACAGTGATATACCTGCTCCGCTGTCACCAGGCGTCGTAGCACACCCGGGACACGTTAGGTGTCACTGGGTGGGCCCGATGATGAAGCATGCCACCAACTAGGTTGGTGGGTGAGGGCTTCGTGAGCACACCTACCAGGTGCCACAACCTTCTGACAAAACAAAATTGAGTCACTAATACCTTTAAACTAGAATTCTGTTTAAACAAACCCCCCCTACCTCAGCTAGTCTCTTTTTGATTAAATTATTCGCCAGAATGTAGTGCCTTTCCGTCGGAGCAAAGGGAAAAGAGGTGTGTGTATGGCCAAAACTCAGGCCAAGAGCTCAAGGGACTGTACACTGACAGAGGTTTCCAGCACATAACAGGTACAAAGCTCAAACAAACAGAAGCTTTCATTCTGTGGCAAACAAAGAACCAGCTCCTCCTTTTTTCTGCAACGCCTTTCGATGAAGCAAATGCCTTGCTTGGGAGGTACCATTGATGTCACGCTGATGATTGCTATCCAGCCTCGCGACTTCCTGGTTGCAGAAATTGTAGAGCCAAGGAATCTGTCATTCATCTGTAGCGGTCAATGATGGGGAGTGGGCTTAGTCTCGATCACAGGTCTGCAGGGTATCACACTTCCTTTGACTCTGGAAGATCCAGCAGAACCTAGTGATATAGGAAATGTAACACAATTGTTAGTTTCCCTCAAATCAAGCACAAAAAACAGTTCATGGGTTTTAACAAGGGGACTGCAAGCAGGTGGCCTGCGATCTGCAAGGGAGTGGCAATACGCCATAGGAATCTAAATGGATGTCCTCACACAGTGGCATTGTCTAATGGGGTAAATACATATTTTCCTCTATGATTAAGCCTAGGTGTTCCTAAATTCCTTATCTAAAACATCTTAAATAGAGAAATGACATAATACTGATTATCAAGGACATGAAGAAAAGTCCCTTTAAAAAAATGTGCATCAGGTGCACTATGCAATACAAAGGCTAATGACCAAATGTGCAGACAAAGGACAAGCACTATAAAGTCCTGGTATTTGCATGATTAGAACACATCTGATCCTAACAAAAATTAAAGCAGCAGGAACAAAAGAGAACTGAAAAATGTAAAATAGACATTGAAAATTCGTCATGTTCAAAAGAGTAAACTTAAGGTATCTCCTATTGAGATGGAAAACTTGTCTTACTATAATATTGGGTCAGTTAACCAGCCTATCACTACCCCGACAGTCAATCTGAAAAAAACATTTTGCATAACATGGGGGGTCCCTGATACATCACTCCAGTCTAGAAGTGTGAACATAAACAATACACCCATAATAATAAATGGGCTGACTGGTGAAAGGAACATGGAAAAGGGGAAATGGAACTAGGACACAACTCAAATCCCTAATAACTGAGCATGATGCGACATTGGTCAGGGGAGAAGCAACAAAAGAAACATTTGTAGGAAGAACAAGAGTTTGCTTGGGTGCCTCAGGCATGTGACACAGCAACCAGAGTACGGGGAATACACAAAAGACCAAAGTTACACAAATTTTAACTCTACCGCTGGCAACTACACCATATACGGTAATCCTAACTAATGTTCTTGTTCTCTCTTCAGGGAGAGAAAAATGAAACCTGGTTTCCTTTCAAGGGACAAAGCCATATGCTATTTGGGAAACAAAGCATGATTAGGTAATGCAATATAGAAATTAGGCCACCTTGAGTCACAGATCTATAATTCCATCCTTAGGTCCAATCAAGGATACATAAAAATGTAGGGCTGCCTATTACTTTAAGGGAATGTGCAGTAAGTGACTAACATCAGTTGATACACTTTGAACCTGTATATCTTTTTTTAGTTTTCTTCAATATCATTACAGCCAAATTTAGGCATGCACTGGTAAAAATGCTGCCTGTCTTCCTCACAGTATGAAAACCATATCTGTGAAATGTATCATTATACCAAATCCATCCAACTGCTGTGCAATGATATGTATCGTCATACGGATCCCTTCACAACACCGGGGAACTTGTAATAGTAACAACATAAATTAAAACATACACAAAATAAAAAATGCACATGTCAAGCCATCAGATATACTCGCTGTATATCAAGCACAAAAAAAGCAGCACAGACAAAACAATAGCATGTGGATAAGCGGTGACACACAGCACCATGGCATATGTACTTTATGCACTGTAAACTTGCAGCCCAAAAAAAACCAATATTTGGGCCTGTACCCTCCTTTTGACAGTAGAACACAACGCAGTTGGAGTCTACTGTCAAATATAACTTTACTGTCTCTCTCCTAACATACAGGACCAACTAAAATATTTCACGACAGGGCCAAATACACAAATGAAAACATGAACATTTTTTTCCCAAAGAAATTACGCAAAAAACACATCTCCTTTCAACTAACCAAACTCACGTGTCTTGTCAGCCTTAGAACAATCCATGTTTAATCTGTAGGCAGAAGCAGAAAAATACACAACACAAAAAACATTGTAACATACACAAAAATAAATTTTCATTACTTAACTGTTACTCTCTTGTCAGTTCACCTCGCAACATCAAGCCACCTTATTTTTACCGTTCTAAAAGAAATGGTTACACTGACGTTCCATATTAATTTGGCACCTATAATTTGTACTGAAAAGTAATTCCTAATTAGCAAATCTTTTTTTTTACCTAGTCCTGTAGCCTTCAAAATTTTGGAAAAGGGCTGCATCTTATTTTTTATCTAAGACTTAATGCAACACTTCGTTTTCTGTAAAATAAACGCAGCTAGCAAACATTATTTTTCTTAGCGTGGAGACACAAATGTATCAGTTCTGCAGAGCATGTAACACGATATTTGGGACTCCCAAATAAACCCCTTTTTATTTTCCCTTTTAAATCAAGTTCTTTCATTTTATTGATGTTCTCACGGAGAAACCAGAAACCTCACCTTGAGAGGCCCATTCAGAGAGGTCATTCTGCATTCCTCAGAGGCAAAGTCCTAATTAAAGGGTCACAAATGTCAACATGACGGCCCTCTCCATTGTTTACCATGAAGCTAAAAGATAACATCTCAGCAGCGCACTCGAGCCAGCCTCTGCAAGTCTCCCAGCCCCCGGCCTCTGCCATATTGAAGCTGACAAAGCCAGAAGGCTCTAACCTGCAATAATTGACTCTATTTTGAAAAATATTTTCTCTTTTTTTAGGCGCTAAAATTATCTCTATTCCCAGATCATTAAACTACATTAACTGTCAATGTTTCTCATAACCTAAAGACACACAGACCAGTTTTTTAGAGTAAATGCTTGTTGCAATCCTATGGTACACACTTTATCAGTTCTTAAATGAACAAACTTTCCGTAGGCCTAGCTGAAGCTAGAACCTTCAACCCTGATATTAAAACAAGCCTTTGTACTGGCACATTAACCCACTGAATCATAAGAAGGCACAACCTGCATATATATAGCAAAACCTAAATGCATGCATTTGCTTAAGCCTGAGACACTTTAAAAAGTACTCTGAATGAAAGCAAAATGCAGTTTAAACAGTGCTTTTACTCAAAATCGACTTTCATATTTTGGTCATTAAAAAATGAATATCCTACAATTTTCTTGCATAATATGCATTACTAGAATGTCTATTACATGACCCATGAGTCAGGCGTTTGAAAATAATAACTTTTACTTTATAAAAATGAGCTTGCTTGCGCCTATGCCAAGGGGAAATTATACACACGAATGCTTGTCATTTTAGTGATACAACATAACTTAAATCAAATTTTAATGCTAGGAGGTCATAGTATGAGTGTTAAGCTTTATAAATATTAAAAAACGATTTTTGTAGCACTTATTTTTTTAATAATTATTTTTCATAATTAATAATTGTTGTCTTCTAAAAAAAACAATTATTCCTTTTTGTGATTGTTCTACATATAAGAGTCCGCTGCATCCCTTGCCTATCATTTAGATGCATTAACTCACAAACCTAAGCCCATATGCCTAACCTAAAACGCGTCACATTCCTGTGTCACATATTTGCGCCACATTTATTTATATGGACGGTTATGCAAAATTCCACCCGTGTTTAACTGGAAAAGTGCTGGCTGAATGAACATTGCAATCAAATATACTGCAGCTGAAAGGTTTGCCTGTGAACATCTAATACAGTGCATCTAAGGAAAACGCTGTAAATTTATTTATTTTTGCAAAAATAGGTAATTTCGTTTTTGTTTGGGGCCTTATTAATATCTATTGAATGTGACCCACACACACACATTGAGCTCATTTCAGACATAAACAGAAAGTGTTGAAACATTCAGGACACACAATACAGCGCTTTCATAAATTGCGCGAACGCTATGTACATACCGAAGTTACAATAATGAGAAAAAGCCACATAAACATTTAAACATATATTACACCCACAAATCAATACTCAGGACGAAAACAGGACAGTCCAGACTGTACGTAAACCAAGTAGCTGTAAGTCATATTTACAAGAAACACTTCTCAATAGTGTTCAAAAAGACTGCAGAAGCAGCCCAACAGACCACCGTATGTGCAGGAAACCAAAAATACACTCAATTCACTAGCTGTAGCTGGCAGAACACCAAAACTCATTCTGCATATCTCCATTCATAAAATTGCACAGAGCAAAAGATCCTTGTTTTGTGTTATGTCATATTTTAATTCCCTGGGGATACAAAATCACCAAGGAAGAAATATGTTTGTAAATGTAACCTATTAAACCGGCTAATCCAAACGTATACATAGTTGGCCAACACAAATCTTCAAATTTGCTAAGATCAGGCATCTTATAGCTCACTAATCTAGCTTCAAACTTCAAGGGGCTATCTCTATCGATAGACTTATAAATATACAAGACCCTCGGTTATTGAAAATTGTAATCTTCAAATAATACTAAGGACTAAACAAACCAAGCAAAGAACCACAGAACAAAGGACTGGGAGCGACCCACTTATACTTCAACTAAAGCAGATGGAGAAAAAAAAATCCCTTCCTTACCTGCCTACACAAATTGCAATTCGCATATACAAACCTATACAAACCTATCAAAGCTATACCAAAGATAGAGTTCTCTAAATTCTAACTGCCAAGTTCTAACTGCACTTACAGTCTCTTTTTTAAAAAAAAACTTACGCCAAAAGGGTTCCTCAGTCAGGAGTGACATCTTTTGGAGAGTGTTAAGTCAGAAAAATCAAAAATATACTGGGCCGCAGAGACAAAGAATGCCCCAGAACCTCTGTGCACAGAGTACCTCTTTTAGTAGATTTCTGTCTTGCCTTCCCCAGTAGATTTCTGTCCTCTGACAAGATTACTCCTCCAGATAGTCACTTCTTGATGAGGTCCCACGTGGGCACCAACTGTAGTACCTGAAAATTCTGAATACTTCTCAGGGATCTTACCAATAAGTACTTCATTCAGAAGCAGCAAAGAAATCAACAGAGAATCTGAAATATGAAAAGACATCTTTATTACAATTAATTGTGAGGCCACGTCGCCCAGTCACACCTAAAGCAACTGAATGAGGCAGCCTCCTGAATGGTCTCCGCACAGACCTTTTATACCGTTTATCATACCCTAGGCAAACATTCCTTGTTTTACAGTAGATAATTCACATATTTCCAACACAAAGAAAAAGCAAAGTCATGATGACAAGTCCATATTTCAGTTTGTCCAGTTTATAATTAACTATCCGGCAAGGTCCAGTGTTTCCATCAGATATCGACGGACCCCTAATAAAAACGGGCACCTCCTCCTTGTAAAACAGATCATAAAGAAAGAAACAGAGACAGGTGTGTGTAAGATTAGACATAGTTTGTATGTGATGAAAAGGTTTACGACATGTGCACCAAGATGCTAATCTCATTCGGCCACTGGGATGGGAACTGCCTGAACAGGTTTGGCTTGAGGCAGTGGAGTCAGCTCGCCCAGGTCTCAGAGGAGTCAGCAAAGGTGTATGTGTCCTTTCAGATCGAATTCAGCCTTAGTTATTTGACTATGTGAGGGCAATCACAAAATGGCTGCCGCTCACAAAATGGAACCCGAGGGTTCAAGACGTAAACTACGATTTCAGGGTGATTTCGTCACTCGATCATGACGCAAATGCTTAGGTATAGTATCCCAATCATTACCGGTCTGCCGATACCAAAACCGTCATGATACGATGATATTTTTGACACGAGTGTAGAGCTTCGGTACCACAAAATAGCAGGGTCCAGAATTTTCAGTACCACACAGGCTATCGATGTGCGCTCGGGGAGACCAGGATTCCGGCGAGAAGGGGTAGACGAGCACTCCAAGTCCTCCAGTAATAAACAATGGCAGAGGAGCAGGCGGCCTGACCCGAGGGGCAGAGAGAGGCTCTGGGCAGAGCGAGGCTCTCAACGGGTTAAAGGGCAGGCAAGCTCCCGAGTGACACACTTTTAGGAGGGGGCGAGGGGGGCGCAGTCTTGCCTCTGGCGGGAGGAAACACACGTAAGCATGGGCGTAAAATCCGTTCCGCTCGCGGATTTTGTGGATTTTCGGTAAATTCGCAATCCGCAAACTCTCACGAATTTGCCGAAAATCCGCAAATTCGCACGCGGCGGATTTCTTTGCTTGGTGATACAATATTGCTGTGCACGGCGTTCACTTACTGTCATTCAGCGCTTGCCGAGTTGTTTTTCTCAATATTTTGCGAGTGCTGCGCCATTTTGGATCTTGCTGCGGGATCCCGCGGGAGTTTGGCGACCGCGATTACGTCATCGCGGCTTGCCACCTTGCACAGCGAGAGTTTGTCAACGCGAGTACGCCGTGATCATGTATCGCGGGAGTTCGCAATTGCGAACACTTAGATGCAGCAGGCAGCAACAATGTCGCACTCGCGAAATTACAAAATTTGCAATTCTGCACAAGAAATCCACCAGCAAGTAGCATAAACCTTCTGAAAATGATGATTTTTATCAGAATAACTCCTCAGTTTGACATTTGCCTGCACTCTTTTTTGCAAGGAGTCCATTTGGGGGGGGGGAGTACCCCACAGTCTCCAACTTCCTGTTCCTCCTCCCAGTGCTTTTTTCATGTGCTGGTCACTTTCATTCGGATCTTGACCTGGAAGGATTACTTTTTGTGGATGCTGCTGGATATTTGGATTTGAGGCCTTTTTGACTTTCTTTGGATCACTTTTGGATTAGAAATTTCACAAGTAAGTTTGTTTGGGGCATTACAGTTGCTGCAACTACAATTTTGGAATTTTCGATCTTTGGGCTGTTGTTGGGGCCTTTTGCCCAGGGGTAGTGAGTGGTGCATGGACTGAGTCTTTCTGTGGGGTCTCTTTAATGTAAACATCATGGAGGGCATGGATGGCATGGGATTGTGCTGATTTTTCTGTGGTTTTCGATTTTTTGGGCTGCTGTTGGGGCCTTTTGCCCAGGGGTACCCAGTGGTGCATGGACTGAGTCTTTCTGTGGGGTCTCTTTAATGTAAACATCATGCAGGGCATGGATGGCATTGGATTGTGGTGATTTTTGTGTGTTTTCAATTTTTTGGGGTGTTCATGGGGACTGGCCATGTGGGTGGGGGCCATTTTGAGTGCTGGTACAGGCAGGCCCTGGCCATGTGCTGGGAGGCAAGGGGCCATTTTGAATGCAGGCAGTGTTCTCAGGCCTGCACCCATTTTGCCTAGCTTTCATCCATTATGCCCAGGGGTAGTGAGTGGTGAATGAGCTTAGTCTTTCTGTGGGGTGTCTTGAATTTAAACATCGTTGAGGGCATGGATGGCATGGAATTGTGCTGATTTGTATGTGTTTTTTGACTTTTTGGGGTGTATAACTGAACTGATGTTCCTCTGTCTTCCATTGCTTTTAGGTGCACAAGACTCAAGAGAACCACCAGTGCCAGGAAGAAGTCCTGCAGCGGTGTGTGTGCAGCATAACGT
This sequence comes from Lissotriton vulgaris, assembly GCF_964263255.1. Taxonomy (NCBI): domain Eukaryota; kingdom Metazoa; phylum Chordata; class Amphibia; order Caudata; family Salamandridae; genus Lissotriton; species Lissotriton vulgaris. The sequence goes on along the minus strand of NC_141685.1, from coordinate 78,502,150 downwards.
CACGCGACGTCACGTCTGGCCACAGACAACTCTGCAACTCGTGCAACTGCGGCCTGCTGTTCTGACCTCTGAAGAAGATGGCCCCAAAAAAAGTTCTCCATAGCTCCTCTAGCTAGAAAGTTGCCAGTAAGGAGCAGAAGAAGCAAGTTACCAAGGAGACTGGTGCGCCGCCCGCCACATTTTTTGGGAATAAAAAAAAAGTACGCCTGCAGCAGCGGGATCTGCTGGGGACCAAGCTGGGAGCAGCACCCCCGCTCCATTGGGCTCAGTGCCACCACCACCATGCCAACTTAAGTCCAAGCCCTTGAATGCTGCAGAGGCAGCCAGTCTACGTCTTCAATCACCATCGACCAGTGATGTTGGCTCATCGCAAAAGAAAGTAGCAGCAATGTCCCTCAATCAACACAGGTTGTTGTAACTCATCTGACGAGTGTTGAACAACCACAGCCGCAACAACAACCACATGTGCAAGTATAAGCCCAAGTACATGTAGAAGGAGAGGCAGCGCAAGGAGATGCGCAAGCAGAGGTGCATGGAGGGGCACACGTGCCCACAATAGTTGTTCACCCCCAGTAGGGGCAAATCAGGAAATCGACATTCAAGCCGAGGTATCATTTGAGGAAGCCACTCCTGATTATTCATTGTCTTCCACATCCCTAGCAAGGAAAAGATCAAGGATGGTGTCTACATCTTCTTCAAGCCCACCTCCTTCTGATGATATGGATCAAACTTGGGAACCACCACTGCCGTCTGAGAGTGAGGCACACCATGATCTGACAAAGTTAGCTAAGCGTAAAAGGAAGGTCCCCGAAAGTCTCATAGTTATGGAGTGTGATGGCGCTCAACAAGAAGTGGCGAATACTCCTGCTGATGAAGACTCTCACGACGACGACGCAGTCATCATACACGTCACTCCAGCCTCAGCGGGCATGCAGCAAACAGACATTTTGACCCTAGCCCGAAAAGCTGCTGAGCGTGATGATGTTGTCGACGAGGAGGCAATGGGAACACCACCATCATTAGAGTTAACTAGTACACCACCTACCGCTTCCATATTTCTTTCTCGCCAGAAGGGACCTCCATCCACCTCGACCTCAATTAGTGGTGGTGCAAGTGCACAACGTAGTAAAGTTCGGCAACACACATCCTCCACTTCATCTGGCATTAGCAGCATGACCACCACCAGTATCGCCTCCTCCGGCCCCCACAGACATTTCAAGTCCGCAGTTTGGGACTTCTTTAGTGTTTGCCCAAAAAAGAAAACATAGGCATTTGTAGCATTTGTAAGCTTGCAGTTAGTCGTGGTAAGTTTGGTACCAACTATGGTACCGGAGGCCAGAGAGGCCATCTTGAGAGACAGCACACTGTCCAATGGTTTGCGCACCTAAAGGAGATCACGAAAGCCCGAATTTAAAGTCAACAAACTGTATACGTTGATGTTTCATCTGATGATGACGAGGAGAAAGAAGCGTCAAACACTTCACTTATACCCAGTACCCCTGTCAGCACACCCCCGGTGAGCCACACTAAGAGTGTGGGAGAGAGTAAGACACCAATTCGAAAAAGTTAATCATCGAGCGTAACTGGGTCGAAGAAGTCCTCATCATCCCGTAAAATGGTCCAGCCCACCATTAGAACCATGTTGTTTTCAGAAGCGCCATTTGATCGCAACCACCCAATAAAGCGTCTGTATAACACTAAGCTGGCTAAAATGCTAGCTCTGGACCTTCTCCCTTTTTCTTTTGTGGAAGGGGTTGGTTTTCTAGAATTAGTGGCAACGCTCAGCCCGAAATGGAAGGTTCCTAGCCGGTTCTATTTTGCCAGAGTTGCGGTTCCAGCACTACATGAAGATGTGCTGGAGGTGATTGGGGCAGCTTTGCAGAAGAGTGCTGTTCACACTATACATCTGACAACAGACATGTGGACCAGTGGTGCAAGCACTGATTCGATGTGCATCACTGCACACTGGGTCTCTTTTTCAGGGGTTATAGCGAAGCTAAACGCAGGTGTTGACCCGGACAACGTTTTTAAAGCTGCTCGGAAACATGCAACACTAGCCATGTTTGGCATGGAGAAAAGTCATACAGGAGAAAACATTTTGAAGGAGTTTAACACAAAGGTCTTTCAATGGCTGTCCCCAAAAAAACGCACAATTGGTTATGTTTCCATGGATAATGGTGCCAATGTAGTTAAGGCCATGGAGCTGGGTAAATATTTCAGAGTGCCATGTTTGGCGCACTGTATAAACCTGGTTGTTAAAAAATTCTTGAGTGAAGAAAGTCCAGTGTGCGAGTTAGTGACCACCTGCCGAAGAATGTGCAACAATTTCAGCCATTCTTTTAAGGCCCGGAAGCATCTGAGGGGCCTGCTACATGAACGTCGAATGCCAGTGAAAGCACTCATCCAGGAGGTGCCAACACGTTGGAACTCAACCTTCTACATGCTTGAGCGTCTGTATGAGCAGTTTATGGTACTCGATCAGTATTTCCTAACACTGGGTACAGCTCAGAAGGACCTGAGGCTAGATGCGGCGCAATGGGAGCTAGTTAAAAGCCTGACAGACATGCTTCGTCCTTTTGAGGTCTTCACGCGTGCAGTCAGCAGGGAGGACTGTAATGTGGGAAAAGCCATCCCATTGTTGCGCATGCTGGAGCACCAACTGAAAGCGGTGTCTTCTATGTTTCAAAAAGATGAAGAAAAGCAAGAAGCTTTTGTTTTGGCGGAGAAATTATTACAGCACCTACTTGGCGATGAACGTCTTCTAATGATCCACACTGAACAGCATTACATGTGTGCTACTATTCTGGATCCACGCTACAAAAAGGCACTGGCAGGCAGAGCATTCTTTGCTTTTGGTGACGCAGATGTTAAAAAGTACAAACATTGGCTAGCTGTGTCAGCCATGAGGTTGAAAGAGAACGGCAGAAAATTGAAGGAAAAGGCAGTAGATCAGCATCAGCAGGCCATACCCAGTCAAAAGAATCCACTTCTGCACCTGTGGCTGTGGCAGAAGTGACCTCTCAGCCGTTAAAGACAGCGGCAACCGGATCATCTGCACCAGACACAACAGTAACATTGGGTGAAGAAGAGGATTGGCTAACTAAGCTTGGGTTTGCTTCTCAAAAGGTCCCAGCCAAAAGTAAGCAAAGTGGAGGAACCGTGGACAACCTTCATTCGATGGTGCAGGACTATCTGAATGACTCAACAAAGGTCTATGTTAATGCTGACCCATTGGCGTATTGGCATGGGAAAAAAGAATTGTGGCCAGAGATCTCCAACCTGGCTATAAACTACTTGTCTTGCCCACTCACAAGTGTGTCTTCTGAGCGTGTTTTCAGTGCTGCTGGTGGCATTGTAACTTGCAAAAGGACCTGCCTCTCGCCCAAAAATGTGGAGAGGTTAACAATGATCAAGATGAATCAGCACCTCATGCCACCAGATTACAAAGTACGAGAAAACACGCCGGAAGAAGGCAAGGAGGACAGCAATTTTGATGAGGTAATTTCTTCTCTGTTAGGTGACCTACTCCCGCCTGAATTCACAGAGTATGAGGACGAACTCTTATTCCCTGACACCGAGCCCTGAAAATGAGCCAATGAATCAATAACTTTCTTTTTCGTCCTTATTCACTTTTATTCCTGTGTGTCTGTCTTTCTTTGTTTTGCACAGTTAATATAATTAAAACTTTAATCATCTAATCACAAAAACAAGCCCATCAGCAGAACTGTCTTCACTTATTTGCTAAATGATTTGAAGGTGCCGCAGTCTGCATTCCTCAGGTTCACAAATTCACAAGAACATGCTCCTCTATCCTCCTCCTCCAGACTCCTATTTCCCTCAAAGCAGAGGGCTGGATTACGCCCAATGAAGAAAGACTTTGCACTTGTGGGGGTGTTCTACTTCTTTGAGGGTGAGTTGGCGGGTCTTGGGGCATTGCTGGGAAGGTCTAATACCGGATAATACTGGTTTGGACAAAATCAGACTTGAAAAAGTTTTTGCCTTTTTGCTCACTATTTATTTATTTATTTATTTTTGCAACTTATTAAGCGCGAACGAATACCAGTAGGTGTCTCGGCGCTAGATTATTCACCTAATTTTCTCCAGATAAAAAAGGATCCTGAATGTTAATTGGCGATATTACTGATTAAAAAGCCAGGTCTTCAGTCTTTTGCAAAACTGCAGAAGTGAGGGGCTTGTCCTGATATGCTGTAGGGTATCAGCTGGTCCTTAAAATAATGTGGTCCTTGGTCATGAAGTGTCTTGTATACTATGCAAAGTGATTTAAATTCGATCCGATTACGGATCGTCAGCCAGTGATATGTCTTGATCTGGGTGTTCCAGAAAGCAGGCGTGCTGCTGCGTCCTGGATTGTCTGAAGCTTATTGGTTACCCTAACCTGGGCATTTAAAAATAGGCCATTACAATAGTCAAGGGATGATAACACTAAAGAGCTGACCAATGTTTTAGCAGCTACCTCTGGCAAGAATGGGATGATTTTTCTTATCAGTCTTAATTTGTGATGGGCTGTTGCCGCTACTCTATTCGCATGTGCCATGAAGTTAAGATCCGCATCAAAAATCACTCCCAGGTTCCTGACCTTAAGGGCTGGGCTAGGAAGGGTTCCAAAGGCTGATGGCCACCAGGTTGCAGACCAGTCTGGTAACAGGGTTCCAAAGATGAGCACCTCTGTTTTTTCGGAGTTGAGTTTAAGGCAGTTCAACGCCATCCACTCTCTGATTGCTAGCATTCCGCGTTGGAAGCGCTCTGCCACCTCGTGTCCGTCGCCTTTAATGGCCAGAACCAATTGTGTGTCATCAGCGTAGGAGGTTAGGCTCATCCCATATGCTTTGATGACATTAGCAAGGTCCGACACATAGATATTAAATAGTGTCGGACTTAGGGATGAGCCTTGAGGAACCCCACACAGTAATGACAGTTTGGCAGATTGGTATGGCCCCAGGGTGACAGCCTGTGTTCTATCGGCCAGGAAGGATGCAAGCAGAGCTCTCGCAGTATGGTGAATGCCCATCTTTCCGACACGGTTGACCAAGATCTTATGGTCGACCGTGTCGAAGGCCGCCGATAAGTCCAACAAAATAAGTACTGCTGTCCCTCCCTGGTCGTGAATAGCCCTGATGTCGTCTGCCGCTTTAATTAAGGCGGTTTCAGTACCATGATATCTTCGAAAACCGAATTGTGAATCGTCCAGTAGAAGGTGTTTCTCTACATGCTCAGCTAGTTGATGATTCATGGCTTTTTCGATCACTTTAGCAAAAAAAGGGAGGCTTGCAATGGGCCTGTAATTCTTTAATTCTGCCTTATCCAGACTTGCTTTCTTGAATTTGAATTTAAAAAAATTTATAAAGCGCGCGTTCACTGTGCAGTTTCTTGGTGCTAGAGGGTTCTTGAGCTAAGGCGGACACAGGGGGCTATGGGCTGAAAGCTTGTTGGAACAGAAAAGTCTTGAGAGCTTTGCGAAACTCAAGATAGGAGGTGGAAAGTCTGACCTGGGGTGGGAGAGAGTTCCAGAAGGTAGGTGCAAGAACCGAGAACTTCTGACCTCCAGATCTTTTTTTCTTAAATCGGGGGATAACTAATAAAGATTTAGAAGAGGAGCGTAACACGCTAGAGGGGCAGTAATTAGCGATGGTGGAGTTGATAAAAGCAGGGGCAGTGCCCGCCCGAGCTTGAAAAGTGAGACAGGGGTTTCACCAGCGTGTTCTTTAAGGAATCCGGGAATATCCCAGAGGCCAGTATAGAATTGCAAACTAAAGTGATGACCGGGATGAGTGTGTTCATGACCGGTGGGAGGACTGAGAATGGACAGGGATCTAGTGCGATTCAGTTTTGATGGAGGAGACAATGATCTTTATTTGATCGATGGTAAGAGCCTTAAAGCTGGTCAAAACCTTATCCGAAGGCAGATAGACAGGAGCTGTTATTATAGGGTTCGGGATAAAAGCCTGATAAATATTATTTACTTTGGAGAAAAAAAAATTAGCCAGTGCCTCACAAAATGATTGTGAAGGGGGCGGGGTAAGATCTGGGGCATTACCTGACAGAGTTCTGGTGATGTCATATAGTTGCCTACTCAAGTTTTCAGCTTTTTCAATTTGTTCTGAAAAGAATGTTTTTTTGCCTCCGTGATCATAGCTTTATAAACGGTCAATGATTCTTTATATTTGGCCTTACTTTCTGTATCATAGTTTTAGCGCCAGTGCCTTTCCCTGTTCCTACTCAGTTGTTTTTGCCTCCTTAGTTCCTCTGTGTACCATGGGGCGGATGGTGTGGTTCTATTCCTAGATTGAGTTTTGATTGGTACTAGGAGATTGGTGGCATGGCCTAGCCAGTCATGAAATTGTCACGTAGCAATATTAGGATCAGTGGACAGAGATGGACATGTGCTGTCCAGTAACTTTGTTAATTCAGTCTGGTTAATATTTTTCCATACTTTGAAAGATCCTGGGACAGGCATAATGACCTTTTTTTTTCAAGGTTTCATTAATTGTCAGTCTGCTAAATATAACATACTGGTCAGTCCAGGGCATGGGTAAGATGTTTAATATATGTAAGCCCTCCACAATGGAGAAGATACCGTCTAAGGTATGTCCAGTCTGATGGGGGAGGGAGGTAACCATTTGTCTGAGACCCAGTGTATCCAGGTCTGTGATAAGGGCAGAAGTATCCTTATCGTCATGTTGTTCTGGATGAAAATTCATGTCACCCATAACAGTGAAAGACTCTTCGGTGGCTATCGACTCTAATATTGCACTTAGATTGGCTAAGAATGCGGTCCACCTCCTTTTTTTAGTACCCTATCCTGTCGGTAAGCTTTATATCCCTGAGGTACGTCAATTACTAAATCAGGGTCTGACGCCTCATCCATCCACGTTTCAGTAATAAACAGGACATCTAAATGATTGCCGGTTATAAGGTCTGCTATTTCCTGCCTATGTTTACACACCGATCGCGCATTAATGAGGGCCATAAGAATATTGATTTCTTTAAAATGAGCTTGTGGCATAGGTTGGGTCTTGGGATTATTTGTAGATATCGTACTGTTGCAGTCAGGGCATGTAAGAATAGGTTTTTGTAACATTTTTGTTGGATCAAGCATTATACAGCGGGAAGTGGGGAGTGAACGAAGCTCCATCAAAAATGTGCGGGAGTAGACCAACCTGTGATCCGATGGGGCCCGGCCAGGGGTCATGGCCTTAGGCCCGGTCTCGGCACGGACGGGCGCAGACAGGCTTGCCTTTGGCGCGCCTTTGGCGCATCGCCGGCGCGCCCGCCTTGCCCGCCCGCTGCGCGGACGGAAAGGCCTCATGTTTTTATACATGTCTCAAGGAGATTAGAGGATGGTGGGAGGCGTCCAACAACTGGAGCGCGACCCTTTCCTCCCAGCCAGACGGCGGCTAAGGTGGGTGGAATCACGGTGTCAGCCCCGAAATCGGCTGCGCCGTGCCAGGAAGAGTGTCTATTTCAGCTTCGGTGCAACGCTAATCTCGCGCCGAAGTGCGGGAAGTACGAGAATAAAATAGCACAATTAAAATATTTACACTAGTTAAAACACAAACGTACTTTGCAGGTCAAATACGTGAAATGTAGCAATTGACAATTGACAAACGTTGAGCTAAGCGCCCCCGGCTTCCGCCTCAGGGGAGAAATTAAGTAAATGTCTCCCAATGATGTGTTACCCCCCTTAAGTATCCTGGGAGGGCGAGAGACGTCCAACAACTGGAGCGCGACCCTTTCCTCCCAGCAAGATGGCGGCTAAGGTGGGTGGAATCACGGTGTCAGCCGCGAAATCGGCTGCGCCGTGCCAGGAAGAGTGTCTATGTTAGCTTCGGTGCGACGCTAATCTCGCGCCGAAGTGCGGGTAGTACGAGAATAAAATAGCACAATTAAAATATTTACACTAGTTAAAACACACACGTACTTCGCAGGTCAAATACGTGAAATGTAGCAATTGACAATTGACAAAGGTTGAGCTAAGCGCCCCCGGCTTCCGCCTCAGGGGAGAAATTAAGTAACTGTCACCCAATGATGTGTTACGCCCCTTAAGTATCCTGGGAGGGCGGGAGGCGTCCAATAACTGGAGCGCGACCCTTTCCTCCCAGCAAGATGGCGGCTAAGGTGGGTGGAATCATGGTGTCAGCCCCGAAATCGACTGCGCCGTGCCAGGAAGAGTGTCTATTTCAGCTTTGGTGCAACGCTAATCTCGCGCCGAAGTGTGGGAAGTATGAGAATAAAATAGCACAATTAAAATATTCACACTAGTTAAAACACACACGTACTTCGCAGGTCAAATACGTGAAATGTAGCAATTGACAATTGACAAAGGTTGAGCTAAGCGCCCCCGGCTTCCGCCTCAGGGGAGAAATTAAGTAAATGTAACCCAATGATGTGTTACGCCCCTTAAGTATCCTGGGAGGGTGGGAGGCGTCCAACAACTGGAGCGCGACCCTTTCCTCCCAGCAAGATGGCGGCTAAGGTGGGTGGAATCACGGTGTCAGCCCCAAAATCAGCTGCGCCGTGCCAGGAAGAGTGTCTATTTCAGCTTCGGTGCGACGCTAACTCGCGCCGAAGTGCGGGAAGTACGAGAATAAAATAGCACAATAAAAATATTTACACTAGTTAAAACATACATGTACTTCGCAGGTCAAATACCTGAAATGTAGCAATTGACAATTTGACAAAGGTTGACCTAAGCACCCCCGGCTTCCGCCTCAGGGGAGAAATTAAGTAAATCATGTTTTCTGGGGCCTGTTTGGGGGGCTTCCTGGTGTTTGTAGGTGAGTTTCGGGGTCTGGGAGCACTGCTGGCACAGTCTAATGTTGATAGCATTTGTTTTCTAGGACATCCATGGTGGAAAAGTGGAGTCATGACCTAGCTGCCCAGCGCGTTTGGACAGAAGGCCGAAAAATATTGTAAGTATGATATTTTCCATTTTTGCTTTTTGGCTGTTTGGGGGTGTTGTGCTTTTGTGCGGATGGGCTGGCGGGTCTTGGGGCATTGCTGGGAAGGTCTAATACCGGATAAAACTGGTTTGGACAAAATCAGACTTGAAAAAGTTTTTGCCTTTTTGCTCACTATCATGTTTTCGGGGGCCTGTTTGGGGGCTTCCTGGTGTTTGTGGGTGGGTTTCGGGGTCAGGGAGCACTGCTGGGTATGGATACTTTTGATTGGAAGAGGTTTGAAGCAAATCCATGGTGGCAGAGGGGAGTTAGGGCCGAGCTGCAGAACGCTTGCGGAGTGATTTTGGAAATTGCCTTGAAAATGACTTGGTCCCCATTTTTGTACTTTTGCTTTTTGGCTGTTTGGGGGTCTTCTACTAGTTTTCCCCTGGGTTGACGGCTCTGTGGCCATTGCTGGGAAGGTCTAATACCGGATAAAACTGGTTTGGACCAAATCCATGAGGAAAAAGTTTTTGCTTTTTCTGACATTTCGCTCAATGTAGCGTTTTTGGGGGCCTGTTTGCGGGGCTTCCTGATGTTTGTGGGTGGGCTTTGGGGCCTGGGAGCACTGCTGGGTATGGATACTTTTGATTGCAAGAGGTTTGAAGCAAATCCATGGTGTCAGAGGGGAGTTAGGGCCTAGCTGCATAGCGCGCGCGGAGTGATTTTGGAAATTGCCCTGGAAATGACTAAGTCCCTATTTTTTTTACTTTTGCTTTTTGGCTGTTTGGGGGTCTTCTACTTGTTTTTGCCTGGGTTGACGGCTCTGTGGCCATTGCTGGGAAGGTCTAATACCGGATAAAACTGGTTTGGACCAAATCGGAGGCGAAATCTTTTTTGCGTTTTTGCTGACATGCTTGTCTTTGAGGTGCTCTTTGGTGGGGTTCCGGGTGTTTGTGGGTGGGTTTTGGGGTCTGGGAGCACTGCTGGCACAGTCTAATTTTGATTGCATTTGCTTTTCAGGAAATCCATGGTGGAAAACGGGAGTTATGGCCTAGCTGCACAGCGCTTTTGGACAGAATTGAAAGAAGGCCGAAAAATATTGTAAGCATGAGATTTTCCATTTTTGCTTTTGGCTGTTTGGGGGTGTTGGCGGGTCTTGGGGCATTGCTGGGAAGGTCTAATACCAAATAAAACTGGTTTGGAGAAAATCCATGCGGAAAAGCCTTTTGGCACTTTTTGTAACTTAGGGTTCGGTAGGGTTAGCACTAGCAGCAGGATTGCATGTGTTTCGGGGTGTTCTAGATTTTTTCAACTGAGTTCTGGGGTCTTAGAGCACTCGTGGGAATGTGTAATTTTGGTTGCAAGTGATTTGAAGAAAATCCATGGTGGGAAAGGGGGGATTTGGTATAGTTAAAGAAAGCGTTTGCCACTATTCTTAACTTAGGGCTCGTTAGGGTTAGCAGTATGGTATTGCATGTGTTTGGGCGGGGGGCTGTTTGTGGGGGGGTTTGCGAGTCTTGGAGTGATGCTGGGTATGGATACTTTTGCTTGCTTGCAAGTGGTTTGAATACAATCCACGGTGGGTAAGGGGATTTGGGCCTACTTTTACTTTCAAAGTACGTTTTGTCACCAGTTTTCTACTAGGCCTCGTTTTTTGAGATCTGATTGGGGGTCTTCTACATTTTTGCGACTGGCTTTAGTAAGGGTCTGGGTGGGAGCACTGCTGGGAAGGTCTAATTTTGTTCTAAAACACAGTTTACAGTACACCTAGCTTGAGGGGAAAGATCCGCTAAATTAATTTGCCCATACATGAGACTCAGACAGAGTACGCACTTTCAAAAATATTGTACTGTCTATTAGGAAACTCAAAGTGTGACTTTTTGCACTACACAGCGTACATACCTTATATTTATTTGCCACTGGTGTTCAAATATCACTTCCTGTTTTTCCATCAATAATTACAGGCCGGGTTTCAGTCTGTGCAATGGGAAAAAAAGGATGAAGTCAGGCTTCACATTAGCGAGCCGCAATTCAGCATCCACCAGGCAGGCAGTGGACAGGGTGTCTTCTGGTCACCAACATTGATGGACAGAGCGTCAGCTGGAATGGAGGAGTTCCGCTAATAAGAGGAATGGTTTGATGCATGCAACTTACCAAATTCTACAGCACAACTACAACAACATACAGATACAGTATCCGTTCTTTTCGAATTATCTTTAAAGTAATGTTATTGCTGTGAACTTCTATGAGTGTGAGTCTGCATTTCTTGGATCTTTGCTTATAAATTCATCCCTACAGCCATTCTATAGGTTTTACTTCTGCTATTTTTTAAACCTAATTTAATGTAAGAAGTGTTTCCCTGAGTGCAGAGATAGGCAAGTGAAAACGCTGCAGCCCTGTACTGTCGCATTCTGTCATTCACGGTTGTCGAAAGTACTACTTACTTTTCAGTAACCATGCATGCAGTAGTGCATGCACTTCCTTTATGTCACTTAAAAGATTTATGGTTAGCTTTGTACGCAAAGATTTCTTTATCTTCAATTATTGTTTATCCATGCTGTGCTTTTTTTTTCTTCTCTCAACAAAACTTTACCAAAATCCCCCATTCCCATCCATTTTCCAAACCCTAACCCTCTTCCCCCGGATTGTGTGGTTTTGATTGATGTGTGACTAAATGACAGCAATAATTCCACACACTTGCTGGGGAGGATAAGGTCATAGCAACAGGCTGGGGAAGGAATCTGATGATATATTCCATTCTTACTCAGCATGACACTCAGTCACTATTGGCAAAGGAAAGCAGATTTTCATGTGCGCCATCAACTTGATAGGTCATCAAGATTAGAGCATCCTCCTCCTAGAGGTGCAAATTATTACGCTGCTGTGTCCTTCACCTTCGGTATTATTTCTTGTAGTAGTAGCCAATGTCAAAGAAAATCAACACAAGTACTAGTTATACTTTCAATACTTTACCATTTGTTAGGCTACGTTGTGGCACTGTTCTAGTGTACTGTCACCTGCTATATTCTCTATCGTACCGTTCTAATGCTACGGTAAGGACAAACAAGGTTTCATTTTCTTTTTTTTCAGATGCTGCAACTGCCACTGTGTAACACCACTAGTACCAACGCAATGATGACATTTCATCCGCCCAGGATTGCCAACCTTAATCGCCATTTGCCGTGCAGCCAGCCCTGTGCCTAGCCCTATTTCCAAACACAAATTACAGGTAAGACAAGCGTTTGGGGGAGGAAGTATAATGGAGTATTAGGAGAGACAAGATACTGACACTAGTACTAGTAAAGTCCTAGGACTATTGAATTCACTTACTCTGTGAGAGGCCCTTAGTTTTGAAAAAATTTGGGCAATTAATTACACAACTTGAATCAAGATGCCAAGTTTCACGAAAACAAAGTTACTGTTAAACCCCCACCCGCCAGCCTCAAAAGCAGTAAAAAAAACACGTCTGCTAAGATAAAGTTTAAAGTATATTTATATCCCTGACAAAAATAATCTCCCACAAGACCCAACCCACCCCCACTTCCTAACCCCAACGAATGTCCGTGAAAAGTCCAAAAAAGTGAAAAAACTCAACTCCCAATTCCCACCCCCCAGAAGTCTTTAAAAAAGGGGCAAGGGACAGTGTCCTCCTACTGCTGGCTGCTGCTGTTGACTTTCCGGGCCAGGTCGGAATGCTCCTTGTGGAGGGTCTCGAGCAGGGTTTTCATGTGGAGCAGCTCCTGCTCGAGGTAGGAAACCCTCAGGGAAAGGCGGTGCATCCGTTTTTTGCAACTGCTGTGGGGGGCAGCTGATTTCTTTGCTGCTCGGCGGTGGCGGGTGGCTGCGGTACCCCGGCTCCGTACCGCTGGAGACCTGCTGCGCTGACTGGGTGACCCAGGGAGCGCGGAGGAGGATGCAGCTGTGCCGGTAGATGTTGTTGTAGTCTGCATGTCCCCCTCCTCCTGGGCCACCAGCCGCCGATATCCAGTGACAGTGGCCTCCAGCCTCCGTTGCCGGGCCCGTCTAGCCAGCTCCTTCCGGGTTGGTTTGGAAGGCGCATCTATATGAAGAAAGATAGACATAGTCTGTAACCAATGCTCTTTAAGATTAACACAAAATGATTCAGCAGAAAGTTGTGTCACAGTAGAACTAGCAACTTGCAAGTGCAGTACATAACTATTCACCTTTGCTCTAACATTAGTGGGAGTTTAAGGAATCAATTCTACGAGCACTATGGACTCACTCCATTAGAGTCGACTATGACAGTATACACCAGTCTTATTCTTCTTCTTCTCTCTTGTTTAGCAAAATTGGTACGTTAACTTCTGCAAGCCGGCATAATGCCAGCGCATTCAAATTGCACCCGAGAAAAACAGACGCCCGCCATGATGAGTGAGACAGACTTGCGTTACTGTACCAGTCCAGTACATGCAGGTGGGGATGCTCTTACTTTTCTATTACGGGTGGCACTGAGAATACTCTGTTACAAGGGCTACTGCTTAATTAATTTAACTTTCACCCTACAGTGATAATGAATACTAGAAAAGGAAAATGAAGAAGATAAATAATCTGATTATCTATCACTGCACATGGTATGTATTTGCTTACATATGGGATGACTTTAGGTGCTTTGCTTTTTATTGGGTGAACAGTGATACATCCACACATGAATGACCGAGTTCTACTAAACTTATTAACAGAGGTAGTAGTTAGTGGCCATCGTAATAGCCGGATATATGCTGTGCTTGCAATACAAACTACTGCTACTATTCATGGTAGTATTCGGACAAAATTACAACTTCTTTTCCTTGCCTTTCCTACACTGGGACGGACGTGCGTGTGCGGTGTTACATTCTCTTCAAAGTAAGAAGTAACACTTAGTTCATCCAGTGACCGTCTACTTTCTCTAGATACACATATGCTATCTAAGAGTCGGATAGTACCATGATCCAGGCATCCATCCATTCAAACTATGGGGCATATTAGGATTGCGGATTTCCCGCATCCTCCGGGTCGGCAGAATCCACCGCCGGCCCGGAGGATGCGGGAAATCCGCACCGGACTGAAAAAGACCCCCCGCCAGATTAGGATGGCTGGGGGATAGTTTTTCAGTCTGCAGCTTTTCCGCCGTGTTCGCCTTCCATCTGCGGCGGAAAAGCACTAACATGGCTGTCTATCAGACACCGCCAGCCATATTAGGATGTCTGGAGGAACATGCCTTTACACGGCGGCATTTCCGCCGTGCAAAGGCATACGGATTTTTGTTTGGGGGGCCGTTGTGGGCCCTCAAGGGTGAAGGGGGGTGGTGGGTACCTATGGTACCCCCCCCGGCATTTGCCTGCACAAAGCAGCAGGCACCGCGCGGTGCCTGCCGCTTTGTGCATGCAAATGCACAACTTACATTTTTATCATTGCGGCGGGTGCTGCTTCAAGCACCACCCGCCGCAATGATAAAAATACACGATGTGACCGCCAGGTTGGTGGTCACATGCTAATTACCACGGAGGGACCGCCGCTGCCCCTGCGGACGGTCCCTCCTACTCTATGGTGGCAGACGGACTCAGGTCCGTCCACCATCATAATAGGCCCCTAAATGTCAATCATTCTTCTTCATGTCTCTCATCTGGACAAACCTTACGTTTTCTCACGGGGAGCAGCACACTATGCACTCTGCAACCTCAAAATATAAGAGCTTACCACTGCACGCCACTACCGTGGCAACCCGCACAGCAGTTTGGTTCGGCACTTGCTCCGCCTCCTCCCCAGAGCTTCCCTCCACCTCTGTGCTGGGCCCAGCACCAGATGTTCCACCTACAAAGTACATTTAAGAATGTTAGATGTCATAGACATACACCATTCACTAGTATTTTGTCAAGGAAGGAAGAAATGTGAATACAGAAACCAATCTAATAATTTGTGACTGTCTGCTCTAAAGTAAAAATGTCCCTTTTTCCAGGGAAGGGTGTTGTCTTGCTGCACTTTTTGGCGCAACTGATGAATACTTGCTTTTTAACATGCACCATTTTCCTCATAACAGACAGAAACTTCACTTCTAAGAACAAATCATTAGGACGAAGGGAAGGACCAATGATTCAGCACCAAAAAGAAAAATGAAAGTTCAAACCAGGTGAAGACTCGGCTCGCCCACAATAAATGTGTGAAATAAAAAATGACTATAAGCACTTTTCCATTTTTAGTCAACCGTTTATGTTTTATGACAAGCTTGATTTTAATAAATATTTTTACTTTTAATAAAGCTTTAAAACTTTAATAGACTCTGTGGTTTTTGGTCATGAGTGAATAAGCAAAAGGTTTTGCAATTTGCAAGCATGAGTCCGTGCCTCTGACACTTCTGGACTCTGACTCCGTACTCTTGTCCTGCGTTGGATAATCATCATTGGGGATCAATCATCGATGAATTCGGGAGCTAAATGACTCTGCCACATTATCTAGTCAGTAAGGAGATTGGGGGTTCTTCAAAGTCTGATATCACTGAGGTATGTGGAAAGTCTACCTGCGCCTATTATAATTGATAAACAATGCACTATTTAGTGTCCATAGTTCTGTTTCTGCAGATTTGTCCCTGCAACAGTAGTAGAATGGATTGTCCTTTTATCCATACCAAAAGTAAAGTAGTATCTTATTCTTTCTTGGTGGTCATTCACCTTTTTATTGTTGGTAATTGTCAAAGCATAAACATTTAGAAGACTTGAAAAGACATCATGGACAATCCCAGAGGACTGCACTCAGTGCATAGAGCTATTGCTGACTAGAATGGGAGTTTCGTTTTACACCTTTTGTCAAATGTGCAATCTTAGCTACACAGACAGACTAATAAGAATAATCTAGTAATACCACAGGGAGTCATAGTCGAGGCAGGATAAGAATTTAGATACAGTCTACAAGAAGATCAAAGACGATTTAGAAAAAATTGAATGAGGAACTCTAGGAAAAAATAGGTACTTTATATTAAAATTAAAACTTACCGGGGCCAGCAAAGGAGCCCTCGCCTGACCGATCCTGGCCTTGTTCAGCAGCAGCAGCAGCTTCCTCCAATGCCCTCTTGCCAATGGGGGGAGCTGATGTACAACATGAAAGAAAGAAAGACCAGAAAACATGGATGATATTTGTCAACCAAATCAAACATTTCAAAAGAACAATAACAAAATATTTTGGCAAAATAGCAAATAGACAAGTATTCCACGGGATATATTGACCTATCTCATGTGGTCTACTACGATTTTAGTATTGCTTGATTTGCGGACCGTCGACTTGGAAAGTTATGTAACTCACTAAACAAACTATTAAAAAGGTTCACCTAGGACTGGCAGGCAGCAGTCCGCAGCACGCGAAGTGACAGACAAAGTCCATTGTGATTGCAGATCAGCAACAACACTAAAAAGTTTCCTACTACATTAACCCGTCATTAAAATACTCAAACTATCAATCTACCACCACTATTTCTTCTTATTGCCAGGTGTACAAAGGAAGGACTGGACTTGAGTCTGTAGGGGCTGATTTAGTAGCCCCTTGCGGCTCTTTTGCTCCATTGTTGCATGACTTTTGTGATGCAGCGGCAGAACAAAAGAGGCGCCATGGTGCGGCGTATATTAACAACGTGACGCATATGGGAGATGCATCACGTTGTAAAGCCCTGCGCCATCAGGGGGCGTTCCGGCACAAGGGAGGGCGTTCCTGCGCAGGAACGCATCCTAAAAGTGGTTGAGGGAAATCTATAAGATTTCAATCAGTCACTTTGAGGACAATGATGCGTGACTCAAACCCTGCGCCTGCTTGAAGCAGACGTACGGCTTGACGCAGCATTGGGGAGATAGGGCACCCCAGAGCATTGCTGGAGCTGCGCCATCGTTGCGACGCAACTCCAGCAATGCGCCGCCTTTACGGCACAGATGCGTAACGCTTCGGTGATGTTTTGGGCCCATGGTGCGCCGCATTGTAAATACGGCGCACCATGGGTGGTGGTGGCGTGGCGCACAATTACTGGCGCATCCCTGCTACTTTGCAGGGATGCGCCGGTAATTAAAAATCTGGCCCGGTGTGTCTAGCATTACAAAGTTCTTTAAACTACACTCATACATAATTTCACAGGCCAATGAAATGAACACAAAATCAAAAACCAATAAGCATAGTAGCAACGCTACTGAGAAGGAGAGCAGTGCACCTGAAATGCACAGAAGATTTTGAAATATAATTTACCTACAATGTAATCAGCTGCATTATTGCTCTTGGTAAAAAACAAAAATTTGCAATATAATAACACACAGAGCAGGAGAAAACAGAGTAGAAAAGAAATTGCTACTACTACTCACCAAGCCAGGGGATCTCAAGGCCGAGCAGGCCGAGCAGATCGCGTTCCCGGAGATCCGTCCAACGGTGGGTGGCCTGGTTGTAGGTGCGCCGGACCCGAGAGTGTTGGTACATGGCCCGGCACACCTTCTCCCACTGCTTCCGGCGCTCCTGGATCCCGTACCCGCTAGTGATCCTGCCGCCTGCCATGATGGTCCTGGGGAGGCGGCGCTGAACATAAAAAACTAGTGCGGCCACCTCCTCCGCGCTGAAGATCTCCCGGGCTGTGACCTGCTCCCCCCTCAAACGCCCGCACGGGAGCCGGGCACGGGGTGCGGGACTCTTCCCCTTCTCAGGATGCTTCCCGGCTCCCTTTACCATGGTCTGGGCAGAAAGGAAGCTAAATAATCAAGAAGAAATAGAATAGGGAAGAAGAAAAGAAAAGAGTTTAAAAAAGTAGTTTAAAATTAACCAAAAGTAGCAGAAAACACAAAAATATAGAGCTAAAAAAATAGAGGGATAGATAATAAGTAAAATAGATAAAAAAAACTTCAAACAAGCAAAGAATGGCAGAGATTCAGAGAGGATACAGAAAGCATGCCCAGAACCATAGCAATGAATGAGAAACAAGATGGCCTCGCCCGTTCACGACCGCGTGGGTAAGTTTGCGCGAGATTTTCCTCGCGATCACACGCGAAATTGTACTAGCAAGCCGCACACTTTGCGAGATTACACATCGTGCCCGGAAACGGAAATACGTCATGCAAACAAGATGGCCGCGCCCGTGAACGACCGTGAGGGTAACTTCGCGCCGTTGCGCTACAAGCGGCTCGCTAAAACGCACAAAACCTTGCGAACTAGCACGCCACAAAAACAAATTGCGTATTCGCACGAATTTGCGGCTTCCGAATCCGATCTCGCGCGAATTCACGCCCCGCGAATCCCGCGAAATTGCAGAAAAACGAGTTTTGCAAAACTGAAAGCACTCAGCAGGTGCAAAAGTTCAAACTCATCATTAGTAACCATTCCCTGTAGTGCTTCCTGAGGGGCCCCTCCAGAGTTCAGTTGCCTACTTGAAACTATTCTATGACCCTGCTCTGACCCTCACAGCAGGCTCATAGAATAGCTACAAGTAGGCCACAAAGGTCCTGGGAAAAAAAATTGCACTGCAACAGAAAGCAAATTACAGATAAGGAAGCAGGTGCCAGACTGGAAGTTTAAATTCAGTGACACATTAATCAACCCCAAATTAATTCATGTCAGTTAAAGTAGGGCAGGTGTGCTTGTTTCCCCCCCCGCCATAATCTACAGTGATGAACCAGAGGGTGGCAGTGAATCCAGTGATGTACCAGAGGGTGGCATGGGTGAACCAGAGGGTGGCAGTGGTGAAACAGAGGGTGCTGTGAACCTGTGATGATGAACCAGACGTAGAAACAACATAGGCGTGCCCGTTGCGAGCCGACAAGTAAGTTCGCAATTGTGAACTGGTACAAAACCCTTGCGAACTGGCAGAAACCCTTGTGAACACAAAAAAAAACGCAAATTCGCGAGAGTTCGCGGATTTTGTGGATTGTGAATTTGCGAATAAGCAAATTAGCGAACGCCAGATTCGCAAAATTCACCCATGCTTAAACACACGGCTCAATCGCAGATGAGCCAAGGCACAGAGAACCCACTAGTCCTGGGGTTTAGGTCAGGGGGCAAGCTCAATCAAGCCCTTGGAGAATGTTTCAAGCACAAGTCAGCAAAGTCCTCTTTAGGTCTCTTCCTCTCCTTCCTCAGTAAGGCAGACAGCAGGCCAGTCCTTCCAGCTTCTTCTTCTTCCTTCTAGTTGGGCAGAGGTTCGTTGTGGGAAACAGGATCTAGTTACTTGGGAGCAGGGCTCCTATAGGTATACTCAGTTTCTTTTGTTCTTTCAGGCCAGGGGGGCATTTGCATAGCCTATTTCAGTTTTGAAGCATTCTGTTGTGCTGTTTATGGCTTTTCCTTTCAGTGTGAGGTGCAGGCACATCGGACGCTCCGCAGGAGGTGGAGTCAGCATTGTGATGACAGGGGCAGCCAGGAGTACTCTGTTGACAGTCCTCCCTCTTCCTGGGCCAGGTGTCAGGCTGAGTCATCAGTCGCTCCCCAGGAGGTGGAGCCAGCATTGTGGTGGCAGAGCACAGCCCTATTCAGAGTCCAGGGGCACTCCCACTTCTCACTAAGGTGTAATCCTTTCATTCACCACCTGTCATCCCCCAGCCCTGTCACTCACACAACCCAGACAGCAGATACACATCCTAGCAAAGGCGGGCTAAAATGGTTAGGCAAGCAAATGCTAGCTTTCTAAAAGTAGCATTTGCAAACACAGGATATTAAAATAAACTTTACTAAAAGAAGTATTTTATTATTCTGAGTTCAGGCCTACTAAACTTGACTTTCTACCATGTTCCCTGATCCTGCTGGGATTATAGGGTGTAATAATTCCAGCAGCCCATCTTGGCCTAAGAGGTAGCCTTACAATAGTGAAAAATGAAATTGGCTGTAATTCACTATTAGGACATGCCACACACACCAGGGCTTGTCCTACCTTACACTTACAATGCACCCTGCCCTAGGGCCTACCATAGGGGTGACTAATATGAAGCAAAGGCAAGGTTTTGAGGCTGGCAAGTGTGTGCACTTGCCCAGCCAGCATGATAGTACCAGACTGCACACAGGGTCTGCAATGGCAGACCTTAGACACATTTTAAAAGGCTGCTTCTGTGGGTGACGCAACCAGCGCTGCAGGCCCACTAGCAGTATTGGCATTTACAAGCCCTGGCACTCCTGGTGCACTTTACTGGGGACTGACAGTAAATCCAATGAGCTAATCATGGAAATCAATCACATATACATTTTATATTGGGAGCACTTGCACTGCAGCACGGATTGGCCGTGGCGCAGTGCGCTGACACTTACAATGCACCCTGCCCTACGGCCTACCATAGGGGTGACTAATATGAAGCAAAGGGAAGGTTTTGAGGCTGGCAAGTGTGTGCACTTGCCCAGCCAGCATGACAGTACCAGACTTCACACAGGGTCTGCAATGACAGACCCTAGACCAGAGGTCTTCAAACTTTTGGATGCCGAGACCCCTCTGTCAAAATTTCCATGGGTGAGGACCCCTTCCTGAAAAAAATGTCTAGAACTTGGTACTCCTCATCACAGACAACCACAAACGCATCCAGTTCCCATGGCAAATCATTTTTACTGTGGGGAAATATTATTAAACTGTGTTTAGAAAATTAAAGCTTTGTGGGTGACTCAAGTTTGGAGTCACAGGCTTACTACACATTTCAAATCAAAAATCTCGAAAAAGGCAGGGCTGCTGGAATTATGAGGCAAGCGAGGACCCAATTATGCCACAGTTTTAAATTTGTAAAAGCCGAGCTTTAGGGGTATTTTGCAAGGTATGGTAGCTTACATGCACTTGTGCGTCCTGCAGACAATATTTGTGGTAATAGCACAGAAATTAAGAGTACAACTGTCCAACAGAATGTAAAACAGGTCAGCAAGCAGCAAAACAAAGCACACACGCTGACCTTACTGGCCACCCCTGTGGGCACTGCCAGACTGCCCTATAGGAAGGGCTACTAAAATTATGAGGCAAAGGAGGACCACATTATGCAGCAGGGTCGACAAAATTGTGTGGTAAGAAAATGTGATACGCATATTTTGGGATACTACTGCTTCATTATTCTGACATTTTTTACACACGGTAACACTGGGCAAAGGTTTCACCTCATCAGTACCGGTTTATAAACAAAATACAGCAGTGAACAACATTAATATGTCTAGTCAACCTTTGTAAAGGGCCTTTCACTCTGCAGAAATATGTGTAGCCACATTAGAAGCTCACCTGGTCCTGGCCGGGAGAAGTAGGGTGCCCCTTAAAACCCAGGAGGTCTTGTGCAGAGTTAAACAGTTTTCACATATGCCTCTTTCCTCCCACCCCCTCCCATCTCTGTCAGTTAAAGCATGCCTGACCCTTTCTCTCAATACCTCATAATCACACACAGGCCGGAAATTGTATGTCCATGCTCTTCCCCTTCATCCCATCAATGTTATACCCCCTCCAAGCCCCCGCCCACCCAGGCCCCCACCAAGCACACTGCCTTTCTGTCAGCTGAAGAATATAACATAACATAACATGTGTATTTGTAAAGCGCACCTATCACCCAAGCTAGGGCTCAAGGCGCTGAATAACAGATGTTTATAGTTACCCAACTCAATGGTACTCATTTTATCGACCTCAGGTGGATGAAAGGCCAAGTAGGCACGCTCGGATTTGAACTTGGGACCATGAGGTCAAACACAGGCTCCTACAGCGGATGCAATAGCCCACTAAGCCACCAGACCCGGATTGATGGCAGCACCATTTCAAAAGGGGGCAGAGCACCTGGAGCCTGCACCACAGTCTCACTGCCCCAACTGTGCCTTGGAAAGAAAGTAAAAGGCACCCCCCAGCCCTCTGAGAGCTCGAGTCTCGAGTCCGAGTGCACACAACACATGATGTCTTTGGTTGGTTTCTACAACATACAGTTCCCGAGATATCACACTTTAAATCCATTATTTGGATTGGAACCATAAACCAGTGTACGCTTCTCCAAATGCAATTGCCACGGAGTCATCTCAGGACAAATGCCCTATTAAATGCACACCATGCTTCCCTCACATTATAGCCATTTACTTGCGGAGCATAGTGGGATTGTGACGCTCCCATGGGAAGGTTGTGTTGCGTCTGAAGGGTCACAAGGCTTCTAGCCGAATTATGGGTGCTCGTTTTCATGTATTTTCTACTCATTTCCCCTTTCCTATACATTAAGTTCTCTCCCTTTAGCACTTCCTCCATCACCCTTTTTCTTCTTCTTTCTCTGAGCCTGTTTATCTCTTTACACTCTTCCTCTCACCATTTCCCCTTGCCTCTTTGCTGCTCCTTTTTTAGCTCTGTATCTAGTCTTCCGCCATCTCTCTTTCTTTGTCTAGCCATCATCCAGGCACTCATCCTCTATTTCTTTTCATCCCTCCTGTGGTCATTCTCTTCCGATCACGCACTATCGGTTCCCCTCTTCCACCCCTCCTCTCTCTTGCTTCTTCTATCGTTCTCTCTCTCTTACACACACACATGCGCTCACACGCACACACACACACACTCTCGCTCTTTCTCTCTCTCTTACACTCACACTCACTCTCTCTCTGGCTAAGCACGTATAAGGTCCCAAAGGTGAGACCTATTGGCTATGCCAATGCTTGTTCAGGTATTCAAAGGCTAACAGACTACTGTCTATTAAAATACATACCCTGTAAGCCTACAGTAGATGGGGGATCAAAGGCTGCCCACTTCCCTCGGTGCTGCTCAGTCTTATGGGCAGCAAAGGGCATCAGTGTTAATAGAAAGTTGTGCACGGGGTGCTGAAAAATCTAGCAGTGCAGCGTTGGCTAACCTTTTAGATCCCAGGCACTCACACAAGGTTGCCACACCACCGGATGATAACAACACTCCATATTTATGGTGCCCGAATCATCAAGCTAATGTCAGTAAGCCCCCTGCAAACATTTTAATTTTAATTAAAGTTTACTTCTATAAGTAATTTGGCCTCAAGCCTACTGCCAGAAGGGTACTTTATTTCATGTTGCTGTCGAAAGCAACAGGACGTCAGACAGAAAGAAAACATCATTGTGAAGACATATGCGCAAACTTTATTATACTTATTGCATGAATCTAACATCTGTTAAAGGTCCCTCATCTCTCTCCGGCAAAACTCCGTAGTCCAGTTTCTCTGTTTGTGACTCAGGCACTAACACTTCTCAGCGTGTCCATTTAACCTACGATCTCATCTCTAATTACTATCTCAGCCTCCTGTCAGCAACCCTGGAGTTTGGCTCCTCACTCACGCTGCGGCTCGGCCCCAGAACTGGTTTTTTATTTATGAATGCTCTGGCTTTTACTGTATGAGCATGTCATCAAGGCAGAGTTGTGTATCCTGCTGGCCGAAGGCGCCCAAACTGAGGTTCCGTGACAATCGTAAGTGGTGTTTTCGACTCGCACGAATATGGTCGAGTCTGGTATCTATGAACCGCAAATGACGTGTTTAATGGGTGTACGCGTTTTCGCTGTGCTAGCCTAAACCGTTCGTTTGTTTCGTGGGTTTCTTCATTTGAACCCACGGGTTCCATCTTAGATACGGCATCCATTTTGTTGCTTGCCCTCAAGTAGCCAGCGAGCGGACGCTGTCCACTTCGCGACCCTGGGATTCCCCAGCTCTTGCGGAAGACACGTGTTCCTTTGAAGGTGTCTTTATGATGAGGGGGATGACACTGTAAGGCAGAAGGCTCCGCTTGAGGCTCGTCTTGCCGTGCCGGACTATTGTCTCAGTTGTGCATCACATTAGGCACGTCCTTTGATCCCTGCAACTCGTGTTTCCTGGTACCACCCCTTTTACACCCTTTTCAATATGCCCACTGTTCTCGTCTTCCTCTACACCTGTTTCTGTCTCTTCCCTGATTCGTTTACCGCTGAAAGGAATGTACTAATGGTGGGAAGACGTACTTTTACAGTTGGGAACTGCCAAATGCTACTGTAATTATGTTCCGGGCTCTGAATACATGAAAGCGTCCCCTTACGATCTTTACGATGGGAACCAGGTTGTAATCCTTTGTGCTCTATGTTATCCTATGCTCAAAAACTGTATAAAAGGAGCGATCCACAGATACAATTTGAATCAGACTCCGCGAACTTACATGTTATGTACTTCACGTGACTTCTGTGTTCCCTGCAGTAAATAAACCTCGAATCTTTGACGCCGAAGGAAGTGTCCCGTGTCTCTGTCATTTGTACGCCGGAACAGGTAACCCACGAAGGTTTCAGGTGTTATCCCTGGCACCGCTGGGTCTTAAATTACACCAGTCCTTCAGTTGGCGCCCAACGTGGGGCTTCATCAGCGGTACCGGTCCAAAGCCCGACGATCGTGAGGAACTTCGTGTGAAATCTCAGAGGGAAGGTGCACCCCGCTTCATCGATCCTGTTGTCGAAACAAGCGGCCCGACGACTTTTCCCGCGAAGATTCCCGCCTCCTGACGGCTGCGACGGACTGCTGCCCTGACTGTAGACCTGTTTTGGCGCCTGGCGTAGACCTTGGTACAGCGAGACGATAGACGGGCCTTCCTGGTGACGCCATCGATCTTTGAGTTAAGTATTTGTGGGTCGCTCCCAGAGTCCTTTGTTGTTGTGGGTGCTTAGTTGTTGCATGGTTCCATTGCATTTGTGGTTCTTGGTATTTTGTTCTTAGTTGTACTATTTGACGTCTGCAGTCGCCAAAAACCGAGGGTTTTTGCTCATTGCAGGGACATTGTAATCCCATAACCCTTGACGCTTGTGAAACTCGGTTAGTGTGCACGATGCCTGGCTGTAGTACTTTGTTCAGTTGCTTTAAAGGTTGTGGTACGGATTCCCGGCTGGAGGACTCGTGTCCGATACCTCCGGTTGGAACTCCAACTTATGAGTTATATAGCCGCCATGGTTTGGGTCCAATCACGTTTAATGAGTGTTGGGTTCGTTACACTAAAAAAGATGGTGTCCTTAGTTGGCCACCTCATGGTAGTTTCGAGGCCCCAATTTTAGATAATCTTGAAGCGAAATTATTTCAGAGAAAAGCAAGGCCGGCCATGTTTGATTCCTTTCGGCTGTGGCGTAAAGAAGCCAAGCAGAGAGAAATCAAACAGCTAAAACGTAATAAGAGAGAAGGTATTGTTACAACGGTAAGAAACGCAGAGCAGTTTCAGCGAGATAAGGAGGAAAAGGAAAAGGAAGTCTTTGATAGATTGCAGCGCATGAGTGTCGATAAGTGTTATCCCGCTTTACCGACGGGTACGGATAAGAAGGAGGAAGTAGTAGAGGATCTCTTGTTGTCCTATCTTTTGAAATCACCACCTCCGTATGCACAGGGTACTGTGGTTCCTGTGGTTCCCCCTGTCCCTGTTCCTCCGCCTGCTCCTGCTCCTGTTCCTGTTCCCCAACCTGTACCTGTTCCTCAACCTGTTCCTGCTCCCTTACCTGCTCCTGTCCCTACTGCTCCTCCGCTTATACTTCCTCATACCCCTGCTCCCGCTGTTTCTATTGTTCTGGTTACTCCTGCTGTCCCTTCCGTTCCTGACACTTCTCTTGTTACCCCGTTGTCTTATTCCTCTACCCCATCTGCTCGACGTCGTACCCCTTCTGTTGCTGCTAACTTCTTTAATTCTCTTGGACCGATTCTTGAGTCCGCTGGTTCTGATGGTCCCCAAAGACGAAGTCAGCTTCCTGGTGGTAGGGAGCGTGACTCGCTATATAATATGGCGATGGGTTGGATTAAATATCCTCTTAGGAATCCTCCGCGTGTGGTGCTTGATACGTTCTCTCAATTCAACGAACCGACACAGAGATTCGTGTTTGAGGAAATGTGCAAGCTTTTACGTGAGCAAATATCAGCCGATGCGACTGATGATGTATTGGCTGCTCTCACTAATCTTCAGTTTGCGAGCGGAATACTGGTGGGTAGCAATGTTCGACGTGCTGTCGAGCAGTTGCTATCTTTCCGCCCTTCTATAATGCCTCGAGCATTGTTTCTAGAAGACATTGAGGAACCACTAGCAGCGCCTGGTCAGTATCCCATGCGCGAAGTCCCACCAGTGTGGATGCCGGGTGATGCTACTCAAGCTCCACCGATCTTGCCACATTTCCAGAGAGTGTGGATACATCTTCCATGGAAACGGTAAGAAGTTTTGCAAGTAAAACAATCGCTACCTGATCCTCGCAAAAATCCAGCAGGGTACTATAAAGAATTGTCGCAGCTCGTGGATGCTACGATAATGAATCTTGCCGACATCGATATGCTGTTCGGCAATGTCGTGCCGCAACCGGTATGGGCAAAGATTCGTCAGCAAGACCATGCAGCAGTATTAGGTGGTGACTGGGCTGCACTTAGAGCTGCAGATGACTTACAAGTCGGTGGGGCTAAGCCTGACCAGCTCATTACCGATCTTCCCCAGAGAATAATTACTCTTATGAAAACGCTTATGCCAGCTATGAAGGTTAACTGGGACAAATTGTCTGCCTGCAAGCAAAAGAAGGATGAGAGTGTCTCCGATTTCTTTACGAGATTTGAGGAGGCATTTATCGATCACAGTGGTCAGGATATGGGCACTGAGGGAGGTCAGAGATTGTTTGTGGACAAATTTGTGTCGAACTTGTTGCCGGACTTAAGTAACAAGTTAAGGAATTCAGAAAGTGCGTGGGCTGTTTCCACTTCTGCTCAGATATTGGCTACGGCCCAATATTATGAGAATAGAGAGAAAGAGGAAAATGATCGAGCAGATAAAAAGACGAAAGAGCTCAAAACGAAGGTGTTGTTGCAACAGGCGTATCCTCCACGTTCGAATCAGAATGATTCGCAACAGCGGAATCGATTGCAGTCTCAGTCGAATAGGTCGCAATCACGAAATGACTCCTCTTCGCAGGGATCTACATTGGGGTACAATCAGTGTGCTTATTGTAGGGGGGAGGGTCATTTGAAATTCGATTGTCCAGTTTTGCGTGATCGAAATAGTGGTAGTTCATCTAGAGGAGGCCGTAGTGGTCCTCAACAGGCTTCACGTGGTAGAGGTTGCGGTGTTCAAAATGATCGCTCTAATGATTCCTCTGAGTCTAATAATTGTTTCGATCAGCGTGGATCGTCGCAAGGCAGATCCGCACAGTATAATGTGGACGATTATTACGTTGATCAGGGCACTGACGACGGTAATTACTAGGACAGCCATAGACAAGGAGAGGGAGTAGTATCAGTTCCGGTTGATCAAAGAGGGCCTTACGTCGCAGTTGCCACCTCGGGCATAGTTGAGCCTTTTCTGTTGGACACTGGTGCAGCGAAAAGTTCCATCATGCATTTGAAACTCCCTGGCGCACCTTTGTCTGGCTTAACAAATGTTTCCGTTGGATTCTCCGGCGCCCCTATTAGCAATCCGGTTTCGCGTCCTTTGCCCCTTACAATTGGGCCACGTGAGATGAAAGCTCCTTGATTTTGACTACTGGTTGTGGTGAAAATCTTTTGGGCTTGGATTTGCTGAAACGACTATATGCGACTTTGTATTGTTCTCCTGCGGGAGTGAAGCTTACTTTGGGCGAGAAAGTCATCTCTCCTATGTACTTGTCTCTTGATAAGCTTCCACCGGAATTGAGTTCTCTTCCTGCATCTTTGTGGGCAACAGGTCCCAATGACGTGGGCCTGCTTGATATATCTCCTTATGTTGTTCATCTGAAATCTAATGTGCGTTTGCCACGTATTCCCCAGTATCGTATCTCCCTTGATGGTGAGCGAGCGCTGTTAGCAATTATCTACGACTTGATTGAGAAAGATGTTATCGAGGAGACTCGGGGAAACGTGTGTAATAGCCCTGTGCTGCCCATTCTGAAACGCACTGATCCATCTAAGCCTCCTGTTTATCGTTTTGTTATCGATTTACGGGAGGTAAATAAAATTGTGATTCCTCAGTTCCCTGTGGTGCCTGACATCACAGCTCTACTGACTCTGATTCCAGCATCTGCGTCCTGGTTCTCAGTGATCGATTTGAAGAATGCTTCCTTTAGCATTCCGATTGCTGAAGAGAGTAGGGACCTTTTCGGTTTCTCTCTAGGTGGTCGCAGCTTTCGGTTCAAACGCGCTCCTCAGGGCTACTGTGAGAGTCCATCGATATACAGTCAAGCCTTGAAGGGCCAACTTGATGCGTTTGTGTTGCCGGCTGGTGCGGCCTTGATCCAATATGTCGACGACTTATTGGTGGCTGCGGACACCCAGGACATTTGCAAAACTGCTATGGTGTCGTTGTTGCAACATCTCTGTGACTTGCATCATAAGGTGTCACCTTCTAAACTGCAATATTGTTGCCAAGAAGTAACCTATCTAGGTCACTTATTGTCAAAGGAGGGAAGAAGGTTGACCCCAGAGAGAATTGCAGCGATTGCTCGAATGACTGTGCCAACAACTCAGAGAGATGTGCATGCCTTTTTAGGTATCACGTCATACTGCAGGCAATGGATTCCAAATTTTTCATTGCTAGCAAAACCATTGGTAGCTCTTACGTGTAAGGATGTTCCAACTCCTTTACCATGGACGGAAGAATGTCAGAAAAGTTTTTCTGAATTGCGTGATGCGTTGTGTTCGGCCCCTGTGTTAGGTACTCCTGACTACAGTAAGCCGTTTACACTATACGTTCACGAGAGGGAAGGTTGTGCGTTGAGTGTCTTAATGCAACAGTTCGGTGGTAAGCAGCGTCCATGTGCATATTTTTCCTCGACCTTGGACCCGGTAGCTAGAGCATTGCTGAGTTGTTTGAGAGCAACAGCAGCAGCTGCGGTGTCCATCCAGCAATCTGCAGGACTGGTCATGGATAATATGCTTACGGTGATGGTTCCGCATGCAGTTGATACTCTCCTGAATCGTACGAAAACCCAACACCTGACGAGTGCAAGGTTGTCTGGCTATGAGTTGACGCTTTTGGCAAGTCACATTCAAATAAAACGCTGTAATGTCCTTAACCCGGCGACTTTGTTGCCAACCAATACGGAATCAGATGAGGTAGCTGCACACGACTGCTACTTACGAACCGAGGAGGAAACGAAAGGTCGTGTTGACTTACAAAATACTCCATTGGAAAATCCAGATGGTATCTTGTATGTGGATGGCTCGTGTTTTAAGTTGCCGAATGGCGATGTGACGACTGCGTATGCTGTGGTAACATTGAGTACGGTTGTGGAGACTGCGAGATTGAATCAGAATTCTGCCCAGGCGGCAGAGCTGATTGCCTTGACAAGAGCGTGTGTTTTGTCGAAAGCGAAGCGGGTGAATGTGTTTACTGACAGCCAGTATGCTTTTGGTGTTGCGCACAGTTTTGGTTGATTGTGGAGAGAGAGAGGTTTTATGACGTCGCATGGTACGAAGATTCAGCATGGACAGCTTGTGAATGATCTTTTGGATGCACTTACATTGCCCGAGCAGGTGGTGATTATCAAATGTAGTGCACACCGTAAGGTGACGGATGATGTGGGTCGTGGCAATGCGTTCGCTGATGAAGTTGCTAAGGAGACTGCCAGGAACCTTACAACTAGAATGTATGTGACGAGTTCGGTAAGGTGGCCTACAGAAACGGGTATGTGTGAGGACACTATCGAGAGTGTGAAAGCGATTCAGAACGAGGCCACCGAGACTGAAAAGACCAAGTGGAAGGAGAGTACGGGAAAGCTGGATGCGAATGGTTGTTGGATTGATTTGTCTGAGAATAAGAGGTGCATGTTGCCGGATGCATATGTGCTAGCTGTTGTAACGATGGCACACGGCTTGGCACATATTAGTGCGAAAGGTATCAGTAAGTTGTTGTCCCCTGTATGGAAGAATGATGGTATTACTAAGTGTGCTGAGAGATTGGTTAAGAATTGTATGATATGTATGATGTACAATCCTGGTAAGGGAACTCCTACACCCCCTGGCCACTTTGCTCCCCCTTCATGTCCCTTTGAAGTGATTCAGTTAGATTTCATCCATATGGAGTGATGCAATAACCTAAAATACGTTTTAGTTGTGGTTTGCGCATTCTCCCGATGGATTGAAACCTACCCTCTTAAAGACAATACTGCCCTGTCCACTGCAAAAATCCTACTGAAGGAATACTTTCCTCGGTATGGAATGCCACGGATTGTATGGTCGGATAACGGAAGTGAGTTTGTGGGGAGTGTGATGAAGAGTGTGTGTAAGGGCCTTGGAATTACACAAAAATTCCACAGCGCCAATCATCCCCAGTCAGCAGGTTTGGTTGAAGGGTACAATGGCACCCTTAAATTGAAGCTTGCGAAGATTCAGGCCACGACTGGTCTCTCATGGCCTGACGCTTTACCCTTAGCTCTTCTGTCAACTAGGGCGACTGTACACTCCCGAGTAGGGCTCAGTCCCTATGAGATTGTGTTCGGCCGCCCTGCCAATGTTTGGGGGTCCCTAGACCCAGTGTGTTCTCTGATCTTGAGTACCCTATGTTGATCGATTATCTTCATGATCTGACTGCTAAACTGAGGTTAATTCACCAACAGGTCTTTGAAGCACTGCCGACGCAGACGGAGGGTCCAGGCCACTAGCTCCAGCCCGGAGACTGGGTGGTGACGAGGAATTTTGGCCGCAAGAGAAACTTGGAGCCTCGTTTTACCGGACCCTACTAAGTGCTCCTTGCCACGAGGACTGCTGTTCGTTTGGAAGGACGCAAGAACTGGGTGCATGCCACCCATACCAAAAAGGTACCTATACCTTTACCAGCAGACTCGTGGGTGAGGAAGGGCATTGCCTCGTCTGAAACGGAAATTGTGCCGACTTTCGTTCCTTTTAGCGACGCTCAGCCTGTCGGAGAAACCTCAGTCCAGCAGAACGACATTGTTGAACATTTGTCATCACAAAACTCACGATCTGAACAATTGATTGATCAACAGAACTCTGTCTCATCTTCGGATCAACTGTTTGATGACCAGACACGTTCTGGGAAAAGCCGATATTTTCTTCGATCCTGCACTAGAGACTAATAAAAATATTTTTGCTCTCTCCCCTGACATCCACGTTACCCCATTGCCACCATTCAGTCTGAACACACTCGTATAATTGTAATTTTGTAAAATTTGAGTCTTTTTCCATATATGTGTTTTGCTTCCACAGCTAGGAGATTTTGTACATACTGTTAATTAAAGATACCTTACATCCGGGTGGGCCGTAGGGCCGCATGGGTACTTCCTTCTGGTTAGTAGGTCTTGACACTAGGTCGAAGACCGTCGGTCCCTAGGAACTCCTGGGGATTGACTACTGCTACACAGAACGAAGTGTGTCAAAAACGTTGCGGACGGTTTTAGAGGATGGCTTTCTCAAAGCTGTCGGATTTGGAAAAGGCTCAGGCTCAAAGATTTGAATTGCGTAAAGTTGCACAAAGAAATTGCTTCATGTTTCAGGTGTTCCTTCTATTTGTAACTGTTTCTTTGTTATTGGTGGGTTGGGTGTATTACACGATACAGTCCTTGTTGCCTACTGCCTCACCTACCCCTTCTTCTGAACCTAAACCTATCTCCACTGTTTCTCCTCATTCCTTTCACATCTTACCACAACACGAGCAGGCTAGATGTGCGGAGTTCATGAACAATTCCTTCGTTCAGCTCCTTCATCAGCATCAGTTAGTTGTAAACACTACCAACTGTTGGGTGTGTGGGTTAATGCCACATACCACCGATAAGGGAATTCCGTACTTGGTTCTTCCTTACAGTTCCCAGGGTTCAGCTCGAGCATTCCAAACAATGTTTCGAAGCGCACTAGATTCTTACCCCAATCGAGAGCCACGTTCTCCTCACTTTGGTCCCGGTCCGTACCATAAGTTGTTGGCAATAGCGATAGCTGATTTAGATAGGGATATCTATGATCCATCGCTTATCCCAGATGAAGAGGTGCGAGCCTATAGGGATCTGAGTGAGTCTGAGTATAGCGTGCTAGTGGGTGATAGACAGCTTAAAAGTTCATCTCCAATATGGATCGTTCCTCACCTTGGTAATTTCTGTTTAAAGGGCCGTGGTCGAAGCCCGAGAGCTCATCTCGGGGAGAGTGCTTGCTCTGAAACATACGTTTTACCAATGCTCTCTTCCCCTGTTCTCCTAACTGCCAAGGGTACGTACTTTGTCTGTTACGACCGTGCGTATACGTGGTTGCCCCTTGACTTCGCGGGCACCTGTTATATTGCAAACTTATTGCCACCAACCTTTACGGTTGTGAGGGGCGTGATTAGCAAAGAGGATACTGCCGGTCAAGAGGCAGGAGACTTTTTCAAGGGTTTCTTTCCGTTTTGGGGACCTATGGTTAATAGTAGGAACCTGAGACAGTTGACTCGAGTGGTGGAATCGACTGCTAATATCACTGCCAGTGCCCTTGGCAATATCAATAACAACAAGAAGGGGATGCCAGTACTGATACAAGTAACCATTTAGCAATTTAAGACACTCAACCTGAAGTAAAATTCAAGGCTTGGAGCTGATCAGTAGCTTTTATTATTTTGCTTAATGTTATCAAAGAACAATTGGTTCAAAATTAAACAGTATTACATGCTAGGTACAAAAAATGTGGGAAGGAAAAATCTATCATTCTATCAGGCATGTCACAAGCTTACAACAATCAATCATACAGGGACAGTGGGGGACATGGAAACTCATATATTACAGTGGACAGTATTTACAGTGAACAGACAAGCACAAGAATAGTGCAATAGGCCACAGTCTGCTAAATTTCTAAAAAGTTTAGTTATAGAATTATTTACATAAACTGTACATTCCTAACGCAAGTTTTAAATAATCACAATTTTTGATGCAGTCAACCAAACAGATGAATAAGGTAATGTACAACTAAGGGTGAAAAAGTGGCAAAACAATTCAGGTCAACTTGTCACCCAGGCAGACTTAAAGGTGGTGGAAGGCCTACGCGTTTCGAATCCTACAGGTGTACGAGGATTCTCATCAGGGCCTTTGGTTCTGGAGAAAGAAAAGAAAAAGAGTGATAGTAAGATCAAAGGGTTTGACCTCAGGTGTATTTAAAACGGATCATCATTAGAATCTACACTCAGTCCACACCCTCTCCTATACAGCTTACCAAAATACGGTGTTATAACATCCGAATGTAGTTTTTCACAGCATATATACTGAAGGGGGTATTTTGTACCTGAAATGTCCGAAGCAGACTTGAATTACATAACGGACTTGGATGCGGTGGCAAAAAAAGGGATTAAGGGCTTTTAATATTACCTGCTACCGTGTTTACAGATGATGCTTTACCAGGTGCGGGGTCACTTTGGAAAGGCTGAAGGGTTCCTAAAAGATGGTGAACATGCGAGATTTTAGGGAGGGTTTGCTACAATTGTCACACCAACAGGTTATCTACAGGTGGCACTTCACCTTACCTAATATTTTAAAATCTCTATTCTTATTTATAACCGATGTCCCTGTCCTTAGGGTAGCTGTCGCTTTATTTGAGACACTGTCGCCGTGGGAGTAGAAGTGAAGTTGAATCAGAGGCCTGCGAAACAGGAGAGGCAATGTTTCATTATTATAAGCAATTGCTTCAGGGATTAAACAGGGTCGACAGCGGCGCTGAAGCCTAATTCGGCAATTTGGGTTTGTCAACTCAGAAGTTTAATGGACCTGTAAGAAAGCACACGCGGCGCTTATGAAGTAGAGACAGCCACTAGTTGCGAGCAGGAGGAAAAAAGGAGGACTCAGCGGCTTACCGTGTTTTAAATTACGGCGGGCGTGGTCCGCTAACCGTGGTTGCAAACGTTCAAACCATTCTACGATCCTGCAAAGATATAATATAACAGCGTATCAGCGGGCTATTTCGCCCGGATTACAACACGCGGTTTATATGGGGAAGGCAGAAAAAAGAATTTACCGTCAACATTACACAGCACGCTGCAGAAAGGTGATTTATTCCTGCCAAGAAAGCAGAAGTTTCTAGATTAGTTAAGCAACATAGGGCTTTAACTGGCTCCTAACGTGAAGAGAGTTACTTCAAATACTCACTTTCAAAGGTTCAGGCTGGCGACCTTAGCGACGGCGAACGCGAACAAAGTGGTAACCTTCAGGCAAGGGCGCCTAAGCAGACTGAGCTGCTGGGGAACACCCTTAAATGCAGGTGATTATCAAGGCCACACCCACCAGGTGTGCTGGCCGGTTTAGAAAAAAGAGTGGGGGCAAGAATGAAAACCCGGACCGGAGTGGCCAATCCTTAGTCACTTTCAGACCTTAGTAATATGCATAGAATCTGCAGTATAGAAAGAGGCAGGAGGAGAGAGTTAAAGCTTGAATATCTCACTTAATTCATTTAAACCAGACACCGCAGTGTCGAATTTCAGTATCAAAAGGGCTTCCCGTTTTGACAAGGCAAGGTTCTGGTCACCACCTCGCGGATTTTTTTCCACTTTGGAAATTACAGTCCACTTCAAGTCACTAACAGTATGTTGCATACGTGTCCAGTGGAGCACCAGGGGTGCATTCTCAACCCGCTTTTTGACTCTTGATTTGTGCTGCGAGATCCTTTGCCGGATCTCTTGGTTGGTTTTGCCTATATAAAGTAGGCGGCATGGGCATATGATACCGTAGACAACAAACTTGCTCTTGCAGTTACTGAATGATTCATGTTTCCAAAAAATTCCGTTGTGCTGGAACAATGAGCCCTCAATCGAGGATTCACAACAGAGGCAAGTGCCACACTTATGGTGTCCAAGAATCGGGGGCATCCCCATCATTTGGCGCAATGTAGCTGGTTTGGATGTAGGCATATCGGCCCGAACTACATAGTTGGCAATGTTGTTTTCCTTTTTAAAGGCAAATAAAGGGGTGTCTACTAAGCTGTTATCCAAGTCTTTCACTAAATGCCAGTTTTGTTTTATGACTTTCTTCAATTGGTTGGCATTCGGGCAGTATGTCGTAACACAAACCTGTCTTTTTAATTCAGGTTTGGTCTTGCGTACTAGAGTGGTCTCACGCGGTGTCCATTGTGCTCGCCTCATACAGCTCTTCACGAGTTTTTTGGGGTAACCTCTTTCGCATAATTTAGATGTTAATTTCTCTGAATGTTTTTGAAAATCCTCTTTGAATGTGCAATTCCTACGAACTCGCAGGAACTGCCCATATGGCAGGTTCTCTTTTAAGTTCCTCAGATGGTTACTAGAAAACATGAGTGATTTATTTCTATCCGTGGGCTTGCTGTATAGGGTCGTGGCCAATTTCCCTTCAGAAGGGAAGACTTCCACATCTAGAAACGCAATCCTTTTGGTTGAGCTGGAAATGCTGAATTTTATATCAGCAGTTCTATTATTCAACCACTGGTAGAACTGGTCGAGGGTGTTACTATCACCTGTCCATGTCATGAAGACGTCGTCAATAAACCGGAGCCAAGCTCCGATGTATTGAGTGAAAGGGTTGTTCTGGTAGATATATGCCTCCTCGTACATAGCCATAAATAATACCGCCAATTCGGGCGCAAAGGGGCAGCCCATGGCTACTCCCTTGGTTTGGTAGTAGTACTCGCCATTAAAGCAGAAATAATTCTTCTTTAAGGCGAAAGCTGCCAGGTCGACAATGAATTTGGTGGGCACCTGCATGGGTCTTAGTCTGGAATCAAGGTAGTGTGTTAGAACTGCTATCGCCTCATCCTGAGGGATCTGGGTGTATAGAGCAGTTACGTCCAACGTAACAAGTATGTCTCTGTCTTCGCGAAACTCAATGTTTTCGAGTTTGTTAATGAAGTCAGTTGTGTCCTGGAGGTAGGACTTCACGCTGGTCATGAATTCTTTTAAGAAACAGTCTACATATTTGGCTGCCGGTTCTAATAACGAACCGCACCCGGCGACAATAGGTCTGCCGGGGGGTTGATGTGGGTCCTTGTGTACCTTGGGCAGTACATAAAACAACGGCACCTTGGGATGTAAATTTTTAAGGTATTCAAGCTCTTTAGGTCCGACAAAGCCAAGATCAAAACCTTCTTGTATGATGGAAAAAAGTTGGTCTTGTAGTTCAGAGGTAGGATCTTTCTTTATTTTACGATAACAGCTGTTGTCAGCCAGCTGTCTCATAACTTCGGTAGTATAGTCGTTGATGTCCCATACTACGATTGCTCCGCCTTTGTCGGCTTGTTTTATTATGACTGTACTGTCATTTTTAAGGTTGTTCAGAGCTGTCATTTGTGCCTTAGGGGTGTTAAATTTAACGTATTTTCTTTCTTTTTCCATAGCTGATATCGCTGACAATACGCTTTTTTCGAATGTCAGAAGGTTTTTTGGGACTTTACTTGCAGGAGGACAAAAGGAGGATTTATTCCTAAGACCAGTCACCTCTAAAGACTGGGAACTGGGGGAATCTTTGAAGAACAGAGTCAGTCTTAGTTTCCTGCAGAATTCAATAAATTCTGACTTCATTTTAACGAAGTCAGTTTTTTTGGAAGGGACAAATGTAATGTTGTCGTCTGGTTTTCATTTCCCAAGGGGTGTTGAAAACCAGACGACAACATTACAAAAATTAGATATGTCGCCTATTTTCAATCTATCTAAGAGAGTTCTAACAGCTGATGAGGAAAACGTGTTGGCCAAAGGCCTATCATTTGTCCCTTCCAAAAAAACTGACTTCGTTAAAATGAAGTCAGAATTTATTGAATTCTGCAGGAAACTAAGACTGACTCTGAACTACAAGACCAACTTTTTTCCATCATACAAGAAGGTTTTGATCTTGGCTTTGTCGGACCTAAAGAGCTTGAATACCTTAAAAATTTACATCCCAAGGTGCCGTTGTTTTATGTACTGCCCAAGGTACACAAGGACCCACATCAACCCCCCGGCAGACCTATTGTCGCCGGGTGCGGTTCGTTATTAGAACCGGCAGCCAAATATGTAGACTGTTTCTTAAAAGAATTCATGACCAGCGTGAAGTCCTACCTCCAGGACACAACTGACTTCATTAACAAACTCGAAAACATTGAGTTTCGCGAAGACAGAGACATACTTGTTACGTTGGACGTAACTGCTCTATACACCCAGATCCCTCAGGATGAGGCGATAGCAGTTCTAACACACTACCTTGATTCCAGACTAAGACCCATGCAGGTGCCCACCAAATTCATTGTCGACCTGGCAGCTTTCGCCTTAAAGAAGAATTATTTCTGCTTTAATGGCGAGTACTACTACCAAACCAAGGGAGTAGCCATGGGCTGCCCCTTTGCGCCCGAATTGGCGGTATTATTTATGGCTATGTACGAGGAGGCATATATCTACCAGAACAACCCTTTCACTCAATACATCGGAGCTTGGCTCCGGTTTATTGACGACGTCTTCATGACATGGACAGGTGATAGTAACACCCTCGACCAGTTCTACCAGTGGTTGAATAATAGAACTGCTGATATAAAATTCAGCATTTCCAGCTCAACCAAAAGGATTGCGTTTCTAGATGTGGAAGTCTTCCCTTCTGAAGGGAAATTGGCCACGACCCTATACAGCAAGCCCACGGATAGAAATAAATCACTCATGTTTTCTAGTAACCATCCGAGGAACTTAAAAGAGAACCTGCCATATGGGCAGTTCCTGCGAGTTCGTAGGAATTGCACATTCAAAGAGGATTTTCAAAAACATTCAGAGAAATTAACATCTAAATTATGCGAAAGAGGTTACCCCAAAAAACTCGTGAAGAGCTGTATGAGGCGAGCACAATGGACACCGCGTGAGACCACTCTAGTACGCAAGACCAAACCTGAATTAAAAAGACAGGTTTGTGTTACGACATACTGCCCGAATGCCAACCAATTGAAGAAAGTCATAAAACAAAACTGGCATTTAGTGAAAGACTTGGATAACAGCTTAGTAGACACCCCTTTATTTGCCTTTAAAAAGGAAAACAACATTGCCAACTATGTAGTTCGGGCCGATATGCCTACATCCAAACCAGCTACATTGCGCCAAATGATGGGGATGCCCCCGATTCTTGGACACCATAAGTGTGGCACTTGCCTCTGTTGTGAATCCTCGATTGAGGGCTCATTGTTCCAGCACAACGGAATTTTTTGGAAACATGAATCATTCAGTAACTGCAAGAGCAAGTTTGTTGTCTACGGTATCATATGCCCATGCCGCCTACTTTATATAGGCAAAACCAACCAAGAGATCCGGCAAAGGATCTCGCAGCACAAATCAAGAGTCAAAAAGCGGGTTGAGAATGCACCCCTGGTGCTCCACTGGACACGTATGCAACATACTGTTAGTGACTTGAAGTGGACTGTAATTTCCAAAGTGGAAAAAAATCCGCGAGGTGGTGACCAGAACCTTGCCTTGTCAAAACGGGAAGCCCTTTTGATACTGAAATTCGACACTGCGGTGTCTGGTTTAAATGAATTAAGTGAGATATTCAAGCTTTAACTCTCTCCTCCTGCCTCTTTCTATACTGCAGATTCTATGCATATTACTAAGGTCTGAAAGTGACTAAGGATTGGCCACTCCGGTCCGGGTTTTCATTCTTGCCCCCACTCTTTTTTCTAAACCGGCCAGCACACCTGGTGGGTGTGGCCTTGATAATCACCTGCATTTAAGGGTGTTCCCCAGCAGCTCAGTCTGCTTAGGCGCCCTTGCCTGAAGGTTACCACTTTGTTCGCGTTCGCCGTCGCTAAGGTCGCCAGCCTGAACCTTTGAAAGTGAGTATTTGAAGTAACTCTCTTCACGTTAGGAGCCAGTTAAAGCCCTATGTTGCTTAACTAATCTAGAAACTTCTGCTTTCTTGGCAGGAATAAATCACCTTTCTGCAGCGTGCTGTGTAATGTTGACGGTAAATTCTTTTTTCTGCCTTCCCCATATAAACCGCGTGTTGTAATCCGGGCGAAATAGCCCGCTGATACGCTGTTATATTATATCTTTGCAGGATCGTAGAATGGTTTGAACGTTTGCAACCACGGTTAGCGGACCACGCCCGCCGTAATTTAAAACACGGTAAGCCGCTGAGTCCTCCTTTTTTCCTCCTGCTCGCAACTAGTGGCTGTCTCTACTTCATAAGCGCCGCGTGTGCTTTCTTACAGGTCCATTAAACTTCTGAGTTGACAAACCCAAATTGCCGAATTAGGCTTCAGCGCCGCTGTCGACCCTGTTTAATCCCTGAAGCAATTGCTTATAATAATGAAACATTGCCTCTCCTGTTTCGCAGGCCTCTGATTCAACTTCACTTCTACTCCCACGGCGACAGTGTCTCAAATAAAGCGACAGCTACCCTAAGGACAGGGACATCGGTTATAAATAAGAATAGAGATTTTAAAATATTAGGTAAGGTGAAGTGCCACCTGTAGATAACCTGTTGGTGTGACAATTGTAGCAAACCCTCCCTAAAATCTCGCATGTTCACCATCTTTTAGGAACCCTTCAGCCTTTCCAAAGTGACCCCGCACCTGGTAAAGCATCATCTGTAAACACGGTAGCAGGTAATATTAAAAGCCCTTAATCCCTTTTTTTGCCACCGCATCCAAGTCCGTTATGTAATTCAAGTCTGCTTCGGACATTTCAGGTACAAAATACCCCCTTCAGTATATATGCTGTGAAAAACTACATTCGGATGTTATAACACCGTATTTTGGTAAGCTGTATAGGAGAGGGTGTGGACTGAGTGTAGATTCTAATGATGATCCGTTTTAAATACACCTGAGGTCAAACCCTTTGATCTTACTATCACTCTTTTTCTTTTCTTTCTCCAGAACCAAAGGCCCTGATGAGAATCCTCGTACACCTGTAGGATTCGAAACGCGTAGGCCTTCCACCACCTTTAAGTCTGCCTGGGTGACAAGTTGACCTGAATTGTTTTGCCACTTTTTCACCCTTAGTTGTACATTACCTTATTCATCTGTTTGGTTGACTGCATCAAAAATTGTGATTATTTAAAACTTGCGTTAGGAATGTACAGTTTATGTAAATAATTCTATAACTAAACTTTTTAGAAATTTAGCAGACTGTGGCCTATTGCACTATTCTTGTGCTTGTCTGTTCACTGTAAATACTGTCCACTGTAATATATGAGTTTCCATGTCCCCCACTGTCCCTGTATGATTGATTGTTGTAAGCTTGTGACATGCCTGATAGAATGATAGATTTTTCCTTCCCACATTTTTTGTACCTAGCATGTAATACTGTTTAATTTTGAACCAATTGTTCTTTGATAACATTAAGCAAAATAATAAAAGCTACTGATCAGCTCCAAGCCTTGAATTTTACTTCAGGTTGAGTGTCTTAAATTGCTAAATGGTTACTTGTATCAGTACTGGCATCCCCTTCTTGTTGTTATAGATACTGGCTCAGCCATACTGATTAGAGCCACCCCTTTGTAGTTTTCTGGCTTGGCAATATCACAGCAGAGCTTCAGGCGGACAGGCTTATGACGTTACAAAACCGTATGGTTTTAGACGTTGTCTTAGCAGATCGAGGTGGAGTATGTAAGGTGATCCATTCGAGCTGTTGTATTTTCATTCCAGACAACGCTCCGACTGTCTATCAAGCCATCTCGAAGTTGCATAAGATCTCTAAGTCCATACACGTGGACGTGGGAGATTGGACGCTACTAGGATGGTTTTGGGGCCTAATGTCGACTTGGGGTTGGAAGATTCTGATGATCATTGGGGGTGTTGTAGCATCCCTGTTCACGTGTTGTCTTTGTGTGCAGTGTGGTCCTGCCTTATATGGCCTCTGTGCTACGACGTGTATAAGGCGGCCGCCTGTTACCAAGGAAGCACTGATGGATAGAATTATGTTGCAGCAGCATCTGGATGGTCTGATGAATATCGAGATCGATTATGATTCTGACTAGTGCTTGCCTACATGAGGGCAAAAGGAGCGTCTGAGGTTCCGTGACAATCGTAAGTGGTATTTTCGACTCGCACGAATATGGTCGAGTATGGTATCTATGAACCGCAAATGACGTGTTTAATGGGTGTACGCGTTTTCGCTGTGCTAGCCTAAACCGTTCGTTTGTTTCGTGGGTTTTTTCATTTGAACCCACGGGTTCCATCTTAGATACGGCATCCATTTTGTTTCTTGCCCTCAAGTAGCCAGCGAGCGGACGCTGTCCTCTTCGCGACCCTGGGATTCCCCAGCTCTTGCGGAAGACACGTGTTCCTTTGAAGGCGTCTTTATGATGAGGGGGATGACACTGTAAGGCAGAAGGCTCCGCTTGAGGCTCGTCTTGCCGTGCCGGACTATTGTCTCAGTTGTGCATCACATTAGGCACGTCCTTTGATCCCTGCAACTCGTGTTTCCTGGTACCACCCCTTTTACACCCTTTTCAATATGCCCACTGTTCTCGTATTCCTCTACAACTGTTTCTGTCTCTTCCCTGATTCGTTTACCGCTGAAAGGAATGTACTAATGGTGGGAAGACGTACTTTTACAGTTGGGAACTGCCAAATGCTACTGTAATTATGTTCCGGGCTCTGAATACATGAAAGCGACCCCTTACGATCTTTACGATGGGAACCAGGTTGTAATCCTTTGTTCTCTATGTTATCCTATGCTCAAAAACTGTATAAAAGGAGCGATCCACAGATACAATTTGAATCAGACTCCGCGAACTTACATGTTATGTACTTCACGTGACTTCTGTGTTCCCTGCAGTAAATAAACCTCGAATCTTTGACGCCGAAGGAAGTGTCCCGTGTCTCTGTCATTTGTACGCCGGAACAGGTAACCCACGAAGGTTTCAGGTGTTATCCCTGGCACCGCTGGGTCTTAAATTAACCCAGTCCTTCAAAACGCTGTTCAGCATCTAAATAAGGCACAGCCCAAACATCCATCCCAAAAATGAAAAGTGGACAGGGGCAGCAAAATGCTCTGGGGCTGGTTCCAAACAAGAGGGGACATAAGTATTGCCGTGCGGTACCGGCTCGGAGGCATCCAGACAGAATCTGAGTATAAATTAAAATAAGGCCCTCAGCTTGCACCTTTACGAACCACTGCTCCAGAGTCTTACACACTCCAAAGGTGCATATGCAAAGCCCTAGTTCCCGGCATTTCCTGGTGTGCAGTGCATCCTGCAGTTTCTCTGATTGGAGGACAGTCGTCAATGACGTTGTATTCTTTTACAACGTCCTCCAATCAGAGAGGTCCGTGACATGCACTGTTCGGAATCCAAAACGAAGAGTAAACGTTTTGGATTCCAGATTCAGGCAGAAGTGCGACGGGAATGCGCGACCCCCTTTCCACGACTCCACGCCCCACTTGGAGGTCGCGCCCCACAGATTAAAGACCCCTGCCCTAGACACATTTTAAAAGGCTGCTTCTGTGGGTGGCGCAACCAGTGCTGCAGGCCCACTAGCATTTACAAGCCCTGGTGCTCCTGGTGCACTTTACTGGGGACTGACAGTAAATCCAATGAGCCAATCATGGAAATCAATCACATATACATTTTATTTTGGGAGCACTTGCACTGCGGCACGGATTGGCCGTGGCACAGTGCCCTGAGCAGCGAACACCAGCAAAAACATCTGAGGCACATCAGCAAAAAGTGGAAGGGAGACTCACGCCAAGGTGCCGGTTTTACAAGCGGGACCTGCAGACGGCTAGCGAGTGAACACTAAGCAGTCTCTCACAAACCCAACCTATTCTAGACTCTCGCCAGCAGGACCTGCAGACAGCTGGCGAGTGAACACTAAGCACTCTCTAACAAACTCAACCTATTCTATTCTCTACAGCATTACCTGTAGAAGACT
Organism: Lissotriton vulgaris; assembly: GCF_964263255.1. Classification (NCBI taxonomy): domain Eukaryota; kingdom Metazoa; phylum Chordata; class Amphibia; order Caudata; family Salamandridae; genus Lissotriton; species Lissotriton vulgaris. The sequence goes on along the minus strand of NC_141685.1, from coordinate 78,459,615 downwards.
TGTAAGCGAACAACAGACACTCCCTCTGTCAACTCCAACTTATTCCAACCCTTTTCATCAACACCTGGAGAAGACAGGTGGGTGAACACTTCAGGCAAATGCAACAAAACTAGGGCTGCTGATTGACCCCGATTGCAGGCCCAGAGTGACTGATTCACAAAGGCTAGTTTGATCCCATGTGTGGGCTGAAACTTCACCGGTTCTTGTCCAGAAATGCTTAGTCTTCATAGGAGACAGGCAGCCCTTGTTCTGGAAGAGCATGTGTATTGAGTGCTTACGACCCTTGGCCCTCTTACAGTAATTTATTGACAGTACACGTAGCACTAGTACAGCAGCTGGTGTCAAACTCTTGAAGGGGGAAGAGTCAAGTTACCTAAACCACTGCTGTTAGAGCTGACTCTAGGAAACCAACCAACCTTCAAGTAACTTGGTTTCCGCTGGTTCTCTTGGTATGGCACCGCCATATTTTGTACATTGTGTTTTTATTTAAATATTTTTTCAATTAAAAAAATATTTATAAAATACTTTATACAATTGACACCAAAATATTAGCACCCAAAAAAAATAAACTTCAAAAGATTAGAACATGTTAGAATTCAAATTTATTTTTGGAAATAATATTTATCTTTCTATACTTGTTTTATTAAAATTCATTTTTAACCAACATTCTTAAATTACTCCCCACCCTTACCCTCTATAGACCCAACATCCTGCTCCTAACTTTTTACATAAAATTAAAAAAATATTTAAAAAATGGAATAAATATTTTTAGATTACTCCCCACTCTTATCCCCCATTAACCAAACATCCTGCCCCTAAGATTTTACATACATTTGTTACTGGAATTGTTATATGGCCATGAGTTAACCATTCTATGGACGGTGACTCTGCCACAGTGAAAGGTAATTGGTCTAATTTCTCAATGTGCAGCATTGCGGGGTCCCAGGCTCGTCAGCCAGCTGCTCAAGGGAGCTTTAACATTTAACACCTGCGCGCCTGTGTGGTACTTGACCTGGTGATATTTGGCAGCCACCAGCAACCTCAGAAGAAGGCCTAATCCCTGCTGATGAGGGGTAAATACCCCGAAACATGTGTACAGGGATGGCGAAGAGAGCAAAGATAGCAGGGAATTCAAAAGAAGAAGCATCGTGGAACACAAACTACATTGACCACAGTCCTTAGGGGCGATCCCGCTGGTGTGTGAGTAGTGTGCAACCCCATCCGGAATTGCAGTTTAATTGCAAAGCTGACTGATATGCTCATATATTCATTGAAATGCAGATATATTCATTGAAATACAGATCAATTCATTGAAATACAGATATATTCTTTGAAATACAGACTGTCCAGCTGCTCCTCCCTCCCACAAACAAACTCTAGACTGAGCCCGCGAGCCAAGGAGCTGTGACTGTCCTGACCTGGTCAGAACCGGTCGCTCCACTCGCAGATCGTCCCTCCCTGCCTGTTGCTGCCTGGTATCGTGGTATCTCGTTGCTGCCTATTATCGTTCACTGTTATTAGTCAATAATTGTGCCAGCCATTTGCGCCATTGATTTAATTTGTGCCAGCGACCTGCATTTTGTTGTGCCCTTAGCCCGTCCCTGCCGCTGCTCCCCCACGGCCCCACCCCCGCTCCCTCCAGCTTCTTCCGACCCTCCACCCTCGCCACCCCACTCCCGCCTCCCAGCTGCTCCTCCCTCGCTCCGCCCCCTCCACTCTCCACTTATGGCAGAGTCACGTACGCGCAGCGTTCTCGTGCAGCAGGCGCACCCCATGCACGCCAAAGGTGCGCCAAGGGTAAGCCCGTCTACGCCCGTCCGCGCCTGGACCGCGCCCAGGGCCAGACCCCCTGGCGCCCGCAAAAGCCACCGTTCCCGCCTAACATACGACGCCTCATCCCTCACTGCACTCAACACTGGCAGACTCCCTGACTGCCACCGAGCCGCACCAGGATGTACCCATGGACCCTTCACCTGCCAATCCTGCAAGTTCTGCTGCGCCAGGACACACACTACAACCAATAATGCCAAACAGAGCTCAAACAACAACCACCTGAAGTGCATCCTGCTCAACACCCGCTCGATCCACAAACACGCCATTGAACTATGGAACCTACTCGACACCACAACTCCGGACGTCGCCTTCTTCACGGAAACCTGGATGAACGCCTCATCAGCGCCCGACATCGCCATAGCCATCCCGGACGGATACAAGATCATCCGAAGAGACAGCATCAACAAAACAGGAGGAGTCATCGCCATCGTCCACAAGAACACCATCCGCATCACGACCAACCCCGACGACACCCTCATAGCCGCCAAACATCTCCACTTCCAGATACACACCGACCCCAAGACCACTCTCAGAGGCACCCTCATCTACAGACCCCTAGGACCCCGCACAAAATTCAGCGAAGACATCGCTGACTTCGTCAGCACACACACCCTCCCCTCCGATGACTATATTCTCCTTGGGGACCTCAACTTCCACCTGGAGAATACAACAACAACAACACCGCCACCCTGCTGGACAACCTCGCCAATCTCAGACTCAAACAACTAGTGAACACCCCCACCCACTATGCCGGACACACACTTGACCCAATCTTCTCCTATAGCAAGCACATCTCACGCCATGGGTCTCCACTGGACAGACCACAGCTGCGTCCACTTCAGCTTCAGAAAGACCACGACCCACCACCACCCGCAACAAGTTCCTCGCAGAAGCTGGAACAAAATTACCACCGACCAGCTCACCACATCTCTGAAACAAAACCCTCCCGCCAGACCAACGGACCCAAATCAAGCAGCCATCAGTCTCGCACAATGGATCACCCACTGCGCTGATGAACAAGCACCCTTGAAAATCCCTCCCAACAAGCCAGGAAGCAAAAAAGCCTCTTAGTTCAACGATGACCTCAAGTACTCCAAAAAGAACTGCCGCACCCTCAAGAAAGCCTGGCGAAGAAACCCAACCACAGACAACATGACTGCCCTCAAGAACGCCACCCGCAAACACCACCAGCTGATCCGCACCACCAAAAAAATCAGCATTCAAGGATCGACTAGACAACAACGCCCACAACAGCAAGGAACTCTTCAGCATTGTCAAAGAGCTCACCAATCCCAGTGCTGGCAACAACGACATCTCTCCCTCTCAAGACCTCTGCGACTCCCTATCCTCATTCTTCCACAGCAAGATCGCTGACATACATAATAGCTTTGGTGACCTGACCACTCCCCCACCCACAGAAGCAAAGCCCCCCACCACCACCATTCGCGCCTGGACCCCGATCAGCACCGAAGACACCACCCAAACGATGAACTCCATCCACTCCGGATCACCAACCGACCCATGCCCCCATCACATCTTACACAAAGCTGACTCCATCATCGCCCCCCAACTCCGGGACATCATCAACTGCTCCTTCAACACCGCTACCTTCCCGGAATGCTGGGAACATGCCGAACTCAGTGCCCTCCTGAAGAAACCTACAGCAGACCCCACCGAGCTTAAGAACTACCGCCCCATCTCACTTCTCCCATTCCCCACCAAAGTCATAGAGAAGACCGTCAACAGTCAGCTCGCCGCCTTCCTTGAGTCTAACAATTCCCTCGACCCCTCACAGTCCGGTTTCTGAACTAACCACAGAACCGAGACCGCCCTCATTGCAGCCACAGACGATATCCGGACACTGCTTGACAACGGGGAAACAGTGGCCCTCATCCTCATCCTCCTAGACCTCTCCGCAGCGTTCGACACAGTCTGCTACCGCACCCTTGTACAACGCCTCAGGAACGTCGGGATACAAGATAAGACCTTGGATTGGATCATCTCGTTCCTCGCCGGAAGAACCCAAAGAGTCCGCCTCCCCCCTTTCAGATCAGAGGCCACCGAAGTCAATTGCGGCATACCACAAGGATCATCGCTCAGCCCCACCCTCTTCAACGTCTACATGAGTCCCCTCGCACCCATCGCACACCAACACAACCTCAACATCATCTCCTATGCAGACAACACCCAGCTGATCCTCTCCCTCACCAAAGACCCAACCACCGCCAAAACCAACCTATGGATGAAAGACGTAGCCGAGTGGATGAAGAACAGCCATCTAAAACTGAACTCAGACAAGACGGTAGTCCTCATTCTAGGATCATCCCCCTCGGCCTGGGACGACTCAATCAATCAATCAATCAGACCACTTGTATAGCGCGCTACTCACCCGGAAGGGTCTCAAGGCGCTTGGGGGAGGGGGGCTGCTACTGCTCGAACAGCCAGGCCTTGAGTCTAACAATTCCCTCGACCCCTCACAGTCCGGTTTCTGAACTAACCACAGCACCGAGACCACCCTCATTGCAGCCACAGACGATATCCGGACACTGCTCGACAACGGGGAAACAGTGGTCCTCATCCTCATCCTCCTAGACCTCTCCGCAGCGTTCGACACAGTCTGCTACCGCACCCTTGTACAATGCCTCAGGAACGTCGGGATACAAGATAAGACCTTGGATTGGATCATCTCGTTCCTCGCCGGAAGAACCCAAAGAGTCCGCCTCCCCCCTTTCAGATCAGAGGCCACCGAAGTCAATTGCGGCATACCACAAGGATCATCGCTCAGCCCCACCCTCTTCAACGTCTACATGAGTCCCCTCGCACCCATCGCACACCAACACAACCTCAACATCATCTCCTATGCAGACGACACCCAGCTGATCCTCTCCCTCACCAAAGACCCAACCACCGCCAAAACCAACCTATGGATGAAAGACGTAGCCGAGTGGATGAAGAACAGCCATCTAAAACTGAACTCAGACAAGACGGTAGTCCTCATTCTAGGATCATCCCCCTCGGCCTGGGACGACTCAATCAATCAATCAATCAGACCACTTGTATAGCGCGCTACTCACCCGGAAGGGTCTCAAGGCGCTTGGGGGAGGGGGGCCGCTACTGCTCGAACAGCCAGGTCTTGAGTTGTCTCCTGAAGGCGAGGTGGTCCTGGGTCAGCCGAAGGTGGATGGGGAGGGAGTTCCATGTCTTGGCCGCCAGGTAGAAGGATCTGCCTCCGGCGGTGGCTCTTCGGATGCATGGTACGGCGGCGAGGGCGAGGCTAGCGGATCGTAGCTGGCGGGTGGGTGTGTGGGCGTGTGGAAGGTCAGGCGGTCGTTGAGGTACTTGGGGCCCAGGTCGTGGAGAGACTTGTGTGCGTGGGTGAGGAGTCTGAACGTGATCCTCTTGTTGACGGAGAGCCAGTGTAGGTTGCTCAGGTGGCTGGAGATGTGGCTGCGTCGAGGGATGTCCAGGATGAGTCAGGCGGAGGCGTTCTGAATTCGTTGCAGTATTTTCTGTAGCTTGGCTGTGGTTCCGGCATAGAGGGTGTTTCCGTAGTCCAGCCGGCTAGTGACGAGGGCCTGGGTGACCGTCTTCCTGGTTTCGATCAGGATCCATCGGAAGATCTTGCGGAGCATGCGGAGGGTGTGGAAGCATGAAGAGGAGACGGCGTTGACTTGTCTGGTCATCGAGAGGGAGGAGTCCAGGATGAAGCCCAGGTTGCGTGAGTGGTCTGTTGGCTTGGGGGCGATGCCCAGGGCTGGGGCTGCAAACACAACAAGTGATGGACAGAATGTGGATCAATGTCACACACTCACCCCAGTCCAAGGATCTGGGCCCAAATCCATCGTTATTTTGCACTCCACACCACCCTGGGTTAGACAATGGCGATATGCAAATCAGCTCTGACCCTGAGCCTCATGGGAACAGTCCAGTCCGAACTACAAAAGCCATGTCCTTCCCAGAACGGAATCAAGCATCCGAGGACCGGACCGGTTTCGAGGTAACACCTCTCATCAGCCCGGATAGCTTGACTCCAGTGGTGTGGAGTGCCTGGGACCCACGTCTGGGCATCCCCAGCGCACTTATGGCGGAAACTGCAAACACAACAAGTGATGGACAGAATGTGGATCAATGTCACACACTCACCCCAGTCCAAGGATCTGGGCCCAAATCCATCGTTATTTTGCACTCCACACCACCCTGGGTTAGACAATGGCGATATGCAAATCAGCTCTGACCCTGAGCCTCATGGGAACAGTCCAGTCCGAACTACAAAAGCCATGTCCTTCCCAGAACGGAATCAAGCATCCCAGGACCGGACCGGTTTCGAGGTAACACCTCTCATCAGCCCGGCTAGCTTGACTCCAGTGGTGTGGAGTGCCTGGGACCCACGTCTGGGCATCCCCAGCGCACTTATGGCGGAAACTGCAAACACAACAAGTGATGGACAGAATGTGGATCAATGTCACACACTCACCCCAGTCCAAGGATCTGGGCCCAAATCCATCGTTATTTTGCACTCCACACCACCCTGGGTTAGACAATGGCGATATGCAAATCAGCTCTGACCCTGAGCCTCATGGGAACAGTCCAGTCCGAACTACAAAAGCCATGTCCTTCCCAGAACGGAATCAAGCATCCGAGGACCGGACCGGTTTCGAGGTAACACCTCTCATCAGCCCGGCTAGCTTGACTCCAGTGGTGTGGAGTGCCTGGGACCCACGTCTGGGCATCCCCAGCGCACTTATGGCGGAAACTGCAAACACAACAAGTGATGGACAGAATGTGGATCAATGTCACACACTCACCCCAGTCCAAGGATCTGGGCCCAAATCCATCGTTATTTTGCACTCCACACCACCCTGGGTTAGACAATGGCGATATGCAAATCAGCTCTGACCCTGAGCCTCATGGGAACAGTCCAGTCCGAACTACAAAAGCCATGTCCTTCCCAGAACGGAATCAAGCATCCGAGGACCGGACCGGTTTCGAGGTAACACCTCTCATCAGCCCGGCTAGCTTGACTCCAGTGGTGTGGAGTGCCTGGGACCCACGTCTGGGCATCCCCAGCGCACTTATGGCGGAAACTGCAAACACAACAAGTGATGGACAGAATGTGGATCAATGTCACACACTCACCCCAGTCCAAGGATCTGGGCCCAAATCCATCATTATTTTGCACTCCACACCACCCTGGGTTAGACAATGGCGATATGCAAATCAGCTCTGACCCTGAGCCTCATGGGAACAGTCCAGTCTGAACTACAAAAGCCATGTCCTTCCCAGAACGGAATCAAGCATCCGAGGACCGGACCGGTTTCGAGGTAACACCTCTCATCAGCCCGGCTAGCTTGACTCCAGTGGTGTGGAGTGCCTGGGACCCACGTCTGGGCATCCCCAGCGCACTTATGGCGGAAACTGCAAACACAACAAGTGATGGACAGAATGTGGATCAATGTCACACACTCACCCCAGTCCAAGGATCTGGGCCCAAATCCATCGTTATTTTGCACTCCACACCACCCTGGGTTAGACAATGGCGATATGCAAATCAGCTCTGACCCTGAGCCTCATGGGAACAGTCCAGTCCGAACTACAAAAGCCATGTCCTTCCCAGAACGGAATCAAGCATCCGAGGACCGGACCGGTTTCGAGGTAACACCTCTCATCAGCCCGGCTAGCTTGACTCCAGTGGTGTGGAGTGCTTGGGACCCACGTCTGGGCATCCCCAGCGCACTTATGGCGGAAACTGCAAACACAACAAGTGATGGACAGAATGTGGATCAATGTCACACACTCACCCCAGTCCAAGGATCTAGGCCCAAATCCATCGTTATTTTGCACTCCACACCACCCTGGGTTAGACAATGGCGATATGCAAATCAGCTCTGACCCTGAGCCTCATGGGAACAGTCCAGTCCGAACTACAAAAGCCATGTCCTCCCCAGAACGGAATCAAGCATCCGAGGACCGGACCGGTTTCGAGGTAACACCTCTCATCAGCCCGGCTAGCTTGACTCCAGTGGTGTGGAGTGCCTGGGACCCACGTCTGGGCATCCCCAGCGCACTTATGGCGGAAACTGCAAACACAACAAGTGATGGACAGAATGTGGATCAATGTCACACACTCACCCCAGTCCAAGGATCTGGGCCCAAATCCATCGTTATTTTGCACTCCACACCACCCTGGGTTAGACAATGGCGATATGCAAATCAGCTCTGACCCTGAGCCTCATGGGAACAGTCCAGTCCGAACTACAAAAGCCATGTCCTTCCCAGAACGGAATCAAGCATCCGAGGACCGGACCGGTTTCGAGGTAACACCTCTCATCAGCCCGGCTAGCTTGACTCCAGTGGTGTGGAGTGCCACCAGGGCCACCAGGAGTCGTCCCAGGCGGAAGGTGATGGTCCAAGGATGAGAACTTCTTTCTTGTCTGAGTTCAGTTTCAAGCGGCTGTTCTTCATCCACTCGGCGACGTCTTTCATCCCTTCGTGGAGGCTGGTTCTGGCGGTGTCGGGGTCTCTGGTGAGGGAGAGGATCAGCTGGGTGTCTTCGGCGTAGGAGATGATGTTGAGGTTGTGTTGGCGTGTGATGGCTGCGAGAGGTCTTATGTAGACGTTGAAGAGGGTGGGGCTGAGTGATGATCCTTGCGGGATGCCGCAGATGACTTCGGTGGCTTTGGAACGAAACGGGGGGAGGCGGACTCTCTGTGTTCTTCCATCGAGGAACGAGATGATCCACTTCAATGCCTTCTCTTGGATGCCGGTGTTGCTGAGGCGTTGGACTAGGGTGCGGTGGCAGACAGTGTCGAACGAGGCGGAGAGGTCCAGGAGGATGAGTGCCGCTGTTTCCCCGTTGTCGAGAAGGGCTCGGATGTCGTCGGTGGCTGCGATGAGGGCGGTCTTGGTGCTGTGGTTGGCTCTGAAACCAGACTGCGAGGGGTCGAGGGATACATTTGTCTCGATGACTTTGGCAGGAAAAGGGAGGAGCGAGATGGGGCAGAGGTTTATGAGGTCGGTGGGGTCCGCTGTTCGTTTCTTTAGTAGGTCGCTGAGCTCGGCATGCTTCCAGCTCTCCGGGAAGGTGGCGGTGTCGAAGGAGGTGTTGATGACGTCTTGGAGTTGGGGTGCGATGGTGGAGTCGGCCTTGTTGTAGACGTGGTGGGGGCAGGGGGCAGTCGGAGAACCGGAGTGGATGGTGTTCATCGTGCGGGCTGTGTCTTCGGTGGTCACTGCGGTCCAGGTGCAGAGGGTTGTGGTGAGGTGCGTTGGTTCGACGGTTGGGTGCGAGGATGGTGTGCCGAAGCTGTTGTGGATGTCGGCAATCTTGTGGTGGAAGAACGAGGTGAGGGAGTCGCAGAGGTCTTGTGAGGGGGTGATGTCGTTGTTGCCAGGGCTGGGGTTGGAGAATCCTTGATGATGCTGAAGAGTTCCTTGCTGTCGTGGGCGTTGTTGTCCAGTCGCTCCTTCAGTGATTTCTTCTTGGTGGAGTGGATGAGCTGGTGGTGCTTGCGGGTCGAATGTTTGAGGGCGGTCATGTTGTCAGTGGTCCGGTCGAGCAGCCAGGCTTTCTCGAGGGTGCAGCAGGTCTTTTTGGAGTCCTTGAGTTCGTCGGTAAACCAGGGGGCCTTCTTTCCTCTGGGTTTGCTGGGATGATGAAGTCTGTGATTTCTTCGCTGAATTGTGTGCGTGGTCCCGGGGGTCTGTAGATGAGGGTGCCTCTGAGGGTCGTCTTTGGGTCGATGTGGATTATGGAAGTGGAGGGGTTCGGCGGCGGTGAAGGTGTCGTCGGCATCGGTCGTGATGCGGATGGTGTTCTTGTGGACGATGGCGATGACTCCTCCGGTCTGGTTGACGCGGTCCCTCCTGATGATCTTGTATCCATCCGGAATGGTGATGGCGATGTCGGGGGCTCAGGAGGCGTTGGCCCCCCGCCCTAGGCAGTGCACCCAAACCAACGGACCATGCTCGCAACTTGGGATTCATCATAGACTCCTCCCTCTCGATGACCAGACAAGTCAACGCCGTCTCATCATCATGTTTCAACATCCTACGCATGCTCCGAAAGATCTTCCGATGGATCCCCACCGAAACGAGGAAGACGGTCACCCAAGCACTTTTCACCAGTCGACTGGACTACGGAAACACCCTCTAAGCCGGAACCACAACCAAATTACAGAAAATACTTCAACGCCTCCGCTAGACTCATCCTAGACATACCTCGCCACAACCACATATCCGGTCACCTGAGAGACCTGCACTGGCTCCCCGTCAACAAGAGAATCACGGTCCGTCTCCTCACCCACGCACACAAGGTCCTCCACGACCTAGGATCCAGATACCTCAACACTCGCCTGACCTTTTACACCCCCACCCGCCAACTACGATCGTCCAACCAAGCCCTCGCCGCGAATCCACGCATCCGAAGAGCCACCATGGGAGGAAGATCCTTCTCCTACTTAGCGGCCAAGACCTGGAACTCCCTCCCCACCCACCTCCGTCTTACACAGAACCACCTCTCCTTCAGAAAGCAACTCAAAACCTGGCTGTTCGATCAGTAGCGAACTCCTCTCCCTTAAGCGCCTTGAGACCCTCTGGGTGAGTAGCGCGCTATACAAATTTCCGACTTGACTTGACTTGAATGGTTGTTTCTGTGAAATATATTCACTGCTGGAGCCTGGAGGCAGCTGTTCCGTCAGCGGCCACCAGAGTGGGCGCTCCTTGCCTGCCGATGAAACCCACTGTGCTGCACGTTGTATGAAAGGGAGAAGGGTTTCCTTTTCCGGGACAGTGGCGGCAGAGACAGCACAAGCAGCGGATGCTGACATCCCTTCCGGCCTCTCCCGGTGTGTCCAGCCTGCTGCAGAGGAGGAAGGAGCCCTGTCTGTCTGTGCAGTTAACTTCATCATCAGACCCTCACAGACCCCCCTCAGCCCCCAGATCTGCCCCTGCCCCCCACTCTGATTGCAGATCTGCGACCTCCACCCCAGGGGGAGGCGAGAGCCTGGACACATCTGCACAGGTCTCTGCTCAGGTAGGAGATTGTCAGCACCTCCTGCTGTGTTTGTAGAAATACACTGAATGATCCTGGAGGGAATCTCTGCAGGAGCCCGGCTGAGCTGGGCTCTTCTATCCGGGGGCCCCTGGGGCTGAGCTGGGCTCTTCCTTCTGCCCTGGGGGTGTTTGTGGTCATCAAGTAAGTTAAAACGGGGATCTGTGCACTGCACTGCATCTAACTGCACTGTGAGAGGTCTGTGCACTGCCTCTTACTGCATTATGAGGAATCTATGCACACTAGTCTGCGTTTTACTGCACTGAGAAATCTGTGCACCCTGCAGTTCTCTTTACAACACTTTGTGAACTGCATTTCTGTTCACTGTCCTATGAGAAATCTGTGCACACTTCAGGGACTTTTGCTACACTCTGAAAAATCAGTGCACACTTCACTGGTATTTACTACACTAATTATTATTATAATCAATTCATTACTAAAGCTCTCCATTACCTGAAAAAGGCACAGAGCGCTGAACTTAACAGGAGGGCATTCCTACTGCCAACACTTCCAGAGTAAGCAAGCAGGTTTATTGCAACTTCCTACACTGTCCAAGGTCCGCGGACAGGCAAACTGTCCCAGACATGCACCCCTTGTAACCTGAACACCAGGGGGGAGGATAGAGCCTGGACATGTCTGCACAGGTTTCTGCTCAGGTAGGAGATTGTCAGCAACTTCTGCTGTGTTTGTAGAAATAGACTGAGCTGGGCTCTTCTATCCGGGGGCTGAGTGGGGCCCTTCTATCTGGGGCCCCTGGGGCTGAGCTGAGCTCTTCTATCCGGGGGCCCCTGAGGCTGAGCTGGGCTCTTTATCCGGGGCCTCTGGTGCTGAGCTGGGCTCTTCTATCCGGGGGCAGAGCGGGGCCCTTCTATCTGGGGCCCCTGGGGCTGAGCTGGGCTCTGCTATCTGGGGGCACCTGGGGCTGAGCTGGGCTCTTCTATCTGGGGGCCCCCGGGGCTGAGCTGGGCTCTTCTATCTGGGGCCCCTGGGGTTGAGCTGAGCTCTTGTATCCGGGGCCCCTGGGGCTGAGCTGGGCTCTTTATCCAGGGCCCCTGGGACTGAGCTGGGCTCTGCTATCTGGGGGCCCCTGGGGCTGAGCTGGGCTCTTCTATCTGGGGGCCCCTAGGGCTGAGCTGGGCTCTTCTATCCGGGGGCCGGGGGCTGAGCGGGGCTCTTCTATCTGGGGGCCCCTGGGGCTGAGCTGGGCTCTTCTATCCGGGGCCCCTGGGGCTGAGCTGAGCTCTTCTATCCAGGGCCCCTGGTGTTGAGCTGGGCTTATCTATCTGGGGGCCTCTGGGGCTGTGCTGGTCTCCTCTATCCGGGGGCCCTGGAGGGCTGAACTGGGCTCTTCTATCCGGGGGCCCTGGGGCTGAGCTGGGCTCTTCTATCCGGGGGCCGGGGGCTGAGCTGGGCTCTTCTATCTGGGGGCCCCTGGGGCTGAGCTGGGCTCTTCTATCCGGGGGCCCCTGGGGCTGAGCTGGGCTCTTCTATCTTGGGGCCCAGGGGCTGAGCTGGGCTCTTCTATCCCGGGGCCCCTGGGGATGAGCTGGCTCTTCTATCAGGGGCCCCTGGGGCCAAACTGGGCTCTTCTATCCAGGGCCCCTGGGGCTGAGCTGGGCTCTTCTATCCGGGGCCGCTGGGGCTGAGCTGGGCCCTTCTATCCGGGACCACTGGGGCTGAGCTGGGCTCTTCTATCCGGGGCCCCTGGGACTGAGCTGGGCTCTTCTATCCAGGGGCCCCTGGGGCTGAGCTGGGCTCTTCTATCCGGGGCCCCTGGGGCTGAGCTGGGCTCTTCTATCCAGGGGCCCCTGGGGCTGAGCTGGGCTCTTCTATCAGGGAGCCCCTCGGGCTGAGCTGGGCTCTTCTATCCGGGGCCCCTGGTGCTGAGCTGGGCTCCTCTATCCGGGGCCCTGGGGTGCTTTCCTTCTGTCCTGGGGTGTTTCTGGGCATCATTTGTGTTAAAGAGGGGATCTGTGCAATGCGCTACACCTCACTGCACCATGAGAGGTCTGTGCGCTGCATCTTAATGCACTGAGGAAACTGTGTATACTGCACTTCACCTTACTGCAGTATAAGGAATCAGTGCACCCAGCACTGCATCTTACTACACTGACAAATCTGTATACACTGCACTTCATCTTACTGCACTCAGAGATCTGTGCACTGCATCTTACTGCACTGTGAAGAGTCTGTGCACTGCATCTTACTGCACTGCTGCGCTGACAGAGAAATAGTCTGCAGAGATATATTGTGTCTGCTTCCGTAGTTTTAAAATATATCGAGGGACGGCCCCACCCTGATGAGCGTGCCAGTCTGTAGGTTTCACGGTCCGTGTACCATTGAATTTATTACTAGCATGAGACTTATCTAACGTTTGGAATAGTGTGTGCAGGAGTGCAATATGTGTTTTTGAGATTGGGCACACACTTTGGTCTCAAAGTGTGGCCAAAATTGCACCAAAGGTGGCTTTGTACATAGCACAACAGCACCACAAAGTGCACAAACAGTGCAAATACATGTTTTAACTATTGCCAATGACTATAGATAGATGTGCAGACATTGGGCCTAGCCACCAGATGCTTATTTCTGAGGGCATGGAGATGTTTGACTAATTGAAATTGTTGGTTGATTCAGAAGACATCTGTCCTTAGCCTTCGCAACAGATGTACAGGTGAAGAGGTTCACAGTTGTTGCAGATGACAGGAAAAAAGAGTAGAAATTTGTAAGCAGCCATGCAGTCAGTTACGTTTGTAAATATATAGTTGCCCTTAAAATAAAAATGTTATTTATATTTAAAAAGCTAGTCTGAGAAGCTATTACTGTGTATTAACTTTTCTCTTAACATCAGATTTTCCGGCTGTTCTATACTAATTGACAAAAAGTTTGAAGCAACTGAAACTGGAGAGGACTAGTCTAAGTTTGTGAGTTTTAGTCAAAAAGTGACTTCATTCGCTTAATAATTCCTGTTACCCATAAGGTGGAAGATGCTACGGGTTTATATACATTTAGGTTCCAATGAATTATTGGTTTGAAAAACTATGGAAACTTTTAGTTAGTCAGTCAATCTTTTAATCTTTAATCATCATCAAAGCTTTATTTCGATCTAAATATATCATAAAAGCATTTTACAAATGATGTAAAAAAAAGCACAATTTATAATGATTAGGTGGAGAAGTCAGGTTAGAAAATCTTAAAAAACATCTCTCAAAGGATGCAAATTACTTTACAAAACAGTAGAATACCTAATCTTAATTTTGGTCAATTAGTAAACTACGTACCACAACCTGAGAAATTCATTTGACATAATCATTCCATCAATAAATAACAACTTCATGAGAGATAAAAAGATAAAAAAAAACACTTGGGAAAGTTAAAAATGAATGAAACTATCTCGGCTTTGATGCAGAATAAAAACAAATTTAAAAAGAGTCTTCAACCTGGGCATAATGCCTTTGATCTTATCACCCAAGCCCAACTAAAGAATTTGGCCACGCCGCAAGCAAAGGTTGTATTGGTATCTGCTTGCAATATTCTAAGCGCTTCGCGGAGATTCCTAGTTCCTAATTGCCAACAAATGAGTTTTAACCATCTAGTACTTGGTTTATTATAAGCTGGGCATGCAAACAGGAGATGGGGGATGCTTTCAACCCCTCCTTCACAATGTGGACAAGTTGGGAGTGTTTGATGGGGAGGCTTCCAATTATTTGTGTGTTCACGAACGGGAAGCGTGCCCAATCTGAACTGAATAAAAAGGGCCCTATCCCTGGGTTTCTGAATAAAATCTAAATAGGGCTCCAAGCTGGAAACCTGCTTGTGCTGACGAAACTCGTCGGTCAGTCTGCCTGGGCTAGGATTTCTATTTTCCTGGCTGTCGACCTATGCCCAGGAGGCTCCCTTGATATCTAACTTGGTCAATGGGGTCCCTGACTCCCAGGCTGTTTTGAATCCCAATGCTAAAAGAACGTTTTTTTTATATTTGTTAGCCAACTAATTTTATGGGATCCCTCAAGATTCATCACTTCTCTTAGGCCGTCGGCGTATTTGGATAACTCGGGTGTGCGCCAAAGACGAGCCCAATAGAGAAGAGGGCGTAGGATAACGAGATCCTTAATTGAGCGGCGCCCCAGGTCACTCAGTAGTGGCTTAGTGGGCGTTCCCTGTGGGAGTGAAACCAATTCTCTAAAGAATTTGTTTTCCGCTTTTACAATGACATCAACTTTTTCGAAACCCCAAAGTTCAGCACCTTATAGTGCTGAACCTACAGCCCTGGCAGCATAAATCTCAAGAGCAGGAGAA
Organism: Lissotriton vulgaris; assembly: GCF_964263255.1. Taxonomy (NCBI): domain Eukaryota; kingdom Metazoa; phylum Chordata; class Amphibia; order Caudata; family Salamandridae; genus Lissotriton; species Lissotriton vulgaris. Next base: position 78,444,437 of record NC_141685.1, on the reverse strand, counting down.
ATTGGCCTGGATTTTGAAGCGCGATGTTCCCTTCCAATCACACCCACAACTCGCTTGTGGTTCAGGGCCATTTTATCAATATGTGGTCGTCAGCTTAAATTATCTGAAATTCTGATTCCCAGGTAATCAAATGTTTTAACACACTCTAAGGATGCCCCATCAAGTGTAAGGGTGGACTTAGCCGACCTACTAGGATTCAAATAGAAGAGCTTTGTCTTAGAGGTATTGATTACTAAGCCCCTCAAATGACAAAAAAGGTAAAACCTGTTTAACAATTTCTGCAGTCCGACAGGGGTTTTAGATATTAATAAAGTGTTGTCTGCAAAAAGTAAGGCAGGCACCTTATCACCCGCCAAAACTGGGGCATCAGCATTTATTTCCAATAGATAGGAAACAACCCCATTCACAAAAAGCGAGAAAAGGGTGGGAGCCATAACACATCCCTGACGGACGCCTCAATTGACAGGGATTTTATCTGTTTTCTGTTCCTGTGAGCCCCACCTGACTCGGGCGTAATTGTCCTCGTGCATGCGGACCAAGAGACTTAGAATGGACTGAGGTAGGCCGATCTCCTGTATGACCGACCATAGGCGGTCTCGAGGGACCAGGTCAAAGGCAGTCTTTAGGTCGATAAAGGTGAGATAAAGACTGCCCTTGCCAATAGTCACCACTTTTCAGTGCAAAAGGGCCAGCCTGAAGGCCTGATTGACCGTACTTGTGCATGCCCTAAAACCTGCCTGAAATTGTGACAGGTATTGTTCTCCCCAGCCCAAGAAATAATTCTCTCCAATAGGACCCTGCCAACCACCCTCTGGCCAGCGTCTATAAGGCTGATAGGACGATAGTTGGCAGGATCCCCCCTGGGGCCCCTCTTATAGATAGGAATTACTTCCGCCCCCTTCCATGAGTTAGGGACGGGCGCCCCTTCCAGGAGAGCATTAATCAAAAGTGCAAAATATTTGTCTAATTTTTCAGGATTTGCATGAAATAGATCGCCCGGTAGGCCATCTTGGCCAGGGGCTTTCGCCAGGACAATCTTATTTATGGCGGCCTCTACCTCGCCTGTCACTCTGGGGTCAAAGGGTGCAAGGGAGAAAGAGGTCGGGGGCAACATGGGAGCCCTCGTCCCTCAAGGTCGTCATCTCCAGCATAAAGTTTTTTAAAATGATCATGCCACTCCTGGTCGGTAATATGGTTCGGAATCTGGTCAGGGTCCCTTCCGTTGGATCTCCTAACCAGGCTCCAAAACAGCTCACCATTCTTAGACAGACTAGCGGCCTTCAAATCTGTCCAATATGATTCCTCCCAAGCCCTCTTGGCCTCTGCCATGGCCCGCCTGTGCTCCATTCTGGCCAGTCGTACCTCAATAGTATTGTGACTTTTAATGGCAGATATCAAAGAGGTCTTTTTCTGTTTGCATTCCTTGTTATACCATGTTTTCAGTGATTTACGGACCATAGGGCGCTTGTTGGGGGAAAGGTCTCTAAGAAAAGGGAACCCATCTGGTCAACAGTGTAGACATAGGTGGTCCCAACAACTGAAAACCCATCCTTATCCAAACATGCTATCGATAGTTTAGTGGTCTGATCACTCAGAATCTCCCCAAGAACTAGCATTTTTCAACAATTTTTGGCCATTTAACGAACCTCTTACAATTGGATGGTAGAACCTCGTTTGTGGACATCCTGGGGCCAGTGTTGGGGCGACATACCTTGCTAGGCCATAAATCCATCATAGAGAGGCATAATGGGTTATGGTCGCTATCAGTAGAAAGAACAATACTCATATCGATCACATGTCTCCAGAGTCTCCTATCAACCAGTATGTAGTCGATTCTACTGAGACACAAAACCCTGTTAAAGGTTTTAGCTCCCGAGACATCCGAAAGCGTGCACCCATTAACAGCCCTTAACCCAAATTATAATACTTGGGCATTCAGTTGGATAGCCACTGTGACCATTTCTTAACTGGCGGTATGATTAGTGATGGTATGCCCCATCTAGCATCCTCATCCTCCGTTCCTGTAATGTCATCAGAGGCCAGTGGTTTGAATGTATAATTTAAGTCTCCGGCGACTATGACAAAGGAATTAGTAGGACAGGAAAGAAGTACGTTAGATAAACTGGAAATGATTGGGGATTTAGCTCCTCCTCTTGTACCTCTAGCATAAACATTGAATAATTCAATAATATTATCGCGAATTGGCCCCCTCAAAGTTAATCTCATCAGGTCCGGGTTGGAGCAGGAATGATGGGTGACCCTACAGTTAAGAGCAATGTTAACCCAGACCATAAGCCCCCCAGACGGATGGCCGCGCCCTACTGAAGTTGCTGGTATGAAGAAACACGAATAGCCAGGTTTATACAACGGCACTAAGCTCCATGTTTCCTGAAAAATACATAGGTCATAACCATCTATAAAACTATTCCAGTCTGGTAATGATAGTTTGTTGCGTCGACCGGCTATGAGAATATTTTAAGATTCACTATAGTGGTACTTCGAGGAACTAAATCACCAGAGACCATAACAGGAAGGGGGGAATCCCTGACACTAGCAAAGTCACCTGTATGATTATTGTTAAGTATCATGGGTTCTTCTTCGTGTTGGGCTGGTGGGTGAGAAGATGTTATACTCGCATCATGGACTTCAACAGGAATGCTAGTGGTAATACTACCATGGGACAGTCAATCGTTTAGATCCAGGGCGGAGAGCCCCGCCATGGTTAAAGAGTAAGCACGGTCAGTCTCTTTGGTAATTCCCCAGGTAGGAAAATGCCTAAACTGAATGGCAGAAAAGCCTGGTGGGAAGGTTCTAAAGTCGAGTGCTAATAGGCCCTCAGCAAGCGCGTGGTTGGTGAGAGTTAGCTAAATAATGTCTGTACTATTATCTACTGACCCTCTTCTTTGAGCCCTTATTATATCTTCCCTTATCAAGGACCGACACCCCCTTACATGGCGGATCCAATGTGTAGCCTTGTTAATCAGGGAGCCCTCATCTTCTCGTGAGTTGATTTAGGCACATTAACCATATAGACTTTTGGTTGTCTACTCATAGATGAAGGAAGAGCATTATGTGGTAGTGAAAGTGGTGAATTGGGGCCAGGATTATTGAGCTTTAAATGAGAAACAGATCTAAAACTAGTGGGATGGCAGAGATTGTTAGCTAAAAGCCGATTTGGTGCTTTGTTTGAGTTACGATCGACTGGTCTGCTCAACTGTCTATGGGCTTTACCTGGGTCAGAGGGGAGCGCTAGTGTAGGCAGCTTAGTGTTTTTGGTATTAAGGGATGTTTGTTTAAGCTCCCGCGATACTTCTCTATGGACATTATTACTACTGTCAATAAGTAGAGAATTACTAGGTGACTTCTTAACAACACTCAGGAGTTCCTGCATTAACAACTTTAACTCACCCAGTTCTAATCTGAGCGAGGCGATGGATTGAACAACATCATGTAGGGTGAGGGTCCCTACACTAGAGAAGTTCCCTAAATTCCCAACCGGAGTGGTAATTTCTGCCTCTTTCCCTGGTCCCTCTAGTAGATCTATGGCATCCGCCAATACAGAATAACGATTTGTACATGAAATTACTATCGGCTCTTATGGTATATGGTTGGGGGTGGTTATGGGGCAACCAAGTTTGGGCGTTGTTACCACTTGTTTGACTGGGGGTTTGCGAAACATTGACGGTGCAGTCAGTGAATGGGTAGGACTGGTATTTTGAGAACAACTTATGGGAATATTACTTGTGAGGGTGGAAGAAAAGCTAGAGTCTTGTAGCAAAACACCCTGAAAATCATCTACCAGAGTCTCAATCCTATCAAGGATCAGGGAAGTAGGCCTCGGCGTAGTCTCCCGTGACTGGTGACCTATTGGCCCCGCCTCTGTGATGTGAAGGCGAAACGCTGACAAGCTGACAGGCTGCCGAGTACTCCGTGAGGCTCCGTGAAGCCCCATGTGTTCTGTTTCCGTGAGAAAGAAAGAAAACTTAATGGCGAAATGCTAATGGGCTGCTGCTAAGGTGCTCCGTGCTCCGTGAGGAAAGAGAGCTGAGACGTTTACTGAAAACGCTTACAGGTTGCAGCACGTTAACTGCAGGCTTTTCAAACCGCAACCGCATTAAAGGCAAGAAAGCGGTCTTCCTGAATTACGCTCCGAGCCTGTCTCCGAGCCCTGCCTTCGCTTGTTCGCTCGAAAATGCTTGCGAGACATTAACAGGCTGCTGCTCGTATACTTCGTGAAGAGCCTGAGGGTGTAACGTTTCTGCGAATTCTTGTGGAATAACGCCTTCGAGCCTGCCCTCGTTTGAGTGCCCGAGAGAAGGAACTGCTGATTCGGATGGTCTCTGGGAGTTAGGCTCGTTGTGCTGGCGGCTTCTTTTTTTTTTTGTGTGTGTTATTAACAAGAGGGCTTGCAAAATCTTTGCAAAATCTTTCTGGAGCTGGCGGCGACAGGCTGGTTGAAAAAAGGTGAAAGACGCTAGTGCTGTTGTAAAAACCTGTAGTAAAAACCAGGAAGCCTCTGAAAAGAAGGTACCGGGAAACTCTGCTTACGGCTGCTTATTCAAGTAGTTCTTACCGCCAGTAACCTATTACAGTTAATAAGACACAGCAGGACTGTTTTCTTCTTCGAACAGAGACTCACAAAGTTTGGCCTGAGAAAAAAAAATAATAATAAAAAATAAAAATAAAAATAAATAAATAAATAAGGGGAAAAAATATATAGCTCTTCTGGAGAGAGAAAAAAAAAAAAGAGAAATGGGTAAACCACAGAAGGAGAGTGATGATACAGTAAAGCTCAGTAGAGTGGAAGCAGCTGCACGTCAGAAAGCCAAAACTCGCCTTGCCTTAGCTAGGAAGGCTGAGCGCAAGGCTGCAAAAGACAGAAATAGAGATGAAAATAGGGTTGAAAACTCTGCTTTGGAAGATTCCACACCTGAGTCATCAGAAGAAGATGAATCGCTCCCCCCCTCTGTTTCTCTGCAAGATGATCAGCGAAAAACAGCAAAAGAGGGGGGTAATGTTGATGATAACAATATTGCAGATGCTTTACCTCAGTCTGAGGCAGATCTTCAACTTCAAGCCCCTATAACCCCTAAAACTTCACTGGTTCCTGCCCTGGCAGTGCCCCAAGCAGATGAGAAGAAGAGCAAGAGCGGTGTTGGGGGGGGGGGATGGTGCTGGGGGGAAGGAAGTGAAAGACTTTCCACTGTTTGCAAAAAAAACGACTCCAAAAACACTCCCCCCCCCTTCGGAACAAACACCTCGAAATTCCATTACGTCTATGGCAGCGTCCCTGGTTATATCGGTCACAGATCCCGGCATGATTGAAACCTTACCTCAAACTACGATTCCCACAGTAGATGGGGCAGTAAATGAGGGAGAACTCTCGCAAGATATAACTCCCGGAACCGAAGGAACGGCGGGATTCAACACTAGCCTATCCGATTTTGAAAAGAGATCTGAAGAGAGATATCAGCTAGATATTCGCGAAATGCTCAATTTAATTCTCGATGAGATCCGCGAAATTAAAAACAATCAACAAGTGGAGCTAGCTGCTCTTCATGCTAGAATGGACAAGCTCGAGGAGTTAACCGTATCGCTCCCAAATAGAGTAGTGGAGGTGGAATCCAGGATCTCGACTCTGGAAGATCAAATGGGACTGGTATCAGGAGCAACTAGAGAGGCCACCAAGAAGCGGATCTCCATGGAAAACAAACTCGAGGAGTTGGAAAACCACTCTCGCAGGTTGAATCTGAGATTGTAGGGGTCCCGGATTGTAGGGGTCCCGGAAGGGACAGAAGACTCCGACACAGTTCAGTGGGCTAACTCCTTTATCCAAAAGGTAGTTCTTCCAGAGTTCGATGGAGACTTGACAATCACAAGGGCTCATAGAGTACCAGCACAGCGTTTTGCGAACTCTCCATTTCCAAGAACTATCTTTCTGAACTTTGCTGAAATGTAGAATATTTATGGACATGACAGCGGCAGCAGCCAGAAGAAGAAAAGAATTTGTAAAACTCTTGCAGCTATTCAAAGCTAACGGCGCCCAGGCTTCGATTGCGCAACAATCAAAGTTGAAGGTTCTTGTTAAAGGAAATTTTTTTCTATTTACCGATTTAGAGGAGGCTCAAACTCTTCTCAATTAGATATCTGCAAGGGCTTAGCTTGGAAGGCAGGGGAGATAAACAAGGGGAAGGTAAAATGGAAGGAATCTGGATTTAGAACTTGAGGTTGAGATAATAAGCAGGATTTATTTATTTTATTGTTATTCTTTCTCCTCTTTAGTTAAAATAGAATACCAGAGGTGGGGGCTCTGGGTTACTAAGTCACACCAGGGTGTAAGAAGAGGACACCCGAAGAAGAAGTGGAGGGAGGGATGGGGGCTGCGTGGACAGAAAGGGGGGGGCTCCCGCATCCCTGGGGGTGGTTAGGGTGGGGGGGGGTGGAAAGCAGTTAAAAAAGACATGTTCAGTAGGGTTGCTATTTTTGACTCTCAATTCTGGTTGGTGCAGATTAGATATAAATTTCTGCAAAAGAAGAGATGAGATTTGATTCATGTAAAATCCTGTCCATTAATGCTAATGGGCTATTGAATAAACAGAAATACGGTTCACTTTTGAAATGGGCAATGGCCATGAATCCCCAGGTGGTTTTCTTACAGGAAACACACTTGAAGACCAATTCTCCAAACTTGTTTTTGCCAAGATACTTCTCGTATGGGTTTTTCTCCTCAGCTGGGGTTGCCCAGAGGGGGGTTGCTATCTATTTCGCAAGGAATCTTCCAAAGAAAGTCATGCAGGTGCAAAGAGACTCTAAAGGCAGATGGCTCTGGGTAGCAGTAAAACTGTTAGTGAAAGTATTAAACTTTGTAAATTACTATGGCCCAATATTCGATGACATTTCAGCCCTGACGGAAATTAGTGAAATCTTGAGGGGCACTCCAGGACAAATTGTGTTAGGAGGTGATTTTAATTATATTCAAGATTTAAAAAGGGATACTTCTATTAAGAACAAGAAGCAACTAAAACCAAAAACAAAGGGGGTGTTGGAAGCTTTAACAACGGAATACCAACTGCAGGACTCATGGCGCTCCCTGAATCCCAATACAGAGTCCTACACTTGCTATTCTAATAGATTTCACACTGCCTCTAGAATAGATTTTTTTTTTAACTTCCAGGTCTCTTCAAATTGGCAATGCATTGATAGGTTGCAACCCCTTTTCAGACCATGGGAGAATTGAAGTGGAACTGATGTTAGAAGGTACAAAAAGGGAAAGCCCCAGGTGGCAGATGGATCGCACCCTTTTACAGAACACGGAATGGGTGGAGGGCTTTAAAGAATGGATGAAAGAATTTTTTTTAGTTAACAAAGATTCAGCGGAGCCTTTCTCTATATGGGGAGCATTTAAAGCAGCAGCCCGGGGGCAAATGATAGCATTTTCCTGCAACAAGGCAAATGCTCGTAAGGAACAAATTGCCGTCCTTCAAAGTGCCGCTGAGAAGGAATACGCGTTAAAACTTAATCGTATGCCCAATAAATGGGAAGAAGCGAAATCATTGCTTAGGGATTTCTTCACCCTGGAAGAGATAAATAGCTCAAAGGCCTTTCAGCAAAGGCTCCATGAGGATAGTCAATTGATGGGAAAACTTTTGGCTAATTCAATCAGAAAAAAGCAAGAATCTTCCATCATTCTAAAAATTCAAGATCTTCTGGGTGGAATAGAGATTCGGAGTGAGGGAATTACGAAAGTATTCCTTGATCATTATGAGAGAATATACTCCACAGATATTCAGGTGGAGGGAACATTGATCAAGGAATATTTCGAAAGTTTAGATATTCCCAAAATCTCCGATTGTAGGAGGAATCAATTATGCAGTGAAATAAGCTTACTGGAAATTCAAAACAGTATAAAAACAACAGCAGGAGCAAAAGTATCAGGCGTGGACGGGTTCCCGATTGAATTTTATAAGGTATTTTTAAAGGAACTGGAGGGTCCCTTGAAAAATTTATTTAACTATATCAGAAGAGGTGGTAAGGTTCCCTCTGAGTTTAAAGAATCTACAATTATCAGCTTTGCCAAAAAAGATAAGAATCCAGAGGAGGTAAATTCTTATAGACCAATCAGTCTACTGAATTCGGACTATAAGGTTTTTATGAAAATCTGGGCCCAAAGATTTGTGTTTGCAGCACAGGAAGTAATCCATCAAGATCAGACAGGGTTTATAGCTGGTAGATCAATGGCAGCGAACACAGAATATTTGATACAGGCCTTGGATTTTTTTAATATTAATTCAACTTCTGCATGTATCTTAATGATTGATGCAGAAAAAGCATTTGATTTAGTTAACTGGTCAGCGTTATTTTTTTATAACAAAACAAACAGTAGGGGAGGGCTATAGGGACGTTTAAAGACCGATGCCTAAGTAATGTCCCCAAAGGACTCAATTACACACAAAGTACTTAGGGGTCTAGGAGATGAAACCAGAAAAGTGTTTGCTGCTATAAAACCTATGTCTAACTAGTACTACAGGAATATAAGCAGTAGTAGACCGAATCGCCAATAAATGAAACACCTGTAATCGTGAGTCACCCCGGTTGTTTTGGATTCCCATCAAAGTCTTACAAGATCAATATTATCATTTGGTAATCCCTGGCGGGTATTGTGTCTCTTGATCATTGAGATCACAAACATACCCTCTCGGATGGTTCGGGGTAGCGACCACAATCACACAGGTATACCAAATGCTGTTGATTCAATGGGAAAAGTGCAGTGCAGAAAGAAATAAGTGGTGATTTAAAATAGGATAGGGAACTAACAAAAAGAAATTTTAATAGGCGTTGGCCCCTTCCTGATTAAAAACAAGAACAGACTGGTAAAATTGTCGCATTGATAACAAATATCTGCGAGGAGACCAACATGTTTCAGCCTAAGAGGGAGTGACCTCGGGCTTTCTTCAGGGTCTCTGTTCAAGATGGTGCTACTGCCTTTATCAGTGTAATAAAGTGTGAAAAATTATACAAAAAAACACACAAGTGAAAAAAGCCAGAAAAGGATATAGTGTTCCTTCTTCTGTGCGAACTCCTCTTCGGAAGCAGGTACTCGGTTACCAGTGCTTCCGGGGAGTGGACCTCACCTCTTCCTGGACCTGGCTCAGGATATGTGAGACCCCGCTCTGTCCGTCGTTGTCTCGAGCTGTGACTGAGTCAGGGGGAGGCAGCGTTATTTTTTTCCTTGGGTTGTTTTGGATTCCCGGCCCCGATTATTAGTATGTTACAGAACATTTATGAAGGGGCATCAGCTCAGGTTATAGTTAACACCAGGCAAGCAGGGAAGATTAAAATAAATCGCGGGACAAGGCAAGGGTGTCCTTTATCTCCCCTGCTTTTTACCTTTTTCATTGAACCGATGGTGATAAAAATAAGGAACAATGCAGCAATAATACCTCCTATTGGCGGAATGTCAAAGTTAAAATTATCTGCTGATGATATTGTTCTGTATTTAGCTCCGGAAAAAGAAAATATTTTACATCTCATGAAAGAGCTTAAGGATTACGAAAAGATTGGGGGATATAAAATCAATGAGAAGAAAACGGAAGTCCTTATTTTAAATTCCAATCTAGATTTTCTACCATTACACCTTCAGTCGCAAGCAGAAAAACGGGATCCAATAAGATATCTAGGAATTTACGTGACTAGAGACTATCAAGATCTTTTTGGGTTGAATTATATTAAGATGAAGAACAAAATTAAGAACATGCTGGAACAATGGGATTCTTTGCCCTTGACTTTGATAGGTAGAGTTGCACTGGTAAAGATGAACATACTTCCTTTGGTTTAATTTCTTTTTAGTAATATTCCAATAAAAGTCAGCATGGCCTTTTTTAAGGAACTTGATTCTATGATGACTAGATTTATTTGGAATAAAAAAGTTTCAAGAGTTAAGCTCTCGGCGGTACAACTTACGGTGAATCAAGGTGGGCTGGCTCTTCCCCATTTTAAAACATACTATGAAGCAGCCCTCTTCGATATAGTGGCAGGACTACTAAGAACTAGACAGTCAAGAGACAATTTCTTTTTAGATAAAATGCTAGAGGAAGCAGGCTCTCAAATTTTTTTCTTTTTAAAAACTGCAAAGCTGCCCAAGAAAACAAGATACAAGACACTACTAGTGTACTCCTCAAGATTACGACTTTTATATAAAAAATGTGGCTCAGATGGTTCTAGTTTTTTGAAATTAATAGAATGTGGTAAAATGGGACTTAAGATATCACATTATCATCTGCTACAATGGGAGTTAGCTGGGTTTCGTGAAATAAGACACTTATTTTCCCAACATAAGGTAATTAGCTGGCAAACAGTTGTAGATAGAGCATATCCTAGGCGGCTTATGTTTTTTGACTATTTACAACTGGTTTATCTGATAAGAAAAGAGTTAGGGGGGTCTGACACTTTACCCAATGCCTTGTTATCAGCTTTATATGGGGAAAAACACAAGGGTATAGGATACTGGTATAAAAGGCTACTCCCTCCAGGACCTCCTCAGGTAATTCTTAAACATCTAGACAAAATAAGCCTCACGACACAGTGCGTTTTTTCAGAAAAAGACTGGGAAGTAATATGTCAGCTAAGACATAAAGCACTCCGGGCAGCTAATTATAAACGAATGTCCTTTCTCTCTCGCTGGATGGCGTATTACACGCCGGAGGCCTTGCAGAGAATATTCCCTGATTATGAGAATAAATGCTTTAGATGCAAAGCCAATGGTCAGGGTGGCTGGCACCATGTTTTTTTCTCCTGTCCAAAGCTAGAATCTTTTTGGAAGGGGATTTTTAATGACATGGAACTGGCAACTGGGAAAACACTGCTACCTGAAGCAGAAGTGGCCCTTTTTGGTATTTGTAAAGATAGGGATAGGTTGAATAGCTCAGAAGAGGCTTTTATTTTTATCTCTACTATTGTAGCACGGTCCATGATTTTGCAAAATTGGAAATCTGAGGTAATCCCATGTCAATTAAAATGGGTCAATAAAATGAAAAGAACATGTTCATTTGAGAGAGCTTATGCAGGTAGGGTGGGTGCGATCAAAAGATTTGAAAGGAATTGGAAATATTTTGAGAGGTTGGAATCTATAAAAGGAAATTGATATTGTACCATTGTCTTTTCATTAGCTGCTATTGCATTTTCGGCACTTTATTCGGATATTTTGCACTGTACTGCACTCGCACTTTATTAATTGAAATAATAACTTTGCTACTTTATCTGATGGGTTTCGATATACTTGTATATGAAGAATCATTCAGTAACAACGATGTATATTCTAGCACTGTCACTTTAGAATTATATCTTTATTTTATATGATGTTTCTGTATTTTAAATTAGTAGGGTTAAAGGAACTAGAGTAGAAACTCGAATGTTTTTTCTTCCTTAGCCCTCCTCGTATATTGTTAATTCTCCATGTTCTTGCACAAGCACTTTAATATTGCCACAGTATTTTTGCAGCTACAAATTAGTAGCTTATTTCGGTTAATTTTGTATGATTATGCTTTAGTACTTGAAAGAAGGGTACAATGTAACAGGAAATTTGACGTATTGGATTAACTGTTTTCCTTATTCCATTTTGCACTAGCATTTTAAGATTAACTTAATTTATTCGTTATCTATAATGTATATGCTTGGTTTGTCTCATGTATACTGTATGAAAATTTTATCTAGAGTCGAAAAATCAAATGTACCAATATATACCTACTGTCTTGTTCAATAAAAAAAAAAAAAAAAAAGCTTCCTTCTCAAGTGTCTCTCAGCCCCATCAAGCTTTCTTCTCAAGTGTCTCATCCCCATCAAGCTTCCTTCACATGTGTCTCTCGGCCCCATCAAACTTCCTTCTCTAGTGTCTCACAGCCCCATTAAATGTCCTTCTCAAGTGTCTCTCAGCCCCCTCAAGCTTCCTTCTCAAGTGTCTCAGCCCCATCAAGCTTTCTTCACATGTGTCTCAGCCCCATAAAGCTTCCTTCTCTTGTGTCTCTCAGCCCCATCAAACTACCTTCTCAAGTGTCTCAGCCCCATCAAGCTTCCTTCACATGTTTCTCTCAGCCCCATCAAGCTTCCTTCACATGTGTCTCTCAGCCCCGTCAAGCTTCCTTCACATGTGTCTCTCAGCCCCATCAAGCTTTCTTCACATGTGTCTCTCAACCCCATCAAGCTTCCTTCTCTTGTGTCTCTCAGCTCCATCAAGCTTCCTTCACATGTGTCTCTCAGCCCCACAAAGCTTCCTTCACATGTGTCTCACAGCCCCATCAAACTTCCTTCTCAAGTGTCTCAGCCCCATCAAGCTTCCTTCTCAAGTGTCTCAGTCCCATCAAGCTTCCTTCACATGTGTCTCTCAGCCCCATCAAGCTTTCTTCACATGTGTCTCTCAGCCCCATCAAGCTTCCTCATCAAGTGTCTCTCAGCCCCATCAAGCTTACTTCCCATGTGTCTCTCAGCCCCATCAAACTTCCTTCTCAAGTGTCTCTCAGCCCCATCAAACTTCCTTCTCAGGTGTTTCAGCCCCATCAAGCTTCCTTCTCAAGTGTCTCAGCCCCATCTGGCTTGCTTTACTTGTGTCTCCCAGCCCCATCAAGCTTCCTTCTCAAGTGTCTCTCAGCCCCATCAAGCTTCCTTCTCAAGTGTCTCAGCCCCATCAAGCCTCCTTCAAATGTGTCTCAGCCCCATCAAGCTTCCTTCTCTTGTGTCTCTCAGCCCCATCAAACTTACTCTCAAGTGTCTCAACCCCATCAAGCTTCCTTCACATGCGTCTCTCAGCCCCATCAAGCTTCCTTCTCAAGTGTCTCACAGCCCCATCAAACTTCCTTCTCAAGTGTCTCATAGCCCCATCAACTTGCCTTCTCAAGTGTCTCAGCCCCATCAAGCTTCCTTCTCAAGTGTCTCAGCCCCATCAAGCTTCCTTCTCAAGTGTCTCACAGCCCCATCAAACTTCCTTCTCAAGTGTGTCACAGCCCCATCAAACTTCCATCTCAATTGTCTCAGCCCCATCAAGCTTCCTTCTCAGGTGTCTCTCAGCCCCATCAAGCTTCCTTCTCAAGTGTCTCTCAGCCCCATCAAGCTTCCTTCTAAGTGTCTCAGCCCCATCAAGCTTCCTTCACATGTGTCTCAGCCCCATCAAGCTTCCTTCTCTTGTGTCTCTCAGCCCCATCAAGCTTCCTTCTCAAGTGTCTCACAGCCCCATCAAACTTCCTTCTCAAGTGTCTTACAGCCCCATCAAACTTCCTTCTCAAGTGTCTCACAGCTCCATCAAACTTCCTTCTCAAGTGTCTCAGCCCCATCAAGCTTCCTTCTCCAGTGTCTCAGCCCAATCAAGCTTCCTTCTTAAGTGTCTCAGCCCCATCAAGCTTCCTTCACATGTGTCTCAGCCCCATCAAGGTCTCAGCCCCATCAAACTTCCTTCTCAAGTGTCTCAGCCCCATCAAGCTTCCTTCACATGTGTCTCTCAGCCCCATCAAGCTTCCTTCACATGTGTCTCTCAGCCCCATAAAGCTTCCTTCACATGTGTCTCTCAGCCCCATCAAGCTTCCTTCACATGTGTCTCACAGCCCCATCAAACTTCCTTCTCAAGTGTCTCAGCCCCTTCAAGCTTCCTTCTCAAGTGTCTCAGCCCTATCAAGCTTCCTTCACATGTTTCTCTCAGCCCTATCAAGCTTCCTTCACATGTGTCTCTCAGCCCCATCAAGCTTCCTTCTCAAGTGTCTCTCAGGCCCATCAAGCTTCCTTCACATGTGTCTCTCAGCCCCATCAAACTTCCTTCTCAAGTGTCTCAGCCCCATTAAGCTTCCTTCTCAAGTGTCTCAGCCCCATCAAGCTTCCTTCACATGTGTCTCTCAGCTCCATCAAGCTTCCTTCTCAAGTGTCTCTCAGCCCCATCAAGCTTCCTTCTCAAGTGTCTCAGCCCCATCAAGCTTCCTTCACATGTGTCTCTCAGCCCCATCAAACTTCCTTCTCAAGTGTCTCACAGCCCCATCAAACATCCTTCTCAAGTGTCTCTCAGCCCCCTCAAGCTTCCTTCTCAAGTGTCTCAGCCCCATCAAGCTTCCTTCACATGTGTCTCAGCCCCATCAAGCTTCCTTCTCTTGTGTCTCTCAGCCCCATCAAACCTCCTTCTCAAGTGTCTCAGCCCCATCAAGCTTCCTTCACATGTGTCTCTCAGCCCCATCAAGTTTCCTTCACATGTGTCTCTCAGCCCCGTCAAGCTTCCTTCACATGTGTCTCTCAGCCCCATCAAGCTTCCTTCACATGTGTCTCTCAACCCCATCAAGCTTCCTTCTCTTGTGTCTCTCAGCCCCATCAAGCTTCCTTCTCAAGTGTCTCTCGGCCCCATCAAGCTTCCTTCTCAAGTGTCTCTCAGCCCCATCAAGCTTCCTTCTCAAGTGTCTCTCAGCCCCATCAAGCTTCCTTCACATTTGTCTCTAAGCCCCATCAAGCTTCCTTCTCAAGTGTCTCTCAGCCCCATCAAGCTTCCTTCACATGTGTCTCTCAGCCCCATCAAGCTTCCTTCTCAAGTGTCTCACAGCCCCATCAAACTTCCATCTCAAGTGTCTCACAGCCCCATCAACCTTCCTTCTCAAGTGTCTCAGACCCATCAAGCTTCCTTCTCAAGTGTCTCAGCCCCATCAAGCTTCCTTCTCAAGTGTCTCACAGCCCCATCAAGCTTCCTTCTCAAGTGTCTCAGCCCCATCAAGCTTCCTTCACATGTGTCTCAGCCCATCAAGCTTCCTTCTCTTGCGTCTCTCAGTCCCATCAAGCTTCCTTCTCAAGTGTCTCACAGCCCCATCAAACTTCCTTCTCAAGTGTCTCACAGCTCCATCAAACTTCCTTCTCAAGTGTCTCAGCCCCATCAAGCTTCCTTCTCAAGTGTCTCTCAGCCCCATCAAGCTTCCTTCTCAAGTGTCTCAGCCCCATCAAGCTTCCTTCACATGTGTCTCAGCCCCATCAAGCTTCCTGCTCTTGTGTCTCTCAGCCCAATCAAAAATCCTTCTCAAGTGTCTCAGCCCCATCAAGCTTCCTTCACAAGTGTCTCTCAGCCCCATCAAGCTTCCTTCTCAAGTGTCTCAGCCCCATAAAGCTTCCTTCACATGTGTCTCTCAGCCCCATCAAACTTCCTTCTCAAGTGTCTCACAGCCCCATCAAACATCCTTCTCAAGTGTCTCTCAGCCCCCTCAAGCTTCCTTCACATGTGTTACAGCCCCATCAAGCTTCCTTCACATGTGTCTCAGCCCCATCAAGCTTCCTTCTCTTGTGTCTCTCAGCCCCATCAAACTTCCTTCTCAAGTTTCACAGCCCCATCAAGCTTCCTTCACATGTGTCTCTCAGCCCCATCAAGCTTTCTTCACATGTGTCTCTCAGCTCCATCAAGCTTCCTTCACATGTGTCTCTCAGCCCCATCAAGCTTCCTTCGCATGTGTCTCACAGCCCCATCAAACTTCCTTCTCAAGTGTCTCAGCCCCATCAAGCTTCCTTCTCAAGTGTCGCAGCCCCATCAAGCTTCCTTCACATGTGTCTCTCAGCCCCATCAAGCTTCCTTCACATGTGTTTCTCAGCCCCATCAAGCTTCCTTCTCAAGTGTCTCTCAGCCCCATCAAGCTTCCTTCGCATGTGTCTCTCAGCCCCATCAAACTTCCTTCTCAAGTGTCTGAGCCCCATCAAGCTTCCTTCTCAAGTGTCTGAGCCCCATCAAGCTTCCTTCACATGTGTCTCTCAGCCCCATCAAGCTTCCTTCTCAAGTGTCTCTCAGCCCCATCAAGCTTCCTTCTCAAGTGTCTCAGCCCCATCAAGCTTCCTTCACATGTGTCTCTCAGCCCCATCAAACTTCCTTCTCAAGTGTCTCACAGCCCCATCAAACGTCCTTCTCAAGTGTCTCTCAGCCCCCTCAAGCTTCCTTCTCGGGTGTCTCAGCCCCATCAAGCTTCCTTCACATGTGTCTCAGCCCCATCAAGCTTCCTTCTCTTGTGTCTCTCAGCCACATCAAACTTCCTTTTCAAGTGTCTCAGCCCCATCAAGCTTCCTTCACATGTGTCTCTCAACCCCATCAAGCTTCCTTCACATGTGTCTCTCAGCCCCGTCAAGCTTCGTTCACATATGTCTCTCAGCCCCATCAAGCTTCCTTCACATGTGTCTCTCAACCCCATCAAGCTTCCTTCTCTTGTGTCTCTCAGCCCCATCAAGCTTCCTTCGCAAGTGTCTCTCAACCCCATCAAGCTTCCTTCTCAAGTGTCTCTCAGCCCCATCAAGCTTCCTTCTCAAGTGTCTCTCAGCCCCTCAAGCTTCCTTCACATTTGTCTCTCAGCCCCATCAAGCTTCCTTCTCAAGTGTCTCTCAGTCCCATCAAGCTTCCTTCACAAGTGTCTCTCAGCCCCATCAAGCTTCCTTCACAGGTGTCTCTCAGCCCCATCAAGCCTCCTTCACATGTGTCTCTCAGCCCCATCAAGCTTCCTTCACATGTGTCTCTCAGCCCCATCACGCTTCCTTCAAGCTTCCTTCACATGTGTCTCTCAGCCCCTTCAAGCTTCCTTCACATGTGTCTCTCATCCCCATCAAGCTTCCTTCTCAAGTGTCTCAGCCCCATCAAGCTTCCTTCTCAAGTGTCTCTCAGCCCCATCAAGCTTCTTTCTCAAGTGTCTCTCAGCCCCATCAAGCTTCCTTTACATGTGTCTCTCAGCCCCATCAAGCTTCCTTCTCATGGGTCTCTCAGCCCCATCAAGCTTCCTTCTCTTGTGTCTATCAGCCCCATCAAGCTTCCTTCTCTTGTGTCTCTCAGCCCCATCAAGCTTCCTTCTCATTGGTCTCTCAGCCCCATCAAACTTCCTTCTCTTGTGTCTTCTTTGCCACAATTAGTTTATAAATGTAGTTATATTATAAAGAGGTTGTATGTTAGTTGTAGTGTTAGCGTTCTAGTTCCGTTGTGTGCGAGTGACGCAGCACGCACGGAACTAGACGCGTTGATAGTGCGCATGCGCGAACCGCGGTTCGCGCCATACAGAGCGGCTCGGAACGCGCAGAACCAGTCGCCCGGCGCTCTTCCTGCAATTACTCTGATAATTGAGTAAAAGCATTTCTGCCCACTAGCACGTGTCCAGCAGCCTTCTTCCAGGTGGGAACCACATCATTACAGTGGCGACGAGGAGTGGGATCTCCCACACACACACACCTCCAAAAAAAAAATAAAAAAAAATCCAAGGAGCATGGAGGTGTAGGAAGAAGCAGGACAGCGCGGCTATATTCGTACTGACCACTCACGCAAGTGGACACAGGCGGCAGAACGCACAGGAAGAGCGCGGCCGAGGTGCAACAGATGGAACAGCGTTCACCACGTGCCCAGGAGCCAGGCTGCACTGCACCCTGCACAGAAACACGGTAAGGGAGAAGCAGTGCCACAGCCCTGGCTGAACAAAGTGACCGAGGTGAAGGGGGGAGGAGCGAACCCCACACCAGCACGTCGCAAGAACGGGACACCAACGCGCCAGGCTGCCCCAGGAACCAAGGAGGGAACGCCAGTGCGCCAGGCAGCCCCACGAACCAGGGAGGCGAACCAGAAGTACAAGCCAAGATGAGCAACCAAGCCTCCTCGCTCACAGCGCCGATTCCGTTCCTGCCCAAACCAGGTGAACCCCAGATGAAATGGGAGGACTGGAGGGAGTATTTCAAGAATTACCTTGAAGCCTTTGAAGATGAAAACGGAGAAGAATTCTCTAGCGCGAGAAGAAAACGGATACTCCTACACAACTTAGGCCCCGAAGGGATAAGAGTATTCACGAATATAGTACCCGCGACTTGACAGGCAGCCGACGTAGATGTCTTTAAACACGCTTTAGAAGACCTAGACACCCACTATCGCCCGGCGGTATGTGTCTCCATAGATTGTTTCAACTTTCAACAGAGGAAACAAGGTGAAGGGGAGTCCATCGACGATTACGTCGCTGCATTACGAAGACTGGCGATTACGTGCAGGTATGGGGAGTCCCAGGACGACTTTATCAAGGACCAAATTGTGATGCACACCACCAACAAGACCGTACAGGACAAGTTGTGGGCGCACGGAGAAGCGACGCTAAAGGAGGTTATAGCGATGGTGAAGAAGGCGTAGCTCTTGAAACGATGTGCCGAAGCAGCAAAAAGGGACAGTGCGCAGAGGCTCATGGTCAACAAGGTGGACGACGCGGAGCCCTCAGGGAGATACAAAATGGCGCCCAGGGAAGGTAGAGGAACCAACAAATGGGCGGGAAAGCCAAACCAGCCAGGGAAACAGTCCACCGACAACAAGTCAATGTGCTACAGGTGTGGCAGCACATCCCACACAGCCAAAGACAGGCACTGCCCGGCGTTCCGTGCCAAATGCATGTTCTGTGGGCTAATTGGACATTACGAGAAAGTCTGTCGCGGAAAGGGAAGAAGTCGGTGATAAAACACATAGCACAATCGCAGCTGGTAGACCAAGCAGGCGAGGAAACAGATGAAGATGACCAAGTGCTATGCATCGAAGAACAGGTGTTGGACATTGCCATCAAACGCTACGACAAACCGCATGCGTACATGCTAATAGGGGGAGTGAGGATCAAAATTGCAATTAACTCCAGATCCCCGTAGACCATTGTTCAGCGGTCAGTGTGGGAGGAAGAATTCAGACCCATCCTGGGTCCCAAATTGGAACCACCAGACGTACGACCAATCTCATACACAAACAACCTGATCCCCATGGTCGGATACAGGAGCCTGAAATTCGAATTCAGAGGAAGGACAGTGACTTGCAAACTATACGTGGCGGAGAAAGGCCCCTCAGTCTTCGGATGGGGAGATCAAGGGGACCTAGGAATCAAACTTGACCCAGGAGGCAAAGAGCAAATACTGCTGACGGACGGAGTCAACTGGCCGGACCGGGAGAAAGTTAGGAAAGACTATCCCAAAGTGTTCGGAGGTACGGTCGGTAAGCTGGAGAAATTCATGCACAAGATCATACTAAATGAGAACGCCCGACCGGTGTCCCACAAGGTCCGAAATGTGCCCATAGCGGTTAAAGAGGCAGTGCAACAAGAACTACGCCGGCTGGAAGAACAAGGAATAATTGAGCCCATAGACAGCTCGGAATGGTTGGCCCCCCTAGTGGTAGCCAGGAAACCCAACGGCAAAGTATGTTTGTGCGTGGACCTCCGGGAGCTAAACAAGTGCCTGATAGTCGAGAAATTTCCTCTACCCCGTATCAAGGAGATGTTGGCCAGAACGAGAGGAGTGAAGTGGTTCTCAACAGTGGACCTCACGTCCGCATATCATCAAATTGACTTGCATCCCTCTAGCAGGAAGCTCACGGCGTTTATCACGCCCTACGGATGCTATCAATTCCGCAGGATGCCCTTCGGATTGGCGTCAGCAGCGGCGGTGTTTCAAAAGCTCATGCATCGCCTGTTTAAGGATGTCGAAGGCATCCAGTACTTCCAGGACGACATCTTAATAATGGGGATGGATCGTGAGGACCATGACAACAAACTGAACAAAGTACTGGGAGTGCTGCAAGAGAAAGATCTAACGGCGGAGTGGGAAAAGTGCAAGTTAGGTATGACGTCCATCACCTACCTGGGACATGAGCTAGGTGGACAAGGGATCACTCCCAAAAGAGAGAACGTAAAAGCTATTTGTGAAGCCAGAGCTCCAGTCAACAAGGATGAAGTGCGGTCATTCCTGGGAATGGCCGAGTACTACAGTAAATTTGTCCAGCACTTTGCCACAAAGACCTACAAACTGAGACAAGACCATGTTCCTCTGAGACGAAGAGGCACAGAAGGAGTTTGATGAACTGAAAAGAGACATCAGCAAGGCGGTGCCCTTGCATGGACACGACCCCACAGGTAAACGATCCTGACCACTGATGCCAGCGAAAGGGTTTAGGAGCCGTCCTTGCACAGGAAAGAGATGACAACACTGTAGAAACCCTCAGCTTTGCTTCCAGGGGGTTGTCCCCCACGGAACAGAAGTTCAGCATGATTGAGAAGAAAATGCTGGCTGCCACATGGGCCATGGGGAAGTTCAGGCAGTTCCTGTGGGGCACGAGGTTTCACTTACAGACTGACCACAAACCGTTAGTTAAGGTGCTCACCTCAAGTGGGCATGCTACAGCCACCCCACGAATAGCCAAGATGACTCTTAAGCTGCTGGAGTACACGTATGACGTGGTGTACATACCTGGCACGCGCAACAAGGTAGCTGACTATCTTAGCAGGGCCTCAGCCATGGAAGAGGCCCCGATCCACATGGCAGAGAACGAAGAGATGGTAGCAGTGATGGAGGACACAGAAAGTGCCATCAGCAAATAAGAGTGGGCACAAGCATATGAGGAGGACGAAGACATTCTGGAGGTCAAGAGCTGTCTCATCAGAGGTTGGCCGGACAAGAAAAGACAAAAAGAGACACTTAGAAAGTTTTATGAAGTGTGGGAGGAGTTATCAATGTGTGACACGGGTACCTTCCTGTATCGAGTCGATAAAGTTGTACCCCCTGAGAAAGTGATTCCCATCCTCCTGTGTCAACTGCACGAAGGTCATCTCGGCATTGTAAAGACCAAATTGAGAGTGAAACAAATGTACTGGTGGCCGGGCATGGACATCCAAGTAGAGAGGCATGTGAGGGACTGCGTCCAGTGCCAAGGTGCCGACAAGGTGCTCAAACCGTTAAGACCAGCGTTAGGAAGATTTGACCTGCCCTGTAACCCCTGGGAAGAAGTCGCCGTTGACATCCTAGGGCCAGTACTGGATAACCAAGGGACCGCAAAGTACCTGTGTGTGTTGATAGACAAATACTCTAAGTGGCCTGAAGTGCAGGTACAAAAGGAAATTGATTCTGAGGTGGTGATCAAGTTTCTCACCTCCGTGTTCCTGAGAGAGGGAATCCCCGAACAATCCTGACCGACAACGACCCGCAATTTACTTCGGAAAAGTGGCACCGATACATGGAAAGAAATGGAATCAAGTCCAAACACACCTCAGTATACCACCCGGCTAGCAATGGACAGGTGGAAAGATTTAACTGTGTCCTCATGTGATCTATACAAGCGGCAATCATGCAAGGAAAAGACTGGGAGACTGAAATCCAGAGGATGATGTGGGCATATAGTATCACTCCCTCAGTGACAGGGTACAGCCCCTTCCAAATCTTAAGAGGCAGGCACCTGTTCACGAAAGACAATGTAGTTTGGAGAGAAAAAACCATCACCAGCAAGTGGTCCCCGGCCGTGGTCCAACACAACCTGGAGAAAGCCCAAAAAATCTACACCGAATATTACAACAGGAGAAGGAATGTAACTGAAACAGCGCTGGAAAGAGGTGAGTGGCTGAGAGTTAAGTAGGCGGCACTGAGAAAGAAAGGAGAAAGCAAGTACAGCCCACCCCTGCGAGTGGAAGAAGTTTATGACAGAGCCGCGTTGCTCAGTGACGGAAAACGGTGGTCACAAGATCGCATGGCAAAGATCAATAGAATTGTGCGATGGCCAGCGGACGAAGGAGATGAACCGCAAGATCAAAGGCAGAGGAGTGATGCAACAGAAAGGACAGTAGAGAGTAAAGATCTGGGAGGAGAAGGAGTGCACGTAGAGAGAGAAGACCGGGAAAGACCGAGTGTGGAGGAAACTACAGCTGGAAAGGAGGTGACGCCCAAGGAAGTGAACCGGGTCTGCGGAGAGAAGAAACTATGAGCCCTTCGCCAGGTGTCCAAGAAACCTCCGCACTCGTGCTGGAAGGGTAGTTGTCAGACCTGCCTATTTCAGAGACTTTGAATGAAAAGACTATTGAACTTTCCGGCATTTGTATTGTTGTATAAAAAGGGGAGATATGTAGTGTTAGCGTTCTAGTTCCGTTGTGTGCGAGTGACGCAGCACGCAGGGAACTAGACGCGTTGATAGTGCGCATGCGCGAACGGCGGTTCGCGCCATACAGAGCGGCTCGGAGCGCGCAGAACCAGTCGCCTGGCGCTCTTCCTGCAATTACTCTGATAATGAGAAATTTCCTAGTTATCACAAAGGAAAGTTTCAATTCTATTAGGGATGCGGACGCGAGGATTTTTCTAGTCCTTTCTCCATTTTATTGGACAGCAAGTTAAAAGTAAGAAAAAACATTAAAACCATGGACTACCCAAACCAACATGGCAGCGGTAGTCCTGGTAACACATCAACCAATCAGAGTCCATCAATTAGCATATAGGGAATCCCAGCCGTTAGTCCTTCCTCTTTCTTGGGTGCTGCCGCAGGAAAGAAGTCATCCATCCACTAGTCCACTTTCTGATCGGAGCCTAGGGAAGAGAAACAATAATAATATCTTGTCCAGAACAATGTAGAACGAAGTCAAGAACATTGCAATGGAGTAAATAAACAAATTGCAGAAAGAAGAAAACATAATTACACAGTAAAACAATGTGTACATGAAGACATAGGATAAAAAGGTACTTCCCTTAGACGAAGTAAAATCATCAGAATCCAGTCTTGGGAGGGAAGGCTCGATAAAGCCTGGGTGGGAAAATCCTCTCCTCCGCGTCCTTAATAGAATTGAAACTTTCCTTTGTGATAACTAGGAAATTTCTCATTCTATGTCAGGAAGCGGAGGCGAGGATTTTGCTCGTTCAAAGCTTACTCACCACCAACGGATTGGTTGAAAGTAGAACTTTTTAAAAGTTGAATCCGAAGACCAATCCGCTGCATTCATGATATCTTCCAGGCGTCCCCCAACCTGTACAGCCTTGGAAGCCATTGCACCTCTAGTGGAATGAGCCCCAAAGTCAGTGATATTAATTCCAGCTTCGGACATAATCCACCTGAACCATCTGGCAATGGTGGAAGAGGAAATTACTTTGAAAGGTTTTTTAACCGCAATAAGCAGTTGTCTCTCGCCCGGAGGGCGGAACTCAAGAGTAACATCCTCATAAGTTTTGCGGCAACGAACAACACAGAGCTTTGGTGAATCTGGGAAAGCTGGGTAAGTTACTGACCTGGTATTACATTTAGTTCTTCTTGAAACAGTAAACGTAACCCCTTCCGGGGTAAAAACCCTGGCCGAGATATCCAGAACCCGAACATCCGAAGCACGCTTACAAGAAATCAGGCAGAGAAGAATCGCCAATTTGGCAGAAAGTTCCTTGCGCGAAAGGTACTGATTATCCTGCCAGGACTTAAGAAAATTCAAAACCACATTAACATCCCATAACCCAGAATAATGGCGTTCTGGGGGACGTGAAAGGCGAATGCCCTTGAGGAGTTTACAAACCCAAGGATGCTCACCCACCGGAGAGCCATCAACAAGAGCATGACCAGCAGAAATTGCCGACCTGAAAGAGTTAATGGTGCTGTATGCCAATTTCTTTTTGAAAAGATCAGCGAGGAAGTAATCACGTCAGTGAAAGAGGAGCCCATGGGATCCAGGTGTTTTGCCACACACCAACGAACCCATCTGTTCCATGCTGATCTATAACGCTTAGTGGTGTTAGGGGCCCAGGCTCCTCTAATGAGGAGCTCAGCGTCTTTCGAAAGTGAGTCACAAGACCAACGTCCCCTGAAATCCTCCAGGCCATTAGATGTAGATGGCCCTGGAGAACCAGAGGATGCGGGTGACCCAAAGGATCCGTCAGAAAGTGATCGAACGACGGTAACCGAAGAGGTTTGTCCCAGGACAGCTCTAGAAGAGAAGGAAACCAGCATTGAGCTTTCCGGATTGGTGTGATCAGAATCAGAGATGCTCTCTGTCTGCGGACCTGAGCCGCTACCCTCTGAATGAAAAGGAAAGGAGGAAACGCATAAGCTGGAAACTGGGACCAGTCCTGTAGGAAGGCATCCACTGCTTCCGCACCCGGGTCCGGTTTCCAGCTGTAGAAGCGGGGAAGGTGGGCGTTCCACCTGGACGCAAATAAGTCCATCACTGGAAGACCCCAAAGGTCCGAAATTCTCTTGAATACCGAAGGATCCAGCCTCCAATCGCTGGCATCCCGAAAATTCCTGGACTGCCAATCCGCCACTATGTTCAGATCGCCTGGGAGATATTCCGCCGTGACTGAAATCTGACGAAGAAGGCAATAATTCCAGAAGTCCTTCGCAAGATCCGCTAGGACCTTGGAATGAGTGCCGCCCAAACGATTGATATACCTGACCGCAGTCGTGTTGTCCATCCGGAGAAGAATACAACACGAGACCTTGGTCGTGGTGAAAGAGCGGATTGCGAAAGAACCCGCGAGGAGCTCCAAGCAATTGATGTGGAGGTGAAGTTCTTCCTCCGTCCACCTGCAGCCCACCGAGAGGGAGCCGCACCGGGCACCCCAACCCTGGCGACTGGCATCTGACTCGATCACAAGATCCGGACGGGAACCGAAAATCGCCTTCCCGTTCCACGCATCCATGTGATCCAACCACCAAAGAAGTTCTGACCGGGCTTCCAAATTTAAGGAAATCAGCTCTGAGTAAGTGAGACCCTTGTGAAGGTGAAACGCTTTTAGTCTCTGAAGAGCCCTGTAATGAAGAGGGCCTAGAAAAAAGGCCTGGTTCGATGAAGACAGTAAGCCCACAATCCTGGCCAGTTGACGGAGGGAAATTCGATCCCGACGGAGAACTTTGCGAATCTCCTTCTTGATCTTGGAAATCTTTTGAGAAGGAAGATGAAGCGTTGCATCCGTAGTTATGATCAGAAATCCAAGGAAAGTCATTTCCTGACGAGGATTTAAATCTGACTTCTGGGCATTGATGATGAAGCCCAGTGACTGAAGAAGGGAAATTGTAACCTGAAGATGGTGAAGAAGGAGGTCCTTGGACTGATTCATTAAAAGAATGTCGTCCAGGTAAATTATTAGACGAATCCCCAGGGTACGGAGATGTTCTACCACCGGGCGCAGGAGCTTGGTAAAGCACCAAGGTGCTGAGGAAAGACCAAAGAGGAGCGAACGAAATTCGTAAATCTGATCCTTCCACAGAAACTGGAGGAACCGACAATGAGGAGGATAGATTGGAACCGAAAGATAAGCATCCTTCAGATCGAAGCGAACCAACCAATCGTTTTGCAACAGAAGGTCTCTCAAAAGATGGATGCCCCCCATCTTGAAATGTCTGTAAATCAGCCATTCGTTGAAGGAGCGGAGGTTGATCACCGGTCTGAATCCTTTGCCCTTCTTTTCCACTAGGAAGATGTTGCTGAGGAAAGCGTTTGGGTGGAGCACAGAGGGAATGATGGCACCTTTTTGTAACATAGCCCGAACCTCCAAGTCTATAAGCTCTTGTTCTGTGACTGAAAAAACTAGAGGACGAGGACGAGAGAGTTGAACGGAGGAATCGTAAAACTCGATGTAAAACCCCTGAACGGTCTCCAGAACCCAGGAATCTGATGTTATCGACGACCAGGCCTGGGGAAACAACGCTAACCTTCCCCCCATTCGAACCAGAGAAATGATGCAAAATCTTACCATTAAATCCTCTGGAGTTGGACTGGTTGCCACCACGTCCCCTGCCTTGGCCTCTGCCTCCTCTGGAAGGGTAAATGGTACCCTGACGCCCATCATTCCAGCCGTTGTTTCTTCTGGATTGACCTCTATTGGGGACTTGCTGGAATTGACGGCCGGAAGAGCGACCCCTGCCTCTGCCGGCCCCGCCAAAAACCTTTTTGGGAAAAAACTTCTTCATAGAAGCCTGAGCTTTGTCTAGGGCAGAAAAAGTAGCAACGAACTTCCCTAACTCCTTCACAAAGGGGTCCCCAAACAAAGCACCCTGCGCAATCAGGCCCGCCTCTGATGACGACAACTCTCCCAGTTTTGGGTCAATTTTTAGTAACAAGGATCGTCGACGCTCCGCTGAAAGCGCACAATTGGCATTGCCAAGAAGGCACATAGCCCTTTGCGACCAACCAGCAATGTCATCTACCGAAAGAGGCATGCCTGACTCTTTAGAACGTTGGGCCAATTCAATTATTTTCGTCAGAGGACCAACGACATCCAAAAGTTTATCCTGACAGGCTTTACAAGACCTATCTATACCCTTCTTAGGGTCCTTGATATACTTGGCAAAAAAAGGTGCACAACTTTGGATCAATTTCAGGGGTGCATGCCACCCTAAAGGGAAGAGAAGGGCGTGGGCACTCAGAAAGCAGGCGTAAACGTACATCCTGAGGTAAAGGTTGTCGCAGCTTAGCAGCGACATAATCAGCAGTAGACTGCTCACGAAACCATTCTGATGACCTGGGTCTAAAAATAGTAGATGGGTCAAACATATTAGGAGGCACAAGATCACCCTCCGAATAACTAGGCGCACTAGGTTTTGGGCTCCAAGACCTGCTCACATCTGAAAAATCCTCTGAGGAAGCGTCCTCATCCTCATCTACATAATCGTCCTCTTCCACATCTCCCTCATTGGGAAACCCTTCCTCCGGGTCAAGGTCCTGGGTGGCAAAACCACCAGTCTCTCCGGGTGAGTCATCCCCCCGGTAGGGTGCGCTTCTTAGCGTGCGCGCACTCTTACGAAAGACTTCAGATAATTTGCTGAAGCCCTCCAGGTGCCCCGCGTCACGCTTCCTGGCCGTACGTGATGGAACACAAGGAACACCACTGGGCCCTGCCCCGCTGTCCCCAAAAACACCCGAATCAGTCTTGAAAACATGGGCTGACAGCTTATTTACACTGTCCTGCAGAGGTGCCAGAGCCTGTGCTATCGCAGAAGAGAAAAGCCTGTCCACCTCTGCAGGAGGGTGCGAAAGGGGCAGTTGTGGTTGATCATTAGGATTCACCACCTCAACAGTAGAAGGACTGGACTGCATTTTAGCAGAAAAACTGGTACCCATAAACAAACACCCCAACTATATATAAGGGGAAGCCCCTCACACAGGTACCATACAGGCTAACAATTATACAAAGCCTGAAATACAAATTTACTGACTGAAAATAAAAGGCAATATTCAAAACCAGTCAGAGAAATAATTCTTGCCGTCAAAACACAGCGTCAGTGTGAGGGAAGAGGCAAAAATAATCGAAGCGCAAAGCCTCAGCGCGTTTCCACTCAAGCGCGAATAGCGCTGAGGAGAACAGCCGGTCGGCGTCAGAAGCCGACACCAGGACCGTGCACGCGCGTAAGGGAAACGTTCGGGCTAAAAGCCTACAGCGTCAAATACACCATAAAACAGCCTATAACAAAGGCGAAGTCAAAGGCAAGTCATAAAATACATCCAAACAAAGCTGTCTACACTCAAATTCAAAACTGCCACGACAAAGATCAAGCTGAGGTAAAACGTGACTTATCTTGCCGAGGCAGCAATGGAGAAAGAGGAAGGACTAACGGCTGGGATTCCCTATATGCTTATTGATGGACTCTGATTGGTTGATGTGTTGCCAGGACTACCGCTGCCATGTTGGTTTGGGTAGTCCATGGTTTTAATGTTTTTTCTTACTTTTAACTTGCTGTCCAATAAAATGGAGAAAGGACTAGCAAAATCCTCGCCTCCGCTTCCTGACATAGACTTGAATAAAAGCATTTCGCCCACAAGCACGTGTCCAGCAGCCTTCTTCCAGGTGGGAACCACATTATTACATTAGTGACCTTTCATTTCAGTCGTTTCTCATTATTTTCAAAATATGTTTAGTGTTTCTCAATGTTCAAAATATGGACATTTCTGATATTTATTTCTTCCAATGCACTTCATTCGATGATTTTTCTAAATGCAGAAAGTGCTACCCTGAGTGTCACACGTTTGTCAGCTGAATGAGACTCCTCTTCACAAGTACATTGAAACCATTGAAATGTTCTGGTTCAGACTGCAGGCATCAGAAATGAAGAGGCTGAACACTGCCGCTGCCTCAGAGAGGAATGTTTGAGAACCACCGACTCCGAGAACAAGGTTGTGTCTCATCACTGCGCATGCGCAAGCCCGCCCGTCATCACTGCGCATGCGCAGCACCATGCGTTATCATTGCGCATGTGCGGAGCAAAGACTTGACTTCCTATCGCAGACTAATCTCACTGCGCGGTGCCTCAGAAAGGAATGTGCGCCATTGTATAAAAGAACCACCGACTCCAAGAACAGGGTACCATCTCATAACTGCGCTTGCGCAAGACGGTGCGTCATCACTGCGCACAAGACACTACTCGTACCTGCTCACATACATTGGTGCTGTAGTGCCTCGCAGCCCGTGTATCAAAGCTCATACGGTGACATTGTTTTCCTTGAGGGAAGTCAGGCGAGGGCATCTCTTTATCGTGGCTCACGTGCTCCTGACCGCCCACCAAACCACATGACCGCGTCGCATAACTGCGCATGCGCAGGGCCGCGCGTTCATTTCTGCGCATGTGCGGAGAGAAGACACTACTTCCTACCGCTCTCGTGCTCCTGACCTCCCCCCGCCACCCAAACAACATCATGGCGGCGTCTCTGAGGCCAAGGAGCTGAGAGGCCCAAACAGGGCCCTGCTGCAGCCCCGGTGGGGACAGCTGCCATCCTGGGGCCAGGAGGTTAAAAATAATCCTGTCCAGAGAGCAGCAGCGGGCATCTGTTGGAGGTATATTCTTCGTTCTTTGTCGAATGACATTATCACCAGAATTGAGTTATCTTCTGTCTTCGTAAGTGGCCCTGCTTTAAAATAGGAACTACTACCATTGCAGTCATCCAGAATGTGAACACATTTTGGGTCCGTAAAGGAAATGAATCTTGGTGAAAGCTTCTGTCAAAAGCGTCCTTACTTTGCACTGGAGGGCAATGGGGTATGACCAGGGCCGGTTACAAGAAGAAGTTATGAAAACGGAAAATGCAAGAAAAAAACAATTGAGCTTTCTTTAATGATTTACAAAGTGTCAAACATAAACCACTGACATTTTACTCATAAATACCCTGAAAGCCTATAAATGTCACATATGGGCAAACTGAAAACCTGTCCACTCTGCCCAAACCATCCAGAAACCAGAGCACCCACCCCTAACTTAAACAACTTACTGAAACTACAGAAAATGAGTTAATTGGCTGCTGAGATCCAGTTTCTCTGTGCAGGGAGAGACACACAGCAGACTAATCACAGGGCTCTCCCTCAGCAGACCATTCACAGGGCTCTCCCTCACACACTTAAATAACATCCTGCTACTTCCTCAAGTGGCAATTGCTCCGACCAACTGCCATCACCTGTCAACCTGGTGTAGTCAATACCAATTTTGCATAATCTGCATGGTGGGGGTGAGATTATGTCTCGTTAGTGTCCTTACATTTCTGGTGCTTTTAAGCAATTTTAAGATACAATTAGAGCTTTTCGTTGCTCAGTGGATAGTAATTTATAATATTTGTTTGTTTCCTTCATCTTCATTGCTTGATTTTGCTCGCGAGAAAGTGTCACTCATAGTCTTTGAAATGTCACTCCTTATTACACTAAAATTATAAAAATGTCACACATCGCAAGCTGCAACCTTGGCAGCTATGCTGCTCAATACACAATGGCACAATCTTACAGTTTCATGTCCTTCGCTATTCTCAGCGCATGCGCAGTCATAGCCACTTGTAACATACCGTGTGTGCTGCGCATGCGCAGCTACAGCTCATCAGAGTTGTTGTCATGGCGGCGCCTCCAGAGCCCGAGTCCCTCGGTGTGTCTCCTCCCCTCGGCCAGGCCCCACTGCCCCCCCTCAGGGCAGCTCCTCCCTCGCCGCCCGAACGCACAAAAGAGTTAAGGTATGACATGGCCTCGTGGCAGCGGTCAAGAGCATTAAAGTATGAGAACTGAAAGGAGGCGGGCCTGTGGATGTGCTGACGGGGACTGTCAGGGGCGGGGCCTGTGGGTAAGGGCGTGGTCTGTGTATGTGGGGGCGGAGTCTGAGTCAGTGGGCGGGATCCGTGGATATTAGGGCGGGGTCAAAACAATAAACCTGCCCAGCCTGGGGGCATTGAATGGTTATTTCCAGAGTGCACATGAATGCTCCTCCTCTGCCAGGGGCGGGTCCGGGCGGCAGCACCGCGGCACCATTCCTATCACCCACCACAGGTTAGGTTGGGAACTGCAAGGGGCGGGGCCTGTGGGGGCGGGGCCTGTGAGTGGGAATGCGCCTCCTCTGCCGGGGGCGGGGCCTGTGGGTGTGGGTTGGGGTCTGTGGGGCATGGTCAGTGAATGTTGGAGCGGGGCCTGTGGTGTGAATGCTCCTCCTCTGCCGGGGGCAGGTCCGGCCGGGCCGAGCTGCGCTCTCGCTGGCGGCGGCACGGCAGCGACATTCTTACCACCCACCACAGAACTTAGGTTGGGAACTGCATAGGGGCGGGTCTGGGAGTGTGGTCTGTGGGTGGGGGCGGGTCTGGGTTTGGGGGCGGGGTCAAAACAATAAACCTGCCCAGACTGGAGGCCCTGTGCGACCAGAATTTGGAACTCGCTTCCTCCGTACCTCCACACTGCCACCTCTTTCCGCATGTTCCGAAAGGATTTTAGAACTCTTCTCTTTCAAAGACACGGCTACCAATAACTGACTGTTTCGTGTTCCTCACTGGAGAACTAGTTTGTCCTTACGCTTAAATTGTGGAATGTGTTTTTTTGGAACCATAATCGCGCCAACTTTAGTTTGCATTGTGTAATTTTTAGCGGATTTATACTCTGTAAATATGTTACCATAATATCTAATCTTATATACTTCGCTCTATTGTAAAGCGCTCTGACACCACTGGGTAAAGCATGCGCTATCGAAAAATGCCTAAATAAATCCAATGCGCTGCGACCAGGCTGTTGGAGACTCTTCGTGGCCTTGGGGCTCCCAGTCACACGTCCTCAGGTCTGTAGATTAAAGACTGTCTGCTGCTTGCAACTCAGAACTGTGGATTCCTCAGGCTCCAGCAGGCTGCTTTTGGAGGCTTCAGGCATGATAATGAATGCCGCCGTAGTCGCCGAATCTCAAGTTGCACATTCTTACCTTTCTCCTCGGCCACTGCAACCACGGACTTAACCCATTAACTGACCACATCTATAAATGATGTATTTGACACAAATGTGTCCACATGAGCATCTTTTAATTTGGCTGATCTGGGACGTGCCATGTAATAGCAATTCCCCTATATTATATCTCTAGGCACTTTTAACATATGCTTTTCACAATGAATACATCAGACCGTATGTTTTTGCATAGCTTTTCTTAATAAACAGATCTGGCATATTGCCTACAATAAAATTGATTTAAATTATTTTAGGGAGCTAGCAGCTAAGCTGAAGCCTTTTGAAAAATTTACATCCTGTTTGCCCCAGCTTCTCACTCTCCTGCGGTTTGCCCAGTACTGCGGCGGGCTGGGCAACGCTCCAAGTTAGCAGACTGTAGTTACTTTAAGTAGTTATGATAATTTATTAGCAGGCAGCTGAGATTATCCGTGTTGGGGCCTCTCACATCCTGGTTGGTACAGTCGGGTCCCACACAGGCCTCGAAAAATCTTAAAAATGTTAGAAGACTTGTAGGACAAGTGACTCAAATAATCTACTCAACCTAATTATAATGCTCTTGACCCCTAAATTGATTTCAAATGATGTGATCCTGGGCAAGTATTTTAAATTCCGCAGGATAAGACTTGAAACCTTTTTTCAAGAATAAACCTTAGCTTGTACTTTAGTCAAGGGTACTCAGATTTGAAATTGGAATTATCTTTTAATTCTCAACCACGTTGTATCCCCCCTGAGGTTTTGGCCTGAAGATGCTGAAGAGGGGCTCTTTGGCAGATATCTTTTGTTCCTTGCCTTTTGGCGCAGTGGAGGTAAGGGACCTAAAAAGTGTAGATGTGGTGTAATGGAAAGTGATTAAAACAGGTTGGGTAGTCCAAATAATTACTTTTATTCAGGTTGGCTCCTCCCCTGGTTAAAAGGAAGAGTGGCGACTATCTGAAGTAATGGTTTGGGATAACTGCGCTCTACTGTTAAGGGGTCGACATGTTTGATGCCTCATAGTCTGGAGGATCAGTGGCGATTCATCAGGACCTAGTGAAAAACTATCAGTTCGAATGTTACATGCATATTGTGCTGTGTGTTATGTACAGACCCCCCAGGATATAGCGGCATGGGTTAGTAAATTTAGCCGCACAGATATGGAAATTTAGCTGCAAAAATATGGCAATTTAGCGGCATTTTTGCGGCACTTTATTTTACTCATAATCTATCATTTTCAGCCTTATATCAATGGAAACTGTTTTAGCAGAGTATTCCGCTTTGAAATAGGCAACCTGGGATGTGGAACAGAGGAAGCAGGCCACAGGTGAAGGCTGTTATTCCTTGGAATGCAATCCTCCATTTGATTTAGTATAGGTTCTGAGAAGCCCATCAAAGATGGCCTGGTAGCAGAGCATCCCATAGGAAACGGCATTCCAGAACCTACCTTAGTGAAATTAAATATTTGCCTAAAATCACACAATTTCAGCAGGGAAGCCACGATTTTATCCACATTTTCTGGTTTCACTCTGTACAAAATAGCAAGTAAGTGGGTATCAATTTGTCTTTCCTTATGTTAAGACGTTGTTTTTAGTTTTAACCTCCTAGTGCATTCTTCTGTAGTGTTTTAAATTACTGGACTGCACCCCTCATATGAACCATACATTAGATAAGACCATTTCAACTATGCGAGCCGGAAGGGCCTCTTTGAAACCTGCTATGCAGAGACTAGATAGAAGAAACCAAAGCAAGAGAGACAATGGGTATATAAAAAAGAGTGAATGTTGTGGAAAAACAGCAAGGGCTAACAACAAAGGTTATGAAATGTGTGTGTGATTAGGGTGACCAGGTGCCCCAGATTTACCAGGACAACCCCAGTGTTTCAAATTTCAAGACATTTGGCTCATGTCACTGTTTTCATAGAGGGCTAACTGAAAGAGGCACATTTTTATGTATTCCAATGGAGGACTGGCTAGTTTCAGTTATCAGAAAGCAATTTAATTAGCAGGTATGAAACTGAAATGAAATGAAAAAGGGTTTTATTAAGCGCGACTGCTGCCCTGAGGCGTCCAGGCGCTAACAGACTAAGTCAATACCCTCCAGAAAAGAGTAAGCATGGAGTTAAACTGATTTATTAAAAAGGAAGGTTTTAAGCTGTTTGCGGAAGGTCGTCAAATTAGGATTGGATCTTAGGTGAAGGGGAAGTGAGTTCCACAGTTTGGCTGCATTGTAAGAAATTGACCGGCCACCAGCTCTAGATCTCCGAATCCGAGGGACTACCGCCAAAAAGGCGTGGAGAAAACAGAGCTGTTTTGTGGGTCTATAGGGGGTGATCAGCGTGTGATTAATTACTGGGCCAGATCTCCAATATGCTTGATGGGAGATGCACATAGATTTGAACTCAATTCTCTCCCTCACCGGGAGCCAATGCAGGGTTCTCAGCCCACGCTTCACCGATGTACTACGCGGCAGGCCAAGCAGTGCGCGTGTTGCGCAGTTCTGGGTCCGCTGGAGTTTTTGCAGACAGTAGTCAGGCGCCCCTAGATTAAGGGCGTTACTGAAATCCAGACGAGACTGGATGAGACCCTGCATAACTACCTGCTTGGCCTCAAAAGGAAGGAGTTAAAGGATTTTTTTCACCCTCCTGATGAGACCAAAGCAAGTCGTAGACAATTTAGTTGCTTGGATGTTAAAAGTCAGGGTTTTGTCCAACCACACCCCGAGAGTTTTTTATATTGTCTCTGGGTGTGGGGGGCGTGCCCAAACTAATGGGACATAACAGCTCCAAAGTGGAGGGAGCTGATGGACCCATAGGCATCAGCTCGGTCTTGTCACCGTTAAGTTTGAGACACGACTGCGTCATCCAGTTCTTGATCTGTTCTAGACAAGTTGTCAAGCTGTCCTGTGGCTGCTGGCAGTTCTTTTGCGCAAGAGAGACCACTAGCTGAGTATCGTCAAACTGTGTTTGAAATGGCAATTTATTTATTTCCTTGGCGTTTCGATGTTGATATGCACTGTTATCCCATACCCCTCAGTTGATGTAAAATAGTCGTCCTTTTAGTTTTTGAAAAGTACAGTTTTTTTGTTGTTTTCAAAATCTGGTAGTCTTATGTGTGACCAAAATAGCAAAAGAGATAGAAAGATAGACTAAGAGAATGTGAAAACTAAGTGAGAAATAGCATGAGAGAATGAAATAGGGTAAGAACCAGAGCAAAAGAGAAACAAATTAACATGAAAGTGACTACAAACTCAAGGGAATTATAGAATAGAATTAAAAAGTCAAAGGTTAGCATTTAGAATTTGTGAGATGATGGATATCAGCCAGAGATTGTCAGATATGATGCCCCCCTTATTCAGAGTGCTTAAAGGTGCACACTCTGCAAGTAGGGTGGAGAGTGAGAAAGATGAGAAGGGAGAGCAAGAGGAAACCCAAAGGTATCAGAGAACAGAGTAAAAAAGAAGAAAGAAAGAGGGTGATGCAGACAGTGGTTGAGAAGAAGAGCAAATAAGGCAAAAATAAAGAGTGAGATAAAAGGAGACAAAGATGAGGATGAGAGAAGAACACAGACACTCTCACAGACACTCTCTCACAGACACACTCTCACAGACTCTCTCACAGACACTCTCACAGACACGCTCACAGTCCCTCACAGACTCTCACAAACACTCTCTCACAGACACTCTCTCACAGACTCTCACACACACTCTCACAGACACTTTCAGACTCACAGATACTCTCTGACTCTCACAGACACTCTCTCACAGACTCTCAGACACTCGCTCACAGACACTCCCTCACAGACACTCTCAGACTCACAGATACTCTCTGTCTCTCACAGACACTGTCTCACATACTCTCACAGACACTCACAGACACTCTCTCACAAACACTCTCAGACTCACAGATACTCTCTGACTCTCACAGACACTCTCTCACAGACTCTCACAGACACTCGCTCACAGACACTCGCTCACAGACACTCACTCACAGACACTCACTCACAGACACTCACTCACAGACACTCACTCACAGACACTCCCTCACTGACACTCTCTCACAGACTCTCACAGACACTCTCTCACAGACTCTCACAGAGACTCTCTCACAAACTCTCTCTCACAGACTCTCACAAACACTCTCTCCCAGACTCTCACAGCCACACTCATCCTCTCAGACTCACTCTCCCACTATCTCTCACTGAGTGACTCACTCTCACTGACTGACTCTCTCACTTACTCTCGCAGACTCTCTTCACAAACGCTCTCACTGGTTCGCTCACTGACTCACTCTCACTGACTCACTGACTCGCTCTCTCTCACTGACTGACTCTCACTGACTGACTCTCTCTCACTGACTCTCTCTCACTGACTGACTGACTCTCGCTAAAAGGCTGACTCACTAAAAGACTGACTCTCGCTTAAAGATTGACTCTTGCTTAAAGACGGACTCACTCTCACTGACTGACTATCTTACTGACTCACTATCTTTCACTCACTGACTGACTCACTCTCATTCACTCTCACCTACTGACTCACTCTTACTGACTGTCTCTCTCCCTTTCTCACTGACTGACTAACTCTCTCACTGACTGACTCACTCTCTCACTCACTCTCACTGACTGACTGACTGACTGACCTTCACCCTCCTGTTATTTATGCCCCCATAACAAATAAAAACACAGCAAGTAACCATTGGGACAGGCAGATACAAGTTACCAGCATTGAAAGGATGAAAAAAACTCAAGACGTTATTTTTAATACTTTTATAATATGGTCGTTTAGTTGTACATAATGCTTTTTTGGTCATATCTAAGGTAACAAAAATGCTTCTGACGCTTCTTTATTATAACTTTTCAGCATGCTCCAAACTTCTGTTCAGCACAGCTTAAAGACATAGGTAAAGTCAATATCTCTGACTAAACACTTATAAGTTCCCAAAGGCGAGACCTATTGCATTGCAAATGCTTGTTAGTAGTGCTCCACAGATAAAATTGCAGCGCAGTTTCGCCATTCATTGTAGATTTGCATACTTTGCTTCAATAGTAGGCGTGGTTTGGGGCGGGATGCTACACTGCAGGTGGTGCTTACAACCCTGAGCCGGTGCATAGAGTCTGCCAAGCGCATTCACTTGCTGTAAGCTACACAAGAGGGTCTCTGATATTAGGTTGTACCAAAAGAAAAGCGCTTTGTTTAAAATTAACTCCCAATCTCTGCGAGGCTGATCGAATATCTCATGGGAGAATAGGGTGTAACAAGACATTCGGTGTACTCATCTGACGTTCGCGCTCTCTTAAAACTGGAAAATGTATTTTAAATAAAGGAAAGGGTTGGGATGCTGCGAAGGATATCCAAATTCTCTGCTGAGGAGCGCTGTGATTCTGTGCGTTAGCTTGTTCAAACTCTCTATTCTTCTTTCAGTGTCCTCCAACCCTGCCACACTCCGACTTCCACTATAGCAATGCGTTGTTAAGGTCACATTGGATCATTCTCCAGTATGACGACATTACCCAACATTTCTACTTCTTTGAAAATATAAAATACCCTTATGTTTGTCCCGAGTTGATAGTCTTTTCTCTTTTTTTGAATGAATGTTTTTATTTTGGTAAGTGCAAAGTACAATAAGAAAGTAAGAATACAAGGAACGGAAGAGCGGCAAAGCAAAACATAAATCAGGGCTAAGAGGACAATAAGATGGCAAGCAATGCAGCAATACTGCCAGCAATTACAAATTATAATACAGCGGGTACACAGTTCAGTAGGACATAGTTGCAAGGGGACACTAGGTTCAGAGGATGGTGTGCCTTTGTGGCCAGCAGGGGGTAGGTCAGCTCTAGGGGGCGTCCTGGCTAGGAGGCTGGAGACCAGCTGTCTAAAGGTGGTCTCATACTCAGGCGAGACCCCTCACGTGAATGAGGCCAGGGGTATTTTGAATACCAGTTGAGTCCACGTGAGAGGTAAGATAAGAGATGAATGGGCAAGATATCCACCGGGCAGGATCCCTGGCAGGGCCAGCGCTAGGCGTGGCCAGTGTGGGTAGCTGCCCATGGCACCGCGGCTTCAAACTACGACTTAGTCTCCAGGAGGCCATCATCCTTTTGCGAAAATGTACCATTGTACCACTTACAGGTGGGAAACGCTCTCCCTCGGGGTGTGCAACCCTGGTGCAGCTCAAGTCAGAGTCGGGCCATGGGCTGAAGGGGAAATATGACCCCCGTATCCCTTTCAGTTGCGGCAGACTGGGCAGGCCAGAGTTTGTGGCCGTGATCAGCTTTCCTTTGCTGGCATCTCTTTCCCTTATCCTAATCACCGCATCTGCACGATAATTGCAGATGCTTGAACTGGTGTGAGGTGTGAAGTGAGCCCTGCCCCTGCATGAATGAAACGCGGAGCATCCAGCAGGGCTCACAACAAACACGCATTTGCATGCAAGGGGTCTCGCATTTACGTGAGGTTGAGCTATTGGCATTGTAAATGACAATTGCTTTTATCTATGTTTTTGTTTTTAAAACGTAAATAAAAGGCCTTGTCATTTACAGTGCCAGTAGCTCTAAATCTCTCAATCGCGAGACCTATTGCATTGCAAATAAATGCTTGTTAATGTCCAGAAGAGGTCTGGGGCATTCATCTTTTAAAGTTCACAGAACACAGTCC
Organism: Lissotriton vulgaris; assembly: GCF_964263255.1. Taxonomy (NCBI): domain Eukaryota; kingdom Metazoa; phylum Chordata; class Amphibia; order Caudata; family Salamandridae; genus Lissotriton; species Lissotriton vulgaris. Next base: position 78,406,886 of record NC_141685.1, on the reverse strand, counting down.
TTTGCTTTGAAACATTAATGCTAATGGTGTCAGAAAGGCCTCTGAAATGTTGCTAAGGATGTTTTTAAAATTACAACTTTGGCATCAAATTAGTGCACAGAGACAGACACTACTGGGTTGACTGCTTATCTAGAAAGACATTTTTTGGGTAGTTTGGGTGACGAGGATTTGGATGTTCATGAATGTTTGTGGCAGCGGTGTTAGACGCTTTCCATGATGCTGCTTGTGCTGACCCAGGAGTAGTGCAAGTTAACAAGGACTTCACAGATGGTCTCCCCTGGGGCTGGTGCTTAAGTGCTGAGGTGTTTGGGTGTGCTCAATAGGCGGCAGAGCTAGCTGTGGCTCTGGGTATGATTGTGAGACCCGATTCTTTTGTTCTACTTGGTAAGCCAAGACCGTACTTGTTGAATATTCAACCAGTGTGAGTGGTGAGATCCGCATTGCTGGTCTGCCTGAAGTTATGATGCTGCTGACATTAACGTGTCTGCTAAAAGCGATGGCGTGGCTGGTGGAACTATAAAGCCAAATAAGAGAAAGTTATCTCCCGACACCGCAGTCTTCGTGACTGAGACCAGTAATACTGAAGACTCTGAGACTCACAGCAGTAATTTCTCCTTTCAGAGCGTTATTGCTGCAGATGGAGTGAAGCCAGGAAGTAAGCACATTACTAAGGTACCAACAAAGTTTAATATTGTTCATTTGTATTAACCGTTTCTCTTTTGAAGCATTTGGAAATGCATTTTCTAGTTTTGATGCTTTTTGGTTAGTTTTTTCTTGTAGGTTGTTATCTTCGGTTTAAAGGGAATGATGTTGTAGTGTGTGACCTTAATGCTGCAGTTTGCATTTCATTACCATCATTTGCTTATCCTGGAAAATCTCCAGGGTGTAGGAGGTTTGCTGTTCCAGAGTTCTTTCTTCAGCTTCTGGGAAGTTGTCGCTCTCAGGCGATCTTTGGTCCTGTTTCTCTACTCTTCTTGTAGTAGCTCCTATCAGAGCTTCATCCATCCGCCAACGATAATAAGATGCCAGGCATCACCCAGCACACAACACAGACTATGACGGGCTACGTCGATCTGCTTGGCGCAGTTAGAGCGTGGAAAAAGGTCTCCGGACACATCGGGCTGTGAATGTAACCTAAGGGCTTAAGATGAAATGAAGAGCTTACCTTCTTCCTGAGTGGCTTCAGACTGCTGTGTGCAGACCCGATAGCTGGCAGCACCCTGGAGTATGTATGTATAAATCTGATTATGTTGGAAGTAACCTGCAATATATTGTGGCAGGCAGCACCCTGCCATAGAGTAGGATTTCCTGGGTGTGAAGAGGGGCTGATTCTGATTGGGTGCTTGATAATTTTCCAGAAACTCATGTTCTTGATTGTTCATGTTTGTCAGTAGTTAATGAAACACGCCCAGGCATTTTATCTCTTCAGTTGACAGAAGCTGCAATAAAAGTTTCTTTGTCGTTGCAAAAAAATATGAATGGCCAACGAGCCTCTGTAGGTCAAAGAATGGAAGGACTGGGGAACTGTCAGTCATCTCACTGCTAAGCAGAGCCATGTCCTGCTTCATCCTCCGTCAGGCCTCTGATTTTAACCAACATCGCTGAGAACACTGGGACTTTAGAGCCCATCCTTTTAATGAGAAAAACAAAACTACAAGTCCCATAAGCAATAGTGGTGGAAGGTGTCATGCATGACCTGGGACAACATCCGATTCAGCACATTCAGTTCCATTTTTTAAGTATTTGACACAATATTGAATTCATAACCTTTGTTTTTTATGGTCAGGAGTCGCCAGAATACTAAAAGCGTGTCTTTTATTTTCAAGGTCAATAAAGTGATGGTCACCTGCTTAGAAGCTCTGTTAATTCTTCAGTATTTGTCATTGATCTCCACATGTGGCTGGTTTGGGTCTGCCCCTGCATCGATCCCGATAACTCGCACAGGTAAGAAACTTGTAGCAGCAACATGATAACCCTGTACTCGTCTGTAAGAAGTGCGCTCCGAGGCAGGTATCCGATCATTTTTGTGAAACAAGGAAGGGCCAATATCTGCTATGTACATTTGTTAAAATAAAACAGTCAAATCACAGTATACTGTTCCGCAGGTTCAGTATTAGCGACATTATCTGTAACTGAACACAGACACCCTAGGAAGCAGGTGCTTTTAAGACAAGTTGCGTTCACTCACCTGAAGGTGACATGCTTCATCATTGGGCTATACTCCTCATCAGGCCGGCGCTACAATGCCTGGCGGGCACCACCAGAGGGCACTTTGTCGGAGATCTTTTATTAAGTACACCGGATGAGCATAGTAGGACAGAGGATGTTGTGTCATGAGATGTGAGATTGGTGAAAGTCTGAATATAAGATCAACTATTGACCAGTTGCCACAACATAGTTAATGTGATCTTCCTGGTCCATGTTGAGATTAAAAAAAGTGGCAGAGAAATTGAGGAACTAATGGCCCCTATCACTGTGTGAAAGTGTTGATCACCTATGGACCTGCTGGTAAGCTGGGGTCTGTACTTCAGGTCAACTTTTTCATGCCTTGTGTAGTCATGGAGCAATCTGTTGGCATTTCATCAGGAATAAATATGTGAAAACGGGTAAATGTGACCTAATCTTCTCCACAGCGTGAGGAGCTCTGTAACTCAAAGCCCTGCACCGTGCATAGGTGATAAGGTGCCTATTACCATCTTACTACCACAGGTGAGCGCTGTCTAACAGAGTGCACTAGATACGATAACCCTCCTAAAATTCAGGACATACTGACTTATCCAATAGCGAGGACAGCGTATCAGAGGGCAACTGGTTTGAAAAGCACATGCTTCCTAGGGTGCCTGCGTTCAGTTAGAGGTAATGTCTGTGGGACTGAACCTCCAGAACCGTATACTGTGAGTTGATTTATATGAAGAATGGGTACACTGGACTGTCGTTTTCCTCGTCATCTCTTGTGATATGTAAAATAAAACACAACAAATCTATCAGAAATGTAATGCAAAAATAGCAAAAGGCCAAGCAAACTAACAAGTGATAATTGTCTTCAGCGTCGGATTGGTAACGTGGGCATTCGGGCAATGCCCGAGGGGCCAGTGTCCGAGTCCCTGCAGTGGGCTGCTTTTTTTAGCAGTCTGGGGCTGATTTGGGCGCTGTCTCTATTGTTCGAACAGCCAGCGGCCCAGTGGGTGTCTGGGCGGCCTTTCTATAGGCAGATGGACGCTCGTTACCTCCTGTTTAGCAACAGGAAGAGGTATCTCTCCCTTAGTCTCGCTGGCAGGCCCATTAACCTGTGCATACTGAGTGGGGGCAGGGGGCCTGAGCAGAAGTGGCCTCACTTGTTTCCAGGTGTATTTCAGCAGTGTAAAGTAACGTGTAAAAAATGTTTTACCCCCATTCACCCAACCCTCCTCACGCACCCCCCCCCGCGCTGCTTTTCTTTTTTTTATAGTATTACAAGATTATAAAATTACGCCGAAGCAGTCATTTGTGGAAAGGCATTATTCAAATGTGGGACGATTTTTTTTTTGCATGCCGAGACGATTTTCAATCCCAATCCAACCCTGATTGTCTTTGCAATGGACGAGAGCATCCACCCTAAAGCAAGTTGGAGTATATAAAGCTAAGGCTACACAATGTATTTTTAATACATGTCAATGAAACATGAACACGTGATAGAAACAGTTACTGAAACAACCCTAATGAGTAGGAGGCAGGCAGGATCTTCTCTCGAGAGGAATGTGAGGAGTCCGTGAGGTGCAGATAAAAGATACACAGACAAGCTGCAGAATTAAAAAAGAAAGTTGTGGACTACCCTAACTTTTTTAAATCACCCTTGCACATTTACACACACTTCCCTTCCCCAAATCTCCCGCTAGGGCCCTCACACCCACAGCACCATACGGCAGGAACAAAAGATCCCCGCCAAAGAGCCCCTTTATGTATTGCACCGCCGACCCGACGAGGGGCGAGCCCATATGATGAAGCATGACACCTAGCTTGCTGGGTGTGTGAGGTCTCTAGTTCCGAAAGGAGGATTCCCCTTCTGTGTACCTTCACTCACTTTGTTTTTACAACTGTCTCTCCCTTATATATTTGTTGTTTAAATTCTGGGGAACTGTGCATTCAATTTCTTCTTTGAGATGTGACCATGCTCATGGTTCCAGATGAGGACCAGGAAGCTAAGAGTGAACCTGTCCCTGACCTGTCCGACAATCCAAAAGATGGGTCAGTGGAAGGTGCAGTCTTGTAAGACACCCTACCTGCCCATCAGGAGATTGATTGCAGGCAAGTCCTAAATCAGTTTGCAGAGCGCTTCTTTTGGACCTCTCGCCAGACTAGCTGGTGTATCCATGATGTGGACGCTGATGAAAGCCTACCTTTCGAGAATAAAACATACAGGCAGACTGAACATGTGAAAGAGAGCATCAAAGCTGAAGTAAGCATGATGCTGGAATTGGGAGTTCTAAAGCCTTCTGAGAGCCATTGGACCTGCCCAGTTGTCTTAATCTCCAAGCCTCATAACCAGGATGGTAAGAAAGAAATGAGGTTTTGTGTGGACTATTGGGGCGTGAATGCTGTGATCAAAAGCGATGCATACCAAATTCCATGATTGTGGGCTGATCTGTTGGACATGTCCCACAACTAAGAGAAGGTTTAAATAATCACTTGATTTATTTGTCTTGGGTTAAAATAATAGTCTGAGACCATTGTTTTTGAATAACATTTATTACCCAGGTCTTTTGACTTTTTGGGTCACCCCATTCTCTTAATGGTTACCAAATTCCATGGGCAGATGAACTTATTGACAGGTTGGGAGCTACCAAGTATCTGAGTATGTTCGATCTCACATCAGAGTACTGACAGATAGGTCTGACTCCAGGAACAAAAAATATATCTGCATTTTCAACCCCAAATGGGTATTATCAGTTCACTGTAATTCCCTTTGGTTTGAAACAGGCACCTGCCACTTTTCAAAGGTTGGTGAACTAAGCCTTGCTTTATTGGAATCTTTGAGTGCAGCATATCTACACAATATTGCTGTCTTTAGCTCCACCTGGCAGGATCATCTGATCCACCTTAGGAAAGAACTGGAGGCTCTGAGAAGTGCAGGCCTCATTATCGGCACTAGTTGCAGTCTTTTAGATTGATATGCCGGAATGCCAAAGTAAAGAGTTAGTGTAGTCAATGTGAGAGATGACTAAGGCTAAAGCAACTTGGGTAAGAGCTTCAGTAGTGGGAAATCTGCTGTTCTCCAGTAATGGGGTATCTTTCATAGATTCACATGCTTGAACCATTCCCCGTCGTTGAAGTGGGATTCCCACGGTACATAGAATAGTAATATAGCAATAGCATAGCTAAAGGAGCAATAGGAAGTATTGTAACATGTACGTTAATAGGAAAAAACTTGTCACTTTAATAACTTGTCCAAGTTACTAGATATGGTACAAACTCCAGCCAATCAGGCAACAGCACCCTCTGGAACCTTCTCCTCAGAGGCTCAGGCTCTCAGATTTTCTACTGCACGTCGTGTGAAGGGAGTCTCCCTGAGCTCTGCTCAGTACCTCTACCTTTTCACTTCAGAAACTCTTCAGAATAGCTTCACTGCTTTGTCTACTACAAAGAGGTCACTCATCAGACACTATGAGTCTTGTGGGAAATTCTGGCTTCATTCCGAAGACCCCCACAAAAAGTGTATCTACTGCCTCCACCCTGAACATCAGGTGAGAGATTGTAAAATCTGCAGGACTTTTCCTCAAAAGACTTTAAGAGACAGAGAGGGAGGTCAACTTCTGTGGTTACAGAAACTCAAGACTAAGGATATCAGATGTTGAGAGTGATTCCTCTCTCAGGACTGTCATCTCTAAGAAGAGGGCTTGTGAGGCGGAGATGGTATCTGCTAAGGCTAAGGTGCTCAAGAAAGACCACACCTCTACTCATGAAGGCCAGACTTATTCCTCCAAAAGGGCTCCTGTTCCTTCTAAGGGGTACTTATGCCCTCTACGCCTCCGAGATCTAAGTCTCAGGCATCTAAGTCTCTTCCTGAGACAAATTTGCCTAAAAAATGGGTTCCTCGTCGACGATGACTTCCGTCGCCACTGCTACGACGACGACTTCCACCTTCTCTTCTCCTCAACCTACATTGATTATGTTGTCAGCGTTCTCTCCGCCGACGTTTGTCATGGTGTCGGTGAAGCCTCGCTCGTCTGCCACCTCCCTCACTTCGTCGTCATAGTCCTCACAACACACAATAGATTTGCGTGCGGCAGAGGCCAGAGCTCAAAAGTCAGGATACCAGATACAAGTAGGTGGTAACTCAGGGCAGCGGGAAACGCCTGTTGTCCGTGGAGGGGAAATTCCCATCCTAGAAATCTACATTAAAAATGAATTAATAGTATTCTATTTTCAATATCTTTTTGGTGCCAGTCCATATGACTTTAATGTCTGCTTTTGGGATTCTATGTTACAAGTCCATAGGGTACATGTATCCTTTGTGAGCTTAATAAAATGTTGGAAATTCTACAAATCCTCACTCATAGATCCAAGTACTCTCAGGCTACCATTCTACACTCTGCTCTGTCTGAAGAACAGCTCAACACTTTCAAAATTCTGCAATTCTGCATTGATATGGCTTGTAAATATTTTTGGGGATATTTACATGTATTAACTATTTAATTGTAATACTATAGGTGATTGAAATTACGGACGAAGAAAGCAAGATTTAGCACCTGCCAACTGACTGTAAGCGCCATAAGAAGGTTAATTTTGAAAAACTGATTGACATCCAGCGTTCTAAGTTTAAACAATTTCCAAAATCTAGGTGTGGCGAGGAAGTGGGAGCTGAGGAAGGTACTATACATGTAAGTGAAGTCTCTAATTTTTCATTTCATTAACCGAGAGCAAAGTCCTATCTGTCCACACAGCATCAGAGATAATGCCAGAAAGACCAATCACAACATCCTCATCTGAAATATTATCAGAAAGACAAATTGCCTCAGCATGACAGAATAACGTTCATCTAAAGCACGCATGATCTAAAGCATCATGTAATTCCAGAGTGGAAGCACACACTGCATAAAAGAAAGATATAACAAAAGGTTCCTTCTGCAGACCATCAAAGAAAAGACACTGAAAAAAGACTCCGAAGCTGACACGCTACCATCCAAAAGATTGGAAAATCACCTTTGTTCAACAACCGTTTTTAACCAGTTACGCAAGTTTGAGACTATCTGCCTCGGTATACAACACCACGACCCACTCTGCTCACTCTGGCGAAAACCTTAAAAATTCAGCCCTTTATTGTGTTCATGACCATCTCAGATTGTTTCCTTTTTATTGTGTACTGTTCTGTAATTCTATGTAAATTGCCTCAACATTATCTGTTGTGAAGGAGTGATATGTAAAACTGTTAAATATAAAAATAGATTAAATGAGCACCGTTGTGCTATAGCTAATGTAAATAAATCCTCGTCTTCAGAACTGCAATCCTTAACCTTCTACCAAACATAGAAAGGGTAAAAGGAACTGATGTTCTGCGACTGGTGAGACACAATATAACTGTGCATGTTCTAATGTTCTCAGTTACTGCCATTACGCCAGTGCAAAAAGGTACTTAGCAGTTTAATCATTACATATCAGACTAACACCTTATCACTGCATTGCTAAGAACCTATACAAATAGATTTGAGAAAAACTTCAGTCACAAAATAAGTTGCTGCCAGAGAGGCTATAACCAAAAGACTGTTATTTGCTAGAAACATTTCAACAGGTTTTAAAGGGCTGCATCCAGACATATTTTTCTCAATTTAAGTGTTAAGAAGATTACACGCAATTTCGTTTAAAGATAAATGCTGAACATTATCTAAACAAGCCCGACTCTAAAATCGGGTTCACTCTTACCGTGGCATATAAGCAAGAGAAAACTAAATGTAGAGACATTAACTCAAGGAATACACATTATAAAAACACGGGCTGTGAGAACAAATTCAGTGTTAAAACTCGCCTCAATCAAAGCAAAGTAACCCAAGTTGGGGAAAAAAGTTACCTGTGCCAAAAAAGATTCGGCCATAAATCTCATCTCACTGAATTTGAGAAAATGCACACTGGGGAAAACCATTCTCAGTGCTCTGAATGCCAAAAAAGTTTCAGCTTTACATCTTATCTCACTGAACATATGAGAATCCACACTGGGGACAAACCTTATCAGTGCTCTGAATGCCTGAAAAGGTTTTGTAACAAACAATGTCTTTCTCGACATGTATTAACCCACTCTGTGGAAAAACCTTACCAGTGCTCTGAATGCCAGAAATATTTCAGTAAAAAAAGAGACCTTAATGTACATATAAGGACCCACACTGGGGAAAAACCTTATCAGTGCTCTGAATGCCAGAAAAGGTTTCGTACAAAACAAAGTCTTTCTCAACATGTATTAACCCACACTGGGGAAAAACCTTATCAGTGCTCTGAATGCCAGAAAAGGTTTAGTCAAAAACAAAGTCTTTTTCAACATGTATTAACCCACACTGGGGTAAAACCTTATCAGTGCACAGATTGCCAGAAATGTTTCAATGCCATAACCAATCTCACTCGGCATAGAAGAACTCACACTGGAGAGAAACCTTATCAGTGCTCGGAATGCCAGAAATGTTTCATTGACAAAAACAGTCTCACTCTTCATATAAGAACCCACACTGGGGAGAAACCTTTTCAGTGCTCTGAATGCCAGAAATGTTTCAGGGTAAAAAAAAGACTCAATCAACATACAAGAATCCACACTGGGGAAAAACCTTATCAGTGCTCTGAATGCCAGAAAAGGTTTTGTAAAAAACAAAGTCTTTCTCAACATGCAATGAACCACACTGGGGAAAAACCTTATACGTGCTCTGAATGCCAGAAATGTTTCAATTTAAAAAGTAGTCTCACACGGCACATAAGAATCCACACTGGGGAAAAACCTTATCAGTGCCCTGAATGCCAGAAATGTTTCAGTTTAAAAAGTAGACTCACACAGCACATCAGAATCCACACTGGGGAAAACCCTTATCAGTGCCCTGAAAGCCAGGAAAGGTTTTGTAACCAACAAAGTCTTTCTCAACATTCAATAACCCATTCTGTGGAACATCCTTATCAGTGCTCTGAATGCCAGAAATGTTTCAGTATAAAAAGTAATCTCACACGGCACATAAGAATCCACACTGGGGAAAAACCTTATCAGTGCATTGAATGCCAGAAATGTTTCAGTGAAAAAAGAATACTCACTACACATACAAGAACCCACACTGGGGAAAAACCTTATCAGTGCATTGAATGTCAGAAATGTTTCAGTGAAAAAAGAATACTCACTCGGCATACAAGAACCCACACTGGGGAAAAACCTTATCAGTGCATTGAATGTCACAAATGTTTCAGTGAAAAAATCAATCTCACTCACCATATAAGAACCCACACTGGGGAAAAACCTTATCAGTGCTCCGAATGCCAAAAATGTTTCAGCTGTAAATCTGATCTCACTGCACATGTGAGAATCCACACTGGGGGAAAAACATTATCAGTGCTCTAAATGTCAGAAAAGATTCAGAGGTAGTGATGGTTACATGCACCATAAGAAAACACACCAACAAAAATAATTCAGTGCTCCAAGTGCCAGAAAAGCATCAATTTAAAATGCAATCTCACTCTAAATGAGCAGACGCACACAATGAAAAAACATTACCAATGCTGTGAATGCCAGAAATTCCTATTTTTTGATAGGCACAGCCTTACTAACCATAATCAACTCCATACTGATGAAAACCTTATGAGTGCTCTGAATGCCAGAAAAGCTGCAGAGAAAAACGCTATCTCACCATGAGAAACTCCACACTGGAGAAAATCCTTATGCCATAAAAGCTTGAATCTGAAAGACTGTTATGCTTCATGAGAGATCCCACTCTGGGGAAAAACCTTATGAGTGATCGAAATGCAAGCAAAGTTTTGGTCACAAATTACTTCTCACTTGTCAGGAGCAAACTCACAAGGGAGAAAAAAGCCTTATGTGTGTTCGGAATGTCAGATAAGGTTTATTCACGAATACAATGTCATTTCACATGAGAGAATTCACACTGGACTAAAGCCTTATACAGGAGGGGAAAGCCAGAAACGTTATACTCAGAAAGGAGATCTCACTTAACATGAGAAATGCACCCCCACCAGGTGAAAAGTAAGGCATATCTTGAGTTGCAGAAAAGCTTCTAACAACCTGACTTTACATGAGAGAGCACATATTGTAGTTGCAATAGGATTCATCAAGAAATTCTTGCAGGGTAACTTAGGCTGCCCGCATGCAACCTCCAAAGAAATTTCAGGCCTTGAAAATGTTTTAATTGTAACAAAATCCACAATTTGAGTGTCTGAAAGTTACAAAACTCTCAAGGTCTTTACTTGACACAGAGAAGTGTTCGTACTTGCAAACATCAACTAATGAACAAAAAATTTACAATATTAATGTCTTAAATTTTCTTCACCCAAAAGGTTTCTACTCACACTTGTTTCTTTACATATGACTGAAATCTAGATTTTCATGATAAGATTAGGCCTAGGCGGTGTTCCGCATTGAAGAACTCCGCAAAGTGTAAAAAAAAACTCAACCGCTCAACGCAGAGTTCTGCGAGCAGCGGAGTGCGTTAGGGTCAATTTGAAGCGCTTTTTCGGCGAGTAGCACGCTACTCCAGGATCCAAAAATGATTAGTGGTGAATTAGTGTAGGGAAATATAAAATGTATTTGAGAGCTGGACATGTTGGTCTGTTAGTTGGGTTGAAAAAGAGAGTGGGGGGATAGAAGAGGGAAGGTTTTGCATTTATATAGCGCTTTCTACCCCATATGTAGTGTTGAAGTGCTTTTCAGCGAGTAGCATGCTACTCCAGAACCCAAAAAGATGAATAGATAGATCAATTATGGTGGGTAGGTTGTTTTATTCTATAATACAACTGTACGAAAATTCATAAAAATTCTGTTGTAAAGTTGTATCCAAGAGGCAAGTATAGTCTCTGATAATAATGTATACAAAGTTGGCTTGCCATCAAGACTGATGCCCCGTAATGTTGATGCAAAGTCATCTGTGCTGGAGTATCCTAGACTCTTGTTGAATTGTACCATCCAACTTGTAGGTTCTGCTATTTGTATATGGTCCAGGTTGTAGGCAGACACAAACGCCGAAATTGTGCACTATTTATATTAAGCATAATGTAGGTGAACAGATGACAGTAACCACTGTACAAGCTGTGTTAGGTGCTTAGAAGTAGAGTGACATAGAGGGCAATAAACACTCCACTAACTCTGTCACTAGCTAAGTACAGACGAACGCCAAAGGTCCTCGTACATAATGAAGCATCAGAATGCACCCTCTTTCTGCATCCCATGGGCATTTTGGCTTTTGTTCTACAGAAGAGGCTGCAGACACTTCCATAGCCCTTTATGTAGCTTGGATCACGTAGGAGAGATTCTAAGCAGGCATGTTTTCCTTTGTATTGGGCATGGCCACTTTCAAATGTGGGAAAACCTTTTGTCTTGCGACTGCACTGTATTACTGACACGGGTGAAAGGGCAAACAAGCAGTCAGGAGGCGCACTGATTGTATTCCCCCACCTGACAGGATGGTGACAGACCCCAACCACCTGCAGGGGAAACGGGCCTCCTCGTTTAATAGCTCCCAGACACTTTAACTTTGTAAGCAGACTGGTGGTTTATGACTGTACCTACGTTGGGGCACCACATGCTTTTTCCAGCATAATCTGGTGTACTCCCCCTGTGTGGGATGATAGCACCCACTAAAGACTGCATCGTTGTGTAGTCTGGGATAGTGCACCTTCCATGTAATTCTGAACTGGGCCTTTAAATACGGTATTATTTTGTGTTTTAATTCAGGTATAAAAAGAATGTGGTACTACTTGTATACTAGGGTAGGACAAGGAAGATTGAATTTCTACGGTGGCAGCAATGTTTTTGTCAAAGTGCTTTATGCCCTCAACACCCTCCCGTACCCTGAACATAATGGGATTACGTAGATTACACCTCTGCGTGCCTAATGCTGCCATTTGCATTTCAATACAGTGATTAATATGGCTTTATCAAGTTCAAAGCCATTAGGCTTTCCCGACCTGTCTGATACTTGCATATGGAAAAGATGGGTCATTTGGAACCTAAAGATAGATAAACATATTAATAGGTCACAATTTAAGTCTGCATCTAAAATAAAACTGTAAAATTGGAGAGGTGAGAAGTGAGAAGTAAAAAGGCAGCCGTTAATCGAGCTGCATTTGTACATAGGCCTTCCTATATTATGAGATCTATTCCTGCTTCAGTCTTTAATTGCAATGAATACTTTAATACCCAGGCATGAAGTCATCATCGAGCTGTTTAAATAATCCACCTGTCTCGCCACCTTTTCCCTGCCGCATCCTTAACCAGTGGCCTAGCCAGTGTGCCCTGGGCCCCAAGGCAAGAAAGAAAATGTGACCCCTGCCCTCTGTTTGGACTGTGGAAAACAGCAATAATCATTGTTCTGTGGGCCCATCAGGCCTCTGTTTGAACTGTGACAAACAGCAGTTATCAGGGTTCAGTGGGCCTTTAACCCCTTGGACGCTCATGACGAGCTCAGCTCGTCATGGTGTACAACTCCATACACTCATGACGAGCTGAGCTCGTCATGAACAATGGGAATCAAGAGCATCCAGCACAGGAGGAAAATAACACTAGCATCGATGGTGTTAAGGCATCTGGGAGCAGGTGCCACTCTAGTTGCTGCACCAATGGGAAGCCCTTAACAGCTTCTATTCTAGCCCCACTGTAGAACCGAAACAGCCAAGTACTGATCTGGCCATATATGCAGGCATGCAGCCGCCTCTTCCACTGAAGGGATTTAAGTCTCATGAAAGCAGCATGCGGGAAACAACCATTTTCTGAGGCAAAGTCAACCAACACCTCGTCTGTTCCAACCTTTTTCCATTTAAAACCAGGGACAAAAAAACGGTTCATCGTCATCCCTTGCTTATCAGAGTAAAATAGATTCATCTAACATTACAGTTTACCACATAAAAAATTGTGATTCTGTTTACAAATTAAAACTGGCATGCATATAGAAAGGGGAGCCTTTGGCCAAAATAGCCATTTTCCCTACCCCTACTTTTAACACATCTTATAAAAAAATACTAACTACATTGTCATCCGTAAATAGTCATTAGCGCCTACTCATAACCAAATGCCACTTAGAATTGTCTTTTACTTCAAGCTTTTAAAAGTAAATTTATATAAAAGCAGTATTGAATTTTTTGACATTGTGTACTCTTACCAAAATTTAGAGCATCAATTTTATGACACACCATAGAAAGAAGGAGTTGTTTATATATACTAAACCTCCAGAAACGTTTGATTAACCAGTTATAAAGTCACGTCTAGCTTAGTTTATAGTCTTCTTTTTTTAATAGAAATTATTTCACATTGTTACTTGATCTGCATGGCTAAACACTTAGCCAGTTTTAACTTTCACTCTGCTGCCCCCACTACCCTGAGCTCATTATTGTGGTTTTTAGTTATACCTTTCTCTATAACAAAATATGCCTGAACTCCTTCCTCTCAGTGAGGGGGTTGTATCACGGTGCAAGGAGATTCCCAATAAGGAAGCATGCCAACTATGGTGGGTGAGGGAAATCTTCCCTTTAGAGGGATATTTCATCTTAGCTAGGTCTTCATTTGCAAAAGTAATCCTCATAGACCCAAGGGTTTCTTGTTTGTGGTAGAAATAACTTTTTACCCCTTCATTGTACGTTCAAGCACAGACCATTGCATGAAATGTTGTGATCTATGTAGTGAAAATACTCTGTGCACTGAGAAAATGTGTTAAAATAACGGAAAGTTGATAATCGCATTTAATAACTTCTCATACCTGGATTTATCTAGAAGAGAAGTCTGTTAATTCTAGCAGATTTTTGATACCACAAGGTATAAGAAATTAGGGTGTTCTTTATCTGATATATTTATCAGTAAATTATCTGAAATTATTGAACATAAATTTTGCAAGTATTATTTCTAAATATAAAGGAAGTTCTATATTGGTCTTTTCTGAACTAACCCCAGTGCGTATGACTACAATAACCACCGCTCACAAATCAATATTGTGCTTGTTTAGTGAGATAGCTAAATGATCTAGGCGAAACCAGGAACTGGCGTCAGTATTTTTCTTAGGAAGCTTCAAGTTAGAGAATGGAAACACTTTTTAGAAAGCCCCAAAAATTGTGATTAAGATATTTCAATATGTTTGACAAAAAGAATAGGTACATTTCATGACAATATTGAAATAACAGAAACACATATGTACACAACATTACAAAAATATTAGAGACTAAATGTCAGCAATATAGGAAATTCTGAGGTTCATGTACTAATAATCCATTTAGTAAAAAGTGGTTGCTTGTAGAGTCAGCACACTACTGTGTCTGTGATTGTTTTTAAGTAATGGAATTTTTTAATGCACCCCATTTTACTTTCAGATTTGCAAATGTCCCCTTGGGTTACTACCTCCTGTTACTGTTTTTCAGCCCACATATGGTTTCAAAGTTTAATACATACCTTAAGGATGTATTTAATATTAAGAAGGTAAACTATTAACATTCCCCTTCCAAATTCTGAATTGTTAAATGGGCTTTGTACATTTCTAAAAGGGGTTTAGCATTTGCAAACTCTGTGAAATACTGAACCAGTGGATTTTTTTTAACAATAAAACCCTTGGTACATGAGGCAATTTTTCTCAATTTCCTCCAAATTAAGTTTGATAATAATGTTAGTTGAATGATAACCTGTACATGTACCTATTTAGTGTTAGTGTTGCTTCAGATCAAATAAAAACCATCACACGTAACTCTTAAACAATACTTAAAGACAGAATTTCTGACATCCAGCTTTAATGCTTTGTTAAATATATTTGCAAATGTTGTAACTTAAACAGGAAAACAGTCTCTGGACATAAAATAGGATGTAATCATAATCTTTAGATACATCTTCTGAGTTTTAGGAACAATGTGTGTCTTCTGGGTTTACTCTAAACCACTATAATAAGCATATTCAATCCTTTTAGATTTGATTTGTTTGTACTGGTGTCTATTGCAGACAATAATCTAGATTTAGACCAAGGATCAATTCCACCCATGGCTTTTAAAATCTATTTATCAATGATCTCTATTAGTGTTATCGCAACTAAAACTGTAATAGAACTGATCTGACAGATGGACCTTCAAGTATTATGCTCAGTCAAATTATTGAACAAACTATGGAGTTAAAATCTGAATAGATTATATCCACAAGCATTGCCTGAACACTGTATTTTTCATCAATAGATTACTTATCAGCACATTTTCACTCATCTTCTATTTTTCGCGGAGCTCGTGCTGGCTATGTTTGAACTCTTTTGAAATATGACATTTAAATGTCCAAAAGTTCAGGAATTCTAGTTTCAAGCCTGGTCAAACCTTAATGAATGCTACACCAAAAGATGCCCTTCTGTTCCTACATTTTATTGTGCATCATGATTCAGAAATGGCATGTTTTTGCTTTCGGAGGTAACATTCTAAACATATTTATTGTTGTTGCCATCCGAAAAATTATCACTAATTAGGAAGATAACAACAAGTGATCCTGTGATGCGTGCTGGAAGTGTTTGATTAGAAGGTGGATTGAATTAAAGTTTAGGTGACAATTTCACAAAAATATCTGGATTTTGTATAGACTTAAAATTGTGGATCTCCAAAAAGGCCTAAATCAATAACTTGAATTGAAATTCAAGTTTATCATTTGAATCCTATTGTTGGAAAAGATGTGATTTTGAACCCCATGAGGTGGTTCTTTTCCAGAAAGCAGTCAGGTTGTAATCATGAGCCAAAATAAGGCTGAGGAGGTTAAAATATTCAAATTGAATTCTATTTCCATATGAAATGTTCATTGTTCAGTATATTTCTCTTAGTATTTTAGTGTGCAGACTTTATTGCTTAAGGAAAATAATTAGTATTTCCTGTTTTTTATGAACGTTTCTATTGTTGAACTTTCTAGTTTACCCGAAATTAAGAATTGTGCTCTACATAACTTTGCTTTGTTACAGTATTTTGATTTTTATGTACACATTTTGTCTCTTATGTGCATAGCAACTTATGTTTTGTTTTGCTTTAATAATCAGCTTATGTTTATTAGGTTTTATTATTCAATAAAATGTTTCAAACACAACAAATGGTAGTTTATATGTATTTACAACTGCAGCATTTTTATTGTATGGGAACTTTCAAAGGGGCCAAAAATATGGTCTGCGGGATGACAGAGGACCACATTGGCATCATCAGGGGGAGGTTTGGGCAGGTGATTGGGGGTATATGTAAGGTTGGAAGTAGGGGGAACAAAGCATGTACATTGTGTGGACTGTGACTCCTGGAGTTATTGTGAGGGATACCATGCTACCCTGAAAATGAATCCCCTAGTGATTTTTATCAACCTACCTTATTCGGTTTTATAAAAGAAAACCATAAAAGTCATACATAAAATGATAAAATATCTTCCAAGTTACAGATTGACAAATATAATATGTCTAAGTTCATCAAAACACAAGATAAAAATGCATGAATTACAGTACAGAAGTTAATCTCAGCTTGACCTGAGTCTAACAGCAACCAGTAAAAAGTTGTAAAAAGATAAGAGTTGGTCTCACCTGCCTAAAACCCGCTTTTTTTAGAATGGGAATAATCAATAACTTTCTAGGGACAGCATAAAAACTACAAAACATTATAAAGTGCATCATGTCCTGAGGAGACACACCGTTGCAGCCACAGGGCATGAGGCACTGGCCTCTGTGGAAGCTGCAAGGGTGTGCCAAGAGGTAATGGAAGAGGTTGAGCTGAAACCGGGTCACTAGAAAATGATCATGGATGCTTTTAAACCCTAGAAGATAAGGTTCATTGGTTGGTACAGTTTTTGACACGATGTACTTACGCACACTAGGCTAACACAGCTCATTTCCCTCTCTATCACAGCGGTTCATTCTTAAAAAACACTCTTGGACCAGAGAAAGGTCCCTCTTACATATGCGCTCAGGGTTAGCGAATAGTTCCCACCTACCCTGGTAAGGCCTACTCTTATATACTGGAGCCATCGGATGCGCGAGACACGTTCAAGTGAAAGGCATTCCCATAGGACATCTTTGCGAATTGTATTTTCTTACCTAGCCCAAATATTAAGCCACAAAGCCAGGGGACGGAAAGTCAGTACATCTGAGAGGAAAGGCATCCCCAACTCTTCATGCACGACATAAAATGGGCTGCTTTGTGGGACTGAAAGGCCCATCGCAGGAAAGAGTTTTCAGCACTTTGCTCTGCCCCTATCCCAATGTGGCCCAATATCTCACTCCCATGACTAACCTTTGAGATATATTTAGCTTCATATATCTGCAAAAGCGACCCTATTGGCTTCCCTCCCACTCTGCTAGCAAAGTTAAAAACAGCTGCAAAAGCTTTCACTAGATCCCCTTTCTTCCAAGTAAGCAAAGGGCACCAACTCAAGGAATCGCCAAACACAACTCCCAAATAGGAGAAAACATTGGTCTTCGGTATTGACAAAAGTCCGAGTTTAAAAGTGAACTGTTTAGCTTTACGAGAAGTTGTAGGCCCCTAGCTGTCCTCGCCAAGAGGACTGCGTCATCCGCGTATAGAAGGACTGGTAGGCTACGCTTGCCTACCTGGGGACAATCCGCATTTGTGGCCAAAAGGGCCTTGGCTAAGGAATTAATATATAGGTTAAAAAGAACGGGTGCTAAAATGCACCCATGACACATCCCTCTCTTGATGTCAAGCAGACTGGACACTTTCAGGTCCTTTGAATAGCAGACAACCGCGGTTGAATCTCAGTGAAGATCCCTCAGAAATAAAATGATGTTACTGTCAATGCCAATGGAGGTCATCAACTGCCACAGCTTGGACCTATTGACCCAGTGGAATAATGAGGACTGGTCCATGAAGGCTAGGTATATGGGGCTGGAACGAGCCACAGTGTATTTGTTCAGAACCATGTACAGGTTCAAACACTGTTCCACAGTGGAACGACCTGGGCGAAAGCCGTTTTGGATATCGGATAAAAAGTTGTTTTCATCAACCCAAGATACAAGTGTGTCAAGTACATGTGGCCCACCACCTTCACCACAGAGAAATGAGCCTAAAACAATAGGTACTGTACCGATCTCCCTTTTTAAATGCCCAGACTATATAAAGCCCAAGAATCTGAGCGGCCAACCTGGACTGCAGCATTGATAACAGTTGTGAGGACAGGCACCCAGGTTTTCATGTGGGCGATGTAGAGATCTGGAGGGATTCCATCTGGCACGTGGGCCTTGTTTTTAGACAGACCCAGAATACCGCCTCTCACCTCTTTCATGGTGAAAATAAGTTCTGACTTGCCTTCCACCCTTTCCTGCCCCTCAATTGGAGGGGTATCCGACTGGAAGATACTCTCGAAATTATGTACCCAATCATCCTCTGTGACATGGGCATTTAGTAATTCTAGTCATTAGCATTATTTCCAGATAGAAATGGGCTGTTAATAATGCCCCAGAACTTTGAGCTATTATGCAGTGTACTAGCCTCCACTAAATCGATCCAGGCATCCTCCTTCAGGGCAGGCTTGCGAGTTGCTAGAGCAGCCTTATATGCTCTTCTTAGTCCTTTGACCGCCACCCGGTCTTGGTGCTTAACACCCAAGGCCAGTCTCAGGTTCCTGGAAGCGTGAGAGCACGCGAGTCAAACCATCGTGAACCTGGTTGCTTACGGCTCCCACCCGGAGCTTGTAGTAACTTCCTTATGACAGTAGATATGGATCCAAATGCACCCATGATTTCCGGAGCACTTGCATCATCATCAAGACAGGTGGCAAACTCACTGCGAGACTGAGTTAAAAGGGACTAATGGAGTAGCTGTGGGACAATACAACCCCACGTTACGCTCCTTCCTGCTTCCACCGCTTTAAGGGGGACACCAGCCCCCCACGCCCACCTTGGTGTGTCCGAGTGTTCGGGTCCAGCCTGTTAAGACACAAATGGGGTTGTGGACACTACATTCACTCGCATCCACAGAAAAATCGGTAACCAGTGAGTAAAAGGGGGTATATACAAAGGTGAAATCAATAAAGGTCTCACACCCTCTCCCAATAAAGGTGGGAGTAATGTCTGTTTTTCCCAGAGGCAGCTTATTCATTACAGATGTCAGATCAAATTCAAGCAACATGGAGTTAAGCTCAATACCCTGGGGAGTATGTTCCATGTGTAAGCCTGCTTGTCGTGCACAGCCCATAGCTTCCACTCCTCCTTGCCTGATGTCCCCACACATGAGTGTTAAAATCCCCTGTTAGAAAAATGTAGTGATAACTCTGACCTTTCAACCGTGTGCCAATGACTTGTGCTACAGGCTGGGGTGGGCGATCACGGGCCACGAGGTTTGATCACCTGATTTCCTGATCAAATGCGTATTGTACGTTGCTTGACCTATGCTCTTTTGTAATATATGACAATGCTATGACCTGAATACTGGGATGTTTGGGTGGAGGGATGTTGGGGTTCTGTATTGTTAGTTATATAAAATTACAAAATGAGACCGCGTTTAATGTGTATGATGCTATTACAAGATACAAGTGGTACCTGGAGCAAGGTTTATCGTTTGCTTTTGCATATATCGCACAGTAATGCCAGATGTCATTGATTGTATGCTTCATTTTATTCTCTATCTCGTTGGATGCAGCCGGCCCTCTCTATGGGTTGTAGGCACGCTGCTGTGTACTTGTATCAAGTGCAATAAAGGTCTTCCAAAAAAAAAAAAAAAAAAACTCTGAACTTTCAAGATGCTATCCTGAAATACAGACCCCAGCAGAGTTATACAGCCCTCATCCGGGTGTGTAACTCCCCCGTTGTAATAGTTTACCCAGAAGTAGCTTGCTCTTTCCACTGGACAACAACATCACATGTGAATTGGGAGAGACATATAGTGAGGTAGTGTAAGAAACTGGCTCTGTATACTGCACTAAAGTGAGGTACAGTGTGAATAGAGTCCAAGTTCTCCAGCGGTAGATAGAGGTTAAAGTTAGATAGAACCTTACTCTTTAAAGTGGTAGGTTGGTCGCGCAGTAAGGCAGTATCAGAGGACAGTGTTAAGCATTTGATGTACACACTCAGTCAGCAAATGAATTCATATACTCAAGAACTGAACTCTAGGCCAATTGTTTTTGTATTAAAAAAATACTGTTTTATTTCTAGAACCATGCAAGTCTGGCACAGGTAAGCATAAAAATACTTTGCAGTAATAATTTACTTGTATGTTACGCTCCATTGTCGCAGCCACCGTGATCTCAAGGATAGATTATGGAAATGCCCTCTACCTTGGCCTGCCAAAAATCCTGACAAATAGGCTACAGGTTGTGATGAACGATGCGGCTCGTCTCATTTTTAGACTGCCAAGACGAACCAAAGCATCCCCCTGTTACAGAGCCTCCATTGGCTCCCCATTAAGGAGCGAGTGGAATTTAAAAGTTTGTGTATAGCCCACAAAGCCATCTATGGCATGGCGCCCGCATACATCAAAGATCGTGTGGCGGTGTACAGCCCAAGGAGAACTCTCAGATCTTCAGACTCTCAATTATTGGTCTGCCCTCGGTACAAACTTGTCACCAAGGGTGGAAGAGCCTTCTCGGTGCTGGTTCCTCAGCTATGGAACACACTACCTGAGCCGCTGCGCAGGGAAGAGAACCTCCTACGCTTTAGAAAGGGGTTCAAAACGCTGCTGTTTAGGAGGTCCTTGAGTGCCATCTAGGCTAGTGGATGCCTCTCTGTATTGCTAAAGTTGTTGTTAGTACCATCGATTTCCGAGCGCTTAGAGGCCTGCAGGTGATTGAGCGCGTTACAAATCAAAAATAACAATAACAATAACAGTATGAACACAGTTCAAATATGCAGTAGAAATTGTACTTTGTTTGAATTACAGGGGAGCAGTAGTATCTAACACTTAGCAAATAAAGTACATTGAAATGAATAGGCTTTTTCAGTAAATTGCAGGTAAGTTACTTTTTACGTTACTTTTCTAACTCGGTGCTGGATACCTATATTCAGAACTGGGACATTTCCTCGAAACAGGTAAGTAATTACGTTTTGGTTATTCACATGATTTTTAAAGAATATTTTCAGTTTTCAAAACACCACACTTGGAAACTTTTTGGAGCAGCACATTGTAATGAATGGTCTTCTACAATAAATTGCAGGTAAGTTACTTGTTGCATTACTTTTCTAACTCAATGCTGGATACCTAGATTCAGCACTGGGGCATTCCCTAGAAACAGGTAAGTAAACATGTTTTGGTTATTAGTGCAATTTTTAAAGACTATTTTGAGGTTTCAAAACTCCACACTTAATAACATTTTGGAGAAAAAGTGTCCATGTTATCCTATGTAGGGAAAACAGAATAACGGTTTTCAGGTAAGTAATCAACTGTGGGTGTTCAGGTTCTAGGGTTAGACTCAGGGGTCGCCCAGGGTCAATGATGCACTGTTGTTACACCTTCAGCGGCACTAGGACAGCGGGGTGCAGAATGTTGAGGCCCAATGTTATCCTATGGAGGATAGGGGAGCACCGGTTTGTGCGGTTGGCAAGCAGGCCACGGGATTGTGGGAGTAAAGCTCTTAGGGTTTTGCTCAGGGCAAGTTGGGGACCAAAGGTGGACCCTCCGCGGCACTAGGGCGGCCGGGCACAGGGGGCTGTTTTGAGGTCGGGTGCCCTGTTGATTTCAATGGAAATTCTCGGGACAAACAAAACACTGCAGGCTCGGGGACGAGGATCTTCGAGGAGCGACCACCACTTCGAGGGGTAAGTTGGGATGTTGAGGGTTGGTTGGGCACACAAGGCCGTGGGGCGTGGAGTGCAGGGGGCCCTTTCAACATCAGTTTTTCTTACCTGCTCTGGTCGCGGTAGGGGGGACCTCTGGATTGAGGCTGCAGGCGTCGTCTGGAGGCTTGAGACAGGTCAGGGGTCGCTGGATTTCTAGTCAGGATTGCCGGGGGGACCATCTCGTGGTGTTGTTTCACTCAAGCTCGTGCCAGGTTCGGCAGGTGCACAGTGGTCTGGATTCTCGGTTTGTGGCTGGCACCAGAAGCTGCAGTTTAAACATGTCCGGTGTTCACAAGAGAAACAGTCTTGAAAGTGAAGGCAGGTCCTCCGGGGTTTGTGAGGTAGCTGGCTACTGGACACGCCGGGGTTTCGCAGGAGCAGGTTCTAGGGGAGACAGGCCTGTAGAGCTTGGGCCAAGTCAGTGGGCATTGTCCTCTTATTAGCTCTGTGCAGATTCTCGTCCTTCTTCTCTTCTTTTCTTGTTGCTGGATCTGAGGAAGGAAGGTTCAGGGTGCCCCTAAATACGAAATTTAGGGGCATTAAAGGTAGGTAAAGGGCAGGGACTAATGGGTCCATTCCCCTGGGGTGGGTACACCCCCTATTCTGCCACTCTCCAGTGGGAGTGGGGCTGAAGCCTGTCCCTGGTTGGCTGGGTCCCCCATCCTCAAGATGGCAGGGACTCGAGGTAGTGCTTCACCTCGCCTCCCCCACCTTAGGGGTGGAGTTGGCAGAGGTGGCACACCTCTCTTCCTCACTTGTTTTTCCTGCGGGTTCTCCCGCCCAAAGTGGGGGGTAGAACCAGTGGGGAACAGTTGCTGAAAGTGGCATATGGTCTGGAGAGGCTCACAAAGGCTGCATGGCATGCCTTTGAAGCTTCCCCTTCATGAACCCTGCCCATCCTGGGGGTGGAGGCATGGCACCTCATCCCAGGATGTGCATTGTTTCAGGTTCCCGAGAGCATCAAGCTCTCGACCCAGGGGTCCAGAAACATGTCTGGTGGTGGCAGCCTAAGCAGCCAATCAGTCAGGTCACTAGGAGTTGGTCGAGTTTCAAGGGGCATCTCTAAGATGTCCTCTGTTGTGCATTTTACATTAAATCCCAGACTGGCATCAGTGTGGGTTTAATGTGCTGAGAAGTTTGATACCAAACTTCCCAGTCTTCAGTGTAGACATTATGGTGCTGTGGAGTTCGTAATGACAAACTCCCAGTACCATATACTCTTAATGGCAGCACTGCACTTAAAGTGCCCGGGAATAGACTTGGGCACTGTAGGGGTACAGGGCTCATGCACCTGTACCCTCACCACTGGCATAGGGCACCCAGCTGGAGGGGTGACTTATGTATGACAGGGCAGTGGTTTGTGGGCACGGCACACAAGGATTGGTGCCATGTCGACTCTTCACTTTGTTCTGCATCATGACACGCAGCCTGCAAAGGCAGTGTGTGAGTGTCAGGGTACAGAGCCTCTAAGGGTGGCACAATAAGTGCTGCAGCCATTAGAGGCGTTCTCTGTCACAGTGCCCTGGAGACCTGTGGTACCATTTACCAGGGGCTGACATGTAGCCAGAGATGTCAATTGGGTTAGTTTTGGGGCAAGAACTCAGGCCCTGGGAACCTAATTGGCAGGGACCCGGGGTACACAAAGAAAAAGTGCATCAGTAGTCTGGCAGAAAGTGGGGTGTTACTGCAACAGAAACCCACTTTCCTACAGGTAGCGGAGATGCCAAGGACAGCTTCCTTGCAGGAAGGCCGGGTGCTGATTAATAAGTCACTTCAGCTAGCCTCCATCCCTAAATTGTGGAAGCATGCCAAAGTAGTGCCCCTTTTGAAGAAACCATCACTCGATCCCTCTCGGCCTGATAGCTTCCGGCCCATTTCACTGCTTCCCTACCTTGCAAAAATGGCAGAAGCGCATGTCAATCTCACTCTGACTGCCTACTTAGAGTCCAATGGGATCCTAGATGAATCCCAAAACGGTTTCCGTGCGAACCACAGCACGGAGTCTGCCTTGCTAACAGTTACTGAACATCTAAGAGCTTCATTGGATATGGGCGCAACCTCTATTTTGATTCTGCTGGACTTGAGTGCTGCTTTTGACACGTCTCCCACAAGATACTGCTTGAGAGACTGTGAGAGATTGGAGTCAGGGAAATGGCCCTGGATTGGTTCGCGTCATTCCTATCTGACCGTTCCTTCCAGGTGCACACCCCTCCGTACTCATCCAGCAGACTCCCCCTTGAATGTGGGGTGCCTCAGGGGTCTGCGCTCAGTCCCACATGGTTTAATGTGTACGTCCGCCCCCTGGCCGTGATGGCCCGGGAACGTAAGATTCAACTAATATCATATGCGGACGATACACAACTAATTTTTAATTTCTCTAATAACAATGTGTTAGACCAAATGAAGTTCCAAGACGACATTCTGGCCATATCTAGGTGGCTATCTAACAACTGTCTTCAATTAAACTCCTCCAAAACAGAGATACTCCTGATTGGCAATGGCACGCAGACATGGGATGAGCATTGGTGGCCTCCTGCATTGGGACTAGCTCCTATACCTAAGGAGCTAGTAAAAAATCTAGGAGTGATGCTTGACAACTCGCTCAATCTGGAATCCCATGCCAAAAAAGTGGCGGGCACCTGCTACGGGCTTCTGCGTTCTCTCAGACCCATTCTGGGTTTTTTTGAGCCCCCCACCCGCCAGCTCATAGTCCAGGCGTCAGTCCTTTCCCATCTAGTCTACTGCAACTCCCTCATGTTAGGCTCTAACACGACTACAATTAACAGGATGCAAAGAGCACAAAACGCTGCTGCCCGTGTTCTGTTTGCTCTACCCAAAACCTGTCATACATCCCCTTTTCTACGGCGTCTACACTGGTTACCTATAAAGCAACGCTTACAATTCAAGACCCTCTGTCTTACCCACAAAATCTTGTATAGCGCTGGCCCCCAAACTCCTCAAGGACTATGTTCCTTTTATAACCCTACACGCGCACTCCGCTCAGCGGATCTTTCCTTAGCACGTACCATCAAGATTCGGAGGAGCAGAGCCGGCGGCCGCTCCTTTAGGTACTTGGCCCCTAAGCTTTGTAACTCCATCCCCCTAAAAGCTCGAGCCACTTCAAACCATCTGCTATTCTAAAAACTTGGTTGTTCGCGTCCATCTAGCACATCCTCTGTCGCACTAGTGTCAGGTCTGTCTGCAAACGCTGGGACGCCCCGTTGCTGGGGTAGCCATGCGCTATACAAGATTCCGTAACATAACATAACATAACAAAGGTGATAAGCCCCTCTTGGCTCTCCCTGACCTGGACAGGGTAGCTGGAATGAAGAGGGTTTAATACCCATCCTGGTGATAATCATTGTCTACAGTCCAAGTTTCCTGGAGGCATATCACATCAAAGCTCTTAACAAGGGCCAACCATTCGGTGTTCTCGATCTTACTCTCCAGCCCCGCGATATTCCAAGAAAGAAATGTATACCCTCCATTCACACTCGATACCTGTTCCGAGGGCGATATATTTCCCTGGGATGTGGGTGCCACAGGGTCAGAGGGACCCACCCATCGTCAATCGCAATCTTCCTATGAGCTCAGAGTTTAGTTTAGTTTATTTGTTGTGCTTACCCCTGTAATCCCCTCTGCACGACCCCTATGGCCCACATCTTGGAGCAGCTCAAGCTGGGACCGTAGTTGGTAATAATTGGGTCTGTAGAAGTGTCAAGATTGCTCAGTTTCAACACCTGTAGTTAGACTGGGCAACCGTGCTTAAGATGCGGCTTACCATAACTGGATTGTTAAAATTGATGATAATGCAGTCCCCTAGCCCGGATTTCTTGGTGCTACCAACCCACTGTGTCCAGCGCACCATGAGAATTTTGTTTTCCACCCTAAGCCCAGGGTCAGTGTTGGAATTGAGCCAGTGCACCACCTTATTGTTCAGCTGGTAAAAGTCTTCCTTGGTCCCGGGGTTGAGGCATGGTACTCTAGCTAACACCACAACAAGCGGAGTGGACTCAGGTAGGAGATGAACAGAGCCCAAACTAGGAGAATAGTTATTCTAGTCCCCGGGGGCATGGCTTCCAGCATTCCCACCTATCATTGGAACTGTACAATCCACCCACTTTGAAACCCTGAGATTGCAGACACTGAAAAGATACTGAGTTCAGGGCGACCCCTGCCCCCCTCCGGTTGGCTGGACGGTCTTTAGGGTCAGTTCTGGGCATAATAGGTGGCGTTGTATCTCCTACCATGTGACTAGGCTGCTTTGTGATAGACACTGCTCTGTCTCCTACCCCCGTGCCACTACCACTTGGACTGGAAATGGTGGTTGAGATCATACGCCTTGTAGGAGGGATACTTGTGGAGAGAAGGACATGGTCCCCTTGCAAGGAGGCGATCAGTGCAGACAGGTTGCTTTCCAGTGCAGAAAGTTGTAGTAGGATGTGGTCCAATTTAGTTCCAAGTGCTGACAGTAAGGCGGCTTTGAGCATGTCTAACTGAATAGCATCCAGGTTAGGCACTACTGGGTGGACTGCTGAAGATGACTGTGATCCAATGTTCTTTCTGCGTTTACAAGGGCCCCCAACCGGGGAACGCTTCCTTTTAGCGCCTCCTGGGCCCAACCCATTGCCAGGGGTCATGTCAGGGGCTGACCTAAAAATTGGCGACTGGGCACCGACCCGCGTGACAACAACTGGTGTAAGGAGGGTTAATACCCACAGCCTGGTTTTGAGGCATATCTTGAGGTATGTTCACCAAGCCTATTTGAGGGGACTGAGGCTGAGAATGGGAACCGGCATATGGAGCAGCAGACGAAACCACTAGGGAAGGGTGGGAAGGTGAGCGAGATAATCGTCTAATAGCCAATTCCATCTCCTTGTCCAGAACCCCAGCAGCCTGCTGCAAAAAAACTTCATATGTATGACTTTTATGTTTTTTTTGTTTTATAAAACCGGATACATTTTGTTGAATCCCCTAATGTTTAGAAGAAACATAGATTAGACAGTAATGGATCTTAAAGTATGCCTTTTCTGCCTACTATTGCTGCATTTGGGGAGCCAAGTTTACACAGGCTGTAACTTGATTGGTATGAAATATATTCTTAGGCATCACTATCTCCTTATTCCTTTAGTCTATTATCTGTAAACACTTTGAGTGCTTGGTAACGGGCTCTGTTAAAGTACAGAGTGCTTTAAAAAATCCTGGGCAGCCACAAACCTCACCCATTTATTCCTGGCTTGACCTCTTTGCCAAAATATTGTGGTTGAGAACTCTCTATTAAAGGTCTGGGCAGCTCGCACTCCGTGGCATTTCCTTGATAAGAACAGTCCCGGTCTCACCATCACAGACCGTGACATCCACGTTGTGTAACAAACAAGATGGAATCTAGAAAACCAGGAGATTTGTTTTTCAGCCTCACCTTGTGACAAATTGTGTTCTCAAGATCTATCTCTTTGTTTTTAACAGTTACAGGAATAACTTAAATCAAACTAAACATTTGAAGTAAGTTTGTGATTTAAAAACAGGACTGTAACCTTGGGTAGTCTGAGATGCATACTTCGTATCATCCCACTTGTACCATACAGCAAGCGGCAGCTAAACCGCCACCCAACTGATTGGCCATCTTTAAACACTGTAAAAACGTGCATGTACACGCTGGGGCTGCCAGCTGCATCCCGCTTATGTTGTAGGTCTTCTCTGCCGTATTTCGTTAACCAGAAGCGCAGAGAGAAGCCACAATGATTTTTTTCGTTCTTCAGAAATCGAACGTGGAGTTTTACAACTTCAAATGAATATATGAATCTTTTACTTATACTTTAAGTTATTAGACTCTAAGGGCGAGATGTAGGTAAATAGTATTTACCGATTCTAAAATACAGAATTTTACCGATTCGGTATTTTAGAATCGGTAAATGCTATGTAGGTAAATATTCGGTAAAAATTACCAAATCGTTAAGATTCGGTATTTACCGAATTGGTATTTTCAGATTCGGTAATTGCCATTCATTCCTATGGGCCTGGAGGCCCATAGGAATGAATGCCAATTACCGAATCGGTAAAAACCGATGCGGTAAAATAGGGAAACATTCAAGGGTGGCAGGGTGTCACATTGACACCCTGTTGCACCCCTGAATAGTGCTTGTGTGCACATGTGGCACACATACATGGCCTAAGGGCATGTATGGCTGCCATATTGCACTGGTGTAAATGCACAGATTTGCATTTACAGAGGTATTCATTATTTACCATCAACTAATAGTTGGTGGTAAATAACGAATCCTTAAAGCACTGAAGCACTCTTCAAAGTGCTTCCTACATATCATTTACCGATTCTGTAAATACCTAATCGGTAAATGATGATTCGGTAAATACTGAATCGGTAAATACCGATTCGGTATCTCCCCTACATTTCAAATGGCTCAATACTGGTCGGTAAACCTGAAATTGACTGAATTTCGGGTTTACCGACCGGTAAAGGACCACCTACATCTGGCCCTTTGTTCCCTGACTGATTGTAACAAAATGTAAATTTTAGCAAGGACAAGTGGATACTGTCCTTATAGAATCCCTTTGGGATCGTAAAGAAGTGCCACACTCAGCGCAACTCCCGGCAAATTCGTTTTTCTACTGTCCTGCACTGAAAAGCTAGGAAAGATTGCATCAAAGATGGCATTATGAACTTTGGCACTATATCTTGTATAGCGATCCTAATTTAATTGATTTTCCCAATTAGGTTACCTTGCCCCGTGGACAAAACATTGATCTACAGTTTTCATCTCATCCCGGCTGGGAAGTGAGTCTAACATGCTTTCTACATTTGACTAGCCTCCAGATTTAGATAACATTAGGCTACCAAGGGCTTTCATTCCTATTCAAGGGCCGTATTACGTCTCGCCTGGGTAGCGCTTGTGCTATCCCTTTGAGACATGCTGTATTCAGGATATGGGAGTGTAGCTCCTCCCACTTTCTGCCCATTTTTAGGTTTTGCCTCGCCGAAGATGCGCTCTGCGCATCTTTTCGGCGCAGGCGAAATCCTGTTGAGAACTGTAGGGTGGCTTTGTTCGGCCCTCGTCCTTGATTGGCTGGCTCCGTAAACGGAGCCTTGCCATTGGACGAGGGGCCTGTCCGTCAATGCCGGACCAGACACGGGGGCGTTCCCGACATTCTTTGGCTTTTGCCGACGTCACGGGACGCCGGGAACGCCCCCGTGTCTGGTCCGGCATTGCCGGCACTACTGCATCCTACCACTTTGCCCTCTTGCGCACTAATGAGGATTTATGGCGAGTCCACTAGTCCTTAGTATTGGGAAACCCTTTCCCCATTCTTTCAATCGCTGAAACCGCCGCCGTGGCTTCGACAGCGCGACCAGAGCCAGTGGGCTCGTCAGGAGGGCCGCGCTGCCATTGGGTGGCCCAGGGAGAGTTGCCGCGCAGCCATTGGCTGTTCCCCGGAAGCAGAGGTCCGGCCCGCCGCCTGGTTGTGGGCGGGGCCGGGAGGACGTGTTGTTCCGCTTCCCCCTGCCTGGGGGAAGCCTTTGCGGGAGTTGCCGGTCTCCCGTGCCCAGAGGGAGACCGGGGAAGAGGAGAGGTCGCGTCGCCGCTGCTGGGGGCTCCCGGCGCCCCGGAGGAGAAGTGGATCGGGAGCCTGGCGGCTCCACTCGGGAGGACGACGGCGGAAGGAGAAGGCGGTGCTTCATTATGAGGAGGAGACCCGCCGCCGAGCCGCCGCCCAGCAGAGAGGCCGCCGCCCGGAGGAGCCCGCCCAAGAGAGCCCGGTGAGTCTGAAGGGCTGGGGAGGGCTCCGTGCGGCTGCTGTTGGTCATGCCAGCGTGCATTGCGGATTTCCTGTTCTCGTGAAATAGGATACATCAAGATGGGGCTTAAGGTAAATGTAGGAAGTTATCCATTATTTAGCAGATATCATGAATTCCCTCAGTGACGCCTGCTCACCTGCGGCTCACGCGCTCCAGGAAGCGGTTGACGAGCTGCTCGTGCCGGCTGCAGATGTTGCGCTGGAA
This sequence comes from Lissotriton vulgaris, assembly GCF_964263255.1. Lineage (NCBI taxonomy): Eukaryota > Metazoa > Chordata > Amphibia > Caudata > Salamandridae > Lissotriton > Lissotriton vulgaris. The sequence continues at coordinate 78,376,949 of NC_141685.1, read as the reverse complement.
GGCGCTCTTCATGCAGTCCTCCACGTTGCACACCTTGACCCGGCTCGAGTGCCAGCGGATGTTCAGGTGCCTCAGAGCCGGCCCCAGCACGAAATTGTTCCTCTGCAGCTCCGCCGGGGAGTTGAAATTCAGCAGCGGCCACAGGGCAGGGTTCGAGAAGACGTCCAGGAGGTCCCGGCAGGTGCGCGCCAAGCTCCGCCGGCTGTCCTTGTCCAGGAAGGAGAACACGTGCAGGAGGCACTCCCGGTTCAGCTGAGTGACAAGCATGGCCCGGGAGAAGGGCCCGGAGCGGGGCCGGGCCGGGCCGAGAGAAGATGCCGGGACGAGGATGGGGCCGAGTCTCTCTCTCGAGACGGACCAGGCCTGGGTGTGAGGCGGGAATTATGAGGAGACCCGGCCTGTGGAGAACCCCCACGATGGGGAAGACCTATAATGAGATGGTTGTTGCATGATTCACATGCCACATACTCCGCCTGCTGGGCTCGTGCCCGGGAGCTCGGAGCGGGCTCGTGCCTCGGCTCTCCTGGTTCATATGTCGGCTCGTCCACCTCCTTGATGCGTCACTAGTTTGTGGCAAGCACTAGCTGGACTACAAATGGGGCGAGCCAAAACCGGGCCCACCCAGGCGCTACATTTCCACTTTTCTATTTTAGGCAGCCGGAAGGGATTACAGTTTTAATATCAAAAGTACTAGACGTATAAAGTTAAGCGCATAACATCTATAAAACATTTTGTCTGCAGCAGAGCTGAGCTTCAATGCATAATTTATGGCTGTCCTACTGATTGCAATTGCCGCTGATTGGGGTGCTGATCCGCTCACCCCATACTGCTTAGGTCGGAGTTCGGCAGTCTTATTAACATACGTGTAGTTCATGCCTTAACGTCCAAGGAAGGTTTCACATGTTATGCATCGATGGGCTCTGACTGAATACAAATGCAGTACTTAAACTGAGTAAACATAATGCACAAATGAAGGACATGAAATATGAACTCCAAGCAATGTCCTTTCACAATATGGGATGGAAGAGAAATGAATCTAGTCGCTGAAAAACAGTGTAACCCGAAACGCATTTGAAATCCCCACTTTAACACTTGACCGCGTTGTGTGATCCTAGGCAAATCGCTTCACTTTAATAAACTGAGACCACCTTAAATTCAATTATATGTAAAAACATTCTTTGTTAATTTTTTTTAAAATTATGGGCAAGAATATTGGCCACTCAGGTACTTTTGTCAGGACATTTAAAGGCAGGGAATTGAAACTGTTTTAAACCATTCCTATTGGATCATGGCCACACCAGGTACCCAGGATGGCCGAAGAGCACCTGACTATCGAGCGCTAACCGACCCAGCGCTAACGGGCTCAAGATCATGCCCACCCAGCACAGCTAGCCGGCCGGCCATGCCAGGTAAGAGCGCTACCAGGGGTCTGCATCATGTTGCTGATTTGTGTGTCTAGTGTGCATCTCGTTGTGTTGTGTCTGTATATGCTACCTCTAAATCGGATGGGTTGTCTGTGTGTGTTTTGTGCTGTTTTTTGTCTATGTCCTGTTTCCTACGTGTCACCAGGTGGTGTAATATATTGATGGTCCTGTATGTGGGTCTGTGGGGTGTGCTGTTTTTTGTGGTGTCTGTCTATGTTCTGCGAGTGTTGCACTGTCTGTGTGTTTGAGAGTCGTGTGGCCCTGTAAGTGTTGTGTATGCCTGTGCCCTGCTTGTGCTGTACGTGCGTTGTCTGAGAGACTCGTCTGTTCACGTGAGTTGTGGGTGTTTTACTCTTTAAAATATGATGCCTTTTTTATTTTATGTTGGTAGCTACTACTTTATACAGTATATTATTAAGCTATATGCCCGTGTGTGCTTGGGGATCTGCTAATTTGAGGAAAGTCTCTGTGTTGTAGGTGTATTTTGTGGTGAGAAGCTTTCAAATAGTCACTTGTTCACTGTGTATGCTGGACGTCATTGCGGGCTTTGTGGGTGTCCAGTCTTCCAGAACATGAATAAAACTACTGTGGCTTACACGCTTCCTTTTGCCTTGAGCTTTAAGCCGAGCGCGTCGAAATACATTATGTATTCGCTTTCCGTGGCCCTCAAAAGGTATGCTAGTCAAATTTAGACTGTAAGCACCACCCTCGTGCATCTTAATTTGTGTTTACTTGCTGGCTTTTTTGGGGCTTTAAAGGTTTTCTTTTTCAAACTGCTGGTGTTTTACCTGTATTTTTTTCAAACCTTTGTACCAGGCAAATTAAAAAAAAAAAATTACCCATACCCAAGTCATTCCATAGTGCGCTTCAAAGCGCTATGTGCACTCCAGTCTCATGGAAGTTGGCCCGTGGCACTTTCCGTTGCCCGAGCATTCTGGCAGTTACTTCTATTCTGACTTAATCGGTGTAGAAGTGCGCACACATGCATTTTGTTTTGCAGCAAATGCTACAAAAATCCCCAGCAACGTTCAGTTCTTCTGGGCTTCTGGGATCCTGAGCTGTGTGGCGGTTGTAAAGTAGACTGGGCCTCGCATCCAGGAGGCTGTAGTGATGAGGATAATGATTCCAGGGACTTGATGGTTGGGTAGGAGAGTGGAGAAGAGGAGGGAGGGAGAGAGACAGAGGATTGGAGAAGGAGAGAGCAGCGAGGTGGTAGGTGTTGTAGTCTGTGAGCTGTCGCAGATAATGGCTTGTAGTTGGTGGTTTCAAGCTGTATACAGACATCTCTCACAAAGCTCTTTCAAGGTTAAGTTTATATCAGGGAGGAGACGGAGCAGAGGCTGCTATAGAGAGAGGAGTTGAGTCTGGACTTGTCAGGGCGGACGTGTGTTACAAGACCATTTTTCTGGCATGGGAGATGGTGTGCCAAATGTGTGTCGGTCCGCTGCCCACACTGTGAAATACCCGCAAGCTCTTCTATATACAATGGCAAGTACCTGGAAACTGCGGCACAGATGGACAAAGGCTAGTAGCTCCTCTGTACACATGGCAAAATAACCGCAAACTCCGCTATATAGACTTATGCATACAAGCTAAGTTAGACATACAAACCTCTCCAAGCTCTGCTGCACATAACTGACCAATAACTAGAAGTTCCAGAAATCACTTGCCTCTGTTGCATATGGGGCCAAATTCACACAACCTTTGCTACATGAATGGGTAAATACCGGGGCCCCCACTATGTACAAACAAAAGTATGCTATAATGCACACGACAAATAACCACAAGCTATACTACAGACCCCAGAAACTGCTGCACTGACGGACAAATACATGCATCTCTACACGTACGGAAATGCTAAACATACAGTCAATACTTGCAAGGTCGCTGTGCACACAGATTTTCTGCCCTTCACCCCCACCCTGTGACTCCTAAGACTTTTTCCTTTATACGTGATTGTTTTTCCACCAACACAATGGATACATTGAACAACTCCTAGTGTCCTTGATTTAGGGGTGAATGAGCTTTGTCAAGAGAAGGTTAACTGCTTCTGCAGTACATGAATAACAAGCATTGGAAATGCAATAGGTCTCGGATTTATTTGAGTAAGAGCTAATGGCATTGTAAATTGCAATGTCTTTTAGCATTGTGTTATGGAGTGTATGCATGTGGTGTGTACTGGAATTATGTGGGTTGGATTGGAATTGTAGCAATCTGCGCTTTGATGAATATGTTTAAAAAGTTTTTTTTTTTTTTGGTCCTTGTCTCTGACCCTGCCTCCACAGCGCTCTGAAGCGTAGTAACCGTACTCGTGGTCGCTTTGACTGCATATACAACAACAGTTTGGTTGTGTTTGTTGTAAAATTATATATTTCTGTCAAATGGCTTCAGATTTATTAGCAAAACAAAATTTTTCGGCCAATAAATAGCGATCATAAATATAGACGCACTTTCCCCGGTTTTGTAAAGCAAGTCCAAAATCAAACTCTCGAGCAGTAAAACTGATCAGGCGTTTACTTATTTCATCTACATTAAAAATAATGAGTGAGTCGGGCCTTGGGCCTGGAATTTTTCGCATGCCGGTTGCGCCAACCTCTTTTAAGTCGGCGCATTGACCCGCTGAGCTGCCTCGCTAGCCTGCAAGCCAGGAGGTTATTATGGGTCACCAGAGCTGCAATGCTGCATTGTTTTACGCCACATCAGCCTCTTGCGGAGGCTAGCGCAGCGTACGAAGGGGGTGTTGAACGGCTCCTGTCAGGATTGGGAGGTGGGGGCTGCGTCATGCGCGCGCAGTTTATTTTTCCGGGTATCTCGCGCTCTCCAGTGACGCCGAGATTGATGGATTGAATACAGACTGCGCAGAATGATAACTAATGCACACCAGAAGGGTCTGGTATCCTCTGTGGATGAGATCTAAAGCCCTGTGACTCGCATTAAATGTAGCATACTTCTGCTCTGTGTGGGGGGGGCTCTGTGTGGGTGTATGTGTGGAGGGCGCTGTGTGGTTGTGTGGGGGGGCGCTGTGTGTGTTTGTGGGGGGGCTCTCTGTGGGTGTTTGTGTGTGGCATTTGCGAGAGATTAAGCTATTGGCATTGTAAATGACAATGCCATTTATTTATGTTAAAAAAAACATAAATAAAAATAATGTCAAGAGCAATGCCAATAGCTCTAACTTTAACAAAGGCAAAACCATTGCATTGTAAATGCTTGTTTTAATTGTCTCATGTTACTGTCATTTGTAAATGGTGGCTTTTCATTGGTCAATAGAATTCACTCAGTATATGGAACACACTCCCTAGAGACCTACACAACAGCTTCAGCACCCAACCGACGCACGCTACGACCGCAGCAACGCCACCCACCAACACCCTCCGCGCCTGGACCCCGGTCAACACCGAAGACACCGTCCACATGATGAACTCCGTCCACTCCGGATCTCCGACCGACCCCTGCCCTCACCACGTCTTCAACAAAGCCGACGCTGTCATCGCACCCCACCTGCGGGACATCATCAACACCTCATTCGACACCGCCACCTTCCCCGAGAGCTGGAAGCACACCGAACTCAGCGCTCTACTCAAGAAACCTACAGCTGACCCCACCGAACTCAAGAATTACCGCCCCATCTCTCTACTCCCGTTTCCAGCCAAAGTCATCGAAAAGACCGTCAACAAACAACTGGCCGCCTTCCTCGAGACGAATGGATCCCTCGACCCATCACAGTCCGGATTCCGTGCCAACCACAGCACCGAGACAGCCCTCATCGCCGCCACTGACGACATCCGAGCCCTGATGGACAAGGGAGAAACAGCGGCCCTCATCCTCCTAGACCTCTCCGCGGCCTTCGACACCGTCTGCCACCGCACCCTAGTGCAGCGCCTCAGCAACGTCGGAATCCAGGAGAAGGCACTAGAATGGATCGTCTCCTTCCTCGACGGAAGAACACAAAGAGTCCGCCTACCACCGTACAAGTCAGAGGCCACCGAAGTCATCTGCGGCGTCCCTCAAGGATCCTCGCTGAGCCCTACTCTCTTCAACGTCTACATGAGCCCCCTCGCGGCCATCACACGCCAACACAACCTCAACATAATCTCCTACGCTGACGACACCCAGCTGATCCTCTCCCTGACCAACGACCCCGCCGCCGCCAGAGCCAACCTGCACGAAGGGATGAAAGAGGTAGCCGAGTGGATGACGACGAGCCGCCTGAAACTGAACTCAGATAAGACGGAGGTCCTCATCCTGGGCTCCTCGCCCTCCGCCTGGGACGACTCCTGGTGGCCCCCGCCCTGGGCACCGCACCCAAACCGACGGACCACGCACGCAACCTGGGGTTCATCCTGGACTCCTCCCTCTCCATGACCAGGCAAGTCAACGCCGTCTCCTCGCCGTGCTTCGACATCCTGCGCATGCTGCGGAAGATCTTCTGGTGGATCCCCACAGAGACCAGGAAGACCGTCACCCAGGCCCTCGTCACCAGCCGACTGGACTACGGCAACACACTCTACACCGGAACCACCGCCAAAATCCAGAAGAGACTCCAGCGCATCCAGAACGCCTCAGCCAGACTCATCCTCGACATCCCACGACACAGCCACATCTCCGGACACCTAAGAGACCTACACTGGCTCCCGGTCAACAAGAGAATCACCTTCCGCCTCCTTACCCACGCACACAAAGCTCTCCACGATCAAGGCCCGAGCTACCTCAACAGCCGCATCAACTTCTACGCTCCCAAACGCCACCTCCGATCTGCCAGCCACGCCCTCGCCGCCGTCCCACGCATCCGCAGAGCCACCACAGGAGGAAGGTCCTTCTCCTACCTGGCCGCCAAGACCTGGAACTCCCTCCCGGCCGACCTGCGCCTGACCCAAGACCACCTCTCCTTCAGGAAGAAGCTCAAGACCTGGCTGTTCGAGCAGTAGCGGCACCTCCCCCCCCCCCCCCCAAGCGCCTCGAGACCCTACGGGTAGGTAGTGCGCTCTATAAATGTCTTTGATTGATTGATTGACCTCTGATGCCACTGCTCCTTCTCCTGCTTCAAAGGGAACCTGAAACTCCTCCTCAACAAATACCTTACCACACACGCCAACTGAACTAGGCTCCAATAGCTCATTCTCTCCATTACGCGACGGTTTGGGATAGTTAGTTATTTGATTGTTTCAGCGATAAAGTATGTCATTCACTTCTATAATTTATGCTGTTCTAATTAGTCCGCTCACTGTAAACACACCTTTTTTTGCCTTATTCTCTTTATCTCAATTCATCCTTGCTCGTTAATCTAAGTGTATAGCATCCGACGGAGAACTACGTTATTTTATTTCTCATTTTATGCATCCTATGTAAAGCTGCAATATGATATTTCTTTTCATGTAAAGCGCTCTGATACCTTTTCGTCTAGCTTACGCTATATAAAAGTTATAAATAATAGGATTAATACTCCCATAGAGCCACCTTTTCTCATGTTGTAACCTCCCATTGTGACTGCCCCCTTACATGTGTTGCTGCGCTGTATGTTGTATTTACAATCCGGAGCACTATTTCCCTAAAAGACTTTCCCCAACCTGTTGTTGTAGGCACAACACGCTCACCCGCAATGTAATGACTTTTTTTTGCAATGCAGCATGCTCTGCTTGTACTTTAATAATGGAGGCCGCTCGACTTTTCATTTGTTGCTCGTGTCTCACCCAACTTCATTTTTTAAACATTGTACAATTTTTTTCGCCCAGCGCGGCATGATGCTAATGGAGCCCATGTGTCTTCTTTTCAAAATGTGCGGCTCTACTGACTTGCCCCTCACATGAAACTTGATACTTTATCAAAAGACAAATATATATATATATATATATATATATATATATATATATTAATTTTTTTTCCACGTTTTGCTCAATTTTGCGGCTTGGCGCTGCTTACAGCCGTGTGGTGTCCCACGGGTGAGCAACCCGCTCTATGTTCTCCACACTTTCCTGATGAAAAGCAACGGATCGCACCACAGCAAACTTCTTGGTAAATCTCAGATTTTATTAGGTTTTTCCATAACAAACAAACACCAACGTGTTTCGTTCTAACCTTAAACTTGATCACGGTGCCGCCCCCAAAGTACTTCCTGTATTTAAACCAATTATTACTTCATGTTAGTCCCATGATTTAGTTCCTGGGGCATTGTGGTTTATATCGTTTATCTTGTTCTGTTTACAATTCATTACTACAATTTTGAACCGATACGTCTGCAGCTGAGGGACATGCTCCAGCCTAGGTGACTTGCCACGTCCCTCAGCTGCAGACAGGCCCCCCCTCGTGTGTGGTTGCCTGGCCTGAGTCAGCTTCCTGGGCACAGCCGCACCCGAGTACTTCACAGGTCTTTAAAAGACCTCTAGCTTGTTAATGAGGCTTTGTTGTTTTGTCACCACTTCTAGAGCCTCTGTATCTCCAATCTAGCTATTGCTGGGAGACCCGAAATGTTTTCCCAGCCCCCCACCACCCACTAAATGTGGCACTAGTTGCACCGCTGGCTGCAGGGCTTGTGATTTGCTCCTGCCCCTCCCCTTCCATCACTGTAAATGAGGTGTGAAAGGCAGGCTGGAAATGCACCAAGCAGAGGTCACATTTCCAGGCTACCTTCACAGACTGGTGAATAACAATTAGAGCAGCCCCTCCGATCAGCTGAAGGACCTGCGCCCCCTAGACTGGTAGCAGGAGGGGGAGGGTTTAAAGACACCATGCCTCCTGCCATACTCTTGCATCACCGTAGTTCAACGAGAGCACTAGAATGAACCCAAACTGCATCTCCCAGAAAGCATTTGGCAACTATTCTTAACATGTAGTTTCTTTATAGGGCAAACCTGGCCCACAGGTATAAGACAGCTTTACAAAAGAACCAGACTATGTCACTTTTTTGTCACAAGGAGATTAAATGATTTGCCCAGAATCACATGATGTTGGGTCAAGGCCGGGATTTGAACATACTTTCCGATGGTCCAATGCCATCATTTTTCGTCTTTAGACCAAACTTCTCCTTCCCGAGGCAAACAGCAGCTTAAAGATTTTTTTGTTTTGCAGCAACCTAAAATTGCTCCCTTTTCAAGGCTGTTCCGTCGCACTGACAACTATAAAAACCTTGTTGCAATATACAAAAATTGGTACAGCGGCATAATGATGGCTTTCTTTCAAGACTAAGGACTATTAAATCTCACCTCGACACTCTCCCTTCTCGCATACGCAGATATCAGACCCACCAGGTAGAGCTAAATTGCAAATGCCCTTTAGATCAATTGTTTCTCAGCGATTTCCATAGTGACTGCCTTTGTGGTTTTGATATTCTAATAGCGAGACCCGCAACACAAATAATTTTTCTTCGGAATCAGTTTGTCTCTCAATCTTTGAAACAGTTGGATAGAAAACACCATTTATTTATGTTTGCTCAGGGGCATGTCTGCGTTCAGGTTTGTTTGTTGAAAACATTGTTATTTGATGAACGCAATTGCCATGCTGCATAGAGAATTGGCACACCAGCATAATGGCGCTTTATTATTTGAAATTATCCTTCATACATTCAATAGGCGAGACAGGGTTCCATGAGAATAGACAGAGAGAAGGGACTAAACTCCGGGGAGAGGCAGCAGGTTTCGTTACAGTGCGGGAGCTGCCTCGCGCGCCTTTTGAGCGCCGTCAGAACCTCGAGTCTGTCAGGAAGACAGACATCTCAAGGACTGAAGCGATGTCTCATCCACTGTAGCTTTTATGTACTCCACATGACTGCCACCTGACACTACTGGCTGTCTCACAGCACTACACTGAACTGGGTCTGGCCACACTACCATCTCATAGGCACCCGTACTATTCCAGTAACTGAACTCTCCAGAGGAGCCCCTGGCTGCCTGGTTCCCTCTGAAGTACACAAATGTCTATAGTGGACCTGGTAACGCTGCCTACCTGACTGCAATAGGTACCCCAACCACTTTGTATTAGGTTTGCTTCAGAGCGGAAGGGGGAGGGCGAGCAGTACATGGCTTTATTGTGTACGCAATTTTGAGGCCCTTTTGTTGCAGGGTGAAACACTTTAGGCCAGTTAATCAATTTAAATACTTTCATTGAGTGATCTAGGATGCTGCATCCGAAAACGTTCATGTGATTCTGGGAATATCACTTCATTTCCACATTCCTGTAAACAATGCATATGAACACGTACATTTAACTGGTGCTCGGGTAAAGCACTGCAAGACCTCCAGGGCCAGTTCCATGTGTTTGTTCCAGGGGAAGAATATTTCTGATTTTAAAAAAAAGCATTTCACTCACACTTGCCCTCAAAAATATGAACAGTCACCTTGCGTTTTAGCAAGGCATAAATAGTGTACACTGGAAAAACAAAATAGTAGAAAAATCTGCCAAAAGAATTCTTATGTAGGTCTAAATAATCCCAGACAAGTTATTCTGCAATGAGAAACAAGAATGGGTTGCTTCCTCATAGACACAGCTTGTCATTTGACCTCTGTCTTTGAATGCACAGCAAATGTGACAAGTTGACAGGATTTAAAGCTGTTTACAAAAAGCTAGTTCTATCCTCCCTCTGGTCCCTAGTATACAGACCCACAGTAAAGGTTTCTTAATGGAAGTTACTCAAGGTCTGTTTAGGCCTATGTTCTCTTTAAATTATTAAGTTTTCAGATGAATATATTGTGTTTATTTGATTTTAGGTATATATAAATATATCTAAACCTATAACAACTGAGCGCAAGTGTGCAGTGTCTATTTAAATACATGTGAAAAAATACTAGCTGCAGCATTTTCTTTTGTTTGCGGCAAAAATAAATGTGGATAAATACAGATAAAATGATGAAAAAATAAAGATGGATAAATACAGACGGAAATGTTCAAAAAATAAATACCATAAAACCGGGAGCCCTAAATATATACTATATTGTACTAGAAAACTAATAAAATTGTCAATTTAAATAAATGTGGAAAAATACTAGCTGTAGGGTCGTCTTTTGCTTGTGGCAAAATTAAATGTGGATAAATACAGAAAAAATGGCATAAAAATAAATACCATAAAACCGGGAGCCCTAACTATGATATAGGGGCCTATGTGAAGGAGTAGAATATTTTCGAGTAATGAAATGCCCCTCCCCTGTTCCTCAGACCAGTAACACCCACTCATTTTTATGATACAATGCAAACTGTGTGAGAAATTTCTGGTTCATACTTGATATCTCTATCTTAGGAATTAGTTGTTTCAAAGATAAATTGCTTTATTTTTTGACAGTCAATCTTTGTTGAGAGAGGATGGTGGTTACTGTAAACAAAACAACAAAGCCTGGAAGAGGACGCTATCTTAATATTTTAGGAGACAGTTGTGCTCTCAAACCAGAAACTCAAAACCTAATTAGAACCTACAATTCAGTCTTGTTCGAGGATATAAAACTGTATCAAATATAAGGAATAGGCCACAGACACAGGAAAATTAGAAATAAGCTGTTCCTTCAATTGTCGCTTTGACACATGACCTATGCCACATTGTACTTGATCTGGTGTTTAAAACTCCATGGTATTTACCTCTGTTTACTTTGCTATCTAGCACGTTGTGGATTTGAAAAACTGCAAATAAATGATTTAAAAGAATAAATAAGCTATCCAGCTTGATTGCAAAATTGACCGAAATACTCATATATTCATTAAAATACCGATATATTCATTGAAATACAGATATATTCATTGAAATTCAGATATATTCATTGAAATACAGACTGGCACTTCCAGTTGTCACCTTTCTGTAAACACTCTCAAGTCCTTTACGTCAGTGTTTGGAAGATGCTCATCTGAAGTGAAGCTATGAATACTTTTCCACAGCAGCAGCCATGTTTGAGGCCCTGTACTTGAACTGTCTGACCCTTAAAAACATTCATGTCTGTGACATCTGAAATCCCAGGTCTTTACAGGTATAAGTGCTTGTTTGTGTGAAATGTATTCACTGCTGGAGCCTGGAGGCGGCGGTTCCGTCAGCGGCCACCAGAGGGCGCTTCTCGCCTGACGATGAAAGCCACTGAGCACACATTGAATGAAAAGGAGGAGGGTTTCCTTTTCCGGGTCAGCGGCGGCAGAGACAGCACAAGCAGCGGTGGTGACATCACTTCCAGCCTCTCCTCGTGAATGCAGCCTGCTGCAGAGGAGGAAGGAGCCCTGTCTGGTGGGCAGTTACCTCCATCTTCAGATCCACACAGACCCCAGATCTGGCCCCTGCCCCACCTCAAACCCCAGACCTGCTCCCCCCCTCCCCCTCAGACCCCAGATCTACGACCCGCATGAGGAGGACAGAGCCTGGACAGGTTTCTGCTCAGGTAGGAGAGCTGCTAACTCACTTGGCTGCAATTTATGAATCCATGGATCAGATTCCCCCCCCAACCACCCATGACATTCATGGTGACGTTAGGAGAGCTCAGCTCTTCCTGCTGATGAGCCTGAGTGAGGAAAGGAGGAAGTGAGGCCTGTCCAGGGGTGCAGAGGAGGAGAGGCCTGTCCATAGGAGGGGCAGAGGAGGCGAGGCCTGTCCAGGGGTGCAGAGGAGGTGAGAGGAGGTGAGACCTGTCCATGGGGTTGGAGAGGAGGTCAGGCCTGTCCAGGGGAGCAGTGTCTCTCATCGGCCCTGTGCATGGTGCCCCGAGGTTCAGGGCGGAGTCAGAGGCGCTGTATGGGGGGGAATGAACTCTGGGTTCCTCTGTCCTTAATATGAATCCTTCACTGAGAGACCTGTGATAAGCACCAAGAGGCCTGTCCAGGGGTGCAGAGGAGAAGAGGCCTGTCCAGGGGGCAGAGGAGGAGAGGCCTGTCCAGGGGCAGAGGAGGTGAGGCCTGTCCAGGGTGCAGAGGAGGAGAGGCCTGTCCAGGGGCAGAGGAGGTGAGGCCTGTCCCAGGGGTGCAGGGGAGGGGAGGTCTGTCCAGGGGCAGAGGAGGTGAGGCCTGTCCAGGGGTGCAGAGGAGGTGAGGCCTATCCCAGGGGTGCAGAGGAGGGGAGGCCTGTCAAGGGGGCAGAGGACGTGAGGCCTGTCCAGGGGCTGAAGAGGAGGAGAGGCCTGTCCAGGGGTGCAGAGGAGGTGAGGCTTGTCCAGGGGGTGCAGAGGAGGTGAAGCATGTCCAGGGATGCAGAGGAGGTGAGTGTGAGAAGTTGGCCTGGCATATGCTGTCCACTAGTTATAGTGGGAACCATGCACCAGTCCAAACAACCCTTATTGATGATAGATTAAAGAAAACCTTTATTGAAAGCTGTCCTAGTGGTAGCTGTGGAGAGCAGCCTTCAGGCTAAGTCTTGAAGGAATATAAAGCAGCTTGTTTTACCAGTCTATAATCTCTTGAATGACCAAATGAGAACTACACCGAGTATATATATAAAATACATGTATTTATTCTAAAACACACCCCTTACTCTCTTTATGAGGCTAGAAGTCGAAGTACACAAGTTACAGGTCAAATACTCACAGTAAATATCACAGTTTTTGATAGGCCCCAGGGGGGGGAGGGACCAAACCATATACTAAAATAGTGGTATAAGAACCACGTCAGGACTGTACACAAGGCCTACAGCCTGTAGAATCGCTGGGCCCCTTCAGAACCACCGAAGGTAGTGACACAGGGAAACCACGGGGAACGCGTTCAGTGTGGGAACACAGCCGCAAGCGCCGTTAGCTTCTATTGGGAAAGTCGCTGTTGGAAATTTAAAGTTTAAGGACACTTAGAAGTTGACTAGGAACAAACCCTTTTGGACTTAGATGGTTCTAGGGCTAATACCCACGGAAGCACCGGAGTACTCGTGTTACCTAACCCAGGAAAGCCGGGAGCATAGGTGCCAAATGGTGTCGGGTCGCATCGTTGTTTTCAATGACGAGTTGCTGCAAAGTGCTGCTTCCTGGAAGAGGAGAAGTGTCGGAGAGATCCAAGCCTGAATCGAAGATGATAAGAACCTGAAAGCAGAGGGGACAGAGTCTGGGTCACTTGCCAGTGACCAGGGGCACAATAGTCGAATGTCCACCGATGTCGGATACTATAGGTGAGATGAGGGGAAGTTTGACTCTTCGGCCACGAGGACCAGGAGGTGTCGACAACAAACAGGAGCTGGATTCGAGCTGTCCCACAAGGTATTGGTGCCCGGATTGGACACAGCAAGCCTTGGCAACAACAACCCTTGCAGGAAGAGAACAATGGCTTCGGAGTGGACCAGCAAGGTCCAGGGGACTCACAAAGCTATGGAGAGTAAGGGTACGTCTGGAGCAACCAGGGAAGCCCAAAGAAAGTTACAGCTGCCTTCTCAGGGACACACAAGTCAACGGACAGGGGATCGCGAAGGTACCTCGAGAGGAACCAAAAAATAGTCTTAGTTTACCGTCGTATCGCAACCATAAGTTGGTGGTTGTGAAGTGCCGGTTCAGTTAGAATGTTAAACACTCTGAGAGCTACATCTTGTTAATGTTAAAACAAGAGGTGACACGTAAAAGTACACATTATTCTTAATGTACCTATGTATGCGGCTCAAAAACACCAACTGTTATAGTATGCCCCCTTAAAAAAACAAAATATTTAAAAGTTGTCATGAAGACATATAACGATGTTAATGTTATCGCAAACTGAACATTAGAAGAATCTAGAATCCCTGAGTCGTGCTACCACCTCAGCATTAGCATTATTTTTTACCTTGTTCCACTCTTAAGAGAATCATCCGCGATGCCACCATGTATCTTCGATGCCGAGTATGCTTGTGCGAAGACGTTTCCCAAACTCGTTTGAATACCAGAAGTGTAAACAGCGTGTTCACGTTGTTTGTGAATTCACTCCCTACTCTCATGGTATAAACAGAGAGGATGTCTTAGCGTTCTATTCAAACTTGGCGGCCATTCTAACTAAACCGGCTCTTCACATCCACCAACTTATGGTTGCGATACGACGGTAAACTAAGACTATGCCGCTCACAATATGCTTCTTTGCACATAGCATAAGAAGGCAGATTTTGGTAACTATGGCCCAAATATGCAGGTATTCATTACAAACAGTATACTGCATGGGTTTTTGTTGGCATTTCTTTTGGGTTAGGATACTTCATTTCGATTGAGTTGTCAATCTGCATGTTCATTAAGCAAACTATAATATTTAAACAACACGTCAGTTGCTCTGAAGCCTTTTTAATAAAGAATAGCAAGGACTTTTTTGCTAGTAATGATTAGTGACTTAAGTAGGAAATACGGTTCCAAATAAGCATTATTTAGTGATTTCACATTTTTGCAGCACTAAGAAGATTGTTACTGGAAGAAAGAGAAACCAGTGAAATCGTTCGGAATCATAGACGCTACCACACCTGAAACCCATTGCGGTTTGGAATTATCACTGCATAATAAGTAGGTTCATTTTAAAGGCAATAGTTTTAAAGCTAATCTCAAACATTGAATTTCAAATTATGGATTGATATATACAAATCTTTCTGCTTGTTTTACAGAATCAGTTTTCATACAGGCGATAGGTATTTATATAACCTCAAATAAGACTTGCTTTTAGTGTCTAAGTTTCCCTTACTCACATCACTATTTTATTTTACCTATTCAGTGCACGCTTCAGATTTCTTTTAATATGACCCTTAGCCCTCGTAATGATTCACACTTCTCACGATCGCTCTAACAGCGGAAAGTTCTCACTTAGTTTAGTGTGGGAGAGTTTTAGCTGGCTCTTACTATACTAAGCGTACTTACTTGGTCTCTCCTTCGCTATTAAGTTCAGAGACCTACTGTTTCACAGAGGTATATTCTGTGTTATTGTGTTGTTGGATTTTTGTATTGATTTCTTATCCCACGACAAGCATTAGTTACACTTGATTGGTGACTTTCCCAATACTGATATAGTATGGTTTGTTTGTTATCAATGGGACTGTTTTTCCCAATATATATACTGGTCTTCTTGTGTCTTTTTTTGAAATCACACAGCCTTGAGAAAGTCGCTGGACGACCTCCCGTTTACGACGAAACACGTGTTGGCTGTAGAGAATTTGTGGGAAGACTTGCACATAATAAAGTGACCAACAAAGAAGAAGGAAGCCTAATCTTTTGCACATTATTTAATTTTGAATTTGTGGAAACGTGTTACATACTTATGTTACTTTATAAGTGAGACGTGTGCTAAGGAGTGTCATTTGTTCTAGAAGCCAGAGGCCTATCCTGAGGAGTGGGGTGGTTCTCCTCACCCTTTAGCACCGTTAAATACTGGGTTCCTTAAAATAATGTCTGTAATTATTCAATGTGGCCCTTTGTTTCCTAAATCAAATACCACTGCCTGGCTTTATCTACTCTTAAGTGCATTCTAACCTTGCGGTAAATGCTAACTTTGGACTGGCTGCATGGAAACATGTCGTGTTTGGTGTCAAACACCTTGGAATCATACCCCCACACCAGAAACTGGTGTGAGAGTTTGATCCCACCCTTCTAGAGGGAGAGACGTGACAGCACAGGTATACCCTGTGCCAGCTTAAAAGAGCCCTGGCAACACAAAATGGATGCTGCAGCCACAGACACAAGTCTGACCTCCTGCTGGTGACCGAAACTCCGGCAGGGGAGGCCTTGACAATAGTTTTCCGGTCACAGGGAGGTGTAACCACCTCCCAGACAGGCTTTTGTGTATTGGGACTGGGTGGGAGCACTCCAAGAGTGCTTTGAAGTCTGCACTTGGGGCACATTTGGTGTCCCTGTGCATAGTCCAGTTCAAAACAGCCCCAGGGGCTACCAGCCCCTGCTCTGGTGCAAAACTGAACAAAGGAAATGGGTGTAGCCCCTCCTCTTTCCAAACCCTCCCATAGGTGGGTCCCTAGAGCTAGTCCAACCCATTCCTTGGGTTTAATGAAGGAACCTCTGTAACCAGAACTTTAGATATCCCTGGACGAAACTCTGAAACTGAATCCTGGACCTTCGACGATCTGTTCAACGCCAGATGACTGAAGAATCTCCCTTGGAGTAAAAGAGTTACTCCCCTGCTTGGCAGGCACCAAAGACGCATCTGACTGGTCTGCATCTCCGAAGCTCCCGCCAGAAGCCAAAGACTTTGCAACACCAGAGGTGGATTTCCAGACTTCCCCGAGGCTGATCTGAGTCCCCAGCAAAGCCGAAACCTGTAGCCATCGTGGGTAATGTGGAACCGGAACTCCTGGACACCATGCACATTTGCAAGTACATCAGCTTCTCGACGTTCTTCAAAGCTGTGCTTTGGATACCTTGTAGCCCGACCCCGAGCAGAGAATCCACTGAAGATTGCTTGCCTACCCACTCCGAGTGAACCGAGGGCTGCCATTTTGTGATTCAGCTCGAGGTACCTTCACAATCCCTTGTCCGTTGACTTCTGGGTACTTGAGAAGGCAATTTAGATTTACCTTGGGCTTCCCTGGTTGCTTCAGACGTGCCCTGACTCTCCATCGCTTGGTGAGTCGCCTGGACCTTGCTGGTCCACTCCGAAGCAATTGTTTTCTTTCTGTGTCGGTTGCTGTTGCCAAGGCTTGTTGTGTCCAATCCGGGCACTGACGCTGCAGCATTTGACATCCTTTGTGGGTGAGCTTGAATCCTGCTTCTGCTTGTCGTAGACGCCTCCTGGTCCTCGTGGCTGAAGAGTCAAGCTTCCCCTCATCTCACCTGAAGTACCCGACATCGGTGGGCATTCGACTTTCGTGCCCATGGTCACTGACTAGTGACTGAGACTCTGTCCCCTCTGCTTTCAGGTTCTTCTCATCTTCGATCCAGACTTGGATCTCTTCGGACACTTCTCCTCTTCATGTCAGAAGCACTTTGCAGCAACTCGCCATTGAAAACGACGACGCGACCCGACACCATTTGGCACCTATGCTCCCGGCTTTCCTGGTTTAGGTAACAAGAGTACTCCAGTGCTCCCATGGGTGTTGGCCCTAGAACCGTCTAATTCCAAAAGGTTTGTTCCCAGTCCTCTCCTAAGTGTCCTGAAACTTTAAATTTCCAACTGCGACTTTCCCCATAGAAGCTAACAGCGCTTGCGGCTGTGTTCCCACACTGCACGTGTCCCCGTGGTCCCCTGTGTCACTACCTTGGGTGGTTCCGAAGGGGCCCAGTGATTCTACAGGCTCTAGGCCTTATATCTAGTGAAGTCGTGGTTCTTATATCACTATTTTAGAACATGGTTTGGTCCCCCCCGGGGCCTATTGTGCTATTTACTGTGAGTATTTGACTTGTAACTTGTGTACTTCGACTTCTAGCCTCATAAAGAGACTAGGGGGTGTGTTTTAGAATAAATACATATATTTTATATATATACCTGGTGTGGTTCTCCTTTCATTTGGTCATTCATGAGATTATAGACTGGTAAAAAAAAGCTGCTTTACATTCCTTCAAGACTTAACCTGAAGGCTGCTCTCCATAGCTATCATCAATAAGGGTTGTTTGGACTGGTACAAGGTGCCCATTATAACTAGTGGACAGCATATACCAGGCCAACTTCTCACATTGTCCATGTGGGGGCAGAGGAGATGAGGCATGTCCTGCAAGGGTTGGGGGTGCAGAGGAGATGAGGTCTGCCCTGAGGGGGTGCAGAGGAGGTGAGGCCTGTCCAGGGGTGCAGAGGAGGTTAGGCCTGTCCAGTGGTGCAGAGGAGGTGAGGCCTGTCCAGGGGTGCAGAGGAGGTGAGGCCTGTCCAGGGGTGCAGAGGAGGTGAGGCCTGCCCATGGGTGCAGAGGAGGTGATGCTTTTCTGGTGGGGGTTGCAGAAGAGGCCTGTTCTGTGGTGTGGTGCCGTGCAGAGGAAGTGAGGCCTGTCAGGGAAGGGAGGTGCTGCAGGCGAGGCCAGTCCAAGGTAGTGCAGAGGAGGTGAGGTGAGACCTGTCCAGAGCTGGGGGGTGCAGAATAGGTGAGGCCTGTCCATGGGGGTGCAGAGGAAGTGAGGCCTGTCTAGTGGGGTGCAGAGGAGGTTAGGAATGTCCAAGGGGTGCAAAGGAGGTGAGGTCTGTCCAGGGGTGCAGAGGAGGTGGGGCCTGTTCAGGGGGTGCAGTGGAGGGTCAGGGCCAGACTGGGAACCCAAACCAGGCCTGACAATTTTGACGGACCAGCCCCTGCCTCTTTTGTGGCTGGGGGTGATATAGCAGCACCAGAGCAAAACCAGCCCCCAGTAACAAATATGTTTCCCAGCACTGAAGAATCAGCCCCACTCTTCCAGTCCCCGGGGAAACACCTGAAGCCCGTTACGGCCAGCCCGGCCCTGCTCAGGGTGTAGGTTTTACTGGCAGTGGCAATTGAAATACCTCAAACACTAATAGTGTGCAGAATAAGACACGCTCCTTGCGATGTTTCCAGGAACCTGGGAAACTGGAACATGAATAAGATGGCCAGAATGGGATGTCACAGTCAATGGTCCCAATCCAACTGGCCTCTGTGCCGAGCATGCAGAATCAAAGGCAGATATATTGGAACAAGCCTTCAGTCCCGATGGTCCCACAGCCCAGTGCAGAATAGAACGCCAAATTCCCAACAAATTCAGTATTTCAACATCCTTCAGTGATTAATAAGGATTTTCCACAACTTCCTCCTACACTAGGAGTTTCTACTGGAATGAATCAGACTCAATGACGGTGCCTGAGACGGGAGAAGGATTGCATGCTTGGAATTTTTCCTTGATTCCTAACTGAGCACATTCTATGTCAGTTTGCTATTTGCTATTATTTTTTTAAAAAAATGTTTTCTTATTTCTTAGCCACATTTGTTGTGGTGGTCTGTCTATTGACCTTACATCGAGAGTTATTTCTGATTCTGGCTTTTCATATACTTTAGAGGTTACCTTTATGTGAGTCTCCTGCAAATATTATGATCATTATATCTCTGACTGAGTAACCATGTTTATGCCTTCAGTAATTATTTGAAACCTTTAATATAGCTTTGAAGCTTTTTGTAGCTCCAAAGGCAAGTGTCTTTACCAAGGGAACGGTCCTTTAAGGGGCTGTACTGCCTGCGACGGCTGACTGTAAGGTCATTACAATGTTTGCCCCATGAGGGCAGAATGTGTTAATCAATAAAACAACGGTGTCCCAGAGACCGAGGGGGTTGAAACACCTCCGGTACTCTGAAACCTTTGTTTCAAAGCTGTTGCTGTGAAACTTGATCAGTTAACAGCCGCATGCGGGACCACGGCGGTTAATTGTTGAACATTCTCAGCAATAGCTGTTAAAGGAGGCTGAAGTCAGCCCCTGGTTCTCCCTGGGCTCGGTTGTTTTGTAAATCCAGGACGGTTATTTGTAAAATATGATGAAATGTGATTGTCGTCTGATGCAAAATTATTTCTTTACTTCCTTTCAAGGTATTCTGGGATGACAGGCAGTGCAGCGTGGCTGCCACCCTTGGGGGAACAAAAAAAATAATTGTCTGGTAAGGATTCCTATAACTCTATGTTTCCTTTTCCCCTGTTTCTTCTTTCTCTCTTCCCTTTCTTGACCTCTGTTTTTTTTGTCTCTTTACTTCAACTTTTGACTCTCTCTGTGCACTATTCTTGTTGTTATCAAACTTCTGATAATAATATGATGGAGCCACATTCCACTCTTGGAACATGTTGGGGGGTGCAGTGCAGGCCAAGTTCCTTTTTAGGTCAGTTTTGCCCAGTAGTTCCTTAACTATTATCACATTTGTCTCCTCCTCTACATCACGTGATGGTGGTTCACCCTGATTAGAGTTGCCACGCTGTTGCGTTGCTACTGCGTTTAGAAAGTGACTGTGATTTTAAGATTTTATTGAATCATTGTGTGCGTTCTAATGGGGGGAATGTTTTAAAAACTATTATAATTGCTTACCTGTGTGCGGTTACTGCATTCTTTCCAGGCACTCTTCTGCTTTTTTCTTCATCTCGGGGAGTGGGGTGGGGGGCTTGTGGGGGTCTTTTGCTCCTTCCCCGGTCCACCACGGCTCGCCAACTGTATGGGTGGAAGTGAGTGTTTTACTCTTGCTGCTCTACTCCACTTCCTGTCCCAGATCGATGTGCAGCGCTCTAGTTGTTCCTAAATGGCCCAGCTATTTAATCTGAATGCCGGGCCGGACGCACAGTGAACGCACGCAGCAGGCGCGCCAAAGGCACGCCTGTCTGTGTCCGTCTGGCCAAGTTTACGCCTGGTGCCAAGGACGCTGTCCTTTTTATTGTAGACCCGGGTAAGCCCCTTGTTTACCCGAGAGGACAGCTCTTGAAGTTTCAAGGATAGAAGGATAGAAGGATGTGCACTGCAGGTCGATGAACTGTGAGCATTGGGCTATATGAGTGTGTTAACTGTAAGACAGTCATTTCATTGGGGGTAGCTAAAAAACCCAAGGGGAAACGTGTCAGCCCTACCCTTACCCATGAAACAGTCCTTTTAAGGGTATCTCCTGATCTCTGATTAAACATAGAGCAGAATTTAATGATTTTGTCTCCTCCCGTAGGCCTGATTGGGTATTTATTACTGAAACCTGGGCTAGAGATTGCTCAGAGCCTGACCTGGTGGGGGCCATCCCCTCAGGGTATGCTCTGTCCAGATTTGATAGGGGGGTTTGGGATTACTTTATAAAGACACCTTCTCGTGCTTCACTGAGACCCTCACAACTCCCTCAGATCCTTATCAGGCCCTATATTTCTCCTTGAAGATCCTACCCACTGATAGTTTTGTGGGAGGTGTCAGTTACCGGCCTCCCGGACGCAGAGGAATGTTTAATCAGGACTTCAGCAATCGGATTGAGCCTTATTTGGCTAGATGCAATGTCACTCTTTGGGTGATTTTAACTTCCATTTGGAGAAAACTCTGTGCTCTGAAACACAGGTTTTCCTGGAAGCTATGGACTCCTGTGGCCTTCCTCAGCTGGTGAGGAGCCCCTCTAATACAACGGGACACATTCTGGACGGGATCTTCTCTAACGATCCGAGGATAGAGGTGAATGATCCCATCCCACTCTCTTGGTCTGATCATTAAGCCATTTTTTCTACGAATAGCAGAATCCCACCCAGATCCCAATTTTAAGAACAGGGTGGAGATGAAGGGAAACTGTAGCCGCATAAATAAGGAGGGTCTTCTAATTAAGCTTAGTAATTATTGCTGTCTCCCCCACCTGGTTGTTAACTCAATCTATGATGATTTTTCCAACTGGCTCTTGGCGGCTCTGGACTCTCTTGCACCTCTTAAGGACCATTATGTGGCCAGAAAATGCCCTTCAGCGCCCTGGTTCACCGAAAGGTTGAGAAACCTTAGGCAGGTATGCCGACAGCAGGAAAAAATATAGCGCCGTGAGCTTATCCCTGCCGAAAAGGACCTCCATGAACTCAGATTGAAGGAATATAGGCTAGCTATTAATGAGGAAAAGGTCATCTACTATTCCAAAATGACGGAATCCATAAAATCCCAGAGGGAACTCTTCACTGTGATTAATTCCCTCCTAGCCCCCTCGGCCTCTGCCAACACCGAGGTCTCCCAGGAGCTACATGATAAAAGGGCATGCTTTTGTATGACAAAATCAAGGACATATATTCGAGATATCCAATGTCGGAGGGTCAAAGGCCGATTGTCCTTCGGATTCTCTGGTAGCTCCTCCAAAGGATTGCCGCTTGAGCGCCTTTCCCCCTATACTTCAAGAAGATAAGGAGCGGATGTTAAGTGGAGTTAGATCTGGCACCCCCACGGAGGCCTGTCCCCTGAAGTTCCTGAATCTAGGAATGGAGGCTATTGTTTCTACTTTGACCGTAGTTCTTAATGCCGTTATTACTTCTGGCCAGTATCCCACTGCCTGGAAAACGGCCGTGGTTAAACCTCTCTTAAAGAAGCTCTCAGGCGGTAGCTGCATGGATGGCAGATGTTAGACGGGGACCTGGAGGGTCGGCCGAGGACAAGAGGAGAGGCCTCCGGGGAGGACCGTCTCCAGCGATCGTACAGACAAGTAACTTCCCCCCCACAGATGGACACCACACAAGGATAAGGTTAACGCTTTTTATATGCAGTTCTTGAAGCAAAGTATCACGGTACAGTGAGATCAGGACACGAGGGTCCTCTCAACTCTAGTCTCTGGAAGGGAAAGGGGGTAGCGGGACAGTCTTGGTACCAATCTGGTATTGAGGTGGAATGATGGGTAGCTCACAATCCTCGAGCTCGGAGTTCTAGAAGGTCGGGCCGCGGCAGCGCCAGCAGGTCCCGATGCGGCTGTAGGTTGCAGAGGGCCGCGGCAGCGCCAGCAGGTCCCGATGAGGATGTAGGTTGCAACGGGCCGCGGCAGCGCCAGCAGGTCCCGACGAGGATGTAGGTTGCAAAGGGCCGCGGCAGCGCCAGCAGGTCCCGACGAGGATGTAGGTTGCAAAGGGCCGCGGCAGCGCCAGCAGGTCCCGACGAGGATGTAGGTTGCAAAGGGCCGCGGCAGCGCCAGCAGGTCCCGACGAGGATGTAGGTTGCAAAGGCCGCGGCAGCGCCAGCAGGTCCCAACGAAGATGAAGGTTTGCAGAAAGCCGCGGCAGCACCAGCAGGCAGGACGATGGTTCACAAGGCAGGGCTGCGGCAGCGCCAGCAGTCCGTCAAGGATGAGTTCTTCACGGTGTCTCTCGACTCCAGGATACAACTGCCTTCCTGCTCTGGAGCTGCCCCAGTTATAGGTCTGGCGCCCTTTGATGTCCGTGTTGCGTGTTTATCTAGGTTCCTGATCGATACTGTGGCCTTATGCCCCTATTCGGCTATAAATCCATTTATTCCCTATATTGGCATAACCGTTCAAGTGCGATATTCAGAAAGTCATCTCTGGCCTCACACGAACAGAGCCACATTCCAGCATAGTTCTCTGCCACTTCCTTTGCGACCAATTAGTGCAATGACAGAGCAGGAGTCACTATCTGATATTCCTAGATTAACACTCCGAGTTCTTCAACAAGATAAAAACTCAGCAAACCTGGAAATCCCCGCTTGCTGTGTTTTGATTAGTAATGGAACTCTAATGAGCAACTGGTAGCTATCACTTCCTAGTGACATCTTTAATTGACGTCTTATGTCCAGCAAACTTGCGTCAAACCCGGCACCTGTCAGGTATAAATATTACCAACGTTGCCTTAAGCAATAGCTGTCGTGCTGTTGTATGCTGCCGTGCACCCTGTTGTGCATCCCATAGCTGCTGCAGGCAGTACGCTGCTGCTGCTGTCCCTTTGTGGTGAAGCTACTGATACCATTATCGCTGCTAAAGCGCGAACGATGGTGCAGTACGCTTAGGAGCTGAACAGCCGTCCCTCTGCGAAGAGCCTAGCAGATCCAGCTGCCCGCGGACGCTGTCCCCCGCCTCCTCCTCTCGACGCGCTGAAGAAGAGCCGCTGCCTTTCTCGTGCAGAGAAATCCAGCTCCGGCGTTTCCGGTTTACCCTAGCGGGTGACAGGGATATCGAGCTTCCCCTGAAGGAGATACCAAACCTCCATCATTCTATTCAGAGGTATGGTGCTGACTAAACCCTTAAATGAGAATTCTTGAAACAAACCTTGGCAAAACCAACTTAACTTAAAGCTACTTACTTACTCCCCTTCCACGTGTTAGGCTTAGGTCAGGCACACTGGGGTAGGCTTAGTTAGAAGCATCAGTTGAGTATTTTAGCCGAATGTATATATGACTGTATATATGTTTTATTACTTTTAACCATTGTATGGCTAAGAAACCATATCAATGATTTTACAGTATTATTTCGCAATACTTATCTTACTGTACGTACTTTTTATCATAACAAGCTTTGCAATTGTGGTAATACATTTCTCTTGTACGAGAAGAAAGACTGTGCAATAAATGTTAACCCTTTATTGACAAACGCCCGTCTCTCTATTCTCTACATCTTGTGAAAGTAAATTGCACTAGACTGACTGAGTGAAATACATTTCTATTGTTTCACACGACCCTAGAGATTGACTCTTGATCTGAGGAGCAAAGTTGTCATGTTGCACGGTTGTTGGAAAACTGAATCCCTTCTTGTCTGTGCCAGGGAAGCTGATCACTTCCTATGCAGAGAAGAAAGTTTCCAGTGACCTCTGAGCTAGTTGGTAACACACCCAATTAAGTTTAACATAGTCAGTGGAGGCCTGGAATATCTGCAGTTCCACGTCGATACTACTGTTTATGTTATTCCAATGCGCAGGGCCTAGTGGGAAACTAGGAACTACACTACATGGCGCCCAAACGTTTGGTAAGGCGATAAACTAACGCAAGACAGTTAGAGTAACTCAGTCGTGCATATTTCACACCCTTTTCTCCCGTAAATACTCCAATAGACGTCTGGAGTGGGTGAAAGGTTAAAATCCGCCCGACCTTAGTAGGAAGAGATTCCTATGTAAAGCTCTGGTTTATTCAACGTTGAAGGATACAGTGTTCCAAAATATTGTGCACCTAATCTTTGTCTCCTTGGAGACCTACTCTGCAAACCTTGCATTTTAACAAATGTCAGACAGTGAAGAAGAAAGGGAAGCAGTTAGACTTGCAGCCCAACTAATAGAGGAAGACTCGAGTCTCCTAGAAGCAGACCCGGATGCTATAATCATCCCGGTCCACTTAAGAAGATCTATAACTTTAAAACTTATAGAAAACGGACTGACACCTCAAGGTGGTACAGTAATTTTCGTGATAGAGGCTCACGAGTATCGGCAGACAGAGGTATTCTATTCATGGATAAACTTTCCAGCGGTAAACGCTAGAACAAAAGAGTTTCACTATTACAAAATAGAGAAACCTCCGGAAGAGTACGCTCCTTTCGAGGAGATTGAAATTCCACTTAAATTTCAAGAGCACCTGCTCTGGTTTAATGGCGCCCTAAAACACAATGATCACATAACTAGGCTCGGTCCACTAGGTAGACCAGGAGCCACGTGGCCGGTTCTAGCCAGCTACACACCACATCCTGATATTGTAAGAATGTCAAGAGAAGAGCTGTTAGTACAGCTAAACACATTAATAAAAATACATAGGCAATTAGTCCAATATGTAATGCGGACTGCAACAGTCCAGCCAGCTGTTAATACACCACAGCTGTCCCCTCATCAGGGGAACACAAATAAAATTACACCACAGAACATACAGTCATGTCTTGGTAAAACACCCGTAAAACGGGAACAAATTCCTTTCTGGTTAGCACAGAAAATCACTCAAATAGAGGCAGTATTTCCTGATACTACCCCTATTGAGAAACACAGAATCTTGACCATCTGCCTTCCTATGGGAATCGCACCACACGTGGAGGACTGTGACACTTGGGGTACGGTCTTTGCTTCCATTTACACAAAAACACACGGTGTTCCGTCTATGGCGGTAATACCAGAAGTGCTAAAACAGATTCAAAATGAATTTGGTCCAGAGCCCGCTTTAAATCTAGGTATGAAATTATTGAAAGACTTCAAGCAGGTCTCGGCTATATTATTAGCCAACATAAAAGGAGAAGCAGCATCTGTGGCGATTCGCCAGAAGGTGAGGGAAACAGTTATAAAAGATCCTGTTGAGCTTGCAAAAATCATAGAAAAATGCTATGAAGAATTAGGTAGAGACAGCTTGGGTGGGAAACCAGTAAAACCCCAACTGCTCGAAAGTCCTGAAAAATTATTTATTAAAAATAATTTAAATACTCCTAAAAAGAGCTGGGATGGAAATAAACAATCCACTCCCAAGGAAAAAGTTTTCCAGTCCAGAGGAAGGTCTCCTCGACGGAGGGAAAGAACTCCGACTCGAGAACGCCAGTCTCCCCAGAGGGAGCCCTCTGAGAAAAGATATAACCTTAGAAATAGGGATAATCTGAAAAAACCTGATAGATATCAAAGTATTGATACACGTCCCTCTCGATCTTCTCCACAGAATTCGGAAAGAAGAGGACGGTCAGACCCAGGAGAGCACACCAAGTCCAAAGACAAGGAACCTGCTCAGAGTAAAAAATCTCAGTTTCAGAAAAAGAAGGTAGCCAGTATTAGAGTAATCAACCATGCCGAGAATACTGAGGACACAGTTGAAAAACGGGGAGTGGGCATTGACAATGTTGGACAGTGCAGCAGAAATCAGTATAGCGCGCAAGATCTTGATGAGTGATCTGGAGACAGTGGACACGAATGAATACATTCAGGTTGAAACTGCCGACACCAGACTTAGCGAGCCCCATAAAATATACGAAATAACATTGCGTATGGAGGGTGATAAGACTAGGAAAATTAAGGGTCTATTTTGGGATACGCTCTCAAAAGGCTATGATATTCTGTTAGCTGAAAAAGATTGGCCCCCGGAGTTTGTCAGGGAGTGCCCTCGTGGCGAAGAGGTGATTATGCCTGCCTTCTCGAATCACATTCCGATTCACAAAAAATACACATATGCAAGGAAATGGGCAGTAGCCCAGGCACCTGCATTGTATAAAAATCATGTAGGATGGGATGAGGACTCTCCTCCTCACAACATCCAGTTAAATAGTGAACCAACTGCCCAACGGCAGTATCCCATAAAGCAAGAAGCTAAAAAACAGGTCAGGGAGATCTTAGATCAACTTGAGTACCAGGGGGTGATTGAAACATGCACCTCTCAAAGGAACAATCCTTTGTTTCCTGTCTCCAAGCCAGACAATTCATATCGTCTAGTTTTGGACTACAGACATCTTAATACATGTTGCAAAACTTTTGCAGTACAAAACTCGCATAGTGCAGCCCTAATGAATAATATAGTTAGGAAAAAATATAAAACGACATTAGACATATCTAATGGTTTCTTTTGTCAAAACATTGCTCCAGAAAGCAGATATTTGACCGCTTTCTCTGCATTTGGGTCGCAGAAAAAATTCTGTCGACTCCCACAGGGGTTCAAGAACAGCCCAGGACTATTCTCAGCTAGGGTAACAGAGTTACTACAAATCTATGATGATGAAGCATTATCTTACGTAGATGATATTTATCTCACAGACGACGACTTGGATACTCACTTGAAAAGAGTGAACACCATTATACTTGGGTTCGCAGCAGAGGGTTACAAATTCAACTTTAAAAAGTCTCGAATTGCCCATCTGACAGTACTATTCTTAGGGTACGAATTATCAAATGAAGGGAAAAGCCTAGCGGACAACTTCTTAGATAAGTGCGCTGTACTCCAGGCTCCAAAAACGCTGAAGAATTTACAATCCATACTAGGTTTTCTGAATTTCGGAAGAACTTACATCCTAAATTACGCAGAGAGGGTTAAACCTCTCTACGAACTAATTAAACCTGATTTTAAACAAATCAATTGGACTCAAAAACACACAGAAATTTTGAGATCACTGCAAACAGACATGTTAGCAAAAACAAAATTAGATACACGTGACAACACACGTGATCTTGTAATCCGAGTCATCCCAGGAAGATGCGGATTCACATACCTAACCTCTAATGAGGGAGAAAAGGTACCAATTTCAATTAAATCTCACTTGTACACACAAGCAAAAAAAACATTCAGTCACACAGAAAGAACTGTGAACGCAGTGCAAATCGCATTAGCAAATGAACGAGAACTAGCACACGGCAAAAGGATTAACATCCTCACAGCGGAATCTGCCTTCGAAGCGCTATTCAGCCCAGTAAACCTGCCTACAGTGTCACTGGATCCGAAATGGATACAGTGTATAGATTCTCTAGGAGCGGAAGACGTAAAATACTATTTCGCCCCGCAATACGAAGAACTGAATGATTTAGAATATGAAGAAGAACATCCTCTGCCAATCAAAATTCTGCCTCTCCCACAATATGCCTGTATAATCTATACAGATAGCTCTGTACAGCATTTCAACGTAGAGAGAAAATCCTACGATGCAGCATGTGCGATCATTAAATGTTGTTGGCTGTGCGGTAAAATTACACCGAAGGTAACAAAAACCGAATCAGTAAAGTACTGTTCGGTTCAGAGAACTGAAATCAGATCTTTAAAGATGGCGCTTGAAAATGCAGAACGCGAATTCCCGACACTTATAGTGTGCGATTCTCATTTTTGCGTCAACTCTTACAATAACAAACTGCAGAGTTGGATTGAAAACGACTACAAAGATGACACAGGTGCCACAATAAAGCATAAATTGCTCTGGAACGAGGTAGCTCTTTTAAGTAAAGAACTACAAAAGACTCACGTGATTCACGCACAGAGTCTTCAACGTGATGGCGTTCACGTTGCAGGGAATTCATTGGCTAATACAGCCACCGCGGAAGCAACTAAACTAAACCGGCTTCCGTAGCCACAAAAAAGCGTACAGATAAATATATTGACGGGGAAACCATGCTGGCAGTAAAAACGACCGTAAAAGGCGACTGTGCAGCACTACCCATAAATTATCCACTCAATTATGCATACGTAATCGATGCAAACTCCCTCCGTTCCTTTTGCTCGAATCCCTGGAGTGGGGGATAGAGTAATTCCAAACAGGAGCAGGAGGGGCTTCCTCTTACTGGAAGCACACATGGGATTGGGTCTGAGACACCAAACAATCAAAGCCTCTCTGAAAGAATTACAATCAGAGTACTGGTGGCCAGGAATGAGTATAGATATCCAATGTTTTGCTCAAAATTGTGAAGACTGCAACAGAGATCACAGTAATGAACAGGCCAGTGTAGTTTCAGGATCCCTGCTAGACAGTATAAGGCGGTCTATCTGCGCAATCAAAGAAGAGAAGCGCGTCCCAGTGTACACCATTAAGACGAAAAGCACTTAAAAAATGAGGCCTCCAGCGCTCGGCTGACGCTAGAACGGTTATAAAAGATTTGCGAGTCTTTTTCGGCACATACGCAATTACCACCTTCCATTCTGACCAGGGTCCTGCTTTCAGCTCTCGAGCCTATAAGGAGGCCATGGCCAGCATGGGAATTGGGTTGCGGTATTCTTGTCCGTCGCACCCCGAAGGGAACAGTGTGGTAGAAAGAAAAAACTGTGACATAAAGCAATCTATAACAGCGAAGGTATTAGGTTCAGGCGCTGGGTGGGTCAAATATTTAATAAGTGTCCAGACTAGTCTTAACAACATGCCAAGAAATTCTCTAAAAGGTTTCAGCCCATACGAACTATTGTTCGGAATTAGAATGCAAGTTCAGGACCTCGATAGTCAGATGTCAGTGGTACAAGAAGAAACAACGCACTTTGATGTAAAGGATCGTTTGGCTGTTTTACAGGAACTGAACGAAACAAGAAAATCCTTAAGCAACACAAAGTTAAAGCAACAGCCACCTACCACCACCAGCAACAGCCCCAGCAAGACCTGTCTGGATTCCAAAGATTGGGGATCTAGTCAGAGAAAAGATCGCGGTTAAGAAGGAATTTGGGCCTTCTTACAGAAAAGCAGTACCTGTCTTAGCAGTCACCGGAACAAGATCAGTTGTGCTACCGCCCCTTGCTGGTAAAAAGGAGAACAGAGTCGTGTCTATCGATCTGGTAAAACCACAAGCATGTGGCCTATAATCAACAGTAGGCCCAGTGGACTCCCAAGAAACAACAGAATACCCAAACTTGCAACAATCCAAGAGGTTCAAACTGAAAGACTCATCACATTCGATCAGCCTACAGTGCACAATGAAGGACTATGCAATAATGCCATGGAACTCGTGCCTCTTGAGACACAGATTGAAACAGTTCGTCAAGAAACAACACCAGTCTACAATAATGTGGCATCAGAAAGTGCTACCGAGAGACAGATTGAAAGAACAATCCCATCAATTGACAGAACTGCCTCTGGTTATTTCATCAACTTCGACAACTTCTCTGAAGATTTAAATGACCCCGAAGTGATGCCAGAAATAAAAAAGTCTTCTAAAGAAAAAGCAACGGAACTCTTTCATCAACTGAAGGAAATCTACCTTGTTTCCCCTTGGCTAGAGTTCTGGTTCGGTCTAGGTGTATTTTTCCTCCTGCTTTGGCTCATCATGGTACTGTGTTTGGGAAAATTCATTGAAGGAAAATATATTACAATGGACACAGCAAATCAGAACATCAACCTAGTCCTGAAACCACACAGATCATCCCACGTGAAGAAAAGAGAACTGTCAACAGTAAATGTCACAGCAATTCCAATACCTGGTGGGGTAGTATGGGAGAAAACAGACTATGAAATCTATGGTCCGGTCGAAATCCTGAAGTATCCTCATCAACTGAAGGTTTCCTTAAGTGACTTTGTGACACCAAGTACATTCTCTGATGATTGGGACTTTAACAGTATTAATGACATGATGTCTGATTTAGTAATGTCAGCTAGATTCACAGATCATGATTATTTACAAGGTTCATCTAGTTATGAGCAGTTATTCTGTTACACCCACTATGGGGATCATTACTTGCATAAATCTGCACAGCCTAGAAATGTTTATATGTATAATCAATGGGAACATTGTGCAACACCACCTAAAAGCAGTTCTAAAGCATTTTTTGAGAAATTCAAATACTTCTCAGGGTTTAACACCAGTGATGCAGAAACGTTTTATTATAAACTGTTAGAGAAAACAGGAATGAAAACAATGCTGACAAATTCTAAATTGATATATTCAGAAGCATTTTATGACAAAATGATGACATTTGGTTTTGATTATTGGAAAAATAATATTGAAACGAAAACAATCTGGGGTACAAAAGATTGGCAGGTGCAAGGCATTGAAGCACTATTTAGAACCTGCATGATACCAGAACAAATGTTGTTTTTAAATGACACAATACACCAAACATCTTGTCTTGGCCTAGCTAAGATCAAAGACCTTAAAACACCGTCTATACCAAAGCCAATACCTGAAAATGCAACTGCAGATATTGAGTTAGACGTAACACAAATTTTTAATTTGAACAGAACACATCCTGATTGGAAAAAATGGTTAATCTGGCCTACTGACACAAACAGCTGTCAAGATAGATTCCTGAATAAAACACAGGGGTTAAAAATGACCAGATTAGACTCGAGATATTCCCAGAGACAACATCCAGGAATTATAACAACATACAGTGTAGGGAAACTCTGCCTCGAATGGCTAACAACATCCACACTGGCTGAAATTAAGCAACACTACTAAAAGATGGTGCTGATTTGCGCAATTTCATTCTTGGACCACGCAAACAGCGTCAAAAGCGTTTCATAGCGACCAGTATCTTTGCTGCTTACAACGAGGCTTGGAAAGTAAAGCAAATTGAAACTGCTGAAAAAATACGAGAAATTGATCGTATTAATTTGGAAAAATCACTTTCTGTAGTAGACAATGAGTTAATGACTCTGTCTTCCAGAATATATTCGTTGGACAATATTGTATCCTCTGCCTTTGATGTGATAGACAGAGATTTGCTAATGTTACAACATGGCCAGTCTCAATTACGTTCTATTATAGAATTAGGCTGGACGCTGCAAAATCTTCGTTCAGGCTATGTGCCTTGGCGTTTAATCAGCACAACGTCATTATTTTCCAGTTTTAACCTTACTGATAAACAGATCAGTTTGGCACAGAAAGGAGCAGACTATACAATCCTGAGCATCGAAAAACTCGAGAGATTACCATTGACACTGTCAGAAAGTCCTGTCATTGAATGGATAATACACAGAATTATCACAATTCCGATAACAACTTTCCGATTTAAAAAGTGCCTTGAGTACATACCTGCTGGCCAATATGAACAATTGGGTAAAGGATATGTAAAATCTGAATGGAAATTACCATACACTCATTCTTGCTATAGTGACAGCGACAAAAATGTATTTCTTAGTGGTAATAACTGTAGACATTCACTAAGCGGTATACTTTTGTGTCAGGGTATTAATTTACACGGAGCATGTGATGGAAATTCTAACAACCTTTCATGCCACCAGCTAGTCACACCTGCAACTCAGATAGAGCCCTTCTTTATGCAACTCGCAAACGGGAGTTACATTCTTAGAACGGATCACAGATGTTGTGGCCTCGTGCCAGGGAAAAGTTATCTAGTAGAAGTAACATCCATGGTCAAATGCTGTATGCAAGCATTGTTTCCGAGTGGGGCTGCAGACTCAGTGACTCCCATCTGGCCTCGTCTGAATCTCTATTCTATACGAATTGATACTTTAAGCAAAGTTAAATCTGTACTTTTACAGACAACAGTGCCTATAACGTCATCAAAAGAGACGTATGATCTTCTAGTTGCAAGGACAGCTACTGAAGTTCATGACCTTTTATCAACAAATTGCCCCGTGCATTTCGTACAAATGCTAAGCCAACTCCTTAACATGTCTAGTGCCACAAGCATCCCAGGCATATTCAAGACAGTCTTTACGGGACTGCTAACGCCTTTTCAAGCAATTTTGGGAATCGTTCCTAATTTTGTGCATTCTGTTTTTGGCGGCATACCATTATTTTTGGGACTTGTAGCAGGGATTTTATTTTTGACACTCCTACTTCGTTATGGCGAGCCTCAGCTCAGACATAGCTCCCATGGGAATGGAAGAGACAATCCTAGCAATGCGCTACCGGGACAGGATAACTAACGTCCTCGGATTGGCCAGGCTGAGAGATCTAAACATGACCTGGTTCCTTTCATTCAGATCTGTATGGCAAAATTGCATTTTACCTGTGCTACGATGTATGCTTTGCGGCGATGAATGCGTGTTGGACATCTGTCTTTCACTTCCATCAGCAGTACCAATGGACGTCGATACTTTGCTCAGTCCAATAACGGCTCACGCATTGTGTTGTCCCCAGCGGCTACCAATCCTGATGATGGCATTTGTGGAGACTCCTGTACTACAGCCAAGTGGTAACAGTAGAGCAAGTGACAAAAGCAACATCACCCAGGTACGGCCCTCTGTGAGCATTGCTGCTCCTGACTACGATGACAGCAATCATTCTCACACCTGCCAAGTTACAGCGCTATCAAATTTGGTTGAACTGTCACCTGAATTTGTAGACCAATTCTTTGCGAGCCTGTCTGATATGATGTTCCCACCCATACAGAAACAATAACTTTGGAGAAGCTTTCCGACACACAGCGTTCCCATGAACTCTGAATTCGGCCTTCAGTTTTGATCAACAAAAACTGCAAAAAGCTTTGGAACTCTATTTCCCCGTTCAAGCATTAATTCTTTTGAATTGGACATTTTTTAATATTCACCCTTTTTTGGCTCGGAAAATTCTTTGCTTAACATAAAAACTATTCTTAGAGAACAGAAGCTTCAAACTTCTATTTCTAAACACATCTAGAGACATAACAACATTACATCAGCCTCTAGCACATGTTATTACAATGCATTTATATGTGATGATTTATCTCGCCCTTCTTCTGCCAGAGATACTTCATGTCTAATTCTTTTTGCTTAATCGTTCATTGATTTCATATGCAATAATTTTTGAATGATTTCTATGCTAAAAAAACGTACAGTACCTAAAATTTCTCGTATGACAAATACGCCTATTTCGAATGCATTTATGTATTTTGGGGTGGGCAATGTTACACATGCATCTAATTGCTCTAGTTTTAGTAATTTGATGGACATGAAAACGTGGAGTGGGTGTTGCGTGTTTATCTAGGTTCCTGATCGATACTGTGACCTTATGCCCCTATTCGGCTATAAATCCATTTATTCCCTATATTGGCATAACCGTTCAAGTGCGATATTCAGAAAGTCATCTCTGGCCTCACACAAACAGAGCCACATTCCAGCATAGTTCTCTGCCACTTCCTTTGCGACCGATTAGTGCAATGACAGAGCAGGAGTCACTATCTGATATTCCTAGATTAACACTCCGAGTTCTTCAACAAGATAAAAACTCAGCAAACCTGGAAATCCCCGCTTGCTGTGTTTTGATTAGTAATGGAACTCTAATGAGCAACTGATAACTATCACTTCCTAGTGACATCTTTTATTGACGTCTTATGTCCAGCAAACTTGCGTCAAACCCGGCACCTGTCAGGTATAAATATTACCAACGTTGCCTTAAGCAATAGCTGTCGTGCTGTTGTATGCTGCCGTGCACCCTGTTGTGCATCCCATAGCTGCTGCAGGCAGTACGCTGCTGCTGCTGTCCCTTGGTGGTGAAGCTACTGATACCATTATCGCTGCTAAAGCGCGAACGATGGTGCAGTACGCTTAGGAGCTGAACAGCCGTCCCTCTGCGAAGAGCCTAGCAGATCCAGCTGCCCGCGGACGCTGTCCCCCGCCTCCTCCTCTCGACGCGCTGAAGAAGAGCCGCTGCCTTTCTCGTGCAGAGAAATCCAGCTCCGGCGTTTCCGGTTTACCCTCGCGGGTGACAGGGATATCGAGCTTCCCCTGAAGGAGATACCAAACCTCCATCATTCTATTCAGAGGTATGGTGCTGACTAACCCCTTAAATGAGAATTCTTGAAACAAACCTTGGCAAAACCAACTTAACTTAAAGCTACTTACTTACTCCCCTTCCACGTGTTAGGCTTAGGTCAGGCACACTGGGGTAGGCTTAGTTAGAAGCATCAGTTGAGTATTTTAGCCTAATGTATATATGACTGTATATATGTTTTATTACTTTTAACCATTGTATGGCTAAGAAACCATATCAATGATTTTACAGTATTATTTCGCAATACTTATCTTACTGTACGTACTTTTTATCATAACAAGCTTTGCAATTGTGGTAATACATTTCTCTTGTACGAGAAGAAAGACTGTGCAATAAATGTTAACCCTTTATTGACAAACGCCCGTCTCTCTATTCTCTACATCTTGTGAAAGTAAACTGCACTAGACTGACTGAGTGAAATACATGTCTATTGTTTCACACGACCCTAGAGATTGACTCTTGATCTGAGGAGCAAAGTTGTCATGTTGCACGGTTGTTGGAAAACTGAATCCCTTCTTGTCTGTGCCAGGGAAGCTGATCACTTCCTATGCAGAGAAGAAAGTTTCCAGTGACCTCTGAGCTAGTTGGTAACACACCCAATTAAGTTTAACATAGTCAGTGGAGGCCTGGAATATCTGCAGTTCCACGTCGATACTACTGTTTATGTTATTCCAATGCGCAGGGCCTAGTGGGAAACTAGGAACTACACTACATCCGGACCCTCGCACTTGGAGGTTGGGAGGTCCGGGATGAGGGAGTCCAGACACCCAGCAGGGGGGTGGAGCCAGCGCCCGGGGAGGCTGGGGGCGATCGGCACCTGGCGGGGGAGAGCCATCGACACTCCTCTCTCCCATTGACCTGCCAAGTGGTCCGTTCACCTCCTGGGTGGATGGTGGTGCCGGGATGTCGGGGCCTGGCCAGGCCCAGGGTTGGGGTCGAGCTGAGGCCACGCGGCCTCGTGGTGCAGTGTCCAAGATGGCGGCTGGGCCGGGCAATGGTGCTGACGGTGGCCCGGGCCAGTGATACAGAGATGTCCGGGAGCAGGCGTCCCGTGGGGGACGGGTTGCGGGTTGCTTCTGTGGGTTGTTGGGGTTGTTCTTCGGGTAGCACCTGGAGAGCCGGTGTCCGGGCTCTGTCATGCGGGGAGGGAGCGAGCCCTTCCTGAGGCCTGTCCAACATGCGTCCCCCCCAGCTGAAGGCGGGGAGAGTCACCCATCCTCTTGGGGACTCTCCTCGTCGAGGCGGAAAAAGCGTGACAGGCCATCCGCGTTGGCGTGGTCCTGGCCAGGGCGATGCTCCACAGTGAAGTCCATCCCCTGCAGGGAGATGGACCATCGCAACAGTTTGGGATTCTCCCCCCGCATCTGCATCAACCATTGCAGGGGGCGATGATCTGTTTGTACCCGGAAGTGGGTACCGAAGAGGTAGGGCCGGAGCTTCTTAAGGGCCCACACTACTGCAAAGGCCTCCCGCTCGATGGTGCTCCAGCGCTGCTCTCGGGCCAGCAGGCGTCGGCTGATGAAGGCCACTGGCTGGTCGACTCCCTCTGGGTTTAGTTGGGAGAGGACGGCCCCAATGCCATGGTCTGAGGCATCAGTCTGGACGATGAACTCACAGCTGTAGTCGGGGGCCTGGAGCACAGGGGCGGTGCACATGGCGGCCTTCAGCTTCTCGAAGGCCGCTTGACAGTCTGGGGTCCAGTTGACTGTTTTTGGGTGTTTCTTGGATGTGAGTTCCGTGAGGGGCCCCACAATGCTGCCATAGTCCTTCACAAACCGCCGGTAGTATCCGGTGAGCCCCAAGAAGGCTCGGACCTCGGTTTGGGTGACGGGCGGCTGCCAGGACTGGATGGCAGCGATCTTGAGCTGGAGGGGGGCCACCAGCCCGCTCCCTACTTGGTGTCCGAGGTAGGTCACGGACCCCTGGCCAATTTGGCACTTGCTGGCCTTGATGGTGAGGCCGGCCCGTTGGTGGGCGTGCAGGACCTCTCGGAGGTGGTGAAGGTGGTCTGTCCAGTGGCGGCTGTATACCGCTATATCGTCCAGGTAGGCGGCGCTGAATTCTTCGAGGCCCGCCAATACCTGGTTCACAAGTCGTTGGAAAGTGGCTGGAGCGTTTTTCATGCCGAATGGCATCACTTTGAAATGGTAGTGCCCATCCGGGGTGGAGAAAGCGGATCGTTCTTGGGCCCTGGGGGTGAGGCCGATCTGCCAGTAGCCCGCTGTCAGATCAAAGATGCTCAGGTAGCGGGCAGCCCCCATGCGGTCAACCAGTTCATCTGCTCGGGGAATGGGGTGAGCGTCGGTTCGGGTGACAGCGTTCAGACCCCGATAGTCGACGCAGAATCGGAGCTCGGGGGTGGTGCCCGGGGCAGCAGCTTTGGGGACCAGTACGACTGGGCTGGCCCAGGGGCTGTCTGAGGGCTCGATGACTCCGAGTGTGAGCATTTTGGAGACTTCTTCTTGGATGCAGGCGCGCACCCGATCTGGTACTCGGTACGCCCGGTGTCGGATAGGGGGACTGTCCCCAGTCGTACTGGGGACCCCTGGTGCCTCCACGTCGTGAAGGCACCAGGGGGTGACCCCGGGGGTGAGGGAGAACAGGTTTGCAAATTGCAGCAGGAGAGCCCGACAGTCTTGGCGCTGCTCCGGGGTCAGGGCATCGGAGAGTCGGACCCCGTCCACCGAACCATCTTTCTCACGGGTCCTCAGTAGGTCAGGGAGGGCTCGGAGTCTTCCTCCGCCCCACTGTCTGTAGCCATCAGTAGGCTGAGCTCCGAGCACACGAAGTGTGGTTTGAGTCTGTTGGCGTGAAGGACCCGGAGGGGGTTCCGGGGGGACTCCATGTCGATGAGATAGGTGACGGGGCCCTTGCGCTCGACCACCTTGAAGGGTCCTGTCCATTTGTCCTGCAAGGCACAAGGCTCGATGGCAGACATCACCCATACCTGCTGACCAGGCTCGAACTCGATGGAGGAGGCATGTTGATCGTACCATTTCTTCATGTCCTCCTGACTGGCCACGAGATTGGCTTTAGCGATTTCCCTGAATCGCCGGGTCTGGTTGCGGAGGGTCAGGAGGTACTTATACACGTCCGGAGGAGTCTTCTGGGGGGCCATTTCCCATTCTTCTTTAACCAGGCTGAGGGGCCCTCGGACAGGGTGTCCGTACAAGAGCTCGAAGGGGCTGAAACCGAGGGATTTCTGGGGGACTTCTCGGTAGGCGAAGAGGAGGCACGGGAGCAGCACGTCCCACTGGCGGCGTAGGGGTTCCTCCAATCCCATGATCATCCCCTTGAGAGTGCGGTTAAACTGTTCGACCAGTCCGTTTCCTTGCGGGTGATAGGGGGTCGTGAACCGGTACGTAACTCCGCACTGCTGCCAGAGGGATTTCATATATTTGGAGATAAAGTTCGTGCCCCTGTCGCTGACGACTTCCCGGGGGAAGCCCACTCGAGAGAAGATCCCCATTAAGGCTCGGCCTACCACTGGTGCTGTTACGGTTCGAAGGGGAATGGCCTCGGGATAGCGGGTGGCGTGGTCCACCAGGACCAGGATGAATCGATGCCCTTGTGCTGTTCGGGGGTCCAGGGGTCCCACAATGTCTATTCCCACCCTTTCGAACGGGGTGGTGACGACGGGAAAGGGTTGCAGGGGTGCCTTGAGTTTTCGGCCGCTCTTCCCGCTGGCCTGGCAGGTGGGGCAGGCCCGGCAGTGGTTGGAGACGTCATTTCGCATTTTGGGCCAGTAAAAGTGGGTTACCAGGCGGTTATACGTTTTGTCTTGCCCCAAGTGCCCAGCCAGGGGGACATCGTGTGCCAAGTTCAAAAGGAAGTCTCTGAAGCGGAGGGGCACCACCAGCACCCGACTGGCTCCCAACTCGGCGATTCTTTGCTCGCTGTATAGTAGGTCATTGTCCCAATAGATCCAGTGGGCCCCTGCGGTGTCTCCTGCGCTCTGGGCAAGGGCTTGCTGTCGGAGTCCCTCGAGGGAGGGACAGGTCTTTTGCTCCTGCCGGAATTGTTCCTGGGTGGGTC
This sequence comes from Lissotriton vulgaris, assembly GCF_964263255.1. NCBI lineage: Eukaryota > Metazoa > Chordata > Amphibia > Caudata > Salamandridae > Lissotriton > Lissotriton vulgaris. The sequence continues at coordinate 78,338,218 of NC_141685.1, read as the reverse complement.
CCCCCTCTTGACGCCACTGAGCCAGTTCTGGAAGGTCTTGGAGCTGAGCGGGCCCTTCTGGGGTTTGCTCTGGGGGGTCAGTACGGAGGGTGTCTTCTTCTGGAGTGATCGGGGAGGAGGTGCTGGCCATTCGGGTTCTTCGGATCTGGGGATGGCGTGGGCGGCCATGGACCGGGTTGTTACGCACGCCCAGTCTGGGAGGCCCAGCATCCCCAGGTCCTCTCTTCTTTCAACGGCCGCCCACAGGGAACTCTCAAGATCGTTTCCCAGGAGGCAGTCCACTGGGGCATCATCGCGGACAGTCACTTTTAGCATGCCGGACACTCCTCCCCATTCGAAGGGGACGCAGGCCATCCGACACAGGCTCTCTGAATTGTCGGCCGATCGGACGGGGCTAAGAACGTTTGGCAGGATTTGTTCCGGGGTCACCAGGTGACAGCGGACTGCCGTCACACTGGCCCCAGTGTCGCGCAGGGCTTCGGCCTTGCGCCCATTTATGTTCACCCACTGGCTGTATTTTCTGGTGTTGGCGGGTAGGGGAGCCCGCGGGATCATGTCTCTTCCCCCTAGGCAAGCCAGGACCATGGCGGCAGGTTCCCACTCGGGCTGTTCCTGCTCGTACTCTTCATACTCTTCGGAAGTTTGCTCCTCTCCTAGGGTGGCGGCAGCGACCTGGCGGGGCGCGGGAGTCTGGTTCTTTGGGCAGTTTGGGTCGCTGGCATAGTGGCCGATTCGCTGGCACCGGTGGCAAGTAACGTTGGCTCGGAACCCTGGGCACATCGGGGGGTTTCCCCGACCGGCCGGGGGCGGGGTGTTGCTGGCGGGAGCTGCCGGGACGGCATCTCTGCCCCGTCCCTGGCCTCCTCCTCCTCCTCGGGGGATATGGGGACCTTGGTTGGTTCTGTTTTGTTCACTTGGCCCACTCCGGGCCACTCGGGTGCTTTCCCATCGGTCAGCCTCAGCGGCGAGCTGCCGAGGTTCAGTCAATTTACTGTTGAGGAGGTGCTGCCTGAGCTCGATGAAGCAATTGTTGGAGAGGTGCTCCCACACAATGAGGTTAAAGAGTTGCTCGCAGGTTGTTACGTGGCTGCCCTTGATCCACCCCTCGAAGGCTCGGCTGAAATAGTTCACATATTCTACCCAAGTTGTACCCGGGATCCGTTTGCAGTCGCGGAACCTCTGGCGGTACATCTCGGGCGTGAGTCCATATCGAGTGAGGAGGATGGCCTTCATGTGGTCATAGGATGTCATCTGGTGGTCCTGGAGCTGTAGCAGGGCATCGCGGCCTTCATTGACTAACCTCCCCCATAGACCGGCTCCCCAGTCACTTCGATCAATCCGGTGGGAGGTCATGGCGATCTCGTAGGCCTTGAACCACTGTTGTATGTTGTCGTTCCGATAATATTCTCGGACGACATCCTTGGGGATGTGGACTTTTGGTTCGGTAGTGCCTGGGGTGTGCGGGCGCTCGGGCACCCCAAGATCTTTGTTCTGTTTCCGCATTTCTATTTCGGCTAGTTTGCGCTCGTGTTCGAATGCCAGTTTTTTCTCTTCGAGTTCTCTCTGCCTTTGCTTCTCTTCCTGCTCCTCTCGGAGCCGTAAGTGTTCTAAGTTTATCTTTTGTTCCGCCAGTTTCAGCTCTCCGTCCAACCGGAGCCGTGCCAACTCTAATTCATGGAGTCTGCTTTTCTCTCGTTCTTGGATCTCTTCCAGGGAGAGACCCGCTCTCCTTTCTTCGGTCGGAGTGGTGTTTGTCTCTGGTGCCTCGAGGTTTTGGTTCCGGGGTCCGGCTGCACCTGTTTCTGCCCAAGATTCTAGGGCGTGTTTGAAGTCCTCTTTCGTGCTCAGCCCGGTGGTAGCAATGCCTAGTTCCATGCAAAATTGTTTTAGCTCTCGATGGCTGTACTCTTCTAATTTCTCCATCTGGAATTTCTCTGTGGATCCGCTCTCTTTTGTTGTCATTGTGGTTGAGTCGTGGGGTGAGTTACTCTCTGTACGATTACGCGTCGGTTCGGATCTCGCCGCTGGCCACCAATGTTAGACGGGGACCTGGAGGGTCGGCCGAGGACAAGAGGAGAGGCCTCCGGGGAGGACCGTCTCCAGCGATCGTACAGACAAGTAACTTCCCCCCCACAGATGGACACCACACAAGGACAAGGTTAACGCTTATTATATGCAGTTCTTGAAGCAAAGTATCACGGTACAGTGAGATCAGGACACGAGGGTCCTCTCAACTCTAGTCTCTGAAAGGGAAAGGGGGTAGCGGGACAGTCTTGGTACCAATCTGGTATTGAGGTGGAATGATGGGTAGCTCACAATCCTCGAGCTCGGAGTTCTAGAAGGTCGGGCCGCGGCAGCGCCAGCAGGTCCCAATGCGGCTGTAGGTTGCAGAGGGCCGCGGCAGCGCCAGCAGGTCCCGATGAGGATGTAGGTTGCAACGGGCCGCGGCAGCGCCAGCAGGTCCATACGAGGATGTAGGTTGCAAAGGGCCGCGGCAGCGCCAGCAGGTCCCGACGAGGATGTAGGTTGCAAAGGGCTGCGGCAGCGCCAGCAGGTCCCGACGAGGATGTAGGTTGCAAAGGGCCGCTGCAGCGCCAGCAGGTCCCGACGAGGATGTAGGTTGCAAAGGGCCGCTGCAGCACCAGCAGGTCCCGACGAGGATGTAGGTTGCAAAGGGCCGCGGCAGCGCCAGCAGGTCCCAATGAAGATGAAGGTTTGCAGAAAGCCGCGGCAGCGCCAGCAGGCAGGACGATGGTTCACAAGGCAGGGCTGCGGCAGCGCCAGCAGTCCGTCAAGGATGAGTTCTTCACAGTGTCTCTCGACTCCAGGATACAACTGCCTTCCTGCTCTGGAGCTGCCCCAGTTATAGGTCTGGCGCCCTTTGATGTCCGGACCCTCGCACTTGGAGGTCGGGAGGTCCGGGATGAGGGAGTCCAGACACCCAGCAGGGGGGTGGAGCCAGCGCCCGAGGAGGCTGGGGGCGATCGGCACCTGGCGGGGGAGAGCCATCGACACTCCTCTCTCCCATTGACCTGCCAAGTGGTCCGTTCACCTCCTGGGTGGATGGTGGTGCCGGGATGTCGGGGCCTGGCCAGGCCCAGGGTTGGGGTCGAGCTGAGGCCACGCGGCCTCGTGGTGCAGTGTCCAAGATGGCGGCTGGGCCGGGCAATGGTGCTGACGGTGGCCCGGGCCGGTGATACAGAGATGTCCGGGAGCAGGCGTCCCGTGGGGGACGGGTTGCGGGTTGCTTCTGTGGGTTGTTGGGGTTGTTCTTCGGGTAGCACCTGGAGAGCCGGTGTCTGGGCTCTGTCATGCAGGGAGGGAGCAAGCCCTTCCTGAGGCCTGTCCAACAGCAGAGAACTATCCAAGACTCAATGGGGACAAAACTGAGATTTTAATTTTCGGAGACAATCAGGAGATTTGGTCCAGGGCCTGGAGGCCAGATATGCTTGGATCTTGCCCTCGCCCTGGCCTCAGTGGCAAAAATCTAGGCATCATAGTTGATACCTCCCTCTCTTTGGGCCCCCAAATAAATAGAAGTCTGTCCTGCTTCGGAATGATAAGACCTCTCAGAAAGATATGTCAATTTCTCTACCCCTCCACGCGGAAACAGGCAGTGGTGGCCCTTGTGTTGTTCAGATTGGATTACTGCAATGCCCTTTCTGTAGGCATAAATAAGGGTCTCCTACACCGACTCCAACTTGTGCAGAATGCTGCTGCCAGGCTGGTGATGGGCCTTCCTAAATTCCACTCTGTTGCGGCTACCTTCCATAGCCTTCTTTGGCTTCCTTTGGGTCGGGAATTGAGTTTAAAGTAATTCGGTGACTGTGCCTAGATTCAGAAAATCTAGATAGGGGGAGGTCCTTTTCGCTTGCTGCGGACAAATTGTTGAACTCCCTTCCTCTTTCAATTTCGACTCTGGAAACTCATTCCGTAAGGCCTTGAAGACCCGGCTCTTTACCAATACGATTCTGTATGCCCTCTATCTATGGACACCCCTAATTATGACACTGATTGTAAAGGAGTGCGGGGGTAACCGCAGATAGACCGTGAGATGGTACGGGAAAGTTTTGATAAAACGCGTAAAGTGGATTATAATGATGCTTTTAAATAGCCAACGAACACTAGTCACGGTAAGCGGGGTATGAGGTTTAATTCTTCGATTGCTTAAACTGGAACAGAGATTAGATGGAGGGCTCAGGGGGAAACCGGGGGTCTTGATGTACTTTAAAGTTTCCTCAAAGGATGCGATTGCCAATCCACTAACATGTAAATTATATTAACGGTTTAGTTTTCCACATCAAAAAGGGAGCTACGTGATGTATTAAATTGAGGCGGGTATTGTGACCGAGCTGTGGAGTTTGAAAAATGAGCAATGAAATGTTGCACACTGTTTGACTGTTGTAGTAGATAGCACTGATAAACCCCTGATGAAGGGTAATCCGGAAATGCATTGGGTGTTCTTGAATAAATTGTGACCTGTGGAAACACTATTCTCCTGTGTTGTTGTGAAAAGACGTTGACAAAGAAATGAAATGAGTAAAATAAATCGAAGAAAACAAATAATAAAAAGATTGATAAAAATGGAGTAAATATGGATTAACGGAAGTAAAACATGACTTTGATTTATTGGACTTATTTGAGCTTGACGGGGTCATAATTGGCTCCTCTTCAGTTTGGTTTCACAATTGCAGCGCAATTGGGCGGAGCACGGAGCAAGCTTGCATGCCGAACAAAGGTTGAACATGAATGAATATGGAGAAAGCTAGAAGCGAACAACAAAAAGATGTGCATCTTACCAAAACTGTCTTTGCAATGAATGTTCATTGACCCTCATTTTTGGAGCTGGGTAACTATTTTGAAGGGCCTCGGCAACCATTGACAATTTTTTCACCTGAAAAGTCTGTGTGATGAGAAGATCGACTTGAATCCCGTTTGTGGCTTTCACCAGAGTAAAGGGGGGCAGCCCCATCAATTGAAAGTGAAAGAACACACTCCCAGTCAGCACTTCCGACTGCGCCTCATTGCTACCTAGGCTTGGGCGTGCACAGCATCATCTGATGTGGCTAAAACTCCCCCTAATATGTCTCAACCTCACTAGGCCCTCAGTAACCAGGTAGCGGTCAGCCAATGCCCTTCAGGTAAACAAGCATTGGCATAGCCAGTAGGTCTCGCCTTTGGGACCTTATAAGTGTCTGACCCCTCTATCTACACTGATGTAATTGGAAACTTCTCCCCACCACCAATCCTGACCCGCGCTTTCAGGTCTGTATGGAGATAGGCCAAAAAATGAACAAGGGCCTCATCCAGTCCATATTCTAAAAGGATGGACCATAGACGGGACCTATTGACAACATTGAGAGCTGAGGACAGGTCCATAAAAGTAAAAAGTAAAGTGGCGAGTGCTGTGCAATAGTGTACTTCCCTATGATCAAATTAAGATTAAGACTTTGCTCGTTTGTGCAAACTTTACCCCTGAAACCTAGTTGGCATTGTTCTAAAATCTGATTGTCCTCTGTCCAGGTTAACATTTTTGCGTGTAAAACGCTGCCTACAATTTTAAGGGTGTTATCTATGAGGGAGATCGGTCTACAGCAACAAGGTTGTGTGCAATCGCCCTTTTTAAAAATGGGAACGATCGTGCTAGTAGACCATGTCTTAGGTAGTGGGGCATTGGTTAGAATATTAAAAATATTTAACAACAGTGGGGCCCAAAAATCTGGTTTATATTTAATAAGATCGATGGACAACCCATCAGGGCCAGGAGTTTTATTGCCCGCACTCTGACCTCCTAGCCTCCTCAACCTCGTTTATTGATAATGAGACTCCAGGTGGCACCCTGTTAATAAAAGGGTCGGATTAAAAAGCAGGCTCTTGGTAAAAAGTGAAAAAGTGACTTTCCCAGGTAGCGCTCATTATGTTGCAGTTGATGGGAGTGAACGGTTGTCCCATTGATCTTAACTCTTTAATGGTAGTCCAAAATATATTCCCATTATTTAAGCTGGCAGCATTAATGAGCGCATCCCAGTGCTCACCTAATAACTGTTCCTTCCTTTTAGCAATAGCCTGCTTATATGTCAACCTTAAGGACTTGACCAAATCATTACACCTAGGGCCTGGGCCATCTAAGGAAGGTTTCTTGGCCCTGAGGATGGGGATCCTTCCTGTTAAACCCCATTTGCCCCCCTGGAAACGTTCATTTACATCTAACCAATGCAGATTATGCAGAGAAACCAAAGAAGATATGCTGCATCTCCTATGCATATGTAAGGGCCTAGACCGGGAGAGGGGAGAACTGTTAAAACCGCATATAAATGAAATGCACATTCGGACGTGCAGACAGGCAGTGAAGGCATGCTTCAGCGGGGCCAATGTAAAACTAACCTGCAGCTTCGTCCGCTTTATGAAAACCGCCCAAATAAAGCTTTTTGCCACTGCCTGAGCACAGTAGCGCACACCCAAGCTCTTTTAACCGGCAACTCCCTTAGACTTCCACTACGTTCTGACTCTGAGTCAGTTGTTCACGCCCTCACAATAGACTATTAGATTTACGGACATTGGCGTCACCCCCAGACGGGGACACACCCTTAGCCTTACTTCAACTTTATACCTTCACTGCAAAACAAACTGTATGAACTTTGTAACCAGGATATCGTTCGATTTTAAAGTATATCCATTACGCTTTTTAAGACAAAATGAAATTATGTCATATATATGTATTCGTTTACAAATTTTATATTGTTGTGTGTACTGCTAGAATTTTAATTAATCAAGCAATAAAATGAACTAAACTACACCTAGGGCTTTGAGATAGGGCCTTGCGGAGCTTCCAGTTGACAATTGAGCACTTCTGATTGAACCATCTAGGTTCGCGCAGTACTGTACGAATGGGTTTGACAGCGATGATTTAATGGCTCCACTGAGTTTGGTAAAGGCTTGCTGGGTGTGCAACAGGGCATCTAAATAGATGTTAATAAGATTCATGTTTCCACTAACCAGTTTAGAGTACAACCTTGCAACATTCCAGCTTAAGATGAGGAGGTCTGAACTTGCTGAGGCCTTCGTTTGCATAGGGGGGATAAGTGGGTTGTGGGAATAGTACACTCAGTTACTGGCAGGGCATGAGGTAACCTAATCTCAGGATCAGTATTTTCCCCAAAAGTTGATAGTCAGTCTTGGGTCTCTAATCCAGATAAGGCCTGGACCCTATTAGAGGTAGTAATTCAAGAGGAATAGTTGGTGAAAGGAGCATGACTTGGTTTGTAGAAATAACCAAGGGGTAGTGCGCTTATGTTAGTGCTATTAGGTGTTATGAATTCGCAACCCCTTAATAGGTGTCTCACCAAAGAAGGTCTGCGAAAGTTAATTAGAATACTTTACCTTTCGATATTTTTTGTAGATGCACTGACTCACCCAACCCTGCATGGCATATTAATATCCTATATTTCGGATATATGGAAGCTTCTATGCCTTGATAGCCAGTCCGCCCATTTATTGCGTAGCTGGTCCCATGACTTATACTGATCCCTCTTTAAAGTAGGTACTCCTGCTAGTACCAACACATAAGGGCAAGCAGCGGGCAGCAGACTCAGGACATCCTGATTAGCCATTCATACTTGGGGCGGCAGGAACATTAATGCACAAGGTACTAGACAGCCTGTTCTGATTTGAGCCACTGGGCCTGTTTAAACTATTAGCACCATCCCTTGGTATTTGAAATGGTTATTGGTATAGGGGTATGGGGGGACCCATTCCTATCTATGGGCAATTGAGGCAGCCCCTGGATTGATCGTCTATCGGGTGAAGTGTGATTGCGGGAGCAGTAACTCTGGCGGTTTGCAACACAATTTCGGCATCAAAAATACTCATACCAACACCTACACTATCAAAAGTCCTGCTCCCATCAACCTCTTTGATTTCGGCCACCTTTTCCCCCCACTGTCCCCTTAAAATGTTTTTTCTACTAAAATAGCCACCTGCCTTCTTATCCAAGGTAGATGAAGAGAACAGCTGGGGAAAGAGTTGTGACCTCATTCTATGCCAATCTTTGGAGAGGAGCTGTGTCTCCTGGAGGAGTCACACATCTGCCTCCATGTTATCCAGGTAGGAAAGGATGGATCTCCTTTTATTGGGATTGTTGAGACCTCTCGCATTGAGAGTGAGAATTTTCAGTGTGGGCTGGGAAATAGTGTGTCATAGTGAGTGCACCAGCTTTTTCCTGTATTTGGGTCCCTGTGATCCCTCTTATCCCTGAGCTCCCAAAGTCTGCCCGGTCTCCATTGCCCCGTGATCCTCTCTTCAATGCCTTTAACCTGCATATCAGTTCTCCACCCTCCGCTCCCTAACCCAAACTTAGAAACCCATTAACCTCAAATTGTCTAGGACCCGCCATTCGTACGTGCACATCCTTGGAAGTCGGAATAGTTGGAAATGTGTGTGGCCTGTTCCACATGTCGCTATACTCCCCGTGTCTCTACGCTACCCGCAGACTTCTTCGCCGCCCACCAAGCCTTGCAAATGCCACTTATCTGTCCTACAGTCGTTCACGGTGTCATCATGGGGGAATGTCTCCTTCGACAATGTCTTCAGAACTGCCAGTCTTTCTTGTGCCATGGTCTTGGGGTCCGGTCTCGTTGCTCGCTCTATGCTACGCCTCCCGTAGACCTTATGCCATCTTTCTCACGGAGTTTTATTCTGTGGGCCCTCTGTCTCCTCCTGGATTGGATTCTCGATGCCCAGAACCTGGCAAATGTCCTGCATGGATCTGAGCTGGAGGAGTTTGCCCTGCAATATGAAAATCAGCCAGAAAGGGTCACCCAAAGAATACGGTATTCCTTGATTTCAAAGACGCGTGGTTGTCACTCGGAACACCCAACACTTTTGAAGGGGTATTAGAGCCAGGTCCTGGTACAAAGCTATGGAGTGGTCCTGATATCTTAGTGGTTGCTTGTCCCTGGCAGTACGTAGTGTACACTCTTTTAGTTAAAAGTCTGGAATGTAAGCCAAAATATCCGATGAGGGCGCCCAGTGTGCTCCTGAAGAGACCCTGCAGGTATTGCGTGATGTCTGGCCCTTCTTCTTTAGGTGAAACTCCCTTTACGCAGATGTTGTTTCGCCAAGACCGATTCTCCAGGTCTTCTGTGTGTGCCTGGAGATCGCTCTGTTGAGCCTTGAGCTGGAGTATCTCTTTCTGTAGATGCTCCACCTCCTCTTCCCGGGCTTGCCCCTGATCCTCAATGGAGGCGGGACGTTGATGCCGTTTGGGAACGTGTGGCCTCCATCGGTTATCTCCTTCATTTCCCCCGCTATTTCGCTTTTCAGCGTCTGCAAGCGTCGGCAAGTCGCCTCGTAATACACCGAATAGCGACTCTAAAAAGGCGTGGGTAACTTGGGCTTCAGAGGTGTCTGCATCTTGGCTGATTTGTGTCGTTGGGGAGAGCGTCCCTTCTCCGCTGCCGGTCATCGGGAGCTTGGTCAGCATCTTTTTTAGATTCTGATTCTTCTTGCTTCTCGCTGAGGACATGGCTGCTATATATCTTACCACATCACAGACCGGCCTGCCTTGTCGTGGGGGTCCCAGCCCCAATGGGTGGCTGTCTCCCGGTTGTCCTCCAGCTGAGCTCCACTACGCTGTTGCATGATGGTGAGGGCCAGAGGTGTCACTCCCTTTCAGTCTCTTCCGGGCCTTGCTGCCTTCAACCATCTGCTATTGCCCTGCTGGGCATCTGCTGCTTGTTCTCAATACTCTAAGCACTTTGCACCCAAACCTGCAGTGAATCCATCCCCCTGTAGGCCAGCAGCCCTATCTGAGCCTGGAGCACTAGATGTCTTCTTGGACCACTGCGGCTAATTCCTGCACTATGTGCTTGCAGGCCGTGGCCTCCGGTTTCCTCTGACTTGGCAGTCAGCTCCAGAGAGACTACTCCATGCCCGGGCCCATCATCCATTGACACCTTGTGATTCTTACAGTGTTATAGTTCATATCTAATTCCCCTTATTGGATTTTGTCATTTTAGTGTCATTTTGTTCAATACATTTTCCTTTATTTTTCTATTTCGGTTTGGTTTTTTTATTGTTTTGCATTTTGATTTTTACTTGTTTGGTTTCTGCATAAATGTTTTACATTTTACCTGAAGTTAAGCCTGCCTGTTCGGTGCTTAGGTACCAGGGGGTTGATCCTAGGTTAATTGAATGGCTTTGAAAGTTCACTCTGACAACGGTTGTGATTGTTCCTCATCTACCACAAATAAAAATTCAGTTTCTTACAGAAACGATCTGAAATTATCTGCAAAACAGGCCGTTGATAACCTACCAGGGTTGAAACACCCTGTGGACAAATTGGAATATGGGAATAGTATTGTGTGGCAATAGAACCTCTAAAAAAATTCAGCTTACAGATGAACCAAGAATCACGCTTGAATGTCACAACTTTTTAAAACAAGGTAGTCAGGAGAGTGTGACAAATATATTGCAGCTCTTTGCATTTTGACAGCCACAAGCAAATTTGAAAACAGGGTGGATGTATGTAGCAGAGACGAGTCTGTTCACCCAATGTGAGTGGTGATATCCGCATTGCTGGTCTGCCTGAAGTTATGATGCTGCCGACAGTAGCATGTCTGCTAAAAGCGATGACGTGACTGTGGGAACTATAAAGCCAAATAAGAGAAAGTTATCTTCCGACATCGCAGTCTTCGTGACTGAGACCAGTAACACTGAAGACTCTGAGACTCATAGCAGTAATTTCTCCTTTCAGAGCGCTATTGCTGCAGATGAAGTGAAGCCAGAAGCAAGCACATTACTAAGGTACCAACAAAGTTTAATATTGCTCATTCGTATTAACTGTTTCTCTTTTGAAACATTTGGAAATGCATTTTCTAATTTTGTTGCTTTTTGGTTCGTTTTTTTTTATTGTAGGCTGTTATCTTCGGTTTAAAGGGAAAGATGTTGTAGTGTGTGACCTTAATGCTGCAGTTTGCATTTCATTACCATCATTTGCTTATCCTGGAGAATCTCCAGGGTGGAGGAGGTTTGTTGTTCCAGAGTTCTTTCATAAGCTTCTGGGCAGTTGTCGCTCTGTGGCTACCTGTGGTCCTGTTTCTCTGCTCTTCTTGTAGCAGCTCCTATCAGAGCTTCATCCTCCCGCCAATGATAATAACATTGCAAACAAAACAGGTGATGGACCGAATGTGGATCAATGTCACACATTCACCCCAGTCCAAAGATCTGCGCCCAAATCCATCGTTTTTTTGCACTCCACACCACCCTGGGTTAGACAATGGCGATATGCAAATCAGTTCTGACCCTGTGCCCCATGGGAACAGTCCAGTCCAAACTACAAAAGCCATGTCCTTCCCAGAACGGAATCAAGCATCCGAGGACCGGCCCGGTTTCGAGGTAACACCTCTCATCAGCCCGGCTAGCTTGACTCCAGTGGTGTGGATGCCCAGACGTGGGTCCCAGGCACTCCACACCACTTGGAGTCAAGCTAGCCGGGCTGATGAGAGGTGTTACCTCGAAACCGGTCCGGTCCTCGGATGCTTGATTCCGTTCTGGGAAGGACATGGCTTTTGTAGTTCGGACTGGACTGTTCCCATGGGGCAACAGGGTCAGAGCTGATTTGCATATCGCCATTGTCTAACCCAGGGTGGTGTGGAGTGCAAAAAAACAATGGATTTGGGCCCAGATCTTTTGACTGGGGGAGTGTGTGACATTGATCCACATTCGGTCCATCACTTGTTGTTTTTGCAGTTGCCGCCCTAAGTGCGCTGGGGATGCCCAGACGTGGGTCCCAGGCACTCCACAACACTTGGAGTCAAGCTAGCCGGGCTGATGAGAGGTGTTACCTCGAAACCGGTCCGGTCCTCGGATGCTTGATTCCGTTCTGGGAAGGACATGGCTTTTGTAGTTCGGACTGGACTGTTCCCATGGGGCAACAGGGTCAGAGCTGATTTGCATATCGCCATTGTCTAACCCAGGGTGGTGTGGAGTGCAAAAAAACGATGGATTTGGGCCCAGATCTTTTGACTGGGGGAGTGTGTGACATTGATCCACATTCGGTCCATCACTTGTTGTTTTTGCAGTTGCCGCCCTAAGTGCGCTGGGGATGCCCAGACGTGGGTCCCAGGCACTCCACACCACTTGGAGTCAAGCTAGCCAGGCTGATGAGAGGTGTTACCTCGAAACCGGTCCGGTCCTTGGATGCTTGATTCCGTTCTGGGAAGGACATGGCTTTTGTAGTTCGGACTGGACTGTTCCCATGGGGCAACAGGGTCAGAGCTGATTTGCATATCGCCATTGTCTAACCCAGGGTGGTGTGGAGTGCAAAAAAACGATGGATTTGGGCCCAGATCTTTTGACTGGGGGAGTGTGTGACATTGATCCACATTCGGTCCATCACTTGTTGTTTTTGCAGTTGCCGCCCTAAGTGCGCTGGGGATGCCCAGACGTGGGTCCCAGGCACTCCACACCACTTGGAGTCAAGCTGGCCGGGCTGATGAGAGGTGTTACCTCGAAACGGGTCCGGTCCTCGGATGCTTGATTCCGTTCTGGGAAAGACATGGCTTTTGTAGTTCGGACTGGACTGTTCCCATGGGGCAACAGGGTCAGAGCTGATTTGCATATCGCCATTGTCTAACCCACGGTGGTGTGGAGTGCAAAAAAACGATGGATTTGGGCCCAGATCTTTTGACTGGGGGAGTGTGTGACATTGATCCACATTCGGTCCATCACTTGTTGTTTTTGCAGTTGCCGCCCTAAGTGCGCTGGGGATGCCCAGACGTGGGTCCCAGGCACTCCACACCACTTAGAGTCAAGCTAGCCGGGCTGATGAGAGGTGTTACCTCGAAACCGGTCCGGTCCTCGGATGCTTGATTCCGTTCTGGGAAGGACATGGCTTTTGTAGTTCGGACTGGACTGTTCCCATGGGGCAACAGGGTCAGAGCTGATTTGCATATCGCCATTGTCTAACCCAGGGTGGTGTGGAGTGCAAAAAAACGATGGATTTGGGCCCAGATCTTTTGACTGGGGGAATGTGTGACATTGATCCACATTCGGTCCATCACTTGTTGTTTTTGCAATTGCCGCCCTAAGTGCGCTGGGGATGCCCAGACGTGGGTCCCAGGCACTCCACACCACTTGGAGTCAAGCTAGCCGGGCTGATGAGAGGTGTTACCTCGAAACCGGTCCGGTCCTCGGATGCTTGATTCCGTTCTGGGAAGGACATGGCTTTTGTAGTTCGGACTGGACTGTTCCCATGGGGCAACAGGGTCAGAGCTGATTTGCATACGCCATTGTCTAACCCAGGGTGGTGTGGAGTGCAAAAAAACAATGGATTTGGGCCCAGATCTTTTGACTGGGGGAGTGTGTGACATTGATCCACATTCGGTCCATCACTTGTTGTTTTTGCAGTTGCCGCCCTAAGTGCGCTGGGGATGCCCAGACGTGGGTCCCAGGCACTCCACACCACTTGGAGTCAAGCTAGCCGGGCTGATGAGAGGTGTTACCTCGAAACCGGTCCGGTCCTCGGATGCTTGATTCCGTTCTGGGAAGGACATGGCTTTTGTAGTTCGGACTGGACTGTTCCCATGGGGCAACAGGGTCAGAGCTGATTTGCATATCGCCATTGTCTAACCCAGGGTGGTGTGGAGTGCAAAAAAACGATGGATTTGGGCCCAGATCTTTTGACTGGGGGAGTGTGTGACATTGATCCACATTCGGTCCATCACTTGTTGTTTTTGCAGTTGCCGCCCTAAGTGCGCTGGGGATGCCCAGACGTGGGTCCCAGGCACTCCACACCACTTGGAGTCAAGCTAGCCAGGCTGATGAGAGGTGTTACCTCGAAACCGGTCCGGTCCTCGGATGCTTGATTCCGTTCTGGGAAGGACATGGCTTTTGTAGTTCGGACTGGACTGTTCCCATGGGGCAACAGGGTCAGAGCTGATTTGCATATCGCCATTGTCTAACCCAGGGTGGTGTGGAGTGCAAAAAAACGATGGATTTGGGCCCAGATCTTTTGACTGGGGGAGTGTGTGACATTGATCCACATTCGGTCCATCACTTGTTGTTTTTGCAGTTGCCGCCCTAAGTGCGCTGGGGATGCCCAGACGTGGGTCCCAGGAACTCCACACCACTTGGAGTCAAGCTAGCCGGGCTGATGAGAGGTGTTACCTCGAAACGGGTCCGGTCCTCGGATGCTTGATTCCGTTCTGGGAAAGACATGGCTTTTGTAGTTCGGACTGGACTGTTCCCATGGGGCAACAGGGTCAGAGCTGATTTGCATATCGCCATTGTCTAACCCAGGGTGGTGTGGAGTGCAAAAAAACGATGGATTTGGGCCCAGATCTTTTGACTGGGGGAGTGTGTGACATTGATCCACATTCGATCCATCACTTGTTGTTTTTGCAGTTGCCGCCCTAAGTGCGCTGGGGATGCCCATACGTGGGTCCCAGGCACTCCACACCACTTAGAGTCAAGCTAGCCGGGCTGATGAGAGGTGTTACCTCGAAACCGGTCCGGTCCTCGGATGCTTGATTCCGTTCTGGGAAGGACATGGCTTTTGTAGTTCGGACTGGACTGTTCCCATGGGGCAACAGGGTCAGAGCTGATTTGCATATCGCCATTGTCTAACCCAGGGTGGTGTGGAGTGCAAAAAAACGATGTTTTTGGGCCTAGATCTTTTGACTGGGGGAGTGTGTGACATTGATCCACATTCGGTCCATCACTTGTTGTTTTTGCAGTTGCCGCCCTAAGTGCGCTGGGGATGCCCAGACGTGGGTCCCAGGCACTCCACACCACTTGGAGTCAAGCTAGCCGGGCTGATGAGAGGTGTTACCTCGAAACCGGTCCGGTCCTCGGATGCTTGATTCCGTTCTGGGAAGGACATGGCTTTTGTAGTTCGGACTGGACTGTTCCCATGGGGCAACAGGGTCAGAGCTGATTTGTATATCGACATTGTCTAACCCAGGGTGGTGTGGAGTGCAAAAAAACGATGGATTTGGGCCCAGATCTTTTGACTGGGGGAGTGTGTGACATTGATCCACATTCGGTCCATCACTTGTTGTTTTTGCAATTATAATAACATGTCAGGCATCACCCAGCACACAACACATACTATGATGTGATACGTCATCTGTTCGGCGCAGTTAGAGCGAGGATAACGTTCTCCGGACCCATCGGGCTGTGAATGTAACCTAAGGGCTTAAGATGAAATGTAGAGCTTACCTCCTTCCTGAGTGGCTCCAGACTACTGTGTGCAGACCCGATAGCTGGCAGCACCCTGGAGTATGTATGTATAAATCAGATTATGATGGAAGTAACCTGCAATATAGTGGCAGGCAGCACCCTGCCATAGAGTAGGATTTCTCATAGTATTTTATTTCCTGACACATTAATGGAGATTGTCTTTTAACAGGCAGAAGAACAACACTTGACCATACATTTCCTGGCACCGTCTTTAAAATGACGTACACATTAGGAATGGCATTTTGTTCTGCTGGAATAATATCAGTTATCTTGCACTCTATGTTGTTGCATGGATTTTTGGCTGCAATGCATTCCATGTTTCATTCAAACATGCTTTCTACAGGGCGCATTCATGATTTGCTGCTGTAGAGAAATAATGCTCCTGTGTACTGTGGCAGACTCAGAAATATTGAAAAACTTCATGATTTCTCTTTCAGCATTTCATAGTAAAACCTTTCAATTTTTGACTCAATCATTTGGCAGAAACATAACTTAGTACCATTAACATAGTTGTGATGGGGAACATTCATGTGGGGTTAGGACTGGCTCGACCAGAGTGCTTGCTGACTTGGAGGAGTATGGAGTTGACCGCATTGCCTGGTCCGGTGTGGAACCAAGCCAGCGATGCTTTGCTGCAGGCTCATTTGCCCTGATAGCTGGTCAACAGTTTGAGGAGGAGGAGGTGAAGAGCTGGCTAAGTGTGCCATGAGGCTGGCAGTTCAGTACATCCCTGATAAGTGAGCTTTGAGTCGATGTAGTGTTCCTCTTATACCACGTGCAATTCATCCTCTCCGAAGCCTCTAGAATTCCTGGGTGTGAAGGGCGGCTGATTCTGATTGGGTGCTTGATAGTTTTCCAGAAACTCATGTTCTTGATTGTTCATGTTTGTCAGTAGTTAATGAAACACGCCCAGGGGTTTTATCTCTTCAGTTGACAGAAGCTACAATAAAAGTTTCTTTGTCGTTGCAAAAAAATATGAATGGCCAACGAGCCTCTGTAGGTCAAAGAATCGAAGGGCTGGGGAACTGTCATTCATCTCACTGCTAAACAGGGCAGTGTCATGCTTCATCCTCCGTCAGGCCTCTGATTTTAACTAACATCACTTAGATCACTGGGACTTTAGAACCCATCCTTTTAATGAGAAAAACAAAACTACAAAACTACAAGTCCCGTAAGCAGTAGTGGTGGAAGGTGTCACGCATGACCTGGGGCAACATCCGATTCAGCACATCCAGTTCAATTTTTTAAGTATTTCACACAATATTTAATTTATAACCTTTGTTTTTTATGGTCCTGAGTTACCAGAATACTAAAAATGTGTCTTTTATTTTCAGGGTCAATTAAGTGATGGTCACCAGCTTGGAAGCTCAGTTAATTCTTCAGTATTTGTCATTGATCTCCATGTGTGGCTGGTTTGGGTCTGCCCCCTGCATCGTTCCCGATAACTCGCACAGGTAAGGAGCTTGTCGCGCAACATGATAACCCCATACTCGTCTGTAAGAAGTGCGCTCTGAGGCAGGTATCCGATCATTTTTGTGAAACAAGGAAGGGCCAATATCTGCTACGTACATTTGTTAAATCTCAGTATACTGTTCCAGAGGTTGAGTCCCAGCGACTTTATCTGTAACTGAACGCAGACACCCTAGGAAGCATGTGCTTTTAAGGCAAGTAGCAATCACTCACCTGAAGGTGACATGCGTCATCACTGGGCTATACTCCTACAGTGCATCACCACCCCCTTTTGTACCGCTTTTGGCCGCCATAAGTGTGGCAGGGTGAGCTCAGACGTGAGTCCCTTGCTCACTTTGCTACTGGATTCAAGCCAGCCGGGCTGAAGATGGCTGGAATGCCAGAAACCGGTCCTCGGAAGCTTGTTTCCGGTCCAGGGAAGACATGGCTTGGCAGTTCGGGCTGGACTGTTCCCATGAAGCACAGGGTCAGACTGATTTGCATATGGCCATGTCTGAACTGGGGTGGCAGAGTGGGCTAAAGAACGGTGATGGATTAAACCCAGATCTTTTGACTGGGTGTGAGTGTTTGATTGACTCAGATGCTCCGTCCATCACCACCCCCTTTTGTACCGCTTTTGGCCGCCATAAGTGTGGCAGGGTATGCTCAGACGTGAGTCCCTTGCTCACTTTGCCACTGGATTCAAGCAAGCCGGCTGAAGACGGCTGGAATTCCAGAAACCAGTCCTCGGAAGCTT
Source organism: Lissotriton vulgaris (assembly GCF_964263255.1). Classification (NCBI taxonomy): domain Eukaryota; kingdom Metazoa; phylum Chordata; class Amphibia; order Caudata; family Salamandridae; genus Lissotriton; species Lissotriton vulgaris. Next base: position 78,320,772 of record NC_141685.1, on the reverse strand, counting down.
GTTTCCGGTCCAGGGAAGACATGGCTTGGCAGTTCGGGATGGACTGTTCCCATGAGGCACAGGGTCAGACTGATTTGCATATGGCCATGTCTGAACTGGGGTGGCAGAGTGGGCTAAAGAACGGTGATGGATTAAACCCAGATCTTTTGACTGGGTGTGAGTGTTTGATTGACTCAGATGCTCCGTCCATCACCACCCCCTTTTGTACCACAGTGTCTGGCAGGCACCACAAGAGGGCACTTTGTTGCAGATCTTTTATTAAGTACTCGGGATGAGCATAGTAGGACAGAGGATGTTGTGTCATAAGATGTGAGATAGGTGAAAGCCTGAATATAAGATCAACCATCAACCAGTTGCCACAATATAGTTAATGTGATCTTCCTGGTCCATGTTGAGATTAAAAACAGTGGCAGAGAAATTGAATAACTAATGGCCCCTATCTCTGTGTGAAAGTATCGAACACCTATGGACCTGCTGGTAAGCTGGGGTCTATACTTCAGGTCAACTTTTTTTATGCCGTGTGTAGTCATGGAGCAATCTGTTGGCATTTCATCAGGACCAAATATGGGAAAATTGGTAAATGTGACCTAATCTTCTCCATAGCGTGAGGAGCTCTGTAACTCAAAGCCCTGCACCGTGCATAGGTGATAAGGTGCCTATTAACATATTACTACCACAGGTGAGCACTGTCTAACAGGGGGCACTGGATACGGTAACCCTCCTAAGGGTCAGGACATACTGACTTATCCAATAGTGAGGACGCCGCATCAGAGGGCAACTGGTTTGAAAAGCACATGCTTCCTAGGGTGCCAGCGTTCAGTTAGAGATAATGTCTGTGGGACTGAACCTCCAGAACAATATACTGTAAGTTGATTTATATGAAGAATGTTTATACTGGACTGTCGTTTTCCTCAGCATCTCTTGTGCTATGTAAAATAAAACACAACACCCTGGGAGGCCAACAAATCTATCATACATTTAATGCAAAAATAGCAAAAGGCCAAGCAAACTAACAAGTGACAATTGTCTTTGCAATGGACGAGAGCATCCACCCTAAAGCAAGTTGGAGTATATAATGCTAATGCTACATAATATATTTTATACACTTTTCTCCTAATACAAGTCAATGAAACATGAACACGTGATAGAAACAGTTACTGAAACGACACTAATGAGTAGGAGGCAGGATCTTCCTTCGAGGGGAATGTGAGGAGTCCGTGAGGTGCAGATCAAAGATACACAGACAAGCTGCAGAATTCACTGTTTCTGGAAATAACACTTCTGTTTGTCAATGTTCAATTGACTACAAGATGCAGGGAAGTGTGCAGATGGACATCACTAAATGAAATGGTTCTGGGCCCTAATAGAATCATGTAACTTTGCAGGCATATTAAGGCGAACAGTCACATCAAATTAATATAAGAATATTGTAATTTGGTAATGTAATATATCAATGCACATTGTGGCATTCATGTGTAACCAATTATCAGTATTAAAGAAACCAGTATATCCGGTTATGCTTTCTCAATTCCTTCTTCCTAGAGGCCACCACTGCTGCTAAGCAGCCGTATTCAGCGGTGCCTCCTGTGACCTGGAATCCTGCATTTAATCAATACCAAAGGTCGTCAATGCTTCTAGCCAACACCGGTCACTGGTGCCACTCACACCCCACCACCCTTGGGCCTGTTATTCTTTTAGCCAGCTCCAGTCATCAGTGGCGCCTTGGACCTGTATGTAAGCCTACTAGTCAGCACCTGTTAGTACTGGCCCTTGGGACCTGTTATCATTCTAGCCAACTTGAGTCATTAGTAGCGCCTTGGGACTAGTGATCATACTAACCAGCTTCAGTCAGTATTGGCTCCCTGAGACCTATTATCCTGCTTAGTAACTCCAGTCAGTAGTGACCCCTGTATCTTTAAATCCTGCAAATATTCAAAACCAGAGGTCAACTCTACTGCCAACCAGATCCAGTCATATTGACATGTATTGTTACCCTGCTTGTCATGAATACCAGAGGCTAGCGTTGTTGCTAGCCCGCTCCAGTCACCAGTGGCCAGTCACATATTATCCTCAATAGGATCAATGCCCAAGGCCTGTGTAGCTGCTATAATCAGCAAGGCTTAGGCCCTAATAACACTCACCCCACATGGTATATTAGCAATGTAATTTATTTACATCACACGGTAGGTACCGCACTATTTCACAGGATCCCATAAGTTGGCAGGGTATGCTCAGACGTGAGTCCCTTGCTCACTTTGCCACTGGATTCAAGCAAGCCTTGCTGAAGATGGCTGGAATGCCAGAAACCGGTCCTTGGAAGCTTGTTTCCGGTCCAGGGAAGACATGGCTTGGCAGTTCGGGCTGGACTGTTTCCATGAGGCACAGGGTCAGACTGATTTGCACATAGCCATGTCTGAACTGGGGTGGCAGAGTGGGCTAAAAACGGTGATGGATTAAACCCAGATCTTTTGACTGGGTGTGAGTGTTTGATTGATTCAGATGCTCCCTCCATCACCACCCCCTTTTGTACTGTCTTGCAATTGAACTGCATAATATTAGGGGTCCAAATGTGGAACCTCCAATCCCCCGCTGCATAAGTCCTGGTCAGTGTGGCCAAAGCCACTCTGCTATGTGTAATGGCCTTGTTGAAAGATTTAACAAGACCATGAAGGGCATGATCGTTGGACTTCCTGAAAAACTCAAAAGAAGATGGGCTGTCTTACTTCCATGCCTGCCTTTTGCCTATTGGGAAGGGCCACAGAAGGGAGTGGGGTCCTCCTTATTTTAGCTTATGTTTGGGCTTCCTGTCGGGTTCCACTGTGCCTTGTGAAGGAGGAATTGGAGAAACCACCTGGACCTGCTTCAGAACGGTCGCTCCACCACGCTCCTCCTGCTCATCAACTTTAACTCTCCCTGGTATCGTAATAGCGCGCTTTACACAGGACTGCTGCTTCCTTTGATTTATAGCGCCTCACACCATAGCGCCACTGCTACTATCTGCCTCTTTCAGCGCGACCTCGCTCAGGCTATTGGTATCATTGTAGGCTTTCTGTGCATTTAATTATAGAGCACTGCTCACTCGATAGTTTGTCATTGTGTTTCATTTACACTGCGCATTTGCTCTGATTGTGCTGCTCACTCGTTGTATTTCCGTTTTTGCTGCCCCTGACTGCCTTTCCCTCTGACCCTCCATTTTGTTGTTGTTGATTTCCCCTGGCCCGCCCCTCAGCCACACTACCGCCTCCCTGCTGCCCCTCCCACGCTCCGCCCCCCTCCACTCTCCATTTATGTCAGATGTTCCAACGCGCAGCGTCCACGCGCTACGGCCGCGCGCTGGACCGCGCCCAGCGCCAGACCCCCTGGTCCTCGTAATGCCCACCCCACCCGCATTCCTTACACTGCCACCACCCTCCTACCCCTTAACCCCGGCCGTTCCCCCAACTGCGTCCAAGCCGCTCCTGGACACACCCATGGACCCTTCTCTTGCAACTCCTGCAAGTTCGACGGCACCAAGAACAACTCCTCATCTACGAACACACAACAGTTATCCGACCCCAACCACCTACAATGCATCCTGCTCAACACCCGCTCGGTCCACAGGCACGCCATCGACCTCTGGAATCTACTAGACACCATCTCTCCGGACGTCGCCTTCCTAACAGAAACATGGATGAACGCCACATCAGCCCCAGACATCACCATTTCCATCCCGGAAAGCTATAAGATCATTCGCAAGGACCGCACCGGCCAAACAGGAGGAGGCATCGCTATCGTCCATAAGAAATCCATCCGCATCTCAACCAGCTCAGACGTCAATCTCGCCAACACTGAACACCTTCACTTCCAGATCCACATCGACCCCAAGACCACACTCAGAGGCACCCTCCTCTACAGGCCACCAGGACCCCGCGCACAATTTAGTGAAGACATCACGGACTTCATCACTCCACACGCGCTCCCCTCCGAGGATTACATCCTTTTGGGAGACCTCAACTTTCACCTTGAAAAGAACAACGACCGCAACACCACCACGCTTTTGGACAACCTCGCAAACCTCGGACTTAAACAACTTGTCACTACCCCCACCCACATCGCAGGTCACACACTCGACCCTATCTTCACCTCCAGCAAACATGTCTCCTTCAGCCACACCACAGCTCTCCTTTGGACTGACCACAGTTGCGTTCACTTTACCTACAACAAGTCCACATCCAACAACCACCCCCAACCCACTCTGCAAAGAAACTGGAACAAAATCACCATCGACCAGATCTCCTCATCGCTTCTTCAAACCCCCCCCCCGCCCACTCCTCAAACCCCAACCAAGCAGCCACTAACCTCACCCAATGGCTATCCAACAGCGCCGACATCCTAGCACCACTGAAAAAACGACAAATCAAACTAGGCAGCAAGAAGGCCTCCTGGTTCAACGATGATCTTAAGAAATCCAAGAAGCTCTGTCGCTCCCTTGAGAAGGCCTGGAAAAAAGACCCAAATACCAGCACCAAGGACGCCTTCAAAAACGCCACCCGCATACACCACCAACTGATCGGAATGCCAAGAAAGCCGCTTTCAAGGACCGACTAGATAGCAACGCCCACAACAGCAAGGAATTATTCAACATCGTCAAGGAATTTACCAACCCCTCAGCCAACTCCAACAACATCACCCCATCTCAAGCCCTCTGCGACTCCCTAGCTTCGTTCTTCCACAACAAAATTGCAGACATCCACAACAGCTTCGACAACCGACCCGAAGACCAACCCACCCAACCTTCTGCAGGACCCCCACCCCCCTTGAACATCCTCAATGACTGGAACCCAATCTCCACTGAGGACACCATCCGTCTGATGAACTCTATCCATTCAGGATCCCCCACAGACCCATGCCCTCACCACATCTTTAACAAAGCAGACTCCATTATAGCACCGCACCTCCGAGACGTCATCAACTGCTCCTTCAATTCCGCAACCTTCCCGGAAAGCTGGAAACATGCCGAACTCAGCGCCCTCCTGAAGAAACCCACAGCTGACCCCACCGAACTCAAAAACTACCGGCCAAAGTCATCGAGAAAGCTGTCAACAACCAGCTTGCTGCCTTCCTCGAAACCAACAAATCCCTCGACTCCTCACAGTCCGGCTTCCGAGCCAAACACAGCACTGAAACCGCCCTCATCGCAGCAACAGACGACATTCGAACTCTACTGGACAATGGAGACACAGTCGCCCTCATCCTCCTCGATCTCTCCGCAGCCTTCGACACAGTCTGTCATAGCACCCTCTTACAGCGCCTCAAAAACGTCAGAATCCAAGGAAAAGCACTGGAATGGATCACCTCGTTCCTCACCGGAAGAACCCAGAGAGTCCGCCTTCCACCATTCAAGTCAGAGGCCACTGAAGTCATCTGCGGCGTACCACAAGGATCTTCACTCAGCCCCACCCTCTTCAACGTATACATGAGCCCCCTCGCGCTCATCGCACGCCAACACAACCTCAACATCATCTCCTACGCCGATGACACTCAACTGATCCTATCACTCACCAGAGACCCTAACACTGCCAAAACCAACCTGCATGAAGGAATGAAAGAAGTAGCCGAATGGATGAAGCACAGCCGTCTGAAACTGAACTCAGACAAAACAGAAGTCCTCATCCTAGGCACCTCCCTCTCCGCCTGGGATGACTCTTGGTGGCCAGAGGCCCTTGGAAAAGCACCCATCCCGACGGACCACGCACGGAACCTGGGCGTCATCCTGGATTCCTCACTCTCGATGAACAGACAAGTCAACGCCGTTTCTTCATCTTGCTTCAATATTCTTCGCATGCTCAAAAAAACATTTCGCTGGATCCCCACCGAAACTAGAAAAACGGTCACCCACGCACTGGTCACAAGCCGCCTGGACTACGGAAACACCCTCTACGCTGGTACCACCGCAAAACTCCAGAAAAAACTCCCAACGCATCCAGAACGCTTCAGCCAGACTCATATTAGACATCCCGCGTAAAGAACACATCTCTGGTCACCTGAAAAACCTCCACTGGCTCCCCGTCAATAGGAGGATTACTTTCCGCCTCCTAACCCACGCACACAAAGCACTCTACGAAATCGGACCCGAATGCCTCAACACACGACTGTCCTTCTACACCCCCTCCCGCCAGCTACGATCCTCCAACCAAGCCCTTGCCACTGTACCTCGCATCAACAAAACCACCATGGGAGGTAGATCCTTCTCCTACCTCGCAGCTAAAACCTGGAACTCACGTCCCACTCACCTTCGCCTTACTCAGAACCACCTAGCATTCAGAAAGCAACTTAAAACGTGGATATTCGACAAGTAATTCCCCACCCTTCTTCAAGCGCCTTGAGACCCTCTGGGTATGTAGCGCGCTATACAAATCTATTGACTTGACTTGACTTGACTAGCAGATATAGTGGACTATGTGCTTGGCTTTTGCTCCAGGATTTATGAGTACGTGGAAAAAGCAAGCAAAAACGTTGCGGCCAGCCTAGAGCTCCAGAAGCTCTGGTAATGCCAAAAGGCTGCTATGGTTGAGTTCCAGCCAGGGCAGATGGTATGGGTTTTGGGGCCTGTGGCTCCTAGGGCTCTGCAAGGTAAGTGGAGTGGACCCTACCCTGTCCTAGAAAGAAAAGGGGCGGTCACCTACCTGGTAGACCCTGGCTCAGACAGGAATCATAAGAGGGTTGTCCATGTCAACCGCCTTACACCCAACTATGACATGGCAGATGTGACCGTGCTCATGGTTCCAGATGAGGATCAGGAAGCAAAGAGTGACCCTGTCCCTGACCTGTCCAACAATTAAAAAAGATGGGTCAGTGGAAGGTGTGGTCTTGTCAGACACCCTACCTGCCCATCAGGAGACTGATTGCAGGCAAGACCTAAATCAGTTTGCTGAGCTCTTCGTTTTGATCTCTCGCCAGACTAGCTGGTGTATCCAGGATGTAGACGCTGATGAAAGCCTACCTTTCGAGAATAAAACATACAGGCCGACTGAACATGTGAAAGAGAGCATCAAAGCTGAAGTAAGCATGATGCTGGAATTGGGAGTTCTAAAGCCTTCTGAGAGCCCCTGGACCTGCCCAGTTGTCTTAATCCCCAAGCCTCATAACCAGGAGGGTAAGAAAGAAATGAGGTTTTGTGTGGACTATTGGGGCGTTAATGCTGTGACCAAAAGCGATGCATAACCAATTCCATGGGCAGATGAACTTATTGACAGGTTGGGAGCAGTCAAGTATCTGAGTATGTTTGATCTCACATCAGTGTACTGGCAGATAGGTCTGACTCCAGGAGCTAAATAAATATCTCCATTTTCAACCCCAGATGGGTATTATCAGTTCACTGTAATGCCCTTTGGTTTGAAAAATGCATCTGCCACTTTTCAAAGGTTGGTGAACTAAGCCCTTGCTGGATTGGAATCATTGAGTGCAGCATTTCTACACACTATTGCTGACTTTAGCTCCACCTGGCAGGATCACCTGAACCACCTTAGGAAAGTACATGAGGCTCTGAGAAGTGCAGGCCTCGTTATCAAGGCATTCAAGTGTCAGATAGGGCAGGGAAAGGTTGTATACTTGGGTCACCTTGTTAGTGGAGGCCAGGTTCAACCCTTACAACCCAAGATCTAGACCATTCTGGACTGGGTGGCTCCAACGACCCAGACTCAAGTGAGGGCCTTCCTTGGCTTCCCTGGTACTATAGGAGGTTTGTGAGGGATTATGGCACCATTGTGGCACCCCTCACAGAACTGACTTCCAAAAGAATGCCACAATTAGTGAACTGGACTGTGAGCTGTCTAAAGGCTTTTGACACGCTGAAGGGAGCAATGTGCTCTGCAGCTGTTCTGAAAGCTGCAGATTATGTCAAGCAATTAATTGTGCAGACTGATGCCTCTGAACATGGTGTAGGAGCAGTGCTATCCCAAAAAAAAAACATGACCGAGGACAAGATCAGCCAGTGGCTTTCATCAGTAGAAGGCTAATCCCCAGGGAACAGCATTGAAGTGCCATTTAGATGGACGCCTTTGCTGTGGTTTGGTCCCTTGAGAAGTTTAGGTCAAACCTGTTTGGCTCTCACTCCCTAGTTCAAACCGACCACAGGCCTCTCCAATGGTTAATACAAATGAAAGGTGAAAATCCCAAACGGCTAAAGTAGTCCATCTCCCTACAGGGAATAGACTTTGAAGTGAAACAGAGACCTGGAAATGCCAATGCAGATGGACTTTCCAGGTTGTCCCATTTAGACGATGTTAAATGTTATGTTATGTTAAAAATACTTCTAAAGCGCGCGCGCGCACACCACAAGGTTTCATGGCGCTGCGGACAAGGGAGTCCTGCCGCTAAGTAATTCATTCATAAGCCTGGCGAAAGAGCCAGGTCTTTAAGAGTTTGCAAAATTGAGGATATGATATCATCGATCTAATGTCCTGAGGGAGAGAATTCCAAAACTGAGGGGCCAGAACCGCAAATCTTAGTCCCCCCAATTTCTAGCATTTAAAGTACAGAGTAGCTAGGGGATTCAAATGGGAAGACCTAAGATCCCGAGTGTGTATATATCTCTGGACCCGAGTAGATACAGACACTGGGCAGTTGCCATGGAGCGCTTTAAAGAGGAGGCATCCTAACTTGAATACACTGCGTTCGACTACCAGAAGTTAATGTAACTTTTTCATAAGAGGGGTGACATTCTGCATTCTCGGCTGGCGATAGATTAATCTAGCAGACTGGTTTGGCACGAGTTGCAGTCTTTTTTTTTTTTTTTGCAGAATTGTATATAGCGCAAACTTGACCCGAACCGAATCGGGTATCAGAGAGCTTTACATAGCACCAGTTACGTTACATGAGACACACATTCTTTTTTTTTTTGTTGGGCACGGGGAGATTAAGTGATTTGCCCAGAATCGCAGGATGTTTGGCGTCGTTACCGAGTCGCGAACCCAGATCCCCAAGTCTGAAGCCGAGCGCCCTAGTCGTTAGGCCAACTCCTCTCCCCTCTCCTATCCTTTTAGATTGATATGCCGGAATGCCAAAGTAAAGAGTTAATGTAGTCAATGTGAGAGATGACTAAGGTTAAAGCAACTTGGGTAAGAGCTTCAGAAGTGAGAAATCTGCTGTTCTCCACTAATGGGGTATCTTTCATAGATTCACATGCTTGAATCATTTCCCGTCGGCGAAGTGGGATTCCCACGGTACGTAGAATAGAAATATAGCAATAGCATACCGAAAGCATAGCTAAAAGAGCAATAGGAAGTATTGTAACATGGACGTTTACAGGAAAACACTTGTCACTTTAATAACTTGTCCAAGTCATTAGATGTGGTACAAACTCCAGCCAATCAGGCAACAGCACCCTCTGGAACCTTCTCCTCAGAGGCTCGGGCTCTCAGACTTTCTATTGCACGTCGTGTGAAGGGAGCCTCCCTGAGCTCTGCTCAGTATCTCTACCTTTTCTCTTCAGAAACTCTTCAGAATATCTTCACTGCTTTGTCTACTACAAAGAGGTCACTCATCAGACACTGTGAGTCTTGTGGGAAACTCCGGTTTCATTCCGAAGACCCCCACAAAAAGTGTATCTACTGCCTCCACCCTGAACATCAGGTGAGAGATTGTAAAATCTGCAGGACTTTTCCTCAAAAGACTTTAAGAGCCAGAGAGGGACGTCTACTTCTGTGGTTACAGAAACTCAAGATGTTGAGAGTGATTCCTCTCTCAGGACTGTCATCTCTAAGAAGAGGGCTAGTGGTAGGAAGGAGGCCTAGGATGATGTCAAGTACCATTGGATGTTGTAGTGTCAGCGGTCCGCCTGAAGATCTGTGGTGATGTTGCCCAATGCCCAATGCCCCTGCTGTTTCATTAATGGTTGCCTCCACCACTCGGGTAAGATGTTGTATGTTGCGGCTGTTGACCATAGGACCCAAGAACGGCAGGAACTCTTTGAAGAAGTCCCCCGCCTCCTGTCCTGCAGTGTCATCGGCCTCAATTACTCCCCTAGGCATACGATGGTGCAGCTGGGGATTGGTCAAGGGATGTGTCCCAACAGCAGTAAAGGTAGGGGGAAGAAGAAAGGCCAAATAACACACCCCCTGACCAATTTCCTGGAAGCCAGGTATAAGCAGACTGTCCACAAAAAAAATAAGTATTTGGAGAAGCGATTAGGAGTGGTGGTGAGGTAATATTCAGTGGACTGACTATTGCGCAATCACTGACTCCTACCTCCCGGATTCACAGTCCTTTTATGCACACTTGGCCATGCGTGTTGATCATATTGAAAGCCTGCAATTTGGTGGGAATTTTGCTTGAGGTGTTGAACACAACCATCTCTTTTTTAAATTATTTTTTATTAATATATATCTGGTGCATACAAAAGAAGAATTCATTCATTTCGACAAATAGCATTTACATAACCATATGGTTTCAATACTATACATTTGAAAGTATATCATACAACATTCTTCAAATAGGCCATAGAAGCATAACAATATACAGTAAAAAGCCTCAGAAATGTCATTATCCATACTCGATTAAAAAGACATTAAAAAAGGAGTTTATATTCTAGCTTCCCTCCACTTTTTGAGGGGGGCCCAGGTGTTCTGACCCAGCTCCCGCATCTTTTTACCCCTTCCGGGATATAGTGCTGCTTCCATATTATGGATCCCCAGTAGTCTTGATAGCCACATCTGAAATTAAGGAGCCATGGAGTCTTTCCAGCCGGCCGCCAATATTATTTTTAAAAAGGCCACACAAATAAATATCAAAGCTTCCTCCTCCTTTTTTAATCTCAAACTAGAATCAATGCCCAGTTTCAGAAGGGCAGGGGATAGGGTGATTTTAGTTCCTAGCAGCCCCTCCCAGAATCTTTCAATCTCTGTACATTCCTTAGTGCCTTGCATTGATAAAACATATGTTCCAGGTTTTCCGGGCCCTGGAGACATCTTGGGCATTTGACATCATCTTTTCCCCCCACACAAATAGCTTAGCTGGAGTATAATATAAATTATATAAAGTCATATAATGTTGGGCCCTGAGGTTTGAGGAACGAAATAGGTTGCCTGCCATCAATAAAGCTCTATCTAAATCGATGTCCGGATCTCGTAGTTTCAGAGCCCAGTAGGCCTCCACCTTCTCCATATCATCTGGCATCATAGAAATCAGGCCTCCGTATATCGTACCAATCTTCATGCCCCCTGCTAAAATATATTCTAAGATATTATTTTTCCCTCCTGGTGTAATGCAGGGCCTAACACTGATTAAGGTTTGAGATACCTGTAGATATTTAAAGCCTTGGTTCGATGTTATACCGAATCTTCACTGTTTATCTATAAACTTCATCAGTGCCGTTTCCTCCCAGATGTGCCCAATGCTCCTGATCCCCTGGGCCTCCCAGAATGCCCAGGATCCATCGCTACTCAGTGGGGAAAAAGATTTGATTTCCACAGTGGTGTATAATAGTTGATCTTGGGAACTCCTAACATTTTCTGGATCTCCTTCAATACCCTCCAAACGCTGTCAAATACCTTATACCTTTTTTGTTATAGTATCTTCGATCTGTTTTACGCAATAGGATCCCAAATGCTTCTTTACCCACTAATAATTCAAATATAGAAGGCGGATATATATTCCCAGGGACACCATACGTCACATCTGGCTAAAGAGACAGGACACCAAATATAGCCTGATATTTGGGACCCCTTAACCCACTCTCTCTTGCGGTAAAGACAAATATTTGAGGGATCTTCTTATTTTCCCATAATGCCAAATGAATTTTGTAAAAACTGACTCGATAGACTTTAACACACTCTCACTCACCATAAGCGGGATAACACGAAAGAGATATAATACTTTAGGAAGCATTAACATTTTTAGCACGTTTGCTCTCCCTATTATGGACAGGTGAATGGAGTCTATTCTTTTTAACTCATTTGACATTGAGTCAATCAATGGCTCGAAATTTTCTTTAATTATAGACTCTATAGGAGAGCTGATCCTGACCCCTAGATATATTGCTGAGTCCACATATCTGTCATCCTATCTAGTTATATTACGGGAGGATGTTATTTGTGTCTTATTTTCATTCAGGAGGTACCCCGAGTACCGCCTGAACTCAGTAGTTATTGCCCTTAGCACCCGCATAGCCGCATCCGGGTCTGGAGTCATTATTGCAAAATCATCGGCATATGGCAGTACTTTAGTTTCAAATCCATTACAAATGATTGGTTTGATGCCCTCATGCCCCAGTATCATCCTAATTAACGGATCGATATAGAGGGCGAATAAATTGGGGAGCAGGGGCACCCTTGGCACGTCCCCCGGGAGATATAGATTACATCCGATCCTCCACCCATTAACTGAAACCTAGCACGGGGGTCCAAATACATTGCCTTTGTTGCCTTTATTATTATTGGACCGAAACCCCATCGCTCCAGTATCCCCCACAAATACAGCCAGGTGACTCGGTCAAAGGCCTTTTCGGCATTAAGAAGGATCATGGCGATCTGGCCCCCGTGACAGCATGTGCATCAATGAGCGTGATAGCTCGCCTAATGTGATCTGTTGTTCCTTGTCCCGGAATGAACCCATATTGCCACGGGGAATCCAAACCGCCAATGACCCCTCCAAGCCGATTTGCCAGCACCTTTGCGTAGATTTTGGTGTCTGTATTTATGAGGGATATCGGGCAATATGAACCGGGCTTACCCTTCTTGTGAAAGACAGCTATATTTGTCTCCTTCCAAGAATCTGGCACTACCCCCGAACAAATTATGCCAGAAAATAGATCTAGTAGAATCGGAGCTACAATTGTCTGGAGGCATTTATATATCTCGAGTGGAATATTATCAGGCCCTGTGGCCTTACCTACAGCTAGATTCTCCAGCGCCTGGCTAATTTCAGTCAGCTCCAGTTCTTTATCTAATTCAACTTTCTCCAGATCAGAGAGCCTATGGCCCAGATCTTCCTCGGTCAAGCTGGAGTAATCCTCCCCATCCGTTTCCTGATATCATTTTTGATAAAAGTTCTTGAACGCTCTTCTAATGTCTTCTACCTCCGTATATTCCTGGTTGGCAATTCAAATGTTATCTATCATATTCCTACTAAATCCTTGTCTAAATCTTAGCGCTAGGAGCTTTCCTGCCTGCTCCCCTGTCTCATACATTCTGCCCCTCTGCCTTTGATAATCGTCAGCACTTTTCTGAGCTATCCCTTTGTATACTTCCGTCTTAAGAGCCACGATCTTGGATAAGCTCTCTCCAGCATCCTTCCCACCTGTAATATCTTTTACATGCTTTTCTTCTGCCTGGGCTAGCTGTTTCATTAACGCCTCCTGTGCCTGTCTACTTTTTTTTCTCTGACTAGCAGAGAAGCTAATTGTTTCCCCCGTAAGGCTGCCTTAATGGAGTCCCCTACACAATTCCGGGGGGCACTGTACCTATTAATATCGAAATAACTTTGAGCCCAGCTCCTGAGATGGTCTACAACTTCGGGGTCCATTAACAGCCTTCTCTCAAATGTCCATCTTGATGGGGGGACAGTAGCCTAATGATGTTCGTAGCTTAGGATCAAGGGGTTATGGTCTGATACTGTCTTTGGCAGTTTAATAATCCCAGTCTTGGCCACCTCTGAAGATGATATAAAAAAGTAGTCTAGCTAAGTATATTTTTTAAAGGGGTATGAGAAGTACGTAAAGCCCGGGTTATAGGGCTCCTTATCCTCCCCAGACATCCACCAAGCTGTGTGAATCAATTATAGCAGGCAGGGCTCTAAACACTTTAGGTTTCCGCCCAGTATAAGTTAGCCTGTTATTACCACCCACAAATTCCGCTGAGATATTAAAATCCCTGCATATTATTAGGGGCTGAGGCCAGTCCAAGAGTTCCACTTCTAGTTTGTAATAAAGATCTGGTTCGTCTTGATTAGATCCATAAATAGTGCACAAGGTTACCACTATCTTCAATTCCGCAATTGCCCATCTTCCAAGAGTGTCTGCTAAAACGCGCTTACTACCACCCAGATTACTTTTGGCTAGAATTGCGACCCCCCTGACAGTGGAGGTCTGTGCGGAACATACCAGTGCATCAAACCCCTTAACATTTAGAAGATGTCTCTTAGACCAGGGCAAATGGGTCTCTTGTATACAAATTATGTCCAGGTGGTTCATCCCTATAAAGTGCCCTACTCTAGACGCAAAAAGTCGAAACCTGCAAGAAAACAAGCTAATAAAAAAGCATTTCCACCTACTTGTTCACAGTCCGAGCCAGGTCATTCTCCTCCCTTCACTGGGCCTCCAGTGTGGGCAACCCATTTATTAATTGACCTCCAGGCCCACATGGACCAGCTCATTACCTCCCATTTCAAATCCGTGTCCTCCAGGATTGATAGGCTAGCCTCACTTATTAACAACACAGGCTTAGGGAGAGCCCAGACAACCAGTGCATCGGGGAACTCAGACATTAGAGCCGGCTTGGGTTCTACCATGACAGCCCCCACAGGTATGAGGTCAGGTGACAGTACTCTCCCTGCAAAACCCTCAAATGCCCTGGCTCCTGTAATTGCGCAGAAACCTATTACAGTACCATCCTACTCTTGGGCTTCTGCTTGTTATAACGCACTTTTACTTGCACCAGGTCCGACAATGTGTGATCCACATCCCGACCTGATTGTACCATGAAACCCGCACCCAGTCAGGAGTAGACCTGAATTTATTTCTCTACCGAAATCCCACAAAACTAGCTCAAAAAGACCCTGTCCCTGCCCCCAGCTTCCCCCAGAGGCAGCACCATATGTGGTGGTACTTACGGGAGTACCACCTTTGGCCAGTCCTCGGGGTGAAACCTTTCCCGAGCTAAAGAATAAGGTCACCTTCTGGCTAAACAGGCACAGACCGTTAACGGGATCTGGCCAGGGGGAGATTATATTTGTACGTAGGGTTAGCTGGTTGGGGACTAGACCTAAAGATATCGGTGGTGATTGCGTAATCAGTAACCTCAGGGATCCTATATTGGTAAAATACATATTAGGCAGTGGTGGGTCTGGCCCTGTGGGTACAATACTCACTAGCCACTTGGGGTATTTTTACTCACGAACTCTGGCACCAGCCAGGTCTGAACAACTCCTTTCCTTTTACGGTGATTACGAACCAGAGTATAATATCCCAGTGGGTAACAGATATAGGGCCCTGAGCAATGTGGACTGACCACTGAAAACCAGGGGCGCTGACATAATGGCCCTGAACCGACCCAAGAGATATGTGGCGGGAGGCACAATTGGTGCGTCAGGGCCTATGGAACCTGTCACCAGCCCAAAGGTGCACAGCACATCGAGTCTTCCATCATCCCAAAACTCTACATCTCTAGGAGGAGAACGGGTGCTGGCCACACATTCACACATAACACCTATTTCCCTTGGTGCATTGCAACCCCTTGAGGTTCCTTCAGCACAAGCGGCGCCCCGCTCTTCACTGATTGTGTCTTGGAATGTGGCTGGGTTGGGGACAAAGTTACACAATCCACAGTGGGGAGAGTTGATGGATGGTTACGATCTTTGTCTGTTCCAAGAGACCTGGCTCCTGTCTGCCTCTGTTAGGCACTGCAGGGACCTAGGGGAAGGCCATCAAGGAGGGGTGTCTGGGTGGCAGTACATCTGGGGTGCTCAGTAAAGGTAGTTGAATCCAATTGCCCGGACATCCTTTGCATTACACCCGCATTTAAGGATGGCATGGTAGTGGCAGTGATTAACATCTACTTACGCCCCAACCCCCATCAGTGAGGTCTACCCACCCTAGAGGCTCTGGAGGCGCTCTTAGTTTCCTTCCCTTCGTCTTACCACAAAATCATTGGTGCGGATCTTAACTGCCATTTTGAACCGCTCATGGGGATCCCTTCTGTCACTTCGGAAGAGGATGATACTTGGCTCATCCCAGAATGTTCCATGTATCCGGAAAAGCGGTTGCTGTCCCTGCCCCTTGCAATCAACAAGGTGGTTGTAACACACTCTTTAAGGACCTGCAATGGCAGACTCCTTCCAGACATTCCGGGTTTATGTACTTTCAATAGACCAGGGAAAAGCAATTGATTACATTCTGGTTAATGTGGAATTTTGGGGATATGCAAAAGCCTTTTCTGTAATATGAAGGGTCGATAGTGACCATAATTTATTAACAATGGAATTGGTTAACTCTTTTGGGTACCAAAAAGCATGGGGTGCTGCAGAGGCCTCCACTAATTTGAACTTGCTGCAAGCGGCGGGCGGTAGGCGCATCAGGTGGGCGAAGGTTGCGCAAGCGCCGGACACGTTAGCTGAGATATATAACCATGTAGCAGGGGCCTTAGTAGTGGTAAGTGACCTGCTCAGTGGCAAACGTGAACCCTCCTCACAATACGCTTATTAGCTCATTGGCCGATTTTTTTCTTCTTCAACCAAGACTGGTAGGCTTAGGGTAACCAACCATAACCATTGGTTTAACAATAACTGTAGGGAGGCGAAAACTACCCTGATAAAGGAGGTGAAAACGGGGACCCAGACAAGTATAAGAAACGCCAGGCAAACATATAAGAAATTGACTAGAGAGGCCAGGTCTGAGTGGGAGGACGATAGATGGGAAAAAATCAGAGTGGCACTTGACGCCCGGGACTACAGGTGTTTCTGGAATTTGGTCCGGGGAGGCTCGGGGGTAGGGTCGTCTGTTATTATTCCTAATCTCAGTGAAGAGGTTTGGCTTGGCCTTTTTAAGCCCCTCTACTCACTTAGACCCTCGGATCCTCGTCTGGTATTCCCCGAGCAATTAAGTATGCCAGAACCAGTCCATCTGAAGGGTATTGATCATGAATGTTTTCCCTGTACGCTCTTGGAAATCAGGGCGGCTCTCAGTAGCCCGACCCTGGGGAAGGCACCGGGCCTCGATAGGATTCCTGGTGACCTCTACCGGGGCGAGCAGAAGGTGTGGGCCCCATATATTTGCGTCTTTTTTAATGCCATCTTGCAGGGTTTGGAAATTCCCTCGACCTGGCTGGGAGCAGAAATTCTACCCATCTTTAAGAAAGCTTCTCCCCTGGACCTGTCCACTTCAGCTTCAGGAGGATCACGATCCACCACCACCAGCAACAGGTTGCACGCAGAAGCTGGTACAAGATCACAGCCGACCAGCTCGCGACTTCCCTGAGCAAGAACCCACCCACCAGCGCAATCAACCCCAGCCAAGCAGCCACCAACCTCACGAAGTGGATCAGCGACTGCGCAGACGACCTCGCCCCTCTAAAGACCCCGCCTAACAGACCCGGCAGCAAGAAAGCCCCTTGGTTTACCGACGAACTCAAGAGCTCTAAGAAGAACTGCAGAGCCCTCGAGAAAGCCTGGCACAGAGACCCAACACCGGACAACATGACTGCCCTCAAGCTCGCCACCCGGAAACACCACCAACTGATCCATGCCACCAAGTAAACTGCATTCAAGGATCGACTGGACAACAACGCACACAACAGCAAGGAACTCTTCAACATCGTCAAAGAGCTCTCCAACCCCGACGCCGGAAACAACGACATCACCCCCTCGCAAGACCTCTGCAACTCCCTCGCCTCCTACTTCCACAACAAGATCGCGGATATACACAACAGCTTCAGCACTCAACCGACGCACGCCACGACTGAACCACCGCCCTCCACCACCACCCTCCACACCTGGACCCCGATCAGCACCGAAGACACCGTCCGCACGATGAACTCCATCCACTCCGGATCTCCGACCGACCCCTGCCCGCACCACGTCTTCAACAAGGCCGACGCGGTCATCGCACCCCACCTACGGGGCATTATCAACGCCTCCTTCGACACCGCCACCTTCCCGGAGAGCTGGAAGCACGCCGAACTCAGCGCTCTACTTAAGAAGCCATCGGCCGACCTCAAGAACTACCGCCCCATCTTGCTGCTCCCGTTTCTTGCAAAAGTCATCGAAAAGACCGTCAACAAACAGCTGGCCGCCTTCCTCGAGACTAACGGATCCCTCGACCTCTCGCAGTCTGGCTTCAGGGCCAACCACAGCACCGAGACCGCCCTGATCGCAGCAACCAATGACATCCGAGCCCTGCTCGACAACGGAGAAACAGCGGCCCTCATCCTCCTGGACCTCTCCGTGGCCTTCGACACTGTCTGCCACCGTACCCTAGTGCAGCGCCTCAGCAACGTCGGAATCCAGGAGAAGGCACTGGAGTGGATCATCTCCTTCCTCGCCGGAAGAACACAGAGAGTCCGCCTCCCCCCGTTCAGATCAGAACCCACCGAAGTCATCTGCGGTGTTCCTCAAGGCTCCTCGCTCAGCCCTACCCTCTTTAACGTATACATGAGCCCCCTCGCCGCCATCGCACACCAGCACAACCTCAACATCATCTCCTACGCCGACGACACCCAGCTGATCCTCTCCCTCACCAACGACCCAGCCACCGCCAGAGCCAACCTACACAATGGGATGAAAGAGGTAGCCAAATGGATGAAGAACAGCCGCCTGAAACTGAACTCAGACAAGACGGAAGTCCTCATCCTGGGCTCCTCGCCCTCCGCCTGGGACGACTCCTGGTGGCCCCCCGCCCTGGGCACCGCACCCAAACCGACAGATCACGCACGCAACCTGGGCTTCATCCTGGACTCCTCCCTCTCAATGAACAGACAAGTCAATGCCGTCTCCTCTTCGTGCTTCAACATCCTGCGCATGCTACGGAAGAACTTCCAGTGGATCCCCACGAGACCAGGAAGACGGTCACCCAGGCCCTCGTCACCAGCCGTCTGGACTACGGCAACTCTCTCTACGCCGGAACCACCGCCAAAATCCAGAAGAGACTCCAGTGGATCCAGAACGCCTCAGCACGACTTATCCTGGACATCCCTCGTCGCAACCACATCTCCGGACACCTGCGAGACCTGCACTGGCTCCCGGTCAACAAGAGAATCACCTTCCGTCTCCTCACCCACGCACACAAATCCCTACACAACCAAGGCCCAGGATACCTCAACAGCCGCCTCAACTTCTACGCTCCCAAACGCCAGCTTCGATCGACCGGCCTCGCCCTCACCGCCGTCCCCCGCATCCAAAGAGCCACCACAGGGGGAAGGTCCTTCTCCTACCTCGCCGCAAAGACTTGGAACTCCCTCCCGACCCACCTCCGCCTGACCCAGGACCACCTCGCCTTCAGGAAGCAGCTCAAGACCTGGCTGTTCGAGCAGTAGCGGACCCCCCCCTCCCCTAGCGCCTTGAGACCCTCCGGGTGAGTAGTGCACTTTACAAATGCATTGATTGATTGATTGATTGACCTGGCAAAATACCGCCCCATAAGTTTGATTGACGTCCTCCAGAAACTCTTTGCCCGTGTCCTCCTAACTAGGTTCCAGAGCTGGATGGACGACCAACACATCCTAACCTCTCTTCAGGCAGGATTCCGGGCAAAGATTTCAACGACCGACCAGCTGTTTAGATTACAGCTGGTTTACTGGAGGACGGTTATCTTAGGGGGGTTGTGGAAAAACAGCCAATCTCTATTGAATGCCCAGGTTGTTAGGCGCAAGATGCCTCTAATTTCCTCCAATAATAGTTACCAAAATAAAGAGGCAGGCGCTGGAAACTGGAAAGAAAGAACAGGTTTATTTCTCGGGAGGAGAACACGTCAGGTCTGACACAAGGGATGTCTTCAGGAGGTGTTCTGACTGTATATCCGTGGCTTGGCCCTTTATACACATTTGTATCGTTTTATTGCAGGGTAACACATTCCTAACATTACTTTAATGCATCGTAAAACATCTTTGGAATCCCCGCTTCGGGCCCGTTCCCACACATACCCAACAGCAAATGTCCCTTACCCCAATCTCAGCAGGTGATTGCTATCGCGCAGCTGGGCATTCCGGCAGGAGCTGAAATATGCGCAATCAGTCGGATCTCTTGGGGTCGCGGCATTGATCAAATCCGGCCCCTTTGATGGGAGATGAGATTTTATTGTACGGGGGCAATAAACTGTATCTGCAGGGGTTGGTTAGGGCCTGGGATCGGATCGAACAGCCAGGTGTAGGGGAAGAGGCTATCGTAGGGGCCTGTTTGTGCACGAGGATGAAAGGGCATGTGGGTTTGGCACAGGAAGGGGCTCCGGGGCAGGGTCGCGCTGAGGATGCTTTATGAATCTAGCATGTGTGCTTGGGGGTTGCCAGCGTGCGGGGGATGATGGTGAGGTCAGGGAGACGTGTAGGTGATCGGCAATGTACGAAATGGCCATGGTATCCTGAAATGGTTGCTGCTTACGCGCTCGTAGAGGCCTAAGTTGGACAAGATGGCGCCGGTAATGTTCACATCGTAATCTAACTTATAACAGTGCACTCTTTCAACATATCCTAGCCAGCTTGTCAGTTTATATCAATGTCCATAATATCCTGTATCTCTCTGTCATACAGTGCTTTCATATTTTTTTTAAATTTAGTGTCCAGAGTCTTAGGGCAAATAGAGTTTATACAAAGAGAACATAAGGGCGGTATGCATTGTATGCCTAGGCAGCAACCACATATTACGAAAACTGGCACCAATATTATCATCTACAGTTTCCAGCCCCAGTCTTTCAAAATGTTCCAAAACCAGCTTCCAAGTGTCCAACCTTCGTGTTCTTGATGAATCTCTGATGCCAGCCTGTGAAGGTGTTCGGGTGCCTTGTAGACGGAAGGTGAGTTATCATGGACAAAGGTGCAATAGCTGGCACCGATGATGCGGCATGCTCCTCCACGGTCTGCTAGTACCACGTTTAAAACGAGACGGTTCTGTAAAGCCACCAGACGGACCGCCTGCAGCTCAGCTGTGTTGTTGGTGAGGATGCCTGCTGTGATGTTTAAAGCTGTTTCTATTGCTTGGGTCAGATGTCAGATGGCTTGACTGTTTGCCATCGGACCCCACAGAGGGACAAGTCCTTTTGCTGCATCGAGGAACTGCGATGCGGTGGAGTCTGCTTGCTCTGGGTCTTCAGAGCGCCTTTCTCTGTGATGGCCTGCCGGTGCTATGTACGTTGGAGGTAGAACAAAGGCGATGTAGCATGTGCCCTCCCAGCTTCTTGGGAGCCAGGTGTAGGCTTTTGTACTGCAGACAAAGTACATGTTTGGTAATGCAACAAATGATGGAGGATCGGCAGTGTTCATTGTCCTTTTTATAGAGCAGGAGCTGTGGCCCACTATTTTCGTCCCGTGGCCCTCGATGCAGACAAGGCCTGAGACGTTTACCATATATAAGGCCACAGATAAGGCCACAGTCAGATTTGCAGCATTTCATTTTCGCAGATATGAGAAGGTGGGTCAGGCTGGGTTGTTGAACACTTGTATTTCGATTCGTTCTTTTTCCGGAATGTTCATTTGAAAGGTTGCATTTGAGGTCAGAGGGCAAAAGGGAGCGGACGTTCTTCTAGTTTTGTTCAGCCAGAACTCGTAGAACTGTTAGATTGTTCCATCGGATGTGGTGTTGTCTTTATACCTGTACCAGATTGTCAATACATTTCTGTGAGAAGTTGGCCTGGTATATAATGCTCACTAGTTCTAGTGATCACTTTGTACCATGCCAAGCAACCCTTATGATGATGGTTGTAATTCAACCTTGTAGACCAGTTATCCTAGTGGTAACGTGGACAAAGCAGTCTTAGGCTAAACTCTGAAAGGCATGTGAAGCCAGCTGTTATACCATACACAACCCCCTTGAATACCAAATGAAAGGGACACCACACAGATATATATTGAAAATATATATTGATTTATTAACTATAAAATCCCCTGGACTCTTTATGAGCACAGAAGCACAAGCGTAAAATCACAAGACAGTTTAAAATACACAAAAGTTGCACAATATGGATGAGCCCTAGGGGCCACCTAAACCATATACTAAATAAGTGGTATAAGAGATACCAGGAGGAAAGTGAAGAGGCCTAGGGCCTTGGGAATCGCTGGAGCTATTCGAGACTGGAGTTAACTAAGTCGGGAAAGGCCCACGGGACTCGGGTGCAGTGTTCAAAGTGCACGCACTTCTCAATACAAAGTCTATGGTGCGTAAAAAGCACAAAGTTAGAAAGTTAGGAACCTTCCGAGTGACCTACGGAGCTGAAACTTAAAACACAGGCCCTTGGGATGTGTACCAGTGCAGGAGCACCGGCGGAGCTGAGTTACCTCACCCACAGGAAGCGGGTGCACAGGGTCGAAGATGTGTCGGGTTTCGTCACGCTGGTCGATGGTGCTTGGAGCAGGAGATGCTGCAGGCGGCTCGATGAGAAGAGTTCCGGTGGATCCAAGGGTGGATCTGAAGATGTGAAGACCTGAAAGCAGAGGGGACAGTGTTCAAAGTCACTAGCCAGTGACTGCCGTGGAACCAGAGTGGAACCAGGTGATGTCGGGTGCAAACAGGCGTTGTCGGGTAGCTTCTTTCTGCAGCCACGTGGATACCCGGGGTCGAGGACGTCCAGGAGTCGGTCACGAGCTGTCCCACGTAGGCCTCTCGCTGTTGGCGGTGTCGGCGACCTGATCGGAGCAAACAGGCCTTGGCAAATGCAAGCCACGCAGGAGTTGAAAGATGCTGTTCACTCGGACCAGCAAGGTCAGAGCGGGTGCTCCTTTTCACAGGAGCTTGGGTAGGTCTGGAGCAACCAGACCTGCTGTTTAAATCTTCGGGTTCGTCGCCAAGATGGCCGCTGGCCGCGTGGCTAGTGGCCGGGATGGCGCGTCGAGTGGCACAGTGCAAAAGGGCCCCACGCAGATCGTGGAGATGCTGGGGGGCTGATCTTCGGTGCAAGGGCTGCTCGGTGGTGGGGGTTCTCAATCCCCAAAGCACAACGTCGAGGATGCCTCAGAAGCTGCGCAGTCAGCTTTTCGGGTGTCTTTCAAGAGGTCCGGTCCCACGTCACTCGGTGCCTCCACGGGTCCCTTCTTTGCAGGGACTGTGGATCGGGCTCTGAGAGGTCTGGGAATCTGGTTCTTGTCGGGCTCTGGGCTCGGGCTCCGGCGGGAGGCGGCGGCAAAGCAGACGTCGAGTTGCTGGTTGGTACCTGTGTTCACAGGGTGGTCACTCCTTGGCCACAAGGGAGATTCTTCTTCAGTCTTCTGTGCAGCAGAATGTCGAAGTCCAGTCTTCTTCTTAGTTTAAGTTGATTTCGGGATGATCTGCTGTGCAATGGCACTGCTCCCCCTCTTATTCCAATCTAGGGGGTGGATCACCTACTAGGTCCCTCCTCTGGGAGGAACCAGGAAGGGGGGCGGTTACACCCCCTTTCCTTTGTCCAGCTCCGCGCCAGGACTGGGGCTGGAAGGCCCCAGAACCGGTTTGGGCTGGCCTATGCACGGGGACACCTTGTGTGCCCCGGGCATGTCTGATTCTTTTCAGCCCTGTCCTACCTAATACACAAAATCCTGTCTGGGGTGGTGCTCGCACCTCCCAAGGCAGGAAACCCTTTGTCCAGGCCACCATCTGCCGAGTTTCGGTCAGCAGCAGGAGGCCAGACTTGTGTCTGTGGTGGCAGCGTCCATTTTGTGGAGCTGAGGCTCTGTTTAACTTTAACCGGGGTTAAGGCTACACACATGTCGTGTCCCTCTAGAAGGGTGGAATGCTATCCCCGTCGCCAGAACTGGCGAGGGGATAGTATTCCAATTCGTATGACACCTTACTCGACATGTTTTGATAAAGCCAAACCAAAGATAGCATTTAACCGCGAGGATTATAATGCACTTAAGAGTATATGGTATGGCAATATCCCGGAACAGCTTAGGGAGTGGTTCCCGACAGCTGCAGACAGGCTCAGCTCATGCTAGAGCACCATCTCACATATTTCCAAGCACTCTGCCTCCAGGATTGATGAGGCCTTCCATAGGAGTGGCTGATAGGAACACATGTGTCCAGTTTAGGGTTAGGCACAGGCATACTGTACCTAAGTAAGAGGTGGTTACACCGACTTACCCCAGCTGAGTGTTCAGCCAGTTGTGTCAAAGATGGAGGCCAGGCCAGGGGTGGCACAATACATGCTGCAGCCCCTGGCAGGCCTTGGCTACACCTATGCCCTGGGTACCTATGGTACACTGTTACAGGGGCCTATAAGGTGAACCAATTCCAATTGTGTTATGCACCTAAGGTACATGGAGTCCATTTTAAGGAGAGAGCAATCAGCCTGGGGCCCTGAATAGCAGGATCCCAGGCCAACTAAGTCAAAAACCAGCTAAACACCAGGCAAAAAGTTTGGGGGTAACCATAGTCAGATATCCACCTTCCTACAATTTCTGAAGCCCATAGCTTGCGAAAGTGCAGACATGGCCTCACAACATCTTTGTGATAGTATATCGAGTTTCTTTACTGAAAAAATCGATACCATCTATAAGAAAATAGAGACATCTAACATTGACAAAAGCAGCCAAGATAATTCTGCTTTGGTGCAGATAGCATCTACTAAAGCTACGAATTCTCACTCCTTTAATGATTTTCCGGAAATATCACTGAGTGAGGTCCAAAGACTATTCACGGATATTAAAAGTGGAAGCCCGACGGACTTGCTTCCAGCCAGACTTATGGGTCCACTAGGGAGTACTCTGGGCCCTGACGTTCAGAGGCTGGTGAACCTCTCACTTACATCTGGAGTAGTCCCACAATGCTGGAAAAAAGCTCTTGTTAGACCTATCAGGAAGAATACATCACTTCCCTGGACCAATCTGTCTAATCTTAGACCCATTTCCCTGCTGCCATTCTTAGGGAAAATCATCGAAAAGCATACTAATAAACATCTATCCACCTATCTGGAACAATCTGGCAGCCTTGATCCATCACAGTCAGGTTTCAGGCCAAAATACAGTACTGAAACGGCCTTGCTGTCGATAACAGACGATTTTCGGCTGTACCAGGACAAAGGTTATTCTGTTGTCCTGGTGCTGCTAGATTTATCGGCAGCGTTCGATACCATTTCCCATAACATCCTTATCGAACGCCTGTCTGGGAGTGGAATCGGCGATACAGCACTGGAATGGATCAGAAGCTTTCTCTCCAACCGCACCCAATCTGTCACCATGGGTGACTTTAGGTCAGAGGAGGTTAACATCACCAAGGGGGTCCCGCAGGGTTCATGCCTGAGCCCGACCCTATTTAACACCTATGTGGCCCCTTTGGCAGATGTAACCAGAGCTTTTGGATTCCATCCAGTGTCTTACGCTGATGATACGCAGCTGCTCTTCCCTTTTAAACATCTTACACCGGAGATAATACAATCTTTCTCCGATGGGATGAAGGCAGTTGCAAGGTGGATGTCCTCCAATTTCCTCCAATGCAACGGAGGTGATGCTTTCGGGGAAGCGAAGGTCCAATGGTCTCCTGACTGGTGGCCTCTTGATTTGGGCCCAGTTCCTGAGCCCAAAACAATAATCAAGAATCTGGGAGTCAGATTGGAACCGGAGCTGACCATGAAACATCATGTCCTCACTACTGTAGGATCATGTTTCCACGTAATAGGTCTCCTCCGTAGGATTTTTCCTTTCCTCCCTGACTCCTACAGGAAAACCTTAGTTCAGGCTCTTGTTATCAGCCGTCTTGATTATTGCAATGGTCTCCTGGCAGGAGCTAACGAAGAGGTTCTGGACCGCCTGCAGGTGGTACAAAATACAGCAGCTAGGCTGGTGCTTAATGCACCTCCCAGGTCCCCCTCTAAACCATTACTGCATAAACTACACTGGTTGCCAATACGGCAACGAGTGAAGTTTAAGACCTGCTGTATTATCCATAAAGGCCTTAATGAATTGGGACCAGAGTATCTGGCCAATAAATTTGTTCCATAGGCTCCTACCCGTACCCTTAGGTCCAGTGAACAGCTGCTGTTAAGCATTCCTAAGATAACCAAATCTAGGTTAGGGGGTAGGGCTTTTTCCGTGGTAGGTCCTAACCTCTGGAACTCTCTCCCGCTCTCTTTAAAACAATGTAGGAATCACCTTAAATTCAAAAAATGTCTGAAAACCTTTCTGTTTAGCTCATTTTAACTCCTATCCTGATGGATCTTAATAGTCCTCCTGACACAATTTCTAATCCATGTGGCTTCTCCTCAGGTTCTCTACCAGGTGTCACCAGCGCGGAGATACTCCTTCGGGAGTCTATTCACAGCGCTTTATAAACCTGTAAATAAATAATAAAATAAATAAATAGCTCTCTTGCAGGAGGCAAGGCAGGACCCATGAACTGAGAAGGGTGAAGGGATGAAGGGGATGGAGTGTTCAGTTGCATGAGGTAGCAGCCCACAGACCCAACAGTTTGTGGCCTTGGTGGCAAGATTGTGCTGGTGCTGTAATTGTACGAAGGAGTTGTCCCAGAACTCCTTGCGTCGTTCTCGGAGATGTGGTGACAGTGATACCACATAGTATTCTTTTTCCGTGGTGGGTTGCACGGTTGGTGTCAGCGTTTGGTATGTGGAGGAGTGTGGCTCAATGTTTAGAGCGGCAGACCCTGATGAAGAGTTCTGGCCCAGGACCAGGGTTCAATTCCCGCCTCGGTGGGTCTTGGGCTCAATTTCCTCGGACCTGATAATTCTCGCCTCAGTGCCTATTCTAATCATGGGTCCCACGCTGTAGCTTGCTTAACCTCCACACCGGCCCCAACAGCGCTAGGATGCCCGGCTTCACCCTGGGGGTGCCAAGGAATGGGCACTTCACAGGGAAAGCCAGGAAGGGTTCCACAGCGGTATGAGTAATAGCGCCAGGAAACCGCTTGGTGACAGTGCGCTCTACAAATACCTTGACATTTACATTTACATTTATTTACATTTTGGTAAGCAGGAGCACTCTCTTCGATGATCCAGACTGTGACCATTAGTAAGAGACTGGCAAGAGATGCTCTGAGGAGTATGATTGTCTTTATGCTGTGGATCTTGGCAGTCTTGGTGTTGTTACGGCGGTTCTTCCGATGTCCAGGAGCTTCCATCGCCTTCAAGATGCTCGGTGACTGGCAGGACCACATACTTTTGTCTAGTGTTTCTCATGGTAGCCTTTGTAGTGTTGGCTACCGCTCTGAGACTTTTGACTTAGTTAGTGGTCTGCTTCGTTGGAGCACTCTCCTTTCGTCGCAAGCTGTACCCTTTTCTGGATGGCACTGTGGGGTCTGGAAACTCAGTTAGTTCAAGTGTCTCTGTTTCAGGGTAACAACTCAGGGCTGGTCGGTCTTTGGTCTGGAGCTCTTCTTGGGTGTCCACGTCTTCATTTGTTGCCAGTGTTGGTGATATTTTCCTACAGTGATGTGCATGTAGCCAATTGTTCTTTCCTTCCACTCGAAGCGCAGTTCGGGTGGTGATCAAGACTTGCCAGGGGCCCGTCCACCTGGGTTCCAGACTCTTCGATCTCTGAAAGTTTTTAATTAGGACATATTCTCCAGGTTTGATGTTGTGTCCGGGACCCCTGGACGCGTCTGGTATGGCTTGCTGCACCTGTTGGTGGATAACAGTTAGTTCGTTCATTAATTTGTGCAAGTAATCGGACATTAGTATGTCCGGGACATCGTGGATGAAAGTTGGCTTTGGCGCCGCCCAAATGTTCATAGGCCGGCCAAAGACAACCTCGTACAGAGTCAATTGGTGTCTGGTTGGGGTGGAGCGCATTGATAGCAAGGCCAGTGGGAGGGAATCGGGCCATTTCAGTCCAGTGGTGGCAACTATCTTTGCCAGTTTTAACTTCAGTGTGGCGTTGTGTCTTTCTACCAAGCCTGCAGATTGGGGGTGAAAAACGGCATGGAACTTTTGCTTTACTCCCAACCCTTTCAGTATCTGTTGGATAACTTCGGCTACGAAGTGGGGGCCATTGTCGCTCCATAAAATTCTACAGAGGCCGTATCGGGGGAAGAATTCCTTCAACAACACCTTTGCAGTAGCTGTGGTGGTGTTGTCACGAGTGGGGTATGCTTCCACCCATTTGCTGAAGGTGCACACAATAACTAGGACGTATTTCAGACTATGGCACCTCTCTAACTGTATGTAATCCATTTGGAGGATCTCAAAGGGATGGTCCCCTTTCCCGGGTTGTGTTGCAGGCACACCATGCATCGTATCCAGTCAGCCGGGCACTCGTCAAATGTTGCGTCTTAGTCTGGTTTAGCAATGTGTGACTGCATGTGGTACTAGCACGGTGATGGGGTTGGAGAGTACTATTTGCTCGCTCTGTCGTATGGAGACTGCTGCAGCTGCTACAGCGCGCAAGCACGCGGGCAGAGCTCTAGCTACTGGGTCGAGGGTGGCAGAGAAATACGCACAGGGGCGTTGCTTGTGGCCAATTGATTGTGTCAGGACAGATAATGCACATCCCTCCCTTTCGTGTGTGTAGAGGGAAAACGGTTTTGAGTAGTCTGGTGTCCCTAGAACAGGTGCTGAACAAAGGGCATCTCGTAATTCCTTGAATGCCGACTGGCATTCGGGTGTCCAAGGGAGTGGAAAGGGTGTGTCTTTGGCTAGGAGGGAGAGAAGGGATTTGACGATGAGGCTGAAGTTTGGTAACCATTGTCGACAGAATGAGGTGAGGCCTGTCAGTGAGCGGACTTGTTTCTGGTTTTTGGGGGCAGGAGTGTCTAGAATGGTCTGGATCATGTCTGGTGTGAGCGTTCTCCCTTCTTTTGACAAAAGGTGTCCTAAATACGTCACTTGTGATTGGCAGAATTGCAGTTTCTTGCAGGAGACCTTGTGACCATTCTTGGCGAGAAAATGAAGTAACTGAATGGTGGCAGTGGCCGCTATTGGAGTGGTGTCTGCTGCTAGCAAGTTGTCGTCTACGTATTGTATCAGTGCTACTCCGTCTGGCAATTGTATGGCATCCAGCTGTCTTTTGAGTGCCTGACTATAGATGCTCGGACTTTCTGTGTACCCCTGGGGTGCTCTACAAAATCTAAATGAGCGGGATCTGAGTGTAAATCCAAAAAGATAGCGGCAGTCCTCATAAATGGGTATAGAAAAGAATGTGTTTTTGAGATCGATAACAGTGAAAACAGTGGCCGTGGATGGGATGAGGGTCAGGATGGTGGTAATGTCAGAAACTGAGGTACCGGGTTTTTAGGAACCCGGTGGTGCCAGGGGAAAACACCCAAAGACCTCTTGAGTTCTTCCTGTTCTGGACCACAGAAACACGGAGTCTTCTAGGTGATGTCAAAGATCGAGTTTTATTGGCTGCAACCAAGTAACAAGCGTCCTAGAAGTACAACAGCACGGTTTGTATATTCTCAGGAGACTGTTCGTTTTTACAGAGCCAGCCTTCTCTTTTTATACACAATATTACACTTCAGGCAAGAATTCTTTGTTTTACGATGCAACCATACACATATGTTTACAACAAAGAAAAAGCAAAGTCATGATGGCCAGCCTACATTTTCGTATGTCCAGTTTGTGATAGATTACCCGGCCAGGCCCAGAACTACCATCAGATATCGATGAAACCCCAATAAAATCGGGCACCTCCTCCTTGTAAAACTAGCCATAAAGAAGAAACAGGGACAGGTGTGTGTATGATAAAGCGTGGTTTGTATGCAGTGAATGGTTTATGACATGTTGTGCCTTGATGCTAATCTCGCTCGGCCAGTGGGTTGGGGACTGCCCGAACAGGTTTGGCTGGAGGCAGTGAAGGCAGCTCGCCCAGGTCAGAGAAGAGTCAGGAAAGGTGGACGTGTCCTTTTAGCTCGAATTCGGCCTCGGTCAATTGACTATGTAAGGGCAACCACAAGATGGATGCCGCTCACAAAATGGAACCCGAGGGTTCGAGACAGAAACTACTGTTTTAAGGTGATTGCATGGCTCGATCTTGACGCAAATGCGCAGGTGTAATGTCCTAGTCATTACCGGTCTACCGATACCAAATTCGTCATGGCATGATGATATTTTCTGACACGAGTGTTGGACCTCGGTACCATATTATAGCAGGGCCCACAATTTTCAGAACCACAGACCCTCCTTTTGCCCTTATATAAGCAATAACTCATGCTAATCTGAGTCCAAATCTGTATTCATGAAGTCATGGAGATGCTGCTGTAGCATCATCCTGTTGCTCAGTTCGTTCCTGGACACAGGCTTCCTTACACATGATGTAGCACAGAGGCCACATATTGCAGGAGCGCACTGCACACACAGGCAGAACATAAACAGAATGGCTAAGATCATTCCAATGAATATCAGAATTTTCCATCCCCAAGCAGATATCAGTTCCCAGAACCACCCCAGTAAGGACCAGTCCCCTTTTTCCACATGAAGGGACTCAGAGATCTTATGCAATTTGGAGATGGCCTGGTAAACTGTCGGAGCGTTATCTGGGATAAAAATGCAGCAACTGGTTTGGATCACTTTACATACCCCACCACGGTCTGCAAGTATGACATCTAGGGCAACCCTGTTCTGAAGAGTCATAAGGCGGTCTGACTGGAGCTCTGCAGTCAAGTTACTAAGGGCACCAGCCGTTTCAATCACGGCGGATTCAACTACCCTCGTCAGTTGGCGAATGTTCCTGCTGTTCACCATAGGCCCCCAAAACGGCAGAAAACCTTTTGCTAAATCTCCAAACTCCTGTTCCGCAGTGTCGTCTTTACTCACAACACCTCTAACTGTCCTTGTCCGATGGCAATCTGCCTCGGCCATGTAGGTGGGTGGCAGCAGGAACGAGATAAAACATGTGCCCGAGAAGTCAGGGGGCAACCATGTATACACTCTATCGTGGCAGACGAAGTAGGTACCCTTAGCTGCTAGGAATGAAGGAGAGGTCTGAGACGAGAAAACGTAAGTCTCAGTACAGACACTCTTCCCTAACTGAGCTCCAGGGTTTTTGCCATTTCCCTGCAGACATAGGTGACCTTGGTGGGGTACTATCCAGATTGGGGAGGATTTCTTCGATTTCTGACTATCAGTCAAGGAAATTACATATTGGGTTATATTCCATCTGCTGTAAGGCGTCAATTCATCTCTGGGAATTGTTTTATATGTGTCGATATCCCTACTCATATTTCTAATTCCCGCCACTAGTGCCTTGTTGCTTGATTTTTTTCCTGGGACATATGGTTCGAGGGCAAACAGGAACATTGCTTGAAATGCCCCAGAGAACCATGGTAGCCAAATGGCAGGACAAAATACGGTATACCCTTGTTTGTCGTGTGTGGCATGAGGCCACATACCCAGCAATTCGTGGTGTTCATTGCAGACTGGTGCTGGTGTAAGAGCTGGACGAAGGAGTTATTTACAAATTCTAATCTTCTGGCAGACTCGTGTTCAGGCCGAGGGTGAAAAGAGTGCGGGGAAACAGTAGGAGGAGGTGTGGGCTGCGTAGTGTATGCAAACGAAACTTGAAAAGTGAATAAAGCATAACCAATCAAAAACATCATTATGCTACACATCATTAAAATACATATTATTAAAAATTGTTTTCTTGCCATCACAGTGCATATTGTCTTTTCAAAGTTCGCTGATCTAGCAGGTCTCTCCATCTTTGGAAACTCCATCCTCTAAGTTGCTGCCCGCGGTGGGAGATTGATTCTGCTAAGGAGTGCTTCTGTTCAGTCCAAGGTAATTCCCTTAGACCAACCAGAACTGTCAACCTAACCGTCTCCAGCTGCACTCCAAAGACTGTGGCAACCGGGACCCTAGCAGCAGAACCGAATGGCGGTTCGAAAATCAAAAATGAGCAAGTTTCCTAGATGAGAGAGCTGCACAATCAAAAATAGTTCTTGGGGGAAAGAAAACTTTGTTAGTTTATTTTTATTAGTTCGTTTTTTTTGGCCTCAGATTATATCGTTGTTTTCCTGGTATGGTGTGGTCTTCAAACAAGACTTCATGTTCTGTAGTGTCCAACTGCATTGACGGTGGCACAAATCCTTGCAGAATATTATCACTCTCCTTTTCTGTAGCAGTTCCTCTCAAACGTGCATCACTGAAGGGTAAGAAACGAGGCACAGATTCAGTCTCTGAGTCGGTGACACCCTTCTGGACCCACCGGTCATAGGGCAGAGGTAGAGGGATCCGTTTACAATGGATCCTGTGGATCCAGTTCTTCTTTCCTTCCACCCGAACGCTGATCTTGTGGAAAGAAGGACGAGGTGTGGGCCGGCCCACCTGGTCTGTTCGTTCTTTGTTCGCTGAAAGTTTCGCACCAGGACCCAGGTGCCAGGTTCAATTGTGTGTCCTGGATCATCAGACGCTGGCGGAGAGGAACTGTGGACCTGTTGGTGTGAAACACGCAATTTAGTTGTCAATTCGTGCAAATAGTCAAGCAGTACAGGATGCTCTATCTCACTGAGCTTTTTGGGCCTTGGCACTCCCCATATGTTGGCCGGGCGGCCGAACACGATTTCGTGGGGACTAAGTCCCATTCTAGATTGAACAGTCATTCTGGTGGATAGGAGTGCCAAGGGCTGGGCGTCTGGCCATTTAAGGCCTGTGCTGGCTTGGATCTTGACTAATTTCAACTTGAGAGTGCCGTTATAGCATTCTACTAAACCAGCTGATTGTGGGTGATTTGCAGCGTGGAACTTCTGGTGTATGCCTAGACTCTCACACACTCTCTTCATCACTCGTCCCAAGAATTCACTCCCATTACCGCTCCAGGCCACTCGAGGCATTCCGAACCTAGGGAAGAATTCTTTGACCAGGGCTTTTGCTGTGGACAAGGCAGTACTGTCCTTAAGGGGATACGCCTCCACCCACCTGGAAAAGGCACAAACAGCAACGAGTACGTATTTTAGATTGTTGCACCTCTCCATGTGGATGAAATCTAGCTGCAAAACCTCGAACGGATACGTTGGAGGCGCAAAATGACCAGCTGGAGTTGGAGTTCCCTTGCCAGGATTGTACTTCAGACACACCATACAGTTCTTGACCACATTCTCTGCACATTTTGGGATGCCACTATTCTGCCATACTGGGGCCAACAACTTACAGATCCCTTTCACACTGATGTGAGCCATCCCATGAGCCATTGTCACCACTGCAAGCACATACGCGTCGGGTAAAAGCCATCTCTGATGCTCTGATAATTCGACCCAACAACCATTCGCATCCAATCTAAACTTGCTTTCTCTCCATTCATTCACCTCTTTCTCAGTGGCCTCGGATTGTATAGACTTCACACTCTCAATTGTGTCCTCACACATGCCAACATCACCAATCCACCTCGCGGGACCCGCAACATATATTCGACTCATCACATTCCTTGCAGTCTCTTTTGCAACTTCATCGGCAAATGCATTCCCACGACCAACATCATCTTGAATCTTTTTGTGTGCACTGCATTTCACAATCGCAACTTGTAGTGGCAAGGTCAGTGACTCGAGAAGCTCGTTAACTAGCTGACCATGTTGTATTTTTGCACCATGCGACGTCAGGAACCCACGTTCACGCCACAATCGTCCAAAACTGTGAGCAACGCCAAAGGGGTATTGGCTGTCTGTGTACACATTCACTCGTTTTCCTTTTGCCAACACACATGCTCTCGTAAGTGCAATTAACTCTGCTGCTTGCGCAGAATTGTGTGGGATACGTGCAGTTTCTACAATCTTGTCGTCACAGCATATGCTGCAGTCGTATCACCATTCGGCAACTTGAAACATGAACCATCAACCCATAAAGCATCATTACATTCAGGAAGAGGAGTGTCCTGTAAGTCTACTCTCCCTTTTGTCTCTTCTTCTGTCCTAAAACAGCAGTCATGTCGTTCGACCTCATCTGTCTCTGCTGGAATGGGCAATAAGGTCGCTGGGTTGAGTGTATCACACCTCTTTATGTGTATGTGACTCGCTAACAGTGTCAGCTCATAACTTGACAGTCGAGCACTAGTTAAGTGCTGTGTCCTTGTTCTGTTTAGCAAAATGTCTACTGCATGTGGGACCATAACTATTAGTGTATTATTCATTACTAACCCAGCAGACTGTCGAATACAGACAGCTGCTGCCACAGTGGCCCTCAAGCAACTTGGCAATGCCTTAGCTACAGGATCTAGAGTTGCTGAAAAGTACGCGCATGGGCGCTGTTTGTCCCCAAAGGGTTGTGTCAGGACTGATAATGCACAACCTTCCCTCTCGTGGACATACAACATAAAAGGCTTACTGTAGTCGGGGTTACCCAACACAGGAGCCGAACACAATGCATCACGTAATTCGTGAAAACTTTTCTGACATTCTTCAGACCATGGAATGGGTTTCGGTGTATCCTTGCAAGTTAATGCCACCAAAGGTTTGGCCACCAATGAGAAATTTGGTATCCATTGTCTGCAATACGATGTAATGCCTAAGAAAGCACGCACTTCTCTCTGTGTCCTTGGGACACTCAAATTTGCAATTGCCTGTATTCTCTCTGTGGTCAGTCTCCTTCCCTCCTTCGATAAGATGTGACCTAAGTAGGTCACTTCTTGTCGACAAAATTGTAATTTCGAAAGAGAGACTTTGTGCTTCATGTCACATAAATGACACAACAAAGACAAAGTGGCTTGTTTGCAAATCTCCTCAGTATCTGCAGCGAGTAGCAAATCGTCTACTTATTGAATAAGCGTCGCACCATCAGGTAGAACAATTGTGTCAAGCTGTGATTTCAGAGCCTGACTGAATATAGATGGACTTTCACAGTAGCCCTGAGGAGCGCGTTTGAAGCGGAAGCTTCGCCCTCCAAAATTGAAGCCAAAAATATCTCTGCTTTCCTCGGCAATAGGGATGCTGAAGAAAGCGTTCTTCAAGTCAATCACCGAGAACCAAGTGGCTGAAGCTGGAACCATAGTCAATAAGGCAGTGATATCGGGAACAACTGGAAACTGTGGCACAACAATCTTGTTCACTTCTCTAAGGTCGATCACAAATCTGTACACAGGTGGTTGGGAGGGATCAGTACACTTCAAAACCGGCAAAACGGGACTGTTACAAACATTACCTGCTGTCTCTTCAATGACATCTTTCTCAATCAGGTCGTAAATGATCGCTAACAGCGCCTTTTCACCTTCGCTAGAGATCTTGTATTGGGGAATACGTGGCAACCTAACTTTGGCTTTCAATGTTATGACATATGGCGCTATTTCCAAAAGACCCACATAATTAGAACCAGTAGCCCAAAGTACATCCGGAAGACAAGACAATTCTGTTGGAATATTTTCCCTTGACAAATACATTGGTGAAACCACTTTCTTACCTAGGGTAAGTTGTACTCCCGAAGGAGAACAGTACAAAGTCGCATATAATCTCTTTAACAGATCCAATCCTAACAAGTTTTCACCACAACCAGTTGTAAGAATGGAAAGGGGCGACCACTCGGTCCCCCCGAACGTATGGTGGAGTACCCCGATCCCCCCGGGAAGCCATTTTGGGCGGGAGGCGAGTCCCGGCTGGTATGCCCGAAGCGGCGTAGCTGGGGGGAGCCCTTTCCCGCCCAAGAGAGGGTTGTCCTAGACACCGACAACGCTAGCCACGCCCCGGAGGCGGATTGGAGGTGGGTCCACGCCCGCCCGAAGAAGGATAAAAGGAGCGACAAGCCAACGAAGCATCCTCTTGTTCCTGTGCTCTGAAGCTGCACCTCCCCGTTGCACGTGAGCTCGAGACGGAACGAAGAGCCAATTTTGAGAAATTAATTTTGTGTTTATTCTTTCAGTGATTTCGGAGTTTCCTGGCCTAGGACCTCGTGGAGCATACGGTGACGATGCCTAGCAAGAAGGTCGGAAAGAGGGTCGGGACCGATCAGATGCTTCGTATGCTGATGAAAGACATGGCGGATATGAAGAAGCAAATGGCGGCAATGAATGGTGCGGGAGGGCCTAAGAGAGTCATCGGACCAGCATTGCCGGGAGTAGTCCCTAACGGGAAAGGTAGAAGGGCCAAGAGGGGAGTGTCGGGCGGGGAGGCCCCGGTTCCCGAGGCGCCCCCAGCGCACCCGGTCACCCCAATCGAGGCCCCGACTCCTGTCCCGAACGCGGGGCAACCAATCCCTGTGGTAATCACTCCTGTGAACGGGGAGGATATGCCTCCTGAGCTGGCTGTCCAGTTGGCGGCATGGTTGGGCAAAGAGAACGAGGGGGCCACGGCTGATGAAGCCAGAGCGATAATGAAGCAGTTGCGGCAATCGAAAGATGCTGCGAAGGCATCGTGTCCTGTTGTTTCCCCGCAGGCTCCCGTGGAACAACCAGTATCGGGCGTTGGTTCAGCAGGGACTACGGTCGCAGTCGCCGGTTCAGGTAAGCAGCCATTACCGAGGGCAGGGGAGGGATCGGTACCTTCAAGGAGGGAGAAAGTTGTTCAGCATATCCCAATTGAGGTAAAAGAAAGGATATGGGCTGATAAATATGTGAACATGTTTTCCTTGCTGACCGATCACTATGAGATTGAGCATGTAAAGAATCAAAAAGAGTTTCTGCATCCTAGTGTATGGCGCGCCAAGATGGCCGGTTTCAGAGTTGATGAAACGATAGGCAATTGGGGCAGAGCGTTTGGAATGTTCATTGCAATTATGGGGGAACGAAGGCCCGAATTATTGGTGGAATTAGCCGTGTATCACACACGTATCATGGAATTTTATGAGACATATAGTGGTAATCAATGGTTTTGTTACGATAACATATTTCGTAAGTCCAAGGAGTACGACACATCCCTGACGTGGGATTGTTTCGACTCCATTTCCTGGCAGAAGATAGAGAAATCAGGCACGGCGAAGTCGCCATCTTTGGGGGGAAACGTGGTCGAGTTTTCCCGCCATTCGTCCAGAGCGCCCTTTCGGGCGGGGTCAAGCAATGATCAGCACACAAGGAATAATGGCAACTCAGGTAAAAAAGGGGCATGCTGGAGCTTTAACAGAGGCAAATGTACTAGGCCGCAAGGGGCTTGCAAGTTTAGGCATGAATGTGCAGGGTGTGGGCAGTCCTCACACCCTCAGACCATGTGCAGAGCCAAGACTGGTGATACGGGAAATAGAGGGGGCGCCAAACAGGTCTGAAATAGTCCGAGGGGCGCCTCTCCCTACCCCGGTTGACATCATGGCAATGATTCCTTGGCTCAACGAATATCCGGATCATATCTCTGCTGGGGTGTTGCGAGATGGTTTTTCGTATGGTTTCCGCATCCCGGCGGGGGGTTTTCAGGGTAAAGCACAATGTAGGAACCAAATGTCGGTTCTGCAGAATACGGCGGTGGTACAAGCAAAGATTGGGAAAGAGGTGACCCGAGGTCGGGTTGCTGGACCATATGACATGCCTCCGGTTCCTAATTTTGTTTGTTCGCCTCTGGGAGTGGTCCCCAAAAAGGACCCAGGGGAATTCAGGTTGATTCATAATTTGTCAGCTCCAAGGGGTCTTTCGGTGAACGATGCGATAGACCCGGAAGTTTGTTCGGTGCGGTACTCATCCTTTGACGAGGCCGTCGCCATGTTGAATCGCCTGGGGCCCGGAGCGCTGATGGCCAAATCGGACATTGAATCGGCGTTCCGGTTACTCCCGGTACACCCAGATGATCAGCGTCTCCTTGGTTTCATGTTTCAGGGACGCTATTACATGGATAAATGTATGCCAATGGGTTGCTCCATCTCTTGTGCGTATTTTGAGAAATTTAGTAGTTTCTTGCAATGGGCGTTCACAAGAACAACGGGGTTTACACATGTGATGCATTATCTTGACGATTTTCTATTCCTGGGGGCAGCCGGAGACAGAGAATGTGCACAGGCTTTGAATGAGTTTTGTGATCTCATGAATCGTTTTGGCGTACCATTAGCCCCAGGTAAAACGGTGGGCCCGGCTACTTCGCTCGAGTTTCTTGGAATAGAGCTCGATTCCGAAGAGGGGTGCTTCCGTTTGCCTAAGGAAAAAGTGACGAAATTTAAGGCATCGCTTGAAACATGCATTAGCGAGGTGAAGGTAAATCTGCCTCAGTTGCAGCAGGCTGTGGGTCAGCTGAATTTTGCCCTTAGGGTAATACCGATGGCCCGCCCCTTTTCCCGCTCTATTGCTCAAGCCATGGTCGGCCTTAAGGAAGGGCACCACCGCACAAAGCTCTCGGCAGAGGTTCGCCAGGACATGCGCATATGGTTGGCATTCCTGGCGGATTTCAATGGTCGGGTCGTGTGGAACAAACCAGCGGTTTCTTCCGAGGAGCTGGGGTTGTGGACTGACTCGGCAGGGAGTGTGAGTTTTGGCGCCATCTTTGGTAATCATTGGTCAGCACAGACCTGGCCGGCATGGTGGCACGAGAATGGACTCACAGGTAACATTGGGTTTCTCGAACTGTTCCCTATTCTGGTGGCCTTAGAAACATGGCCTGAGGGATTTCGTGATCGCTCTGTGGTATTCTGGTCTGATAATATGACCGTGGTTGAGTGTATCAATAGTCAGGCAGCCCGCTGCAAATGGATCTTGAGATTGCTGAAAGAAATTGTCCTGCTGTGTATGAGACTGAACGTCCACTTTAGGGCGAGACATGTGCCAGGGGTGTTAAACCAGGCAGCTGATGCGCTTTCTCGTTCCCGTATGCAGGCCTTCTGGGGTTTTCAGCCCTCAGCGGACCCGGTGGCGGCACCATTTCCCGAAGCTCTCTGGTCTCTCGGTGCCCCGGATTACAAGACCTCGTGGGAGAGAGTCTAGCACCCAGGACAAGGAAGGCATATGAAGGGGCGTTCCGTTCCTATTGGTCCTTTTTGGGTTCAGCTAGGGGGGAGCTTTGGGGCCAAGAAGAGCATGTCCTGAACTTTTTGTTATCATTGCACCGGGCAGGCAAATCAGTGGCTACGGCCAATAGACACCGGGCCGCCATTTCTTTTATGGCACGGGCTCATGGCTTCCAGGACCCCACCGCGTCTTTTCTGGTACAGAAGGCGCTGCGTGGGTGGCAACGCCTTGAGGGTAGCAGAGTTGATGAGAGGCACCCGATAGGTCTAGAAATATTAGCCCGGTTACTGTCCGTACTCCCTGCGACATGTTCATCTCAATCAGAGACTGTGCTATTCAGGGCTGCTTTTGCATTAGCATTCCATGGGGCCATGCGGGTAAGCGAACTGGTAGCAAGGAACAAGCAGGATACGGGGGGAGGTCTGTGCCGAGAGCACGTTCAAATTAAGGGGGAGACAATGGTAGTCTCATTTGCCAGGTCCAAGACCGATCAGAGAGCGATCGGGGACAGCGTAGTAGTACAGCGGATTCCGTGATCTCCCATGTGCCCGGTAGCATGCGTTGAGGAGTATTTGGCGCAGAGGGCGGCATCATGGGGGGGAAGCTTGCTGAGGCACGCCGACGCCACCCCACTGACGAGGTTTCAGTTCCAGCGGGTGCTAACAATGGCAATCACAGCTGCGGGCTTGAACCCCTGCGAGTTCGGGACTCATTCCTTCCGGATAGGGGCTGCTACAGAGGCTACAGCCAGGGGTCTGAGTGTTGAAAAAGTGAAACAGTTGGGGCGTTGGTCCTCGAATTGTTATAAAAGGTATGTGCGGTTGCACATGTTGTGAAGCTAATGTCATGCACTCACGCTTCTTGTTTTTGTTTGGTTTACAGTTTCGCGAGCTTACGAGGCGGGGCGGACTGTGCAGTCGACCCGACACCTGGGAACCAGCGGTCACAGATCACCGGCTGTGGAAAGAGTGGTGTGGGTCGTGGGCCACTCATACGTGAGGCGTGCCACAGACGTATTCAAAGCAGGTGATATGAGTCACATGGCTGGGGAATACGGGTACAGGGTGACCTTCTACGGAAGGGGCGGGCTCTGTATTGACCATTTTCAAACTTTTATGGAGGGTTTGTTAGGGCGGACAAGGTCACC
Source organism: Lissotriton vulgaris (assembly GCF_964263255.1). NCBI lineage: Eukaryota > Metazoa > Chordata > Amphibia > Caudata > Salamandridae > Lissotriton > Lissotriton vulgaris. The sequence goes on along the minus strand of NC_141685.1, from coordinate 78,281,043 downwards.
GCCATCTGTAATCATAGTGCATCTTGGGGGCAATGATTTGGTGACCGTTGGTCGACGAGTACTTCTCGAATTGATACTATCCACAGTAAGTTGGTTGGCGAGAAGGGTTCCGGGGTGCACGATTGCATGGTCACATATGATTCCACGGAAGGTGTGGCGGGGGGCTAATTCAGTGTCTGCTATAAATCATTCGGTGAAGAAAGTGAATAACAAACTTGGTAGGTTGCTCCGTACAGGTACATTGCATTCTATTCCTCATGGATGTATCAGGGGGGACCATATGTATCTGGAAGATGGGGTCCACTTGTCCCGGGAGGGGAATGTTTTACTCATAGGAGACTTCATAGCTTGGTTAAAGAGTTTGTGCAGCCATGACCTTTAAGTAGGAGTTTTGTGGGGGGTCCGGATAGCCGGTCAACTATCCGGCCTGTGGCGGTAAGGTCATGATCGGTGAGCAGTAATTGGAAGATCCCTAGAGGTGGGGGCGTCACCCATTACGGATGGGAGCGCCCGGGGGGAGGCGGCCATTGGCCCCTCAAACGGGGAGGCGGTCCCCTCTAAGGATGGGGACGCCGAAAGGGAAGGCGGCCATGGGCCCCTCCCTGGGGAGGAGGGGCTACGGGCCCCTCCTGGGAATTTCCCGGGGCCAGGACATCTGCGACGGCAGATGTGGTAAGTTGTGTGGGGTGGGAGGGGGGTCTACGCTACCTTCTAGACACCTCACACGAGTCCTCGGACGACCACTAAGATGGTGTCGAGTTAACAGAGGGCCCCCGCTAAGACAAGGGAAATTGGAAGCAGGCACAGAGGTACAGCCCTCTGTGCGACCACCCCTCACAAGTGAGGGGGGAGTTCTGTATTGGGGGATCTGACACCGGTTACGACCTTGCCGTTGGCCCGTAATGTTAGGATGTACAATTTCAATTTGGAAAAAGGCATTTGCAGGATGTTTAGTATCGGCTAGGAGAACCTTTGTATTAGAGATGTGTTAAGGTCAGCCAAGAACATCGTAATGTGTAAATGAAATTGTACATGATATGAAACTGTTAATTTAATGTTTTAATTTTGTTTCATATTTTAATAAATACGGCCGGGAGGGTAACTCCCTCCCGCCTTCCAAAAGTTCAGAACCGTTTCCGTCTTCCCATCCTTGGGGATTGTGTTGAGAGGGGGTGGCGGGTATCTCAGCCATATGAGGGGTGCTTCTAATTCACATGGCCCAACAGAAAGGGGCATAGGACTAGAGATCGGGTTCCTAACCGGGGCGCCAGAAAAACCTACTGAAACGTTCATTTCGCCAGACGAAGGTGCGCCAGGAAGTTTTGAGTGCATAATAGAACTCTTTGTAGCGCCAGTATCCAGCAGAAAAGGTTCTGACACACCTGATGTAATCACCTCAACATAGGGTCCATTCTGATCTACTGGAACTGAAACAACTCCCTCTCTCTGTACATGGCTGTCCTAGCAATCTTTACCCTCATTCTCGTTTTCTGCATAATAGTCATCAGCATAATACTGAGCTGTCCTAGAAGACGCATTATTCTGTTGATCAAAGCTGTTCATAGAATTCTGAGGCGGAAAAGAAGGAGCATTCTGGGGGAAATTTCCACGGCCCCTACCTCTGGGAGCCTGTTGAACACCTCTACGTCTTGCACCAGAAACACCATTCAAACGTCGCAATAAAGCTGGACAACTATTCTTGAAATTACCTTCTTCCTTACAATACGCACACTGATTCGAACCATACGGTAAACGCTGCTGAGAGGACTCATTTCTTTGCGAGTTTCTCGAATACTGTTGAGGTTGCTGATTATCGTGCTGATTAGCAGTACGAGGCGGATAGGCTTGCTGGAGAAGAACTTTAATTTTCAAATCTTTAGTCTTTTTGTCTGACTTCTCTAGCTCGTCTTTGCGCCTATTTTCATAGTACTGGGCTGTGGCTAGAATCTGTGCTGACGTGGAAACAGCCCAAGCACTCTCTGAATCTTTCAATTTATTACATAATTTAGGAAGCAGATTATGTACAAATTTGTCTACGAACAATCTTTGGCCACCCTCGGTAGCCATATCCTGACCACTATGATCGACGAAAGTCTCTTCAAACCTCGTGAAAAAGTCAGACACATTCTCATCTTTCTTCTGCTTGCATGCAGACAATTTGTCCCAATTCACACGCAGTTCGGGCATTAAAGTCTTCATATATGTGATAATTCTACAAGGAAGTTCTGCAACTAAAGGCTCGGGCTTGGAGCCACCAACTTGTCTGGCATCAGCAGTAGCAATATTAGCCCATGTATCACCTAAATCTTGGTCATGATCTGCATGACGAATCTTTCCCCATAAAGGCTGTGGAACAACATTTCCAAACAACATGTCTATATCTGCTAGATTCATGATACATGAACTGGCAGTCAGTGATAACTCCTTATAATACCCTGCAGGATTCTTGCGAGGATCAGGCAATGTCTGTTTTTTTTTTTTTTTGGTGTAAGATTTTTATTGACAATTGCCATCAAAATAACATCAGTACATCTGTTCAGTCATAAACTACATATAGTAATGCAATAGTTTGTACTGTCACACAGCTATTCAGCCGACAACCCTCCGGCCCGGCAGCGATCGATGGAAATGATGTGGAATGCCATCAGGATACAATAATTGAATTTATGAAATCTTACTTTTTCTAGTCCATTTTTTGTTTTTTGTGTAAAAAGGTTAACAGAACAAAACTCGATGGCTCATCTGTGGTATATAGTCACAAAGCAGAAAACGATGTCAATTAAGTGTACCGATCCCAATTACCCAGGTAGATACCCTTCCCCCCTCAAGCACCAAACAAAGTCTAAGTCTCTATTAGCAAAGGAACATTCCCCGTCCCTCCCCGGAATACCCCCCGATTCAATCGACCAGTTCCTCCTCATCCTCCGAGTTGTCGTCTTCGTCCTCCGGCAGCGGTTCACATATGTCTCCTCTGTATCTATTCCATGCCTCCCACACCTTGTTCCATTTCTTTGGGTTAGCTCTCATTTTATACACAGTTCTTTCAGTTAACATTAATTTATCCATAGTCCTGCACCACAATGCCAACGTGGGTACCTCCGCCACCCCCCATCTTTGCGCCACGTTGCGCTTGGCTACCATTGTTCCGATAGTAACCCACTGCTGTTGTCTAAGATTAAGGTCAGTTCCCTCCCAAATATTCAGCAGGCAGAGGCGTGGCTCCGGTGTAAGGGAAGTGTCAAGAGCCTGGGAGATCGTCCTCATGACCTGTTGCCAATACCTCCTTATGGACGGACAATCCCACAGTGTGTGTAATAATGTACCGTCCTCCCTACACCCCCTGAGGCAGTGTGGGGTTTCAGCCCTTTGTATTTTATGTAGGGTAGTCCTTGTGTAATATACTCTATGTAGTATTTTTAGTTGTATGAGCCTAAACCTGGCCGATACCCCCGCCTCCCTTGGTGACGCCATAGCAGCATTCCAATCCGTCTCGTCCATAGCTCCCAACTCACTTTCCCATTTCGCTCGTAAACTCTGCAAGGGATCCGGGAGATTATTCAGCAGTTTGCGATATGTGAGTGAAGTGGCACGTGTTTGTAGAAAGTCTGTAAGAAGCCGGTCTTCTCGGGGTGAGGACTCTGGGATGGTGGACCCCGGTTCTAGTACCGCTAGCAAAGCGTGCCTTATCTGGATGTACCTATGGGTTTCAGTGGGGCCTAGTGCGTATTGTTGTTGCAGTTGTGAAAAGGGAAGTACCCCTGTGGACGTCCAAAGATCTCCCACCGTTGAAATGCCTATGTTATCCCACTGGGTGAACCCCTTGCTGGACCTAAGGCAGCCCAATTTTTTAGTGTCCCAAAGTGAGGTCAGCTTCGTAATGACCCCCTTCCACTTTAGCCGTGTGAGCGCCCTGTACCATAAAGTAACTGTATGCTTAGCTGGGCCAATCAGTCCCTTAAGAAGACTCGGGTTGTATAACGGGGCCAACAAACTGTGCGTCCCCAATTGGGTCCTATCAGCCAAATATGCCGGGTCATCGTGTGGTGCGTGGATCCATTGATTAATCACTTTAAGTTGGGATGCCCAGTAGTAAAGTTGTACATTCGGTAGTGCTATTCCCCCATCATACCATCCGCGGTTACGTTTAACGTGGGCAATTCTCGGTGGATGTTCACCCCACAACAGGGTAGTCACCACTGCGGTGACTTTACGAAAGTAGGAGAGCGGTATCACTTCTGGGGTGTTCTCCAGAGCATACAGGAGGCGCGGTAGCGCCATCATTTTAAATAAGGCAGCGCGCCCTAATAGCGTGAGTGGCAGGGCCTTCCAGTGTCGGGCATCTGCTTTCAGGCGAAGGAGGGTAGGTGCCAGGTTCCAATCATAGAACACGCTCGCGTCACCAGTGACATGTATGCCCAAGTATTTAAAGGAGACATCAGTCAACACTAGAGGACAATGTTCAGGAAGGATTGGTATAGGGCCTTTCAGGACATAAAGGACCGACTTTGTCCAGTTAATGGTATATCCGGAGGTCGAGCCAAGTTTATCACAGAGTGCCAACAATATCGGGACACTCGATTCGGGATCAGATAAGTAGACCAACATATCATCAGCATACAGGGATACTCTGTCTTCCCAGGCATCAGTCCATTTAATACCTTTTAGCAGTGGTGTGCTCCTAATAACAATAGCGAGTGGTTCAAGGACTAGCGCGAATAATAGCGGGGACAAGGGGCAACCCTGACGAGTTCCACGCGTCAGAGGAATCGCTCGAGAGATGTGGCCATTGGCCGCCACATGGGCTACCAGGTCCGTGTAGAGGAGCCTAACCCACGATAAAAATTTTGGTCCAAAGCCCATCCGGGTCAGAACTGCAAACAGGTATTGCCACTCTACCATATCGAAAGCCATTCTGGCGTCCAGCGACAAAATGGCCGCCGGCTCCTTCAGCAAGAAAACACACAGTTACTTGCTCGTTGGGGGTGAGGAGCACTCCGGAATTAGCGACCCCTCATACCCTCTGCAGAGGCCCTCGGCCCAGTGTCCATGGTGGTTCCAGCCGCAGTCCCAAACAATAATGTCTCATACCTGTCGAGTGTTCATAAGTCTACCTCCTGGTTCGCGTCGACATTGTCTCTAACTGGTGAGCTTCTGCTACTATTCATATCAGCGTCTCCAGCGTCGTCCCGGTCGTTCGGATGTTGGCCACCTTTAGTCCGTCCAGGGCGGCGAGAGTGGGGGGCAGGACGCCAGCCGTCCAGCCAGTCTCGTGCAGTCTCAGGTTTGTCGAAAAACCAGGTCCTGTTCTCCGCCACCACCCGGAGCTTGGCCGGAAAGATCATAGAATATGGAAGTTCCCGTTTTCTGAGTTCCTTTTTGATGTCCAGGAAAGTTTTCCGCCGCCTGGCCACCTCCGCCGTGTAATCCGGGAAGAACGCCACTACAGAGTTCAGAATTGTCACTGGTGGTGAGACCCGTGCCGCTTGAAGGATGACGTCCCGGTCGCGGTAATTAAACATTCTCGCTAGGATCGGTCTGGGCGAGGCCCCTGGCTTAGGCTGACCTCCCGGGACTCTATGTGCCCTCTCGACTGAAAAGAAGGGCGACAGTCCTTTAGGCTAAAGGTGTGTTTTAATGAGGTCTTCCACGTACAGATCCATCGCTCTTGTGCCCTCCGACTCCGGAACACCAAGAATGCGTACATTATTTCGCCTGGAGCGGCCTTCTTGGTCGTCCAGCTTATCTTTTAGGATTTTGTTCTCCGCCATTACCGCCTCCATGGCCGTCTGTAGTTCCGATACATCCTCAACCAGCGATTTCGTAACCAGTTCCAATGAACTTACTTTCTCGGCCATCTTGTGAAGATCCGCTCGGATGAGGGTGATTTCGGTCGAGATGGAACCCACCGTCGTCTGAACCTGTGAGAGAGCCTTCATAACATCATCCAGCGTCGCCTTCTTTGTCCCCATAGTTTCGCCTGTTTTCGTGGAGGAGTGCCTTCCATCCGCCGGAGGGGAAGCGGTTTTGTCGTTTGTGTATCATTCGATACGTGTCTGAGTCGTACCGCCTTTAACACCCTTCCCGGCCATTGTTCGGTCACGGAAATTATACCGTTTTTCGGAGCAAGGGAGCACCAGGAGCAACCACCGCTACAGCGCGGCCCTCAGTCTAGTTCAAAGAGAAGCTTCCGCAGCAATGGGGGAAATGCCCCGATGATCTTAACGGAGCAGATGGTCAGCGCCTTCCCGGTAGAATATTATTTCTTTGGTGTTCCTGAAGTTTCTCGGGCACCTCTTTCAACGAGCCACTTTCAGTTAAGGCAAATGTTCCGTCCCTAGACAGGGACCCTGCTCGCTGGTCTTTGCACGGGGTGTTTCTTCAGTACCGATCACTTCCTGTCTGGGGCAGCCGATCAGACTGCACTTCCGGTCGGCTTCACTCGCCACTGGACTCACCGGAGGTAGGCCTGCGCTTCGATCGATTCAGCACTCGGCGATAACTCCGTCATCCGGCCCTCGATTTTTGTCCGGGTACTTGCTGCCAGTTCCGCCCGGTCTCGGGCGTTCGGTGCCTCCGTCTGAGGTGAGATTTAGCCACGGATTAATGTGCGGATAGTTGGAGAGGCCGCTCCACTGCCGGAGCTAGTCCTCTAAGCTGCCGCCATGTTCGGCCGCTAGCCACGCCCCCTGGCAATGTCTGTTTTAGGGCTAAAACTTCAGATCTTTTCCAGGAACATGTACCCATACACGCTGGAAATGCGGCGGAATTGCTGGATTCGCATTTGCATCACCTTCCCTCCACACTGGAGGAACTTCTCTCATGGGATACTGTCGTGCCTTTTTCCTACCTGGCATGTCATACTCAGACAGTAATCGGGAATTGCTTCCCTTACTCCTATATGACAATAACATGTCGATTGCTGGTTCAACATCGGCACCCACAATCATGCCTTCCCCAAACTTGAATCGCATACGGAATAATTTATTCACGTTGTACTCTGGATCATTTCCCTTCAAATCTTCACAGAGATATACACACATCTGTTCAAATACATATCTCTGTGTAGATGCTTCCCACTGACTGAAGACTTCCATAACGGACTGAGTGTCATACTTTGCAGTATTGGTAACCGAATTACGTGCTAACTCATTCAGTACTTCTCTCTCTTGATAGTCAGGCAGTTGACTCCGCAACTGTCTTCGTTCAGTTTTAGGGGCCGTCTTAGGCGACCCAAAGAAAAGTGAGAAAAGACCAGTAACAATACTTGGCACTCTCTGTCGAACAGAAGGAGAAGCTGGCGGAATGGCAGATGTGCCAGAAAAGACAGGCTGATGTAAAGTAGAAGTCGAGGCAGTAGCAGAAAGAGGATCAGGATAAGCAATTTCTAGCAGTAGGTGAAGTCGCAGAAAAAGTAAATGGAGTATGTAGCGAAGGCGGCGGCCCTTGAGAGGGCTGCGCCGGAGAAGTAGAAACCAGTTGAAGAGGAGCTGGTGCTTGAGTAAGAACTGGTGTTCGTGGGCCGGGGCGCGGTATAACAAAGCGTCGCGGGGGTGCAGTAGCATCTTGTGCATAGGGGGGTGGTGAACTCAACAAGTGGGACATTAGAGGATCGCTATCAATTTTCTCCGTTGATCCTTGTCCTCTACGTGGCAACACTGGGTAGCATTTATCTACTGCTAGCTTCTTACTTCTAAGCATTTGTTCACTCTCTTGCTCTTCCTCATTATCCCTGTATGCAACGGCAGCTTGTACCATTGACATACCTCTTTTATTCTTCTTTGCTAATTTCATTTCTTTCTGTTTGGTTCCTTGCGCCATAGGCGAAAAGAGTCAAACATCGCCGGCCGGGCTTTCTTCTTGAACAGTTTCACCTCTAGATTATCTAAAATCTCTGTATCAAAGCTACCATATTGGGGCCATTTTAAAACACCATCTTTTCTGGTGTATTTTATCCACACGTCATTGTATGTGTATGTGATGGGGCCTACTCCGTGCTTCACATAGAGCTCATATGTTGGAGTTCCAATTGGAGGAACCGGACATGAATCCTCTAATCAGGAGTCCCTACTACAACCAAGACAAAACAAGTTTCCAAGTCTGCTAAAACCAGGCATCTTCGCTCACTAGTCTAGCTTCAAACTTCAAAGGATTATCGAATACGATATTCTCGTGAATACACGAGTCCCTCGGCTTTGGCGCTTGCAAGTTCCAAATCAAAGCGTATCTCAACGATACCAAAACTAAGAACAAAACTAAGGACTGGGAGACGCTCCACTTATACTTAACTGAAGTATTGATGATCGATGACGTCACTAGCAGACTCGTCTATCGTTTCGCTCTACCAAGTATCGATGGGTCCAAAATATGGCGATAGTCAGGGCAGCAGTCCTTTGTAGCCGTCGGGACACGGGAACCTCGCAGCAAAGACCTTCGGAACCACGTCGACATACAGGGGTCGCTGAAGTGGCTGGCCGTCATCTGGAATTTTCACACAAAGCTCCTCACGAACATCTGGCTTGGACCGACACTGCTTGATACCGCCCAACGTTGGGCGCCAAACTGAGGTACCGGGTTTTTAGAAACCCGGTGGTGCCAGGGGAAAACACCCAAAGACCTCTTGAGTTCTTTCTGTTCTGGACCACAGAAACACGGAGTCTTCTAGGTGATGTCAAAGATCGAGTTTTATTGGCTGCAACCAAGTAACAAGCGTCCTAGAAGTACAACAGCACTGTTTGTATATTCTCAGGAGACTGTTCGTTTTTACAGAGCCAGCCTTCTCTTTTTATACACAATATTACACTTCAGGCAAGAATTCTTTGTTTTACGATGCAACCATATACATATTTTTACAACAAAGAAAAAGCAAAGTCATGATGGCCAGCCTACATTTTCGTATGTCCAGTTCGTGATAGATTACCCGGCCAGGCCCAGAACTACCATCAGATATCGATGAAACCCCAATAAAATCGGGCACCTCCTCCTTGTAAAACTAGCCATAAAGAAGAAACAGGGACAGGTGTGTGTATGATAAAGCGTGGTTTGTAAGCAGTGAATGGTTTATGACATGTTATGCCTTGATGCTAATCTCGCTCGGCCAGTGGGTTGGGGACTGCCCGAACAGGTTTGGCTGGAGGCAGTGAAGGCAGCTCGCCCAGGTCAGAGAAGAGTCAGGAAAGGTGGACGTGTCCTTTCAGCTCGAATTCGGCCTCGGTCAATTGACTATGTAAGGGCAACCACAAGATGGATGCCGCTCACAAAATGGAACCCGAGGGTTCGAGACAGAAACTACTGTTTTAAGGTTATTGCATGGCTCGATCATGACGCAAATGCGCAGGTGTAATGTCCTAGTCATTACCGGTCTACCGATACCAAATTCGTCATGGTATGATGATATTTTCTGACACGAGTGTTGGACTTCGGTACCATATTACAGCAGGGCCCACAATTTTCAGAACCACAAAACGACTGGATATTGGGGCACTACGATCTTGTTTACCTCCCTTAGGTCAATGATAAAGCAGTAGGCTTTTCCGTATCCCTCTCCCTGTTTCTTTATGATCGGCAGAATAGGACTGTTACAAATGTTGCTCACCACTTCTTCAACCACCCCTGCTTCTACGAGTGAGTGAATGATGTCTGGGAGTGCTCTCTCTCCCTCCGGTGAGATTTCCTACTGCGGTATCTTTGGCAGTCGCATCCTGTCGTATTGTTACACGCACTGGGTCAATCATCATTTGTCCTACGTCTGAGTCAGCCCTAGCCCACAAGTGCAATGGTAAAGTGTCCAGTAGGGATGTGTCTGCTTTGGAAATGGGATACATGCGTGGACTATCTCTTTGGTGCTGGTGGTTGTCATATAAGATGACTCGCACTCCGTCTGTGGAACATCGAATAGTTGCACGGAAGTGCTTCAGTAAGTCGAGACCCATATTGGTGCCTGGGGTGTTGGAAGAGAGTGTTGTGATGGAATCTAGGACCCTGTTATAAATTCCCGATTCATGCCCAAATATGGATCTAACTTATTATACCCTTATATGGGCATGAGAATCATGACCATATTTAGACAGAGTCAACGCAGTCCTAACATGGCGTTTCCTCTGCCACTAAGATCCTAGAAAGTACAACAGGTTCTGAGACATGACCAGCCTACTGTAGCTCCGGGGGAATTCCCTGCCTCCAGTATTGATTTGTCCCAGACCCCTGGAGCGTGTTGCGCACTTCATGTTCCTAGTGACGTTAATATGTCCACCCTTTACGTCAAACCCGTCTCCTTTTCAGTATAAGTATGCCCACGTTTGCCTAGTTAGACACACGGTGGTTTGGAGCAGATCGACTAACTACTTGCCTGACGCCCTGCGGTTTGCGAGTGCTGAAGGAAGCCGACCCTCCCGTTCGACGCACTGAGAAAGACGCTGTCTTTTCTGCTGCCGAGAAATCTAACTCTAGTGTTTCCCAGCCACCCTTGTGGGTAGCTGGGAGATCGAGTTCTGAGAGAGAGAGAGAGATACAAGACCTCCCACATTCTAAACCAGGTACGGAGCTGATTAGCCTCTAAGAGAATTCTTGGTCTTAGATTCTTGGCAGGAAACTATTTAACTTAAGGTACTTCTCACTTACTTCTTCCCAGTACTAGGCTTAGGTTAGGTACACCGGGGTAGGCGTAATTTAGAAGCACCTGTTGAGTACGTTTAGTCATTTTATCATTGCATATATTTTATCCGTCTTAGATGAATCTTATGGCTTAGAAACCATATCATGCTTTTACAGTATTATTTCATAATACTCTTTTTACTGTACACACTTTACTTTATGACAAGTATTGCAATTGTAGCAATTCACTTCTCATGTATGAGAAAGCAGACTGTTCAATAAATAACATCTTTTATTGAAAACGCCAGTCTCTCACTTTCTCTACACTTCTGGTGAAACGAAGCATGCACAGATGACTCAGTAAAATAACCATCTATCGTTTTTCACGACTCTGGAGATTCCCTCCTCATTCATGGAGATGCAAAGTTGTCATGTTGTATGGTTGTCAGAAACTAATCCCTTTTTGTCTATTCAGGAAACATAAAACCTTCTTGTACATTCAAGAAAGTTTCTAGTGACCTCTGAGCTAGCTGGCATTCATAATTAAGTCTAATATAGTCAGCAGAGACCTGGTCGACCTCAGTCCCTGGTCTACACTGCCGTCTATAATATTCCAATGCGCAGATGCCTATTGGGAATATAGGAACTACACTACATGGCGCCCAACGGTTTGGTAAGACGATAATCTAACGTTAGAGGCTAGAGTAACTCAGTCGTGCTTTTCACGCAGACCCCTTTTCCGTAAAACTCCATAGACGTCTGGAGTGGTTGAAAGGGTAATATCCGCCAGAACTGAGTAGGATGAGAATCCTATGTAGAGGTTTTTGGTTTATTCAACGTTGAAGGATACAGTGTTCCAAAATATTGTGCACCTAATCTTTGTTTCCTTGAAACTTGCTCTGCAAAGTTCTCAGTCCAAAAAATTACGGGAACAGACGACGAAGAGGATATCAGAACAAGAGAAGTGGCTAACCAGCTGATGGCTGGTGACGACACTATTCTACAAAACAAACCGGATGCTAAACTCATCCCATTAAATGTAAGGAAAAATGTAACTTACAAACTCAAACACAGCGGAGTATCATTGAGAGGTGGTACAGCTGTGTTTGTGGTAGAGGGACATGAGTATCGGCAGACAGAGGTATTCTATTCATGGATACAATTCCCAGCAACAAATGCTATAACACAAGAGTTCCACTACTACCAACCAGGGGTAACTCCAACAGAGTACGTTCCTTATGAGGAAATCGAAATTCCACTAACGTACCAGCAGCACAAGCTGTGGTTTAATGGCTCCCTACAACACAACAGTCTCATCACCAGGCTCGGTCCACTTGGCAGACCAGGAGCAACATTGCCGGTATTAGCTGGCTACACACCACATCCTGACTTAGAGCAAATGTTAAGAGATGAACTAATGGTCCAGCTAAGTCAACTGATTAAAATACATAGACAATTAGCCAAATATGTCACGAGGACTCTAACAGTCCAACAGACAATAAGAATTCCACAGCACACCCCTCAACCGGGGAACACAAATAAAATAACACCACAGACTATACATATACAATCAGTCATTGGTAAATTACCGACAAAACAGGAATAAATTCCAATTTGGTTAGCTCAAAAGATTACTCAAATAGAGGCAGTATTCCCTGATAGTACACCTCATGAAAAACACAGATTTCTGACAATCTGTTTACCAATGGGGATTGCACCACATGTGGAGGACTGTGATACTTGGGGAACAGTCTTTGCTTCAATCTATACAAAAACACATGGTGTTCTGTCTATTGCCGTAATACCAGAAGTTCTGAAGCAGATTCAGAATGAATATGGTCCAGAACCAGCTTTAAATCTAGGTATGAAATTACTGAAAGACTTTAAACAAGTCTCTGCTATACTATTAGCAAACGTAAGGGGAGAAGCAGCATCTGTGGCGATCCGCCAAAAATTAAAAGAAACAGATATAGCAGACCAGCCTTTTGAACTTTGCAGAATAATGGAAATGTGCTATGAAGAATTAGGTAGAGACAGTTTGGGTGGGAAACCACTGAAACCACAAGTACCTGATAATACAGAAAATCATTTATAAAAAATAGTACAGCTACTACAAAAAAGAAATGGGAAGGTAATAAAGAAACTGGTCCCAGGGAGAAACAGTTCAAAGCCAGAGGAAGGTCACCCCGGAGGAGAAATAGATCTCCAGAAATTTGGATAATTTGGAAAAACCTGACAGATATCAAGATACTGATACACGTTCCTCTCGATCTTTTCAGACTTTCTCACAGAAATCGGAAAGAAGGGGACGGTTAGAACACAAAGAAGAGCACGTCAAGTCCAAAGACAAGGAACCTGCTCTACAAAGTAAAAAAATAAAATTTGAAAAAAAGAAGGTAGCACGCGTTAAGGTAAAAACATGCTGAGGATTCTGAGGGCACAACTCAAGAACGGAGAATGGGCTCTAACAATGCTAGACAGTGCAGCAGAGGTGACGATAATTCGCAAGAACCTGATGAATCTTCTGGAGACAGTGGACATGAATAAACACATTCAAGTGGAAACTGCAGATACAAGAGTGAGTGTTCCCCATAAATTATATGAAACAACATTCCGTATAGAAGGGGACATAACTAGAAAAATTAAAACACTTTTTGGGGAGAAATTAACATCCTGCTAGCAGAGAAAGATTGATCACCAGAGTTTGGTAGGGAGTGCCCACATGGCGAAGAAATAATTAGGCCTGCCTTCTCTAAACATGTTCCAGTACATAAAATACACACCTATGCTAGAAAATGGGCTGTAGCACAGGCTCCAGCACTATATAAAAATCATGTACGATGGGATGAGGACTCTCCTCACCATAAAATCCAATTAAAAAATCAACCAACTGCACAAAGGCAGAACACAGTTAAGCAAGAAGCTAAAAAACAGGTCAGTGATTTCTTGGATCAACTTGAATATCAGGGGGTGATTGAAAAATGCACCTCACAAATGAACAATCCTTTGTTTCCTGTCTCTAAGCCAGACAATTCATATCGTCTGGTATTGGATTAAAGACACTTAAACACTTGTTGCCAGACATTTGCAGTACAAAACTCACGCAGTGCAGCACTAATGAATAACATTGTGCGCAAAAAGTACAAAACAACATTAGACATCTCTAATGGATTCTTTTGTCAAAACATTGCACCTGAAAGCAGGTATTTAAACGGTTTCTCCAGTATGGGGCCCCAGAGACAATTCTGTCGTCTCCCCCAGGGATTCAAGAATAGCCCAGGATTATTTTCAGCAAGGGTAACAGAGTTACTACAAATGTATGATGATGAAGCGTTATCTTATGTCGATGACATCTATCTCACAGACGATGACTTAGACACACACTTGGGAAGAGTGAACCCCATTATACTTGGGTTCGCATCTGAGGGGTACAAATCCAATTTGAATCACCCACCTCACAGTCCTATTTTTTGGATATGAGTTATCAAGTGAAGGCAAACGTCTGGCAGATAACTTCTTAGAGAAGTGCGCGGTGCTCCAAGCACCAAAAACGCTGAAAAACTTACAATCAATTCTAGGTTTCCTGAATTTTGGAAAATATTACGTTCCAAATTATAAAATTAGGTTTGCACACTTACAAGAGTTAGATCACCTTGAATTTGAGCTAGAAAATTGGACACAACAACACACTGAAATATTACGTTCTATGCATACAGACATGTCAACTAAGACAAATCTGCAGCAACTCAATACTGAACATGACCTAAGAATCCAAGTCATCCCAGGAAGATGTGGATTCATGTACCTAACATTAAATGATGGAGAAAAGGTACCAATAGCTTACAAATCACATTTGTACACAGAAGAAGAAATGAAGCTTACCTGAATAGAGAAGATTATAAGAGCTGTTCAAACTGCTGTAAAAAGTGAGAGAGCTCTGGCTGGGGGGAATAGGATAAGATTATTCTCACCTACATCTCCCCTTGAAGCACTAACCGGACCTAACTCAGGAATGGGAGTGGTCTTAGATCAAGAATGGTTAAAATGGGTTACCTCACTTACTAAAGAAAAGGTTGAACATGTCTTTGACCAAACGTTGAAAGAACTAGAACATCTAAAATATGAAGAAGAATATACTATGCCCGTTGAGACTCTGCCTCTGCAACAATACAGAAATATAATCTATGCGAATGGAACAGCACAACTTTCGGGAAAAAGCAAATATGCCTGTCATGCTACGTGCTCAATAACTAAAGGTCAATGGCACAATGGTAAATTCAGACCTATGGTCACTAAACTTGAAACACTCAACTACTGTACAGTTCAGCGAGCTGAACTAGAGGCATTTAAGATGGCGCTGGAAAGTACCGATCACGAATTCCCCACACTAATAGTGTGCGATTCGTACTACTGTGCACAATATTACAACAGAGATTTGCAGAATTGGGTCCAAAACGATTTCAAAGATACGAAAGGTGGCACAATAAAGCATAAGAAGCTTTGGGAACAAGTAGTTCTTTTAAAGAAAAGAACTACCAAAGGCTCACGTGACTGACGCACTGAGTCATCGACGTGATGGCGTTCACGTTGGAGGGAATTCATTGGCTTACACAGCCACAAGGACAGCCAATCAACCGGTTTCCGTAGATACAGTAAAGCGTACCAGTAAAAAAATAGACGGGGAAACGTTATTAGCTGTAAACGTGTCAATGACAGGCAGCTATGCAGCGTTACCATTCAACTATCCGACAGAAAATAAATACGTAATTGATGCAAATTCCGGTCCTTTTGCTCGACTCCCTGGAGTGGGTGACAGAGTAATTCCAAACAGGGAATGGAGGGAAAAATTAATAGAAGAAGCACACACACGATGGGGTCTGCGTCACCAAGGGCTTAGTGATACTAGAGATGAATTACAAACATTGTACTGGTGGCCGGGAATAAGCGTACAAGCTTATATATTCACAAAAAATTGAGACATAATTGTGACAACTGCAACAGAGATCGCAGTGGTGAACCGGACCAGATTACTGACTCCAATATCGTCAGTCAAGCCCAGACACCCCTGTTAGATAGCATAAGGCTGTGTACACGCAAATGTCCAAAAAGACAAAAGCGCTCCCATAAATGTTTAGACAGAACATAGTTAAAATGTGGCCCCAGCGCTCGGCTGACGCCAGAACTGTTATAAAGGATCTGCGAGTCTTTATCAGCACATACGTAATTGGCACGCTACATTGTGACCAGGCTCCTGCGTTTAACTCTCGAGCTTACAAAGAAGCCATGGCCAGTTTGGGCATTGTATTGCGGTATTCTTCACTCTTCCATCCTGAGGGAAACGCGGTAGTGGAAAGAAAAAAACGTGACAGAAAGCAATCCATAACAGCAGCATTTAACAAGTGTCCAACGTAGTCTTAACTATCTGCCAAGAAATTCTCTAGGGGGAATCACTCCGTATAAACTGCTGTTTGGCACTAGAATGCTGATCAAAGACCTCGATTGTCATACTTCAGTGGTGGAACAAAAGACTTTTAATGTGAAAGATCGTTTGGCTATCTTACAGGACTTAAATGAAACAAGAAGAAGTCTGAGTAACACAAAGCAAAAGCCAACGGCCAC